>NC_092518.1:58113248-59359498 GCF_047511675.1 Marmota flaviventris
TACACCATAAACAAAGAGAAAATTAACCTGATGGGATAACATAATTACAATGTATGTAACACAAAAAGACATTTGTATTCGAAATAAATAAAACTCTTACAAATCAATGAGAAAACTATAAATTGGGCAAAGGGTTTACAAAAGAGGAAACAAATCACTAATAACATGAAAAATTGCTCAATTCCACTGGTAATCTGGAAAATGAAAATTAAATCAATATGATATTTATTGTGCATCAAAATGGCAAAATTAAGAGATTGATAGTGTCAGGTGTTAGTAATGGTAGGGAAATTTTGCCTCAATGTGCCCTTGTGTGTATAGTAAATTAGTTTAGCTATTTTTGGAGAAAATTTAGCAGTACTAGTTAAAGTTCAAATTGTGCCTACCCTTTGACCTTGGAATTCCACTCTATGAACACACATGTACAATGAATAAATAAGATTATTCTGTTGCTTCCATGAATATTTGGAAACAAGTGTTTACCAAAATAACAGATTAACTATGATATATGCATATTTGGTAACATTATGCATTGGTTAGAAAGAATGTGGCACAGGAGATTGAGTTCCAAAATGGCTGAGTAAGGACTCAATCTCCTATAAAAGCAATGAAAATACTGATACAACCATAAATATCGACTCCTTAAGAGCTCTGAAATCAAACAAAGACACAGAATGCACAAAATGAAACAAAAAGCATTTATGCAAGTGAAACTTTTAAATCTTAGTGAAAACAGACAGGTGGGTGGTATTTTACCTTGGGGCTATTTCCATTCCTCCTCCCTCCCTAGCCCAGTGGTTGAGTAGCAATGAAAAGCTAGTAGCTTCTCAGCCAGTGGAGAAGAATAATCTCTTTTGGAGTTCCCTTAAAAGCCCCATGCCTAAAGCACAGTATTTTCACTGAACTGGCTGCTCCCTGGAAAATCTCTATTCCCAGGGTGTTGTAGCTATGATTTGACTGAGCTCAGATCTGTGAACAAAGTGTGTGTGTGTGTGTGTGTGTGTGTGTGTGCAGCTATGATTTCAGTTGGAGCAAACAGGACCTTGGTCCAAAATTTAAAAGGAAGTCCTTTTAAATAAGATGTTCATAGGGAACTTTGTAAAGGTTCAATATATTCTTAGGAATTTGAAGACTCTGCATGTAGAAAAAGAAGAAGTCCTCATTCACTCCCTTTTGGCTGGTCTTGGTTAACAGTGAAAGCTAAGACTGACTTATAAAGCTGCCTGAAAAGTGAAGGCATGTCCTCATACACAGGTTCTTTTGATAAACAGTCAAAGGTTTCTTTTCTTGAGGTGTTTAAGGAAATCTGACTGATCATTGACTGACCATGAAATTATATTGACACAAGGGCAATCTCTACGAAGTTAGGTTTAAAAATAAAAACAAAAACTTAAAAATATCAGGGAACTCACTGACTTGAGAACCCAGAGAATACAAAATGTACAGAACTCAGGAGATGTACTACACAAAAATGCTACAGCAATAACAATGAAACATTTCAACAACAGCCACTGCAACAATAACAACATCTGGGAGGGGTAATTTGATATCAGAGTTATTACAATATATTATCTTACATGTTCAATTTCCAAAAGACTCTTAGACATGCAAAAATTACAGGGAAGTATGGCCTATACACAGATAAAATGGCAGTCATTACAATCTACTCCCAATGAAGCCCAAACATTGGACTTACTAGATAAAGACTTTAAATCAGGTATTATAAACCTACTCAAAGAACTAAGAGAAACCATGTCTGAACAATTAAAAGAAAGTAAAATTGACATTTCAATCACAAGGCAGAATGTACCCTCCATGCCCTCTTGGGCTAAGAATAATGGATGACCTCTTTATGATCTCTCTCTCTCTCTCTCTCTCTCTCTCTCTCTCTCTCTCCTTGGTACTGGTACTGGGAATAGAACCCAGGGTTGCTTAACCATTGAGCCATATCCCCATCCCTAGTCCTTTTTCTATTTTATTTAGAGACAGGGTCTCACTGAGTTGCTTAGGGCCTCATTAAACTGCTGAGGCTGGCTTGGAACTCTCCATCCTCCTGCCTCAGCTCCCTGAGCTGCTGGGATTATAGGCATGTGCCACCATGTCTGGGTCCTCTATGATATCTTAACACACTCCCCATACTTGCATATTCTGAGCTCTCATTCTGTGGATAGGAAGACCAGAGATGTATGAATTCTAACTTTGAGTAGTTCACGTATTCCTCAGACCCCATGTTTACACCAGTCTAGAGAAAGGACTTCAGGATAGAGTTCTAGAAGTAAGAAAATAACAATCACATTGTCCTCAACTCCACAATTATAAATCTGTGGACCATGGAGGGAGTTGGGGTTTCAGGGCATACCCACAATTTTATAGATACTTTGGTCCTGCCAAACTTCCCTTCTTTGATTGTTTTTATATTTTTATTTTTCTCCATGCAGACCCCAACTCAGAGCCTTTAAGCTGTTTTATTCAGTTATAATTCATATGCCCTAGCAGCCAATTATACAGTTCAGTGGGCTTTTAGTATATTCACAAAGTTATACAACCATCACTACAATTGATTGTAGAACATTTGCATCACCCCCCAAAAAAAGAAAACCTCATACCCATTATCAGTCATTCCCATTCATATGTGTTCTAGGAACTTTAGCTCTTTCACTGAAGTCTTTGGTTTACTTTTAGCTAACCTGTGTGTATTGGTGTAAGGCAGGAATCCAAACACATCCTTGTGTGTGTAGGTTGGTTTTCTAAAGAGTGAGCAAGACCTTTCTGGAGGCCTCCATAGAAACTTTAGACTACAGGGGTCTAGGAAAGGTTTGCTTTGGCCTCATCTCATACTACAACCTGACTTCTCATACATCATTTAAATGACCATCTCTGAAAGTGTAGTAAGCACAGCATAGGCCCAAGAGATACCCAGCTGAGGCAATTGCACAATGAATGCTTCTTAAGAAGTCATATCGGACCCAATGTTAATAGGGGGACATCCTTTTAGTCTTTTGAATGAAAACTTTTGCTTTCCATAAGCCCAGCTTTGGCTGGTGTTTGATGCCTGTTGCCATAGCCTAGTATAGTTTCCTGCCATGTCATATGGAGTTTTTGTTAGATTCTCCTGGGTACCGTGTGGCTGTGTTGGTTGAGGAAGCAGAGGGTGAAACCTGTAATTAAAAGTATTGGAAATCCTCTAGGACAAGGAGTTCTATGAGATTAACTTTGTGCTGGGGAGGTAGGTAGATGTCCAGGAGGTATTCATCTAGTATCCTACTCTTTGAGTCTGTCTGTCCTCTGGATTGTGGATGGTAAGTGGTAGATAGTCAAACATGGACAGAGAAGACTTTGAGGACTAGCAAATCTACAAACTTGTGACATAAGATTGACGTTCCTTCCTGACAAGACCGCAGTAGTAGTGGCAGGTAAAATCTGGAGCAATGGATGAATTGTGGCACCATGGGGAGGGCATCATATGACCCTGATCCTGGGAGGAGGGCATCAGGCTCCATTCAGATTACAAGTTACGCATCTCCTATTAGAAAGGGCTCCAATGGTCTCAATGAGTCTTCAATAGCCTTAATGGTCTCCTGGATTCATAAATTCCCAGCAACCTTATCCTATAAGGTGCAAGTCTGATTTGTGACCCTCAGAAGTCCTGGGAAGCACAGCTAGTTCCTGGAATAGTCTTCAGTGGCCTGCTAGGGCTGTAAAATGGCTGAGGTAGCAGAAAGCTTCCCCCAGATGGTAGAGAAGCACTTTTCTTTTCCCTTTCTTTTAGTCTTTGGGAGATAGTCTGGAAGGCTGTAGATCACAGTGTAGGCATCTTTTGGGTAACAATCCATCATTGTCATGTAGCTCCTCTTGTAGCTTCAGGACCACATTATCTCAGAAAGGAGGAACTCACAGCCAGATGATGATCTGCAACTGAAATCTCCAAAAAGAGGACCAAGTCTACGTATGTGGGTGGAGGGGAAGGTGTTGTAGGTTGTGATGTTTTGACCTTATGGTCAAGGATTGTCCAGTGCCTCCTTGAGGTAATGCTTCTAGGCATCTTAAGCAGCCTTGTGGGTGAGCAACTCACACTCTCATGCTGTGTAGTTTATTTTGGTTGCAGTCATCTTCTTGGAAAAACAAGCATAAGAGTGAAAGCGCTCTGTAACAAAGTCAGTGGTCATGGGCCTCCTGTGATAGGATGGCTCTTCTTACACTGTGGAAAAGCCATCTCATTGTGTAGATCACAGAAACAGCAGGCAAATACAGAGATATGGGTTGTGAGCCTCTATAGTCTCACCAAAGACAGACTTCAGAAGTTCCCTAGATAGCTTGGGGAGCTGATTGACAGACCCACTCTCAGGAAAAGGATTTTTGGTATTTAAGGTATGTAATTGGGTTAGCTCAAAGGTGATGCTGCCAGAGACAACTTTGGACTTTCCCACACTGGAGGTCTTTGTGAAATGAGATTTGGAGAGTACCTGGGCCTGTAGTCCAGCTTCATTATTGCCCTGTGGTCTAGAAGGGCTGGAGAAGTCAATCTGAGTCATTGCAAGAGCCAAAGGGCATTATTTATCATTCAAACTGTGCAAACTGTTTGTAGTGTTTGATCCTTTAGTGAGGGCCAGACTCCTTTGGAAAGGCACGCAGTGGTTGGGTAGCTGCTATGGTTTAAATCCCAAATGGGGATCTGGGTGGGCATATGGGAACTAGGTAGACCTTTAATACAATTACAATCCTGGAGCTGTTATTCACTAGCTGACTTTATCTCTTTGAATCTCATTTTTTCTCATCTATAAAATAGAAACTCTAATAATAACTACTTCTCAGAGCTGTTTTAAGAATTAAATGAAATTAGGCAATGCTGAATGGTGTCTAGCACCTAGTAGGTGCTCCATAATGGAAGATGTTGTTATGGTTGCTATTCATTCAAGAGTGGTAAGAGCCAACAAGTAAATGACCAAGGTCAAAAAACCCATGGAAGACCAGTGTAGTCATCAAGTACAAAGAGTAAGCATGAGACTAAAAATAAAAATTGAGTTGTGCCAAAAGGGGAGAAAATAAGAGCTTAAGTGAAAAGATCACTATTATTGGTTGCTGGCCACATGGTCCATGAATGTGTGATTCAAGCTGATTCAAAGAAACAAGCTTCTCAAAGATAGCTGGAAGGCTATTTTCCACTTGTCACCCTCCCATATTCCTAAACTTCCCATGCATCTAGCCTTGTGAATAATTACCTTTCAAGTTGGCTGAGGTTAATACCAAGAATATGAAGTTGATTAAAACAGGAAATGGTTATTTATAGTTATCACGCTGGGGCTCATTCTGCCAAAGTCAAGTTTTCCCATTCTTTTACTTTATCCAAAGATCTGAGGTGAGTTGGTAATGGGGAGGGAAGAGAAGATGAAATCCTAAGGTGTTATCTGTATCATTCTTGAGTTTATGAGCCTCTCATCTCTTAAAGAGAGTCTTTTTAGACTATATCAGTCAAGATAGGTTAAGGTATGCTGCAGTAACAAATAATCCCCAGATCTAGTGCTTAAAATAGTGTTTATTTTTTTACTCATGCACTTGTTCACTGCAGTTCATTGGAAGCTCTGCTCATCATAGTCACCAGAAATCCATGTTGACAGAGTCTCCATCTCAACTAATTTCCATGATTGCTTCATTAAGGGAGGAAAACAAACTGTCTCTTAGAATTTTCACCCAGAAGTTCTCTTTTTTCCTTGGCCAAAACAAGTCACATGACCATGTCTAACATCAAAGTGGGTAGAACAAAGCAATTCTACCATGGCTGAAGGAAGAAAGCCAAAATAGCTGTGCTGTGCTATTGACAAAGGGAACCTGGTTCATCGATGTGTGGATAGTTGAAATCTCAGCATAGACACAATTGTTCTGACTTTTCTTTTTTCTTCTAGGTAGTTCTATTGACTTGGAATGCTGGGTCCTTGGCCAGTATCCCAGGTCATTAGAGGAAGATAAACTGGCTCACATGTCTGTCAAAATCACTAAAAGTACATGTAACATTATTATATGGTTGGTTAGCCAGAAGGTGGGTTGTGAACTTTTAACCAGGTTAGTTTGAAAATCTATGTTAAACATTGGGATGGATCTAAGGGATAAATGATGTCAATCACATAGAGTGGCTATTCCATCCTCATCCACACTAACTTCCATATTTATAGTGACATGGAAGATAGGACCCCCTTGGTTTGTGATACAGCTATATAATGTTTTGACTTTTAACTTTTGGAACAAAGCTGATGACTTTCTTTAAGAAAGGACAAAACATTGGTTATTCCATGTTCATAGTCAGGAAACCTTCCTCTGAATAGTGGTTATAGCCCATTATACTAGGATCCTGGATAAAATGAAATGGGGTGTATCAATCCATACCAAAATTGATCTGCCACGAACAGCAAGGTTAGGCCAGTTTGCATCTACTCTTGGAACTCCACAGTCTTGCCCAAGAACTCTATAGCATGATGGAATTTACTTGGTAAACAGTTTTAGAAGGGTTTGTCTAGGATCCTATACAATGAGCTTTCTCAGGTATTGGAAGTGGGAAATGTTATTAAATGAATCCCCAGTGATTAGGGGTAGAATGTGAACTGGAATCCATAATGTTTTCCAGCATGACTAGGACTATTACTTGGGTGCTTCCAATGATCAAAAAGAGTATGCATATTTGAGTGAGCCTACTATCCACTATGCACAGCCAAGCATGCATTTTGGGAGAAGTATCATTAAATCTGTGCCATGGATGGGGCTGGATCTCTGTGCCTTCTATTTTTCCCCAACCTATTTTCATGCCTACCTAATTTTTACATTCAACACTTGTTTGATAATCCAAGCCATAGTATATCCCAGAAATTGTCATACAATTTATTCACAGAAATCTAGTCCAGTAGACCTTACTGATGCTCTGCCCCTGACTTGTTATATTATGAATTAAAACCTTCTATGGGCAATGCAGCAGAGAATTAAGAGCTCAGACTCTGACATCAGACTGCACATATTTGAGTTGGAGCTCAGCCATGTGCTAGCTAGTAATCTTAGGTAAATTAACTTAACCCATCTGAGTTTCAGTTTCCTCAGCAGAAAAATAAGGATAATAATAAGAGCCCTGCAGGGTGGCTATGATGATTAAATGAGATAATATATAAAATCACTTAGCATAATGTCTGGCACACAATAAGTAGTAGCATTACATCATCACCACCACCACCATTATCACATGATAGTCACCATCATTACCATCCTGAGTCCTGCTAAGAGAGTGTTACAGATGAAATTCTCCCCCAGAGGCCCTGACTGGTGCTGACTTTTATGGTCACTCATTCCCTGTCTCCCCTGCTGTAGGGCAGTGGCTTTCACCTTGATCTACTGTCAGCACTTAATGTGGGTCTCTCAGGCAGCTGGACAGCCAACCTTGCCAGTAGCTGAAGTGCTGGCCAACTATGTGGCTTCTGGGGAGATATTCTTGGAACATAAACCCAGAAAGTTTCCTCCTCCTGGGACAGGGAGGGTCCGGGCCATTCTTTTGATTTCCAGGGCCTAGATCTATATGAGATGGGGATAGTCTATGCCAGGGCCAAAGAAGCATATGCTATGAATAGTATTGATAGAAGTTTCTTGGGGGGAAATGGGGGAGGATTTACCTCCACCCTTCAAAATCATAAGCTAGGACATCCCTCAGATAACCAAGGCCTGGATATCACAACCCCAAATAAGAATGCCCCACAGCTGTTCATGAAACTCAGAACCAACTCAGATCAGCCTGGATTTTCAGGAAGCTGAAGGCCTTAGCAGAGATTCATCTTCATCTGTGTACCTGAAAGAGACACATGAACAGAGGAGCATCTGCCAGTGTCTCACCCTGCCTGACAGAATTCCTAGTATCAGCCACCCCCATCTCCACTTCAACCTCAAACTGTATAGCTGGACCTGCCTTCTGACATCCCTGAATGATCTGCAGCCCACACCCCAAATCACTTTCCTTGTGCAGCATGCACTGCTTACCAACTTGTTGTTGTTTTTCTTGGCATCAACCTTGTGAGGTATTTCCCATCCTCTTCCTGCCTCCCCTGTCATCATATGGCCTAGCTCAGTCCTCAGATAAAATCTTACATTCAACCCCACTTTTCCAGCCTGTATGTTTTGTTTCCCTCCTTGACTTCTTGACAATAGCTAGGGATGTCTATGGTTATGGTGCTGTTGGCTGGTCTGGCAAGCAGTAATCCTGGTATCTCCATTCTGGCTTAAGCCTTAAGGAGCTGCAGTCTTAGTAGGTTTGCAGCAGCGTCATGGGTAGGTAGGACCCCAGACAGCCAGGTCAACTATTAGATTTTGGTCATCTTAGCAATGCTGGAGTATTCTACTGTGTCGTGACCAGCATCCTGCAAGTACTTCAAAATGGTAAAGTGAGCACATTTGGGCAGCATAATTGTCTATACCTCAGCCCAGATGGTTTGGGTGGCCTACAGAGCAATCATCCTTGGCCACCCCTGGGTAGAGTTCCTTGGAACCATCCTCTATCCTCAAAGTATTTGGATAATGCTGACAAAGGTGACTGTGGTCTTGTTGTTTTTCTTGGCATCAACCTTGGAGCTCCCTTAGAACCTTGTAATTACAAGTTTTTTTTTTTTTTAATTTCATAGGCTACTATTACTTTCCTACCTATGATAGCCTGTCTTGTTTCCAACTCCAGTGCTACTCCTTGGCCAAACCATCACCATCTGTCTCTTGAATCCCTGCAGTTGCCTAACCAATCTCTTCACTGCCACCCTTGAACACCTATAATCTGTTCCTCATAAGTTGCCAGAGTGATCTGTTAATGCAAATCATACCACACTGCTCCCTTGTATAAAGCCCTCCAATATATTGTGGTTATGTTTAAAAATAAAAGACCTCATCTTTTGAAGCTGTATAATAAAGTATTTATGGATTAAAGGATATGCTGAGTTATGCTAAATAATTCAGTGTGTATGGGGGGAGTGGATGAAATGAGACTTAACATGTTAATTGACAAAGCTGGGTGATTGGCACATGAAGGTTCATGATACAATTCTAATTTTTTATATGTTTGAAAATTACCATGATTAAAAGTGAAACAAAGCCAAGTGTGGGGGCACACACGTGTAATCCCAGCAGCTTGTGAGGCTGAGGCAGGAGGATCACAAGTTCAAAGCCAGCCTCAGCAACTTAGCAAGGCCCTAAGCAAGACCCTGTCTCTAAATAAAATACAAAATAGGGCTGGGGATGTGGCTCAACGATCCAGTGCCCCTGAGTTCAATCCCCAGTACCAAAAAAAAAAAAAAGTAAAACCAAACAAATAGCAGAAAACAACAAAATAAGGTAATAGCTTTTTATCACATTTAGAACAAAATTAACTTATGATCATGGACTACAAAGCTTGGCTTAATGTTGCTGCTAACCACCTCTCTGACTTAATCTTCCATCACTTTCCCTACCTAACCACTTTCCTTCAGCCACACTGGCCTTCTTTCTTTACTTTGTACATATGAAAATCTACCTCAAGACCTATTCCCTCTGTCTGGAATGCCTACTGCCATAGCCACATAGTTTGCTTCTTTTTATTACTCAACTTCTCAGATACAATGTTCTTTCTTCAAGAGAAGCCATCTCTGACCATCTGTGTCAGAGACACAGATCTACTATCTATGGTTCCTATAGACAGAGACGGACCTCCTCCTGTAGATAGCCTTACCTGCCCATCCTATCTAAATTAGCCCCTACCTACCAGCTACTATAAACCATTCTACTGTTTTCTTACAAATTTATCACTATCTAATTTTTTTCCTTTTTTGTTAAAGTGTTTATTATCCATCATCCTTGCTAGAATATAAGTTACAAAAGGGTAGAAACAATGCATACTATGTAGTAGGTATTTGATCAATATTGGTTAAATGTAAGAACGAATGACCTGGAGAATGGTAGATGATCCTGTGTGTTTGGGAAGATCAGTGTTGAATTAGGCCGCTACGCCTAATGTCAAGGAGGTAGATGCCTCCAGTACTAGAAAGGGGGCAGTCTTGTCCAGCATAATTCACCAATACACTGTGCTTACTTTCTGTTCAAACAGTGAGGTAAAGAAAATGAGAAGCTTGCTGAACAGTGCCCAGCATACAATCAGCTCTCAATAAACATTAGCTGAATTAGAAAAAAAAAAAAAAAGCATACATTTTGAGTTTGATTTTTACAGCCTCTCTCATTCAAGAAATTTTTGAGACAGTTGACTTTGAAGTCTATCAGAATTGGATCGTAATCTTGGGAAAATCACATAAAGGAACCACATCGCTAAGGTCATACTTAGATATATAAACTTGAACTAAACATTTCACTTCTCTGAGCCTCCATTCCCTGCTTTCCAAAATCAGTAGAGAAAATATAAAAGAATGTTGCTTCTTCATTCCAGAAGAAACAAAAAGAAATCAAAGTAAATAGAAAACCCCAAATTAGGTAGATTTCAGTCCAAATATAATCAGTAATAAAAATATATGTGAAGTAATCAAATTTACTTACTAAATCACAGAGGTTCTAGTTGGAATGGAGAGGAAAAATTATAGCTAAAACAAAATGACACAGGAAGATTGACAATGCAAAGGAGTGGAAAAATGATACGCCAGACAATGCTAACAAAAAGAAAGTAGGCATTATTATTAGCAGATGAAATAGCAGTAAGGGAACAAAGAAGGAAATTTCATATTGATTAAAGGAACAATTCACCAGGAAGATACAATAGAGGGAGAAAATCATACAAACCTAAGGAAGTAGTTCCAAAATATATAAAACAATAATTACAAGGACAAATTTTACAATTCCACAAAGTGGAAGATTTTATCATACTTTTAAGAAATGGAAAGACCACTAGATTAAAAATAACTGCTAGTAGGGAGATATTGACTAACAAAATTAACGAATTTGATGATATAAATAATGTGATGTACTTTTGTGTACAGATATAAAACTTTGTACCCAAGAGTCGAAAATACACATTCTTTTCAGAGGCATATGAATATTTATACAAATTGATTACCTTCATAAAATGTTTTCAAGGTTTTATTTTATACAGGCCATATTTACTGAGCTCAATGCAGTAAGCTTTAAACATCAAAACTAAAATCCTCATTATCTGTCTTAGAATCTTTGGGATGCTATAACAAAATACCATAGACTGGGTAGCTTGTAGATAACAGAAATATATTTCTCAAAGTTATGGAGACTGAGCAGTCCAAGATCAAGATGCCAGCAGATGGGATGTGTGGTGAGAGCCCACTTCCTGGTTCATAGACAGTGCTTCCTCCCTAATCCCTCACATGACAGATCCTTTTTGATAGCCATCTGGGATCTCTTTTATCAGGGCATTAAACCTCTGCCATCATGATTTAATCTCCTCTCAAAGGTGCTATCTCCCAATAACTTCATATTAGTGATTAAGTTTCAAAATATGAATGTGGGAAGACACAAACATTCAGGCTATAGCAATATCTGTAATTTGGATATTTAAAAATAATGGGTTGCCAGGCATGGTGGAGCACAAATGTAAACCCAGTGACTTGGGAGGTGAAAGCTGGAGGATCACCAAGTACAAGGCCATCCTCAGCAACTTAGTAACATCCTGTCTCGAAATTTTTTTAAAAAGGGCTGGAGATGCAGCTCAATGGTAAAGTGCCACTTTACCACTTGATTGATCTTTGAAGAAACAAAAAAACAATATTATTTAAAAATAATGGGAGGAAATAAAAATGAAACGATAAATTATTTGGAAGTCAATGATCATGAAAACATTGCTTATCAAACGCTGTAGGGAACAGCCAAAGTTTTATTCAGAAATAAATTTATAGTCATAAAGACAATTAGGAATTAGAGTCTTAGCCAGGTGTGGTGGCAAAGGCAACGTAATCAAAGCTCCTAGGGAGGCTGAGGCCAACCTGGGTAAATTAGTGAAACACTGTCAAAATAAAATTTTGTAAAGGTCTTGGGATATAGCTCATTGGTAGAGTGCCACTGGATTCAATCCCCACTACCACACACACACACACACACACACACAAATTTCTTTAGATGAAATAGAGGAGGCTTAAATATAGGCCAATGTAGATGATTGAAAATTGACCCTATATCTCATCCTGTACAAAAAAGAAATCATCTCAAAATGAATCAATGATCTAAATGTAAGACCTGAAACTTTGAAACTATTAGAAGAAAACATAGTGTAAACAATTTAAGACATTGGTATAGGCAATGATTTTCTGCATAGAACTACAAAAGCAAATAGGAATTCATCAAACTAAAGCTTCTTGCATAGTAAAGGAAATGATCAACAGAGTGAAGAGATCCTACAGAATGGGAGAAAATATTTCCCTACTATACATCTAACATAGCATTAATCTCCAGAATATATAAGCAACTCAAAAAAGATTAAAGACAACAGGAATAACAACAACCCCCCCATAAGTACTACAATTAAACATGGGAGAATGAGCCGGGCGAGGTGGTGCATGCCTGTAATCCCAGTGGCTCAGGAGGCTGAGGCAGGAGGATCATGAGTTCAAAGCCAGCCTCAGCAATAGCGAGGTACTAAGCAACTCAGTGAGACCCTGTCTCTAAATAAAATACAAAATATGGCTGGGGATATGGTTCAGAGTGTCCCTGAGTTCAATCCCTGGTACCAAAAAAAGGGGGGGGGATGATCTGAATAGATACTTCTCAAAAGAAGAAATGCAAATGGCCAACAAACAAGAAAGCATGCTTAATATCATTAGTCATCAGAAGAATGTAAATCAAACTACAATGAGATGCCATCTCAACCCAGTTAGAAAGACTATTATTAAAAATTAACAAATATTCTGGTGAGGAGGAAGAGAAAAATAAACTCTTACAAACTACTAATAAAAATATAAATTAGTATAGTCCTTGTAGAGAACAGTATGTATATTCCTCAAAAAAGAAAGATAGATGTACCATATGATCCAGCCATCCTACTTCTGGGTATATATAAAAAGTGAAATCAGCATACCAAAAGGATACTTGCATGCCCATGTATACTGTGGCACTATTCAAAATTGCTAAGATATGGGATCAGCTTAGGTGCCCATCAACAGATGAATGAATAAAGAAAATGTGATATATATATATATATATATATATATATATATATATATATATATACACACACACACACACACACACACAATGGAGTTTTACTCAGCCGTAAAGAAGAATGAAAACCTGACCTTTCCAGCAACATGGATGAAATTGGAGGACATTATGTTAAAGGAAATAAATCAGACACAGAAAGACAACTACTGCATGTTTTCTCTCATGTGTAGAAGCTTTAAAAAAAAAAGTTGACCTGAAAGTAAAATAGTGATTATTAGAGATTGGGAAGGATGGGGTGGGAAATGAGTGGTTGGATTTAATCAGTTCATGTGGCAGTCATGTATGGCGATATCACATATGTATGATGGACTAACTACACAACTCAAGTAATTAAAAAAATCTTGAGTTTTCACTCTGAAGTAAAATATCCTGGATGAGTCCTAACCCTTCCCTGTTTCAGTAACAAGCCTGTAAAATAGGTCATTAACAGCCCTTAGTTGAATGCAACTCAGTGACTGCCTTAGCAGTATTCATTATCAATTTGGTAAATAGAGAGATGGAGGAGCTCTTTCCTATAAAGCCAACCTGCCAGGCACTGACATCACATCTAACAAAGAGATACAAGCTATCTCTGATGGAAAAGGGTCTACCTCTCTGAATGGAAAGGCTAAATCTCCAAGCCTACACTACTCCTATAGCCTGTGCTCAGGAGAATGAAAATTGAATTATGTCAATTTAAGCCAGTGTCACTTCACTAATGGAAAAGGGATACACTTTAGTGTTCTAAATTGGAGTTGCAGGCTATTAGAGTGGTGCTCTAAGGACCAGGAGAGCTATCTCTCACAGCACAAGTGTTAGGTTCCAGGAAAGGCACAAAGTGCCTCTGATGAATTAAGCATTGTATAAGGTGCCACAGTGTCCTTGAATGAGCTCTAGAAGCAAGTAGAATGACTTCAGAAATATATAACCATGCTGTGGTGTGGGCAAAACATGACACTGGATGCTTGGAGGAATGTGTTGTCAGCTTTTCATCGGTGACTAAAATATTGAACAAGAACAACTTAGAAAAGGAAAAGTTTATTTTGGCTCATGGTTTCAGGGGTTCAGTTCATAGTTTGCAAACTCCATTGTTCTAGGTCCAGGATGAGGCAGAATGTCATGGCAGAAGGGCATGGTGGAGGAAAGCTGTCAGCTCATAGCAGACATTAGGGGGCTAGAGAAGAGGTCAAACCTTCCAGGGCACACCCTCAGTGACCTACTTCCTTGAACTATGTCCTACCTCCCTGCATGGCATTCAGCCATCAATGGATCCACTAATGAAGTCAGAGCCCTAAAAGGCTCTGAACTTTGCACATGGGAACCACTTTTTTCAACATGTGACTTGGGAGGACATTCTAGATCCAAATTACAACAGGGAAGGAATGGATGCAGAGTTAGTTTCTCTGGACCAAACTAACCAAGGAAGTTCAGGAAAGCATTCAGTAAAATCATTGCCCTATTTGGAAATAAATCAATTCACCAAACCCATAGAATTAATTTTTACCATCTAGAATAAAATACTCATCACCTGGGCAACATACTGGTGTCATGCCACTTGTCATGGCCAGTAAGCCTCCTTACTTAGAATCAGAGGGAATCCATGATGGTACCGGTGTGCTGGCAAGTATTTTTTGCTTGAATACATTGTGCCCAAGACAGAGTTTGAGAGTTGGTTGGTATTAGAACTGTTTCTGTTGGAAGGAATCAAAAGATGAGACCAACTCCCATCATTTTTCAAAGAATCACTAAATTGAGATTTTTTTAAGAATTAATAAACATAGTTAGGACCATCTTCCCATAAGAGAAGTAGGTAGAATGGGTATGTGGGCTCATTAACCCATGCACACAATGCTATGAGGGGAATTGCTGCTGTCTGCCAACTTCTTTCCTGTTATTTGAAAGGGAGCCACATCTGACCATTGCCATCCATTTGAGATTAGTGGCTAGAAACCAGATGGATAGATAAGGGCCAACTTGTAGATAAGCTAATGAGCAACTTCTAGGCTGTGGCAACACACCACTCTAGCTGCAAGGGAAAAAAATACTGTTGACACCTGTGTAAGGCATCTGATGGAGTGTTCGGAAATTAAGGTTTTGCTACAACATCTGAAAGTCCTGGTTATTTGTAAGCGGCTATACTTCTGGACAGCAGCTCTTTATCTGCTAATGAACTGGTTAGAATGCTTGCCACTTTACAAAATACAGCTGGAAGGAGAAACAGAAGCTGGGCTCTTAGTAATGACTTTCAAACCTCAAGCAGGCATCAGTACCACCTGGAAGAATTGTTAAAACACAGATGGTTAAGTCCCACTCCAGAATTTCTGATTAAGTAGGTCTGGTGTGAGACCAAGAGTTTGCATTTCCAGCAAGTCCCTAGGTGAACGTTGATGCTGCTGTTCTGGGGCCTCACTTTGAGAACCACTGGCATAATACATTATAACAACTTTTAACTATCAAGAAGTCATCAGGATAGGGGAAACCCTGAACCCAAGGCAATAATACAGATTAGCTGTTTGTTCTCAAAGTAGCTGAAGAGAGGAGAATGTGGGGACAGATAGGGTGTGTGTGTGTAACTTTTCAGCAGGAATCTCATAGTTACCTCAATCTTCCATAGGAAGGCATGAGAAATCAGCAAGCTTCCTTCCACAAACACATGTCCAACCAAAATAGTGTTAGCTAACTATGCTCAGGGAAGATCTATCTCGTGTGATTAGATTCTGCAAAGACCCTGGGCATCCCCCAAGCTCACCCAACTCACTGAGGGGAGGTGGCCATACTTTTCTTTGCATGGTTGCAAAGGGCTTCTACTAGAATACTTTTTTCCTGACAATCCTTATTGCTGGTGAGAAGAAAGAGGATCCTTTCACATCAGAGCTCATCCAATTGTCCCTCCCCCATCTTCATCTCAGGTACTGAAATGATTTATCACAATACATTGTTTTTTTTAGGGGAGGAAATGGATAGACACGATAGAGAAGTTTTTTTTTTTTTTTTTTTTTTTTTATTTGAAAGGTGCTTCATCTGGAGAATGAGAAGTTCCCCTGTCTTCCCAAAGTCAGGAGCCATTACTCACAGGTCTTGGCAAGAAATAACCAATTGTTCTCACCATTCTTGATCACAAGAGGAAGTAAAGGATAGGACAAGGGACGTGGGGTGGGGTGTGTGGGTGCTGGAAGTGGAGGCAAAGGAATAACAAAGAAAGGAAGGAGAGGGACCCAGAGATGAGGGCCTTCTAAGCACTCATCTGAAGCAGATATATGGTCTCAAGGAATGTCATGTAGTAGCAGTTGATAATGGTTTACATTGTCTGGATTTCATACATGTTTGAATTGGCCATATTTTTTAATTTTGCAATTGATTCTACTTTTGCAATACAGCGTGAACATAATTGCAGTGTTACGTGGACAAAGTGCCAAGTTCAGGACCTGGCATAAAAAGTAACAGAAGCTACCATTTGTTAAACACTGACTCTGTGCCAGGCTCAGCATCAAGTTCTTCATCTGCATTATCTTATTTCATCCTCAGGACAATCCTGTGAGTTAGGTCCCAGCATTATGTGAATTCAAATCTAAAGCACTAAGGGATGAAGGGACTTAGCCAGAATGATGTAGCAAGAAAATTGGCAGTATTTGGCTGAAAAAAAGAACAAACTCAATCTAGAGAAAGGAGAACAAAAGAAAAATTTTAATTTTAATATCTAATTTTAAAGTGGAAATAAATAAAATAGAGAAAAACTATAGAGAAAAGCAAAAAAGAAAAATTGATTCTTTGAGTAGATCAACAAAACTTACAAACCTTTAGTTAGACTAACCAAGAAGTAAAGAGGACTCAAATAACTAAAATCAGGAATGAAAGAAGGGACGTCACTACTGACATTGAGTAGAAAGAAACACAAAGGATCATCCAGGCAACTGTGTGCTAATGAATAAGAAAACTTGGATGAAATGGACAGATTCCTAGGAAGATACTATTATGGCATCAATGTGTCACCCCAGAATCTTACTTTTGGAAACCTACTCCCCAATGCAACAATGTTGGGCACTGGGGCCGTTTGAGAGGTGTGTAGGTCGAGACAGCACAGCTGCTAGAAAAAGGGGCTGGCTGGGGAAATCCTGGGGAATGATATTGGCTAAAAGATATTGTTACATCGTGTGCTGTGTGATGATGTAACAACAAATCCATCATCATGTACCACTATAATATACCAAAAATTGTGGGAAAAAAGAGCTTGCTGAAATAGATTTATTCTCCTCCACTCTTCTGCATTGTGAGGACGCACCATTCATTATTTTTTTGCCCTTCCTTCCACCTTTGACCATATGGGGATGCAGCAAGAAGGCCCTCACATGGTGATGCGAGTGCCTTGACCTTACACTTCCCAGCCTCTGGAACTGTGAGAAATCAATTTGTGTTCTTTATAAATTACTCAGTCTCACGTACTCTGTTATAACAGCACAAATGGATGCAGACAGGAATTGGTATGAGAGGAGTGGGAGGCTGCTACAACAAATACCTCAAAACGTGGAGGTGGCTTTGGGACTGAGTAATGAATAGAGTGGAACAGTTTAGAAGTAGACACTGGGAAAAGCCTGTATTTCCATGAATGGGGCGTTAAGGACACATTGGGTGAGGGCTCTGGAGAAGAGCAGAGCTATCTAGAGAAAGCCTAAATTTTATTTTTAACATTTTTATTGGTTCTTTTAATTATGCATGACAATAAAGTATATTTTAATATAATTTATACAAGCATAGAGTATATCTTATTCTAATTAGGACCCCAGTCTTGTGGATGTACATGATGATGAGTTTCACTAGTTGTGTATTCATATATGAACATAGGAAAGTTAGGTCTGATTCAATCCATTGTTTATCCTATTCCCATCCTCTCTACCTTCCCTTAATTCCCCTTTGTCTAATCCACTGAACTTATATTCCTCTTTCTCCTCCCTTGTTGCATGTTAGCATTCATATATCAGAGAGAACATTTAGCCTTTGATTTTGGGGGGAATTGGCTTACTTCACTTAGCAGGAGAGTCTCCAGATCCAGCCGCTCACTGGCAAAAGTCATAATGTCCTTCTTCTTTATGGCTGAGTAATATTACATTGTGTATATATACCATATTTTTTAATCCATTCATCCATTGAAAGTTACCTAGGTTGGTTCCAAAGCTTGGCTATTGTGTGAGCTGGTATAAATATTGATGTGGCTGTGTCACTGTAGTATGCTGATTTTAAGTCCTGTGGGTATAAAACTGAGAGTGGGAAAACTGGGTCAAATGGTAGTTCCATTCAAAGTTTTCTGAGAAATCTTTATACTGCTTTCCAGAGTGATTGCACCAATTTACAGTCCCACTAGAAATGTGTAAGTGTACTTTTCCCCCATATCCTCGCCAACACTTATTGTTACTTATATTCTTGATAATTGCCATTCTGACTAGAGTGAGATGGAATCTCAGTGTATTTTTAATTAGCATTTCTCTAATTGCTAGAGGCATTGAACATTTTTTTTCATATATTTGTTGACCATTTGTATTTCTTATTCTGTGAAGTGTCTGTTCAAATCCTTTACCCATTTATTGATCCAAAATATGTTTCTGGTGCCTTTGTCTAGTATGACATAAACACATTTATGTGGGTTTGTCTCTGTGTCTTCTCTTATATTCCATTTGTCTTCATGCTTGTTTTTGGTGTCAATAACATGCTGTATTTGTTACTATAGCTCTGTGGTATAATTTAAGGTCTGGTAATGTGATGCCTCCTGCTTCACTTTTCCCACTAAGGATTGCTTTGGCTATTCTGGGCCTTGTATTTCTCCAAATGAATTTCATGACTACTTTTTCTATTTATATGAAGAACATCATTGGAATTGTAAGGGAATTGAATTAGATCCATATAGTGCTTTTGGTAGTATGACCATTTTGATTACATTAATTCTGCATCTAAGAATATCGGAGATCTTTCCATCCTCTAAGGTCTTCTTCAATTCCTTTCTTTAGTGTTCTGTAATTTTCATTACATCTCTTTTGTTAGATTGTTTCCCATGCATTTTATTATTTTTGATGTGATATGAATGGGATAGTTTTCCTAATTTCTTTTTCAGTTGATTCATAACTGATATCCAGGAATGCAATTGATTTGTGGTGTTAATTTTATATCCTGCTACTTTTCTGAATTCATTTATGAGTTATAGAAGTTTTCTGGTGGAGTTTTTTGGGTCTTCTAAATATAGGATCAAGTAATTTGCAAATAGTTACAATTTGAGCTCTTGTTTTCCTATTTGTATCCCTTTAATTTCTTTCTTTTACTTAATATGCTCTAGCTAGGTTTAAAGGACTATATTGAATAAAAGTGGTGAAAGAAGGCATCCCTGTCTTGTTCCTGTTTTTAGAGAGAATGCTTTCAGGGAATGATTTTTCTTTATTTAGAATGATGTTGGCCTTGGGTTGGTTGTAGGTAGCTTTTATAATGTTGAGGTATGTTCCTTCTATTCCAAGTTTTTCCTAGTGTTTTAAACATGAATGTGCACTGTGTTTTGTCAAATGAAAAGCTTCAATTTTCTTTGTGATTCCCTAAGTGATTGTGACCATAATGCTAGTAGAAATATGAATAATAAAGGCTTCTCTGAGGGCTGTGGATGTAGTTCAATGGCAGAGCACTTGCTTAGTGTGCTCAAGGCCCTGGGTTCCATCGCCAGTGCCACAAAATATATTTAATGTTGTTTACCCTGTTGGATTTTGGACTAAGTTGAAATCTATTATTCTTTCCTTTTTTCCCTCCAATTTTTATCTTTTGGAATAGAAAAGTTTGTCCTGCACCTTTTTCATCATTGTATTTTGGAAATACACTGCTTGTTCAATTTCACAGGCTCATAGCTGGATGGAATTTTCCTCAAGATAAAAACCTGCCTTGAGTCTCTCCCCTATCTGATTTAGATGAGACTCTGGGTTTGGGGCTTCTGAGTTAGTGTTAAAAAGAGTTAAGACTTGGGGAGGGGTATTGGGCTATAAGGAATGCATTTTTGTGTGTGAGAGGAACATGAATGGAGGAGGGCATGGGCAGAATGTGATGCTCTGAATGTGATCCCCAAATCCATGTGGAAATGGATCCCCAAATCCATTTGGAAACTGAATCCCCAAAGCAACAGTGCTGGGAGGTGGGGTCTAATGATAGGTGTTTAGGTCACGAATGGATTAATGCCACTTTATGAAGGGCTTCAGTAGTGGGTTTGCTCTCTTCTGCCATGTGAGCATGCAGTGTTCATCCCCTTTGCCTTTCTGATTTGCCATGTGAGAACACAGCAAGAGGGCCCTCACCAGATGCTGCTGCCTTGATCTTGGACTTCCTATACTGCAGAACTGTGAGAAGTAAATTTTTGTTCATTATAAGTTACCCAGTCTCCAATTTTGCTACGGCACAAAATGGACTAAGACAAATATGTACTATGAAATGGTTTAAATAAGAAGTTGATAATCTAAACAGACCTGTAACAAATTAAAATAATTAATTAGTAACTTTAAAAACTACCCACAAAGAAAAACCTAGGCCCAGATGCCTTCATTGGTGAATTCTACCAAATATTTTAAGAAGAAATAACCAATCCTTTGAAAAGTCTTCCCAAAAATAGAAGACTAGGGAACAAGGTGGGTACCTAAACAAACTTAGAAGGGTGCTTCCTCAGTCTGATAAATGATAACTGTGAAAACCCCACAAATGGAAAAAGGTACCCAGATACTTTGTTGATGGAACATGCTTGTCATCCCAGCTGCTTGGAAGGCTGAGGCAGGAGGACCATAAGTTTGAGGTCAGCTTCAGTAACTTAGGGAGATGCTGCCTCAAAATTTTAAAAAGTAAAAATAAAAAGGGCTGGGGATGTACCTCAATTTGTAGATTGTACCTAAATTCAATCCCTAGTGCCCAAGGGGAAAAATGACAAGTAGGGGATACTTCTTAACACTTTATTTGAAGAGAGTATTATTTTAATAACAAAACCAGACAAGAGCATTACAGCAAAAGAAAACTACAGATCAATAGCTCTTATGAATATGGTTGCAAAAGATATGAACAAAATACTAGCAAATTTAATCCTCTGCTAAGCATTTAAAAAGGATTATTCACAATGACCAAGTGGGACTTATGCCAGGGTTGGTTCAACATATGAAAACCAATCAATGTAATATACCATATTCACAGAATTAAGGGGAAATCCCACATGATTATCTTAATAGAGATTATAGAAACTGACAGCAATTCAATATCCTTTCATGATTTAAAAAATACCCTAAACAAACTTAGAAGGGAGCTTCCTCAATCTGATAAATGATAACTGTGAAAACTCCACAAATGGAAAAAGGTACCCAGATACTTTGTTGTTGGGACTACAAATTAGTGAGGCCACTCTAGAAGCAGTATGGAAATTCCTCAAAAAACTAGGAATGGAAACACCATATGACCCAGCTATCCCACTTCATAGAAATCCAAAAGATTTAAAATTGGCAAAATATAGTGATGCAGCCACATCAATGTTTATAGCAGCACAATACACAATAGCTAAGCTATGGGGCTGATGTAGATACCCTACAACAGATGAATACATAAAGAAAATGTGGTATATATTGGGCTGGGGTTGTGCCTCAGCGGTAGAGCGCTTGCCTAGCATATGCAAGGCCCTGGGTTTGATCCTCAGCAGCACATAAAAATAAACAAAATAAAGGTATTGTTTCCAACTACAACTGAAAAATAAATGTTAAAAAAAAAGAAAATGTGGTATATATACCCAGTGGAATATTACTCAGCCTGAAAGAAGAATGACTTTATGGCAATTTGCCATTAAATGGTTAGATCTGGAGACTATCATGCTAAGTGAAATAAGCCAATCCCCCAAAAAACAAAGGTCAAATGTTCTCTCTGATATGCAAAACTAATCCAAAATAATAGGGGAGGGGCAAAAAGAGAGTAAAAGGGAAAAGGGTGAGTAGGAATCTCATCAAAATAGAGGAAAGGTCAGTAGAGGAATGAAGGGGATTGAGGGGCAGGAAGGAGGCATAGGAAAAGGTAAGAACAGTGGAACAAATCTGACCTAAATTTTGTATGTACACACATGAATATAGCAGTGAATTCCAACATCAAGTATATATACAGCAGGGACGCGGTGGCACACATCTGAAATCCCAACAGCTTGGGAGGCTGAGGCAGGAGGATCACAAGTTCAAAGCCAGCTTCAGCAACTTAGCAAGGACATAAACAACTCAGTGAGACCCTGTCTCTAAATAAAATACAAAAACAAGCTGGGGATGTGCCTGAGTTCAATCCCCAAAAAACAAAACAACACACTAATTTTTTTAAAAAACTATGAATAAATTGTAGAAAGCTCAATAGAGTAGAGGGAAAGGAGTAGGGGAAGGGAAGGGAGGAGTGCTGGGGACTAAATTAGAGCAAATTATATTCCATGCTTTTTTTATTGTGTCAAAACGTTTCCTAATGTTTTACATAACTAAAAAGAATCAATTTTAAAAAGAAAAAAAATAACACAACTCACATCACACTTAACGGTGAAAGATTAAAGACTCTTCTTTTAAGATTAGAAACAAAACAAAGATGCCCACTCTCTACACTTCTATTCAATATTGTACTGGATGCTCAAGCCAGGGAAATTAGGAATGCAAATCAAATAAAAGTTACCCACATTGACAAAGAGAAAAATATCTCTATTTACAGATGGAACGTCCTTGTATATAGAAAATGCCACTGGGTGTTATGGTGCATACCTGTACTCCTAGCTACTTGGAACGTTGAGACAGGAGGATCACAAGTTTGAGGAGGATCAAAAGTTGGAGGCCAGGGGCTGGGATTGTGGCTCAGCAGTATAACACTCGGCTAGCACGTGTGAGGCCCCTGGATTCGATCCTCAGCATCACATAAAAATGAATAAATAAAATAAGGGCATTGTGTCCAACTACTTCTAAAAAATAAATGTTAAAAAAAAGGTGGAGGCCAGCCTGGGCAACTTAGCAAAACTCTGTTTCAAATAAAAAGTAAAAAACCTGGGGATTTGGCTCAGTGGTAAAGCACCCCTGGGTTCAATCCCCAGTCATAAATAAATAAATAAGTAAATAGCCAACCCAGTATAAATTTGGCAAATAATTTGAATAGATATTTCTCCAAAGAAGATTCATAGATGGTGAATGGAAATGTGCTCAGCATTGTTAGCCATCATGGAAATGTGAATCAAAACCACAGTGAGCTACAACCTCATATTCAGTAAAATGATTATAATAAAAATACAGATGATTACAGGTGTTGGCAAGGATTGTATAAATTCAAATCCTCATACATTACTTTTAGGAATGTAAAATGTGCAGCCATTGCTGGGTGTGGTGGTGCACGCCTGTATTCCCAGAAGCTCAGGAGGCTGAGGCAGGAGGATCACAAGTTCAAAGCCAGCATCAGCACAACTGAGGCCCTAAGCAACTCAATGAGACCCTGTCTCTAAATAAAATACAAAAAAGAGCTGGGGATGTGGCTCAGTGGCCAAGTGCCCCTCAGTTCAATCCACAATAATTCCTTCAAATGTGCAGCTTTTGTGGGGAATGGTCTGATGATTCCTCAAACCATTTAGCACAGGGTTACCATGTAAACCAGCAATTCCATTCCTAAATATATACATTGACAATGTGTGTTCACAAAAACTTATACATGAGTATTCATAATAGCATTATTTATAATAGCAAAGAGTAAAAACTTCAAAATGTCCAATAACCAATTAATGGATACATAAAACAGAAAATTCATATAATGGAATACTATGAATATTCTGTTTTAATTTTATTTTTATTTTACAATAAAAATGCTACAACACGGGTGAACCATGAAAACATTATGTTAAGTGAAAGAAACCAGACACAAAAGGACACATATTGTGTGATTCCATATATATGAAATTTCTAGAAGAGGCAAATCCATACAGACAACCAGATTGGTGGCTGCCAGAGGCTAAGGAAGTAACAAAAATTATTTCCTTGACTGAAGGAAGTGTAGTCAGGATTCTCTAAGCCCTTGTCTTTGGGCCTGTCCTTAGGCCCACATAATTTACTTTTAACAAGAATACTAAGAAGTCAGCTCATAGTCATCAAAAATCCTTCATGCTCACTATCCAACTGTCATCAAAATCTGATCACAGGGCTGGGGCTGTGGCTCAGCAGTAGAGCACTTGCCTAGCATATATGAGGCACTGGGTTCGGTCCTCAGCATCACATAAAAATAAATAAATAAAGGTATTGTGTCCATCTACAATTACAAATATTTTAAAAATTCAGTAGAATGATTATAAGAAAAAATAGATATTTTTATGTCCATTTTTTAGATCACAGTCCTCATCCCCCACCAGCCTCCAAGTGATATAGGATCACCCTGGCCTGCCTTTGGCAAATATCCTGTTAGGTTGGTTTAGCAAGCATACCCCCTACCCTTGACATTTCCTTCTAGTAATTTTCCATCTACTGACCCCCTGCCCCCAAACCTGCTCCTTAGCTATAAACCCCATTTGTCTTTGTTGTTTTAGGAATTAAGCCAAGTTCTATACTGAGGTCTCTTTCTACCCTATTGCAATAGTTCCTGAATAAAATCTGCTTTTACTGTTTTAACTACTGTCCAGCTCTGGCTTTCTTTAGCAGGGTTTGGGGTGGAAATGGTGAGTGATTGCTAATGGATTTCAGTTTCTTTCTGGGGTGATGAAAAGGTTCTGAAAGTGATCGTGGTGATGGTTGCACAAGTCCATGCACACATTAAAAACCATTGAATCATAGGCTTCAAACAGGTGAATTGTATGGTGTGTGAATTATATCTCAATAAAGATGTGAAAAGAAATTGGCAGCCTCTGGATTGGAGCCCAGATCTCGCTGATGCCAGAGCTCCCATTCTTCACAAGCTGTTCTGGCACTCCAGGAGGGATTTGATAAATGCACTGTTGTCATTAGGGATACTGTTCCCATTACTCCGTGGAAGGAAGAGTTCAGGATGGAGAAGGGCACCTTGCACGGTCTTTGGATGTTCATGGCCTCATACAGCAGCCACCACATCCTAAGAGTAGTTGCAGACTTCCCCAAAGCAGGACTTTATTCCCAGGGATCCAGTTAGTGGATTCTAACCATGAGGGGCCTAGAACTGCTGAGCTGACATTTGTCAGCCTGGGGACTCTGAGCTCTCCAGAAGCTTCCTGCCTCAAGAACTACAAGCCTCCCTCAGGACCAGAGCTCCTAGGCTCAGTGGGTGCTGGCAGAGTTCCAGGATCAGCCCCCCACAATCCTCAAAGGGACTGAAGGCTGAAGAGTCTTAGGCATCATCCCAACACCACCATTTGGCCCCTGGCAAGACTGGAGACCCCTCCACCACCTATGTCACCACACCAGCCTAGTGGATCCTTGAGGTTTATTTACCCTAGCTTGTCAAGATGTCAGATGCTTATACTAGAGACACAACTCCAAGGAAAAGAGAAATGGCTATGCCTGGACCACAAAAAGTTCCACTGCAGATGTCCCAAGCCCCAAGTTCCTGTATAGACAGAAGCCAGACTAAGAATCCTGATCCTTCCCCTCAAGCCACATGCTTGCCACAGATTATCTCTGCAAAAAATGACTATTACCTTCCCTAATGCAAGGTCCGCCCTTGGCTTCAGGCCCCTTTCAACTAGAACAGCTATTAATTCCGGAGTGCTCACCATACACCAGCCACTACTCTAACCTTTTAGACCTATGATCTATTTTAATCCTCAGAATTCCCTGGAAGGAAAATGTTCCCAATTTGCACAAGGAATCTGAGACACAGAGAAGTTAAGTATCTCGCTTAAGTTAGCACAGCTAAGGAAGTGGTAGAGCTGGCCTTTGAATTCTGACTGCCTGCCTGCCAAGCCTGTGTTCCCAGCCACTTCTCTAGCATCTGTATTTCTGAGCAGGTACCTATGTGGTGGCCCCATTTGGGAAGGAGCTTCAAAAAAGTACAAACACCCCTTTGTACTGCTTACCAAGCACAAATGTGAAGCCAGCCAGAAAGTGTAACAGGACACTGGAGGCCACCTCAGGGATTTTACCTCCCACAAGGAGGACCACTGACCAACTACTTCACCACAGTTTATTGGCACATAGCAGCCCATTCCATAGCTCACATTTTCCATCATGACACTCTTCTGTCCCTGCCACTGGCCCATCCCTTCTGGCTCCACTGTGAAGCTAGCTGCAATGAACCAGAATTTAGGGAGATGCAATATGTCAATCCTCTAGTTCAGAGCATCGCCTAGTCATAGGCATGTCAACCCATTAAATATAATTTTCCTCAAGCCTGTGGCCACTTCAGTCCACCAGAGGGCACTCTGATTATTTAATTGAATGACCTACTACCAAAAAGGGGTCAAGAGGAGTGAGGGGCTGGGGTATCCACAGTTATTAGCTCCCCTCAAGCTAGTGTCACCAGGGCAAACCTATAGAAACTTTACCTTCTCATGCTGGCCCCTTCTCATACCCTCAGGGGAGCACCTGTGGACTCCAGGCCCAGTATATCACTTTTTAGGCACTGACTTACCCTGTTATATTGATTAAAAAAATAGAATTTTCTTCTTTTCTCTAAATCAACCTGAATCTGACTTTTATTCTCATCCTCCACTAGATTCTTGGGACATTTAACCTCAGTTATTACCAGGTCTTCTCTCCCAACTACAGGGTTAGGCAAATCAGGAGGAAGGTAAGAATTTTGGTGAGACCCCACCCCTTACCAGTCATTGGTCCATACAAGTAGGTTACAGGCAGCCTCTGTTCTGATTGGCCATCACCTCATTCTGGCTGGTGGGAGAGTGTGCCCGTTCAGCTGTTAAATATTTGACTACCACCCTTGGGCTATAGGAGCCAGGTGAGATACCAGCTTCCTTAGTTTTGTCGCAGGCCTTTACTTCAGGATTGCCTCTGCCTGTGTTTTAGTCAGCTTTTTCACTACTGTGACTAAAAGACCTGACCAGAACAATTGTAGAGGAGGAAAAGTTTATTTGAGGACTCACAGTTTCGGAGGTCTTAGTCCGTGGAAGTCTGGCTCCATTCCTCAGGGCTGGAGGTGAGGCAGAAGAACCTCATGGCAGAAGAGTGTGGCAGAGGGAAGCAGCTCACAGGATGGTCAGGAAGCAGCTAGAGTCTCCACTGGCCAGATAAACATTTACCTCATAGCCACACCCCACCTGCCTCCAGTTACCACTCAGTTAATCCCATTAAGGATTAATTCGCTGATTGGGTTAAGGCTATAACCCAATCACTTCTCCTCCAAACTTTCTTGCATTGTCTCATATATGAGCTTTTGGGGGACAATCTCACAACCAAATCACAGCGACCTGGATTGCCTCTCAGCCCCTGCAAGGCTCAGCTCAGTTACCCTGTCTGCTGGAAAGTCCTCTCTAACTATGCACTAAGCTTGTTACCTCATTCCTTGTGGCTTTCTTTTGTCATAGCACTGAGAGCAGCGTATTGTACTCATCTGTTTCCATTGCAGGTATGTCAGAGAGGTCTGGGAGCAAGCAGAGAGTAAGATGTAACTCTTATTTGTCTCTGTACCCCCAGCACCTTGCTTAGGGCCTGGAACAGTGAGGTTTTTATATACATTGATTGATTAATAAATTAATGGAATAAATGATGGCGATGGGGTGGAACTGAAGTCTGGAGAAGTTGAGAAGAAATCCATATTAATATCCCATGACTAGGGCTACCCAATGTAGCTAAAAGGGTTTTTTGCCCCCAAACCCTTCCTGGGGCCCAGAACACACCATGCTGGGATAAAAGAAGGGGAACTTTTGTGATGCAACTTAAAGGGAAGCAAATCAATAGGAGATTATTTAGGAGCAATACACATGCGGGCACACTAAGAGGCGGTCACTCTTGTCAGTATGAAAGGCTTAATTGTCTTGTAAGTGCTTGACCCTGAAGCTGGATCAGCGAGTTCCAACTCCCTTTACACCTGCAAGGGTCCAAAGCTCTTTCTAGCTCCATCCAGGGGCAGGGAAAGTAGATGGATAGCCCAAGCTTCAGGATGAGAAGGGAAAAAAATGATGGATCTTGAGGGGAAGGGGAATTTAAAAGGACAAGGAGCCTGGTATGGATAAGAGGAGAGAGGGAGTGTCAGAGAAGAGGATCATGGAGACACCAAGACAGGGCAACTCTGTGGGTGGCCCTGAAAAGGGAGAACAAAGGCCTGCCTGGGCCATTGATTTGGATAGAGAAGCTAATCCAAGGGAGGTGTGGTAGGAGGGGGTGAGGGACAGAGAGGGAGTGTCCACTCTCCAGATCGAAATAGGCAAGAGGAGCTGGGAGTAAAGACCTATTCTTCACATTGTTCTGGGCTCTCAGTGTGTGATTGATCAGGTAATAGTAGGACTTTTTTCCCCCAGAAAAGGACTGTACTAGCCAACTCTTCTGATGTTAAAGGGTATAATAAGGGAGTTACATCAGGGGTGTCAGGAGATAGGGCCCCATCTAGGTTTGTTAAAGTATGACACAAGAGTCTAGCTGCATCCAAAGCAAAGCATATTGAAGAACTGAGTGAAGGTGGGTCTCTGTGACCCCTAAATTGTTAGTAGAATGATTTTGAAGCTGGAGACAAAGTGGATGAGTGCAGGCAGTAATGCTGAGGCTACCTTCCATCAGGAGAAGATTGTGCTGGAGACAGCAGTGGTCTCATCTCGGCACTAAAGTCCCCGGGGATGGTCATGTTTGGGAATGGATGCTTTACTGGAGAACTGGAACTATTTGCACTGAGACTGTTCTAGGCTGGTTCAAGCCTAAGATTTTCCTCAGGAATTTAGACATGGACATACAATTTTTAGAAGGCATCAGTTTTTTAGTTTTTTTTTTCCTGGAGAGATGTCTTGCATATACCATAAGGGATATGGTAGGATTGAGTGGAAGAGCCAAATAAACATTAGAGCCTGTGAGGCATAGGGATCTGAGACAGGTGACAAAACAAGAGACACAGCCTGTGTTGTATGCTACGGGGTACCCAAACTTCAGAGGTCTTGTGGGCTGTTTGGTGATGAGTCTGCTGTAAAGTGACTCAGGAAGTGGCAGTAAACCACTTCCTGAGAAAGTAATTTGAGGAGTAGCTCAAATGTGATAAAGAATATGTACTTTTATTGGCCAAATTATATTGTTATATTGTGTGCACATACAAATATGTAACAAAAAATCCCATCACTATGTACAATACATTGATAAAAACTATGGAAAAAAATCATATGCACTTTAAAAAATGTTTTAGAGACAATACAAGGAGGCATTTTAGAGAGCTTGTAGGGTACTGTTCATGATGTGGGACACTAGTTGAAGGCCCAAAATTGTTTGTCCATGTTTGGTAATTGATTTAGGGGTATAGTTATCCATGATTTTTTCCTCCAGTTTTAGTTGCCTGCTGTCCACCATAATCTGAAAATATTAAATGGAAAGTTCTAGAAGTAAACAATTGACAAGTTTTAAATTGCATGATGTTTTGACTATGTGATGAAATCTTAAGCCATCTTACTCCATTCCACTTGGAACATGAATCATCCTTTTTATCCAGTGTACAGACACAGTGAATACTACCCCCTTGTTAGTTTGTAGCCATCTTGGTTATCAGATGTGTTGTATCACAGCTCTTGTGTTCAAGTAACCCTTATTTTATGGAATAATAGCCCTAAAATGCAAGAATAGTAATGCTGTATATAGTTATATTTGTTCAATTTTATTGTTAATGTTGCTAGTCTCTTACTGTGCCCAATTTATAAATTAAACTTTATCATCAGTATGTATCTATAGGAAAAACTTAGCATACATAGGGCTTGGTATTGTCTAAACATTCAGACATCCACTGAGGGTCTTAAAACATTCCTCAATGATGATGCAGGACTAGTATAAGTCATTTGGAGTGGAGAAAGTACTGGGGAAGCATGTGTCAAGTTCTTGGCCACCTGTCAGAGATAAAATCCAAAAATCTGGTTTTGTGATGTTATTGAATATCTATTTATGTAAGCTATGGAGAGGCAAGCTTAAGAGCTCTGCAAAGAATCCGGCATGGGTCAAAGCAGTAGCCTCTTAGCAGTAGCCTCAGGGTATGGGAGACAACACTGGGCTGCATGTTTGGATCAAGGTATTTGTCAGGGTGAGTTAACTGTTGTAACACCAACTCCACAATCTCAAAAGCTTAACATAATAAAAGTTTAACATCAGTGTGGCATGGTGGTACATGCCTGTAACCACAGCTACTCAGGAGACTGAGTCAGGAGGATCTCGAGTTTGAGGCCAGCCTCATAAACTTTGCGAGACCTTGTCTCACATCAGTCCAATGTAGTCTTCAGGGTATGGGTGCTCTGTTCCCTGTTGTCATCCAGACACTCAGCTTTATTCATCTGATAATGCTGCCATCTTCAACAATGGCCTCAAGGTTGCAAGAAAAGTGGAAGAGAATGTGAGGAAGGCACACAAATACTTAATTATCTCAGCCTGTAAGTGATGCCTATCATTTCTGCTTATTGTTGCCAATAAAGCCAGCCATGTGGCCTAACTTATGCAAGAACACTGGGAAATGGATACCATGGCTGGGCTGTTGGTTCTCAGCAAAAATTATATACTATGGAAGGAAAGTAAAAATCTTTGTTGAACAGCTGGCTGGCTCTGCCACAAGCCCGTCACTTTTAAAATAATTTTGAAACCAAAGGTGACTGGGAAATTAAAGTTCTAGAGGCTAACTCATCACAATAATACTTTTATTTTTCTTTGAGAGTTTTTGAGTTTCCTAAATGCTACCAAGAAATCAGAATTGATTTCTGGAATTGTCCCTGGGATACAATTACCTGGTGTTATGAGACTGAAGTTGAGGCTTCTATGAGTGGTTAAGGTAGGCTGGGGCAAGTGAGCTTATGTTTTAAACAAGAACTCAAGTCCTGGGTGTTGACACAGAGCTAGCTGTTGGGAGGCATATGGATTGTCTGGCAGCTATACTGAGGCAGTGGAGTTAGGAACTCATGAGCTACTTTGAATAAGGATAAAACCCCAGCCAATCAGGAAGAACCCCAGGCTAGAGTCCAACCCAGTGCTGGGCAGCACAGGACTCACACCTACAGAACTTCTCCAGAATTTCCCTGTGGAATAGATTCTCAACAAGCTCAAACATTATTCTCCAAGGCAAATGGGGCTACAGATAAAGGTACAAGTTGAAACAAACTATGATAATCATTCCATGAAATCAGACCCCAATTGAGCAGTCACTGTTGAGCCACCAATCAACAGCCCTCGCCCCACCATCCATCCTTCCTAACAGGTCACCGGGCTTCAGTAGTTGTTGCTCTGGTAGCCAAGTGGAGTGTGGCCAAGGAAAGCTGATTCATATAGAGAATGGAGCCTTGCAATTGAGTAGGGGGCTCCCTAGGTCTGGTGAGAGTGTGGTGGGAGTTCCTTGAGGCAGCCTAGAACAATATTGCTGGAATAGAGTCAGAATTCCTTGTCAAGATGCCCCAGGTTGGAAAATAGAAAAATACATCAAGGCCAAAGGATGAAGTGAAGTTGGAAACAGATGGATAAACAATGAAGTATTTAGCTTGAAGAATTGAAGGGAGGTCTGGGAGAGTGGGAAGTCCAGAGGAGGGTGGGTGGGTACAGACCGAGGCTGAACAGGGATTCTTCATTTCAATGTCCCATTGACAGGTTCATAGAGGACTTCTCTGAGATAGGAACCCAGCTTTGTTGTGAAGCAAAATTAGAGGAGTTGACCACAGCCATACAGGATACAATGGCAGTATAGACTGAAGCCTGAGGTGACTCTGAAAACCTCTGCCAACACCTAAATCAAACCCAGCCCAAAACTACTGTAGCACTGGGCAGGAGGAGGCAGTAATGAATGACTAGAATGGAGTGCCTGGCCTGTTTGAGGGTATGTAGGAGTAGCACAACATCCAAAAGGATGTAGACACATAGCTAGACACATTCCTGTGACCTAAACACAGCCAGTCGGTTGGCCCCACCCTATGGCAAGAGATTACATGTGATAGCTACAGCATAGCCGAGAGTCTGCTGGCACAAGGGCAAGTGTCCAGAGGAGGTAGTGTTAATGACAACATGTAACAGTCTGCTGCTAGTGTAGGATCTTGGCTGGACCTCATCACCCCTGTTCAAGCATCTCAAACCTCTACATGAGTCTGTGAACTATGCCCTTCTAATAGGAGGAAGTAGGGAAGCTGGCCTGGTTTCTGGTGTGTGCAATCTACTACCCTGGCTGATAGGATGCCTGCTCTGCTCAAGATGCGAAAGATCCAGTCCTGGCCCCCATGGAGCTCACAGTCTGGTTTCTACTTTGAATACTTTTTGGAACAAAGTGTGTACTGAAGAATTAAATACAGTCTGGACGAGGAGGGAGGTAAGCAATCATGAAAACATTTAGGAACAGTTCAGGATGACATTAGAGAAACAGCAGGTAACTGAATTGTGAATTCTGCAAATGCCACCATCTGTGGCTGCTCAGAGGTAAGGTCAGGGGAAGTCAATCGCTGAAGATGAAGAGATAAGGTGCAGCCTAAACTGGGCTTAGGGGCTGGGGAAAGTTGGGGGATATGGAAGGGTTTGGACTGGGAGGCTCCCTGTTCCCCCTGTAGTACAGAACCACCAATATCATGGGGTTGGGACATGATGACTCCCAGGATCATCCCTTATGGATTTGTAGTCCTTCTGAGCCACACTCTGAGTCTGACTTTTTTTTTTTTTTTTTTTTTTTTTTTGACACTGGGTCTGGCTAAGTGGCTGAGGCTATCCCCTAACTTGTGATCTTCCTGCCTTGGCTTCTGAAGTCACTGGAATTACAGGCATGTGGCACCATGCCTGGCTTCTCTAGTCCTTCTCATAGCACTTGCACATAGCATCCTTTGGGGGCTTTTCCTTTTATTGTTCCCTCAGATGAGAAACTCAAGATTCGGATGATTCAAGTGATTTGCCTAAGATTCCAGAGCCAGAGAACCAGCTTGAGAAGGAGGCACCCCATTTCCTTATTTTTTGCTGAACTCTTTCAATGACATCCCAATGGCCATCCCAAGCTCTGTTAGCACACCTGTAGTGTAGGAGTTCACTATTTCACCGTTGGGCAGCTCACACTTCTGCAAAGATCTTTTTCATGTTGAGTGAAAATGTATGTTCTGTTAACCTACCAAAGAACTGATCCACACCAGCGCCAGGACTAGAACTCATGTCCCCTAACTCCCAGGCAGGCCCTTTCCACTGTGCCTCACTGCAAACTTTTCATGGCATTGTCCCTTCTTGTTACCCTTCTTTCTGCCTAGACTGTGGGTCAGAGATTTGCCCTTGCCATGGGAAGATAAATGGGAAAGACCAGAAGTTGGTAGGGCAGGCATAGATGGAGTGGGGTGTGAGGTGGCCAGCAGGGCGGCCTGGCCTCTGGTTGGCTCCATGGCCCTGAAAACAATTTGCTTGTCTGGAGTGCTAATTTGCTTTATGTCTTCCCTTATTAATCACATTGTTTTGCACAGGCCTGTGAGCTTCAAATGTGTTTGTTATGACTACAATTATGTGAGACTGACCATGGACCCAGTAGTCTGGAAACAGGATTTCCTCCCTCCCTTACACTCCCAGATTCCAGGGGCCTTTCTTGCAGGCCCAGCCAGCCCCTTTTGCAAGACCACAGAGGGCAGAGGGCTTCCCAAGACTCACCCCAGGCCTTCCCCCATAGGGCCTGAGCTTTCTTCCCTGTGGGCAACTGGATCTCTTTAGAGAAGGTCTGAAAGGAGGGATGGAAGGAACCCCATCTCTCTGCCTCTAATATGTCCCAGGAGTGCAGTGACAGACACGAGGGGATGAAATGACCAACCCTGAGAAACATGAAAGCAGCTCCCAAACACACTTCCACTTGTCAGCAAAATGATGTGGGCTTGCCTGAGAAATGGAGTGCCTTTCAATTGCAAAGAACTTAATAGGAACCAGCTCGAAATCCTGTGAGCCTACCGAGGGCCCCACTCTTTTGTAAAAAGCCAGACAGCGTCTATTATTTTTAAATGTCAACTGGATGGAGGATATGGTAGGGAGAAGGATGAGATTCCTCTTCCTGCAAGCCTGGTGAGGCTCAGCACGCTCAGGGGAAGGTTCTCTGTGGGTCCAGCCCTCTTGGCTCCTTCTTGCTTTTCTGCAAGGTGCCCACCAGAAATGTCCTGGTGCCAGGAGCCAGGTCTGGTCCCCACCTGAAGTGCCCCTACTGAGGCAGCCCGCAGCACATCTGGTTTCTATTAGCCCCTCTGTGCCCCCACCCCTCCATACTTCCCTCCTGTTCTCATTGGTGACAGGCTTCTGGAGGTGTCTTGACAAAAGCCTTGCTGAGGGACTCAGGGTGTGTTGCCCCTCTCCTTGGTGTGCTGGTGTTCTTGGACCCTCTGGGGTCTTTCCAGAGTCAGTCAGTCTATCAGCTCATCTGTCTGTCAGTCAGCCTGTCCATCAACTGTCGGTCTCTATTAGCCGGCAGGACAGTGTCAGTCAATCAGACAACCAAACAGTCCATCTGTCTGTCAACCAGCCGTGACCAGCTAGGCAATCAGCCAGCCAGTGGATCTGTCAGTCAGTCATTTATTTTAGGAGAGAGGGATGGGACACAGACCACAGAAATGACACATTCCGCACCACATGGAAGAGGGGGAGCAGGGACGCTATGTGCTGTGGAGGCCTCAGTGCTGAGATGACCAGAAGCAGCAGGGTGACTTAAGCTGACCTAGGTTCCAGAGAGCCTTCATTGAACTGGGGTTGTTCAGCCCTCTCTGTGACTCCAACCCAAGCAGCACAGGGGTTACCCTGAAATGAGGGGTTAAGGGCTGAGAATACAGAATTAGATGAGGAGAGCTCAATTAGTAGCCCTTCCTCTGATTAGCTAGGGGTCTTTGGGCAAGTCCTCTGAGTTGTTGCTTCCCAGCTGGGGAACCAGGAGGATCAGTGCTCCAGATAACCCCAAAGCCACACCCGTGGCTCTGATGTGCCTGGTTCTTTTTCCGGTTGGAGGAGAACAATCTTTTTTTTTTTTTTTGGAGGGGTACTGGGGATTGAACTCAGGGGCACCTGACCACTGAGCAGCCACATCTCCAGCCCTATTTTGTATTTTATTTAGAGACAGAGTCTCACTGAGTTGCTTAGCACCTCACTAAGTTGCTGAGGCTGGCTTCGAACTTGGGATCCTCTTGCCTCAGCCTCCTGAGCTGCTGGGATTACTGTCATATGCCACCGCATTCAGCTGGAGGAGACAGAAATATGGATGGACATACAGATAAACAGATGCCTGGGCGAAGATTCCTAGCTGGGCCACCCCTTGTGCAAAGAACAAACTATAGCAGCTGATGAGTCCTAGGGTAGATTTAGTGGTTGCAGCTGTCCCTGGCTTAGTGTGTTGTGGAATGGATGAGCCATTTCTGGTACTGCTAGAGGGGCAGGAAAGACTATTGGTAGGAAGTGGATTTTCAAGAGGTTTCTGAAAGGTGAGGAAAGAGGTGAGAAAGGGAGGAGTGATCACAGGACTCAGGATCTTGCCTCTCCTTCCCGAGACATCTCTTCTCCTCTCCTCTCCTCCCCTCTCCTCTCCTCTCCTCCCCTCCCCTCCCCTCCCCTCCCCTCCCCTCCCCTCCCCTCCCCTCCCCTCCCCTCCCCTCTCCTCTCCTCTCCTCTCCTCTCCTCTCTTCTGTATGTCCTCCCCACGCTGTTGGCTGGGCCAAGGCCAGCCCAGAGTCCTCTCAGGTATTGACTTGTAGGTCACAGAAAAACTAATCTAAAAGGGCTTTTAGGAGCCATCCATTGGGGTCACTGAGACCCAGAGAGTGGAAGAGATTTGCCCCTTAGAATACAACATAAAATGCACCATAGTTGATACATGGACAAAACGTTATGGTGCAAAGAGGAATCAGCTGTGGAAGAAGGGTTCTGTGGGTGCTGACAGTTGGCCTCATTCTTGCAGGATGAGTAGGAGAGCAGCAGGTGCACATGGAAAAGGGTTTCCAGGCCGAGAGCACCACAGCACAGACTCAGATCATCAAATGAAAATGAGAGGAAACAGAAACACGGTCTCAAATTGAGGAAAGGAGGTCGGGGCAAAGGCTAAAAGATCGTATCAGAGCTAGTTTCAGAAGGACCTTAAAGACCAGACTGGGGAAATTGAACTTTATCTTGTAAGCATTGGGAAGCTATTGTTTTAGAAACAAGGAGATAATCCAATTATTGTTTTTAGTAATAACAGGTTATATTAGGTTCCATTGAAATGATATTTATTATCAAGCTATTGTTTTTTAAGCAAGGAGATGATCAGTGTATTATTTTTAATAATAATAAGATTATATTAGGTTCCATTGATATGATCTTTAACTTGTAAATATTGGAGAGCTATTTTTAAGCAAGGAGGTGATGAGTGTATTTTTATGTGTTGCTGAAGTTGGAACCCAGTGCCTCACACATGTTGGGCAGGAGCTCTACCACTAAGGTACATCCCCAGCCTGGAAGTATTATTTTTAATAATGGAGATTTTTTTTTTGGTACCAGGGATTGAGCTCAGGGGCACTCGACCACTGAGCCACATCCCCAGCCCTATTTTGTATTTTATTTAGAGACAGGGTCTCACTGAGTTGCTCAGAGCCTCGCAAAGTTGCTGAGGCTGGTTTTAAACTCATGATCCTCCTGCCTCAGCCCCCTGAGCTGCTGGGATTACAAGTGTGTGCCACTGTGCCTGGCCTTAATGGAGATTATATTAGGTTTCATTAAATGAAATCCCTTTCTGCAGGCTCAGGTGTCAACCAGCCTGGGTTCAAATCCTGGCCTTAACACATACTAGCTCTGTGACTTTGGGCATGTTATACAACTTTTGAATGGCTTTGTTTGATCACCTGTAAAACAGAAATAATAACAACACCTTGCTCATGGGCCTTTTCTGAGATAAGACATGTATGTACTTAATATGGAGCCTAGTTCATAGCATGCACTCAATACAACTCAGCCAGATAATGGTGGTGGTATCTTCTTCCAGAGGATTGTGAGGCTCAGAGAGGTGAAGTCACTTGCCCAGGACCACACAGCCAGGCTGTGGCAGAGTTAAGTTTCAAAACCAAAGTCTAGGCTAAGATTTGTGCTGTAAAAATTCCTCTGGAGGCCCTGCAAAGGACCACCTAAACCTACAGAGACCAGATCCCACACACTACCTGGGAGGCTGTTGCAACTGCTGGGACATGAAGATGTGGGTTGGGACCCAAGAGAGCCACTTTTGCCCAGTCAGGCTGTCATTTGGAAGCCTCCTAGGAGCTGGCCTGGCCCCAGAGAAGACCTGTTCTTTCCATCAGTGGGGCTGGGGAGGTTAATGGCATTCCCAGGAAGGGCCAGGGATTAGGGGAGCCTGCACTTCGGAGCCAAATTCTTTCACCTCTAGTGAGTTTTCCAGAGTTTCTCCCTCTGCCCCCAAGTGCCTGGCCCCAGGAAAAAAGAAGGGGGATGGGCTGAGACCTCCCGCTCCCCAGCCCCATGGACCAGGCTGGAGGAGAGTGCGGCCCCCCACCAGGCTGGCCCTGGTCCCGGCTGTGGCTGTTCCGGCACAAGCTGTGGGAAAGGAGGAAGGCCTCAGTGTGCTCGCTGGGGTGCAGCAGGGGCGGACGAAGAGGAGGGGGGCAAGACCCTTCAGAGGCTGGACAATTAGAGAGAAGGCACATTCCAGGGGAATCCACATCTGGGATGAGCCTGAGCCAGGGCCAGCCCAGTAATCCATTGCAGATGTGACGGCCAGCAGCAGATGTGGGCAGGACCTCCCTCATGGGCGGCTGGGGGTGGGGGGGCTTGAAGGGGCTGGGAGATGAGGAACAGCTCCCAGACACCACCAGGCAGCTCCTTTTGGGCGGCTGCTACCTGGCTGCAATTCTGCGCATGGCATCTTGCCCATGGCTATGCAGCCAGGCTGAGAGGCTAAGGCTAACTGGGTTTCTGGGAGCAGATCTTGGGCCAGGAAGCCATGGGCCTGAGATCCTTAGCACCCCTTGAAGACCTTGTTTTCAAATGCCAATGCTGCACTGCAGGGGTCTCAGTGGATTTAAAACCTGAGAAAGGAAGTTTGGGACACTGTGTCTGTCTCCGTCTAGCTCCAGCCCATATCCTGGCCCTAGTTCAAGCCTCCAGGGACCCTGAGACTGGCATTGCCGGGAGGAAGTCTAAAGAGACTTTTTGGTGCCAAGGACTGCTGATCTTCATGCCCCCAAATGAGCAGGGCTAAATAACATCTAGTCCTGTGCTTGACGTGTGATCTGATGGTTGGCATTAGAACCGTGCCCTAGAGGGAGGCAAGGGGACTCAGCAAGGGCTGACTGTTGGGGGGGGGGGGCGTGTTGCAAAGGCCATCCAGAGGCCTACAGAGTGGATGGAAGAACTCTGGGGGGTATGAGGTAGGACATTCCTAGTCTCCGAGTGGGGGCATGTAATTGATTGCCCAGCATGTCTGGCAGGACACCAGCAATTGGAGAATCATCATTTGAGAATAGTAGGATGAGGGAGGGGATTTCACCTTCCTCTGGTCTGTCCCAACCCTTTCATGACACAGAGAAGGGAACAGAGGCTTAGAGAGAGACACAGGCTTGCCCCAGGTTAGGGAATCAGTAGTAGAACTGAAGAGAGAAGGCCAGATTCTCAGCTGATGAGTGTTGTTTCCCACAGCCCTGGGTGGCTTGGTAGAATGAATGAGTGGGTAAGTGAATGGATGAATGAATGGAAAAGCTTGGCTACTAAGATGGAGGTGTGGCCTTAGCCAAAGGTTTGTAGACACAGTGGGCATGTCGATGTCCAGCTTCTCAGTCACGTACTGCCTGCCTGAAAGATAGTAATGTATCTTATCCTTTTTTCTCTCAACTGTGTTTCCCCACCTCATCCACTTTAGACCATAGGCTCCAAAGAAGAGGAAGGATTCACCCCAGGTCATCCAGCAGGCCAAGGGCAGGGGCAGGATGCAAAGCTAGGTATCCCTGGAGCCCCTACTCCTCACCCATCTCTGCCAGAGTTGAAGACAACTTCCATCCATTTCACAGGCAAGGAAACCGGAGACAGGCCCAGAGGGGGCGCAAGACGGATTACAGGATGAGCTTTAAATCAGGCCTGGCAGGACACTGCATATAATGGATTCCTGTTGGCGGGAGCAGCATTCATGGCCCCTATATGACCAGGCAGCCCCCAGAGCAGTGCCATTCCAGACTAAACGACAGGTGGCAGCAGAGGACCATGGTAAGCAGTGAGGGTCAGGACTATTCCACTTGCCCAGCCCCCCTTCTTCAGGCCTGTAGTTGGCCAGATTGGTACCCTGAGTGCGGGTGGGGCCACTGAGGCAGAGAGGACCCAGAGCTGGGATGAGGAGCTGCTTACTGATGAGGCAGGACAGAATATCCGAGGGGGAGAAGAGGTGGCTGGACCTGCAGAGAGAGAGACAGAGATGGGACAGGGGGAGGAGGAAACAGGGACAGAGAAAGGGAAGAAAAGGGATGGAGAGACAAAGAAATAGACTGACAGTTCAGAGAAAAACAAAGATGCACAAAGACTCTGTAGGATATGTCAACACACACATAGTGAAATTGTGAAACTTTCCAACTATAAAGACATTTAGAGGATACCTAATTCAAATCTTTCATCTTATAGATGGGAATACAGACCCAGAGAATTTGCTTGAGGTCACACAGCAAATTTGTGATCAAACTGGAACTAATGCCAACCCTAATTGTCAGATTCCAGCCCTCTTGTTGAAATGCCCCCCTTGGACATTATACACAGTAACTGCCAGGGGAATCTAATATTAGCCTCAAACTTTAAGAGTCCTGCTTTTCTCCCTCTGTCACCGCTTTCTATAAGATCACCACCTGATGTCACCACACAGTGTGGACACGTTATTTTCTGACCAGAATGCAAGTGCTGCCCATCTTCAGCTTGCTGGTCTATACCGGAGCATTGCTACTATGTCACTATCAACTCTAGTGATCGTGCTTTTCAAGCTAAAAAATCAGGCCAGATTGCCTAATGCATGATTTGATCACAGAGCAAAGTATTTAAAATTAGGCTTGTCCCCGGAAATCTGAGCCATCTGGTTACTGTCCTGCTACTCCACCCATTGGCTTCTCCTTCACACACAGGCCTGGAGATGCCCCCAGCTGTTAGCCAGGCCCTGGGGCTGAGAAATGAGGAAGGGGAAAGAGAGCTAATGTATACTGAGCTCTTAACATGTGTCAGGCATTTTCTGTCCATTATCTCATTTACTTCCCGTGACAACCAATCATGGAGCCTCAGAGTAGGCCCCATGATTCCAGCAATGAGCTGACCTCTCCAGCAGAGCCAGTCCTTCCGAGGAAAGAGAGGAGCATTGTGCAGAGATGTCACCCCAAAAGCTACCATGAACTTGGGATATACCAAGAGAGGTAAAGAGACCAAATAAAGTAAATCACAGCCTTGCCTTTCTCTGACCCCTGGAATGTGTGTCCAGCCTGGAAGCCCCATACATTGTAGAAACACTGGTGTGTGGTCAAAGGAGTGAGAGTCTTGGGAGGGGCTTGGAACCCAAGTCCCATGAGGACCAGTTGGAGGAACTGTAGCTATTTGTTTGTTGGTTGGTTGGTACCAGGATTGAACTCAGGGGCACTCAACCACTGAGCTAGATCCCCAGCTCTATTTTGTATTATATTTAAAAGACAGGGTTCTCGCTTAGCACTACCATGCCAGTTGTGTAAATACTTGATGTTGGAATTCACTGTGGTATATTCATGTAAGTACATACAAACTGTGGCCTGGATATGTGACTTCAGAGACTTTAGATTTCTGAAGGGCATAAGGAGCAGGCAGGTTCTGTGGGGTCCTAGGTGACAGAGCTAAGAAGCGACAGCTATAGTGAGATAGAACTTTCTCAGAGTCCAAGCTATGCTGTCATAAAACCGGCTGCCTCGAGAGAGGGCAAGCTTCCCATTTTTGTTGGTGCACAACATGAGTTAGGCAGAGCACATGCTAGAAATGTTGCAGAGAAGGCTCAAGCTTTGGATCAAAGTTTAGACAGGATGCCTCGAAATTCATTGCATTACTTTCTTTAAAAACAGCATCTCCCATCTTTTTGAACACAGAAAGTCATTCCTTAGGTTTTACCTAAATTCCTCTTACTGGAATCATTCCTAGATCCATGAAGGACTGGCAGCTGAGAAGGGAGAGGTGGGGAAGACAGCAGAGCAGGGCCGCAGGAGACCTAGCAGAGAGTCATTCTTAAATAATAAACATTAAGCAGACAGATGGCCAATGACGAATGGAGGAAAAAGCATTCCGAAAACATTCATTTGGAGAATAAGGCACTTTTTCTTTAACGATATTATCTTTATGAATCAATTTTGTGAGTCAAGTCTCTAAAACTGGAAAAGGGGGGCGGGCAGTGAGTTACTTACTCACATTTTCATTCTTTGAAATATGACATTAACCAATCACTCTAGGTAATACTGAACATTTTCCTGCTAATGTCAGGAAATCCTTTCTTAAGGCTAATCTAGATGTCAATTACAACACCAACAGACCATTGTTGAATGTGAACTTTGCATAATGTTCTATTGAGTGAGAGGTGCAGATTGTCAGATGGTTGGAAGGTTTGAGAGACAGATGATGGCCCTGGTTCATCCTGACAACACCATAGGGATGTCACAGGCTAAGAAAGTTTGGACTGATGTGGATGGATGGCTCATCTCTGCTGAATCGACTCTGGTTTCTCTCCATTCTGTCAGATCTTCAGTACTTAGGTCGACATTGATTTACCAGATATGTGTGTAGCACCAGAGGGGGCTGGCCCCAGGAGCTATCATGAGGCTCCGACTGTCTCAAACATTTTTCTTCTCCATTGCCTCAGAAATCTGCTTTCTCTATCCCCATAATGGGCTGTCCTCAGAACAGTCATGGTTTGGGCATCTTTGCCTGAAGTGGTTCATCCAACTGTAAGAAGCCAGGAACCTGTGGAGTGGTGTGTGCATGTCGGGGTCTCTGTGTGGTTAAGGCCAGCTCCTACTTTAGATCTGCACTCTGTTTATTTCTCCAAAAGAAACTGTTCAGGAGGATGGGGGGAGCCCTAGACAAGTTCCAGCTATGGGTGAGTGTCTTAGGTCAGGTTCCTGAGAAGTGAAGCAGGGACTTGGGACATGGGATCTATCAAGGTAGGAAGCAAGAAAGGATTTGGTCTCTGGTACTTTCTTGTGTTGGTCAGATCAGAGCAGGTTTGAGGGCTTTGGAGCTTAAATCACACTGAAGAACCATCCCATCTTGAGGAGAGCACTGGACTTTGATATCCTTGTATGAATCTCTTGTTATCCCCCTCCCAGTGAAGGGGAGATGTGCCCTCCCCTGCAACTTGGAATTTGATGGCTCTTATTGGCCAAGGGCAGGTATCTGAGTTCTTAGTATTTTCAGAAGTTGGAGGGTGGGTGGAAAAGGGGATCTGGCCAAGGCATGAACATCATGTAGTAGAGCAGGGCTATAGTTAGGCTTCTAACAGCCTCCTGCTAGGAGGGAGAAGGATGTCAATCATCATGGTTCCACCAGTCAGCTACAAGCTAACTGAATCTCACTCACCAGAGCTGCTGGGAGGTTAGAAATGGAAGCGTGAGGAAATTGACCCTTGTGCTACGATGAGACCAGAGTCCAAGCATCTGGGCTACAAAGGCTATATGGCTGAGATGGGCAGGGAGCTGGAGGGAAGTCACCAGGCAAAGGTGCCTCCATGGTAGTGTCAGGTCATCAAGAGTGAGAATGCTGTCCCTTCCAAAGGCAAGCTTTGGAGGGTCCTCCAAGTTCTTCAGCTTTTAATTCACAGGATTAAAGTGGAACTAATTCAAATGGCCTGTAGTTTTGCAAATTACTGTATTTTCTTTTGCTTGTCCTGGTTCATTTGCTTGTGAATGTCAACCAGTGCTAATACACTTGAGAGAACCATGGAAATAAGTGTGATGCCCATTTGGGGCTGATATGTTGTGTGATAATGATAGCTTCTGCCACCTATGGAGCACTTAATATGTACCAGGCACCTATTGGGCACTCACTTTCAGGCACTGTTAGTTCATTGAGTCTCCTAAGATGACTTGGTGGTACTGTATATGGTGGAGGGTGATGAGAGAGGCAGGTGTCAAAGATGACTCCTGGCTGCTTAATGGATGGTACTGCCATTCTCTGAGATGGTGACACTGAAGAAGGAACTCTTCTCTGGCATCAACTGTCTCTCCTCTAAGTGGAAATATTCCAGTTTCTGTAAACTCTGCCTTTTGAGGCCTGCTTAGAAAATTCTAGAACTCTTTGCAGATGCACTGGGTCCTGAACAGGAAGTTTTAGATTGCAGAAGACTTACTATTTTCTTTAGTCTCTCTTTTCTGTCATAACTGGTATGTCAAAACAGCCACACTGCAATCAACTCATTCAATTCCTTAGGAAACATTAAGCCCTGATTGTTCTAGGGAGAACGGAGGCTCTCTGTCTTTCCCTCTACTCTAACCCCAGCAAAATACTAACTACTAAGGATATGTAGGGCGAGGTGCATTTGCTACCTCATTCCTTCTCTTAAAAAACAATCACAAGAGCCAGGCTTATTGATGCACACCTTTAATCCCAGTGACTTGGGAGGCTGAGGCAGGAGGGTCACAAGTTCAAGGCCAGCCTCAGCAACTTAGACCCTGTATCCAAAAAAAAAAAAAGAGCTGGGGGTGTTCCCAGTGGTTAGAGAACCTCAGTATTTTAATAAATAAATAAATATTAAAATTAAAGAGTCACAGGATAATTCCATATATCTTATTTAATTTCAAAGTATTAGAAGGTGCCAAGCCCTTTACATGGGTTATCTTATTTTATTATAAAGTCTGGTAAAATAGAATGATTTCAGCTGCAAGTAAGAGAAACCATGACTCGAACTGGCCTAACCAATTAAGAAATTTAGTAATCTTAAATAAAAGGATTCTAGGAGTAGAGTGGGCTCAGGTGTGGCAAAATCAATGGCTCAACAATGTTTTTAGGAACTTGAATCTTTCCATCTCTCTCTTCTTCCATCTTCAGCAAAAATTCTGTTTCGTTTTGATTTTGTTTTTTTGGTACCAGAAATTGAACTCAGGGGTGCTTAATCACTGAGCTATATCCCTAGTTGATTTTTATCTTTTATTTTGCCACAGGGTCTTGCTGAGTTGCTTAGGGTCTCACTAAGTTCCTGAGGCTGGCTTTGAACTCATAATCCTCCTGCCTCAGCCTCCCAAGCCACTGGAATTACAGGAATGCACCATTGTGCCCAGCTGAAAAAGTTGATCTTAAGTCTGGTACCCCTAATGCTTGGTGATGCCTGCAACAGTGTCAACCATCACTTCCAGGCATTCAAGTCACCTGAAGGAAGACAGAACCTATTTTATCTTCCCAGGAGGAAAGAACAGTGTCAACCATCACTTCCAGGCATTCAAGTCACCTGAAGGAAGACAGAACCTATTTTGTCTTCCCAGGTAGACTTCCCCTCATGCCCCTTCTGCCAGCTTAAATTTTTTATATATTTTATAAAATTTTTTTTATATTTTTCCCTGAGCCCATTGCTAGGAAGGGGAATGGAAAGGACATGATTGAAATAACTGTATCATTTGGAGTGAATTTTGCTCCTGCTGTATCATTGGGAATAAAATACTACCATATCCCCATTCTACAGAAAAAGAGACCAGGCCTCACTGAGATGAAGTAACAAAGTAACCTGCCCAAAGCAACACACCAGAACTGAGAAGTAAATTCAAGGCTTCCATATTTTGCTGTACTTATTGATTACTAAATACTCGTTAAGAGCCAAGTGCTTTTTGAAGTAGTACAAGGGAGTCCTTATTATCCAAGTGTTCATTTTCTGAGTCCCTGCAGTCATAAGGCTGGGTAGAAAAGCAAGGACCATTAAGACAGTCACTAGTGAACTGGCCAATTATAAAATTACTCTGGCATTACTCCCAGATTAACCCTAGCCTCTAGACCAGCCTTTTCTGATTGTTGGATATTATAAACACTAGAGAGTAAAGAGCACATTTAATACCAACCAGTTTGCAAAGTAAGACTGCAAATATTAGAAAAGGTTCAGGAGTTCATGAAATCAACAAAAGTGATATTGGAAAACTGTTGGCATCTTGGCGAAGCCATTGACACATGAGAACCTGGCATAATTAGCCCAGTTAACAGCTGAACAAGAGCAAGTCAACATGGATGAGAACAAGATAAAGACTTCACAAAATAATGAGTTGACATTCCGGTTATTAAGAGATATCCTGGGGAAAACCAAAGCCCTAGGTTCCCCCCCCCCATAAAATGGCCTTCTTTATGATCATGCTATGAAAAGCAAAGTAAAAGGGGCTGGGACTGTGGCTCAGTGGTGGAGCACTTGCTTAGCATGTGTGAGGCACTGGGTTCGATTCTCAGCACCACATATAAACAAATAAAATAAAGACCCATTGACAACTAAAAAATATTAAAAGAAAAAAGCAAAGTAAAAGATGTTACTCCATGGTATCCTTCAATATTGTCATAAAAACCACACCACAAAGCCACTAATGTTTAAGTCATTTTTTTTCTTGCCCTTCTTTACCCCCAGTAGTGTTTGTTTATTTCCAGGGATTGAACCCTGAGCCACATCCCTAGTCCTTTTTTCATATTTTACTTTGAGACAGGAACTCTCTAAGTTGCTTAGGGCCTTACTAAATTGCTGAGGCTGGCTTTGAACTGGAAATCCTCCTTTAGCCCCAGTTTTGTCATCTGTAAAATAGGAAACCTCATAGAGTTATTGTAAAGGTTAAATAAGATTGCTCATGTAAAGCCTTTAGCAAAATCCTTCACACATAGTACTCAGTCAATAACTGTAAGCCATGGTGGTGCTGTTGTTAAGTGACTGTGTACAATGATGGGAAGGACAAGGGCTCCATAGCCTTTCACAGCCTGGATTTTAATCCTGATTTGGCTATTTCTTTATTGTGTGACCTTAACAAGTTGCTTTCCCTCTCTGAGCCTCAATGATCTCATCTTGAAATTGGATTACATAGGGTTGCTGTGACAATCAAGTAAGAAAATTGTAACCCAGTAGTCACTGTCACTTAATGGTTTCTTTTGTTATCTGTGTTGAATACTGTGTCAAGTGTGGTGAGCATGTGCCTAAATGGCTGTGTGGATGTGTGTGGGTATGTGTGCATACACATGGTGAGGATATGTATAAGAAATGTAAGAGAAGCCTGGTTCCAGTCCACAGGGGATTACATCTCATGAAGAAGAACACTGTGTTATGGGCCACCTATATGCCCTCGCTGGGCCTCCATTTTCCCCCTGTATATTAGGTCCTTAAATGAATGAATCTGTAATGCTCTACAATTCTGAGAACCTATATAGTCCTATGAAATCCAGAAACAAATAGAAAGCAAGCCAAGTCAACTTGGTTTCGATTGTGGTCATAAAAGAAGTTCTTCAGGAGCTGGGAGGACAAAGTGTAGTCAAAAGGAATGAGGACTGGTTTGGGGACCAGTCATATCCAGATTTAAATCCCACCTCTGGGACTGAGGTATAACTCATGAGTAGAGTGCCTGCCTAGCATGTACAAGGCCTGAGTTTGATCACCAGTGCTTAAAAAAAAAAAAAAAAAAACCCAGGTTTTTCACTTGCTAGTTGGATCACCTTGGACCACCAACTTCTCTCTCAGCCTCAGTCTCTTTCTCTGTACAATGGGATCAATACCCCTGCCTTACAAGAATACAGTGAGAAATGATCAAGCTCAAGTATTTGAAAATGCCTCACATGCATGAGGAGCTTTTCTTTTTTGCTTAAGGAGACTTCCTGGAGAGTTTGGAACTTGAGCCAGGAGTTTTTGGTGGGAAGAAAGCTGCTGGAGAACGGGGTACAGTTGGGCAGAATAGCAGGGAATAGCCTTTTGGCAGATGCCTTTATCGGGAAGGCAAAATGCCAGGATCCTACAGGGCAAGTCCACTACCCTGAGGTCCACGAAGAAGCCATCCCCTTGCCAGACCCTGCCTGGGATTCTCATCATGGCCTGGAGGGGGAAAAAAAAGAAACCAAAATGAAATATATATTTATAACAATAATAATAATTATTCTTTCACCAATTTTCTCTTCCTCCGATGGAGTCTGGCAAGGAGTACAGAGCAGGAAAACTGCTAAAGTTGAGAGTAATGGTGCCCCCAGGACAAATAAAGAGGGAACTTCAAACCAGCAGATGCTGCCGAAAACCCCAACACAGGAAATATCTGCAGAATGAATTGAGAATTTATGGGGGTTTGGGTTTTTCAGGATTTATAAGCAAGTTCCATGAACAGAGAAGGGAGATGGAGGAGAGAGAGCAGGACAGGGCAAGAAGAGCCGGCTGAGGGCAGAGCCTGCTGTTCCTCCCCCACCTCCAAACTCCCACCAGCCGCAGAGGCAGAACTGGAGTCAGTGGGGACTCCAGGGCCTATCGTGGCCTGGGCACGCTGGGCTGTGCTGGGGTGGATCCCCATGTGCCCCTTGGCACTGGCGCGACCTCATGGTGGGCTGGCAGATGGGTGGAGGCGGGCACATAGAGCTACAGGCAGACATGTATGGGCCGGAAATAGGCATGGGCATGATAATGATGTGAGCATCACTAGGCCTGCTGATAGCAGGTCCTCCCTGGGGCCCAAGGCTTGGAGCTTTCTCTAGGTCTTCCCCAAGCCCAGCGTAACAGAAATGGGTAAGGCAAGGATTGTCTGGTGTTTGTAAGTAGGTCAGGCCAAGGATTCAGGAGAGGCTGGGAAGGAGTAAGGATGGCTTGTCTTGGGCTTCTGAGAAACTGAAAGTACTAAAGCCATGCGTCTGCAGCAGCCCATCCTGTCTGGGGATCTCAATTTCCCACCTGTAAAATGATGGAGGGGTTTACACTACAATAGACAATGGACCTTGTTATCAAGGCACTGGTAGGGGAGGGGTAGGGGTAGGGAAAGTGGGGCATTAGGCAGCTAGAGATGGTGCAGAAGGAGAGTGGAGAGGGGCCCTTCCCAGAGCAAAGGTGTGCCCTGGAGGAGCTGACAATTTCCAGAGCCCAAGGGGCTCTGGAACATCTTTTTCCACCATCCTGGGCATGGGGCTATGAGTTCAGTCTGAATTAAGGCCACCCTGGATACAGGCCCTTCCAATACCCCAAAGGACCCTGAAAGTTTTCCATTTCTGGTTTCTGCCCAAAGGGGGATTTGGGGAGAAAGCCATTCAGCTGCATTTAGAGGTTAGTGATGCTCGGAAAGTGTATACCCAGCCAACTCCTGGAAATGGAAACCCTTTGCTTCTTTACTGGAACAAAACTCCAGCCACAGGCAAAATGAAGAGGTGCCCAGAGGAGGCAGAGAGGAGAGTAGGGATGAGGGCTATTGGGAGGCAAGACTTCCACAGGTCTTGCTGTAGGGGTTCAGTGAGGTGCGCCTGTTGCTCAACAAGAGGAGACTGCATTCTGCACCAGCTTGCTTGTTCTTAGAAGGCCAGAAACAGAGGTCTGTCTTGGGAGGAAGTGAACACTAGAAGGTGTTTAAGTCTCAGCCAAAAACTCACTTATCATTAGAGACGTTGTTGAGACCATGTCTTCATTACATTTGGGATTTGGTGGGAAAACTGTAGCACATTTAAGATGTATTCCGGGCCGGTAGTCCTATGACACACTGAGATGGACTATTATATTAACTTTGGATCCCTCTCTTCACATCTCCAGGCAGTCCTTTCCCATCTGTAAAGTAGGGTTGGGTGGACCTTGACCTTTAAGGGCACATTTGGCTATGGCATTCTCTTAATCTGTGACTGTAGGCTTTGGGGTTTGGGAGGGACAAAGAGGTGCACTTTGCCTATCCTTATCTACTGGCCAAGCCCAGACACAAGACTGCTTCTGAGTCTCTCTGTGGCCATCTTTATAAAAGTATGGAGCCCAGTTAGATATCAGCCAAGAAACTGAGTCAAGAAATGAAAAGGTGGGGGCTGGGCTTGTGGCTCAGTGGTAGAGTGCTTGTCTAGCACGTGTGAGACACTGGGTTCGAGCCTCATCACCACATAAAAATAAATAAATAAATAAAGGTATTTTGTCCATCTACAACTAAAAAAAAATTTAAAAAAGAAATGAAAAGGTGCTGACAGTCCACTTTGAGGGAGAGACTCATTCTGGAAGCAGGGCACACCAGACGCCTAGAGCCCTAGCCCCCTCTGAGCTCCTGCCTTCCCAGTCCAGAGATTACCGTAGCTTTGTAGTAATTTTGAAATTGGGAAGTGCATTTTCTCCCACATTGCTCTTCTTCTTCTTCTTTTTTTTTTTTAGAATTTTTTTTAGCTATTTGGGCTCCCTTGAACTCCATATAAATTTGAGGATTGGCTTTTCCATCTTTTCCAAAAAAAAAAAAAAAAAAAAGTCATTGGAATTTGATAAGATTAAACTGAATCTGTAGATTACTTTCGGTAGTGCTATGGTTTGAATGTTTGTGCGCTCTCCAAAATTAATGCTGAAACTTACCCCCCAGTGCAACAATGTAAAGAAGTGGGGCCTTTAAGGTTGGGCCGTGAGGGCACCCATCTCATGGATGAGATTGCTGTTTTATAAAAGTGCTTGAATGGGTGATTTCACTTCTTCCATTTTGTTTTTTAGTTATACATGGGCACAATATCTTTATTTTGTTTATTTATTTTTATGTGGTGCTGAGGATCGAACCCAGGGTCTCACACGTGAGAGGCGAGTGCTCTACCAGTGAGCCCCAGCCCCAGCCCCATCCTTCAATTCTTAACACCATGTTAAGACACAGAATTTCTCCTCTCCAGAGTATACAGCAGCAAGGCACCATATTGGAAACACAGAACAGCCCTCACCAAACACTGAATGTGCTGGCACCTTGATCTTGGATTTCCCAGCCTCCAGAACTGTTAGGGATAAACTTTTATTGTTTATAAATTACTATGGTATTTTGTTATAGCAGTCCAAACAGACTGAGACAGGAAGTATTGACATCTCAACAATATTGAGTCTTCCTCTTCATGAACAGGATATTCTACCACTTATTTAAATCTTCTTGTATGTCTTTCAGCAATGTTTTATAAATTTTAGTATGCAAGTCCTTTAGCTTCTTGGTTAAGTTTATTTCTGGGATACTACTGGTATAGAGAAATATCACTGATTTTTGCATGTGGAACTGCTACTCTGCAACCTTGCTGAAATTTATTTACTAGCTCCATTAACTTTTTTTGTGGATTCTTTGGAATTTTCTACATAGAGGATCATGTCACCTATAAGAACAGACAGTCTTACTTCTTCCTTTCCAATTTGGATGACTTCTTTTTATTTCTTGACTAATTGCTCTAGCTAAAACTTCCAGTTCAGTGTAGAATAACAATGAAAACAGATTTTTTTTGGTCTTAATTCTGATATTAGGGGGAAAGCTTTCAGTATGCCACCACTGAACATGATGTTATCTGTGAGTTTTTCATGGACAGCTTTTATGATGTTGAGAAAATTCACTTCTCTTCATAGTTTTCTGAGTGTTTACATCATGAAAGAATGTTTGATTTTGTCATTTTTTTCTGCACCAGTTAAGATGATTTTAAAAATTATTTTTCCTATTAAGGTGGTATATTTTATTGGCTGGTTTTCTTATATTAAACCACCCTCACACTCTTCAGATAAATCCCTCTTGGTCATGTATATAATCTTTCTATATATTGCGGACTTAATTTTCTAGTAGTGTGTGTGTGTGTGTGTGTGTGTGTGTGTGTGTGTGTGTGTTTATTGCTAGGGGATATTAACCAGTTATTTGTATTATATTTATTATTTAGATTTTATATGACTTTGGTATCAGGGTAATGCTACTCTCATATTATGATTTGGGTAATATTTCCTCCTGTACATTTTTTGGAAGAATTTTAGGAGTGCTAATGTTAAATTAAATATTTGGTAGAATTTCCCAGTGAAAAAGCCATCTGTTCCTGACTCTTATTTGTTGGGAGTTTAAAACAAATTTCTTATTCTCTCTTTTTTGTTATTGAGATTTTCTTCTTTAGTCAATTTTGGTAATTTATGTATTTCTATGAATATGCCTATTTGATTGATATTATCTAATTCATTGGTGTACAGTTGTTCATGATATTCTCTTTAAATATGCCTTCCCACTGCCTTCTGATCCACATGGTTTCTGATGCAAAAGCAACTAGTAATCTTACTAAGATCACTTGTATATTGTGGGTTGTTTCTCTCTTGCTGCTTTCAAGATTCTCCTTTATAGTTTGGAGTTCTTTTAACTTGGATGTTTAGATTTGGTTCTTTCATCAAGTTTGAGACATTGTCAGCCATTATTTTCTCAAATATCCTTTCCTCCCCTTTATCTTTCATTCTTTTCTCATTCTGAGGCTCCCATAATGAATATGTTGGATTGTTTGATAGATACATGGCTCATGGACTAGTCACTTTTCTTCTTCACTTTTTTTCTTTCTGCTCTCCAGATTGGATATTTTCAATGATCCTATCTTAAAGTTCTTTCTTCAGACTGCTCTAGTGGATCCCCTTTAGTGAATTTTTAAGTTATTGTACTTTTCACTTGAATTTTAACATGGTTCCTTTATGATTTTTCTTTGTTGATATTCTAATTTTGTTTATACATTTTTCCTTTAATACCTTTGGTTCTTTGTCCATGGCTTCCTTTAGGTCTTTGATCATATTTAAGAAGTTAAGAAGCCAGGCTAAGAAGCCAGGTACAGCGGCATGTACCTGTGATCCTAGCTACTCAGGAGACTGAAACAGGAAGATCGTGAGTTCCCTCCAAACCTGGGAAACATAGTGAGTCCCCATCTTGAAAAAATAGAATTGATTTAAAGTGTTTGCTGTTAAGTTCAATGTCTGAGCTTTCTTAATTTTCTCCTTTTGAATAGATCATACATTCTTCGTATACTTTAAGATTTTTGTTGAAAGCATGACTTTTGAATATTATAATGTTATAACTATGGAAATCAAATTCTCCCCTTTCCCATGGTTTGCTATTCTTGGTTGCTAAAGGTTTCGATAATCCATTTGTTCTATGACTTTTGACACTATTTTTTTAAGACTGCATTTTTTATCATGTGTGGTTACTAAAGTCTCAGTTTGTTTATTTTGTGTTCACTATTTTGTGTTTTGACAGATATCCTTGAATGTTGAAAGCCAAGAGCATTTTTTTGTGGTGCTGGAGATTGAACCCAGGTTTTTGAACATTCTAGGCAAGTGCTCTTCCACTGAACTCCATCTTGAGCCCCCCAGCAGCATCTTAAAGTGACCTTTTTCTTGATTCAATATCTACTTAGTTGCTGTATAACTTTGCCTGTTTTCCAGAGTTCTGATAAGTCAATACTGATATATCTTGCATTTTTTTCAATGCTTCTGTGGAAGAATGTGTGTTTGGGATTGCTTACTCTACTATTTTGCTGAGTTCATTCTGGTCTTTGCTTCTTGCCCATAGGCACCAAACTGTGGAGTCTGTATCTGTATCTCCTTGGTCCTAGAAGGACCTAGATCATCTTTTGCTCTTGCATCTTGGCCCTAGATCATCTTTTGCTCTGTGCATGGCAAAATATCCATGTACTCGATCTAGTCTGAAGCTGAGATGGTTTTCCTGGCGGGAGAGTGGGATGGTTTTAAGAGTTTGAGCCAGAGCTCTGGAGAATGGTTGGAATGCAGAGCTGACTAGAGACTGAGGTGGATGAGATCACGATAATACTTGTAATAATAGCTACCACTTAAGGAGCTCTGACCATGGGCCAGACACTGACCTAAGTGCTTTGCATATGCTTCTCGTTTTGTCCTTCTGTCATACTACAATGGCTGGGGCCAAAGAGGGTAAATCCCCTGTCCAGGGTTACACAGTAGAACTGAGGTTGGACCCTAGGTCTCTCTGACTCCAAGTTCTGTGCTCTTCATGACAATGAAATGTCTCTTCCTGGTATCTCATGAGATTTGACCAGAGACCCTAGCCACCTGTCCTATGGACCCTCAGTAGAGGAAAAAGGGTATGTGTGGCTCACATGCACTTCAGTTATTATAATTTTCAGTTCCAGAATTTTTATTTAGTTACTTTTTATAATTTCTCTTTATTAACATTTTCATTTTCTTCACACAGTGTTTTCCTGGATTCTGTTAGTTCTTCATCTATGGTTTTCTTTAGCTCTGTTAGCATACATAAGATTTAAAATCTTTGTGGCTCACTCCTGCCCTGGATGAATTCTAAGAAGCTGTCATCCTTGAGCCACTGCATCCTGTACCACCATGTCTAACATCACAAAGATGAATGGGATTGGATTTATTGAACCAGGAAAGAGCAAGTAGCTATACTCTGCTTCCTCTAAGGAAAGAACCAGAAAAATTTGGTGAAAGCTCCACTGGCTATTTTAATAACCAGTAACTTCTGTTGCCAGGTACAATGATCATTATACCCATTATGTCATTTCTTCCTCACAACAGCTCACAAGGTAGATGTAATTCTTCCCATCTTGGAGATAAGGAAACTAAAAGTCAAACAAGTTAAGTAACTTGCCTCAGAGTCACAAAGCCTGTAGGTCAACCTGATTTCATTCATGCATTTAATTACCACTGAATATCTATCTACAAAATGTTAGGTACTGTTCTAGGCACCAGGAAAATAGTTATGGAGCCAACCAATCATCAAATAAATATAAAATCTAATGCCAAGCAGTCGTAAATGCTTTGAAGATAAATAAAAGCAGGTTATAGACTAGAGTACTGTGATGTAGAGGTGAGACAGGAGTTATATTAACCAGAATGCTTGAAGCAGTCCACTTGGAGGAGGTGATATTTAAGTAGAGACTGGAATTAACTGGGGAAGCTATGCCATGTGAAGATTTGGGGGAAGAACATACTAAGCAGAAAGGAGAGTGAGGGAACAGCCCCTGAGAAAGGAAAGAGTTTGTAGTTTTCAAGGGACAATGTAGCCAGAGAGGAGTGTGAGGGGAGAAGCAGGAGGTGCAATGTAATGACATCAGGATTTGTAAGCCAGAGTTTCATGTGATGAAAACCCAAAGCACGGTTTTGTGTAGAAGCAACATGGTCTGATTTATCTTTCCATCTTCTTGGAGAACGAACTATAGAGGGCAAGAGTTGACACAGGGAGACTCATAGAGTGGTGCACAGTCCCACATGGGCACAATGGTGATTTGCACCATCCTGGTAAGTTTGGCTGTCATGTGAGGAGTCAGATTGGGAATGAAGTTGAGAGTTGGAGTTGTCAAGATTGTTCATGGTTTGGACAGGGGTCTAAGAGAAAGGAAGAGTTCCAGGCTTTGGCCTGAGCATTTGGGTGAATAGTGTGCCAGGATTTGTGATGTGGAAGACATTGGAGTAGGGAAAAGATTTGAGGTTAAAGTGCATATTTGGGTCCCAGTATGAATGACTCTAGTGGTCTGGGCTTTCCCTCAAACTTTTTCCCAGGGCAGAGGTGCATTCCAAAAATAAGGTATTGGGGGAAGACACAGGAAAAAAATATCTGGCCTGTGTTCTTGAAAGATGGAAAGATAGCCATTATCTTGACTGGCTGGGCCTGACCTGTTCTGAGATGCAGCCAAGCCAGATGGCCCCTTGAAGTCCGTCCTGGCTTGAGGAATCTCTTCTGTGATCTATGACCCAGAGGCGGGAGCAGGAATTTTCTCTTTTAACTAACATTTTTTTCTTTTTCCACAGCCTGATCTCTTTTAGATCCCGTCTAATTTCTTACAGGCCTTGGGCTAATTTGCACAGCTGGGTTTTACATCTGGGTCATTGCCATCTGCGCCAATTGCTTTGTTGGCTGCAGGCAGGATGAGGTAGCAGCCCCAGGGCAGGTTGCAAGCTCCAGGAGCTGCCTTTGTGAGGATGCCCCAGGCTCAAAGATGGACCCAGCCCTCAAAACCACTGCTGCTCTAGTTTGTTCTGTCCTTCCAACTCCCTGGCAACAGAGCCCTGGAACTCACCCTTAGATTGACATCATAGACACAAACATCCTAGGAGATCAAGAAGTAAGTTTTGGGACACACACACACACACACAAACACACACATAAGCACACACACCTTCATGTAGAGAACAAGAGGGCAAATGAATATAGATAACAAATCAAGGAAAGAAAATTTCACACAGAGAAAAATGAGACAAATAATGAGACACATATAAGAAAGATGGCTATGGCTCAGTCTTAATATGAGCATTTTATTCCATGGGTCCCTGGATTATAGGGATGTGGTCATATCTTGACAGGAAACATGGCACCATCAGAGGTGAGTTTGAACAGATGGTTCTGGAATTCAGTGTGAATATTTTGAACAGGCAAAACTGGAGGCCAGGAGTCTAGGAAGGAAGAGATGGGTCTAAGGGATCAGGCTAGAAGTGTGGAAGGTCTGTTGTTCCACAGGGCCAGGAGGAGCAGACACCAGAGAGGGAGGGTGATTAAAGTTTAATGTCCAATAAAGCATCCAAAGGACTCAATGACAGGTTAGCGATGACAAAAGAGAGGGACTGTCAAGGAGAAGGCTTAGGTTTGTAGCCTGGGGAATTTGGCATGGTCCTCTTCAGCTCTCAAGGCCAAGCTTAGTTCCTATAATCATACCAGGAAACCTCCCTGGACCTTGGCTTCTTGCCCGTAGTTCTCTGCCACCAGTCTCTGAGCTCTCCCAACATTTGGCAACCCCAGGGCAGAGTTTGCTTGTGACTCTTTAGTACCCTCAGCAGGTCTCTTGGTAGGGAAGCCTCTTCCAGGAATGATAGTTACAACCCTACATGGGCTAGGGAGTCTAACAAGCTAGTTCATCTCCTTCTGAGATCCTATCTACCTCAAAAGCCAGAGTTAGAACAAAATGGGGGAATACATGTAACAAGCTCAAGAAGTACTAATTATACTTATTATCATTGGCCATCAATCATTATTGTTTATTTGGTAATGTTCTGTATCCATTTAGATTAGACTACAGAGCATCAACTGCATCTAAATACATTCACATCCATCCTGCTCTCTCTAGAATTTAGCTTACAATAGGTGACCACAAGGACTGGCCAACTGTCCAAGCCTTCCTTCAATTTATTTCTATTAAGGGAACTATGGAAGAACTTTGTGGGTGCTCTGCTGGCCCCTCAGTACATGCACAGATGTTAAAGACTGGTCTCAAAGGGGAAGGAAGGGAAGGGAGGGGTTGGGAATAGGAAAGACAGTGGAATGAATCAGACATAACTTTCTTGTGTTCATATATGAACACACCACAGTGAAACTCCACATCATGTACAACCACAGGAATGTGTACAACCACAAAAATGAGATCCTAGTTAGAATACGTTATACTCCATGTATGTATAGTATGTTAAAATACATTGTACTGTCACATATATCTAAAAAGAACAAATTAATTTTTTTAAAAAAAAAAGAAGACTGGTCTCATTCCATGAAACTCCTAATCTCAAAATTCTATAATAAAATAACACTTACTGAGCTCTCTCTGTGTTAGAGTGTGATCAGGGGAGCAGAACCACCATGAGTGATCTGGAATAAGAAATTTATTATGAGGATTAGAATTTTCGTCATCTTGGGAGTGATGAAGAAGCCTGTGGAAGGCAGTATTCTCTCCATCTGGTGGGTGGGACTGAAGTTGCTGTAGGTGAGCAGCGCTGGTAGTTGGGAAGAAAAACTGTAACTGAAATGGGAGACAGGAAAAACAAACAGGAAACCACATCTGTCTCCCATGGCCTCTGGCCTGCACTAAGTGGATGAACCAAAGAAGCAGTTGGCATCTTGTGCCGCCATACTGCACACGCTTCTAGCCCAAGACTTGTCTAAGTTCAAGAACATTTAGGGGAGCCAGATAGGCTGTGAGATTGGCTGCTATCTTTTGCTAGTGAATCGAGCTGTCAGGTGAGTTTCCACAGCACCTTTATGTCAACCTACAGGGCCCAATGGCTGCTGCTGTGTTTCTGCCTTCCAGATCTTGTGCAAATTTCTCTTGTAGCCAACCCTAACCTGGAGCCATCCAGAGAAGGGAATCTGGGGCAAAATGCTGCTCAGCTAAATGCAACTGGATTTTGGGTCTCCTTCTCCTTTTCCTCACCTACAGAAAGAACAGAGTTTGGCCCCCTGACATAATCTGGGAGAGTGACCTTGTCAATATCTAGTGTCCAAGAGGGAGTGAGGGGAGATTGGTGGCAGCAGGCAGTGGGATGGGACAGAAGCTGAAGAAGTAATCCCTGCAGAGGGTGGTCTGATGACTGTGGCCCCCACCCGAGCTGAGGTCAGGGCGATTTGGGGATTCTGCATCTAGACAATTGCCTCCATTCCCCATGTCACCTGTGTTCTCAGTCCATTAATCCTGGTACTCTGGTGGACTTTCTGAGCATCCTTCCTCTAGCCCACCCCCCCACCTCAGTCAATAATGATATGGTTTCCATTAACGTTTCAGTTAAAATCAGGTTCAAATTCATTTTGTTTAGAGAAATTGAGGAGAGTTTCATGGCACCCCTTAAGAGTCCCCCTGGGGTATCACTGTACCATCACCAACCCAAGACCAGAATGGTGGAAAGAAAGGCAAAGAGGAAGGGAATGGGATGGTGCGGGTAGCAAGACCGCCAGTTTTGAATTAGCCCTTGTTTGTTTTTCTTTAGACCTCATTGAGAACACACTATAACCATGCCCTCCTCAGGGCCAAGAAAAAGAAAGAAAAAAAGATATCCCTTGGGCAAGCCCAGCCAAGGGCTTCGTTTAGAGAAAGAGAGGCATCTATTTCTACCTGGCCCCTCTGATTACAAATGATTGGTGTTTCAAAACAAATCATCAGTAATTTGGAACAAATGTAGTCCCTCTTGGTGGGGCTTGGCTGAGATGGGCTCTGTAGCTGCTGTGGCTGCTTCCTGGGGTGGGGGTCTTGGTTCTGGGGAGGCAGGACCTATGCCCAAGACACTGGGCGGGGGGTAGAAGTAGGGGACAGAGGTAGAGAACTGTGAAGCTGGTCAACAGCAGATTGGCTTCTCAATCCCAATTTCCCCACCTTCCATCCATGTGACTTTGAACAGGTTAGTAAATCTCTGGGTCTAATTCTCTATCTGTAAATGAGGATGATTATGATAGTACCTGCCTCATGGGGTTGTTGTGCGGATACACTAGTCATCTCTTATCCATGGTTTCACGTTCCATAGTTTCTGTTACTCAGAGTCTGAAAATACTAAATGGAAAATTCCAGAAATAAACAATACATAAGTTCTAAATAACTTTTTTTTTCTGATACTTGGATTGAAACCAGGGGAACTCTATCACTGAGATACACCCTCAGCCCTTTTTTATTTTGAGACAGGGTCTTGTTGCTGAGGCTTACTTCAAACTTGCAATCCTCCTGCCTCAGCCTCCCAAATCACTGGGATTACAGGTGTGTACCACTGCACCCAACTTCAACAACTTTTATTACACTAGACTGTTGGAATTGTTTTATTATCAGTTATAGTTGTTAATCTTTTACTGTGTCTAATTTGTGAATTAAACTTTATCATAGGTATATATGTATAGGAAAAAATACAGTATACATAAGGTTCAGTTTTATCCACAGTTTTGGACATTTGCATAACTTCTTGGAACATACCCCCAGTGGGTGGGGAAGCTATTGCACACAGAATGGCCTCTAACACAACTTGCTATTATTGTTACTATTGTTGACGATAATGATGATGACGAGGAGGAGGAGGAGGAGGATGAAGGATGTTCTTGTATGTGCTTGGCACTGTTTCATTCAGTTCATACTACACCCCCAAAATGGAGGTGCTGTTTTTAGTATACTCTAACAAGGGAGGTGCTATTTTAAGTTTAATCTACAGTTGAAGAATCTGAGGTTCAGAGAAGTTGATGACAGGTCAAAGATCACACAGCTTATAAGCAGCAGAAATAAGATTTGATCCCAAGTCTTTTTGTTCCCAAGTCCTCCTGCTACACCACAAAAACCAAGATATGTCTTAAGAAAAGTGCCAATAACTGTGGAATGCCCAGAGGGAGAGGTCACGGCCAGCCTGATGTTTAGGGGAATCTTCATGGAGAAAATGGCATTTTGCGTTAGGTGTTGAAAATGGCTTAGATTTCAAGACATGGTTATGAGAAGTGGGGGCATGGCAGATTGTGGGAACAGCATAGGTTGTGCATGGGGAACAAGGACTTGTTCCACTTGGTTGAGTGTATAAGGGTTAGGCCTAGAGTGTGTTGAGGCCAGATTGTGGAGATCCTTGAATTTATTTATTTATTTGGTCATTCAGCTATTACTTGTTAAGTACCTCCTAGGTGCTGGGCCCTGTGCTGGATGCTATGGATACAGAAGTGAACAGAAAAGACAAAAATCCTTGTCCTTGTAGTACTGACATCCTGGAGGAGGGCAGAATTTACCTCACCCAAGTGCCTAGACACTTTCCCTTGGTTCAGGTAATGGAGATTTCGAGTACACCAAGGTCCAGAAGGAGTACCCAGTCAGGCCTAAAGAGCCTGTGGACATATTGGGGGCAGAAGGAGAGGGTCTCTGTGAGGGAGTGCTGAGAAAAGAGATGGGTGGGGGCTTTGAGAGTTCTGCAAGATTTTGGGGCCAACCAAGCTTTTTCATATAAGATGATGAGCAATAAGGAGCTATAGAAGGTTTCTGAGTAGAGGAGCAGCAGCACAAGAGCTGTGCTTTAGAGAAGCTACTCATAAATCATGCATACTTTGGAGAGAAAAGCCAACACCAGGAAGCATGGAGGGAGGCCACCATTCGAAGACTTAGGATTCTCAGTAGAACTGGCTATGTAATTTATAGGGCCCAGAGCAAACTTGTAATGCAAGGCTCCTGAGGCTGAGGATATATCTTAGTGGTAGAGCACTTGCCTAGCAAGTGCGAGGCCCTGGGTTCAACCTCTAGCACCACAAAAAAGGCTCCTATTAAAAAATTGTTAAGAGCCAGGACCAGTGTCACATGCTTGCAATCCCATCATCTTGGGAGGCTGAGGCAGGAGGATCATGAGCCATCCTCAGCAACTTAGCAAGGCCCTGAGCAATTCAGTGAGACCCTGTCACAAAATGAAATATAAAAAGGGCTGGGGATGTGGGTCAGTGGTTAAGCACCCCTAGGTTTAATCCTCAATACAAAGAAAGAAAGAAAGAAAGAAAGAAAGAAAGAAAGAAAGAAAGAAATTGTTAAGAAATTAATGCTGGCAACACCAAAGCATTAAACCTAACATGGGGCCCTTTACCTGGTACCCACCACCCTGGACAGCTCCATAGAGCCTTGGTGAAACTGAGATTTGCTTCATCCTATACCCTGGATACATCAAACATCCTCCCTTCCTTCCAGTCTAGATAGCTCTCGCCCCTACTTGAGACCAACCTGTCCTTAGGGGCCAAATATTTTCTTTCAGGTCCCCCAGGAGTTGGCTCCCTTTGTTTATTCATTCAACCTAACATTTATTGAGGAATATAGTACAAAGTGATGAACCTTGGAATGTGCTGGAAGTTGATTTAAAACTAAGCCTCACTGCTCACTAGCTGAGAAAGTCCTTTCACCTATCTGGACTTGTTTCCTAAGTTATAATAGGAACACCACCACCTACCTTGGAGGGCTGTGGAAATGAGCAAAATAGATAACAGGTGTCAAGTGCAGACTCCATAGTGTGTCCTTGATATATATATTTGCTAGAAAGATCCAGGGACCAGGAGTCAGAAGTCATTTTCTGGCTGCCATTTCCTAGCTGTAACACTGGGCATGTAATTTCAAATCCGAGTTTTAATTTTTCCATTAATAAAATGGAAATAATCATGCCTATTCTGTGGGGGTGATTGGGAAACAATGCTCCCAAAGTGTCTCAGCTGGTGGCTGGCACTCTTGAAATGCAAATTATCTCCCTGCTCCTTATTTACCTACTCAGTTCCCTTCTCTGCCCACAGTGAGAGCTGCAGTGATCCTGGTCACTCAAAGCAGTCTGATGTCTTTGGCTGGGCCCCTGATTTTGTAACAGCTTACCTCTAGGCACATGTGTCCTATCACTACTGCAGGAACAAAGCTCCTGAGCCCCAAACTCTCAGCCACCTGGCCCTTTTGCATCCCCTCTCACTGACAAGCTCACGGCATTTGTTTCCATCTGGATTTTCTCTGTACCTCTGAAGCCAGGTCTTTGCATTGTCCTTCTCCAAAGTGTCATCTTCAACTCAGTGTGACAAAAGAAGAAGCCATCTACTTCCAGAGCTCAGCCTTTCAGTTTCTCATCAAGCAAGGGAGGCTCAAGGAACACATATTTCGAATTATTCCCCAATTATTCTCTCTCAGCATCTTGGGGTGCTCATGAGCAAGTCAGTAGGTACTTCTGATAGGTGTGTCCTGGGTGGCAGCAGTGTACAGAGGAAGACTGCCTGACTACTTCCAGGCTTGGGAGCTCCATGAGCTGGCAGGTGCCTGGCCACCTTCCTGGGTCTCACCAGGAATGATGCTAGGCCAGAGAATTCACTGTTGCTGGCAAGAAGGATCAGGCAGGCAGGAAGCTGCACCAAGCAGAACATGAGGGCAAGGCCAGAGTGTCCTCCAGTTGCAGTGGCACACATCTGTATTCTCAGCAACTCAGGAGGCTGAGGCAGGAGGTTTGTGGCCCACCTTGATAGTTTAGGAAGAACCTGTATCCAAATTAGAAAAAAATAAATAAACAAAAAACACAAACTAAAACAGGGCTGGAGATGTAGCTCAGTGGTAGAGCATCCCTGGGTTCAAACTCCAGTATCACATCTACACATGCACCCTCACATGCAAAGTCAGGATTGTCAGGTAAGATAGGAAGGAAGCTTCTCTGGGCAGAGGATAGGCCCAGCATCCAGCAGGTCAGATTTAGTGATGTTAGAGACCAGGGGGTACAGATTGCTAAGTCAGAGGCCATTGACTCTCAGCACTGTTTGTGTGGGTTCACAGGGGTGTGCTCAAAATCACCCACTCATTCAATATTGAGCACCTACTACATGCAAGACACTGTTCTAGGTGCTGAGGCTGCAGCAGAGAACAAATGAGCCAACCTTATATTCTAGTAGAAGATCAAAGGCATACATGAAAAAATATTAGGTCAAATAATGAGAAGTGCTTTGGGGTAAGGAAAGCCAGGTGTGGCGAGAAGGGGTGCTTGGTGGGATGGGGCTATAGAGTCACTAATTTATGTGGACAGGGAGAAGGCCTTTCCAATAAGGGGTAACAGAGATTGAAGGAAGTGAGAGTAGATTTTTTATCAGGTTCCATAAAAGGTGAGTCCCCAGAAAAGGCCAGATCATGTAGGGCCATGTGAGTTATGTGCCTTTTCATCTGAGATGAATCCAGCCTTTGGAATTCCCCTTCTCCCACTGGGGATTGAACCCAGGGGTGCTCAACCACTGAGCCCCATCCCCAGCCCTTTTTTATATTTTATTTAGAGGCAGGGTCTCACTGAGTTGCTTAGGGCCTTGCTAAGTTGTTGAGGCTAGCTTTGAACTCATGATCCTTCTGCTTCAGCCTCCTGAGCCTCTTGGATGACAGGCATGTACCACCATCCCTGGCCTTTGGAGGTTTTGAGCAGATGAATGATAGGTTCTGACTCACATCTTAACAGGAATGCAATGGTGCTGTGAGGAGAACAGATAACACAGAGGGCAGGAATGAATACAGAGGAAGCAGGAAAGAGGCTCTTGTCATTGCCCCATGAGAGATGATGGTGGCTTGGACCAAAGTGAAAGTGGTAAGGTGATAAAACAACAACAACAACAAAACCATGGGCTGATTCTGGAGGTCTTTAGAAGGCAGGGCCAACAGGAGGCAGAGCTGAGGAGTAGGGGTGACCCAAGGAGGTCATTTCACCTGTGTTAAGGGCAGAGGATAGAAGCACTAGGCTTTCATGGAAAGATCCTTTGCATCTGGGCTCCACACCATACCTTCCCCAAGATGCTTCTCTGTGCTTTGCAGCATTACTAAGTGTCTGACGAGGCTGTGTTTTACCCGGACCTAGCCTATCAAGTCAGCCTGCGAGGCACAATTGCAGGTAGTCCCAAACATCCTGGACAATCCCTTTGATTGTCCATGAAGTTGGAACCAATCACTGCTTCATGAGTCAAGCCCCGGATGAAGCTGTTAGAAGCCATGTGGTATAGGGGGGAAAAATGTACCATTAAACAAGTTTGCTGTGTTCAGTGTGGTGAGATGCTGATGTTGTGAGCGACCAGAGGCCCTTGGGGATGATAATGACAGAACAACAGCGCCGCCATATGTACAAATGCCCACATGGGGTCTCTGCACCCACCTAGGTGTCTGGGAGGTACAGTCTTAATAAGAGTCTCTCGAGAGCTCTGAGGAGTGGGTGCTTGTTCCTTGGACCACATCCCCCAGAAGTAACCTACCTAGTCCATGGAGCAGGGCATGGCGGGATGTCAAAAGTAAGACAGGGGACTACACCATCTACTCTTTGAATTGCCACCAAGCAGCAATCCAGCCCTTGTTCATCCACCTCCAGTGATAGTTTGCTCACTTCCCCCCTTTGCCACCATTTCCTGCTTGAGGAAATTCTTTCTTACACTGAGCTGAAGAACTTTATGTCTCTTTGGCTTTCATTCAGAAGTGTCTGCCCACTGGGGCTCCTGACACACCATCTGCTCCCTCTGCTTAGGACCGCACTTCAGAGCTGAGAGAAGAGATCATGATAGGGTCTCCCTGCTTTCGGTGTTCCAGCCCATTCTTCACCAGCTCCTTCCTCATGGGACCTCCCTGTCCTCCTGCACTGCCTCAGGACTCCAGCTCTCCTGTTCTGGCCCACAGACCTCTCCCAGGGCTCATCCACAAAAATGCAGTCTTCCCATGTCGGGTAGCCCTTGCCAACTACCTTGCCTACTGACCTCTCCTTATCAGCAGGATGCAGAACCCATCCTCAGCATGCCTTGCCACATGCTGCTGCTCCTGTCTGAGCAAGAGCTGTGCTTGGTGCCCATGGATTTGGAGGGTGGAAGCTCTTTCCCAATACCCTATCACCTGGCTGGTTCTCCCAGAGCTGTGAGTCCAGGTCAGTTGAAGCCTTTTTGTGACTCTTCCATCTACAGACTTCCCATTCACACCACTGAATGTCCCTGTCTCCTCCCCACATGGCTCCTCTCCCTCCCCCACCGGTGAATATGAGGCCCAAAGCCCTCAGTTCTGGGGCTCTCCCTTCTCCCCATGAGGTCATAGCAGCCTTGATTGCATCCAGACGGCTTTCTCCTGCTGCCTCCTGGCCTGCAGCCCCTGAAGGCACCCTGGCACCCATTTGGCTTTGCTTCTGCGTGGTTCAGGCCCCAATTTCCTGCCCTGCCAATCAGGTGGAGGTGGCACCCCTCCCAACCTGAAAATTGTGTCTCACTTCTCTACTTCCTGCCACCCCAAGGTCATGATGGATTCTTTTCTATTACCCATGATCCCCTGCCTTTGCAGTAGATTCCCTTTCGCTGAACTCCCCGACAGGGCAGGAGGATGGGGTTAGGTAGGGTTGGAGTGGGGGTAGGCACAGAGGCAGATGTGGGTTGCAGTTTCCAGAGCACTGTGAAGATCCAAGGGCAGGGGGAGCTAGGAATGGCCAGAATTAGGCCTGAAAGCAAGAACAGCCTGGATATCAGGTCTCTAGGGGGAGGGGATCAGGCCTGGTGAGCCCCCTCTGCATCCTTGCCCTCTTGGGGCATCAGAAGCTTTCCACACCCCTAAACCCAGACAGCATGTGGCAAACAGCTGGCCAGAGGTGTCTGTGCAAAGCTGTGCTTGTGGCTCACAAAAGTCAGACCTGAAAATGGATGGGCCTTGGTGTAGAGCTGAGAAAGGTAGGCCCTGGGGGCAGAGTTCTAACCCCCAAGGCTGTGCTGCCTTCATGTCTGTAGAATGGTCCTGACTGAGAAAAGTTAATGGGGCCAGATAACCATGCTTTGATACTTGTTCAGAACATCTTTGCTGCCTCCCATTACCAGCCTCTGATTCCATAAGCACTCCCTGGAAACTTGAGCAGCGTGGATAGGAATCTGGGGCCCCAGGACCTCAGGTGGTTGCTTCTCTCACTCAGGCACAGTCCCCAGAAGGTTACGTGGCTTTCTCCCAACACCAGCTCTGTCCTGCTAAGAATAATGAATGATGATAAGAAAAAGAAGATGTTCTGCCTGATGAAGAGTAATGACGTACGTATTATTATGAAATCCAGTTCACAGATGAGCAAACTGAGGCTCAGGGAGGCAAGTAAGTTGCCACAGAGTTAGGAAGCAGTAAAGACAAAATTTCAGTACAAGTCTGTGACTGCACAAAGTGGTCTGGTTCCAGCAGTTCCAGCTTCTCTTCTCATTCACAGTTCTCAATCTCCGCTTCCCACTTCATCCTTCTTCTTTCATTTCCTTTGTTTTTCTTTTTTGCCATGCTGGGGATGGAACCCAGGGCCTCACACAAGCCAGACAAGTGCTCTGCCGCTGAGCTACATCCCCAGCCCTTTCTTTCCTCTTCCTTGCTTCCCCTTCCCTGCTCCTCACACCCACCCCACCTCCCCTCATCTCCCATCCCTGCCCCCACCCAGGCTGCACAAGCCAGCCAGCGGCCAGCTCACCCCCTTGGCTGAAATGCGGAGCTCAGCTGCTCCAGACACACGTCTTTTACCAGCCCAGATAAAATTTCACCATTGGGGCAGTGAACAATTTATTTCTGAGTCTAAAGCTGAAATGGGGGTGGGGGGAGCCCTAGAATTCAGGTTGCTGAAGCAAAAAAAAAAAAGAGGAAATGTGTGTGTGTGTGTGTGTGTGTGTGTGTGGTGAGGGAGGACCAGCCCTTAGCTTAGAAGAAAGCCATGGGAGCTTGCTGGCTCGTCTTCACTCCTGAGTGGAGTGGTATGATAAAAGGAGCCTGGATATGGCTGCTCCCACCTTTTCAGCCACCGAGGACTAGCTACCATGCAGCATATCTATCTGAAAATGCTCTTCAGAAAGTCACCAAGGTCCTTTTATTCATGAAATCAACTGTACACTTTCCCTTCCTCATCATAACTGACTTTGCAGTGTTTCACCCTATTGATCACCCTCTCCTTTGGGCAATAGTTTCTGTTTTTTTCTTTTGTCTTTTCTGTCCCATTCCTCTCCTGTCTTTCTGAGCCACCTGCTCAGCCACCGCCTTCTTCATTTTTTATTTTGGTACCAGGAATTGAACTCAGGGGCACTTGACCACTGAGCTACATCCCTAGCCCTATTTTGTATTTTATTTAGTGACAGGGTCTCACTGAGTGGCTTAGTGCCTTGCTTTTGCTGAGGCTGTCTTTGAACTCACAATCCTCCTGTCTCAGACTCCCGAGCCACTGGTATTACAGGCATGTGCCACCACACCTGGCTTCTGCTCAGCCTTCTTAACAGAATTTCTTCTGCCTTTAGTCATTCCTGAAATCTCTCCAGACTCTACCCTGAGCCATCTCCTCTTCCCTTGCTATGTTCTGAGTCTGGGTCAGCTCACACAGTTCTGTGGCTTCAGAGACTGTCTGCCACATCTTGAACTTCCACTCTGAGCTCCAAGATCTGTCACTGCCTGACTGCTGCCCTAATCTGGATAGCTCATGAGCACTTAGAATTCTACACAGCCAACTCAAAACTAGTCTCCAAACAGTTCCTGTGCTTGTGGTTTTCTATGCCAATAACAGGTACTATCTACAACTCTCTTTTCTCCTCCGACACCTCCCTCTCCACCATACCCACAACGAAGCAGCCTCCAAGCCCCATTTTGCACATCCTCAATATGCCAGAAAAAAATCCATATCTCTTCATATTCACTGCCACCATCTTGATCCAAGCATCCATCATTTATTACTTAGATAGGGTGACATCCTGCTCACTGATCTCCCTGCTTCCATTCTTGCCCATCTCTAAGTATTACCCCAGAGACCAGAGATCTTGCTAGTTACAAATAAGGTTATCTCCTCTCCTCAGTTGAACAAACTTCAGTATTCCCCTGGGAGCCCCAAAGTCTCTACCTGGCCTAGCCCCAGCCTACTTCTCCAGTCTCACCCCTTGACACCTCTTCCCGTCCCTATCCCCTGAGCCCTCTCCTCTTCTCATGCTCCGCTCTTGCTCACTGCCAGCTCTGGGCCTTGGTGTCACCACACACTCTAAATTCCAGCAATAGTGAGCTTGTTTTGGCCCCTTCAGGATAGGCATCTAACTCTCCTAGGACAAGGGCTCCAGTCCTGGGACCAGTAGGAAGTGGGTGCTAGAGACAGGGAGTGATGTCCAGCTATGGACAAGGGGTGGCCATAATGGAGCTGGACTCAAAAGTTAGGGTTTCTGAAGTGTCACTGAAGCCCTGCTCCTCCTTGATTCCTTCAGGTTCTGAGCAGAACAGTTCTTCGGCTGGGGCCTGATTAGAGACTGGGGATGTCACTTCCTCCATTTGGGAAAGAAGTGGGAGGACTCATGGTTACCTCTGCCTTCCCAAGGATAAAGACAATCCTGTTTCATCCGAGCTTCCCTGTATCCACACCACAGCGGTTGCAGCCTGAGGCCAGAAAAACATGGACACAGGTGGTTCCTTCATAGAGAGCTGAGCAAGGCAGTCTTGTGAAGCAGACCAGGTGCTCCATCTGGAGAGACAGCAGGGAGGTGCTGGGTGGGCCAGCAGAAAGACAGAAATGGGGAGAGGTGGGAAATATGAGAGAGAAGAGGAAGAATAGAGGGGATCACAGAGTAAAAGTGAAATAAATGGAGGATTCATCTAGAGAGGCGAAGAACTGGGGGAGACACCAAGAAAGACTCAAAGAGGAGCCTGGGACTGAGGAAAGGAAGAAGACACAGAGATGGAAACAGAGGCAACAGGATGGAGACAAAAATGGCAGGGGCAGGGTGCACAGGGTGCAGTGGTGCACACCTATAATCCTAGCAGCTTGGGAGGCTGAGGCAGGAGGATCACAAGTTCAAGGCCAGCCTCAGCAACTCAAGACCTTGTCTCAAAATTAAACATAAAAGGGTTGGGGATGTGGCTCAGTGGCAAAGTGCCCCTGGGTTCAATCCCCTATACCAGGAAAAAAAAGGAATGGGGGTAGGTAGTAAAAACACACAAAGATAAAGTGAAAATAGAAAAGAAAAAAAAAGAGAAGAAAAGTCAGAGGAAAACAAGAAGGAAAGAGAAAGAGACTAAGAGATGAGAAGAGGAAACAAGAGGGTGGTTGTTGGAGGGAGGGAATAATAGAAGTTCATTGGATTAGACAAAGGGGAATGAAGGGGAGGGAGTGGGGATGGGAATAGGAAAGACAGTAGAATGAATCAGACACAACTTTCCTATGTTCATACATGAACACACCACAGTGAAATTCCACTTCATGTACAACCACAAGAATGAGATCCTAGTTAGACTAAGTTATACTACATGTATGTATAATATGTCAAAATACACTGCACGGTCATGCATATCTAAAAAGAACAAATAAAAAAACTCACAAAAAAAAGAGGGTGGTTATAAAACCTGCATACAATAATAGAAGGGCTCACATAGGAAAATAAATACACAAGTCAATGGAAACCACTGGAAGGATTCCCAGATTGGACAGCCCCCACCATGCCTAGGCTTGGGCAACTGGCCCTGCCTGTCCATCCTTGGACAGTTCTGACAATAAGTTCTTCCTTATTGTGTGAATCAGGAGGGCTGGGGTGGATGGTATGGAAGCACAGGGGAAACTATCCAGGCTGGGTTTGGTTCAAAAAGCTCCCAAACCATACCAGGAGGGAGGAGAGTCTGGGGGCAAGTATATTGGGAAAGGTGAGTGTCACCCCCAGGCAAATAAGGAGTGCCAGGAACATATACAGAGCCAGGGTTCAGGCCTGAGGCCTAGAGCAGAGTGGGAATAGAGAAGAAATGGGGTTTAATAGGGAACAGATCCTAAGCAGTTGCTGAGGACAGCCTAGGGATGTGTACAACTCAGCCTCTACCATGCATGGGGAGAGTAGGGATGCTTTGGGGGAATATATTAAAAGGGTCACCTATTCCAATCTGAATGCTGCCTACTTGTTACCTTTGTTCAGTGGTAAGAGCATCCGAGTGTAGAGACTACTTGATTTGATGTTGAATGATCAGGCTTTTAAAGGCAACCCTCCGCCCCCTACCTCTTCCTAGCTGTGTGGACTTTCTCTCCGCTGTAAAATGCAAACAATACTTTTTCCCCCCTTGTACATGGGGGATTGATGACATGGGTGTTCTATCCCTGAGCCCCCCAGCCCTTTTCAAAATTTTATTTTGAGACAAGATCTGTTAAGTTACTAAGGCTGTCTTCAAAGTTGTGATCCTCCTGCCTCAGCCTCCTTAGTCACTGAGATTCCAGGCATGTGCCACAGTGCCCAGTTCATACAACACTCTTCACCTCAAATAGTTAGGGAGGCAATTCCATGTGATAACAGAATGAAAATACCAACAGGTCCTGGTTTATCTATTCCTGGGATAAATCATATGTGCTTACTTCCTCTGTGGTATGAGAGTCTTTCAAAGGGCTGAAGATAAGAACTTGGTTTTAGTCTTCAATAACTTCAACCACTCTTTCTTTCTTTCCTTCCTTTCTTCCTTCCTTCCTTCCTTTCTTTCTTTCTTTCGGTACTGAGGATTGAACCCAGGGATGCTTAACCACTGAATCACATCCCCAGCCCTTTTAAAAAATATTTTATTTAGAGACAGATTTTCACTGAGTTGCTAAGTGCCTCACTAAGTTGCTGAGGCTGGCTTTGAACTTGAGATCCTCCTGCTTCAGCCTCCCGAACAGCTGGGATTACTTCAACCATTCCTAAGATGACATCATGATATCTCTCTCACGCACCTGCTCTCTCTCTCTCTCTCTCTCTCTCTCTCTCTCTCTCTCTCTCTCGTGCTTGAGGTGGAAGTGCTCTCTCTCTCTCTCTCTCTCTCTCTCTCTCTCTCTCTCTCTCTCTCTCGTGCTTGAGGTGGAAGCCAGGGCATTGCACATGCCTGGCAACTGTTTTAACACTGAGCCAAAATCAGCCCCAGCTTTCAATGATGTGCATGATTTCTTTTGAGTGAGTCACCTCATGGAAGAAGATACTGGAGGGAGGACCCTGGGAAGTGGGAGAACTTGGGCAGGCAAAAAGCACCAGATTTCAACAGGCTTTTTAAAGACTAGCCCTGAAAGGGACCATTTGGTTCAAACCACTTTCCTTTTGCTAAATTAAAACCTCCCAGAAAGCCACAAGGAAAACCTCCTAGGGCAGGCCTTCCCTGAGCAGGCAGTTTATGGGGTAGAGCGTGGGGGGCCTCAACCATAGTTGTTCCTCTATCCCCAAGAAGGAGCCACAGGGCAGGGCACTCCAAGAAAGTCCCCATAGAATTGGAGCAACACTGCCTCAAGGGTCAGACTCCTACCCTGCCCCCATGGCAGGCTGGATCATGAAGATTATAGACAGATAGGCAGGGCAGGGGATGGTGAGGGGCAAGAGTGGAACTCAGCAATGTGCTAAGGACCAGAATCTGGGAACCACCAACATAGGTAGCTAAGAACTGAGAAAAGTGGATCCCAAAATGGCAAAACCCCAGGTCTCCTCAATGAGGATGATAGTGGGGGCTGTGGGGGTTTAGGAAAGAGCCACTTCGCAACATTCATTTTGCAGCCCGAGGAACAACCTCCGCGCACCCCTTTGGTGCCCCTGTACCTGCCAAGGCTGGCTCTATGTTCACACAGGTGGGCAGAGCTCCAGTTTTCTTAGGGGGCGTTGGGGAGGGGAGGGAAGAAGCTGAGTGGGGGAGCTGTCCTGAAGGGGAGGAGGGAGACAGGGGGAGGGAGAAAGGCAGGCTGGTGAGGCCCTCCCCCCAGCAGGCACTTCAATAATCTGATTTCCATAAAGAGAACTTTCCCGGTCATAAAGATTTTATTGAAACTCCCAGCAGCCTGATAAAAGCATAATTCCACTGACCACAATCTACCTAGGAATAGCTCCAGGATATTAGGCTGAAACTCAGCAAAGCTATCCCTTCTGGAAGGCTGCTCCATTCCCCTGCCCCCTTTCCCCTCTCCTCCAAGGGGCAGGAGGGGCCTCCATTTGGCTCAACTGTGGACCATCCACACTCTGTGGGGAAAATGTTAGTCCAACCTTGAAAATAAGTCCAGCTCTGCAGGCCTGGGACAGGAGAAAGGAGGCCCCCTGCAGTTCCTAGGCTTGCCATCACCTGTCCAGACCTGCTGCTCCTAGAGGGTGCTCAGGGCCCCCCTAGAGTTGAAATCCCAGAGAACTATCTGGAATTCAGAACATCAAAGACAAACTTAGATCTTACCTTGGATCCACAGACTTGGATTTGAATCCTTACTGCATGGCTTACTGGAGATGTGACCTTAAGCAAGTCACTTTGACATTCCTATTGCTAAAATAGGAAAGGAATATCTGTTCAAATTGTGAAGGGTAGTGAGACTATGTATAGCTCAGGGGTCAAGCACCCCTGGGTTCAATCCCCAGTACTAAAAAGTAAAATAAAGTATGTATTATGTTGAAGGATCTAAGGATGAAATTAACTTAGGGGTGAGAGATGAAGATTTGGGAAAGAACAAGGACTAAAAGTTCTAAGATAGCAGTCAGGAAAGAACACTCCAAGGAGGTATCACTTGATTCAAGACCTGAAGTGGGCACAGGAATAGAATGAGCAACCTCTTGAACTCTAAACAGTCCTGAGGCAAGAGTATGACTGTCTAGGAAGTCAGGGCGCTGGAGAAGAGACAAAGATGAGTGGGAGATGAACTGAGATTTCACAGGGATTCAGTATGTGAAAGGTCTCTGGATCTTTTATTCTGAGTGACATGGGGAGCATGTGGAAAGTTGTTTTTTTTTTTTTTCAAGGAAGGGACATGGTCTTGTTTCTGTTTGAACAGAATCACCCTAGCTGCTGTTCAGAGAAGAGACTGGTGGTGGGAGGAGAGCCTAAGTAAGGAGCAGGGCCCTGCCAAGAGGTGACTGCAGTGATCTAGGTGAGAGGGAATGGTGGAGTAGTGAGCCTGCTCTGAGGCCCAGAGAGGAACCAGCAAAATGGCAGTAGAATTGCTTCCAGGAAGGGGGAAGTTGTGATGAGTCTGTGGGTCAGAGGACAGGGCCATAAAAAGGCCAAAGCTGCACTGCCCCTGCCCCTGCCCCAGAGCAGGCACAAATTACCTCATTGATGGGCAGCCCAGAGAGACCCAGGTTTGGGGATAGACAGAGTCAGCTTCCACAGGTGACTCCCAGGGTGGCTCTGTGGCCTGTTCTGTGTCCCTCTTTTCTTCCTGAATGGATGCAAGAATGGGGAGACTGACAGCATCCTTGAGTGTGAGGAATCAGAGGGATTCCCATGCTCCCCAGAGTGGGAGGTTATCAACACCATTACCCATATCTGAATTCTGCCCCTATGGACTGCTCATGGAGTGTCCCATGGAAAACCAGCTGCTTGCAAAACATCTTAGAAGTTAGCAAAGAAAGGTGGAACAAAAGATGCAATAGTACATGCCAGGCATGGTGGTGCATACCTGCAATCCCAGTGGCTCAGGAGGCTGAGACAGGACGATCTGAGTTCAAAACCAGCCTCAGCAACTTTTGTGAGGTCATAAGCAACTCAGTGAGACCCTGTCTCTAAATAAAATATAAAAAAGGGCTGGGATGTGGCTTAGTGGTTAAGTGCCCCTGGGTTCAATCCCTGGTACCAAAAAAACAAACAAAAAGAAAGAAAGGAAAGACATTTTAGGATAAGAATATCTAAGCTAGATTGGAACTTTCTGAAAGGGCTGGTATCCTAGATAGCACAGAAACTCACACAGATGGGGTCCTCAGTTGTTTGGAATGGCTTGTCAGGAATTTGGGGGTGATGTGTAGGATGGCAGGGTCTCTCTAGAGATGTCACTTCCTAGTCTTGGCTTCTAACATCCCTTCTGGAGAGTGTGTTATTGTTTTTGCCTGATTCAGACTTGTTATCCAACTTTGGTCCTCTCTGGTCCTTAAGGAACTACCCATTTTCCATGCTCACCCTCTCTGGTTCAGTTAAGTTAGGAGCAAACTCCATTCCTGGTTCAAGGGGAGAATATGTGATTCACGCCTTGACAATCAGTTCGCTCCATTTCACTTGGCCACAATGATTAGTTTAGCGATGGGCCCAGTGAGACTTAGTACTAAGACTTTTGACAGATTGTTGGAAGAGCTTTGAATGCAATTGAATTTGGAGCTGTTTTTTTTTTTTTCCTCCTTATACTGGGGATTGAATCCAGGGGCACTTTATCACTGAGCCACATCTTCAGCCTTTTTTATTTTGAGACAGGGTTTTGGTAAATTGCTTAGGACCTCATTAAATTGCTGAGGCTGGCCTTGAACTTGCCATCCTCCTGCCTCAGCCTTCCAATCCCTGGGATTACAGGTGTATGCCACTATACCTGGCTGAATGTGCAGCTTTGGGTATGTAAGCTCAACCATATGGGGAGAATTTATCTAAGAATGACACCAATACAGAAAATGGAAGAGCTGAGAAGAGGAGTGAGCAAGAATGAGCCCTAAAGATGTTTGGTTTGAGAGCTGGGGAAGGTGATGGCTACATGCCCTCCCAACAGGGGTACCAATTTGGGCATTCAACAGGCTATCTAGTCCGAAAACTTGAAGATGTGAGGAATGAGACATTCATAAGAGGAATTGACGTGCTCTGACAATCTCCTGGGGTTCTAGAAGGCCATTTGCACCCTATCTCAAAATAATAAATAAATTATAAAGGCTCAGGATGTAGCTCAGTGGAAAAGCACCCCTGAGTCCAATCCCTAGTACCAAAATAAATAAATAACAATAAATATAAATAAAAAATTAAAAGGCTAGGAATGTAGCTCAGTGATTGGGCACCATGGATTCAATTCCCAGTACAGAAAAGAAATACAGAATATATAAATAACTCTTAAAACTCAATAATAAAAAAATGAAGAAACCCAATTAGAAATTGAGCCAAAGACTTTAGTAGATGTTTCTCAAAACAAACAAACAAAAAAACCAAAAACCAAAAAACAAAAAACACACAAATGAGGGCTGGGGATAGAGCTCAATGTTAGAACTCCTTACTTAGAATGCAAAGGCCCTGGGTTTGATCTTTCAGTTTTGCAAAAAGAAAAGGAAAAAAAAGTTATACAAATGGCTAATAAACACATTTAAATGTTCAACATCATAAATGGTTAGGGAAATACAAATTAAAATCACAGTGAAAATCCCCAGAACTTGGGCGGCTGAGGAAAGAGGATTTAAAGTTTGAGGACAGCCTCAGCAATTTTGTAAGACCCAGTATGAAAATAAAAAAGGACTGGGGATGTAGATCAGTGTAGAGTGCCCTTAGGTTCAATCCCTAGTACTGTGCGTGCGCGCGCACACACACACACACACACACACACACAAACACACATACACATACACACGTGATACCACTTCACATCTATCAGGATGACTATGATAAAAAAAAGAAAAAAAATGTTGACCATGATAAGGAAAAAATGGAACTTAGTTGCAATGTTGGTGGGAATGTAAAATGGTGCAGCTGTTGTGGAAAACAATATGATAAAAAAAATAAGTAAACAGAATTACCAAATGATTGAGCAATTCCACTTTTAGGTATATATCTAAAAGAATTTAAAGCAGATTTTCCAGTTTAGCTATTGTGAATTGAGCTGCTATAACATTGATGTGGCTGTGTCACTATAGTATGATGATTTTAAGTCCTTTGAGTATAAACCGAGGAGTGGGATACCTGGGTTAAATGGTGGTTCCATTCCAAATTTTCTAAGGAATCTCCATACTGCTTTCCAGATTGGATGCACCAATTTGCAGTCCCACCAGCAATGTATGAGTGTGCCTTTTTCCCCAAATCCTTGCCAATACTTATTGTTGTTTGTCTTCATAATAGCTGCCATTCTGACTGGCATGAGATAAAATCTTAGAGTAGTTTTGGTTTGCATTTCTCTAATTGCTAGAGATGTTGAACATTTTTTCATATATTTGTTGATTGATTGTATATCTTCTTCTGAGAAGTGTCTGTTCAGCTCCTTAGCCCATTTATAGATTGGGTTTTTTGGTTTCTTTTTTGGTGTTAACTTTTTGAGTTCTTTATATATCCTAGAGATTAGTGCTCTATCTGATATGTGTGTCGCAAAAATTTGTTCCCAAAATATAGGCTCCCTGATAGGTGAATGGATAAAGAAACTGTGGTAATATACACAATGGAATATTACTCGTCATTAAGAGAGAATAAAATTATGGCATTTGCAGGTCAATGGATGGAGTTGGAGACGATAATGCTAAGTGAAGTTAGCCAATCCAAAAAAAAACAAAAGCCGAATGTTCTCTCTGATAAGTGGATGCTGATCCATAATGGAGAGGGGGGAGGCATGTGAAAAATGGAGGAACTTTGGGCAAAGGGGAGGGAGTGGAGGGAGGACTCATGGGGGCAGGAAAGATGATGGAATGAGATGGATATCATTACCTAGGTACATGTATGACTGCATATATGATGTGCACTACATCGTGTACAAACACTGAAATGAAAAGCTGTGCTGCAATTGTGTACAATGAATCTAAATGCATTCTGCCGTCATATATACCTAATTAAAATAAAGAAAGAAATTTTTAAAAAAGAATGTAAAGCAGAGAATACACCAATATTCCTAAAAGCATTATTCACAATAGGTAAAGGTGGAAACAGCCCAACTGTCCATCAATAGATGAACAGGCAAACGGGTATGGGGTGCATACCTGTAATCCCAGCAGCTCAGGAGATTGAGGCAGGAGCATCGCTAGTTTAAAGCCAGTCTCAGCAACTTAGAGAGGCACTAAGCAACTCAGTGAGACCCTGTCTCTAAATAAAATACAAAATAGGGCTGAGGATGTGGCTCAGTGATCGAGAGCCCCTGAATTCAATTCCTAGTACACACACATACACAAAAAAAAATGAACAGGCAAAATGTAGCAAATACACACAATAGAATACTATTTACCCTTAAAAAGGAAGGAAATTCTGACACATGCTATAGCATGGATAAATTTTGAGGACATTATGCTAAGTGAAATAACCCAGACATAAAAGAACAAATATTATATTACTCTACGTATATCTACCTAGACTAGTCAATTCATAGAGACAAAAATTCAGGGCTCAGGCTGGGGTTGTGGCTCAGTGGTAGAGTGCTTACCTAACATAGGTGAGGCACTGGGTTCAATCCTCAGAACCACATAAAAACAAATAAATAAGATAAAGGCTAAATTATTTTTTTAAAAGTCAGGGCTCAGGAAAGGGGAATTGGCTGTTATACTTAAAGGGCACTGAGATTCAGTTTCAAAAGATGAAAATTTCAAGGGGGATGGATGATGGTAGTAGTTGCCCAGCAAAATGTAAGTACTTAAGATCTCTTTTTAATTGATTTTTTTTGGTTATACATGACAGTAGATTGTATTTTGTCATATTATATGTACATGGAGTATAACTTATTCTCCTTACGATCCCATTCTTGTGGTTGTATGTGATATGGAGTTTCATTAGTGGTATATTAATATTTGAACACAGGAAAGTTATATCTGATTCATTTTACTGTCTTTCCTATTCCTATACCCCCTCCTTTCCCTCCTTTACCTTCCTTCCCTTTTGTCTAGTCCAATGAACTTCTATTCTTCCCTCCCCCCAGTATATGTCAGCATCCATATGTCAGAGGGAACATTCAGCCTTTGGTTTTGGGGGGATTGGCTAATTTCACTTAGCATGATCCTCTCCAGTTCCATTCATTTACCAGCAAAATGCCATAATTTCATCCTTCTTTATATCTGAGTAATAAAGATGTGGAGATATAGTAAATATAGATATAGATGGTAGATATGTAAAATGGTAAAGCTGCTTTAGAAAACAGTTTGCCAATTCCTCAAAATGTTAAACATAGAGTTGCCTTATGATCCAACAATTCCATGTGTATGTCCAAGAAAAATGAAAATGTATATCTGCAAAAGAACTTATACATGAAAGTTCAAAGCAACATTATTCATAATAATCAATAGACAAAAATGTGGTTTGTGCATTTGATGGAATATTACTCAGTCGTGAAAAGGAATAAAATACAACATGCATGAAGCTTAAAAACATACTAGAGAGCATGCTACAGGGACACTGCTACATCGATGTTCATAGCAGCACAATTCACAATAGCAAGACTGTGGAACCAACCTAGATGCCCTTCAATAGACGAATGGATAAAAAAAATGTGGCATTTATACACAATGGAGTATTACTCTGCATTAAAAAAATGACAAAATCATAGAATTTGCAGGGAAATGGATGGCATTAGAGCAGATTATGCTAAGTGAAGCTAGCCAATCCCTAAAAAACAAATGCCAAATGTCTTCTTTGATATAAGGAGAGTAACTAAGATCAGAGTAGGGACGAAGAGCAGGAGAAGAAGATTAACATTTAACAGGGATGAGAGGTGGGAGGGAAAGGGGGAGAGAAGGGAAATTGCATGGAAATGGAAGGAGACCCTCAGGGTTATACAGTGGAGGGGGTAGAGAGAGAGGAGGGGAGGGGAGGGGAGAGGTGGGGAGGGGGGAGGGGGGAGGATGGGAAAGGCAGCGGAGCACAACAGACACTAGTATGGCAATATGTAAATCAATGGATGTGTAACTGATGTGATTCTGCAATCTGTGTATGGGGTGAAGGTGGGAGTTCATAACCCACTTGAATCAAAGTGTGCAATATGATATGTCAAGAAATTTGTAATGTTTTGAACAACCAACAATAAAAAATTTAAAAAAAACATACTAGAAAAAAAAGATAGATACAAAATGCCACATATTTTAAGAACTCATTTACATAAAATATCCTGGAAAAGCAAAGTAATAGAGACAGATAATTGATTAGTGCTTGTCAGGGGCACGGAGTTGGGAGGAAGGAATTAGAAGTGAGTGAGTGGGCATAGGGTTCCTTTCTAGACAAATAAAAATGTTCTAAAATTAGATAATTGTGATGGTTGCACAACTCTGAATATACTTTTAAAAATCACTGAATTGTGACCTTTAAAAGGAAGAATTTTATGGTTCGTGAATTGTATCTCAATAAGACTCTTTTTTTTAAATCGCTCAGAGGTTGGTTTCCTGTGAAATGGTGCTGAGATTCACAGCCTGGTCCAGCAGGCAGGAGGGAGAATTGGGAGGTACTGAGCTGCCATTTACAGAGTGCCTTCTGTTAACAGTTTGGATGTGAGGTGTCGCCTAAAAGCTCTCCTGTGAGACAATGCATGAAGGTTCAGAGGAGAAATGATTGGGTTGTGAGAGTCCTAACTTAATCAGTGAACTAATCCCTGATGGGATTAATTGAGTGGTGGCTGGAGGTGGGTGGAGTATGGCTAGAGGAAGTGGTTCGTTGGGGGCATGGATATGGGGTATGTATTTTTGTATCTGGAGAGTGAAGTCCCTCCCCCTCCCCCTTCCCCTCCCCCCTCCTCCTGTCCCTGCCCCTTTCTCTTTCTCTCTCTCTCTCTCCTTCCTGATCATCATGTGATCTGCTTCCCTGTGCCACAGTCTTCCACCATGATGTTCTGCCTCACCACAAGCCCTGAGGAATAGAGCCTGCTGTCTATGGATTGAGACCTTTGAAGCTGTGAGTCCTGAAATAAACCTTTCCTCCTCTATAATTGTTATGGTCTTGTGTTTAAGTCACAGCAACAACAACAACAATAAAAAAACTGAAAAAACTTCCATTGGTCAGGTACTGTGCTGGGTACTTTCCATACTTTAACTCATTGAAATCCGAGACTGACTTTGTGAGGAAGGAATCACCATCTCCATTTTACTGTTCATAAAACTGAGGCACTTGGCAGGAAGTGGGAGAGGCAGGATTCAAACTCAGGTTTTTACCCTTTTCCCTCTGGAGGTCTGGCTATGAGCCCCCCAACAAATGATCCTGTTCCTTTGTCCTGTCTCCCTGGAGATGGAGTGGAGGTGTTGGGCACTGCCCTCCTGGCTTCTAGACTCTGATGTCTGCCCTGCACTTGCCCACTTGGGGCTAGGGATGGGATGGGAAGGTGCAGATGAGCTCAGCCATGGCTGGTGAAAACCCATCTCACTCTGCAGGCTCTCAGGCTGGGTATATTTTTATCACAGGTCACAGGGAATTTCCCGACCAGGGGATCAATACCAGTTCATTATTCATGATGGGCCAGAGGCGAGGCTGGCAGCTGGTGGCAGCTGAGCTTGAGGGCTCCCGCAGGCATTTCCTCTGTGTGACAAGGCTCCCACCCTCTCTCTCCTCCTTGCCTAAGCTCTGTCCAAATGCTGCTAGGTGCTTCATAAAGGCGACCTTATTTATGTACACTATCTGCTGAATAACCTGTGAAGTCGACCTCATCCCCAGTCTACTAAGGTATGGAGAAATTCAAAGACTTGCCCAAGTCTTTGAACAAGTAACTGCAGGGCTGGGCTTCAAACTGAGGTGGAGGGGCAATGATTGGTAGCTGCCCCTTTAAGGAAGTGACATCACCTCTCAGACTCAGTCTCTCTCTACCCCTTCCCCTCCACACCAGCTTTCTCTCTTTAGCCATTCCACCTGCCCCAGCTCTCCACTTCTTAAGGATGATGTTCCAAGTCAACTCAGTAAGTTATATGGCAATTCTAACTTAACAGATGAGGAAACTGAGGCCCAGGAATGGAAAAAAAAACACACACAAGGCAATCCACTGCATACAGCAGAGCCACAACCAGAACCCAGACCTTCCCCCTTCCAACTGAGCATTTTCTCCATGGCACTGTATGCAGGCAGACAAACCAGATTTCTGGATCAGACTGGATAGTTTAGGATGAAGGCCTTGAACTACATGAGACTTACAGGAGCCTAGGGCCCAGTGAGGAGAGTCAACTCTAGCATCTTCCTCAACTAAGAAGTTGCTCTAAAGTCCTTTGCCTCCCCCTACACCCCCACCTCCCCTGTCCTCACTGTGTCCACCAGCAGCAGGGGCCTCCAGAGGTGCATGTGAGACCCTGGCGGGCATCAGTTCCCAGGTAGGCAGCAGGAGCAGCCTCCAGATGCTAGCCCTGGCCCCAAGTGTGCTGTATTCCCCCTGTCTTGGGCTTCTCCAGCAGCCACAGCCACCTTGCTCCTCCTCCCCTGGCCTCCCTCAAGACCCAAGCTGCCGCCTGGAGCCAGGCAGTCCGTGGAAGCCCCATCCTCTGTCCCCAGAGACAGCTCAAATGACCATTAAGCTCTGAGCAGATGCAGGCAGTGGTAGGTGAGGGCCCAGGGCAGGAAGCATTTTGTTCTCTGCTAATTGGCCTCCTATGGTCACCAGAGAGGGTCTGGGGCCTATAAGGGAAACAGCCACATCAGTCCTCCATGGCTACTCCCCTGTGGTCAAAAACCTTAGTGCTTTGGGCCTGGTGGGCGAGCAGACATCTGGACAGCCCACATTACATGGGGGAAAGGCAATAAGGGGGTTTCACATACAGTCTCAACCTGCAGAGTCCAGCCCAGAGGGCTTCCCTGGGAAGTGAAGGAGGGTCAGCCTGGGGGGCAGCGGGCACCTTCTGGCTCAGTAAGAGCTTCCAGTCCCAGTTCCTCTGGACTCGACCCAGCCCCTCCTGTGACTGCAATGTCCCCCTCACCCACTCAGACCGTGGAGCCTTATTTCTCAACCTTTTCCCATTGTATAAATGGAGAAGCTGTGGCTACTAACCTCTATTTTACCAGCCCCCATGTCTGGTGCTCAGTAAGTACCTAATAAATATTTTAGACTAGAGATCTTTTTAACTGAGCAGCTCCTTAGAGACAAGTTGAGCTTTGGAAAACCCTGATGACTGATTTCTGGTGGACTGACCACTGGCTTCTGGCCTTGGACTTGGTCAGGAGGCCAAATATGTGCTCCCAGAGTTCTCCCAGCTCCATCTACTGCCGAGGTCTCTACTCACTGCCCTGCTCCCTCACCTCCTGCCCCCTCTTGTCTTTCCTTGTTCTGGCTTCCAAAGGCTGAAGCACAGGGGAATTTTACAGGAAACAGGCTCTGAGGTCCTGTTGTCCCCAACTCCAGTCTCAGATCATGCCGTGCATGTCCTGAGTTCCATCCAGGAAGGGTCCTCTCAGGTCTATGCAGGGAGACATCAGACATCAAAAATTCTTCAGGCAGACCTTGGTGTCAGAGAGGGATTAGATTTGGAAATGTTTTTCACCCTTGCTTCCCAGATTACAGCTTCACTTGTTTCTTCAAAATTAAGAGTGCTGTTAAAATTCTCACCCTCTGTCAGGCACAGTGGTGCACGCCTGTAATCCCAGTGGCTCAGGAGGCTGAGGCAGGAGGATCACAAGTTCAAAGCCAGCCTAAGCAAGGCCCTAAGCAACTCAGTGAGACCCTGTCTTTAAATAAAATACAAAATAGGGCTGGGGATGTGGCTCAGGGGTCAAGTGCTCCTGAGTTCAATCCCCAATACCCTCTCCCAAAAAAGAATTCTTGGACTTGCTCCCCACAAGACAACCTGAAGCAATCCTTCTCAGCCAATGTCTCTTGGTGATGCTTCTCCTTGAAGGCTTGAGTCATTTGGGCAGCATCCCTGGATTTGCACTTGGGACCTAACCACTTGTTTCCCTGACCTTGCTTTATTCAGAGATTCTACTTTCATAATCATTTGTTCTGTACCACTCAGGCCCTTGGTCCATTTCCAAACTACTCTCTATCCTGACATCCACTTTATGGGGAGAGACTGCTGTTACCTCCATCTTACAGATGAGGAAACTGAGGCTCACAGAGGTCAGATCACTTGTCTAAAGCCAAACAACTAATAAGTGTTGGAGTTGGCATTTGAACCAGGTTGTTTGGAATTTTTAAGTATTTTGGGTTGCTCATCAGAACAATGGGGCAGAATTGGGATGGTTCTAGAACATTTGATGTGATAACTGCAATGATCTATGATTCTTTGTCTTTCTGTCCCTACCCAAGAGTCTCATTTGTCCCTGAAGGCCATGCCTAGTCAGAGTGCAACACAGGACTATAACACTTATTGAAGGCCTGCTGATCAGATATCCCCGGCAGTCACAGCTCAAGGCCTCCTTGGAGAGGAGACTAGCATGGAGGAACAGGTGCTGATGGGAAGATAGGGAATGGATGCCTGGATCTCAGTTCTTCTCCATTATCAGTTCAGCAGAACCCTCAGACCAACTGGCTGTCCTGAAAGACTTCCCTTCAGGTTCAGGGCCCAAGACAGACCTCAGAGGATCAGGCAGAATCATACTATCAATCCCTAAAAAAAATAAAATAATAATAATAGTTGGGCATGGTGGCACATCCCTGTAATGCCAGCAACTTGGGAGACTGAGGCAGGAAGAGGGCACGGGCAAAGCCAGCCTGGGCAAGTTAGTGAGACCCTGGGTTCTCTCCTCCTTGTATCTTGGAAGCACTGGTCTTATTCCTTGGAACTTTAATTCTGTGCCTGACCACCCTGCCTTTTTCCCCAGGCCTCTTTTTGTATTGTTCCCACTCCTACCCCTAGGGATGAGGGTGCCACCCTCTGGGTGGCATCTGGAGTGTACAAGACTTAGTACTATTGCTTCTGCCAGACTTAGGAGTCAGATCAGTATCCCTGTCACTGGCCACTGCCTGCATCATGCCTAAGCTGTGCCCTTCAGGCACGGCTTTTGTGAATTTGACTATTCTTACTAGGGCCTCTCTGGTATCCATGTCAGTTTTCCCAGCCATCCTCTTCCTTTGTGCCCACTCAACCCCTGGACCCAAGCCCAAGTGGCCCCATACCTGAGCTCCATGAGTCTAATAAGAAACATTCTGTATATAAGACAAGCATTATGATAGGCATTTTTTTTTTTTTTTTGGTATTGGGGATTGAACCCAGGGGTGCTTAACCACTGAGCCACATCCTCAGTCCTTTTTATATTTTATTTAGAGACAGGATCTCACTAAGTTGCTTGGGGCCTTGCTAAATTGCTGAGGCTGGCTTTGAACTCACAATCCTCTTGCCTCAGCCTCCCGAGCCACTGGGATATGTGATAGGCATTTTCATGGCAACAATTTCATTTGATCAAATTTACAGAGGAAGAGACTGAGGCTCAGAGAAATATTGAGTTAAGCGTGAGACCTAGAAATGAACCCAAAGGGTCTGCCTGATTCCAAAGACACAGTTTGTGCAGTAGGAATAAGATCAACTGGGTGCCAAGGAAAAGCCTTGAGGCTGGGCAGCAACTGAGAACTTGGAGAGAACCCATATGAACCTCTGGGGAGAGTGGGGAATAATAACTGGCATGTATTGAGCATTTACTGTTTACTCAGCACTGTGCTAAGCGCTTTATATGCATCATCTCCTTGAATTCACATAAAAACTCTGAGGTATAAATAATGTTATTATTCTTTCTTTTTTTTTTTTTTTTTTTTTTTTACAAAAACTGAGGCAGAGAGAGCTTAAGTGACTTGTCCAAGGTTACCAGCAAGTAAATGTAGAGGCTGGAATCTGTACACTATCTATTCTACTTTCTATTTCTACCTGTTGTGAGCAGGAGTAGTTGGCTGGTCCTGAAGAGTTCAGAGCCAAGATGGCTCATAGAATTCTGGATTGTGAGAATGAGTTCCAAACTGTGAAGTGTTATACAAATATGCTTCAGCTAGGGCAGAGACCAAAGAGCCATCAAAGTGGATTTTGCTAGAAAGGGGAGGCAGGAATGGGAGAAGCTCAGCCATGCTGTTTCCAGGGGTGGTTATGGGAGAAGCACTAAACAGAGTCCTGCAAAATGGGACCAGTGTCCAGGCATGGTGGCACATTCCTATAACCTCAGCTGCTCTGGAGGCTGAGGCAGGAGGATCAAGAGTTCAAGACCAACCTCAGCAATTTAGTGAGGCCCTAAGCAACTCAGTGATACCATGTCTCAAACAAAAATAAAATAAAATACAAAAAAAAAAATGGCTGGAGATGTGGCTCAGTGGTTAAGCACCCCTAAGTTCAATCCTTGATATTTAAAAAAATGGGACCAGCCACCAGTCTGGACACTCAGTGAATGCCCCAGTGCGTTCAGTGTAGACACCAGTGGCAGGAACCACTCAGGACTGGCTGAATTGGGGTCCCAATCTGAATGACTTTGAGGAGCCAAGAATCAAAGGTCTGAGTCAGAAACCAGGAGCCAGCAGCAGCCATGGTACTTTGAAGGAGGTGAGGGAATAGGGCTTTTGCTATATAGGGATGTCAAAGATCCCAGGGGGCCATCAAGGATAGAGAGAAGTGGGGGTGCCGATGCCTGCCAGTGATGGGTATTCAGGCCACCAGTGGGAGCTTAGAGCCTTTCGCAGGAAAGCCAATCCCAGGTGCCAAACTTGCCAATCTAGGCCCAGGGGAGAAACTGCAGAGGCAGACAGAGGTTAGGGTCAGCCAGGACAGCCAAGAAGCTAGCCTTGAATGGTGGCAGAATGTAGGGAGGCATTTGTAGTTATGGGCACAGCACTCATCAAGGCCTGGCACACAGGTGGCCTGTGTAAATAGCTATTTAGTGGCAGCCACATAGCCAGCCGCAGGAACACACATTGTCCCTCCCTCCTTTGTTAGGCCCAACTCCCCCACCATCATCACAGTGCTGGATTTTCATTGCTTACACACATCTGCCTCCCTCACACATCAGACTGGGAGCAACAGGAGGGCAAGAAGCTAGCGATGCCTGAAGGGCTGACTAGGTGCTGGTCAGGTTGCATCCCTTGCTTCTTTCCAGGGTCCCAAAGTATCATGCTTTTCTCTCTTATTTGTTCGCTTGTTTATTGTTTCTGGATACGCAGGCCAGCAGAGTGTGTTTTGACATATCATACATACATGGAGTGACTTATTCTAATCAGGATCCCATTCTTGTGGCTGTATGTGATGTGGAGTTTCACTGGTCATGTATTTGCATATGAACGTAGGAAAGTTCTGATTCATTCCACTGTCTTTCCTCTTCCCATCCCCCCTCCTTTCCCTTCATTCCTCTTTGTTTAATCCAGTATTTTTTACTGAAGCTTGGCTGCCTGGGGGCTCTCTGGGTGCTAGGCCCCAGTGCATTCAGTGTAGACACCAGTGGCGGGAACCAATGAGGGATGAGTGTAGGCTTTGGTGACTAACCTTGGCCACCAGGGTGGGGCCCCAGGTGGAATTCAGAGGTGGGGTGCGGAGGGTGTGTGTGTGTGTGTGCACCTATTTGCCAATCCCCGTGGCAGCTGACTCAGACCCCTGGGGCTCACACAGAGGGCACGATGGGACCTGGGACTGAGTCTTCCCAAGTTTCCCAAGGACTAGGGGGAGATACCATGAGCTCAGCTCCAGTGCTCTCCCCTGGGATCCCCATGGGGAATCCTGCCATCCCACCCCCACCCCACATCCTCCCAGTTACTCTTCTTTCCCTAGCCCCAAATGAAATCTCATCAGCATATTAATAGGACATTATGGTTTCTAATGAGGATCCAGAAAACATTTATGGAGCAGATTAAAGACAGCTCCACCCCATTAAACAGCCCAGAGTCCTCCCAGGGGGACCTTCAGGTGGGGGAAGGGGGAGCCACTAGGAGGGGGACTGCTTTCTCTGTGGTCTGGAGAGAGTGAAAGCATGGAGACACAGAGCCACAGGGAGACGGGCTGGCCCCCAGTCCTTACTCTGCACATCCAGCTCCCTCCCCACTTTTTTCTGAGTTCTTAGTTAAGAGTTGGGCCGTCCACCTCTTTCCAGAGGGATCTCCATGTAACAATTGCACAAAGTAGAGATTTTTCAGTTTGCTTTAGGCATGAGGAAGTGAGGCTCAGAGAAGGGAAACAACATGACTGAGGTGACACAGGAACTCTGGGATTTTAATCCATCTGTCTGATTCTAAAGTCCACATTCTTTCCATTTATACCATGTGGTTTACTTAGCACTTCCCCAGTGTAAATGACCTTGCTATATCCTGGGCTTCACCTCCCAACTTCCCACTCCTTCCCCAGAGGCTGGGTGGTATCATGGAAAGCATGAGACCATAAAAGATAGATAGATCTGAAATGCATTTCCAACTGTCATGATCAGGCTGTGTGACAGAAAACTGCACTCAACCTCTCTGAGTCTACATTTTCTCATCTGTCGAAAGGGGCTAGAACTCCAAGGTCCTTGTGAGGATTTAATGAGAAGTGCTTTGTAATGGACCACTGGCCTACTGTCTATACCTCATTTGTTCCATCTGTTAAATGCAGCTCATGATTCCAGCTCTGCTCTAAAGTAAGTAGAGGAAGGGGCGTGGCAGGATCAAGGGACACAGTGAAAGCAACAAAATGGTACCCAAATGTAAGGTGTATTGCCCACAGCTGTCTTCATACTCAACCAGGCTAATAGAAGTCTCCTGTGTCCACATGCCAACAGGGCAAATGAGACACCTAAGGAAACTGATGTTGGACTGGAACCCTAGACAGGGAAGGAGGAAGAGGTGGGGTTTGAGACTTTTTGGAAGACATGTCTCTGTGCTCTGCAGTTCTTGATTTTTGGTTCTGCAAACCTGGGAAACTGATGGCAGGGAGTCACGGGCATCTGACAGCAGAGCCTTTTGCCATTAATCTCCCTTTCAAACCTTGTTGCAGCCTCCTGTTAGGTCGGGTGCACCTCAGGGCTTTTGCACTTGCCTGTATTCCTTTTGCTTGAAGCTCTTTTCCTCTGAGAGTCTCAGGCTGGCTTCCTTGGTGCCTTTAAGCCCCTGCAGAAATGGCCACCATGTTCTAAATTTCCACACATAACTCTCCTCCTCCTACAAGGAATAAGGGGCATTGGACCCCACCCCCAGTATTCTGCTTTCTTTTTCTCCAGAGCCCTATTCACCTAATGTGCCCTATAGTTTATTTGTTCCCTTACTCGTTTTTATCCTCTTCCCCTGGAATGTGAGCACCATGAAGGCAAGGAATCTGTTTTGTTCACTGCTCTTTTGCTGTGCCTAGAACAGTGCCTGGTAATAAATGAACACTTATTGAATGAGATAGCCCAGGGACTCCTCCAGTTCAAGCCTGGGCTTGAATTCTCTCTGCACAGGCTGGACTTTTTTTTTGAAAGGAAAATTTGACTCTAGATTTGGTTTCTCATGGATCCATTCATTTAACATGCTGTGTGTGCACACCTGTGTGTGCATCCATGCCAGATGCTAGGGTTTGAGAGGAAAGCAAGCTAAACATGGTCCCTGTCCTTAAAGAGATTCCTTTTGGGGGTGGGGAAGACAATAAGCACATGATCTGGCTTGAAAGAGTGCTCAGTGCTCAATATTTTGAAGAATGACCTAAAACACTGTGACAATCCAGGGAGTGACCTGTGGTCAGGTTAAGTCTTTTGAGAAGAGTGACATTGGTACATTGGTGATGACAGCAGGTGAGAACATGAAGTCATCCAGTTCAAAGTCCAAAGCTGAGCAAGGACAAAAGCTTAGAAGCAAGAATACAGATCATGAGTGACAGGTTTTGGGTCTGATCTGCATGTCATGGCCATTCCCTTTTGGAAAGTGTCTTGGAAAGGCAAAGTATCATGACACTGGGAACAAGTGTGTTTATGTATGTGTGCTGCGTGGGTGTGTATGGGGTGGGATTACTGCAGTGTGTCCCTGGGCAGTTGGCAGGGCATATTCTGGGCAGCAGCCCTCAGCTCCCAGGGAGGAAAAGGTATGATGAAAAGAGGACAATACGTGGAGTCCAGCGACCCTAGGTTCCCGTCCAGGTTGCGTCATTGATGTATTGGGAATCCTGGCTCAGCATCTCTGTTAGTAAGAGCAACAGGGGAGGCAAGGTGAGCCTCAGCCATGTCCCAAGTTCCCTTCCACCTTAGACAGCAGGGACAACTTTGTTTACACAGAAATATGTCCCAGAGACTGCAAATGACAGTGACCACAGCATGTCCCCACCCCCACCTCCCATGATGGCAGCTTCTTCTCTTTGCTTCCCACTCCAGGGGTGTGGCCTCTCCTCAGTCACAGCCCTAGAGGCATGGGTGGCAATAGGTAGAGTGGCATTGGGGGTTGGAAAGGGTGTTAGCTGGGCCCGGCTCTTGCTTCTGCCTGAGTCCCCCTGACCCTTGATGGAAAGTAGCCTGGTTCCCTCCAAGTGCCCCTCCGTCTGTCTTCCTGGCTAGCTCATTTCTTCTCTCACTTGGGAGGCTGATCTCCAGACGCTGGCGCACAGATGCCTTGCTTCTCAGGTTCCCTGCTGGGCCCAGCTTCTCAGCCTCGGCTGGGCTGCTCCCCCCACCACCAGCGCCAGCGCCAGCTCCCCCCCACACATTGCTCTCCCTGCTCTTCTCTGAACTGCCTCCAGCTTGGCTCTATCGCTGGGATAATGAGGTGTCTGCGACTGAACACAGTGGGCTCGGTGGGGCAGAACAGCAGGCCAGAGGCCCAGGAGACAGACTACAGGACAGACACAGACTGCCCCAGCTCACCCTGGAATCCACCAGGTGCCCCCCACCCACCCTGCCTGCCCCCAGTGTCATCCTAGGTCCCACTGCCCACATCCCTGGGGCAAAGGCTAATGAAGAGGTGAAGTCTGCTTGTGAAAAATGGGACTCCATGATGAGAGGAAGAACCTTGGGTTTCAAAGGATGACCCACGAAGAACGCCTCATGTCTGGACACCACATCCATATTTACAAGGGACTTTTGTTCACTTTACAAACATTTACTGGGTACAGACTTGGTGCCAGGCTCTGTGCTGGGCAGACGGGAAAATGAAGAACAAGATGTGACCGGAGCCTGGCTAGCTGGCTGCCTAGTAAGGAGACAGAAAGGCAAATGGGCCATGAAGGTACATGAAGGTCCAAATCCACACAGAAGTGGATCAAGCCTAAGCCAGTCAAGGAAGGCAACTGAGTTGGGGAGAGGTGGGGAAGTTTCTCAGAACCGTTTGAGCAGTACTGAAGGGGATGGGAGAGGATTAGCCAGGCAGGGGAAACAATGATGGGAGGGGAGCTCTGTGCAGAGGGAACAGCAGAAGCCCAGAGGACATCTTGCTTAATTCTCAAAATAGCCCAGAGTAGGTTCCATTTTGCAGACGATAAAACAAAGGCCAGGATATGGTAATAATGCTTTCTCTCTGGACCAGTGTTAGAGAGTTTGAATAAGTGATTTCTTATCCACCCTCTTTCTTTTCTGCTCGTACTCCCCCTGCAATGTGGGGATTTTATCTGCATTTCACAGATGGGGAGACAAGCTCAGAAAACAAGCTCAGAGACACAGGTCCCTAGCTTTTTCCAAGTTGGCCTGTTTCCCAAGGTGGAGACTAGCAATTAGAGGGACAGAGGACCCTAAGGAAGGTGGAGCTGTATAAGCCATTCCCCTACATCCTTACTTTTGCCCTTGGCCTTGCCTACCTTATCCCATTCCCCCTGCCCCAGCTGATCACCTACATGGCTGGAGCCAAGTTTCCATGAGAAACCACTTGTCCAGAGCCCCCATTCAACATGGTAGAGTATTGGTATTTTTGTAAATTATTCAGGAGTTGGGGCTGGGAGGAGGGTGGGAGCAGGTGTTCCCACATGCCAAGGATGGCAGCTGCAGAGGAAATGACCCCAGAGTCCCAACCCTCATCAACTGCCTGGTCTTCCTTTTTCTACCCCAAAGCAATCTCAAGCCAGCCGTGCAAGAGGAAAGAACACACTGTGTAAGGGGACATGCAGGGAGGGAGTGGCCCCAAGGTGATTAGTAGTGGTAGGTCACAGTCGCTGAGTGCTTATCACATCTACTCCTCAAGATAATCCTGTGAGTTAAAATACAACCATTGCTGTTTTATAGATGAGGAAAGTGAGGCTCAGAGAGGTGAAGTAACTTGCCTAGGAACACAAAGCAAATATATGGCAGTTCTAGGATTCAGACCTCGGTTTGCTTACTCCAAGCAGTGGAAAGAAAGTACATGCTTTCCACTCTGTCATACCTTGCACTTGAGCTCAGCTCTCTGGGGTTTGGGCCCCCAGTGGCCCTGAGGAACTGCCACTCCCTTTTCAATGACTCCCAAACTGTTCAGAGTCCCATGAATTCTGAGATTCAATCTCCCCTTTATTAAAACAAACTTCTGGGGGGTACTGATTCTAAGCTTCTCCAGGTGTCATTACCAGGTGTGGAACTGCAGGTGGGTGGGAGAAAAAGCTGGGCCCGGGCAGGGGAGGATCCTTGATTTCTTAGAGACCTTAGAGTGTAAGGAGGTCTATTTTTGTGTTTTGTGTTTTTTTTTTTTTTTTAATTAATTGTTGATTTGGGGTTTTGTTTGTTCGTTTGTTTTTTGCAGGCTCTGGGGATAGAACCCAGGGCCTCCCACCCACTAAGCAAGTGTTCCACCTCTGAGCCATACCTCCAGCTCCTAGGAAGTGTTTAAGATACTGTTTGAGAGTGCAGCCGCTGGAATTAGGGTGGCCAGATTGGGCAAATAAAATAACAGCAAGCCTAGTTAAGTTTGAATTTCAGACAAACAATAAATATTTGTAAGCATAAGTATGTCCTTTTTAGTATAGTTATCCCATGGGTCCTTTATAATAAAATGGCATGGTAGTTGCCTATAAGCTACATACATCCTCCTGTGTACTTTAAGTCGTCTCTAGATGACTTGTAATACCCAACACCATGGAAATGCTATGTAAATAGCTGTTATGCAGTATTATGTAAGGAATAATGATAGAAAAAACATCTGCTCATATACTCAGTATGCACTCCATTTTTTTTTCAAATATTTTTGATCCACAGTTGGTCAGATCTGTGGATGTGGAACCTGTGGATACGGAGGGCCAACTTCAGAAATATGCACTATGAAAGCATTTGTTGTTTATCTGAAATTTAAATTGAACTCAGGTGTCCTGTATTTTATTTGGCTGCTCCAACTAAAGACAAATCACCTGGGCTTACATACCAGGTTCACTACCACCTGGCTGTATGACCTTGGGCAAGTTATAACCTCCCAGTGCTCAGTATCCTCATCTTGCAAAGAACTGCTGAGAGGTCGAATAGTTAATGATGACTGAAAATAACTGAGAGTGGAAAACAGTTTTTGTTATTTGTACAGTATTGGATCAAGAACAATAGTATGGCTGGGTGCAGTGGCACATGCCTGTAATCCCAGCAGCTGGGGAGGCAGAGGCAGGAGGATCATGAGTTCAAAGCCAGCCTCAGCAAAAGTGAGGCACTAAGCAACTTAGTGAGACCCTGTCTCTAAATAAAATACAAAATAGGGCTGGGGATGTGGCTCAGTGGCCTAGTGGCCCTGAGTTCATTGCCCAGTACCAGAAAAAACAATGAAGTGATAGACTGCAAAACTCTTTGCATATCCCAAATACATACAGCATCCAATAGACACGAGCTTTCTTAGTTTGTTTTTGTTTTGTTTTGTTTTGCAGTGCTGGGGAGGGAACCCAGAACCCTGTTAGGCCAGGATTTTACCACTGAACTACACCCCCAGTGTTGTTTTGACTCTTTTACTTTTTCTTTCTCTCTGAATTCCTCCCAGATGGTCCTCTGGCTCCTTACTTTTCGGGGTCTGTGCCCCCAGGCCATGCACTGGGGGTGGAGGAGGCGTCACATGGCTATGAGGGGAGAAAGAGGTCCGACATCTTTTTGTTCCTACTATGTGCTTATCACTGCTAGACAGTCTTCTCAACTTGCTTAGCCCTCAGGACCCTACAAGGTAATTACTATTACTCTTCCCCTTTTCCAGATGAGGAAGGGAAGGCTAGGGTAATGAATGCCTTTGACCACTCAACTGAGCCTGGGCCTAGCTGAACCAATCCCCCTGGCTCTTCTTTCCCCTCCATCTGCATCTTCCTCCTGGGAGTCCTGGGTTCTAGTTTGCCGAAAGGATACCCCTGCTCAGGTTTGGGGAACATGCAATAGGGAACAGAGCAGCCCAAGAGAGCAGGCCCAGAGCCCTCCTGGTTGGTGCGTTTCTGGGTGCAGCTGGAACACCATCTTTGGGACTCCCAGCTTTACGTTCCCCCCCAGCCCGGCCCTTGCTGATGGCTCTATCCTGCGGGAAAATGTCGTTCTCTCGGATATGCCCAGTTGCACGTCCACTATGCATGCTAATCAGCAGCCAGTGCTTGCCAGCAATTTGCTTCAGTTCTGGGGCACGCTCTGGGTTTATTTATTTTTTTGTATTTATATCTTGTGTGTGGAGATGGCTGACTGAGAGTGGGAACAGGGTCTGGGGAAGAGGCCCAGCAGAAATGAGAGGAGTATTCTAGAAGCCAGGAGGGAATTCAGGGATTGTATCAGCCATCCTGCAGCCTCCAAAGAGGGCTGTGCCTAAAGTAGAATGACACTCAGAAGGACAGCAATGGGTCCTTCCAGAATATTTGTGGAAACCCGGGGAGATGGAGCCAGTGAGGATTAGCAAGCCCCTGTTAGAGAGGAGGAAATGAAGGCTCTGGAGGGTAATGTGATATATGGGGTTTTTAAACTCACATCTTTTGAATGTAGACAATAAAAATAAAAGCTTCATCTTGACTTCCTGCCCCATATTGAGGAAAACTTAGGCCAGAGAGGGGAAGACACCAGGCCAAAGTCACAGTGAGTTTGAGGCAGATCCAGGACCAACACCAGAGCCTGCTGACTTCCAATCCAAGCTTTCCCAATGGCACTCCACAGGGAGCTTGCTAGGACTTCCCCCTACCATCATCTGTCCCAAGGTAAGATGCCATAAACCATCTGAAAACTTTCCCATGGTGTCCTCCACAAACTCTTGGTAATTACAAAAACCAACCAAATAAAAATATTTCCCAAGTTCTTCCTAAATGAGCCTAACCCTTTTCCTTTTGCTTTTCACTTGAAAGGAGATGGCACCTCCAGCTCTGCTGTGACAAAGTGGCCTGACACCTAGTAAGTGCTCAGTAAACATTTGCCCTATGAAGAAAGAAATGAATAGGGCAACTTGGCAATATCCTGTAAAGGCAGTAATAACCACATACAGGAAGGATCCACCAAGACCCTAGAAAACTGAGCACACATACATCCGCCAGAGGAAAAGTGCAAGGGCATTCATAGCAGAACTCCTCGTTTTCATAAAACATGCAAAGCCAACTCAATGCTCACGATTAGGACATTGGATCAATGATGATGTACTTATACAATGGAATACCATATAGCAGTGAAAATGAATGAACTCCAGCTACATGTATTAAATGGACACATCTTGGACCTATTGTGGAGTGATAAAGCAAGCTGCAAAGTATACCCTGAACACCATTAATACAAAGCTTTCAACACATCCAAGTCAGGGAAGTGACTTCCATGGGGAGAGGAAGGAAGGGGAGGATCCAAGAGGAAGCACAGAGGACTTGAACTGCAGCTGTGATGTTCTATTGTTTTAACCAAATGATGGTGAAAAGGGGGCTCTTGCAAACTTTGTGATATCCTTGTGCATATCTGAAATATTTTATCCTATAAACAAACAAATGGTGCTGGGGTTGCAGCTCAGTAGTAGAGCACTTTATTAGCATGTGTGAAGCCCTGGGTTCCATCCTCAATACTGCAAAAAATGGCAAGAAGAAATGAATGGCTAGATGAATGCTGCTCCCCCTCAGCTGGAGAGCTGATTCCCCTGCCTCTTCTTCTTTTTTTTTTTTTTTTGTGTGTGTGTGTGTGTGTGTATGTCTCTTCAGAACCCATGTGAGTTTTGGAGTCAATCTAATCTAGAATGGAACCCTGGCTCTGAGCTACAGGTGGTGGCACATACCATAATCCAAGAGGCTCAGGACACTGGGGCAGAAGGATTACAAGTTCAAGGCCAGCTTGGATAACTTAGTAAGACCCTGTCTCAAAACTTAAAAAAAAATGAAAGAGCTGTGGATGTAGCTCAGTGGTAGAGCACCTCTAGGTTTAATCCCCAGTACCCCTTCCCCCAAATCCACCCTGTCTCTGGCTTGCTGCCTTATAAGCTGACAATCTAGTACCTCCCTACCCTATCCACCTCATCAAGCTATTGTGACCATTCTTGGAGATGATGGTGTTGATCTTGGCCTACTTCCCATTTTATAGATGGCAAATTGAGGCCCAAATGAAAACCTCAGCCCCTGCTCCAGGAAATAAATTATTCCTTATCCCACCATCAACCAGACAGGGCCAGCAAAGAAGGCCGGTCAAATGATGATAAGGACTTAAGACTGCAACTCTGGGGAGGGGGTGATACATGTGGTGCCCAGGTTGGACCATAGAACTGAGATTTCAGTTTGACCCAAAGGGTCAGGCCCTGGTCTGAGCCTCTACTAGCATGGTTATCTGCCCCTATCAGGGGCCTCTGGCACAAGAGCTCCAAGGACTAAATGTCCAGTGGGTGGCCTAGAGTAGCACTCAGACCTAGGTATGGGGATGGGGAAAGGCAGGAGCAGGGGAGGGGTTTCATGAGGCCAAATTCAGATTCAATCAGAATTTCTGACAATCAAAGGCCGTAGGAGAAAGGACAGGCTGCCTAGAGGGAGAAGGAAACAAATCATTTGAAGTCGCTGATTCTGGGACTCAGTGATACTATATCAGAGTTTGTTGAAAAGTCTAAAGTGGGAAGAATCAAATGAAGAATTTAGAAGGCAATTCTTAGGATATAAAAGAAGCAATGAATCAAAGTCCACCCCAGGTCCTACCCCAGGGAGGGAAAGAAGGGGTCAGTGGGACACTGTGTGAGCCTGCTGGACACTAACACAGTGCTGGTTTCTCCTCCCAGTCGCCATGCTCTGATAGGTGTATTACCCTCTCTGCTTTCCTGATGAGAAAACTGAGGCCCAGTGAAGCAAAACAAATCCAAAGCCTAGACTCTGCATCCTGCAGTGACTTCATGGTATCTTGGCCCTCTCCCCTCTTTGCCTAATGCTGGGCTGGCCCCAGTGGAACAATGGTGGTCTGTCCAATCAGTTAGTATGAAGACAGAGGGCAAGAGAGGCCACTGTGGAGGCCCTGCGGCCCAGCCAGCCCGCCGGCCTCTGTTGTTCTTGGGCCCTGGCCGGTTGCTCCTCAGGCTGGTGGTGGGGCCTTGGAGCTGGCGTCTGCTGCAAGCCAGGGTCTCCTGCGGAGAACCCCTTCAAGGGCAGCCCTTGTCCCTGCTCTAATTATACAAACAATTTTTCTCGGCTTCTCCAAATAAACAGTGTGCAGTCTGCGGGCCATGGCATGCTGGGAAATCTGAAATGAGAAGCTGCTGCTAATGGGCTCCTTAGCTGCAGGGCTAAACAGATCCCTTGAAACGCCAGGCCTGACCAGGTCTCTGCTGCCTTCCTGACCAGTCTCTTCTGCACTACCTTGCACCCAACACCCCCCCATCCCCCAGGGACACTCCCCCAGCCTGCAGTCCCCACGTGATGGAATAATTAGCTGGGTTGCACAGAGTTTCTGCAGACAGGATTTCAAGGGGTTTGTGTGCCTAAGGGATAGACATGTATGCAAGGATAGAGCTGTGCATGTGTACAAGGAGTGTGTGAGCAAGAAGAGGTTCAGATTTGTCTGCTTGCATGCGTGCATATAGGAGTGCTTCTTAGGGGATGTTACTGGAAGTACTATTGTCTTGGGAGACAGAGGTTCAAAGTAGGGATAAATGCATATGTGTGTACTGGAGAGTGGGGAACTAAACGTAGAGGGTCATGGGAAGGTAACTATAAAACACTGCTAGGTGGGGCACAGTGGCACACACCTTAATTCCAGTGACTCTGGAGGTTGAGACAAGCAGATCACAAATTCAAGGCCAACCTCAGCAACTTAGCAAGACTCTCGGCAACACAGGGAGACCCTGTTTCAAAATAAATAATAAGAAGGGTTAGGGATGGAGCTCAGTGGTAAAGTGCCCTGGTTGACACCAGTACCCCACAAAAATCTGCTAATAATATTTCCTTCCCCCAACCCTGCATGGAGTTACTGAACACTTTCACATCCAGTGGGTCACCCAACAGCACTGTGTAGGTTATGGCTCACTCCATCTGGGTTCATGTGACTTGCCCAAGATTGCTCAGCTCAGGATTTTTGGAGTGAAGTTCTCTAAATCCCAGGGCTATTTATCAGACATCATTTGCTACTCCAAAAGGTTGTTTTGTGGTTGTTGTTTTGTTTTGTCATTTTGGTACTGGGGATTAAACCCAGGGTGCTTTACACTGAAGCACATCCACAGTCCTTTTTATTTTCTTCTTCTTTTTATTATTATTACTTTAATTTTGAGATAGGTCTTGCTAAGTTGCTGAGGCTGTCCTTGAACTTTTAATCCTCCTGCCTCAGCCTCTTGAGATGCTGGGATTACAGTTATGTGTGTGCTATAGTGCCCAGCCAAAAATTGTTTTTTTGTTTTGTTTTGGTTTTTGATACTGGGGATTGAACCCAGGGGCATTTTACCACTGAACCACATCCCCAGTCTTATTTTATTTATTTATGTATTTTTTTTTAAAAAAAACAACACACTTTTTCCCATATTTTTTTATATTTATTTTCTAGTTCTCGGCAGATAGAACATCTTTCTTTGTATGTGGTGCTGAGGATCGAACCCGGGCCACACGCATGCCAGGCGAGCACGCTACCACTTAAGCCACATTCCCAGCCCATTATGTATTTATTTTTGAGACAGGTTCTCACTAAGTTGCTTAGAGCCATGCTAAATTGCTGAGGCTGGCCTCGAATTTGTGATCCTTCTGCCCCAGCCTCCAAAGCGGCTAAGATTACAGGTGAGCACCATTGCACCCACTGAAAGGTTGCTTTTAGATAGCAGAAAGGCAAACCCTTCTAGTCTGTCAGCAATCTGAGGGAAGGACCTCCCCCAACCTCTGGTTCCATCACACTCCACCCCACGTACTGAGTATTGAACACAGTAGCACTTAAACACTGTCCTACATCCCCAGCACCTTTGTATTTTTGATTTTGAGAAAGAGACTCACAAAGTTCCTCGGGCTGCCTCAGCCTCCTGAGTTGCTGGGGTTACAGGCATGCACCACCACACTCTGCAGAAGGGTCCATTTTGAGTGATTAAGATCATGGACTGGGTTTTGAAGCCACTCTCTCAAGTAGAAACTCATAACTTTGTGATCTACTTGCTGTATGATCTTTGGTAAGTTACTTAACCTCTCTGGGCTTCATTTTTCTCATCTTTAAAGTGGGCACTAATACCACTTTTTTGTGATACTAGTAATTGAACCCAGGGCACTTTACCACTGAGTCACTGGCCCTTTTTACTTTTTATATTGAAACAGGTTCTCCTTAAGTTGCTGAAACTGGCTTCAAACTTGAAATCCTCCTACCTTAGCCTCCCAAGTTGCTGGGACTATAGGCATGTACCACCAAGCCTGGCTAAAATGGGATTTTTAATTATACACATTTCATTGGCTTGTTGAGAAATTAATGAATTTATGCATTCGAAACACCTAAAACAGTGCTTGGCACAGCCATTAGAAAGGGTTAGCTCCTAGTATCATTATTATTTCCCCTTATTTGTCCTATCATTGTCCCTAAGACTACAGATATGTGATACTCAATTTGGGGGGAAAATAACAAACTCACAAATGTGATGCAACTACCTGGAGCCAACGAATTAAAATGTTTCTGTTCCAGGTAACAGTTTGGCTATTTAATAGGGTCCTTCACTACTCAATGCTTCCTGAATCCCTTTGGAATGTCCAGTTCTCACCGTGTGTGTGTGTGTGTGTGTGTGTGTGTGTGTGTGTGTGTGTGTGTTGGGGGAGGGGCAGGAGTTACAATGGGTTTGGTAGGTCTTCTGCACCTCTGAAACTGGCTCTTCTATTCCTCCCCAGGCATTCACTCCTCTGAGTCCCCATTCACAGGTCCCCCTGTTCAGCCATGGCCAGTGCATCCCCTCCCCTCAGCCAGCAGCCCCTATGCCTCTGCCAACAGTGCTCACCATAAGCATCAGAGAAATTCCTTCTTCAGGTTGAGCCTCCCATCCTCTCCCTTTAAGGAGAGGTTTACTTAAATCCATTCAGATGGTTTAGAGTTATCAGAGGGAATTGAAGACAGAGAAAATGGAAGGGGAGAGGAGGCAACAGAGCAAGTGAGAACCAGCTCGAGAGTGGGGAGGGGAAAAATAAAGGCAATCAGAGAGCCCGACAGAAGATGAGCATTCTTTTCTGCTTGACCCCATGAACACTAAGAGACAGAAAATTGCCGATGACCTGGCCATGCCAGTTTTGAAGGTTCTTTGTGAGTACAGAGTACTGTCTGAGCTATAGGAACAAGTGTTAGTAGGGGCCTTTGGGGACCACCTGGAGACCAGAGTTGGGGCCAAGCTCTGCTTCTGATTCTTTGTTTGATTGTGGGTGTGACTCTTCCCTCTCTGCACTTCAGCTTTCTGTGATACACACCCATACATATGGTAGGTATAAGACGTGGCTGGGGCTGGGGAAGGGAAACTGGCTTAATGAGTGCCCATGAGGCAAGCAATATTATTGTCCCCATTTTTAAAATGAGGAAATTAGCTGGACATGGTGGTGCACGCCTGTGATTGCAGCATCTTGGGAGGCTGAGGCAGGAGGATTCAGAGTTGAAAGCCAGTATCAGCAAGTTAGCGAGGCCCTAAGCAACTTAGCAAGACCCTGTTTCTAAAGTATTAAAGGGGCTGAGGATGTAGCTCAGTGGTTAAGCGCCCCTGGGTTCAATCCCTGGTACCAAAATAAATAAATAAATATAAAGATGAGGAAACTGAAGAACACAAAATTGAGTGAGGTTCACATAGCTGATAAGTGATGGACCCAGAATCTGGATCAAAGGCTGTCTTGTCTGACTCCAGAATCTACGCACTCAAAGACTAGATCACTCCCCATGATATCACAACCTATCTTTTTTTTTTTCAGTACTGAGGACTGAACCCGGGGATGCTCTACCACTGAGTTATATTCCCAGCCCTTTTTATTTTTTTATTTTGAAACAGGATCTTGCTAAATTGCCCTAAGTGGCCTTGAACTAGCTATCCTCCTGCCTCAGCCTCCAAGTCACTGGGATTACAGTTGTGCACCACTGCACAATTGTGCGGGGCTGTTAGAACAATCTTTTTTTTTTTTTTAGTTGTTGATGGACCTTTATTTTATTTATTTACATGTGATGCTGAAAATCAAACCCAGTGCCTCCCTCACACCAGGCAAATGCGCTACCGCTGAGCCCCAGCCCCAGCCCTGTGTTGGAACAATCTTTAAGGATCTTTCTATCTAAATGATCTTGGGCCAGTCACTTCCCCTCATTGGGTTTCAGGCTTCCATGTGTGATATCTGTTTTACTAACCTTCTTCCTCACAGAGCTGTAGTAAGGAATCTAGTGCTCAGTGGAGAGAATATTATTGTCGACCCCAATAAAAAACATGACCACAGAAACAGCATTTGGTGAGAGTGGCAGCCCAGCCCCAAGCTGCTCTAAAGAGTTGAACATAGGACAGGTGTGTGGCTCATGCTTGTAGTTCTAGTGACTCCAGGAGGATTACATTTTTGAGACCAGCCTCAGCAACATAGCAAGACCCTGTCTCAAAATAAAATAAAAGAACTGGAGGCATAGCTCAGGGGTAGAACATCCCTGGTTTCCATACCCAGTACAAAAAAAAAAAAAAAAAAAAAAAAGTTGAGCACTTTATACACATTATCTCATTTAATCCTTTCATCTTTTAAACACGAAATAATTACTGCATAAAGAAGGTAAGTAAGTTGTCCACAGTCACCGCTGAGAAGAGCTGGCTCCTAGCCGAGCTAGGCTCACAGTCTCTACCCTTGACTTGCCTGAATCTGAGGTATAGGACAGCCTGTGGCAATTGTTGCAGTGCAGGCTGCACATTAAAATCACCTGGGGAGCTTTAAAAACCTTGGCCTGGGCTGCACCCCCAAACAATTCAGCCAGAATCTCTGAGGCTTGACATTGATATTTTTGTAAATCTCCTTAAGTGCGTCTAATGTGCAGCCAGGGTGGCCTAGGGAACAGGGACAGAAGTATTGTAAGGATGGGGCAGGGGACCAAGTCCAGGCTGGGGTCAGGGCAAGGGGGAGGGAGCAGGCTGAATGAGTTCTGGAGGCTCAGCATCCCATAATATCCCAGAGTTGGAGGACAGCCCTCGAAAGGCAACAACCCATTTTACAAGGGGGAGCCTGAGGCCCACATAGGAGAAAGCTCTTGCCCAAGGGGACAGAGGGACACATCTGGAATTTGATTCTTTCCTGGACTGTTAATGCATACTGTTTCCTCTACCCTGGGCAGGTAGAGGCCCCATCCTTCACAAATCCCCTTGGTCCTGAGTTGGAGATGAGGAAACTGAGGCTCAGAAGGGAGATCCAGCTGCCTACGAGCTCAGTTAATAAGCATCAGAGCTGGAATGTGAAGGCCGCCTGGGCTAGTTCTGTAGCTTCCTGACACTCACTGACTGTCCCAGGGAGGCCCAGGCCCAGTGTGACCAGGGAAAGCTGCAGAGTTAAAGTACAGGGCGGGTGCCCTGGGACAATCCTGGCCTCTGGGCCTCCCCACCTCCTTCAGCACACGGTGGGAAGGGAAGGAAAGCTTTTGGGGTCCCCCCTCCCAACCTTCCCCCCTCTGGGCTCCTCGGGCCTGGAATTCTTTTAATAGGAGACAAAGCCTTTAATTCCGAGAGATCAGATGAAAGGCTCCAAATGCAAATGTGCGGGGCAGGGAAGCACTTGGTGAGAATAGGCCGCCTTCAAAGTGTAAATGACTAAAGGCCTTAGCGGCAGGAGAGGAGGGGTTCTAGCAGGCACCCGGCCCTCAATGGCTTCAATTCTGTAATTGATGGTTCCAAAGCAGCTCCAGGCGTGAAAAGAGTCCCACAGGCCTGTGCTAGCAGCCAGGCTCAGCTGGTGTGACCTGGGGCAAATTGGGCCAATTTACTTCACTTTTCCCAGAACCTCAGTTTTCTCATCTGTGAAATGGAATTAGCTGAAAGGGGAACATAGTTGTGAATGGCTTGAGGGTGTGAGAGCTGGGGCAAATGGGTGGCTTTTTTCCCTTCTGATTCCCACCTTGTTTTCTTTCCCAATTGATCAAGGCTCAGAACTAACTGTCCTTTTATTCAGTCAAATTTCCCTCAATCCCTAAATTCCCTAACACACCCAGAAAACTGTAGTCCCCTTTCCTCCGCTATTAGAGAAATGTGAGATGATTGGCAGGGCTGTGGTGCTGTTGTCCATTTTTCTGAGCCTGGATGGACTTTAGACCAGTGGAGAGTAGTGGGGGAGGAGAGATGCCTGGGTGGTGGTGGTTGGATGAATGGGACCTGGAGAACCAGCTCCCAAGGAGCTTTGTTTATCTCCAGCTTCTCTTCACTGCCTTACCTTCTTCAGGGGTAATGCTGGATTTTTCTCCTTGTTTCCTTCTCTTGAAGGGTCTGACACCCAAGGAACTGTCTTACTAGAGCTCAGTGTGGGAGTGGTAGGGGGCTGTAGAGCTGTGTGGCCCTCAGCAAATTACTCTCCCTCCCTGGTCCTCACCTTTTCCTTCTCTGTAAGACTGACATAATAATAAAAGGAGATGACTGTCTGCAGGTACTGTGGGGCAAAGGTGCTGTGTAAGGACATCATACTGTGGCAGGGAGGGAAGGGGCAGCGTGAGGAAGGGACTGTGTTCTATCATTCTAGGGCCCCAGTGCCAGATGCCTGCTGTGTTGCTACACAGAAAGAAATTTTGTGTCAGTTCCTGGTACTAGTCACTTTGGGGGTCAAAGTCTGTTATCTGCATAACAAGGCTGGCTGGCAGGGTACCCCCCTTGGGCTCAAGATGGTCTTAGGGTGAAGCTTGATCCTAGGAGCTTTGGGATACAGTTTCAATCTCCTGTGATGGCTGCAACCTGGATCTGGAGGTACTTAGGCCTGGGTCCACTGCCTTCCTTTCTCCAGGTTTCTTCATCTGGAAAACAGGGAGAAGGTGCTTGACAGCAAAGTCTGACCAGGAAAATGGATCAAAGGGACAAGGAGAAGAGGCCAGCTGTGGGACAGGCTTGGTGTAGAATTCAGGTGGAGAGCTGGGGGAGGGTTAATGGGGGAGCAGTGAGAGTAGAGTGGCAGAGAAGAGGCTGATTCAGGACAGGTGTGATGAGTGGCCTACAGGAAGACTATTGACACCCCTGAGATAGGTTCAGAAAATTAAGCAGATGCTAAATTCTGGGCCTCACACCCAGTCCGTGAGGGAGCTTATGGATCCAGAAGCCAACAGAACAAAGAGGATGTGCAGCTTTGCCCTGGGACTAGAGCAGAGGCTACTGGGACCCCAAAGGATGTGGCCTCATGTGGGACCAGCTGATAGAAGAACAACAGGGGAACCCTGGAAGCGAACCAACACTTGAGCAATGATCAAGACATAGGCTGGCCTGCCTTTTAAACAAATGGTGCTGGGGAAACTGGTTATCCATATGTAGAAGAATGAGACTACACCCTGACCTCTCCTCCTGCATAAAACTCAACTCTAACTGGATCGAAGACCTAGGAATTAGACCGCAAACTATGCAGCTCCTAGGAAAACAAACAAAAAAAAAATGTAGGGTCAACATTCCAGGGCACAGGCAAAGGCTTGCTCAATAGGATCCCTAGCCTCAGGAAATAATGTCAAGTTAATATATGGGTGGTATCAAATTCAAAAGCTTCTTCACAGGGCTGGGGTTGTGGCTCAGTGGTAGAGTGCTCACCTAGGACCTGTGAGGCACTGGGTTTGATCCTCAGCACCATATATAAATAAATAAATAAAATAAAGGTATTGTGTTCAACTATAACTAATTAAAAAAAGTTTCTGCACAGCCAAGGAAACAATTAGGAATATGAAGACAGAACCCACAGAATGGGAGAAAATCTTTGCTAGCTACTCTTCTGACAGAGGGTTAATATCTAATATATAAAGAATTCAAAAAATGTCACACCATAATAACCCAATGAATAAATGGACAAATGAATTAAATGGACACTTCTCAAAAGGAGAAATACAAATGGATGAGAAATATGTGAAAAAAAAATTCAACATCATTAGCAATAAGGAAAATGCAAATCAAAACTACAGTGAAGGGCTAGGGATGTAGCTCAATTGATAGAGTGCTTGCCTTGCAAGCACAAGGCCCTGGGTTTGATCCCCAGCACCACACACAAAAATATTAGAATAGCAGTCTCTTCAAGGATACAAATAATAGCTGAGCACAGTGGCATATGCCTGTAATACCTGTTAATCTCAGAGATTTGGGAGGCTGAAGCAGGAGGATTGCAAGTTTTAGGCCAGCTTCAGCAACTTAGTGAGGCCCTCAGTAACTTAGTGAGACCCTCTCTCAAAATTAAAAATAAAAAGGGCTGAGGATGTATCTCAGTGGTAAAGTACCCCTGGGTTTAATCCCCAGTAGCCCCTTAAAAAAAAAAAAAAACACTTTTACACTGTTGGTGGGATTGTAAATTAGTACAACTACTAGGGAAATCAGTATGGAGGTTCCTCAAAAGTCTAGGAATCAAACCATCTTAACCCAGCTATATCACTCCTCAGTATTCATACCTACATACCCATGTTTATACAGCACAATTCACTATAGCCAAACTGTGGAACCAGCTTAGGTATCTATGATGGACAAATGGATAAAGAAAATATTGTATATATACACACGGAGTTTTATTCAGCCAAAAAGAAAAATGAAAGTATGTCATTTGCAGGAAAATGGATGGACCTAGAAAACATTATGTTAAGCAAATTAAGACAAACTCCAAATGTCAAGGGTTGCATATTTATTCTCATATTTTGAAGCTAGAGAGGAGAGAGGAAGAGAAAAACAGGGATCTCATAAAAATTGAAGGGAGATTAGTAGAATAGAGGAAAGGGGCAGGGGAGGAAGGAGGTAAGGGGAAGGGGAAATGGTATTGGCCAAATTGTATTGATATATTGCATGCATGTGCGAATATGTAGCAACAAATCCCACCATATGTACAACTATAACACACGGATTAAGAAAATGACCGAAAAAAAGACATAAACTCTCCTGGTGACTGGCCTTATCTAGGCAGTTTGCTATGCCAATGGGGCCACCTACAGAGGACAGGGATGCAGAGAGAAGCGCCTGGAACCCAGGGAGCTGGGCAGTGACAGGAGATTCCTTTAGGAGGAGGAGTGATGGATGCTCTGGGAGAAATGGCCTTGAGGTAGTCACTTGGTTTCTCTGGGACTCTGTCTCCTCATCTGAGTCCCAGGGCAAGTGAATGTTCAGTCTGGCACCTGGTACCATCTGCTTCAGAATCAGAGTGTGAGGCAGGATTCCCAAGACCTTGCCTCTTTCGTGCGTGTGCCCCTGTCCATCTAGCACCCTCCAAGTCCAGGCAGCTGCAGGCCACTTGCTCCCTGCCCTGCCTGCATTCAATAGCTGGGTGGCTGCATTTTTTCTCTTTTATGTGTTTTACTTTCTTTCCTGTTGTCAATCAAAACCCCGCTCTGGGGCCTGTGTAGCAGGATAGGCTAAGTACGCGCGTGTTTGGCAAGGCCCAGCCTGGGAGGGCTACACCGAAGCCTGCCCCACCGCCAGCTCCAGGCTGCCATGAGTCTCCTCTGTGGGGGAAGAAGGGGGGCATGCAGGGCATCCAACATCTGCTCCCCATATTGCACATCCCAGCCCTGCTGCTGCCCAGGAGGAAGCAGCAACACAGAGCAGAGAGCAAAGAAAGGAAGGAGGACAATGAATGACCCCAAGTAGGGAGGAAGGAGACCAGAGGAAGAACCCAAGAACGAGAATGGGGTTCCAAGTGGTAGCATCCAAAGCTCCCTACTAAAAAGGGAGCCAAAGACTGAGATGGAGAAAGTTGGAGAGGAAGGGGAAGCAGGCAATCTGAGAGCCCAGAGGCCCAGCAGAGAGCAGAGTTCCAAGACTTAGATGCTGTAAGATTCAGAGGGTGACAGAGACAGAAACAAGGAGTGAAAAGGAAAGCCCAGGGAACGGGGTGCAGTAGGAAAAGAAAGGAAAAACTCTGCAGGATTTGGAAATTCCATTTTTGCTTTTTGCACTCTTGCGCCTTGGCGAGTGGGACTGCCCCATAAACCCTGGGATTAGCGGCTCTGCTGTCCTGGACTGGGCGATACCTAATGGAAGCCACCTGGCTGGCCACAGGCCCTGGCCCCACCCCAGCCCTGGGCCCCAGAGGCTTCCTCAGAAAGGACTTTTTTTGCAAGTTTACAGTTGGGGAGCAGACCAGGGATGGGGGGACCCACATGGGGATGTCTCTGTTTTATCTCTGTGTGGATAGTTCAGAAGGGCAGAGGGAGACTTCAGTCATCCTGAGGAAACCCTTTGGTGGGGATCCCATAAAGGGGACTCTGGGGTCCAAGGGTGGATTGCTTCTGTTGAATCTAAGTCTCTGCCAAGAGTCTGTAGTCCCATGGTACTCTGCCAGCCAGGGTCAGCCCCAGTGGCACGGGACTGTATAACCCATTTCTTCTCCTTTGTGTAGACTGTGGTGGAGGCTGCGGTGACATTAGCAGGTGGGAGGTATGATAACCCTCATTTTTTGGGGGGGGGAGTACTGGGGATTGAAACCAAGGGTGCTTAACCACTGAGCCACGTCCCCAGCCCTTTTTATTTTTTGTTTAGAGGCAAGGTCTCATTAGCTTGCTTAGCGCCTCACTAAGTGACTGAGGCTGGCTTCAAACCTGGGATACTCCTGCCTCAGCCTTCTGAGCTGCTGGGATTATAGGCATGTACCACAACAACTGACCAATTACCCATATTTTACAAATGGGTGCAGGGAGGGGCATAGGCATAGAGGAGGGGGGGCAGGGAGGGGAAGAAGAAGAAAGAGGAGGAGGAGGAAGAGGATGCTGTTCTGAGTCACACAGCAAGTATCCAAGGATCCAAGACATTTGGGAGGAGGAATGAGTAATCAGGGATTTGTTGTGGGAGAGAAGGCCAAAAGGAGAGGGACAAGAGGTGGGTTGGCCATAGGGGGCATGTATGTGTGGTAGACACTGGGGGTTCAGATAGACGCTCAAAAATAGAGGCAGAAGAGGTGGGAACAGGGTCTCGAAGGGCTAGGAGGAGGAGTCAAGGGGATGGCACTGCTCAGATTGGACAAAAGTTGGGCCTGGTAGAGTCCAGAGAACAAGACCCACAGTGCTTTGGGTGGGCAGGCAGTCAGACTGCACTGTGGATGATGGATCACAACTGACCCCAGGATCCTTGCCTGGTAGGAGAGAAACTGGCCTGAGAGAAAGGGGAAGTTTGTAACTACACAGCCTTCTCCCAGGAGTATGCTCTTCCCACCCCCATCTCTCTCTCTCTCTCTCTCTCTCTCTCTCTCTCTCTCTCTCTCTCTCACACACACACACACACACACACACACACACACACGGATCTAGGCCCGATTCTAGACTAACCTGGCCCAACACAAGAAGATAGTTTGTAGAAATGCAATATTAAACCTGGAAGGAGACAGCGACCTCTTGACACATCTGAGGACATCATGAAAAGCTTTGCAAGGATAAGGGAAGTGAGATGAAGTGGGTTGATCAAGGTCACACTAAGAGTGCAAGGGGACCTGGAGGATATGGGACCAGAACCTGCCTCTCAGTGGCTCAAGGGAACTGTAGGGGGCTTCAGGATCATACAAGAAGTTGCTGAGATGAGAGGAGGTGGGGTCCACAGGATGGTGAAGGAGGAGGGCACTATAATCACACAAATTCATTGACTGTTCAGTGAGTGCCAGACATGTACCATGAGATTCTCAGGATGTGCACTATCCCCCTTAGCTGGCACACAATCGTAGAGGTAGGGATTGTAGTTGCCTCTATATGAACAGACAAGGAAACTGGGGCTGGGAGAGGGGAAGGGACTTTGAACTAGGAAGTCCAAGATCCAGATCTACCAGAGTCCAAGTTTAGAGCTTCAACCCTAGAAGGAACTGGGACCCCATGGTGACCAGAAAGGGAGGTAAGGTGAATGCATGAAATGATTGGACCAAGGTCTGGATCCTGATGGCCACTTCTTTTGTTCCCGAGTCCCCATCAACAGCTCATTGGGGAGGAACACCTAGGTGCCATCATCCCTGCAGTCTTCCCTTGGAAGCTGAGCACCCAGCTGGCCAGGGCTGCCCACCAGACTGTGAGGACAGGGAGTTGTCATCTCTTCTCCTGCAGAACAAAGCTCCAGACCTCGCGCACAGCACAGCTGATGCGACCTCACTGGAGAGGTCCAGAGACATGGAGGCAGATCACTGAACCTGGGAGTGCACCAGATTCCAGCCCTCTCCTCCAGCTCGACGGAATGACACCATGCAAGCCCATTCCCAGTTCCGGGTCTCAGTGGCCCCCACTGCGCCTTGAGGAATGGGCCTGGGTTTGGGGAGGGCTGTGCCAGCTCCGGCAGTCTAGGAATCCATGACATTAGCACATGGGAAGAGAGCTGACGCTGGGAGGCAGACCCTGCCAGGCACCATGTGAAGAGGATGCAGTTCCTCAGATGGATCTGGAGCTCAGAGGAAGCCAGGTCGGGATGGGGACAGCTGGTGAGGCCAGACGGGCTTTCATTGATTCCTTCAAATGAGCAAGCGTGTGTTGAGTGCCTACTGTATGTCAGGCACTCTGGTGGGTGCTGGTGATACAACAAGGAGCCCCTCCTCCTCCAGGGACCTTACCTGCTTGGCAGATCAGTTGAGTTGGCCTTGAGGACAATGCAGTGACAGCTGCTATGTCTGCCCTTCTCATTTCTCTGTTGCCTTTCTTGTGTGTCTGCTTCTCTTTCTTATTCTTCCTTCTCCTCCCCTTCCCCTATTCCCCTCTCCTAGGTCTCTCCCCATCCCTCTCTGCATCTCTGCCCACTGCTGTTGGGAGTAGGGGTTAGGGATCTGAGAGGTAGAAATTCCCACCTGAGCTCCCCTGCCAGATGACATTTGGAAACCAAGAGGGACTATGTTAGTTAAGAGGATTGGCCCAGCCCTAGGCTGCCAGCCATCATCCCAGGATCACAAGGGTGTGCCAGGTTGGATCTCCTGGGCACCGGTCTCGAATTAATGGGAGATTGACCCAGTGCTCCAGTTCCTAACTAAGAGACGGGGTAGGGCTATGGCCGTGACAGATCCACAGGGGAGGCTGAAGAGCACAGTATGGAGGATTGGCATCAGGAAGTGGCCTTTGGACAAATGCCACCTGTTATTTTCATGCCTGGAATTCCTATGGGGACTGGAGTTGAGGTGTCTGAGATGAACTAAGGACACCCAGGTAATGGAATCAATCAGGTGACCTGTTCAAGACCCTGCATGAGTAACAGCAATGAGCCTCAAGTTTTTTCAAGTGTAAACTAGGGCTGCTGCCAGTCATGCAGAGTGGGCCCCAAATGATTTCACCTAAATGATAGTGATTTACAAAGGAGACGGGTTGGGCTGAGGATATAGCTCAGTGGTAGAGTGCTTGCCTACCATGTGTGAGGTCATGGGCTCCATCCCCAGTACTGCAAATGAATGAATGAATGAATGAATGAATAAATTCCTTCTGCAGGGCAAAGACAATAGGCTACAATGCTGGGGAATGGGGTCAGACTTTAGGAGAGACTTCCTGGCCTGGGAAAGGTAGAGCTGATAAGGAGAATTTTATGAGGGTAAAGTGAAGACATTTTCTCCTATAGCCAACAACTGGCTATCAGGGCACACCATCCTGCAGACTAGAGCAAAGCATCATTCATTTGGAATACTGCCTACCACATCTTGCTAAATACAGACAGCATCTTAGTGTCAGCAAGAATATGTGCTTTTGAGGAAGAGAGTACAGAACTCAAATCTTGACTTAGACCCTTCCCTGCTTCGAGGCCTTAGACAAGCCAGTTATGCTGTGTAGCCCTCGGGCTCCGGGCCTCGTTCATTAAGTTGACACGGTACTTGACTGGTGTTGAACGTGTAAGTTTTGAAGTCCCTTATCTCCCTGGGCCTCAGTTTCTCCATTTGCCATAGAGAGTTGGACTCAATGATCTAGCTGGTCCCACTCAGCCCTAACATGCAGAAACAAGCCATGATTATTATTTGTGTTTTCCAGTTGTGGCCAGTGAGTCAGTCACCAGCAACGACTTGCTTGTGTGGGTGCTCTGATGAGGAAGGAGGGCGTTCCATGAAAAACAGAAAAAGTGCCCTGCCTCTTAGAGTGAGTCCTTCTCCTTGTTACAGCCCAGAGACCTTCCCTGAATGAGTCTTGTGACCTGTGGGGGCCCGGGGTGGGGGGCAGGCAGGGTGGCCCTGCTAGAGACTGGATGTGACTGAAGGTGGATCTAGGATTGGGGCTGGGCCCTGGGAGTCTGGCTATGGCAGCTGGAAGCAAAAAAAGAGAAACCCCATCCACTCTCAGGCCCATGTGTTTCCCTTCCTCAGGAAGCAAAAAGAAAGACTTAAAGGATTTAGACCTCAGGGAGAAAAAAAGAGAAGTGAATTAGAACCCAAATCCACATCTGGCCTGACAATATGTCTAACCCTAAGCTCTCTGCCCACCGATGAGGGGGAGGGGCTGGGGAGCAGCTGGTTGCTCCTTCCAAGCTGCCTTTCTGGTGACATCACTGACAACAGAGGCGCCCACGTGGGGCAGGGCTGCCACCCCCATCTGGATCCACCCAGAGTAGGGGAGGAGGGATGTGGTTCCTGAGGAAGCCCAAAGTCCTGCTTTTGCTCATCCAGGAATTTCTTAGGACTTCATTTTCCCCATCTCTGAAGTGGACACAACTTGTTCTCTGCCACGCAGAGTGATACTATGATTAAGGCCCTCCACAGGGAAAGGTGAGCAGCAGACACAAATGCCACCCCCTGTAGTTGATGCCATGTACCTTGCCATGCCCAGCACTAGTGTCACTGAGTCTGTCTTTGGTGGGGGAATGGAGCAGTAGTGAACATAGTCTCTCTGTGTTCCCTCCTGCTATACAGAGGCATTTCTGACAGAGACTGGCAGAACCAGCACTGGTAGGGTCTCCACACCTCGCTCTGCAAGGGAAACAGTCCCAGGAACATCCAGTGGAGACTACAGCAATCATAGGACTTGCCCTTATGTGTCCTGCCTCCCAGTCCAGGCAGGGTTCTTTAGCTTGTTGTGTTTGTTTTGTTGGGGGTTTATTGTTGTTGTTTTGTTTTGTTTTTGGTACTAAGGATTGAACCAGGGGCACTCTGCCACTGAGCCACATCTCCAGCCCTTTTTATTTTTTGAGACAGGACCTCAAACTTGCAACCTCCCTGCCTGAGTTGCTGGGATTGAAACTGTGCACCACTGTGCCTGGCAAGGCTGGACCCTTTTAATAGCACCTCTTTGCCCCCCTAAAAGTCCTCAAGGGCACAAAGGTCCTCAGAGATTAAAGAGAACTATTAAGCCCTTTGCATGAAAGGAGTCATTTTCTTAGTCCTTGAACTTGAGTTATTATCCCTGTTCCCACTTAGGTCAGGGCCCTCCAGACTAGGATTTCCAGATACAATATACGATGCCCAGTTAAATGTGAATTTGAGATAAGCAATGAATACTTTTTAGCATAAGTATGTCTCAAATATTGCATGGGCTATACTTGTACTAAAAATATTGTGTTTCTGAAATGCAGGTTTTAAGTGCATGTCCTGCTATTTTTTTTTCTAGATTTGAACCTGACTTCTGCCAGGTTGCCTTAAGGAACAGGAGAAGGGAAGGTGGCTGCCTTACGGTCTCTGACCCCTGGGTAGGGACTTCCCACTTTCAGATCCCAAGTCCTCAGCTGATCAACTGGAACAGCTTGCTGGCTGAGGGAACATGTTTAATTTGGTCGCTCATTAATTTGCACAGCTCTCTCCCTTCGTCCTCCTGGGCCTGGTGCTGCTCTAATGAGTTGGGGTGGTAATGAACAAAAATCCCTTCATGTGGAACAGCGCAGCACTATGGGCTCTGGAGTGGGCCCATTTGCCGGCACTTCGGCTGACCTGTCAGCATTAGGCCTATGGCACCGAGGGGATTTGAAGGGAGGCCTTCGAGGGGAGATGAATGTCAAAATTGGAGAGAGAGAGAGAGAGAGAGAGAGAGAGAGAGAGAGAGAGAGAGAGAGAGATTGATTTAGACTGCTATTCTTTCCTAGTGTACTTCCTTGAATAACTCTAACGTCTCCTGCCATTCCACCTGGAAATATTCTAGAAGTCAGCTAGTTATGAAGTCTACTCTATTCACACCATCTGTCTGAGCTTATGGCCTAGTTCCTCTCAGGATGGTGGAGAAAGGTGTAGCTAACGGGCTTGGCCTATGCCCATTGAGGAAAACATAATAGAGAGAAACAGAGGCTGTGTTCTGGGCCCTGCATTGCCACTTTGAACACTCATTCTCTTTCTGGCTGTTTAGAAAGATTCTAGAAAGAACAACAAGGTCTCTGCCAAGGGGTCAGTTCAAGGCCAAATGTCAGCTCCATGAAGGCAGGGACCATTTGATGTGGTACTTGTGTATTTCTAATGCCTAAAACAAGGTCTGGCAAGTTGTGTGTGTGTGTGTGTGTGTGTGTGTGCGTGCGCGTGCGCATGTGCTTGCATTTGTGTAGGCACACACTCCTGCCTGCACACTCATATGAACAAATGGAACCAATGTCATTTTTTTTTTCTTCTGTGTGTACTGCTAGCAATGGAATCCAGGATCTCCAAGCATGCTAGGCAGGCCCCCTATCACTGAGCCACAGCCCCAATGTTTACTAAGAATTTACCATGTTCCAGGCATCAGTCTAAGAACTTTACATGGAACTCATTGCATCCACACAACCATTCTCTGAGATAAGTACTATTATACCCATTTTACAGATGCAGATACTGAGGCATAATAGGGGGAACAGCTCAACCTAGGTCACACAGCCAATAAAAAGTATAGCTAGGATTTAATGCAAGCAGTCTTATTCCTGAGTTCAATTTTTATTCTTTTTAATTTGATTTTTTTGTTGTTGTTGTTTTTGCTATACTGGAGATTGAACTCAGGGACACTTTGCCACTGAGTTACATCTCCAGCCTTTTTTGAAATTTTATTTTGAGACAGGGACTCACTGAGTTACAGAAGTTGGTCTTGAACTTGTAATCCTCCTCCCTCAGCCTTCCGAGCAGTTGGGATTACAGGCATGTGCCAGAACTCTTTTTTAAAAAACATGTTACTGTATTTTTATACCTTTATTTGATTTATTTATTTTTATGTGGTGCTGAGAATCAAACCCAGTGCCTCACATGTGCTAGGCAAGTGCTCTACCACTGAGCCACAAGCCCAGCCCCTAGAACTCTTTTTTTGAAACCACTATTCCATACTTGTTGGTTCAGTGAGTGGCTGCTGGGGGAATGTATGAATGAATACATTTATGCATGAATGAATGAATTAAAGAAATATCAAACAATGGTAGCCCCAACCTTCCAGCAGACTGATGGTAAGTAAGCACCCAGTCCTGCAAGGGCCTTGTTCCAGAAGCCCCGCAGCGTAACACAAGGAGCAAGCTCTCCCAGCTACCCACACCAAAGCCACCTCTTTCCTCCCTCTCTCCTTCCCTCAGGGCCTTTGCCACATTTTCCTGTCACCCTCCTTCCTCCACTCTCCCCCTCCCTGAGCTTGTCCCAGCCCACCAGCTCCTTGTCCCGCCTGCTTGCCAGTCTCTGTCTCTTTTTCAGATGCTTGATGTGCACCACAAAACCCACAAGCTCGAAAAACAAGGCAGAGAGCCACCTCCCCCTTTGATGTCCCCTTCTGGCAGCTGCAGGGGTGCTGAGCCACACTCTTCCACAAGCTTGGATCCCAAGCTTGGTAGGGATGGGGTGCCAGTCCAGAAGCTTCACACACAAAGCCTGGAGCCCAGAGAAAAATGGATCATCAATAATCCAGGAAGCAGGAGGCCTGGAAGAGATGGCCCAGACCCTCAGGACTCACAGGGTCTTACTCAGCAGCCTAATGCCTAGGGGTGTCTCTGGGGCCTAGCTGCTAACATGATTCATAGATAAAAACAACACCCACCCCTCGTAATACACAGAAGTCTCGAGCTGATAAAGCACTTTGGCCTCCATTTGTTGAATAAATCCCCATCTTGGCATAGCTGGTAAAAGCTTTGAAGTCATGCTGCCTGAGTTTGAATCCTACTTCTGCTGCTTTCTAGTTATGGGGCACAAAGAAAGTCATTTCTACCTTCAAACCCTTAGTGTCCCCATCCTCCAAGTGAGGATGATAATAACCATACTTACTGGGCTGGGGGTGTAGCTCAGTGGTACAGGTCTTGAGCATGCACAAAGCCTTGGGTTCAATCCCCAGTACAAGAAAGAAAGAGAGATGGAAGGAGGGAGAAAGAAAGAAAGAGAGAGAGACCTACTTCAGAGGACTGCTTGAGGAGTCCATGAGCCATCTAAGATGACATTCTATACAGCAGCCTATTTATAGACATGTATTACACTCAGACACCAGGCCAAGTTTTCTCACTTGTGTATTCTCTTCAGCAATTCTATGAGGTAGAAAAAGAAATATGTTTTTGAAAGAGAAAAGTGACATGCCCAGAGTTATAGAAGAGGTGGTTAAGTTTTGATTTGAACCCAGGTATGTCTGTCCCAAAATCCACATTCTTGAGGGGAACTGAAGCTCAGAAGATGACGTTTGTCCATGTTTTGAACCAGACCTGACTTCATTAGAAACCTAGTGCTCTTTTCTCAGTCCTGTGAATGTCACTTTTGTCTCTGGGATGAGATACATCCAGGCATCTGTCTCTCACACCCTTGACGTCCCTGAGCAGAAGCCTTCCTCTCCTTTGATTCCCACCTACATGGTACAGAGGGGAGGGTATTCACTCAAGACAACAAGAGACAGTTTGAAGCTGGGATGGAGCAGAGGGACCCTGTTCCCCATGTCCTTGAAATACCAGTGCCCAGGCCAGAAGGTACCAGATGGACACACCTGCCCGCAGACACTGGTTATACCTGGTGCACGCCACCTCAGCCAGATTTGCTTACACAGCAGGTGCTTTTCCCATGACATTTGCTGGCACCTGACTCCCCCCTGCCCCAGAGGTGGGCCCCTCCTTACCATTTCTGGCTTGAGTACTAAGTGCCCTTGACTGGCATCATGAAGGCTAGGGGAGCCGCTAATAAAGAGGAAGACTATGGAGATCAAAGGAAGAGGCAGAGACAGAGGGGGTTTCTTGGCCTTTCCCCACATCTTGGCCCCAAACCTCTTTTTTTTTTTTTTTTTTTTGGTACCAGGGATTGTACTCAGGGGCACTCAACCACTGAGTCCCATCCCAGATTGTCCTGCCTCGGCCTCCAAGCAGCTGGGATTACAGATGTGCGACACCATGCCCAGAGGCCCCAAACCTCTTATTCCTACAGCCCTGGGTCCTCCTCCTTCTCCATCTAATTGCACACATCAGACCTGCTCAGAGCAGTGTCACCTCTCATCTCCATTGTCCCCACCAAACAGGCTAAGAGCAGAAGCCCCCGTGTTGTGGCTCCACCACAGGGGAGAGCTTTGAGAGGCAGCTGAGCCATGATTTTCAAAACTCCAGGAAACCTGCATGGTGAAGGATGGAATACGTAGTAAACTCCTACTATGCACTGAGGCCTGGACCGGCAGGCTTTGGTTTCCTCCGTTTAATCTTAAAAGACAGATGTCCTCACCAACATGTTACAAAGGAAACAGCTAAGGTTCAGAGGGGTAAATTGCCTTGCCTGGGGTCCTATGGACAGGAAGTAGGTATGTTTTATGAATAATTTTGGGGGAGTACCAAGGATTGAACCTAGGAATGCTTAACCACTGAGCCCCATCCCCAGCCCTATTTTGTATTTTATTTAGAGACAAGGTCTCACTGAGTTGCTTAGCACCTCACTTTTGCTGAGGCTGGCTTTGAATTCGAGATATTCCTGCTTCAGCCTCCTGAGCCACTGGGATTATAGGCGTACACTATGGCACCCGGCAATAATTCTTTTCTTTCTTTCTTCTTTTTTTTTTGGAGACAAGATCTCGCTTTAGGGCTGGGGTTGTGGCTCAGCAGTAGAGCGCTTGCCTAGCAAGCACAGGTCCATGGGTTCGATCCTCAACACCACATACAAATAAATAAATAAAATAAAGGTATTGTGTCCAACTACAACTAAAAATAAAAAAAAAAAAAAGATCTCACTTTGTTATCCAGGCTGACCTCAAACTCCTGTGCTCTAGCCATCCTCCCGCCTTGGCCTCCTGAAGAGCTAGGACTACAGGTGCACACCACCATACCCAGCTCAAATGATTCATTTTGATGGAAATGCTTAGGAAACATATTCCTTGTATTCCCTGCCTCCTCTTCCTGAGGTTTGGGGCTGTCCTCATTAGTTCCCCACCATCACGGGCACTGTGCTGTGGCCATCTCCTCAGGGTTGACTCCCTTCCACTAAATGGCCGCTGCTTGTTTGCCTTCTTTGAGCCCTTGGACCTGGCTGGGGTTGTTTTCTGTTTTACTAGTTTGCTGCCTACTCCCCTGCTGTCAGGCTGTCAGCTCTCACTTCGTGACACTTTTAGTGTGCCGGCTTCCAGCAGCCCCTCTGCCCTCCTTCTGATTTACTGCTTCTAATTTGCTATGGGCTTGGGAACCAGATAACCAGGCTCGTTAGAGTAAACAGGAGGGAGAAACACAGAGCCCGTCCTCCTCCCGGTAACCGGCCTGAGCTTTAGTGTGGGGGCCTGGCAGCAGCCAAGAACCTTAAGAGCCACCATGGCACTCAGCCTGAAAGCCTGTGGCCCCCATGTCCATACTGTCAGGTGCCTTTTTTTTTTTTTTTGGCGGGGGGTTACTGTGGATTGAACTCAGGGGCACTCAACCACTGAGCCCCATCCCCAGCCCTATTTTGTTATTTTATTTAGAGACAGGGTCTCACTGAGTTGCTTAGGGCCTCACTAAGTTGCTGAGGCTGCCTTTGAACTTGCGATCCTTGTGCTTCAGCCTCCCAAGCCACTGCACCTGGCCACCATGTGTCTTCTTATCCTGACTTGCAACAGGGTCATCCAGAAAGGAAGGTCTGACTCAGGGTGACTCTGGGTCCAGCCCTTAGCACTAAATGGACTGGTCAAACAATTGAAGAGTAGCACTCCCAACCCAATAGCACACCAAATTTCACTAAGCAGACAATTGTGACAGAATGGAGGGTTGCTCTTGCCTCAAGGCAGGAGGGCCCCTGTAGACCTCCCACAGGCCTTGCTGACTGTTCTGGCCTGAGGAGGCTCTCTCTTTCAGCCTTGTCTCTACCCTTACCAGGAAGACAGGGATAGGGGGTGAGGGAAGCTTATTCTCGATCCCTCACCTCACAAGAGGGGTTCTTTCAAGGCATCCTGAGCAGGCTGGGCCTTTCTCCGCCTATACCCAGGGGAGTCCTCACACTCCCACAGTTGCCCCCATCTCCACCCAGCTCTGGCAGGAAGCCGGCCAAGCTGAGCTGGGCCTAGCTTACCACCTCGACAGTCCAAGGGCCTGCCTCTTCCCCGGCCTGGGGGAGGGAGGCGCCACTAAGGGGGAAGCACCGAGGCAGATTTAGGACTTGGGTGGAGTTTGAAGCCCCCAAAAGCCATTTTTCAACCTGAAAACTGAACCAAGCTGGTCTGGAATTGTGGCTGGAGGATAAATGTGGACCCCATGGTGTCATTTTATGGTCAATTTTCAGAGTGTAACTGCACTTTAAGCACTAACGCTGAGTAGCAGGAAAAAACTTCTTAACCGTAAGATCTATTAAGAGTACAGAGCTGGCTCCCAGGGGCAAGGTGGGAATGCATAGACGTGAATCATTGGAAACAGGTCTAGCCCAGGCACTAGGGAATAGGCCAGCCCAAGCTGGGCTGCAGGAGGGAGGGGGCTGCGTTGCAAGGATAAGGGGGTTCCTCCAGTAACCCAGGCCCGAGGCCTCTTTCCCCAGGGACCTGGGGTCCTGCCTCAGTCCCCGGGCAGAATATTCAGGCTTGTGACCCTTGGCCACTCTAAGCTGAAACTGGGAAAAGGCAAAATCTGGCATAGAGGCTGGTCTTGTAGAGCAGTAGCGAGGCAGGAGGGCCAGCTGGCTGCTGAGCTGAACAGGATTGATGACTCTGTTTCCCCAGTTGTCCTGTTCAATGTCAATCACCAGGCCAAGCAAGCTTTTCAACCAGACACAGCCAGTCCCCAGGGAAATGGGACAAGAGACCAGGGATGGTCTAGGTTATTTGGGGTTAAATACCCCCATGGAAGAGCAGAGTCAGAGGTGGGAGGTTGGGGAAGGGGTTGAAGGGTACAGAGATGGAAGAAGGTGTCCATCAGGAAGCTAGTGATAGCAGATGGCAGACAGGATGGGAGGCTGGGGAACCAAGTGACCTCTAAGGTTCAAACTGGAAAACTCTGGCTCCAAAGGATATAGGAGTAAGGAGCCAAACTCAATGCCAGATTGGACCTCTAACAAACCAAAGGAGAGTCTCTTTGGCTCAGGTCTGTGGTCCAGCCACTGGGACACTGCCAAGATCCATCTAAGATTCAGGGCCAGGACCAGCAAGCAAGGGCACAAGAGGATACCTATCTGGGAAAGGACAAAAGGTAGGGTCATGGGCTGGTGATGTAACTCACTGGTAGAGTGCTTGCCTAGCATGTGCAAGGCCTGGATTTCATTTCCAGCATCACAAAATAAAATTTTTAAAAAGTGAGAGTCAGGCAGGCAGTGAAGAAACCTCAGCTGAGCCATGATTTGCTGTGTGATCTTAGGCAAGTTTCTTCCCCTCTCTTAGCTTAAATCTACTCATTTGTATTCATAGTGGGTAGCAACGGGTGAGGAGTAGAATTTGCACCTGTTCAATTCCTCTAAGAAGTCTTAGAATATAAGGGTCTTGCCAGATAGAATATTCTAGGATTCCTCAGACTGGTGTCCTCTGGGACAGGATTTCCTGGGAGTTAAAAATAGAAGTAAAAACAAAACCAGTCTCTAGATGCCAGGACATGTTCAAAGCACTTCTTCTATATGTTAACTCATTTAATTCTCAGCTCTGCCATAGGAGCACTCTTACCTCCGTTCTGGAAGTGAGGATATGGAAGCAGTAGACAAATTCAAGTACAAACTAGCTGGAACACCAAAGGCACTGTCTGCTTTCTGATCCATTTATCTAGCAGGGTGACCCTGCCTCTCCCCCACCCCCAGGGCTCTGTTCTCCTTCATGATTTTCAGGGCACTGAGCCAGGCAGTCTCCTTGCGGTGCCCTTCACCTCCTATTCTCCCTCCTCGTCTTCTCCCCTCTCCGAGGAAGCCCAGCCAGGTTCAGGTTTCTCCATCTCCAGGCTGTCTCCTGCCTTGGGCGGGGCTCACTGAAGAGTTCTTGCTGGCCTTGCACTTTCCAACCAGCCTGGGGTCCTGGGCTCTGAATGGACATATGAACCTTCTATCAAGAGGAGGCACCACTGTGCCACTGAGCAGGCCTGAGTTTGCACCCATAGGCCTCCCTGGGCCGACCTGGAGCAGGAACATCACTAAGGACACTGGGCACTGGAGGAGGAGCCAGGGCTGAGGGATAGGTGGGCTGTCCTCAGGATTGTTTGTACAAACCATGTCCGAAGATCCCAATGGAGTACTTAATAACTCTCCCTCTCCAAACTCTTTTGGAATAATAAAATGACAGTATCCCAGCTGCAAAGACCTTTAGAAGTCATTAAGGTCAAGTCCTTCTGACTACAGATAGGAAGCCTGAGGCTCAGAGAGGGCAAGGATAATCTTCAAATTGCACAGCAAGACAGACATGGAAACCAGTTGGAACCCAGGATTCCTGATGCTTCCAGGCAAGCACCTCTTCCCGCTCAGTTCCCAGCTAAGCCTGGTCCCACCCTCACTGTCCACAAGATCACGCTGCATACTCACGTGCTCACAAGTGCACACACAGACAGGCGCACATACATGCCATGCCCTAGGGAGGTAGGCCCTTGGAAGTTAAATGGGAAGTACCCAGAGGCCCAGATAAGAGGCAGAAGCCAGAATGGCAGGGCCTGAACTGTGCCACCAGCATGGGACAGAGAAACAGCTGGGATTCCCCTGCCTTGGACCATCCCCTGAGTTCTCCCTCACATCTGTCCTCTCCAGGGAGGGGTTCAAAGCCCCACTTGGGGACCCCTCCCTCCTATTTCCCACCTATTTTTGTGCTGCTGGCGCCACACGACCTAAGGACCATGGTCACAAGAGGGCGCTGACGCTCCATGGCTCCCGTGCACCCAGAGCCACGCTTTCTCTGGCTTGAGGTGGGGAGAGGAGCAGGAGTTCGCGATCGTTCCCCCATTCCTGGCACCCTCCCCATTTCCTCTTGGAAGCCTCCCTAATCCTCTTATGCCGAGGGTCACATCCCTGGGCCCGGGGACGAGGTGTTTCATTTTCAATTCGCCCCCACTGCCCCTGGGGAGCTTCGTGAAACGTGGGGAGGAGAGACCCCTGGGCTGGGGTCCTCTTCTCTGTGCACCCCTTTACCTCCTTCTCCTCTCTGGTTTTCTGTTCTGGGGTGTGTGGCTCCTCCCTGCCCACCCTCCGTCCCGGCTTGCCCTGCTCTGCTTTCTCCTCTGAGGCCCTGTTCAATGGCCTTTCCTCTCCTCTCTCCCTATCAACTTTCACTCCTCTTTCTCTTCCCCTTCTCTGTCCTCCCTTCTCCCTCTTCCTTCTCCACTCTCCTCTGCCTTCCTCTCCATTCCCTTCTTCCTTTGCTGCTCCCACCGGGCTTGTCAGGATGTCAGAGTGGAGGGGCCTTGGCTTCTGGGGCTCTGCAGGCCCACTCCAGCTTTGGGACCAGGGCCTTGCCGCAGCCTCAGACTGTGGTTGAGACAGGGAGGCAGGGACCATCAGGCACCCTGGAATCTGAGACTGGAGGAGGCTCCGGGTCGGAAACTCTCTCCAGTTCACTTAGCAAGTGCAACTTTGCCCCAGAGTGGAGAAGATTTGGAATTCAGAAACCTGACTGGCCCGTGACCTTTCCCACCCTCTTTCCCTTTGGCCCCTAAAGAGGTAGGTAGAGCACTGAGGACTTTCCCAGCCCTTTGCCTATTATTTTTTTCAATCTTTCAGTGGTGACTGTCAGTCCCAGGAGACCTGAGCAATGCTTCTTCCAGATTTGCCCTCTGTCCTCACTACCCACCTTTAAAATGTGAGGGATCAAGCTGGGCTGGGTAGCACGTGCCTGCAAACCAGCTACTAGGGAGGCTGAGGCAGAAGGCTCACAAGTTTGAGGTCAGCCTCAGCAACTTCGTAAGGTCCTGTCTCAAAATAAAAATAAAAAGGGTACAGACCCCATGATTTAATCCCGAGTACCACACACACACACACACACACACACACACACACACACACACACACAGAGAAAGCTAGGAACCATTGGTGTGACATAGAGTGGCCTTCTGTGTCTGTATGTTTCACAGGGAGAGGGACCAGGTTTGGATTTGGGCCATAATGTCGGTGTACTGAGGAATCTATTGCTCACTGACTCTAGGGGGCCTGGGAGGCCCTCTTGGCTCATATCAGTGTAGAATGTCAGTGCTGAAAGATATTTTGGTTAGAGATCAGTCAAATGCAAATGTACAGTATCCTTGAAGTCCCCATTTTACCCTGTAGTTCTACCCCTGTGCTACAAATCCAAAACCATTGCCTGCTTTCCTCGTCTTAGCTTCTAAAAGAATCTAACCACTTTGTGGTACATAAGGCTGAGGCCCAGAGAGGGCCAAAGACTTGCCCAGGTACATACTGCAGGGTGGTGGCATGCCAAGGACTCACCTCCCTACAACCACGCTGGGGCTGTAAGTAGGTAGGTAAGGGGGTGTCCCTCCCTGAAGGGGCATCATGGGTCTGGTGAAGTTGGGGTAGGAGTGGGTGGCACAGCTGGGGTGGGTGTGAGAGAGTCCTTGGCCCCCATCTTCTTATGACGGAGGCAGATCTGGGGCTGCCCATGGTCCCTGCCACAGCTGGAGGGTAGCACCCCTATCTGACAGTGTGATTTATCACATTCTCCTTTTCTCCCCTCAGCCCTCAATCTTCCTGCAGACCCCAGCGAGGGCTCAGCCTGACTTACAGGCAATTCACCTGTTTTTGATTTGAGACTCAGGTGGACTTTTCTTTCTTCTCATCAAAGAAGTGGTGAGGGGAAGGAAGGGCCCCATCCATCACTGCAGCCTCTCAGCAGGCTTGGGGAGGGGGAGCTGAATGAGAAAGGAAAGGCCCAGAGACCTCAAGGCCTCCTTTACTCCCAAAGGGAATTTCCCAGACAGCCAGGCAGCGAGGCGTTCCTGGCCTAGATGTTCAGGTCTCTGAGAGCAGAAGGCACCCAAGGTTTTGTCTTAGGGTTATTTGAACCTCCTTTCTTTTTCCAATCCCTGATGCCTAGGCAGGTGGGGTTGCAACCTGGGAGAGGATTGGACCCCCCAAAAGTGGAATAGAAGTTCAGTGCGCAGGGGAAAGGAGCAGAGGGATGAGGGAGAGAATTCTTCCCCTGTTCTGTGCCAAATATTTTAACCATGTTATCTATCTCATTTAACCCTCCCATCACTGTCCCATTCTCCAGACAAGGAAATTGAGGCTCAGAGAGATCAAGTGATTGTTCTACCATAAAATCACAAGAAAGTAAGTCATGCAGGCCAGATTCCAGGTCACAACTCTTTGGCTCCAGGATGTTACTCAGCAAGGACAGAATCGAACAATGTTTGCATAGTATGCATGAGGCCCTGGATTCCATCCCTAGTGCTACAAAAAAAAAAAAAAAAGAAAGAAAGAAAAGAAAAAGAAAGAGTGAGGAAGAGGAGAAGGGGAAGAAGAAGATGAAGAGGAAGGAGAAGAAGAAGAAGAAGAAGAAGAAGAAGAAGGAGAAGGTGGTAAAGAAAGAGATGAAATAGGACATCCAGTCCCTCCCCAACACACAATTTGTGTCCCTGTGTGCTTCAGTTCAAGGCCACCACTAACACCGATGGATTATTTGTACAATTAGTAAAAAGGTACCCCTTCCTCTGGGAATGACCCAGCCAGAGGGCAAAGCTCCTTGGTCCAAGGATCAGTGCTGAATGCTAACACCCACTAGTTACTCGTGCCAGGTACCTGAGAGCAGGCCTCAGCCTGCACCACCGTCCACTGTGGCTCCATGTGGACCATCCCTGATTTTTACAATGGGCTAAACAAATCCTGGTGTGGGAGGGGAAGCGAGGAATCCGCTAGGCTTTGATGACCAGTTCTCATCCTCCTCTTTCTCCCCCTCCCTTGAACATTATCATCACCACCATCATCGCCACCATCATCCTGGGTATTCTCGTAATACTACAATTACTAATAACAGGGGTTCCATTGTAGCTCAATCTGTTTAGAATTCTTCCCCTGTAACAACCATTTCTCCCTGCTGGACTCTTTCCTCCTCATTACACCCCTCTCTCTTACCAGCTTCCAGAAGCCCATCCCCTGGGGAAATGTGTTCATGTCTAGACCAGCTGGACCAAGGCCCCTGGATGGCCCAGGGAGATCTTAGAGAAGTGGCAGGGCAGGGGTGCAGGGACACTGCATGGGCTCAAGTTTGCAGCCTTAGTTGCAGTTGGGTGAGTGGCTCATCTTGTTAGGTCCAGCTCCCCATTGTTTGTCTAAACAGATGAGGTGAAGGCTATCCATGGTCATTTCCAACTTGAACTCTTAGAGGGATAGAATCTCATAGTTCAAAAACCCTGCTCCCCTCTATGAACCAGGATATGAGGACATACCCTTTGAGCCCGCTCCTAGAGTTTCCAGTTAGGTGGCACACCAGAAGCAAGCTGAGGGAATGGAAAGCAAGAGCCATGGGTTGCTGCTTACTAGCTGTGTGACCTGTAGCACGTTACTTAACATCTCTGAGTCTGTTTCTTTATTTCTTCTTTTTATTTCTTTACTTTTAGTACTGGGGATTTAACTTGAGGGCTCTTTACCATTCAGCCCCAGCCCTTTTTATTTTTACTTTGAGACAGGGTCTCACTAAATTTCTTAGGGCCTCACTAAGTTACCAAGGATGGTTTTGAACTTGTGATCCTCCTACCTCTGCCCCCAGAGTTGCTGGAATTACAGGTGTGCACCACTGAATCTGGCTCTGAGCCTGTTTCTTAATGTGTACAATTGGAGGTGATCACACTTACCCTTCAAGAAAAGACTACTGTGAGGAGTCAATAAAATAATGTCTATAACTGTGCCCTGTAGAGACACTCACATGGTAGACATTTGTTCATTCATTCAGCAAATATTCCTTGAGGGAGACAGGATAGTGCAGTAAGGGAATATATGCTCAGTGGACACAGAGTGACACAAATCTCTAACCACAGGCATTTAAGAGGCTGGAGACGGTTGAATTGCAAATTTGAGATCAGCCTGGGCAACTTCGTAAGACTCTGACTTAAAAGATAGAAAGGGCTAGGGATGTAGCTTGGGGGTAAAGCACCTGGTACCAAAGGGGGGAGAAAAGTGTAGGCTTTAGAGCCATACTGCCTGGGTTCAAACCCAGTTCTGCCTTTTATTACCTGTGTGACCCTGGTCAAGTGACTTACCCTCTGTGTTCCAGTGATTCCATGTCTAAGACAGGATATCTACCTCCTAGGACTGGTATAAGAAATAAATGAGTTACTCCATATAAAGTATTTAGTGCTGGGCACAGACTAGCAGTTCATTTAAATGTCATGACACCATTGTGAATGCAGTGGAAATAAAACAGATAAGGTCCCTGTCTACATGGAGTGTTTTGTAAATCATGGTTTCTTTCCCTCTTCTTTTGGTTCTCCCCTATGTGGGGGATGAAGTGTCTTGGATAGCTCAAGCTAAAAACCATCCTTTATTCCTTCCTCTATTCCAATCAATTTGTAAATATTAGACAAATATGCACACATACAATGAAGATTATTTGAGCATCTTGTTTAATTAACTGCTAGATGTTGAGGACATAGAGATGAATATAACTAAGTCTTCATTCACTAAGAATGTTCAATGAGGCTGGGTGTGGTGGTGCACCCTTGTCATCCCAACAGCTTAGGAGGCTGAGGCAGGAGGATCATGAGTTCAAAGCCAGCCTTAGCAACTTAGCGAGGCTCTAAGCAACTCAGAGAGACCCTGTCTCTAAATAAAATACAGAAAGGGCTGGGGATGGGGCTCAGTGGTTAAGTACCCCCTTAAGTTCAATCCTTGATGAGAGAGAGAGAGAGAGAGAGAGAGAGAGAGAGAGAGAGAGAGAGATTAATCCTTATAGGCCCATGAGGTAACACTTGCTTGTGTTCATGGCCAGTAGTTCATATATGGTCCCTATATGGGTGCAGCCCCATAGGTGTGAGTGTAGAGGCCTTATGTCTTCATTCCAAAGTGGGAAGAAGTAGGGAGGAAGTCTCTGTTTACAAGGCAGTTCCCAGGAGCCAACCGGGCTGGGAATTCTCACCCATATTTTACAAATTAGGAAACAGACGTAGAGTGGGCAAGGGCACGCTCTACCTGTCTAATGACCAAATCAAGGCATTTCTGTCTGTTAGCCTCCAGTGTGCTCCTTGATGCTTCTCTGCAGTCTCTATGGGCAGCCTGTTTGCCAGTTCCCTCAGGTTAGCTCTGTGTGTGTGTGTGTGTGTGTGTGTGTGTGTGTGTGTGTGTTGGAAACATAGGGGAGGCAGAGGAGGGAGGTACCTGAGGGTCTGGGCACCTTACTGGCCCCCAGTGGGAGACAGCTGGGCAGAAGGAAGTAGCAAGGCCTACTTTATGAGGAAGACTGAGGCTCTCTCGCACCTTGTACACTCCCAGCAGGAGCACATATGCTCACACACACACACACACACACACATACACATAAGCCCCTCATCCTCCCCTGCTCCTAAAAATATCAAACCAGTGGAGCTGCAAGGGAAATGAATGTTTGGCAGCAGAGCAAGTGGCCTAGGAGTGGTGTCAGGCTCCGTAAATATTTACCCGCTGGATTAGAGCAGAAGTTGGAAACATTAGGCAGCTGAAAATTACTGTTTTAATAGCATGGCTGATAAATCCAAACTTGGAGGGTTTGTTTGGAAGTCTCAGCTTCTGGGAATTTCAGCATGTAAACTCTGGGCCTGGGGTGGCCAGGAACAGAACAGAGGGGTATAAGCTGGTGGGAGGGTTGTTCCTGGGAAGAGAACAGCCAGGCTCAAGGTGGCCCAGCATCTCAGGCCACTGCCATCTGTATGATGAGACATTAATTCATCTCATTTATGCATCCAATCATCAGACCCTGACAAAGGTAGGAGTGACATGTCAATGTTTATCGGACACCAAAAATGTGCCACATATTTAAAGAGGAGATTTACCTTTTAGTCCTGCACTTAATATTGACCATAATGCTGGGTGGTATCATGAATGTTATGAAATCTAAGGAAAATCAAGTCTTAGAGTGGGAAGGTAACTTGCTCAAGGGTACCAGCTGGAAAGAACCAGAACAGGAATTTAACCTCAGATGTCTGTGACTGCAAAATCAAGTTCTTCCTGCTGCACTCTGCTAACCTTCCATGTGGGCTGTGAAATAGACACTCAATATGTTTGTGAAAAATCTTAACCAAAGTGCTAGAAAATACAGAGATGAATCCCATCTTGCTCCTCCCTCAGGAGAGGACTTGATCTTTCTAGGATGTAAGAGGTGTTTCCAGATGATTCAAACTCCAGGGAAAAAGTGGCTTGCGCCTTCCTTGAGAGAGGATTAGAAAAAAACGTCCTGGGAGTGCTGAGGAGAGGAGAGTTTTTTTTTTTTTTTTCAGCTTGGAGGAAGGAGACAGAAAACATGGAGGTGTCCTGGTGAGGAGATCCAGGAAGGCTTCCCATAGGAAGTGGCAATTAAGCCTGTGGCGTGGATAGAATTTGCTTACAAGAAAGTGAGGAGGGTGTCCTTTCAGGCAGCGGGGATGATGACATGAGTGAGGGCAAGGAGGAGAAATATTGAGTTTGGTTAAACCACAGACGGTATAATGACAAGGATTAGGAAGTAAATTCCAGAAGGTAGATTGGAGCCAGATTGTGAGAGACTTCATAACCAGTGCTGAGAGAGCCAGCGGGCTCAGGCCACAGTCCGGCTCTTCTCTTTGGCCTTCTGCCTCACAGAAAAGGCCAAGAGAATGGTTCCCCTGAGCCCTCACCCCACCCTGTGTGTGTTTGTGTTAGCACATGCGCAGTTGAGCTTCCTTCCACAAAACCTGCTTTCCAGCTGCTTCCAGCTGAGGCCAGCCCCCCATTCCATCCTGAGGCCAAGATTCCACATCCCCAATGCTAGAATTGAGGCTCTGCTTGGTAACAGGCCCCTGGAGCTGGTTCCAGCATGTGGATGCTTATAAGCCTTGGGAAAAAGGGAGACAAGGGGAGGTAGCGATGGGCAGCTCGCCCCTTTGACAGGGTTGAGGGGAAAAGTGTCCCCTGGGCTTGGCTAGGAATGCCACCTCTGACATGGAACAGTGGGAAAGTCACTTTACTTCCCTGAGCCTCCTTTTCCACACCTGCCACACCTACCTGGAGCACTCTATGAGACTTCAGACACATCATGATGGGAAGCCCTTAGAGTCCCAATTAGAGCCCATAGAATCCCCTTCCTAAGTGCTTGACACATAGTGAGCACTTGGCAAAGGTAGCCACTCCGTCATTAGGAATAAATGAGCACTTTGGTATCTCAGTAAGGAGGGCCCCGGATTTTGTATAGAAGGGAACGCGTCCAGATAGCACAGTTAATTCCTGGAATATCTTCACTTGAAAGCTTAGGCTAGTGTTGTCCCCACCCTGTCTGAGACACTGGCATGATCCGGAGAGCCTGTGGCTTTTCTTATCCTATTCCAAACTGTACATGTCACAGCTCAGTGAAAAGAACTTGATCTTAGATTTGGGGAAGGGGTGTGAGGACTTTGAACTTTGGCTTCCAGGGCTCAACATCAGTGCCCTCACCTCCTCCATCCCCCAACCTCCCACTCTCACCAGACCCTTGTCCCCCATGCTGTCCTCGTCCTTTGGCTCTCCTTTTGCCAAATGGGAATAAACAGGCCTGCTCTACATTCTGTGGGTTGGGAGAGATGAGGGAGGGAATGTCAGCAAAGAGGAGGTGACAGGCAGAGCAGCAGCGAGGAGGGGGGACCCCAGTCAGTCCCGGGAAAGGTGTGAGTGAAATGAAAGAAGCTGTTCCTGTGGGGCTCTGTCCTCCCCAGTCCCCAGCAAGGATGGAGGGGGGGAGGGGAAGCAGGCCCAGAGGGGCTTGAGGCCATCCCCAAATTTGGTAATTAGGCCTCTCCGTGTGGTTTTCCTGCTCCAGAAAATGTTAATTTATTGCAATTTGAAAAATGATCGAGCCAGGGCTGGGGACTGAGCAGCTGGTGCAAGGAAAAGAGAAATCTCTTTTTTGTTCTGCAGGGAATTGGGCTGCAGCCCCCACCCCCACCTTGCTCCCTTACAGGGCCATCCTTCTCCCAGTGTCGAATGTCGACAGGCTCCTCCCAGGAGCAGCCAGCCCTCCTCAGCCGCTGAACTGGGCAAAGGCGGCATTTATCAAAAGTCTCGCAGCTTCTGAGGGAGAGAGGTATGTGGGGAGGTCTCAGAGCCAGCCCGATGGGGGTGGGTCCAAGGCTGGGCCTCTCCCAGGCCTCAGAGAGTCTCAGCAACCTCTGGGGACCACCTTGGAGGCCTCAGAGGAAGGCCTGAGCTAAGGACGGAGGCCTGGAGTCGGGTAGCTGGCAAGAGGCAATGGCAACAGCCCAGCCTCTTCTCAGGTCCTGTCAAGCTCTAGCCCACCTGCCTGGCTTCCCCCTCACCTCCATTGTTCAGCCAGACAAAAGATGATTATGGAAAATCAGCCTGGACCCAGCAGGCAGAGCCCACAAACCAAACCACCAAATACTCAATTTTGCTGCTGTGGCTACTGCCTCCTAGGGCCCCACTGAGCCCAGATGGGCTAGACAGGCCAGCCTTTAGGGGCCGCCAGTACTGATTCCACACCTTCCACTGGCCTGGAGCACCGTTGTTGTGACTCTGTGGGGCAGTTCTGGCTCTGAGCTCCAAGAGTAGATGTTTTCTATGGAGCTTCCACCTGACCCAGGAGTCCTCCAATATGGCCGCCTCCTGCCCGTCCTCATGACCACTCACATCAGCAACATACATAGAGTTATGAGACACAAAGATGAGCAAGGCCAGGCCCAACCTGAAAGGAGGATCTACTAGGGGAAATATACAGAGAGAAGAGGGAAAAGTGCCTTCTGGGAAATGTGGATGACTCAGATCACTACCTTTAATACTCTCCCTCAGTTTCCATCTGCATTAGTCTCACCTCCCTCCAATGCACCTTTGCCTTCATTGACACCTTTCACCATCACTTTTCCCTCCTCTCCTCTTCCTTTTCCTATCTCCTCCTCCCATGACCACCAGCATCAAATCCAGCACCATAATCATCATCGCTGTCATGGCTATTTTCAATTCCCCATCCCTGCAAATCTCTTCCCTGCCCTCTAGGAATTGATAGCCTGAAATGGACACACCAAATGGGCACAACTGTTAAGACACAAATTTAAGAAAAATAAAAATAAAAAATAAAAACCTCCCATGAACGTGTAGGAGAGGATTTACACTCCAGTGTTCAGCTGGAGCAACCTCTTGGGGGCTTATGGAATCTCTCACATCTGGTTGGAGCTTTGCAGGGAGATGCAGATCCGTTCCTGGCCTACAAAAATGTTCTTCATCCTGTCTCTCCTTCCCAGTGGGCCAGCATTAGCCCTTCTGGAGGCTGAGAGCCAAGGAACCAAAGAAATCCAGCCCGGGGACTAAGGGTGGTGTCTGTTTGCATTTTTGCTGGAAACTGGCAGGAGCTTGCTAGTTTGGAATTCCCAGCATTTTTGCTAAGCCTGGGCTTGGCTAAGGTGCCACCTGTTCTGGCCTGGTAGACAGCAGAATAAGAGGGCTCAGAAGCTCAAGAACCCCAGAAGGGCTCCAGGGCTAAGACACAGTACCTTCATGCTGTCAACCCTGCTACAAGGGAGATCTCTGTTCCCAGCGAATGCTGCAAACCAGTGGTTTTCCAAGGTGATCTAAAGACTAGCAGCAACAAAGTGCCCATGACACCCACTCCCCCACCCCTCCCCTGGGCAAACTTTATTAGAAATGCAAGCTCCACCCCAGACCCTGCTGAATCAGAAACTCTAGGATAGGACCCAGCAAGCTATTCTTCAAGGAACCATCCTGTTGATTCTGATGCACGCTAGACTTTGAGAACCAGTGGTAGAAAGAGGGCAATGGACTCAGGCCAACCTGGATTCAAGTCCCAGTTTGGCTATTGCCAGCTGTGTAACTTCCTAATCCTCAATTTCCTCATCTGCTAAAAGAAGATCATAGTACCTGGCAACCAGAAAAATAACATTAATTTTGACCCAGTAAAAGGAGAAAAAAAAAAGAGTTTGTGAACAATTAAAATGGAAGCTGCTGGTCCCTGGAGTTATTGAAGAAGAGGTTAGGTGACCACACTGTGGAACTGTGGAGTGAGGTGCATGGTATATTTTGCCGGGAGTCCTGTGTGGCTGAGACGGAGGGCATCTACTTAGCCCCGCCTTTTTGGTTGTCCCTGCCAAAGCTATCATGTATCATGCATTTCAAACCTCCACGCCTTGGACTGGCTGTTTCCTCCTTCCAGAATTACTTATCCCAAGAGCCCATGCAAATTATTTCTTCCCTATGAAGTTTTCTGAGTCAGATACAAATTGAATTCAGTGGAAGGAACTAAACCCCCAAAAGTCTAGCTTAAATACGAGTTTATAGTCTCACATGCAAGAAACCTGGAGGTAAGGCAGTTCAGGGTCCACAATGGCACTGTGATGTCATCAAAGCCTCGGTTGGTTCCTTGCATCTTTCTAGTCTAACATCCTAATCCGGCTTCATTTTCAAAGTTCCTTTAGGGTTCAAGATGGCTATGGGAGCTCCAGTTATCACATTCTAGACAACAGAAAAGGGAAAGGACGAACATTCACTGAGTCAGATTTCTTTTAAGCACCTGCTCCAGAAGTCCCACATGATGTTTCCTTTTATAATTCATTGGATATAATTCAGTCACATGATCCCATCCAGTTGTAAGAGAGGCTGGTAAATACATTCTTTTAGCTAGACCTTGTCATTGTGGGTAAAAACTGGAGCTTTGCTACCAGGCACAGTGGTGCATAATCCCAGCTACTCAGGAGGCTCAGGCAGGAGGATCACAAACTGGAGGCCAGCCTAGAATAAAAAGGAGTGGGAATAGGACCTGGCAGGAGCTTGCTAGTTTGGAATTCTTAGCATTCTTGGTGAGCCTGGGCTCAGCTAAGGTGCCAGTCATCCTAGCCTGATAGACAGCAGGTAGAAGGGTTCACAAACTTGAGGTGGCACACGATTGTAATCCCAGCAACTCAGGGAGCTGAGGTAGGAGGATTGCGAGTTCAAAGCCAGCTCAGCAATAGTGAGGGGCTAAGCCACTCAGTGAGACCCTGTCTCTAATAAAATACAAAATACGGCTGGGATGTGGCTCAGTGGTCAAGTGCCCCTGAGTTCAATCCCCAATAGCCCCTCACCAAATAAAGAACCCCAGAAAAGGACTCCGGTGCTAAGACACAGTACCTTCACACTGTCATACCTGCTATAAGAGAGACCCCTGTTGCCAGTTAATGGCTCCTTTTGGCTCACTTTACAAAGCTACAGCTCAGAGATTCAGCTCTGGCTTTTTGTAGATGAGAATAGAGTGGCCCTGGGTGCAATCCCCAGTATTGCAAAACAAACAAACCAAACAAGATAAAAAGCAAACCTGGGGTTTTCTTATTAGAGGAGAAGAGGAGAGTGGATGTTGGGTGGTAACTACCAGAACAGTCTCCCTAGTTACTTTCCTTCTTCCAGAAATGCTGACCATCGGTGGGGCTTCTGTAGCACTGTATTCCCCTCCTCGGTTCCAGCACCATGGCTCTGCCCTGAAATCTAGCGCCTCGCTTCAGTAGGCCTGCCAGGCAGGACGGAGTCAGTCTCCCAATAGACACTTGGCTCAGCCCAGCTTGAGAGAGAGGCTGGAGCGGCAGTGCCAGTGAGCCAGCGGTGAGCCACGAGGGCACAGAGCCGCTCAAAGAGTCAGCCTTTCCAGTCAGCCTCGATATACAGTGACTCTGGGATCTCAGCCATTAGTAGCAATGACCCGGGAGCCCTTGCTAGGCGCAGGCCAAGTTGCTTCCATATATTATTTCATTTCTCCTTCTGTGCCAGCTCTGTCCTATTATTATCTCTATATTAGGGGCTTGAGAAAACTGGGGGTTTACTGACTTGTTTTAGATCCCCCAGTTCCCAAGATTCAAACCCAGAGGTCTGAGCCAGAATCTCCTTTCTGAACCCCTGAACTACAAAGCTCTGTACAAGCCTGTCACACCACCCCAGATTCCAAAGCCAGGATGATGATACCCATTCCCCAGGATCCTGCCAGACATTTCGTGCCATCATGTATGTGAAAGCGCCTTCCATTTTGCTTGACAAAATAAATGCTCATTTCTTTCTCCTTTCACTTTGGACAAGAGCTCAGTGCTGTCAGATCTGGACTCCTTTACTCTTCCCTCCCTTCCTTCCTTCCTTCCTTCCTTCCTTCCTTCCTTCCTTCCTTATTGGGAATTGAATCCAGAGGTGCTTTACCACTGAGTCATATCCACAACCCTTTTGTTATTTTTGAGACAGGGTCTTGCTAAGTTGCTCAGGGCCTCACTAAGTTGCTGAGGCTGGCCTCAAAACTTGTGATCCTCCTGCCTCAGACTCCAAAGTTACTGGGATTATAGGCATGGACTGCTGTGCTCTGCCTGCTCTGTGTTTCTGCCACCATGCTGATCACACTATTATGGGATCATTTCCCCACTGGCCCAGAGCTTGGGAGAGTGGATCAGGGACTATGTCCCACGGTGCTGTGCCATGATAAGTAGGTGCTTTAAAAATGTTTAATGACAACTGGGTATGGTGGTGCACACCTGTAATCCCAGTGATTCAGGAGGCTGAGACAGGAGGATTGCAAGTTGGAGGCCAGCCTCAGCAATGTAGTACATCCCTAAGTAACTTACAGAGACCCTGCTTCAGAATAATAAATAAAAAGGGCTGGGGATGTGGTTCAGTGGTTAAGTGCCCCTGGGTTCAATCCTCAGTACCAAAAAGAAACAAACAAACAAAAAGGTTTGGTGACAGAATGACTGAATGAATGAAGAACTAGTAAGTGACTGACTGTATGCCCATTCTCTTAGCCTGGGCCCTGGGGGTGTGTGTGTGTGTGGGTGGTTACCACCCAGGGATGGCAGATCAGAAACGTACTTTTCCTTGGTCCAGAAGAAAAGTGACATTACAAGAAAGCCAATTCCCCACAGGTATTAATAGCCCAAGTATGCTGCAGGAAAGAGGCGAGTGGCAAAGCAGGTGTGTGAGCGCACCATGCCACATCCCTCCCTCACACCCACGTCAGTGCTCCAGGGAGCAGGCAGCCAGAAGATTAAAGCCCCAGCATCTCCCAACAGTGCCAATCGATATTTAGTCTAACAAGAGGCAGAGATTGCCATCAGCAAGACAGAACACACACGCGTACACACATATATAAAAGCAACACAAAACTTATTATGCCTACTTAGATGCAAGGGAAGTAAATAACAACAACAATAATGACAATAATAATACGAGACAGCCTTGGCAAAGGCGCTTTGTTGGTTTCTCATGTCGAGGAGATAGCTCCTTCGGAGAGAGCCTCACTTAGTCCCCATGTGTCTTCCCCGCTGAGGTTTTGATGTTCCACTTTCATCAAGAATATTAAGCATGAAATCCCCACATTATGTGGGCTGTCTGGCGACAGCTGATGAAGAGATGGAGTATGGAGCGGAAGAGTGCCAGGGACACCCGCCTCCACTGCCCAGGGACAAAGCCCTGGCTTAATTGGCCCCCAGGGAACAGTGACAGCCCGAGGGAGCAAAGCAGGGGACATCTGGGCCCTCTGCCACCCATCACCACCCCAGACCTGACTTGGCAGCCAGATTGGGGGATCTGAGGGAGAATAAAGGCGCCTCCCCCCACCTCCCGGGTAGTGGAAGGTTGGAGCTTCCAGTGTAGTTGACCCCTAGAAGGAGGGTGGGCGCACACAGGCCTAGGCTCTTGGGCTTACAGGATAAGGATGCCGAAGGATGTGGGATTGGGCTTCTAGATGCAATTTCTCAGCTCCAAGGGACTGGCTCACAGAATTATTACACTGGACATGGGAGCCTTCTTAATTGACCAGTACTGCAGTGTCCCTCAAGCCTTGGAGTCCAGCTTTGACCTTTCAGGCCCTATCTAGTCTACCCAGCCCTAGACTTAACAGGCATTCTCCAAGCTGGGCACAGTGGCACATGCCTGTAATCCCAGCTGCCAGGGAGGCTGAGCCAGGAGGATCACAATTTTGAAGCCAGCCTCAGCAACTTTGTGAGCCATTTTCACAAGGTAAAATTCAAAACTAAAGGGGGCCGAGAAGGTAGTTCCATGGTAGAGTGCTTTCCTGGCTCTTGTAAAGCATTCGGTTTAACCCCGCATCATTGCAAATTAAAGAAATAATAGGGGCTGGGGTTGTGGCTCAGTGGTGGAGCCCTTGCCTAGCATGTGTGAGGCACTGAGTTCAATTCTCAGCACCACCTATAGATAAATAAATAAAACAAAGGTTCATTGACAACTTTAAAAAAATGCTACTTTGTTAAGAAAAATAATAAGAGGCATTCTCGAGGGGCTTTGATGTCTTCAAGCTCAGAGCTCCCTCCAGGTTAGCAGCATGGACATTCCCCAGGAGCTCGTTAGGAATGCAGAATCTCAGGCCCCACTACAGACCCACTGAATTGGAATCCTCCTTGGAACAAGATCCCTGCAGTGATTTGTCTTCACATTAAAGTTTGAGAAGCTCTGCTCTAGATTAATGGCTTTCAGCACCAGCTGCCTGTTATAATCAGCTCCTGGGGAGCTGTTTAAAATGCTGATGCCAAGGCTATATCCCAAACAGATAAAATCCAGGTCTTTGGGGATAGGGCCTGTCTGAATACAGGTATTTTTATATGGCTTCCTAGATGATTCTAACATGTAGCCATTTAGATGCATCCCAAACTTCAGACTCAGGCAGTCCTTCCAAGTGTCTAACCTTCAGTTTCAGGATTCCAGCTCACATAGGCTCTTCCTCAGTCAGGAGGGAGAGGAAGCAAACACACCTCTCCCTAAGAACCATTCTGAGGCCCTCAGGGATTTCACAGGTGGGCCACAGCACTGATTCCTCCTGTGGACTCCCTTTTTATAACAAGCCCTGGCAGAACTAGCAGACAGGCAGTGGAGTGGCTTCCTTCATCTTCCCAGAGCTTATCTTGATTCTCATGCCAGAAGGGTACTGACTTCCAAGTCAGGGGCTGCCCACACCCTTAGGTACTTCCCGGCCTGTGTGGGCTAAGCATTCTCAATTGCAATGCCCATTTTTGGGCCTCCCTATTGGGACACCCTGGTTCCTTGGGCTAATGGGACTAAAAGTGGACAGATCACCTGCACCATTCTCCCACCTCCAGAAACCGTCTGTGCTGGCCTACAATGAGGGGGTGTTGAGAGGAGATGGTGCTAACTTAATTCTAGGTGCTAATTGTTCTTTAGATGAATAAGCAGCGTCAGAGAGTGAAGAGTATAAGGACATAACTTCTCATGTAATTTTCTTTTTGTTTTTTTTTTTGGGGGGGTGTTACTGGGGACTAAATTCAGAGGGGCTCCACCACTCAGCCACATCTCCAGCCCTTTTATATTTTTTTATTTTAAGGCAGGATCTCATTGAGTTTCTTAGGGCCTTGCTAAATTGCTGAGGCTGGCCTCAAATTTGCAATCTCCTGCCTCAGCCTCCCGATCTACTGGAATCGCAGGTGTGCACCATCATGACCTCTTCACACGATTTTCTTAAAGTGCTTCTTTCCTAAAGGTTCGGATGGTCACAGAGTGGTCTATAATGTGAGGTAATGAGCTCTCTGACACTGGAGGTGATGAATCAACTGGGGAGGAAACTAGAAAGTGCCTGTTTCATCCAACGGAAGTAGTAGCTTCTCAAAGATCTCCAGTCCTTGTAAGATCAGTTGCCAAATAAAGAAGACAGGCATGATCTATTCCAAGTGCTAGTATTAGAGAAATGGGGAAGGGGAGGAGTCTTAATATCTGGGGAAAGTCTACAGAGAAGAAAAATGAAAGGCAGCCTATGGCCTCACATTGCCACTGACTGGCCGGTCTGTGTGACTTTATGCAAGTGTATTCCTCTCTCTGGGCATCAATCCAAAGGACTAAACTCTCTGGGCTTGAGACGCTCTGCCAGAGAGGGCTGTCATTCTGCATGCTCCAGTGGCTACCATTTACATCGACCACAGTCTAGCCTGTGACTATACTACATAATTTGCAGGGCCCAGAGCAAAATAAAAATGTGGGGCTTCTTGACAAAACAAAATGTTAAAAATTTCAAAGCAGGCACAACTGGGCATTAGACCAAGTGTGGAGTCCCATGGAGCCAGCCCTGTGGACCCTGGAGCTAGCCCTGATTATAGGAAAAGCACAAGCTGAAGGGGCAGAAGACAGAGATGGAGGCTCACACCTTAGTGTTTCCTCTGCTCCTGCTCTGTTCCCCTGGGGCCTGGCATGAAGCCTTTGAATGTTTAGAGGGTGGGCAGACAGCCCAGGGAAGACAGGGGCCTGTTGACCCTGGAGGACTGAATTAGGAGGAAATGATTTGAGAGGTAATCAATAAGCTCAATTGCAGTTCATTAACATCTAATGAATCCTCTAACTATTCAGCCTCCACTGGGGCCTGGCCAGCACGGTCACCTCTCCCTGCCCTTGTTCCCCAGTGCCATTTGTTCTCCTAGGGGTGGATCCCAGGTGCCAGGCAGTGGGAGGTAGGAGGAGAGGAAAGGCAGAGTTGTACCAGATGGCTACTGATAGAGTGCTACAGTTGGAAGGGTCCTCAGGACCTTCTAACCCGAGTCTTTCTTGGCCTAGTTGAAACTGAGGCCCAGAGAGGGTAGGGATGTAGCCAAAAACCGCACAGTGAATCCAGGTGCAGAAACCAAAATTGGAATTGGGTTCCAGCAGCCTTTAGCCAGGACTTTCTTTCCACTGCCTTAACAGTCTCCTCATTCTCAGGGAGACCTGCTCCACCCACAGGTCCCTCTGGGGTCCCCGAGCCCTGCCGTATGCTGGCTGGGCCTCTTAGAATCTCAGCTTCGCCGTCCATCAAATGCAGGCAATCTTAGCCATTCTATAAACCTGTGGTGTGGTTTACGCGAGGGAGCAGATGTGGAAAGCACTTTGTAGCTGGGTGCAGTGGTGCACACCTGGAATTCTAGAGAGGCAGGAGGATGGTAAGTTTGAGGCCAGCCTTAGCAACATACTGACAATTTGCCTCAAAATTTAAAAGGGGGGGGGGGTGCTTGGGATGTAGTTCAGAGGCAGGACTTCCCTGGGTCCAATCCCCAGTTACTAATTTAGTCAGTAATTAATAATAACAACAATAGTAGTGATATAAAATAAAAAATGTCCGTGGGGAGGTTAGGGACTCTAGATCCTCACAAGGCCTCCAGAACACAGCACAGTACCTGAGTTTTGGGAAATGCACAATGTATGGGCACCTTGTATTTGAAGAGCTCTGTGTACTTGACAAAGTTCATTCGTTTGTTTGTTCTTTCCTTATTTTTCTTTGCAGTACTGGGGGTTGAACCCAGAGGTGCTCTACCATATTCCCAGCTCCTTTCTATCTTTTATTTTGAGACAGGTCTCTCTTAGTTGCTGAGGCTGGCTTTGAACTTGCGATCCTCCTGCCTCAGTCTCCTAAATCACTGGGATTACAGGCTGGCACTACTTAGCCCTGTGAAGCTAGCTAATCACAGTCCTTCCCTGAGCCTGTCCTAGTGGGTGGTATTGGGGTGAGCTCTGCTTCCTGGCTGCTACCAAGCTTTACCATGCACTTCCTTTGCCCTTCCCTTAGCATGGCCCAGGGACAACTGTGCCTGGAGCCAGGTCTCCTCATTTTCAGGGCCACCTGCTCCACCCACAGGTCCAAGCCCTTACAGATACCTGGAAGTTCCCCTTCGGGCCAACCTCCATACCCACATCCAATTTATCGCCGAATCTCTTAGATTCTACCACCTCAATGTTTCTTGAATCCTCTGCTCTTTTCTTTCCCCACTGCCTCAGCAGGAGCACAGACCCTTGTCACCTCTCTCTTAGATGACTGTAATCAACTTCTGACTGGTCACTCTGTTCTTTTAATTCCCTATAATACATCCTCTGCTCAGTGGCCAGATGGCTCTGATAAGTCACAGGGATCTGATCACTGCTGACACCTGTGACCCAGCATGTCACACTCCCCACATCCTCTGCTTTGGCCATACTCTTCTGTTCACGGAATGGCTGTGAATAAAGTGGCCTTGTCAACTTACACTTTCATGACCCCTCTTTGAGTCAGATCCCTAGCTGAACAAAGTACCCTAGACTAGGTAGCTTAGAAACCAGAGAAATCATTTCTCACAGTCCTGGAGGCTGAAAGTCCAAGATCTGGATGCCGTTATAGTTGACTTCTGGTAAGGTCCTCTTCAGGGTTGCAGACTGCCAATTTTGATTATGGGTTGATTCCTCCTATGATGGAAAGAAGGCTAGAAAGTTCTTGGAGGTGTCTCTATTTCTTTCTTTTTGTGGCACTGAGGATTGAACCAAGAGGTGCTCTGCTGCTGAGCTACATCCCCAGCCTATTTATTTATTTATTTAAATTTTGAGACAAGGTCTAAGTTGCCCAGGCTGGCCTTGAACTTTTGATCCTCCTGCCTCAGCCTCTGAGTAGCTGAAATTCTGGGTGTGAGCCACCCTGCCTGAAATTCACTGATGTGTTGCTGTATTTCCTTCTAGTCTTTTATTTATTTATGAATTTTTTTAGTTGTAGATGGACACAATATCTTTATGTAATTATATCTATATTATAAATATAATTATTTATTTATGTATTTTCATGTGGTGCTGAGAATCGTATCCAGGGCCTCACACATGCTAGGCAAGTGCTCTACCACTGAGCCACAACCCAGCCCCATTCTTTTTTTATAAAAGATAATTAAGGGATGGAGGTGTACCTCACGGGTAGAGCACTTGCTGGGCATGTGAGAGACCCTAGATTTCATCCTGGTACTGAAAAAAAAAAAGATAATTAAGGTCACACTGTACCATAGTTTTGTGTTCTCCCTTTTCACTTCACAATATCTCATTGGCATTGCTCCATGTCATCAGAAATGCTTTGAAACCAGAATTTGGAATGGCTGCGGAACCATCTGGCTGGATGTCTTGTGCATTTAGGACCTGATCATTTCTTTCCAAGTTCTCGGGCCTTCCCAACATCCAAATGGCCCATGTTGGAAGAATGCACTTCAGTGCCCAGAGATATCCTAGGGCCCTCCCTGAGTTTACAGTCCTCCAGCCCTCAGAGATGCCATTCTTCTGCTTGTCCTTTGTCATCTGCACCCTGGACCAGGGCTCTGGGCTTTTCCAGGTTCCCCTCTGGGCCCTTTATTCCTCCTCCCTCCGTGTTCACTTGCCGTTTCTGTGCCACCCGGTTCCTGTGTAGACAACAGCCTGTGTCTTAATTCCCCAACACACAGCTGAGCCTGTCTTGTCCTAATTTCCCAACTTTCCCGATGGCTCCTAGATAGCACACAGTAATGTTTCCCAAACCAGTTTGCAAACAGCATTCGACTTCTACCTTTCCCAGTTCCTACCTAATACTGGTCTTTTGATCCATATCCCCCCCACCCCCTTTAAACCTGAGCTTCATCCTAAGCAATTTCATTTTCCTCCATGGACCCCCTAAAAATTCTCTCGTGTACAAAACATCCTCTGCGCTAACACTGATATAGGGAATTGCAATTGATAGCGGCCTCATTTGCCGGAGAGTCTCTGCCCTTTCCCAGGGCTCACTGCTGGCGGTCATGGTCTTTAATCCAGACTGCTGCCTCGTTGCTGGGAACCTATGCTCCTCAAACCCAAGGCTCTTTTCTTCTATCCTTTCTATTCCCATGCCAGGGCTGTCATCGACCCCCACCCCACCTGCCCCCATGCTGTTTCAAAGCCTGGCCAAAGCAAGCTGAAAATCATTTAACATCACAAGAGATTCTGCTGTGATGCAGGCGCAGCCCACAATGAAGACCGGCCTTTTACATTATTAAACAGAATGCTTAACATTGCAGCTTACAGCATCTGCATATGGAGTCAGGGCCTCCCCAAGACAATGAATAGGTACTTGAGGTACATCTGCATGACCAAGAGGCCTGCCCTGCGCGTCCCTACACGAACAAAAGCACCGTCTGCCTCAGAGGACAAATTTTAGCTGCACCACTTAGAGATCCAGGCAACATACCACCACAGTTTAAAAAAGAAATAGCGGTTTTGTCTGGGGCCCCCAGCCTTTGAGGATTCAGAAATGTTAAGGTCCAGTCTTGGAGGTGGCCATCCCATAGTTTCGACACTTCCCCCATTCGATGCAGTTATTTGCTTTTAGAAATAACACCCGGGATGGGCGGACATTTGGGGCAGACATTTTTACACACATCCTCAATGATTTCTTTAGGACAAATACCTAGAAGTGGGATTTCTGGGTCACACAATGTGCCCTTTTAAAAAGCTTTTCATATCTCTTGTCACACTGCCCTTCCAAAGGCCGAAGTGATTTGCTGCTGCCCCCCAGCACCCCACCCCGCAGGGAGCAAGGGCCCGCCTCACAAAACCCTCTGCAGCACCAAGTGTTATCATTTTTAATCCCTGCTAATTTGATAGGCCAAATATGGTATCTCATTGTCACTTTCATTTGCATTTCTTTGCGTTCTAGTGGGGTTGAACATCTTTTCATGTGTTTATTGGCCATTATTTTGCGAATTGCCTGTTCGTTGGGGCCTTGTTTTCTCCATCTCCCGTCTCCTTCAAAGCCCAGGGCTACCCATGAATTAAACACACCATACATTCTTTTTAATTAATCTTCCTTAAACACAGCACTGATCATGTTACTCCCCTACTTACAAAACCTCTGATGGCTCATTATTGCCTACAGGATTAAGTCCAAATTCTTTCGCCTGCCTTTCAAGGCGGGTCACAGTCTGGCCCGGTCTAGTTCATCCCAGCCCCCAGCCCCTACTCCATCACCGCACCCGCACCCACACCCTCCTGTGCCCTGGTGGGTCACCTGATGCCTCTCCTCTCCTTCTCCCTTCACACATCCCTTTCCTCCCCACTCAGCCTCAGAGATATAGCTCAAATGACACTTTCTATCGACTATTTCCTACTGGCCCCCAGTTAGATGGCATTCCCCCCACTCTTCTGTATTCCTGTAGGTGGCACTTTATGCCAATCTCCTTTTACAGCACAAATTTCGGTGTCTGGCTCTCGGACTGTGAATGCATGTGTGAGGTTGAGGGCAGGGATTGTGTCTTTTTCCTCTCTGCGGTCTAAGAACCCAGAGAGTGGGTTGGGAGCAAGGGTAAACCACGTAGGTGACCCGTCTCTTGGACCAAGTGCTTGGCTAGAAGCTCTACTCATGTGCTCTCCACCATGTGCACATGCGCAATGCACATGCGCACTGTACTTGCACATGCACATAATGCAAGAAGCAAATAGTTTGAACCCATGTGATTATAGTTACTCTAGCATCCAAGGGTTTGAGGCAAAATTTACATGGGTGGGGGTTTGGGATAAAGCTCTATACTGCCACCTTCCCCTCTAGAGAAAAGGGACAAAAGGGACAGAGTGAGAAAAAAAGAAGTGGCTGAGCACATTAATGAGTTTGGGGAGCATTCTTGGGGCTGTCCTGGTATGGGGCTGCAGAATTCTCTCAGCATAATAAAGTGGAAAGATAGAGATGGATACATGATAGAGATATATAGCTGCCAGAATGTAGCAAAGGGTAGCAGGTGGAGAGTGGGCCAAGCAGGCCAGAGTTTATCTAACTGATGAAAATCACCCAGGAGCTTTGTGTGTGTGTGCAGTGCTTGGGATGAAACCTGGGGCATTGCACATGCAGGGCAAGCGCTCTGCCACTGAGCTACACCTCTAGCCCTTATTTATTTATTTGAGACAGAGTCTCACTTAGTTGCCCAGACTGGCCTTAAACTTGCAATCCTCAGCCTCCGAGTCTCTGGGACTACAGCCCTGCACCACTGCACCTGGCTTTAGGAACATTTTAAAGAACCCATCTAAAACTGAAGTTTGAAGTTGCCCATGATTCTTACTCAGCCTGCAGTCAAGTTGGCTACACACACACACACACACACACACACACTCACACTGTTCTGTGAGAGGGAGCCTGGAGACAGCATGTGCGAGGCAGTGAGGCAATCCATAGAAGAACCTCTCAGGGCCACAGGCTCAGAGCCAGAGAAGACAGAGAAAAGCAGCCTATCTGCCAGGTTCCAATCGGGAGGGATGCTTTCATTTTTCCTGCCCACCAACTGACACTTGAGTACGTTCATTTGAATTTTAGAAAAGCTACCTAAATTGAGCACTACCTCTCCCCTAGTGCCCCCTGACAACCCCAGATGGTGGGAGTTCTTGCCATCTTGGAGATACTAAAATCAAGGTGAGGGATGTGAAGCAGTCAGCCGGCACCCACACAGCTAGGAACAGCAGCCAGGGCTGCCTGATTCCAATGCCGGTGTTGGTTCCTCTGTACTTTGCTTCTTGGCACCTAGCACCCTGCCTGGCACTGAACTGGTAATGCAATATATGTTTGTTGATTGAGTTCAATCTGTTGCAACCAGCATGTTCCCAATACGTAGATTGTGTTCCTGGGCGTGTAGACTTTTTGAGGGTTTTGGCTGTGAAAGGTGCAGAAGAGGAAGGCTACAGAAGCTCTCAGGCATCGTTGACAGGTCGCTAATAAGTAGCTAAGCAGGTATTCATGGTGTAAGGCATGATTCCTGTCCTCTCTGGGCTTATAATTCAACAGGAAAAGTCTGAACGTAGAAATGGTGAGTGAACAATCTCCAGTAGTGATCATAGTAATGAAATCCAGCTAAGACCTGGACACACCCAGACATAAATTCCTTCACTTAAGTTGTCTTCCAGGAAAAACCTCCAGGCCTTTCACTAATGATTGTTAAAGTATAGAACCTATTTTTCAAGAGTGGACATGAGCAGAAGAAGCCAGGTCATCTGGTCAATGATAATACAAGTTCAAAATCCCCGGCATAGAACTTCTCCCGCAAAGAAACAAGTGACCTTTGAAGAGGCATACATACCCTCCAGTCAACAAGCAACTTCTCTCCTCTCCCTTCCTATAAATTCCCCTGCTACCAACTGATCTGATCAGGAAGGCAGATTTGAGCTTAGAGCTCCTGGCCTCCTTGCCGGTTGGCTGTACAATAAAGATTTTTCTTTTTAAAAAAGCTGGCGCCATAGTATTGGCGTCTCCCTGGATCAGGCAATGAGCCCTTGCTCGATAACAATAACAGGTGCCATTTATTGAGAGTTGATTATAAACCTTGTGCTTTTCCAAGTGCTTTCCATAGGTTATTGTTTAATCCTTGTAACAATGAGATGAGAAAGTAACCCAGTGACAGAGAAGGTAAAAAATTTGCCTAAGGTCACACAGTAAATAGCAGCTAAGCAGGTATTCAAATGCAGGCAGCCTAACTACAATTCCACACTTCTAACCTCTGACCTCAGTGCTCAGCAACTTCCCTAAGCATCCTAGCTGGGTACCAGGTAAATGAGGTTGAAGATTAAAGGTCACAGGGAGTTGAAGTGGACGAGGTGGCCAGGTAGGACCTGGCCAGCTCTCTGAGACCTTAGCTGAACCTTGAAGACTGGAGAAGCTTGGAACAGAAGGGGAGGACAGAGAAGGACACTCCAAGCCGAGAATGGGTACAAGGACAGCTTGGATATTGCAAAACTGAAGCCAGTGAGCAGCACCCAGTCACAGATGTGTTTTGCCTGGCCCAGCACAAAATTTTACAAAAATTGGAATAATTTGCCAACATTAAAAAATAAAAACCTAGAGATTTCGTCTTTAATTTGTGGGTTTCTGGCCTCTCTGGATAAATTGCAGGATCTGGCAACATTGGGCCCTACTATAATCTGAATGCCTATGCCCCACACTACCGGGCCACCAAATTCATATGTTGAAATCTTAATCCCCAAGATGATAGTATTCAGAGGCGGGGCCTTCAAGAACTGATTGGATCATGGGAATAGAGCCCTCCTGAATGGGATTTGTGTCCTTGTAAAAGAGATCCCAGAGAGACCCTCTGCCACAGGAGGACACATAGGGAAGACAGCCATCTATAAATGGAACTCTCAATCTGCCAGCACCTTATCAGCCTCCAGAAGTGAGTGAAATAAATTCCTGTAGTTTATAAGCCATCTGGTCCATGGTATTGTTCTACAGAGCAGCCTAAGACACACCCTGATTCTTGCTTGGGCACAGGGGTGGGAGTTAGTCACCTAATCCTGGAGGGGCGCCACTCTCGTTATTTTTTTTTTCTCTTTTGTACTAGAGATGGAACCCAGGGCCTCCTGCATGCTAGGCAAGTGCTCTACCACTGAGCCACACACCCAACCCTATACCCACTTGTGATTGTACCGTAAACTCAGCTCACTTCCCTTCCTTCCCTTTCCTACCCAGCCCCTGTAATCAAGTGACTTTATAACTTCCATAGGGATCAAGACCTGTTGGGAGACAGTGAGGAGCCCCAGGTGCTCAAGGAATGTCAAATGGTACCATCCTGCCAAGAGAGACAGATGTTCTGCAGGAATGATGGGGAGGTTAGAAAGGGCAGTTGGAGCCATGTGCAGTGGGCACACCTGTAATTCCAACTACTTGGAAGGCTGGGGCTAGAGGACTGCAAGTTCGAGGACAGCCTGAGCAATTTAGTGAGACCCTGTCTCAGAATGAAAAAGGGAGCTGCTGATGTAGCTCAGGGGTAGAGCACTCCCGGGTTCAATTTCTAGTACTGAAAAGAAAAAAGAGAAGAAGGAGAAGAAGATGATGATTTGGGACTTCACCAACAGGTGACAGTGAAGAATGTTGGGAGGAGGCACGTGCCCCTGAGGAGGCAGCAGTTGTGATTATGTGGGCAGGGGTCAAATGGTCTTACCTGATACAGAGTGCAAGATGGAATGCAAGTAGAGGAAATCATGAGGTACACAAGAACTCCCAGAGGAGACCCAACATCTACACACAGTGGCCGTCAGCTGGAGTGTGTAGAAGGGGAGAGTGAGGTCAAAAAGGATTTGGAGCCAGGCATGGTAACATACACCTATTATCCCAGTGATTCAGGAGGCTGAGGCAGGAGGATCACAAGTTCAAAGCCAGCCTCAGCAATTTATTGAGGTGCAAAGCAACTCAGCGAGACAGCGTCTCTAAATAAAATATAGTAAAGGACTGGGGATATGACTCAGTCAGTGGTTAAGTGCCCCCAGGTTCAATCTCCAGTATGGAAAAAAAAGGATTTGGAGTGACTGGTGAAGCTTGTTGGACTGAGAGAACAGTGATACCATGAGCAGAAATTAGACAAGATGGCTGGTGGAGGGTACCAGTGAGTTGAGTTTAGGGTACAATCAGAAGTGGATACAGGGTTGGGTGTGTGGCTCAGTGGTAGAGCACTTGCCTAGCATGTAGGAGGCCCTGGGTTCCATCCCTAGTGAGAGAGAGAGAGAGAGAGAGAGAGAGAGAAAAGAATGAGTGGTGTACATCCAGGGTTAGATGACTAACTTCCACTGCTGTGCCCATGCAAGATATTATGAATTTAGTTAGGCCATATGACATTAGAGGTGCTAGAGATAATTCCAGATAAAGATGGTCACCGGGTAGTTGGGAATGTGGGATTGGAGCTTGACAAACTGGTTGGGGCTGAAGAGAGAAAAGTGTCTTTAAAGAGGGCAGCAGTGTAGCTGAAGGAGTAGCAGTATTTCCTAAGATGGGACTATAATGCCAAAGCCAGAGCCTGGGGCACAGGGATGTGAGAGGTGGGTGAACAGAAGAGGAGGAAGCAGAAAAGTCTCTCTCTCTCTCTCTCTCTCTCTGTGTGTGTGTGTGTGTGTGTGTGTGTGTGTGTGTGTGTGTGGAGGGCATTGCCAGAGAGATCATCACATAAGGAGAATGACCAGACTTCATGGAAGTCAAGAGAGGAATTCCAGGAAGAAGCTTGCTACATCTGCCGGGGTCAGAGGCCCAGAAGATGCAGATGGAAAAGTATCTATGCCCACTCATTGACTCTACTACTGTTTAATTTATTTATTTATTCATTTATTTATTTATTGCAGTACTATGGATGGAACCCAGGGCCTTGTACATGCTAGGCAAGTATTCTACGACTGAGCTGCATCCCCAGACCCTTTTATTGTATTTTGAGATAGGGTCTTGCTAAGCTGCCCAGGCTAGCCTGGAACTTTCAATCTTCCTGCCTCGGCCTCCCAAGTTGCTTGGATTACTGGCGTGTGCTACTTACTATGCCTGACCTCTACCTACAACACTTACCTGGCTCCTTCCTTACACATAACTGCCTATTGGAAAGCATAAGTCACAGAAAGAATATATAAACTTCAAGACTGTTTTTGCTATTCAACCCAAGGTCTTCGTCAACAATAGTAGTTTTTCTTTCCTTCCTTCCTTCCTTCCTTCCTTCCTTCCTTCCTTCCTTCCTTCCTTCCTTCCTTCCTTCCTTCCTTCCTCTCTCTCTCTCTCTCTCTCTCTCTCTCTCTCTCTCTCTCTCTCTTTCTTTCTTTTGTTTTTTTGGTACAGGGGATTGAACCCAGGAATGCTTAACCATTGAGTCACATCCCCAGCATGCTTACCCACCATGATTTTTTAAAATTTGGAGATAGGGTTTCACCAAGTTGCTTAGGGGCTTGGTAAATTGTTGAGGCTAGCCTCAAACCTGTGGTCCTCCTGCCTCAGCCTCCCATGTTGCTGGGATTATAGGCATGTGCCACTGAGCCTGACCACTGGTGGTTTTTCTCAGAGCACATCAGGTGCATACCTGAAGGAGATGCCTGAGGTTCAGCATATTTCAAATCCTGCATGTGGTGCTGTCTCTGGATAGTCAGTTTATTATGAAATATTTCAGACATACAGACAAGATGCAAATAAAAAGATAGGTAGCAAACACCTCTGTCTCCGTCACTCAGCATTGTCAAAATTTCACAATATTCTGTCATTGCTTCCCGTTTATTTTAGGAGTAAAACAATCCAGGGGGAGACACGGGTCCTTCTGATCTCCTCTTCTATCCCATTCCTCTTCCTCCTACCCTTGCCAAAGGGAACCCCCACTCCTGAATCTAGTGTGCCCCATTTCCATGCATGCTTTTACTACATATTTATTATCAGCCCCATTTGGGAGAGGAGGAAACTGAGGGTCAAAGAAATGAAGGGACTTTCCCCAAGTCATACAAAACAAGTTCATAGTAGGTAGTAGAGTCCAGAAATCCCTGGACAAAGTACCAGGCAGTCGCCTCCCAGCATGCTGGCCCTGCAGTGCCCCCATCTGGGGACCTCCCACCCCATCATTCTGTCAACACCTCCTTTACAGGCAGGGCCCAGCCACACCAGGCCCAGCACAACCCAGGACCAAGCAGAAATTGTGGCCTTCTCTTCACATCTCCCAGTTCCTGCCCTGCCTAACAGGCCAGGCTCCCCCAGACCCCTGCCAATCCCTTCTCTGTTTCCTCTCTGGGCCACTGCCCAGCCCAGCTCTACCCACCCCCCAATCCCCTAAGCAAAGGGCCTGTCTGTGCAGCCATTTCTCTCCTAGGCCACTGGGGGCTGGGCTGAGGCAGGGGGCCTGTGATTCTGTTTGCGGGTCCTCCTGGCTTAATGAGCATGCTGCCTGGAGCCGCTGGCCAGAGGTGGTGGGCAGGCGCCCAGACACTCTCCCTGGGCCCCAAACCACTGCCTGCCTCCACCTCCCCCTCCCGCTCTTTGCCAGCAACAGAGAAGGCCTGTGTGCGGTGGGAAGGAAGGCAGTGGCAGACACCTCCATGCTGAGGATTTGGGTGGGGAGAGGCAGGCAGTACATGCATAAACAGGGGAGATAATTGCTCCCCTTACCTGTGAAGGAAGGGGAGGGGCTGGGGCGGAAATGGCTATTTACGAAGCACCTACTTACATGCTGCCACGTGTTATTCTAGCTAATCCCCACAACCACCCCATGTGGGAGACAGAGGCTCCCTGGGCACAGAGGAATAAACTGAGGCTGGTAGAGGTAGAATCAGAGGCCCAAGGCATACAGTGAACAAGTGGGAAAAGGAATTGAAATCCAGGCTCATGTATGTCCAAGTCTGTTTGTCTATCTGTCTCTGTCTCTCTCTGTCTCCTGGGGATTGAACCCAGGGGGGCTCTCTGTCACTGAGCCACATCCCGGCCCTTCTTCTTCTTCTTTTTTTTTTTTTTTTTAGTTTGAGACAGGTCTTGCTAACTGCTTAGGGTCTTGCTAAGTTGCTGACTCTGGCCTTGAACTTGTGATCCTCCTGCCTCAGCCTCCTGAGTTGCTGGGATAAAAGGTGTACACCACTGCACCCAGCTAGGACACTTTCTCTTTAGTGGAGGAATACACTGGCTCCCTCTCAGGAAACTTCAGACTGAAAGCCTCCCTGCCCCCATCCCAGACAGGCCCTGCTTCATCCAGGAACCCTCACCTTAGGGAACTTTCTCTTACTTGATTCCACCTTGTCCCCACAGCTCCCCCAGGGCCCATGTGGCCATAGATTGCAGGACAAGGGACCAGCCCTGAGCTTCCTGAGATGTGGTTAATAGTAAAAATCAGAATACAGCCACCACTTAGAGAGAACTTCATAGGTACCAGGCGTGGGGCAAAGAACCTGGCACATATAAATTCTTTTTGTTTTTATTCTGAGACTAGGTCCTTCTAAGTCACCCAGGGTGTCCTTGAACATGTCATTCTACTGCTTTAACCTGCCCAGTAACTGGGATTACTCTCATGTGCCATCATGCCCTTCTCAATGAACTGTTTTGATCCTCACCGTAATTCCATCCTGAAGATACCATGATTTCCCCCACTTTAAGGCCAAGGAACAGAAGCGCAGAGAAGTAAAGGAAACCACTAGAGGACCACGAGGCATCCTGGTTCCAAATGCCATGCTCTGAGGGGCCCTGGAGGACAGGGCTGGCTGGTGAGGGAGGAGGAGAGGGTGGCTGCCTCAGGAAGGGGTGTGTGGGACAGGGGTAGCCATGGAAGGAAGCTCCAGCAGCTTCCCAGCTCCAGCTGGAAGCCCTCCAGTCCTTGTGATGGGGCTCCAGCTCTGACCCTGGGGTGTCTGCCAGCTAACCCCTTCCAGAAGCCTTGCCAAACCACTCCCTGGGGGCTGGTGTTGCTCAGAGCCATCTGCAGTGTGTCCTTGTGGAGGCGCTGAGGCTGTAGGGTGAAATGCAGCAAAGGGCCCAGTCCCCTGCCTGGCAGGGGCAGAGCCTAAGGGAGGACCTGCGGGTGGTAAAATGTGAGTGGCTGCACCCTAGCTTAGAGGCTCCTCCCCTGCACCCCCTTCTCCTTATCTGGGCCTGAGGCCTCTAGGCTCTTAGAGAAAAATTGCTAAAATCAAATTGCAATTAACAGAGGCAATTATCCGCCTATTAGAAAATGTCCCCTGAGCCAGGCCTGTGCCTTGAGCTGCCTAGGCCCGACTTTGCAGCTCGGGCCCAAGGGAGGCCCCAGAGCAGGGCAGAGTCCAGGGGTCAGGGGGAGGCAGGCATCAGCCTAGGCCTGGTGGGGGATGCTCTGAAGGGCCCTAAGTGGCAGCAGGGCGGAGGGGGGTGGTTGTCAACAGAAGGTTGGTTCTACATTGTGCTCTGGGGACAGAGCCCCAGTGGTGGAACAGTGGCCAGGATACTGGCAACCCTCTTCTCTCAGCCCTCCTCTGGCCCCTCCTCTCCATTAGGCCCTCTTAGAGGGCAGACCTGGGGCAGTCTGTGGGTAAGGAAGAACAAAGGAGAGAAAAATCACGCAGTGACCCTCCGGGGAGGGATGATAACATTTTCACTTGAAAATTACCAGAGAACAGATTGTCTTATGCAAATCATATGCAAATCACACTCCGGTTGGTCTTCTCCTAGCACTACCCAGAGTTCTTACAGCACTTTCCCTGGCTGGGTGTGATGGGGGAGGAGAAGGAGGAGCCACATGGAAATCAGAGTGTCGGAGAATACTGCCAGGAACTGGACGGGATGAGGTGACCTCTTGAGTCTTATTGCATTTGCACAAACCCTACAGAAACCTCAGGGCCTCCTGGCTGGACTGCAATTAGACCCCAAATCCAATGGGGATTGGATCTACTGCATCACTTGGACCGTCTGTTTGCAAAACATATTTGAGGTCGGTTGGACAAAAAAGAAGGAGGAACAAGAGACTGAAAATCAAGAAAGCCACTGAGGGCTGGCAACGCTTTCCCTCCAGCCTAGACCTCACTGCTGGGCTCCAAATGCAGCTGTTCTTGACCTGGGTGTCCTGAAAATCACCCTGCGCCATGTTTGCTCTCCTCTGTGCTCCTGCCTCAGGGCCTGGCGACCTCATCCACAGCGTTTCCCAAGCAAGAGCCTAGGAATGGGCCTTGACCTATACCTCTACCAATTCCCTGCATTTCACCCTTCTGTCTATCCTCTACAAATTTAGGGACACTGTCTCCTCCGCTCTGCCCCCAGGGCCACCCCTATAGTTTGTTATCTTTCCCTGACCTGTTTCCAAGGTCTTCCATCTGGGTTTGTACCTCTAGGTCAGCTGTTTAGATCTGCCCTTACCCAGCTGGCCTAGTGGTCTCTCTTCTCCCAGGTACTGGGGATTAAACCCAGAGATACTCTACCACTAAACTAGATCCCCAGCCCCCGCCCCTTTATTTAAATTTGAGACAATTTCTCACTAATTTGCCCAGGCTGGCCTGAAACTTGCAATCCTTCTGCCTCAGCCTCCCCAGCACCCCTGTGCCTGGCTTCATAGGGGTCTTTCTATAAAAATCGTCAGCAACTCCCCCGGCCCACCAAGTCCAGTCTAGATCCCTTAGGCTGGCACACAAGGTCTGTAAGGCATAGGATGTAGGTCCACCTCCCACCCCGTCCCCACATCCTCTGTGGGCCCCACCGCATGCCATCTCGTCTCTCACCGCCCACCAAAACCCCTACATTCTGCCAGCCCTGTCCAAGCCGTTTCCTCCCCGAAACCTTCCTTCCCTTCCCCCTTCCCTGCTCTCAGCGAAATTACATTTATTCTTCAAGAAACGCTTTGTCTGGGAGACATTCACTGCCTGCCAGTGCCCCCCACGCACGCGCTTCACACACACATCCTTCCCAGCTGTCATTGGCTTTCTCCCTCCTCAGTTCTCTCTCAGCATTTTTTCCATAAGAGAAATCAATTCATATTTGTATTCTCAGCACCTAATAGGCAATGAATGAATGAAAAAGAAATATGAATGAATGGGGTTGGTGAGTGAATGGGGCCTGGGTTTGACTCCTGGCTCTGGGACTGGTGACTCATCTCTCTGAGCCTTAGGTTCTCTGAAAATTGGGGAGGATTCAGTAAGACAAGTCATCTAACGTCACCAAGAATGGCCCCTGGGATCCTGCAAATGTTCAAGAAATCCCAGATGAATTCTCAGCTGTCTAAACTGAGAGGCAACTTCAGGAATGCAGGTTCTCTCAGCCAGCATGGCCCAGTGACCATTTGCCTCTAGGGTTCTTGATCTGGGGTTCACTCTGAGCCCTGGATCCAGTCTCCACACCTGTGTGCTGGCTGGATGCTCTCTGCCAGGCTGGCCCCTGGAACAAAGGCATGTCCCCTGAAGAAGACTTGTCAATTTCCTCAAACCTCATGGGTAGTTAGGGGAAGCCATGCCTGAGCTATTTCCCTTGCAGAAGGCCAAATGTCCAGTGAGTGCAGGGACTTATCAAAGGGGGGAGAAATGGGAACTTCAGAAGCCAATACTAGCTCTGCCAATAGACACTGACGTACCTAAAGGGCCTCTTTGGACTGACTTCCTGCATCCTTTATATAGGGATAGTAATACTCACACACCATGGCATGATCTCAGTGAGAAGAGAACAAAATACCATATGTAGCTGGGCTCGATGGTGCATGCTTGTAATTCCAGTGGCTCAGGAGGCTGAGGCAAGAGGATTGCAAGTTCAAAGCCAACCTCAGCAACAGTGAGGCAGCAAGGCTCTAAGCAACTCAGTGAGATCCTGTCTCTAAGTAAAATACAAAAAAGTCTGGGGATGTGGCTCAGTGGCTGAGTGCCCCTGAGTTCAATCCCTGGTAACCCGCCCCCCCCCCCCGCCAAAAAAAAGAGAAATACCATATTTAATACAACTTTAGCACAGTGCTTGGCATATAAGAATTACAGCAGCTAGACTGGGTGCATTGGGCATGCCTATAATCCCAGTAGTTCAGGAGGAGGCTGAGGCAGGAGGATCGCATGTTCAAGGCCAGCCTGGGCAAATTTACTGAGACCTGTCTCAAAATAAAATAAAAGGCTGGGGATATATGTCAATTGTAGAGCCCCCTGTGCTCGATCCCCAATATGGGGTGGGGGGCAGATAACAACAGCTAATACTTAGTGTGGGCCCTTTGGGAAAACAGGAATGCTTTATGTGCATTGGCTCATTTAATTCTCACAGCAACCCTATGAGACCATAGGGTACTATTGTTATCATCATATCCCTTTCACCCATGTAAAAGCTAAGGCACAGAGAAGGAAAGCTATTTGCTCCTGTCACTGTCCAAGCTAGCTCTGTTTTTATGTAACAGTTTTATTTAGATATAATTCACATGTCACCATTTAAATTACATAACTCCATGTTCTTTAATACAGGTTGAGTTTACCTTATCCAAAATGCTTGAGACCAGAAGTTTTTTAAGATTTGGGATTTTTAAAGATTTCTAAATCTTGGGGATGGGATCAAAGTCTAAACATGAAATTCATTTAATGAATTTATATAAATGAATTTATATGCATAGCCTGAAAATAATTATGTATAATATTTTCTTATTTATTTGTTTGTTTGTTTTTTAGTTTTATTGATTTTGTTTTTTTAAATACATGACAGCAGAATACATTACAATTCTTATTACACATATAGAGTACAATTTTTCATATCTCTGTATATAAAATATGTTGACACCCAATTCGTGTCTTCATACATGTACTTTGGATAATAATGTCCATCACATTCCACCATCCTTGCTAATCCCCTGCCTCTTCCCTTTCCCTCCCACCCCTCTGCCCTATCTAGAATTCATCTATTCCTCCCATGCTCCCCCTCCCTACCCCACTATGAGTCATCCTCCTTATATCAGAGAAAACATTCAGCATTTATTTTTTGGGGATTGGCTAACTTCACTTAGCATTATCTTCTCCAGCTCCATCCATTTACCTGCAAATGCCATGATTTTATTCTCTTTTATTGCTGAGTAAAATTCCATTGTGTATATATGCCACATTTTTTTTATCCATTCATCCACTGAAGGGAATGTAGGTTGGCTCCACAGTTTGTTTGTTCGCAGTGCTGGGGGTCAAACCCAGTGTACAATATTTTTAGTGCAACTGTGACCTCTCACATGAGGTAAGGTGTGGAATTTTCCACTTGTGCATCATGTTAGTGCAAAATGTTTCAGGGTTTGGAGCATTTTGAATTTTGCATTTAGGGGTTAAGGATGTTCAAGCTGTACATTCACAGAAGAGAGCTAGATGTTCATATCAGTTCTCTGATTGCAGATCCCACCCGCCCTGCCCCTTAACCTCTGTGCTCTACATAATAATGCTTATGATCTGTGCAAATGGAGTCCCTTTCCTTGGGTCCTTTGCTTGCCTCTATACCCGTAGCTTTTATTTGGTACTGGGGATTGAACCCAGAGGCGCTTAACCACTGAGCCACATCCCCAGTCTTTTTTGGTATTTGATTTAGAGACAGGGTCTCACTGAGTTGCTTAGGGGCCCTCTAAGTTATTGAGGTTGGCGTTAAACTCTCAATTCTCCTGCCTCAGCCTCCCGATCTGCTGAGATTACAGGCACCTGATACCACGCTCAGCCCCACAGTCATTTTTTACATAGTCCCTACACTTTCTGCTTCTCCAAAATATAGCTGGCATGACCACTGGGTCTTGAAGCAGAAGAATGAAGGAGATGACCTTAGTAAGTGGCCTCCATGACATGCTGGGCCTTTGGTCCTGGGTCTATCCTGCAATCTCCTCAATCCCCACCACAGTACACATTCAGCTTATCTAGGATGGACCAGCTCAACTGTTTTCTGTGCCTCACTGGCAATGACTGAAGGATGGAGAGAGGAAGATGGGCCCTTTTCCTCCAGGGCCTTACACACAGGCTACTTGCGGGGTGAGACAGCACAGTCACTAAGCTCACCTGTGATCAACTCTGTGAAGCAGGTAGCAGCAAAGGGGTCCCAAGCAAGCATTTGTGGAGAGCTTCCCAGAGAAGGTGGTCTTCAAGCATACACTGGGGGGCTCCTAGAATTTAGACCAGTGATGCCCAACAGAAATAAACAAGCCACATACAGAGTTTGAAATCTTCTGGTAACCACATTAAAAAGGTAAAAGGAAGCTGGGTGGTGTTAATCATATCTTTTTGTGAACCAAATATATCTAAAATATTATCATTTCCACATGGAATCAACACAGGGAAATTATGAAGATATTTGGTATTCTTTTATCATACTTAATCTTCAGATTCTGGCATGTATTTTACACTGATATCACATCTCAATTTGGACTTGTGCAGCCAGTGACTGTAGGAAGGGACAATGCAAATGGAGTCATTCAGGTTAAGGAAGCAACATGGATGAAAATAGGTGTTCAATTAATGGGGAAACCCATCTTATTTATTTACTTTAGTAAAATTGTAGTTTACATTATTAGTTGTTATTTTTTTTCTAGTGCTGGAGGTGGAATCCAGGACCTTGGGTATGTTAGGCAAGCACTCTACGGGAGCCATGTCCCCATACATAATTAGATTTTTATACTGATGTTTACAATTTTCAGTAGGTAATGTATTCACATAGTTCAAAAATTTTAAAGTAGATGAGTCAAGTAGGTTCACACACACAGTGAATGCATTTATATCCTTTATTTTACTTTAATGGTGTGATATTAGAGCCAACCATTCTGTACTTTGCTTTTTCACTAAATATTATATTTAGAGAATGTTCCATATCAGTGCATAAAGTATTTCCTCATTCCTTTTTTATGGCACACACCATCCTATTGTTTTAGAGTCAGCCAAGGTCCAACTGAGGGACATTTAGGTTATTTCCAATCATTTTCTATTACAATGGGGTGATAAATAATCTGTCATATGTCATCCCACATGTGAGCATGAAGAGGATAAACTCCTACAAGTAGAATCTGTGGGTTGTGTTCGTCATGGTGGGTTTCCAGCCGAGGAGTGACATGCTGGAGAGATCAGTGTTACAGAAGTGTGGAGCAGGTATTGGATGTGGGAAGTCAACAGACAGGGCATCTGTTCTTCTGCCTGTTGACTTGGTGAGTTTTTAATTCAGCTCATCTGTGTAATGATCACTTTGCTAGTGAACTGAACAGATGCAGCCCCTGGCCTTCAAGCAGTTGATAGTCAAACAGAGAAGTTGAAAGGCGAGAGATGCTGGCAGTCTGGCCTAAGGCAGTGGTAATGAGGGGATGGGCAGATGCTTTAAAGAAAGCCAGAATAGGGCACTGTACCAGGAGTGGAATAGACATGGTCAGAGTCAGGATTTGGAGAAACCCTCCTGGCAGCTGGTGAGGGAGAAGTGGAAAAGGAAAGAGACCAGTACCACAGTATCCAGGACAGGGGCCAGCAGAACTCTGTGATTCCAAGTGTGGCTGTGAGATCAGATGATCATTGGGCAAGAAACTTCACTGCTCTGAGCCTCAGTTGACCTCATCTGTAAAATGCAGCCAATAAACTAGTGTATTTCTTGCTGGACATGGTGGTGAGTGCCTATAATCCCAGCAACTTGGGAAGCTGAGGCAGGAAGATCATAAGTTCGAGTCCAGCCTCAGCAGTTTAGCAAGATGCTTGCCAACTCAGCAGACCCTGTCTCAAAATAAAAAATAAAAAGGCTTGGGGATGTAGCTCAGTGGTAAAGTGCCCCTCTCTCAGGGGGCTGTTGGTGAGGAGATTAAGTGAGGCAAATACATGTACATGTTTAGCACAGAACCTGGTCTAGCTAAAGCACTGAAGCACTGAGTCAAGGATAAGTAATGTCTGTCATTGCCATTTCGATGATTAGGGTAATGACAGTGAAAAGAGTCCAAACTGGAAAAGAGAAGAGAGGGTAAGGCTTGAAATATTCAGGGCTTGGTGATTCAAGGATTGGTGAGAGTGTGGCCTGAGACCGAAGAGCATAGTGTGACTCTCAGGGAGCTACTGGGGAGATTATGAAGGCCAAGCACAAAGATGGAGAAACCCAGATAGTCCTAGCAATTACCCCAGCACACACTGGAACTTGGGAGCCAGGACAGCAAGAATTCTCCCCTGGGAAGCTTGGGGTGGGACTCTGTAGGGAAGGTGAGTCCCAAGCCAACCTTCCGTTTGCCTACCAGACTTTTCAGACTTGCCTCCATGGGCCTGAGAGCCCTTGTTGCTAAGGCTGATGGGACTTGGGGTACAGCTAAACATCTCCATTGTGTCACATTGGTCCCCCTCCTTTCCTGCCCCTTGTCTCCCCTCCAGGAGCTCAAATTGGCATCTCTCTGCTAAGGAAGAGAAACCCCATTGGAATATATCTGCCTTGTCCACACAGGGCTCATGGGGACCCAGTTGGCTCCTGGCTGTCTGTTCTGCAGGTGACAGAGCATGAGGCAAGGGAAGGGAACATGCACTTCACTGTAGCTCTTCTGCATTCCAGGGCTGGAAGATAGTGTGCAAGGATGGAGCAGGAGACAAGGAGGAGTGTAATGAGCGATGGTCTTTGGTGGGCTTAGCAGAGTGGATTTGGCAGAGACAAGGACCTAAAAAATTCATCCCAAAGGTTTGGAGGCAACTGAGAAAGATTTCTGAAAACCTTGAAGGTCACTCTAGCCACATTCTTCTAGATCATTCTTAGTTTATCAGGGCCCTGGATCTCTAAGATGTCTTACCCCTTCTGTGGGTCCCCTGTTTGTTAAAGGCCAGCTGAAGTGCTATTGGGCTTGCAGCATGGACTGAAGAGTGCTAGTCCCATGGGTGCTTACAGGTCACTGGGATCCTGAATCAGTCAAAAAGATTTGATAGTGTAATCTGGAGAAGAGGGCCAGTTTTCCATGGAGCCTCTGTGACCTCTGATGATATGTCCATGTTCCCCTGCTCAGTGGAATTCACTGCAGTTCTGTCTGGGCTCAGGCAGGACCTGAGTTGTGCACCCCCCCAAACTGAGACCCTGAGGTCAACAGCTTCACACCAACATGTCATCTAATGCTGTCCTCTTTCCCCAAGGCAGTCTTGACACCGGTTCTGAGCCTGAGGAGCTTGGCTGGGCCTCCTATCCACACAGCAGCCGCTCTCCTGCCTGCTCTTCCCCAGGTTTCTAGGTCAAGAAGCACTTATCAGATAAAACTCTCCAGAGCTTGAGATACTTGCAAAGGCAGGTTCTGTGCTCTCCTTTCTGCTGAGGGAGTGTATGGCTGGTGGGCACTAGGGGTGGAACTGGGGCAAGGCAGGTACTTTAGCACTTAGCACCACTGAGGTCTCTCTCTTCCTCTCTCAGAGCTGCTTTGGAAAGGCCCAGAAAGGCTAAATGAGCCTCTTGAAGGCACACAGCAAAGTGCAGTGTGGACCAAGGTCTCCTAACCCTCTAAATGGCCTGAGTCCCAAGACTTCCAATCACCTTCCCCACCCACCAGGCCACCTCACCATTTCTGCTCTGAACCTTCTCTTCAGATGTTTCCTTGGTCATGAGCCTCAGAGAGGACCACTTAGTGAGCAGAATCCCCACTTTTGGCCAAGTGCTTTCTACTCTTCACCTGACCCTGTGATTTTCCTCTCAACACAGAGCTTCCTGGTTGGCCCCACGCCACACCCTGGCCCTGGGTTCTGGGCCTTCTCCTCAGGGCCTTCTCCTCTGGGCCTCTCTCCCTCCCCACCTCAGTCTGCCCCGCCAACATCCTTAATGATTTCCAGCTGATCCCAGCCACATCCTCTCCCCAGGGCCCTGGCACAGAGAGCAGTCCCTTCCCCAGAAGGCCCCTTGGAGCATTAACCCCTGTCTGGCTGAGTCCCTGGGCTCTACAAAGCAACCCAAATAGGAAATATTAAGAAAAAAATCAAGACAAAATCTGACAGAGTGGCCACAGTTCTCTGAGGGCACATTGGGTGTCCCCTGATGCCTTTCCGTGGGGTAATAATCTGGAGAAGCACCCAAGGAGGGGTTTCTAACTGGCCAGTTCTTCCTGTGCATGACCACTACAGTGGCCTTGGCCCACTCGCTCTATATCTATTCTCGAGGTTTCTTGCTGCACATGTTCAACTCTCTTTCTTTTATTCTAGATAATGCTGAATTCAGAGTATGGGTTCTGAAGGCAGTCTGTTTGGGTTCAAACTCTACTCTTGTCCCTTGCTAGCTGTGTGACCCTGGACAAAATGCTTTATCTCTCCATGTCTCTGTTTCCTTGTCTGTGAATTAGAATAGTACCTATCTCATAGCCTTGCTAAAGGGATTACAGAAATTAATCCACATGAGCTGCTTAAGACAGGGCTTGGCATAGACCATTCCATGTTAGCCCTTGGTGTGCTGTTATTATGGACAGTGAGTCAGGACTGTGTGGCCAGAAACTGTCTTTTTACACCTTCATAGGAAACACCAGACACAGTTTCAAACATACAATAGATACTCAGTACATGTTAGGTACATAACAGAGTGAAGTATACTTAGGTAAGCAGATAAGACTGTCAATTCCACATGCCCCACCTCAGCTAAAATGCATGTGGTGGGGTGTTCTCAAAACTGAAGCACACATGGAAGAGAAGAGCTCTTCTTCCTGGTACCCCTATTATCTTGCTAGGATCCTGTCAGCCCTCCACCAGTGTGGTTCCTTGGGCAATTCAAGAGGGTCTATAGGGACTCTGTTTTAAAAGGCCAGTCGGGGACTGGGGATGTAGCTCAATGATAGGGCACTAGTCTGGCATGTATGAGGCCTTGGATTCAATCCCTAGAACTGCAAAAAAAAAGCCCATCAGCAATCAGTTGATAGGTCCAGTAGCTTACACAGGCCACATCCTGTGTGGTGGCTGGGTGGGTGGAAGCCAAGGCACAAGAGTATAAATACAGGGCTGGGGTGGTGACTCAGTGGTAGAGCGCTCACCTAGCACACATGAGGCACAGGGTTTGATCCTCAGCACCACATAAAAATGAAATAAAGATATTGTGTCCACCTACAACTAAAAAATAAATATTAAAAAAGAGTATAAATACAAGGGATAAAACATGGGTTTACAAGTCAGATTGACCTGGATTTGAAACCTTATCATCACTTTCTTACTTGCCATATTGTCCCAAGAGAGTTGTATCCTTCCCAGCCTCAGTTTCCTCACGTGTGACATGGGGGTAATGACCTCTCCTCTCAGAGCTTGGCAAGAGCTCAATGAGAAACCCGTGTCAAGCATGCAACCTAGCGCCTGGCATAGAACTGCTATCAAAGTAGTCACTAGTAGTTCATATCTTGCCCTGAGGCGCTGGAACGGGGTGGGGGGTGCTGGCTGGAGTGGAGGAAGGCATGTTTGGGGGCCCATCTGCCCACAGGGGTTTACAGATGGTGATTCTGATCAAGGTTCCAGGCCAAGGGGCCACAACCAGGGCTCCTAGCCACCCATCCTCTACGCCTTGGCATGGTGGGGTTCTTGGCCTCCTGCCACAGCCGACTATGTAAATAAACCAGCTTTTTGCTGGCTGGGAGCGAGACTGCCCTAAGTGACATTTCAAATTAGTTCTGCTATATTGGGCCTGAGCTCTGAAGGGCCCGGGCATTTTTCCTCCTTAGCTCATCCCTTTCTCTGCGTGGTGAGAGCTCTTAAAGCAACCCCGGTGTGGGCAGAGGGCTGAGGCAGGGTGGGGGCAGGCTTTCTGAGGTGACCTGCTGAAGTACTCACCAGGCCCGGGGCCACAGCCTCCTTTCCCAGGGTGGCCCCCCCTCCACACCAGCCCTCCACGGCTGCCATAGCAACCTTGCCTCCTCGCACAGGGCTCACACACCAGCTGGCAGGAATGCTGAACGGAAGGAGGGCTGCGTGGTTGGCCGAGGAGAGGGAGCTGGGCACCGGAGGGGGCACGTGAGGGGTGGGCCAGCTGCAGGCCTGGCAGTGCTGAAAGGGAGATGTGCTAGCCACATGGCCTGCCTGACTTAGGCTGGGGCTTGGATGGTGCCAGGAGATGAGACCATGGCAGAAGAAAAGAGCCAGGATCATGGACACATGCCACCATCTTCCTGGCAAGGCGCTGTGGCTTCCCTGCAGAGCTGAGGGCAGAGGGCACTGGATTCAACTCCTTTCTTTCTGGGCAAGTCGCCTTACCCCACTTGGCCTCTGTGGCTTCAGGCTCAAGGGCTGAGAGTATGAAACACCTCAGGCTGCAGAGCTGGAAAGATCTGAGGTACAATCTTGGCTGTTACGCTTAGGTCATTTCACTTTTTTGAGTCACAGTTGCCTCCTCTATAAAAAATAATTGTAGCACCCATTTGGGAGTCCATTGAGAGCAAATAATAAGATGAGGCTTGCAAAGTACTTAGCATAGCGTCTGGGACAAAAAAAAAGAGTTCAGGAAGTGTTGCCTGCCATTATTATTATTGCCATTTTAAATATCTCTCTCTCTCTCTCTCTCTCTCTCTCTCTGATGGGAATTGAACCCAGGAGCATTTTATCACCAAACTACATCCCCAGCCCTTTTTTATTTCTGATTTCAAAACAAGGTCTAACTAAATTACCCAGGCTGGCCTTCAAACTTGTGATTCTCCTGCCTTAACCTGCTCAGTTGCTGGGATTACAGGTGTGTGCCACTATGCCTGACTTTAATATAGTATTTTAAGTGACAGCTTTTTTGCCCATGTCAATATTAGATTGGGAGGCCCTGGAGTGGAGAGACCAAGACTTACTCCTCTTTTCATCCCCAGCAGCTCCAAACTTAGGCCAGGCCCAGGGCAGATACTGGGGTGGGGGTGGGGTGGGGTGGGGGTAAGGGTGGAGATAACACATGTATTGAGCTAAATGTCTTCAAAACTCCCCATGCAGCTTGGACACCCTATTCTTTTATTCTATAAATTTTAAAGAATAACTGCCCCTAGATTGTGTGAGCCCTGGGCCCTTTTCTATATATGCAATTCAGGTTCCCCCCAAGTCAGTTTGTTACCATCATTCTAGCAACTTAATCTCTTCCATGATCCTACAAAAAAAGGGACTGTGCCAGCCATCAGGAGTGATCTGTCTGCCAGATCATCTTATTGAAACAGAACCTGATCCCCAAGGCCTCAGGAAGACCCTGTAGATGTGAGTCCTCAAGCCCCTCAAGTGGTCTGGTTGACCCCAGGCACTCCAGGCAGAGAGGGCCCCAAAAAGGAGAAATAGAGACTGCGGTCTACATGGATTCATGTTTGGGCTCCAAACATGCCCCCTGGATTGCGCCACTGATTCCAGCAGGAACTAGGCATCAAAAGAGAAATTGGAATGTTTGGCCTCTAAAGCACAGAGCTGCCTTAGGCATGGAGTTGGGACAGGGGTCCTCCTTGTGTGGGGCCAAGGAAGGTGATAGCTATCTGACCAAAGGAGCCCTAGCTCTCAGGCTGTGGAGTGTCCTTGCCTAGGATTCTCATTTTCTCTGTATCCTCTGCTCTGTCTCAGCTGAGCGTAGGAGCCTGGGACCACTGGGCCAAGCAAGGCTGAGCAAAGGACCCCATGGCTGGTTCAGGGGAATGACGGCAGAGAAAGCGGCAGTAAGTCTGGCACACCAGGCAGTGGAGGAAGTGCTGCTTCCACATCAGCAAGGAGTGCCTATGGGGGCTCCATCATCAATAGACAGGCGCTGGGGTGCACTATCCTGGGCCTTGTGAAGATGGAGGGAGGTCATCTGAGGACTGCATGTGGACACCAAGCTATGGAGGGTTTCCCACACTGCAGATCATAGCCAGCCAAGGAGGGCCACCCAGAGCCCAGGAAAGATGAACACAGCTACTCTCTGTGGCAGCTGCCATGTGAGCCTTAGGAACCTGGCAGGAGTTAGGGAACAAGGGCTATGAAAAGAGCATGACGTTGGGTGGCAGAGGGCAGAAGCCAGGTTGCTCACTGCTGGAGTGGAGTATACAGATAAACCAGAGGGTGGCGGGAACAATCCATGTGGCAATGGTTTAGAGTGGGGGACACTGATATGGACTCATTTTTAGCTTAATATAGATACAGAAGGTTACATAGAAATATTTACAGATATGTGTATATATACTAGTTAGTATATGCATGGAAGCCTCTTGATTCTGTTAGCCAAGAGAGCCCAGTAACAATGAGCACATCAACTGTCCAGATCTTGGTTCCTAATACCATTCTCTGATAAAAGGAACTGGGGCCCCTGGCAGAAGCAGTTGATCCCAAGGTTAGAACAGGAAATATACAAGATGAGCCTAGAGCATCTTATAGTGCCAGAAAGGAAGGAAGTGCTAAAAAAATAAAATAAAATAAAACCCACAGGGATGGGAGTGCGTCAAAGGGAAATAGAAGCCAGCTGAAAGAGCTCTCAGTGGCCAAACTAGAACAATTTGAGCAACAAAATAAATAATGTAGTACTGGATAATAACCCAAAGTAGAAAACAAGTGGCCATGAGTCTATAGTGATATAAATAAATGATTGAATAAATAAATAAATGAAGGAGAAGAGGCAAATCTCTCAAGTAGAAGAATTGAAAATAATTTATGTAGATCCTCCTCCCACAAGCATTCCTTAAGTGTGGGCTGTGCATAGTGACTTCCTTCCAAAGAGTGGCATATGGAAAGGGAAAAAATAAAGAGTAACTTTACAGTAGAGAAACTTGACAAACATTCCCTCTGCCTAGGGATCAAGGTCAATGTCAACAATGACAAGTCATATTGATGATATTTATAGTATCTATATTGATAGTACGTAATTTTGATATGATGGGATAATAATGGCACTTTACTTCCATGGGATTCTTCCCCAAAACATATAACCTCAGTCCATTTGGGAGAAAAACATCAGACAAATTTCAATTGAGGGACAGTCAGTCTATAAAATACCTGACCAGTTCTCTTCAAAACTCTCAAGGTCTTCAAAAACAAGGCAAGTCTGAGAAATTGCCACAGCCATGAGCTTAAGGAGATATGATGACTACTTGGAATGTGGTGTTCTGGAAGGATCCTGGAGGAGATTAAGGACATCAGGTAAAAGCTAAGGAAAATAAAAATTAATAATTATATAGATTTTTGTTCATTAATTGTGACAAATGTACCAGCCTAATGTTAGATGTTAAGAAGAAGGGAATCTGGGCATCATGGTATATGGGAACTCTGTATAGTAGTTCCCCCTTATCCAAGGTTTCACTTTCTGAGGTTTCAGTTATGCCTGGTCAACACTGGTCTGAAGATATTAAATAGAAAATTCCAGAAATAAACAGTTCATATATTTTAAATTGTTCACTCTTTTGAGTAGTGTGATGAATTCTTAAGCCATCCTGCTCTGTCCCACCCAGGAAATGAATCTTCTTCCCTTTGTCCAGTGTATCCACGCTGTATATGCTATCCTCCCACCATCTTCCTGAGACTCCTGTGTGAAATAGATAGGACGACTGAAGCTGAGAGAAGCAGAGGGATTTGCCCAAGGTCACATAGGTAGGTCATAGAGGAACCAGTATGTGACATTTCCTTCAAGGACTTCTGCCTATTGGTAAAGTTTGGGTTACAACAGGACCCAACAATAGTTGAGGTATGAGTGGAAAGCTAGCTAGGTGTCTACGTGGTGCCACAGGGACTCTGAGAGGCAGTTACTTCCTCTGAGAAACTGGAAAATGGAGTACAGCATAATGGTTGATGTATAGTATTTAGAAATCAAGCTGGCTAGTTCAAGCCTCTATTCCTTCATCATTATATGACCTGGGCAAGTTGTTTCACATCTCTGAACTTTAGTTGCCTCATCTGTCAAATGGACATTAATGATAGTATCTACCTTTTATCATTGTTGTTATAAAGGTTAAATAGTTGATCCATGTAAATAAAGTGTGTAGAATAGTATCTGGTACATAATAAGTACTCAAGTAAATCCTAACTCTCATTATCTGCAGAACAGAGATCTTGTGTACAATTTTACTAATGGCTCTTCTGAGTCTTCTATTGTGGTGGATGTGGTAGAAGGGCTGCTGTTTTTTTTAAAAAAGCACCTAAGGGTTCCCCATGAAATTACAATTGCTTATTAGTATATTGGTCAGTGAACAAGCCCTTTGAAGCCTGATATTTGGAGAAAGCTTAGAAATCACCAGCATTGGGCTGGGGGTTCGGCTCAGAGGTAGTGTGCTTGTCTAGCATGTACAAGGTCCTGGGTTCGATCCCAGCACCATAAAACAACAGCCACAGCAACAACAACAGTTGTTTTAGATGGGTAAACTGAGGCCCTGAAAGGGAAAGACCCTGGCTGGAGGGCACTCTGCAAATCAGTGGCTAAACTGCAGACTTCCTGTACTAGACGCCTGCCACTCTATCAGGTTGATGTTGTTTTGCTTGTCTGTGGTGCTGGGGATGGAACTCAGGGCCTTGCACATGCTAACCAAGCTACGTCTCCAGCCCTCTATCAAGTTTATATTGTGATTCTTTAAAAAATACCTCTACTATCCCCAACCCTGTGCTAGGCACCATGGGGAAATGGACTAAAAAGAATGATATAAACCATGTCCTCTGCATTTACAGTTTTAACGCAAACTTCAAGTTAGACATGGTGGTGCATGCCTGTAATCCCAGCAACTCTGGAGGCTTAGGCAAGAGGATCATGAGTTCAAAGCCAGCCTCAGCAAAAGTGAGGCACTAAGCAAATCAGGGCGACTCTGTGTCTAACTAAAATACAAAATAGGTCCGGGGATGTGGCTCAGTGGTTTAGTACCCCTGGTTTCCATCCCCAATATATATATATAAAAAAGTAAGCTTCACAGATAAGATTCTAATGTTTGCTTGGAGAAAAAGAAGACAAAAATCAATATATATGGAAATGCTGGCTTAGGGACTCTAGTCTGGTTGTACAGAGGTTGGTAGCCATAGTAGGATCAGGGAGGGCCACAATGACTTTCTGAGGGAGCTTGTGCCTGATCTGAAACTTTAAAGTCTGCAGGCTTGTTGCAGGCAGAGAACATGGCACTTGGATAGAGCTGAGGCCTAGTGGAGGCAAAATGGCTCTTTATGAAGGTTGGGGGAGGCAGGTGATGAATACTGCAATTTCTTTTGTACTAGAGATTGAACCCAGGGGTGCTCTACCCCTGAATCACATCCCAGTCCTTTTTATTTTTTTTGTTTTGAGACAGGGTCTCACTAAGTTGCTAAGGCTAGCTTTGAACTCGCAATCCTCCTGCCTCAGCCTCTCGAGCCCCTGGGATTACAGGCACATGCCACCATACCCAGCCTACGGCCACTCTTAATCTACCAATAGTTTAACAACCAGTTTGCAAAATTTTTGAATATTTAACAAGTGATCCTCAACTCCAGGGTATCACTGACTATGGGTGAGAAAAGGTGTTTCCAGGGCAGTAGGAGCTGGGCCTTGTGGGGAGCAGGGTGTCAGGATGGAGGGCTGGCTGGTTTGGGTGTCACTGGCTCATGGAGCAGCTGGGTGCCAGCCAGCAGGTCACATGCAGATTCCACTATTAGCTATTGAGCTGTGCTCTTTGCTGGGCTCCGTGCCAGATATTTAACATACATTAGCTCATTTAATCCTCACAACAGCTTTGAGAAGTGTTCATTCATTCATTGTTGCAACCATCCACCCATGCATCTGTCTGCTGAACAAATCCATATTGAGGACCTACTATGTGCCAAACACTGTTTGAAGCACATGATGAAAACAGTCATTACCCTCATGGTGCTTCTATTTGAGTGGAAGGAAACAGACAATAAACACATTTTAAAAAGGAATGAAAAATAATGACCAGTTGTAGTGTTTGGAAGGAAACCAAAAAAGTACTGAATTGGGAACAAAAAGGATACTGCTGTTTAAGACAGGGTGGTCAGGAAGTATGTCTCGCAGGAGGTTATATGTAAGAAAAAGAAGGAGCTGGGCATGGTGGCACACTGTCTATCATCCCAGTGACTCCAGAGGCTGAGACAGGAGGATCGCAAGTTTGAGGCCAGCCTCAGCAACTTAGCAAGGCCAAGCAACTCAGCAAAACCCTGTTGCAAAATAAAATTTTAAAAGGACTCAGCTGTGACTCAGTGGTACAGCACCCTAGTTTCAATACCTGGTACCAAAAAAAAATAAATAAATAAATAGAAATTAAAAAGCTCAAAGAAGTGGGCAGGGGTCCAATACAGCTGGTCTTAGCAGGCTGTGGTGAGAACTTGGAGGGACTTATCATGGGGTTATCACATGAGCTGGCTCCTGTTTAACCAGCTCATTCTGACTAGTGTGAAGAATGGATTACAGAGAAGGAGAGAAACAGAAAGGAAAGCCAATTAAGAGATTTGTGTGTCTAGGCAAGATGATGCTAGGTCCAGAATGGTGGAGGTAAGGGCAGAAAGAGGTAAAGAAGGCCATGTCCAAGATCATGCAACTAATGAATGGTAGAACCTGAATTCTCATTCATACTGCTTCCCATGCCTCACACAGTCTCATGGAAAGAAATTTAAATTTGCCAATTTAAGATCTCAAAACCTGGGACAGGACTGGGGTTGTGGCTCAGTGGTAGAGTACTTATCTAGCATGCGTGAGGCACTCACTGGGTTCAATCCTCAGCACCACATAAAAATAAATAAATAAAATAAATGTATACTCAGGTGTCGTGGTATATGCCTATAATCCCAGCAGCTTGGGAGGCTGTGGCAAGAGGATTGTGAGTTCAAAGCCAGCCTTAGCAGAAGAGGGGGACTAAGCAACTCAGTGAGACCCTGTTGCTAAATAAAATACAAAATAGGGCTGGGGATGTGGCTCAGTGGTCCAGAGCCTCTGAGTTCAATCCCTGGTACCCCCTCAAGTGGTTTAAAAAAAAAACTGGTAAAAAAATTTGAAATGGAGTAATGACAGAAGAGGAATGCATCTCTTTATATATATTTGTAGCTTGTGCTTAAATGACCAGCTATTCAAATGCTCATATACTTCCATGGGAACACAGGCTCCTTGAGGGCAGGATCTGAGTCACACAGGATTTCCCGCCCAGAGCCTTGACTCATGGTGGGAAGAGTCCCTGAATCGAAAGCTGACCAATTCTCCCAGCTACTGTGCCAGCTCTGGCTGTGCCGGGTTTGGTTCACCTTGTCAAACCTCTTGGCTGAGTGCCCCTAAGCTGCACCAGAAAAAAAGAGAAGCCACTACCTAACCAAGTCCCTCTCTGAGCAGCACAAATACCTAAGGCTGTCTCTTGCAGGGGCAGCAGAGGCCCAAAACAGCAGTCCTGACTTTAAAATCTGATCTGCCCAGTTCAGCTGCCTCTCTGTTGTGGAAGCTCACACAAGGCACTTGACTTGTGCACATCTCAGTTTCTCCATCTATGAAATAGGGCAATGAGTGGTTCCCACCCGTGCAGATCACTGTGAGGATCGAATAAGATTACACAGAGAACATGCTTGATACATTTTCTGACCCACAGTGGTTTCTCTAGATGCTTCCTTCTTTCATCCCAGATGGGCGAGGAGTTAAGAACCCAGGGCCCGAAGTGCCTCTGATCTTGAGGTTCCCAGGGAATTCCCGGCCCAGTCCCAGGAGGTCAGCATGTGAGAGGCCAGTGAAGAAGCACACACCTTTCCTAGCCCCTTTCCCACCTGGGTTCCACTCCCCCATCCCCTCCTATCCCACCATGGCCTGTCTTAAGCACCTGGGAGTTGCCTAATTAGAGCTAATTAGCTTTCCCTGCAATAAAACCCCAAGGATGGAAAGGCTCTGTAGCTCAGACCTCTGACAGTAATCATGTTAAGTAGATATTTATTTATCCCTTTATTAAGCAAGCCAATTAGCATGTAATATCTAAGAAGCTGATTTTCAGGCCTGGGAGCTGAGCACGTGCTGTCAAGACTCGAAGACCCCACTTGGGGATCCTCAGTGTCTTGTCCTCCCTGATCCCAAAGAAGCCAAGTCATGGGATGGTAGGGTATCAGAAGAGCCATTGGACACATCTGTACTGTTTGGAGACTAAGGCTCAGTACAGAGGTAGGAGCTTGACCAAGATCACACAGCAGGAGGCAAAGGACTCCTTCAGAACATGGAAGATGTTAAGGAGCTCTGTAAAGAATACCCACTTGGCACAATGCGGTGTCAGGAGATATGATTGCCTTAAACTTTGGTGAGGGTGTGTGGTCAGAAAAAGCTTTATGAAGGATTTAGCATGCGTGCTTTGACCAGAGGACACTGGGTGGGGAAGGACGTACCTGTCAAAGAAATACCATGGTCAGAGACAGAAGAATGTACAGCGTGTTTGGGAACCTGAGGCATGACACTTGTCTGGGACTCTGGCAATGTGAGGGCAGTACAGTGGTGGGGAGTCCTCAAAGGGTGGGGAGGACCAGATGCTGAGGATTGAATGGCAGCCAGCTGAGGTTGGTATGTTACCACAGGATTAGCTAGGCATGGTGGCACACGCCTGTAATCCCAGTAACTTTGAAGGCTGAGGCAGGAGGATTGCCAGTTTGAGGCCAGCCTCAGTAACTTAGCGAGGCTCTCAGAAACTTAGTGAGGTCCTGTCTCATAGTAAAAAATAAAAAAAAGTCTGGGGGTGTAAGGTCTGGGTGGTAGAACATCCCTGGGTTCAATCCCTAGTACTGCAAAAAAAAAAAAAAAAAAAAAAAAGTGGCAGGAGGCTAGCATCAGGCAGCCCAGCCTAGGTTTCTACCTGGGCTCCCATCTGGGGAGGGAGTAGGGAGTCTGGACCACAGACAGACAAGGAGCAGATCAGCGGAGGAAAGTTCCTGCATTATTCATTCATTCGTTCAAGCCAGGCTTCATGAATGCTACCTTGTGGCCAGCAGTGGTCCTCGGGGATACTCCCAGTTGAATTATGGAGACAACCATGCAGCAAAAAGATTTGCAACCCAGCAGGGTGCAGTGGCACATATCTGTAATACCAGCAGCTCTGGCTCTGGAGGCTGAGGCAGGAGGATCTCAAGTTCAGAGCCATCCTCAGCAAAAGCAAGGCAGTAAGCAATTCAGTGAGACCCTGTCTCTAAATAAAACACAAAATAGGGCTGGGGATGTGGCTCATTGGTAGAGTGCCCCTGAGTTCAATCCCTGGTACAAAAAGTCAAAAAAGATTTATAACCCTGTGCAATAATAGCTGAGAAGGAAGAGAGGTCTGAATGAAGGAAGGGAGAAGTCTACTCTGCCTGATGCCGTTTGAAATAGCTTCCCAAGTGAGTGGGCAGATCTCCAAAGAATTAGCCAGGGCTCTAGATGTTATGATACTTAGTGTCTGTCCAGTACCTTTGACCTACCTATTACATACAGTATTTATGTGTTTAACCCTTCCAAGAACTCTGTGGGGCAGAGTATTAGTCCCATTTTACAGATGGCAGAAGCTAAAATTGAACAGTGAAGCAACAAATAACAGCATAGGCTAGAGAAAGCCCAGTCTTTAAAAGCTGTCAGCTCATAGTTCTAGTCTTAGCTTTACTACTCACTAGTTGGAATTTGAGCAAGATTCAGTGTCTTGGAGCCTCAGTGTCTCTACCCATAAAATGGGGAGAATGCTTGTTTTGGATTCATTGAGCACTTAATAAGTGCTCCACAAATGTCAGTTCACTTAATCCCTGCCCTTAAGTAACTTGCCCAAGGTCATCCAACTTGTCAAAACCCCAACCTAGGCCCTTTGACTCACAAATCAATCTTACCCAAGAGGGCCTCACTCACAATTTCTTTAGGGATGAGAGGGAGGCTGATGGAGAGGCAGAACAGGAGGGGGCTTGGCTATATAAGGATAATAACCCATGCTTTCTCAGCCTCCAAGGGAGGCTGGAAAGAGAAAGGCCGAGCTTACTCAAGCTGACAGCAAGGAGGATAGAGGCTAGACGTTCGGATGATTTTGCTGACAAAGTTGTGAATCACCAACCGGAAGAGCTGTGGCTTTGGAGGCCTGGGATCTCTAACAACAGAAATAATACCAATGAGTCTGAGCTGGGGCGAGGCTGCCCCATCCAGAGGAAGAGGGAATGATGAGATCTTCAAGGCCGCAGACTGGAAAGAACCCAAATAGGTCATCTGGTCCAGCCCCCTGCCTCTGGGCAGAAGTGTTCTGGAACCAGACAAATGAGAATCATGTTTGCTTTTCAAGGTCTCCAGGGGAAGAGATTCCTCAGCTTGCTTTGGTCATTCTTGAACATATTCTCACAGCTCACTACCAGAAGTTTCTTTCTTTTGGCTGACCACAATCTCTCTTGCTTTTTGTGGCAAAGTTGCTGGCCAACTTTTGGCCACTGGCTCCAGTACTAAGCAGGGAGGAACGATTGTGGCTTCTGTTTGCTGATGGGTAGCCACCAACTCCCAAGGGTCAATTCCAAGGTCAGCGACTAAGTCCGTCCATCATGAATCCCACCCAGCTCTCTGAACACCTCTGTAGCATATTTGCTCAGGTGCCCTATTCCTGTAGCAACATAGGCCATTGTCATCACCCAGGAGACCTACAGGACCTCAATCCCATGTCTTTGTTTCTGCTGTTACTTCCTAGACCACAAGCCCTTTCTTGCAGGATTCCAGCTTATTTCAGTCCAACCCACCCTTCAACACTTATTCAAAATTCATTTCCTCAGTGAAACCTTCTCAAGTCTTCCAGGCAGAGAAAACAATCCCCTCCTCAGGTCTTTGCTGTGTTTGCTTCACAGCCTGATATCAGGGATGGTGTTGGAGGCTAAACATGGCTGAATGTCCACAACGTTTTTCTTTCCTTTTCCTTCCTTCTTTCTTTCTCCGCCCCGCCCCCCCCCCCCCCCCCCCCGCCAAGTACTGGGGGGAAAAAACCCAAGCCCTTGCACATGCTAGGCAGATGCTACACCAAGGAGCTACATCGCCAGCCTGACTTTGGCAACTTCTTATGGTTCAACCCAAATACTAGGTCTGCTTTCCTCCCTAGAACTAAGGACCGAACTGTCTTCATCTCTGAACACCCGCCACATCCATCACTCCCCCACTCCCCCACCATGCTTAAGTGCCTGGAATATCGCCTTGTGCACCAAAGGAGCCAACACATGTTTATTGAATCTGTTCAATAGTCACGATAATGAAATGATATTATTTGGACGAGCCTTTTACCAAAGTTCATTCAGACATTTTGCCTCAGTTAATCTTTATAATCAGAGTGTGAGGAAGGTCCTCTTTTTTCCCAGCTCATAAAAAGGGGAAACTGAGTTACAATGAAGTTACATCCATGACATCTTACATCCATTATGATCCAGAATTGAAGGTGGTGTCCATATACATTCACCTCCAAGTAGCTAAAGAGTTGTATTTTCTTTCTATCCCAGTGTTTCTCTCCAAACATGATGTTCATATTGCTGATGTTCAGAGGATTTTAAGTGGCACACAAATGAGAACGTACATGTTCATAGTGACATACTCACTTTAAGATTTATTAGGAAAACAATACAAACACCATACCACAAATGGTTTCATGCATAACATTGCTTGGTATGACATTGAGATAAGTATTAAAGGTTTTTTTCTTCTTCTTTCCACTAGTAAGTCTATTTATCTTAGCATAGCAGTGCACACCTGTAATCCCAATGACTGTGGAGGCTGAGGCAGGAGGATCACATGTTTGAGGCCAACCTCAGCAACTTAGCAAGACTCTGTCTCAAAATAAAAGATAAAACAGGGATTGGGGATGCATCTCATTCATAGAGCACCCCTGGGTTCAATCCCCAGTACAAAAAAATGTAAGTCTATTTAAAGAAAAATATCAGCTAAATAATCAAAGAGGGATGATGAAATTATGGCAAAAGCCATGATGATGGGATGGAAACAATAAACCTGTGGGATGCACCACACTCTTCTCACATCCTGGAACCACCCAGCCACAGGGTTGCCTTGGGGGGCTCAAGGGAAGCTTTTCTTGAAGAGAATCTGCATACATGGTGGAAGTGAACAGCTGAGGGAGAAGAATCTGTGGATTCAATTGGACCTGGCTTGCTATCCTAGCCAAACCTCTTTCTAGAAAGCACTTTCTCTGCTCAGGGACAGAATGTAACCTCCAAAAGGAGCTAGCTCTCCCTCACTTTTGTATTCCCAGCATCTAGCAGAGGGCCTGACACCTAGTAAATGCTCAATAAATATTGGCAAAGTTTGAGTGAATAAAGGAGTTCTGTATTCCTCATTTCTCTGGCCCAGTGAGAAGAGGCAGTTTCTACTGTCAAAAATTATCCTGAAGCTGGGTGTGGGGCACATGTCTATAATCCCAGTGACTTGAGAGAGAGACTCAGGCAGGAGGATCACAAGTTGAAGGCCAGTCTTAGAAACTTAGGGAGACTCTGTCTCAAAATAAAATAAAGGGGCCTGGGAATGGATGTCAGTCTCAAAACACCCATGGGTTCAATACCAAGCACCATTGTCCCCCCAAAAAACAAGACATTATGAACCTTTAATGAAGTATCTCAAAGCATGTCACACTGGGTCAGGCATATAGTTGGCCTTCAATTGGTGGAGGATATACTTTTGCTGTAAGTATTGTAACAGGAGAGGATGATCTGTGAGCATCACATAAGGCAATTCAGGCTCTCCCCAGGCCCCAGCATCTCAGCTTACAGCTAAGCAGCAAGGCCTAGGACTTTGTTAGGCCTGAACATATACAGTGTCCTCACTCGCACTGCAGGGGACTAGAAGCTCTCATCTGCTTGTGCCTTGTGCCAAAGGCCTGGCCTGGCTTGCTGCTCCAAGAGCTCCCTCCTCAGAGTCTGGGCCATGCACCAGAGCCAAGCAGTTTCCCAGGCACCTCAGGGTCATCCCTGTGGCCTGCTCCCCTGCCAGATCCCCTACTGGGGTTCAAGTTCCTCTACCACATGGCCTGCCCAGCAGGCCTGGTGTTGGTGGTGTGGCCAGAGCAAAGGGCGATGGATCTCAGGCCCCACTGAGAGGGAGGCCCTGGAGGAAGGAGGCAGGGAAGGGGTGAGGAGCCCCCCCCCCAACACCTGGGGAGGCCAACACCAGCAGACCCGCTCCAGAGGTTGGAAAACCCCCTGCGGCCCCAGGAGGACAAGAGGCGTCTGTTTCTGTGGCTAATGTAACAGGTCCTTCATGGGGTGTGAGGTCTGGCTAGTTCAGGGCACGCGGAACCCGAGAGGGGCTAGCTCACAGAGAAGAGAGCTCTGTGCAACTGTTTACAGGTCCCTCTTATTATAGTTGCAGGCAAGGACTTAGAACACATGGTAGAGCTGGTCTGGGGGTCCCCAAACCTGGTTGCATCTGAACCACCCCAGGGGCATGTTAAAGATACAGACTTTCAGGCCCAGAATCAGCAAGGAGGGAGAAGGGGAGGAGCTGTGATCCTGCCAAATTGGTAAACTACGGCTATAGTTCACTCTATGAAAAAAACATTAAGATGTGAGCTGAGCATGGTGGTGCATGCCCATAAACCAACTACTCAAGAGGCTCAGGTGGGAGGATCACAAGTTTGAGGCCAGCCTCAGCAACTTAGTGAGATCTTGTCTCAAAATAAAAAGGGCTGGGGATATAGCTTGGTGGTAAACCATTCCTACATTCAATCATCATCTGCCACCCCCACAAAAAAAAAGAAAAAATTTAAAAAATAGATATAATTCACATATCATTAATTTCATCTTTTTTTTTGTACTGGGGGTTGAACCCAGGGTCGCTTAACTACTGAGCCACACCCCCAGCCCCCTTTTAAAAAATTTATTTAGACACAAGGTTTCACTAAGTTGCTTAGGGCCTCTCTAAGTTGCTGAGGCTGGCCTCAAACTCTCAATCCTCCTGCTTCAACCTCCCTAGCCACCGAGATTACAGGCGTGCGCCACCATGCCTGGATAACTTCACCCTTTTTAAGTGTACAATTCCATGGATTTTACTTTGTGCACCTTTATCACTATTTCATTTTGGAGTATTTTCATCACCCCAAGAAGAAACTTCACCCCTTTGCCACAAGCCCCTATTAACCACTAATTTGCTTGCTGTCCCCATGGATTTGCCTATTGTAGATACTTCTTATGAATGGAATCACATAATACATGCTCTTTGTATCTGGTTTCTCACACTTAGCATAATGCTTTCAAGGATCACCCATGTTAGAGCCTGGATCAATACTTCACTCCTTTCATTGCATGGATATACAGAATTTTGTCCATTTCTGAGACAGTTGCTGGGACTTTGGAGGTTATTCTACCTCCTAGCTATTCTGGATAATGCTGCTACAGACCTTCATGTGCAAATTTTTCCATGGCTTTCCTTTCTCTCGAGCACATATCTAGGAGTGGAATGGCTAGGTCATAAGATAATTCTGTTGAATAGTTTGAAAAGCTGCCAAACTGTTTTCCTTTTCATCGCCTTATATTTCCACCAGCACTTTGTATTTTCACCAACAATGCAGGAGGGTTCCATTTTCTCTGGATCTGTGACAGCACTTGGTATTTTCCTGAGGCTTTCGTTTGTTTTTGCAGTACTGGGGATGGAACCTAGTGGTGCTGTACCACTGAACTACATCCCTGGTGAAGTTAGCCAGGCATGGTGGTGCACACCTGTAATCTCGGTGGCTAGGGAGGCTGAAGCAGGAGGATTGAGAGTTTGAGGCCAGCTTCAGCAAAAAACTACACACACACACACACACACACACACATATATATATATATATATATATATATATATATATATATATATATATATTTTAATTCTTTAAGTCTTTCTAAGTTGCCAAGGTGGGCCTTGAACTCTCAATCCTCCTGCCTCAGCTTCTCAAGTTACTGGGATTACAGGCATACAACATCATGCCCCCATTTTGGGAGGTTTTTTCTTTCTTTCTTCTTTTTTTTCTAAATTCTAGCCATCACTGGGTGTGAAGTGGTATCTCATTGTGATTTTGATTTGCATTTCCTTAATGACTATGATGTTGAGCATCTTTTTATGTGTTAACCGAATTTGCATATCTTCTTTGGAGAAATGTCTATTTCTCCAAATTTCTCTTGCTCATTTTAACATTGGGTCTTTTTTATTCCTGAGCTGTAGGAGTGCTTCATACATTCCTGACACTAGACCTTTATCAGATATGATTGGGAAATATTTTCTCCCATTCTGTGGGTTGTCTATTTGCTCTCTTGATCTACAGTTCACTTTTATTCATGCCCCACTTTGGGAGGGGGACTGGGGATTGAACCCTGGGGCACTTTACCACTGAGCTACATCCCTAGCCCTTTTGATTTTTTTTTTTCTGTTTGGAAACAGGGTTTCCCTACGTTGCCCAGCCTGGCCTGGAACTTGGCGATCCTCCTGCCTCAGCCTCCCAAGTCTCTGGGATTACAGGTGTGCACCACCACACCCAGTTTCATCCTCTTTCTACAGATAAAGCAAGTGAGGCTCAGAGAGGAAAGGGGCTTGCCTAAACCAATTCTGTAAGAGTCAGTAGCAGAAAGCTTTCCCCTTTCCATCCTAGAGGCCCAGGGAGGTGGACTGGGAGGTGGAACAATGCAATAGCATGGATAATTCAAACCAGTGCCTCGCCCACCAATTATTCCTATTTGCTTTTGGAATGCACAATCCCAGTTTTGGTAGATGGCTTCTCTTGATCATTATGTCCTATTTCAACTGCTCCCAGTGTTTGATTATTTTCCTGTTATCCCATCAATGCTTGGTCAGAGAAAATGGCCCAGGCTTAAACTTCTTCTAGGGAGAATCTACATGAGGATGAGCAAGAATCCAGGCCAGTGTGCACGAACCTGTTGCTCTAGGGTACAAAATGGTCCACACACAAGGCTGAGGAAGAGTCCTCAGAACAGGAGTGCCTGCCAGGAGCCAGGTGTACCAAATCATCTTTTAAAGTTTTTTCCCCTGGTACTAAGGACTGAATCCACAGACTCCTTATCACTGAATTACTTCCTCTGTCTTTTTTTTTTTATTCTTTTATTTCAACATGGGGGTCTCACTAAGTTGTATAAGGTCTTAGTAAGTTGCTGAGGCTGGCCTTGAAATTGTGATCCTCCTGTCTCGGCCTCTCAAGTTGCTGGGATTTCAGGCATGCATCACCATGCCCAGCCCAAATCTTCTCCTTGAGATATGAATTTCCTTGTGTTGCACTACTGCCTCTTGTATGTGTCAACCGCTCAGCAACAGAAGAGTTTTTGGTTTTTTGCTTCTTCATTTCAAACATTAGGCCAACTAATATTAAACCCATGATAGAAATTAACCAAAACACATACAAAATAAATGTATATCCTGATTTGGACAGTAGGCAAGGGCAATGAGCCAATTTTATGAACCACTCCTTTGCCTACACCTCTGTTATGAGGGTTTACTGTAATTTCAGGGAATTCCCAATATTTCAGCAAATTCCCAACTTTCTTTCTCATTGCTTTTTGTGCCGCTTACTTAGCTAGTTTAAGAAGATTAAAACATTTTTTTTTTTTGGCTGGGCGTGGTGGCACACACCTGTAATTCCAGCTACTTGGAAGGCTAAGGCTCAAGGATCACAAGTTTGAGAACAACCTCAGCAATGGAGTGATACCATGTCTCAAATTAAAAAAAAAAAAAAAATTAAAAGGGCTGGGGATGTAGCTCAGTGGTAGAGTATATTGGGGTTCAATCTCCAGTGCCACAAAAACAAACAAAATGAGACTGAGTAGAGCTATTCTGGGATAGGGGCCCTCTCTTGAACACAGCACCTTACATCCAGGCCCAGAGGTCTCAGAACCCCTCTGAATTCTTCAGAACAGCATAAGAAAGAGTCAAGACGAGCAGGGTGCTAACCCTGATGCTGCAGATGCATGATGCTGGGACAGTCCTCAGCCATTTCAGGTTAGACCCTGCAGAGATGAGCACCCTCTGTTCCCTCCTCCCCCATGAAGCCTCCTCTCCCCTGTTCACTCCATCAGTACAGTATTAAGTACTAAGCGGCCTCCAGACAAAAGAAACTCCCAATCACCTCCCCTCTCTCCTCAAGCCAGAGAGAGCTTGAAGCTCTTTGGCCCCCTTCTACACAGAGGGACGCCTGAGGGAGGAGAGGAGGAGGAGAAGGAGAAGGTGGAGGCCACGAGGTTGGGAAGAATGGAGGCTGAGTTTCTGCAGCCTACTGTTGGTTTCCTCTCCCCACATGGTCTGCTTCAGCACAACAGGTTAAGACTAGGCCCCAGAGGGGAACAGAGAGGACAGGGACTTTAATTGGAGACAAGGGTCACTGTACCTCACTTTGTTCCCTATCAGGCTAGAAGAGCAACACAGGATCCCGGTAGCATCCAGCTAAACAAGGGTTGGGGGGTAGGAGGCAGGAAGATTCTAGAAACAGGAGTAGGAACCAAAGAAAGCAGGCATGGGGGAGGGGAAGACCCATTTTCCTTGTGTTCAAAAGGGCTGGTCAGCAGCCCATGAGTGGGGGCAGGGGTGTCAAAGGCTAGGGATGGAGACTGGGGTTTAGGACGGGGCTGGGGACTATTCTCAAGGTTCAGATAGCTGACTGTCTTGGAGGACCTCCTGGACCTCAAAACTATGCCCGCCTTCCAGCCCACAGACACACACACAGAAAGAACTCCCAAGCAATTACCCATTTTCATAGTCCACCAGGAGGAGCAGAGGATAATTGGGGAATATTCTGCCATCTTCCAGATAGAGAAATATGAGTCCCAGGAGAAAGAAAAGCTGGCCATTGACAACAGAACCTAAAACAAGAGCCATTGCCAGCCCCATGGAATGAGCCTTGAGGTGGGGGTGGGGGACGCCTAGGATTTGGCAGGTAGGATGGAGGTGGGAGGTGAGGTGGAGCTGAGCCGGTTGAGACGCTAATCACTAGCTCTTTATTTAGCTTTTGATCTGAAGCAGCTAAACTAATGCAAATTAAATTCTACAAGTGAAAAGGGTTTCTCTGGTGAGACTGCTCAGCGGAGGGCCCAGAAGCCAGGTAGGCGAGGACCCACCCCAGGGAAGATTGGCCAGGAGCCCAGGCAGCCACTGGGTGGCGCTGTCTCTCCACCCAAGTTGTTTAGGCGGGTTTCAGATGCCAGGGCAAAGAAGTCACCCCCATTCATGCCCCATCCTGCCAGGGCCTTAACAAAGGCCTCTTGGGTTAGGGCAGGGAAAACCAGTTTGGACCAAACTCTAGGCCTCCTCTGACACGTGGGTGGGGAATGGAGGGTCCAGACTGGCAGGACTCAAGAAATTCAGGGGAAGGAACAGGCAGTTGTGTTGGGGCCCAAGGGGCTGCCCCATTTCTCCACCACTCCTTGGAACTAAGAAGCTCCAAGTATCCTGAGACTGAAGATGAGAAAAAAAAAAAAAAACAGTTCTCCCCATTTTAATAGTGAATAGACTGAGGTCCAGAACCCCAAGGGCCTAAAACCAAGTGGGACTAGCCACCTTGGAAGTATCTCTTCTCAAAACTTAGGGTTCAAAATGAGCCCCTTTTTGGCTAGGCCAAAGCAGGAACTAGAAGTGGGCTTTAGAAATGCAAATGCCATACATGAGTGACAGGCCAAGGACAATGGAGGAGGGTGCAGTGAATAGGGCAGCCTAGGCCTGGGAGCTCCCTGGGGGAGGGAGCTGGAGGAAAGAGGCTGGACCCCATCACTGGGATCCCAGACCTGGCGAATTGGAAGGGGCAGGGAGGGGGAAGGGATTACGAAGCAGATGGGGTGGGGCTCCAAGGAGTGGTACCCTGCTGAGAGGTGGGGCTGGGATGGGGACAGAGGAGCCCTGGGCATGGGGCCAGTGGGTACAGACCCACTAACCCCGGAAACCCAGAGAAAAATGGGGCAGAGAAGCTAAGAATTTGGCTGGGGGTCTGAGCAGGCCCAGAACTAAGGAAGGCAACAACAGGTGCTTGGGAAAATGCATCCGCTGGGTCCGTATACCAAGGTCAGGTGAAGGGGCTGCTCCCCAGTCCTACTGCCAGGAGTTTGTTGTGTGCTCCCTCACTCATTAGAGATGTGCTCCAGAGCACTGGTCCAATTGCAAGGAGGGTATCTGCCTCGCAGGATCCTTGGGACAATAGGGGTAAGTGCTTAGGAAAGTACAGAAGTGCTCCATGAATTCTTTTTTGTTTGCAGGGGCGTGGGGGGGGTACTGGGGGTTGAACTCAGAGGCACTCAGCCACTGAACCATATCCCCAGCCCTATTTTGCATTTTATTTACAGACAGGGTCTCACTGAGTTGCTTAGCGCCTCGCTTTTGCTGAGGCTGGCTTTGAACTTGCCATCCTCCTGCCTCAGACTCCTGAGCTGCTGGGATGACAGGCGTGCGCCACCACTCTCAGGTGCTCCATGAAATCTTATGGCTCCTTTGATCAATATTGACTGTCCCACCTGTGAGCTCTGGGCTTGGCTTGCTGGCTCTGTGGCTCAGAGGTTGGTACCCCGCGAATAAGGCTGGCTGTGCTGAAGGGGCTCCACCTGGGTCCGGCTCTGTTCTGAGGAGGCTCTGGAAGCCTAGGTTATGAGCAGCACAGTCCTGACCAGCTTGCTGGCCCTTGGGGTCTGAGGAATGGGACTTCTTGCAGGCCTGAGCCCCAAGTTAGGAGAGGGCTTCTGAAGAGGTACGTCAGAGAGTGGCTATGTGTTGGAGGACATCTTGGTTAGCTCTGGTGGCCCAGCCACAAACTAAGTCTCTGATAGAGGCAGTCAGAAGGCCAGAGAGGGAGTCCCATCCAAATCAAAGTGCACCAGTGGCAGCCCATCTAAGGAGTGACAAGAAAGTTATATATATGTTATTTATTTTTCTTCATCCTTTAATAATTGTGACATTCATCATATCTTTTGTAATATACATAATCAAGAAATAAAGTTAGCACACATATAGTGACAGCACATACATGCTTCCTCTGTCTCGGAAGCTGCATTAACTCCCAGGATGCTTGAAATGCCTTATGGCTATAAGGACTTTGACCGTCTCCACTTTGCATACTTTTTTTTAAAAAATATATTTTTTAGTTGTAGTTGGGCACATTACATTTATTTTATTTATTTATTTTTATGTGGTGCTGAGGATGGAATCAGGGCCTTGCACGTGCTAGGCCAGCGCTCTACTGCTGAACCACGACCCCAGCCCCTCCACTTTGTATACTCTTAAGCACAGACAGATAAGTCATATGCCCAGTGAGAGCCAGGATGCAAATTCACCCAGGCTGGCCCCAGAGCACATCTTCAGAACCATACATTATATATAAATCAGTCCTTGTGAATATACTGGGTGGGTGTGTTCAAAACACTCCAGGAATAAGAGTCCATGATTTTAAAAGTTTGGTGACCACTGTCCTGTAAGGGCATTAGCTCTAGAAGGACCCTTAAAAGATGTTCATGGTGTAGGTGGCAACATTAAAGCCCAGAGAGGGCAGCACTTTGTCTCAGATGACACAGAAGATGAATGGCAATGCTTGACCACTAATCTAGATGTTTTGTCTCCTATGATTAAAATTCCCAATTGCTCAATTGCTCCCATATCCCCGTTCCCCACTCCTCCTCTCTTCCTTTCCTCCTGTCTCCTCCACCAGTGTTCTTCCTGCTCTCCTGTGATCCCAGCCTCCACATGTGCAGGAAGAACAGCTGCTTCTGGCTCACAGGGCTGCCTTCCGGACTTTGGCCAGGATCCTCCTGGTAACCCCTTGGCCCAGGTCCAGAGTGGCCACTGTCCTGTGGGAAAGAGGAGGTGGCAGTGTGTGTCTTAAGAAATTGGCTAGGTAGGCAGAGCCACGGAGAAAATCAGCTTGGGAAGCAGGGCCTCCTGACCTCATGATCTACATCAGGCATGCTCACAAATGAAGAAGGGGGGAGGTAGAGTTATATAGGTGCACAGGAGAGTGGAGCTATATATAAATCCATAAATGTATAGTTACATAGATATGGCGGTCCATAAATCCATAGAAACATAGCTACAGAGCCATAGAGATTACCACGTAGATACATACAAATTCTCCAGACAGAAGAAAGCCTTATGTAAAAGTGTGAATAAAAGCCTTGTTAGAAAGTGTGGCTATTTAAAGCACCACAACTTGATTCTCCCCTTTGGGCTGGAAAGATGTGTCACTGAGGACCAGAGGAATCACAGATTGGGCTACTCTGGCAGCCTCTGAAGCTGCCTCTTCTCATTCCTACGTGACGTTGACACATTGTAAGGGAGGAGGTTCACCACCACCAGGTGCTCAGCTACCTCCTCCTGCCTCCAGTGGCCCTGGCCCTCTGCAAAGGACTTCTGTCCACTCTTGAATTCTCTGAATTGAGCCAAAGGCTGCCTCCATCCATGGGTGCCAGCTCCGCTCCCCAGGGACCACCAGACCCTAGTGTGTTCTCTCTGCCCAGTGATAGGCCTTAGGAGGTGTGAAAACAGAAATCACCTCCCTCAGAATCTTCTCCAGGCTCATCCTGACCCGCCGTGTCTGTGTACCCATGAGATGCCTCTCTTTGCCCAGAGGAGCAGCAAAAGGGGAGGCCTGGAAGCCTGGGCCAGGTCTTACCAAGGGCCCCTGTGGCCTCAGGCACATTCCAAGGCTCTGACCCATGCAGCTGGCCACAGCTGCCCTTGGGAGCCACTCCCTTATCTTTGAAGCAATGGGTAGGGTTATGGTTAGCTAGGAATAAGGTCCCTCAGATACCTCCAAGAGACTGGGACAGAGACAAAGGACAATGAACTCCAGGGACCAGTTCTTGGTCTCTAACTTTCTTCCTGCTTCTGGTTGAGGTCTCTGACTCTCTTTTATCTGCCCCCTCCTCCTTTCTCTTACCTTTATCTCTTTCCTTTTCTTTGTCCTTTCCTCTGATATTCTCTCTCTCTCTCTCTGTCCCCCCCCCCCACACACACCTCTCTCTGAATGTGTGTGTTGGGGGCAGGGCACTGGGGATTGAGCCTAGGGGTGCTCTACCACTGAGCTAGATCCCAGCCTTTTCAATTTTTTAAAAATTTGAGGCAGGCTTTCTCTCAGTTGCTGAGGCCTGCCTCAAACTTGCAATCCTCCTGCCTCAGCCTTCAGGGTGGCTGACACTATAGGCTTGCACACCATACCCAGATGTTTCTCATTTTTCTATTTCTGTCTCTCCCTTTCTCTGTTTATTGTTCCTGCTTCCCTAATCTCCCCCACTTTTCTTTTCTCCTACATGTTTCTTTGTTCCTCCCCTCACCCTACTCTAACTAGATCTTGGATTGGGTCTTGGTCTCTCTCTCTCTCTCTCTCTCTCCCCCCCCCCCCCCCCCCGCCCCACAGACTGAACTCATGAGCATCTCCCAGCCCTTTTTAGAGACAGGGTCTTGCTGAGTTGGTTAGGGCCTCGCTAAGTTGCTGAGGCTGGCTTTGAACTCATAATCCTCCTGCCTCAGTCTCCCGAGCTGCTGGGATTACAAGCCTGCACCACTGTGCCCTGCTTTTATTTGTGTCTAACTTTGAGAACTTGCTTAGATATTCTGGTGAGGGAAGCTGACTAGAGAACAAACATCCCATGGGTCTGAGGTGACTGCGACAGAGAAATAAACACAAAGAGGGCCATGGGGGACAGAATAGCCCCACGGTTCTTTCACTGACCCCCACAGCACCTTTCATGGCTGGCCATCCAGCCTGCATTTACTTCCCTCTAGGGACCAGTGTCCCACTCTTCTAGAGACAGCCGTGCCCTTGTAGAATAGCTCAATCTCATAGAAAGTCTTACCCTGAAGTGACTGAAATCTCTATCCCTGTGACTTCTACCCGCAGGTCCTAACTGTGGTCCTTGGGATCACCCAGGTCACCCCAGGTCCCTCTGCCTTTTGTCAGTCCTTAAGGGGGCTCTCCAAAGAAGTAAGTTCCTCTTCTGCCTGCATTTTCTCAATATGGGCTCTCAAGAAAGAACTCAAGGTCCTCTGGCCCAGACTCATTGCACTGCATGCTGGGAGAAGGCCCTCCAGCCCAAGCCCAACTCTGGTGGCACATTGGAAATATTCTAGGAAGGGGCTACCAGTCACAAAATAAGCCCCAGCCAGTTGTGTCTCAGCAGCTCAGATTGATAGTGCGTGTGGTGTTGGGAGTGGGGGGTGGAATAGAAAGGAGCCCTCCCTGAGGAAACAGAGAAGATGGGAAGGACAATGGGAAACAGGCCAGGCCAAGAGGAAGCCAAGACCCAAAGCCCTTGACAAGAGACCCAGGGTGCCCAAGGCACTAGGCAGCTGGGAGCCAGAGCGTGGGGAAGCCTGCCTCCGGGGGCACATCAGGGTTGGTTGCCCTGTAGAAAAAAAGCACAGAACATTCAATAAGTGCCTCCAGCCCAGGGTCTGGGAGCAGCAAGAGTTTGGTCACCCTCATACCCCCAGGTGGGTAGGCCAGAGGGGCTTGAAATCCTGCTAGCCTGGGCTCCTCGTACTGCCCTGGAACAGGAAGGTGACCAATTCCACATCTCCTTGTCAACTTCTATCAGACTTGGCACTTGGGCAGCCCTCCCATAAGACATTCCACTGGTCTCAGGTGCTTCCAAAGTCTTCAGGGTAATGGGGGTCCCTTCTATGCTTCTTTTGAGAAGACTATGGGCCTCCCTGGAATGATTCCAGAAGCTAACCAGTATCCTTCATGCTGCAGCTGTTGCTCTGGCCCTAACCTCGGTACTGTTTGCTATTTGCTGCACATTTCCTGAGTGCCTTCCTTCTCGGGGCCAGGCCCTGTGCTTAGCTTTTTGCCTACATATCACTAATGAAAGGGTTAACACCATGTGCCCCACCAGAAGCCCTGCCCCCCTTCTGGCATCCCCCTGTCCCCCTCAGGCAGTGGGAATCTATTCCCTAAGGCAGCACTTGGCAGAAAGGGGCTCACTCTGCCCAGCTGACCACATGGCTCTTCTGTCCCCCGCCTCTCTCTGTTCTTCATGCAAGTGTCAGGAAACAGGATCCAAGGGAGAAGCATGCACCTGTTCCTGAAGTTTCTGACAGGCCCCTTCTTCCCTGCCCCAGCCCCTGGGCGCCTCAGTGCCCCTGGGGCCTGATGGGAAAGAGAAGTCACAAAGGCACTGCCACCTCCTCCTAGTTGTCTTTATTTGACCTGCCATATTTGGGCAATGCTGTCAAGAGAGGAGAAGCAGTCGAATGTTGCTATTACCAGCACAGAGTACAGAACCAGATCTGTTGGGGGCCCCATAACAGTTTTGTAAGTCTCAGTTTGCCCCATCTATAAAATGGGTATTATAATAGTATCCACCTCAATGGCCCTATTGAGGGTTATCTGAGTTAATGTATATAAAGTATACAGAATGGTGCCAGAGGCATAGTCAATAAATAACTCATTGTTACATAAATGCAGTCCCTGAGCTAGGTTTGGTGGTGCACACATGTAATCCTGATAAACCCAGAGCCTGAAGTGGTAGACCACAAGTCCGAGGACAGCCTCCACCATTTAGTGAGAGCTTGTTTTAAAATCAAAGATATAAGAACCAGAGCTGGGAGTGGTGGTGCACACCTATAATCCCAGTGGTTTGGGAGGCTGAGGCAGGAGGATCGTGTGTTCAAATCCAGCCTCAGCAGATTAGCAAAGCACTTAGAAATTCAGGGAGATGCTGCCTCTAAATAAAATATTAAAAAAAAGGGCTGGGAATGTGGTTCAGTGATAAAGTGCCCCTGAGTTCAATCCCCAGTATATCCCCTGCCAAAAAAAAACAGTCCCTGTCCCCTAGGGGGCCCCAACTCCTACCTTGCAGGTTTCCCCAGTTTCTGCTCTATCTCGTTCTCCCTGGCCAGGCATGGGAACTCTGCCCTCGGTTGCTGCCCCAGCTCCCTCTCTCACTATCTGTCAGTCCCCTGGGCTGGACCCTACTCTGTGGAGCTCAGGTACCCTCTGGGGATGCTGCTGGCCTGCAGGGAATGGCCTTCCTCCACCTACAGTTCCGTGGGGTCCTCCCCCGGGAGGCCTCTTGCCTCCTCCTCCCCAGAGTGGGGCAGCTGCTCTGCCTCTTTAAGGCCCTAACTAGGTCATCGCCCGGCTGAACATCCCCCTCACATTCCCCTCACACTAAACAATCTGATCTGATCGCTGGTGATGAGGTCAATTTCACATGGCTTTGTTCCTGCAGTGAGCTTGTCACGACCAATCATTTCCGAGCGAGGAGCCCATAATCCCGCGCTGGCTCCCTCGCCCCCAGAGGCCATGGCCCCTTTCTTGCTCACCAATGTGAGGTCCCTAAGGGCCGGCTCAGCACGAGTTTCTTCATGGCCTCGGTGTGCCCTACCGCTCCTCCTGGTTGCAGTGGGAGGGGGCCTGGTTTGGGGTCAATGATGAGGCTGCCAGGAGGGAGCAGAAAGGGTGCCCAGTAACCTGGAGCGAAGCCAGTCTCCAGGGAAGGAGGTGGGTGTCCAAGGCACGAGGGCAAGGGATGGCATGCATTCAGGGGCCCATGCAGTGTGGGGAACAAGCTCTTCCTTTGGCGTGACCCGTAGTGAAACCTTGTGTCCTGGGGACCGAAGCAGGGGCTTGGGAGAGATTCCAAATGTAGACCCCCACCATGCCCCCTTGCCTGGATGCTAGGAGAGCCTAGTGGGGCTCTGTGCTCTCTGCCCTGTGCGTGCTGGCTGCCGGGGAGTCCATATTAGGGGCTCCGGCACACTTATGGACCTGAGGACTAGGATTCCATCCCAGGCCCAGCTCAAACTAGCAGCATGCTCTTAGCCAAGTCCCTTCTTCCTGAGCCTCGGTTTCCAAGGGTCCTAGGAGTGTGCTGTACTGCAGCGGCCCAGGCTCCTTTGCAGTTTGGAGCATTCCTGAGCCTTGGTGGGAGGGGCCTTGGAGGCTTGGTGTGTAAGGGGGGGGAGGGGATGGAGATTTGGCTCCCCTTCTGCCTTCCCAGAGGGGCTTGCACGCCCCCCCCCAGAGTGGGTGTCAGTTATGTTTGTTTTGGGTGGGAATAAAAAACATCATGCCAGAGGAAATGAGCTTTTCTTCTTTCTCCTGCATCCTTCTTGCATGACAGGACGCATCCCATCTGCCTGAGCCCCGAGGAATGGACCACAATAGCAGAAGAGACGGAGCCAGCCTGACTGGGCTCTGCCTAGGGACGCTGGCTTCCAAGAGGGGGCTGGGGTGGGGAAGGGAGCACCAGGGCAGCTGGGGGCAGCCTGCTGGGCATCTGGGCCTCAGGTGGATCCTGTGGCTAAGAATGAAGAGGGGAGGGAGCGTGCCAGGCTCTGGGCAGGGAGCTTTAGAGACGTTGCTTCGTTGTCTCATTTAGTTTTCAGTGACCATTCCTACCTTTTACAGATGAGGACATTAAGCCAGGCTCAGGAGTGAGGGACAAGAATGCAAGTCTAGCTGGGTACAGTGGTGCACGTCTATAATCCCAGTGGCTTGGGAGGTGAGACAGAGGATCATGAGTTCAAAGCCAGCCTCAGGAATAGCAAGGCACTAAGCAACTCCATGAGGCCCTGTCTCTAAATAAAATACAAAATAGGGCTGTGGGTGTGTCTCAGTAGTTGAGTGCTCCTGAGTTCAATCCCCAATACCACCCCCCAATAAAAATGTGAATCTAGCCAAGCACGGAGGCTGAGGCAAGAAGATTGCAAGTTTGAGGCCAATCTCAGCAATTTAGCAAGACACTAAGCATCTTAGTAAGACCCTGTCTCAAATAAAATCTAAAAAGTGTTGAGGATGTGGTTCAGTGGTTAAGCGCCCCTAGGTTCAATCCCCCACCCCCATCCCCAGAAAAGAACATATGTCCTTCTGCCAGTCTCAGGAGTGAGGAGCAAGAATGAGCTAGGCAGGGCAAGGCAGGGCTGAAGGATGGGTTCAGAACCTAACGGGGGCAGCAGGCTCCTCTTCAGAGAGTTGATCTCTGAGAATGTGACACCCAAAGGCATGACCTAGCCCAGGTCCAGCTAACAACGTGAAGGAGAGGACTAGACCAGAGCTTTGGATCACACAGACCTGGCTCCCGGCCCCAGTCACTTCCTTGCTGTGAGACTTTAGGCAAGCCACTTGCCCCTCTGAGCCTTAGTTTTTGACTCAGTCTGATGAAGGTAAATGAACTTGACCTCAGAGTGTTGTCAGTAATATTGGATGAGATGATGGGTACATACATAATACCAAGCAAATGTTATTTTTTATTCCAGTTCATTAGTTTTGCCTTAAAACAAGTCCTTGATCTGGCCACCTGTCCGCACCTCCATGGCTGCCAGCCCCATCTGGGCCTCTCTCACCCTCTACCTGGTGAGAAGCCTCCTGAGGTCTCCCTGTTTTGAGGCTTGTTCCCTCCAGACTGTTATTCAAGCAAAACCCCAGCAATCTGTTATAGATCACCCATTTCCCTGATCAAAACCCTCCCAGGACTCCTTCCCATGTCCCTCAGAGTAAAATGTGGAGTCCTTTTTAAAAAAAATTTTTTAGTTGTAGATGGACAGAATAACTTCATTTTATTTGTTTTTATGTTGTGCTGAGGATCAAACCCAGTGCCCTACAAGTGCTAGGCAAGCACTCCACCACCGAGCCACAACTACAGCCCAAAGATGGGGCTCTTACCCATGGCCTACCAGGCTCTTCACAGTCTGCACCCTGCTAAATCCTCCTGTGGGATCACTTTCTCTGTACTTGCTCTGTTCCAATTATGCATATCTCATCCATGCTTGAACCCACAGAACAGCTCCTACCTCAGGGCCTTTGCATTTGCTATTTTCTCTGTCTGGAACACACTTCCCCTAGTTCTCACATTTACTTCCTTCACATTTTACAATTCTCAGTAGAGATGTCCATTCCTTACGTCTGTCCTCTTCAAGCTTTCTTGATTCTAAGACTTCATCCTGTATGACTTCTTCCTAATGTCTAACTGACACTCATACTGCAGTCATTTAACCTTGGTCCTTGGAGCCCTGTCCTGAAATGATGTCTATTTATGAAATCATTGCTCAACTTTGAGGCCCTCAGTACTCAGGAATCTACTTAGGCTGTACTCATAAAGCTCTCATATTGAGAGAGCTCTATGGGGGACTGGTAGGAAAAGGAAAGGGTAGTTTGTTTAGGTACCTAAGGATGTTGAGCACTCACAACATGTGCAGTGTTCTCATTATTCTCACTACAGCCTCTGGGGTAGGGATTCCCATTCCCATCATTGCAAATTAAGAAACTGAGGCTCAGAGAGACACGTGATCTTTCCAATATCACAGAGCTGATTGCCTAGTGGGCTCCTGGTTCCAGAACCTAACAGTCCATTTTTATATTTTATTTAGAGACAGGGTCTTGCTGAGTTGCTTAGGGCCTCACTAAGTTGCTGAAGATGGCCTTGAACTCACGAGTCTCCTGTGTCAGCCTCCGAAGCCACTGGGATTATAGGCATGTGCCACTCCACCTGCTACCAGAGCCTATTTTCTATTCCTCATGTTAGAACAGACCCCTTGCCACATACACAGCAGAAGCATTCCCAGGGGACCTAAGGAAAGCTTGTTTAATGATTGCTTGCTGAATGCCCTTTGCCTTAATCCATTTCTGTTGGTATAACAGAATACATAACTGGGTGTGGTGTAATCCCAGTGGCTTGGGAGGCTGAGGCAGGAGGATCGCAAGTTGGAGGCCAGCCTTAGCAACTCAGTGAGACCCTAAACAACTTAATGAGACCTTGTCTCAAAATTAAAAATAAAAAGGGTTGGGGATATAGCTCAGTGGTTAAGTACCCCTGGGTTCTGTCCCCATTTCAAAGACAAACAAAACAAACAAGACTGGGTTATTTATAAGGAAAACAAGTTTGGCGGGGGGGGGGGGGGGGGGGCCTTATGGTTCTGGAGGCTGGGAAGTCCAAGAGCATGATGCTGGGCATGTCGTCAGCTTCTGGTGAGAGCCTTTGCTGCTTCAACTCATAGTGGAAAGCAGAAGGACAAGTGGGCATGTGTGAAAGAGGCAACACCAGCCCCCTCTCATGGTACCTAATCCAGTCTCACCACACAAGGCCTCGCTTACTCCCTGGAGATGGCAGTGATCCATTCATAAGGGCAGGGCCCCCATAACCTAAGGCCTCTCTCTAGGACCCACCTCCTGGCGTTGCCACACTGAAGGCAACATTCTGTACATTCTGGGAAATGCATTCTGGGAAACCCATTGAAACCATAGCACCCGTCAAGCCACCTCTTGGCTGTCTCTTTGCTACATCTGGTTCCTCCAGGAAGGAACCCCCCCTTTCCTGGTGCTACTGTTCAATTGCATTCAACTGAGTAAAATGCCCCAGGGCTCCAGAGTGGCCACAGGGGACAAGACAGAGCACAGACCCATAGCTCACTCTGATACCAGGAAAAAGTGACACACTAAATTCCTGGGAGTGCAGGCCATGGAGAGGGTTGTCTTTGCAGAGTGAGCCATACTTGAACTGGCTTCTGAATGGTGAGTAGGGACTTATTTCATAGAGATGGAGCAGACAGTGAAGGGACAGCAGAGACACAGGCCCGGTGGTGTGAAGAATGGGGCAAGCCACTGCATTGTGAGTATTTGAAGCGAACTGCCAGAGCTGAGGTAGGAGAGGAAGTGGAGGCCCGGCCTCCTCTCAGCTCCCAGCCGCTTCGAGCTGCTATCAACTATCTGGGCATTTTAACAGACAAAATATCCCACAGTGGTGGGCAGGGCCAGCCGAGGGATTCCACTTGGGTCTTGGCACTGGAGCCACAAAGAAGGAAGGGCATGAACCCTGCGAAGCTTGGATAGCTTTTACCCTTGGCCAGAGACAATTACCCGGATGAGGCCCATTAGCAGCCTGATAAATGAGAAAGCAAGCGCTGGCACTTGGGGAGAAGTGGATGGTGTGGCAGGAAGGTGGTCAAGGGAGGTAGGCTGGATGAACCAGCAGCCACACTTCTTCCTGATCATCCTCTCTGCTCATCATGGAGCAGCGACGGGAAAAGGACTTGTGCATTGAATCTTCCTGGAGTACCTATCATAGGCCAGCCTCAGAGCTTTAAATAGTTTCTCATAGCATTTTCCAGACAGTACCATGGGCTAGCTGTTGTTTTCCCCATTGTACAGATGGGGAAAACAAGCCACAGGAGGGCACTGAAGTGTTCAAATCTCTCCTCGTCCTCCAAGATGCCAGCCTGTTTGGTCCTGTATTTGTACAGAGAGGGACAGGAGCTTGCCCAGGAACACAGCAGGCTGAGAAGAGGGCCCTGCGGCCCCCTACCCAACACACCTGGGCTTGGGGGAGCCGGTGTGTGTAGAGCAGGGACGGAGGCAGTGTTGTGGAGGAGGGTGGGGACTGCCCACCTGAAACATTTAATTTTCCTCCTCGTAAAGTATAAATGTCTGACTATAAAGCAAGACTTGCTCACACATGCTTTTGGCGGCTTCGGTGCATGAAGATAGCAGAGAGCTCAGAAGATCTAATTGCTTATGTAATCTCTGTCGAATTTGGTCTATCGGGAAATATCTCTTGGAAGTGTTTATCACATCCCATGTTATAAATAGCTAAGCTCGGCTCTCCTCCGCACCTTCCTGCACTGCCTGCAGGAGCTGGGCTGGCCGGGGTCAGGAGGGAGGAGCCGTGAAGGGAAAGCAGGCCCTCAGGTGAGGAGGGGGCACCTTCCTTGGCAGTGGGCAGCGAGGCTCAGAGGCAAGTAGGGAGGACACTGGCCTTCATCAAGCACAAATTCAGGACAACTTTATATCTGGCTCACCCAACCCCTTGGTGCTCCCCCTCCCCTGTATCCCTTCCATGAAGACAATCACTCTTGTTCCTACCTGTGAACACCTAGTTGAACAAAGAATCCAGGCAACAACATGAAGCTGGCAAAAGGCAATACATCCCTGGAAATTACCCTGATATCTGCATCCCCATTTTATTGACCAGAAGACTGAGGCTCAGGAAGGGAGCAGGCACTGGGATGTGGCAGTGCTTGGTCCAGAATCTTGACTTTTTGTAGAATGGAAAAGGGCCACTCCGCAACCATGCAGGATGCTGCTCACCTCCCTCTGGGAGGAAGGTGAAGAGGTGACTTGGTCCTGCTTTCACCCCACACACTCTGCTCCCTCTCCTTGAAGCAGTTTTAGTGTAGTTGGGTCACACCAGCCCTAATATGCCCAATTTCCACAATCCTGAAAGCCCTGCATCTTCTCCTCTGCTCAGCCTTCCCTTTCCACCATGCTTGTGGCCCCAGGCCCAAGCCTAATTCTTTCCTGAAGTTTCTGGTCATCAGTTTCCCAGCCTTCCTTTCTCTGGGCCCCTCACCTGCTTGCTCTTCTCCGTGATTACTTGTGTCAGTTTCCTATGGCTGCAAAAACAAACCACCACAGACTTGGTACCTCAAAGAAATATAAATTCATGGGATGGGGATATAGCTTAGTTGGTAGAGTGCTTGCCTCTCATGAACAAGGCTCTGGGTTCAATCCCCAGGGCCACAAAAAAAGAGAAAGAAATATAAATTCACAAGGCATGATAGTGCACACCTCTAATACTAGCAACTTGAGAGACTGAGGCAGGAGGATCTCAAGTTAGAAGCCAGTCTCAGCAACTTAAGACCCTGTCTCAAAATGAAAAATAGAAAGGGCAGGGGATGTAGTTCAGTGGTAGAGCACCCTTGAGTTCAAATACCCAGTACCAAAAAGAAAAACAAAATAAGAAATTAATTAATTAATTCAGCTTTTCAGAGATCTGGAGGCAAAAAGTCCAGGTTCAGTATTACTGACCTAAAATCAAGGTGTCTGATGGGCCACACTCCTGACCTTGCCTCTTCCAGCTTCTGGGGAGTAGCAGGACTACTTGCCTTGTAGTAGGTACTTTATCCCAATGTCTGCCTTCAGAGTTACATGGCCTTCTCTTTTCTGTTTATATAAAGTATTCATCTGCCTTCATCGTTTTTGTTGTTGTAGTGTGTATGTGTGTGTGTGTGTGTGTGTGTGTGTTTTGTACTAGGGATTGAACCCAGGAATGCTCTACCACTAAACTACATCCCCAGCCCTTTTTAGGTTTTATTTTAAGACAGAGACTCACTAAGTATTCCAGGCTGGCCTTGAACTTGCAATCCTCCTGCCTTGGCCTCCTCAGTGGCTGGGATTTCAGGCATGTGCCACTGTAGCCAACTCTGCCTCCCTCTTATATGCACTTGGGGTACGTGTGGTCTGACCAAACAAGTCTACCAAGTCTTAGGCTGTATCTGTACAGAGCATAGAAATGAAGTTTCTAGAACACGGTGGTGATATACTGCACTGGAATATGATGTCAGCTCTGGGCCCCACATATTGAGGGTGCCACGGCCATGCTAGAGTATAGCCATAGAAGCAAAAGCAGACTGGGGAGAAAGAGGGAGCCCTGGTCTCAGGAGTAACAGTAGAAGGGGCTGGGGTGTGTGGCCTGGAGGAGACTCAGGGGTAAAGGTAATAGGGACACTTCAGACCTGCAAGGTGCTATTGTTAAAGAGAAGGAAAGAAGGGTCTAGGTGGCCCCCAGGAGCAGCACTGTGACCTGCATGTGGAAGCCCCACAGAGGCAAATTTCTACCCAATTCCAGAAAAAAAAAATGTTCTCGGAGTTTGGGCTATTCTGAGGTGACCTCTCTCTTGAGAAGGAATGAGCTCCGTACCCTACCTCAGGAAGTAGGAAAGCAGAGACCAGTCAACTATTTGACTGAAATATGGGAGAAGGAATTTAAGCATCTGAATGGGAATTTGACCAGCCCAGCTCAGCCCAGCCCAGCCCAGCCCAGCCCCGTGGAGGCTTAGGAAGGCCTTCTGCCCTTTCTTCTTTTCTTGATGTTTCCTCTGGGAGTCCTTTCCTTCCTCTCTCATCTTGTCCCCACCCCCCCTCACAGAGTTCCTCTCTTCCTCCTCAGAAGATCCAAAGCACAGACCACACTGTATCAGAGCAAAATAATTAGGCTTTGTCTCCCCCATGAGACTGAAGGCTTTCAGGGCAGTGAGAGGGCTTGCCTGTGGATCTGTTCTTCACCCTTCCCCCAACATTTGATGCCAGGGTCCCAGTAGTCACTAGAGAAGAAAAAGAGTGGGGGCATGGAGAGTGTGCTCAATTGCCAGCTAGGAACTATTAGAAACTGCAGAGATCCATGGGGATTTAAAATCAGTTGAGCCAGGCATGGTGATGCATGCCTGCAATCCCAGCAACTTGGAGGCTGAGGCAGGAGGATCCCAAGTTTGAGGTTGTTCTCAGCAACTTAGCAAGACTCTGTCTCCAAAGTAAAAAGAAAAAGGGCTGGGGATGTAGCTCCGTGGTAGAGCAACCTTGGGTTCAATTCCTGGTAGCACCAATAAATCAATTAATGAATGAAAAGAAAAAAGAGTTGAAATGCACCCTGGAAGGAGGGAGGGAGGGTGGAATTGACCTCTCCAGGTTCTTTTGGACCACAGAAAACCCTCGTGGACACCAACCCAGATACCCTACTTTTCCTTTTCTTCCTTGTGCCATTCTGAAAGAATTCCCCCAGCCTAGGCTCTGGTTCCCAAGGGCTCTCCCTCCCTCCCTGCTGGCCCCTCTGGCTTGCTCCAAGCCCCCTCCAGATGGGCCCCATCCTCCTTTAAACCCCCAGCTGGGCCTGCCAGCTGGATCTTCTCAGGAAGAGAGGCCTCAGCAAGGTCCAGAGCCCACCCAGCAGGCTAGAAAGAGAACAGCTGCCTTTAGGGTGAGAGGGGTGTTGGGTGAGGTTCCCCCATAGGCAATCTGGGTTGAAAATGGATGAGCTAAGAATGGAGCTGGGGGTGGGGGAGGCTTTGTTGGCTACAAAAATGTATTCTGGGCTCCGAGATCCCAGGCCCAAAGTGGTCATTCTCCTCTGCAGTTGTATGGACCTCACTCAGGCATCCCTTTGAAAATGTTAGCAGTGCTTATTCACGGAGTGAATGGCATGGGACTACACAGTACTCTTGGGACCCAGTATTTTTATCTCCCCTTCTGTGTACATGTTATTGGTTGGCTCATTTACTCATTGACTTATCCACTGGACTGGAAGCTCCCTGGAGGCAGGGATCTCTGCTTGACTCGTTGCTGGGCTTCCAGTGCTCAATTCAGCACCCTCACAAACTAGACATTCATTCATTTGGTCAGTGAATAAATAAACGGCCAAAGCTATGGATAGCCACCCCTGAAAATGTTGCATCCACATAGTCTGACCTACAATTCAAGGAGTTTCCAGATCCCAGAAACCCATTGCTCAAGACCTATATCCTATGTTAAGAGACATAGAAAAGTTCCAAGAAGTTAGTACATGTTCATTGCCATGGGTTGCCACGGGCCTCATCAGGAAAAGAATGGGGGATGATCAGGGATCCAGAAGATATTAGAATGTTTCCAGGCTTGGCTGGGACTGAGTGACCCTGAGCCATGAAACTATCAGAAGCACCAGGCTTTCTCTGCCTAGGCCATGAGGTGATATGATGGTAAAAAGCCAATAAGGACCCAGGGTGTCCCTAATGTTTTGCCATCTACATCATGTGCATGATCCTCTGTTTGAGGATCAGCATCCTCAGCTTTGGGCCAATGTAGTTCAATGGCCCTGGGTCTGGCAACCTTGGAGGAGTCCTGAGTCCTGAGCCTGTAGGGATAAAGCAATAGCTCCTGGGACCTGGGGCCCCACCAAGAGGCCACCCATTGGAAAGCCAAGCCTGGGCCTTCCTCTGCCCTCCAGCCAGCCCTCACACACACTCTCCAACAGCTGTCTTCATCCTCACCAGCTTCCATGTTCCTGCCCTCCTTACTAGCCAGGTGATCTACATTTTTTAAAAAATTATTTATTTATTTTATGTGGTGCTGTGGATCGAACCCGGGGCCTTGCACATGCAAGGTGAACCCTCTAATACTGAGCCACAACCCCAGCCCATGATCTACATTTTAATAAAGATCCCCAGGTAAGTCCTATGCATGATAAAGATTGAGAAAGTGGGCAGGCACGTGTGTTGGACACCCTGAAAGAACTGTGCCCAACAGATGACTTTCACTATCACTTTCAGTGCTGTGTCACATTCTTCTCTCAGTGGCATAGACATTCTCTGGGGGATGCCAGACCACAGGAAGACTGTTTACCAGAATGTGGGCAGATAAGGGCTGGAAGTCAACCTGGCTTGTATTCAAATCCCAACTTCTGCCACTTTCAAGCTACGCAACCTTGGGAAAAATCACTTGATTTCTCTGAGCTTCAGTTTTCTGATCTGTAAAACAGGGATAACAATTTGTGCCCTTCAGGACTGTTGCACAGATTCAGGGAGATAATGTATGAGGAACTTACCTTGAATGGGACCTGACACTTTGTGTGTGTGCATGCTTGTGTGTGTGTGTGTGTGTGTGTGTGTGTGTTTCTTTGTAGTACTACGGATCAGAACTGCAGCCTTCTGCATGTTAGGCAAGTGTTCTACAAGTGAACTACATATCCCCAGCCCTTTCTATTTTATTTTTAAATTTTGAAACCAGGGCTCACTAAATTTCCCAGATTGGCCTTGAACTTGCAATCATCCTGCCTCAGCCCTCTGAGCAGCTGGGATTACAGGTGTGCACCACTGCACTGGACATTTGGTAGTTACTATTGGCAAGAACCTCTCAAAATGTGAGACTCTGGATCCACAGCATTACCTGGGAGCTTGTCAGAAATGCAGAGTCGCTATTCCCACATGAGAGCTGCTGAGTCAGAATCTACATTTTAATAAGATCCCTAAGTAAATCCTATGCATGTTAAAATTTGAGAAGAGCCAGGGTAATGGCCAGACTTCAGAGCATCATATCCAGTCCACCTCCTTTGTGAATACCCAAATTCATGTACACTCAAGTTCTTCACATAAAATAGCATATAACCTACACACATTTTCCCAAATAAATTATCTTTAGATGACTTATACTACAATGTTAATACTATGTAAATAGCTTTTATTCAGTGTTGGTTAGGGAATAATGACAAAATCTCTAGATCTTACTACAGATGCAATATTTTTAAAATATTATTGATCTGCAGATGTAGAACCTATGGAAAGGCAGGGCCAACTGTATGAGGAATATCCACTTCCAGAAGCCAATACAGGAAATGACTTTGTACATCCTAAATTTAAAATGATAGCAGTGAACACCTGTAATCCCAGGGATTTGGGAGGCTGAGACTGGAGGATGGCAAGTTAGAGGCCAGCTTGGGCAATTTAGTGAGACCCTCTCTCAAAAGAAAAACATAAAAATATCTGGGATATAACTCAGCAATAGAGCACCCTGGATTTGATCCCTGGTACCAACTATGTGATAGCAGTAGTAAGGGAAGTAACAGAGGTAGAATTACTGCACATTGAGCACTTAATATATACCAGACACTATTTGGGGTGCATCATAACCACCTCATGATGTTAGTACTATACTCACTCATATTTTACCAATAGGAAGAAAAGGCACAAAAAGGTTAAGTCACAAGCTCAAAGTTGGAGTTGCTGAGAATTGGAACCACAGTGCACACTCAGCTGCCTGCCTCCCAAGCCAACGAATTGAGGGCATGCATGGAAAAAGTACCTTCAGTAGGCAACACAGTCAGTTCACTGTCATGGACACTCAGTGACTTGCCTCTCACTGTCTTCCAGCCCAGGCTTAGGAGTCAGAGATGGAGACAACACAGGCTCTGCCCTTAAGGTACCCCCAGTCCAGTACCAGAGTTATGCACTTAAGTGATGAACCAGGTAATCCAGTGGCTGATCCAGGCTGAGACAGGAGGATCATAAGTTCAAATCCAGCCTCTACAACTTTTTCATGAGAATCAGTCTAAAACTAAGAACAAAGGGCTTGGGTGTGGCTCAGAGGTGGAGTTCTTGCCTAGTACCCATAAGGCATTGGGTTCAATCACCAGCACTGTGAAAGAAAAGAGGGGGAGGGCTCCTGGGGATGTAGCCCCAGCAATGAAAAAACAAAACAACAACAACTACAAAAATAAATAAATAAATAAACAAGAGATGAAGAGGGCAGCCTATGATCACTGCCATATCTGCATGGGCAAACAAACTACTGTGACAGTGCAGAGGAGGAGAACCATTAATCTCGCTTGGGGGTACCCAGGAAAGCCAACTTTCCAGCAGACCTGGTCATTCCCAGCTGTGCTTCTTTGTAAATGTCCATACTCCTAGGCATGATTAAAGTGTCTTCCACTAACATGCTATGTGAAATAAGCCAATCCCCAACAAATCAAAGGCAAATGCTCTCTGTAATATGCGGATGCTGACTCACAATGGGGTGGAGGTGGAGGCTCACCCCATTGGATGGGGAGGGAAGGAAGGGGAATGGAACAGGAAAGACAGTGGAATGAATTAGACAACTTTCCTATGGTCACATAGGAATATACAACCAGTGTCACTCCACATCATACACCACCACAAGAGTGGGAAGTTATGCTTCAGGTATGTATGATAGGACAAAACACATCCTACTGGGGCTGGGGTTGTGGCCCAATGGTAGAGTGCTTGCCTAGCATGTGTGAGGTACTGGGTTCGATCCTCAGCACCACATAAAGTAAATAAAGGCATGATGTGCATCTACAACTACAAAATTTAAAAAAAATACATTTTACTGTCATGTATAACTGAAAAGAACAAATTTTAAAAATGAATTTTAAAAATCTGGAAGATTCCAGATCAGATAGTGAGCCTAGAGTCCTAAAGAGAAGAATTTGGGGTGGAGGGAGGTGGTGGTAATCAGGAGATCGGAATTTGAGCCCTAGCTTAGGTTTTAATATCCCTGTAGCCTGAGACAATCAATTGTGCCACAAGTTTCTCCAAGTCTGCAGAGAAGAGGGTGGATGCTATTGATGGATCTATTTTTCATATTGAACCCAGAAGCACTTTACCATTGAGCTACAGCCCCAGACTTTTAAAAATATTTGTTTGTTTGTTTGTGATGCTGGGAATAGAACCCAGGATTCATGCATGCTAGGCAAGTACTATCACTGAGCTACATCTCCAACCCCATTTTTCAATTTTTTTATTTTATTTTCAGACAGGGTCTTGCTAAAGTACAGAGGCTGGCCTCAAGCTTGTGATCCTCTTGCCTCAACCTCCCAAGTCACTAGGATTTCAGGTGTGTGCCACAGCAGCAGCTAATGATTGAATTTTAAGGTCTCTGGAGGAACAAGGGGCTTGTTGCAATTGCTATCAGGCAGGAACTATATCCACCTTGCCCACAGTTGTATCCTAGGCACCAAACATATATAGCATGCTCCCAAGCTGCTGCTTCATAAAGATTTGTTGAAGGAAATTTGAGTGAGCTGCAGGAAAGGGGTCCAGGGTGATCAGGACCCAGCCTTATGCCCTGTTCAGTGCAAGGCCCTGGGTTCAATCCTCAGTCCTAATGAGCCCAAGCAGCCTCCCCTTGCCCTCTAGGTCTCTACTCCTGACAGTTTTTGTTTGTTTGTTTGTTGTTTGGGGTTTTTTTTGTAAATTTATTTATTTATTTTAATTAGGTATATATGACAACAGAATGCATTTTGATTCATTGGACACAATTGCAGCATAACTTTTCATTTCTCTGGTTGTACATGATGTAGCGTCACACCCTATGTGCAGTCATACCTCGTACCTAGGGTAATGATGGAGGGATATGGGGAAAATGGAGGAACTTTGGTTGGGCAAATGGGAGGGAGGGAGGGGTGGGGAGGGGTCACAGGGGCAGGAAAGATAGTAGAATGAGATGGATATCTGCTCCTGACTTTGAACTGAAGTAGCTCTGCTTATCTCTGTTAGGACAATGGCCTCTGCTGCCTGCAGAGGAACCCAGATTAGCCCATTGAACAGACAGGAAAAGTGGCTGCAAAAAAAGGGGGGGCTGGGGCTGGGGCTCAGTGGTAGAGCACTTGCCTAGCACGTGCAAGGCCCTGGGTTCCATCCTCAGCACCATATAAAAATAAATAAAATAAAGATGTTGTGTCCAACTACAACTAAAAACAATAATAATAAATATTTTTTAAAAAGGGGGAGACTGACCTAATGACACCCAGGGAAACTGCAGCAGAACCAGGACTGGGAGCTGCCCATTCTTGTGCTCATAGCCATTGGTCCTATGCCTGGTTGGGGGCATCCAAGAACCAGGGCAAGACACAGGCAATGAGTGAACAAAGGATGAGGCTGTGGCATGTACAAACGGTGGCCTTCAAACCCTCTGGGGCCAAAATGGCAGGGGAGGGGGACAGGACAGAGGTAGCTGCATGCAAGACAAGGTCCCTTGTGGGTAGGAACTGGTGGGGCAGTGAGGGGCAGGGACAGGGGGGCAGACAGGCAGGAAGCTGCAGTTTGGAATGCCGAGGACATCTGTTTCCCATTAGGTGCTCCTCATCCCCGGGCCGCCCACTCTCCTCTGGGGAGTGGAGAGAGAAGAAAGGATGTGATATCTGGGTGAACCCACTACACAGGGATGTGTTGACAGGAGCTCCATAGGTAGCCCCCTCTCCAGTGGGTGACGCCATGCCCAAAGCAGCCTCCCACTGTTCTTGCCCAGCTTCTCTGCCCCCTTGAGCCTGGGACAGCACCCTTAGGGTCTCACAAGATGCCCTCAACCTACTGACCTTGAATCAAATACCCCGAGGTTTGTATTTCTCTTCTGATACTTTCAGGGATGTGTGACCTTGGGTAACTTATTTCTCTGAGCCTGAGTTCTGGCAACCAGACATTGGAGACCTGAGCCCTGTCCTGCCTCCTCCCCCAAGCAGAGTGCACAGAGGGAGCAGAGACCCCAAGAATTCCCTGAGCTCTTGTTTTCCCTTGTGGCAGTGGCAGGACTCATGAGTCCCTTGCCTCTTTCCTTCCCTGGGTACATCCTGGCCCATCCAGGGAGCCAGGGACACTCAAAACCTGTGATAGCTCAAATGTCAGATCCTCTCTGCAATAGAAGTTTCTCTGGCCCGTCAAAATTCCTCCTTACCCCAACCGTCCCTCAGCAGTGTCAGCAGCGTTTGCATGGCATGAAACACAGTCGCACAGTCACTTTCTCTATCCCAATGCACAGGCAGGCACACACTCCACACATGTGACCTCAAATGCACAGGCTAAAGAAGGGGAGGCACCCAGAGCACCTTTATCAGACCTCTGGACTTGGGATTGCACTAAGGGCTTGCTGGGCATTGTCTCACCAGCTCTTCATTTTGAAGATTAAAAGACAGAAGGAGCCAGGCACAGTGGTGCACACCTGCAATCCCAGCTACATGGGAGGGTGAGACAGGACAATCAAATGTTTAACGCCAGCCTGGGCAACCTAGTGAGACTCTATTCAAAATTTTAAAAATAAAAATAAAAAGTCAGGTGTTGTGGTGCACACCTGTAATCCCAACAGCTCAGGAGGCTGAGGCAGAAGGATCCCAAATTCAAGGCCAGCCTCAGCAATCTAGTGAGTTCCTAAGCAACTTAGCAAGACCCTGTCTCAAAATAAAAAAAAAAAAAATACCTCAGTGGCAAAGTGCTTGCCTAGCACATGTGAGAAACTGGGTTCGATCCTCAGCACCATGTAAAAATAAACAAATAAAATAAAGGCATGCTGTCCATCTACAAATACAAAAAAAAAATTTAAAAAGGGAGTGGGGAAGTAGCTTAGTGGTAGGGCATCCCTGGGTTCCATCACCATACTGAAAAACAAAAGACAAAAGGGAACACCTTTGTCTAGATTCCAGAGCTTCACAGTGACCAAACCCACATTACAGCCCACAGAGGTTGGATTCCTAGGCCCAATTGATCCCATCATCTTGCATTACCATTGCTCAGTCTTGGGGAGGAGGCAGACAGGGAACAGATAATTAACATTGAAGGTACCTGAGTATAGTCATGTAATGAAATATCATACAGTAGTGGAAAGAATGCACTATCATAATGAGCAACAACTTGGATGAATCTTCCAGATCTTATGGGTTTTTGTTTTTTTGGAGGGATACCATGGGGTACTTAAGCACTGAGCCACGTCCCCAGCTCTTTTTATATTTTATTTAGAGACAGTGTCTTACTGAATTGCTTAGTGCCTTGCTAAGTTGCTGAGGCTGGCTTTGAACTCACAATCCTCCTGACTCAGCCTCCTAAGCCACTGGGATTATAGGCATACGCTACCGTGTCCAACCCAAATCTTATGTTGAGTGAAAGAAATCCAACACCAAAGAACATACCATGGCTCACTCCATTTATATTCCTCATATATGAACTTCAAGAACAGGCAGGAGCAAGAAAGACACAGTGTTTCATGCCTGTAAATCCCAGCGACTCAGGAGACTGAGACAGGAGGATCACAAATTCAAGGTCAGCCTTACCAACTTAGTGAGACCCTGTCTCAAAATAAAAAAGAAAAAGGGCTGGGGATGTAGCTCAGTGGTAGAGCACCCCTGGGTTCAATCCCCAGTACTGAAAAAAGAAACAATCAATCCATTGGGGCAGAAGTAAAAGTAGCAGTTACCCTTAGGGCAAGATGGCGGGGGGGGGGGGGGTGTTGCTGACCAAGTAGATGCACATGAAAGCCCTTCTAAGGTGTTCACAATGTCCAATATCTTGATTAAATGACAAGTTGACACATGTAAAATTTCATGGAGTTGTACCTTTAAGACTAGTGTACTTTATAGTAAACTATGCTTCAATAGAAAAAGTGTTTTTAAAAACCCAAGGTGCTGGGCTGGGGTTGTGGCTCAGTAGCACATGCGAGGCCCTGGGTTCGATCCTCAGCACCACGTAAAAATAAATAAATAAAATAAAGGTATTGTGTCCATGTATAACTAAAACATATTAAAAAAAAAAAAACTCAAGGTGACAAGAGTTTCCCTCAGATCCATGTATGACTGGCTCTTTGCCATTTGGGTCACCCCCTAATTGTCACATTTTCAGAGAGGCCTTCCCTCGTTCTCCCTAACCACCTACTCTAATTTAGCAACACCCCCTGCCTCTATGGCTCAGTTACTCTCTAGTCCACCAACTTGCTTTCTTTTCCTTTTAGCTCTCCCTGGCTTTTACCACCACTGTGACCTGAGACCTCACTTTTGTAGTTTGAGCTCAGCCATGATGGGAATATTTCCACCATAGAAATCAGCAGTCCCCCTCCTTCAGAGCTGATTGTTAAACATTTGCCAGCATGTATGTATCACAATCTGGAATTATTTTATGGATTTCTTTCTTATTTGCTATCTTTCTCATCTGCACACAGGTCCATGAAGGCAGGGTCTGTGGCTTATTAATTTTATCAGTGTATCCTTGGTTTCTAGAACAGTGCTCAGTATATAGTAGGTGCTCAATAAATGCTGGTTGCATGAATCAACGTCTAAGGTAATGCCATGGAAACACAAAAGAGGGGATAGTTAACTTTGTATCAGAACTGGGAACATTTGAGCTGGGGCATCAATGATGAGGAAGAATTTGCGGAGTAGACAAGACAGAAAGGATTTTCCAGGCAGAGAGAAGAAAATGGAGGCATGAAACAGCATGGGAGGTCTGGGGGAAACCCAGGGGCCGGAGCTGATGTATTGTGGGGTGTATGGGGTAGGGAGAGGCCTTGGGAGTGGTGCAGAAAGGTAGGCTGGGGCCATATTGTGAAGGGCCTTAGCTCCTTGAATGGAGGGTTGGATTTTCCCCTGTAGGCAATAGGGAGCCATTGAAATGTTTTAATTAAAGATCTAATCCGATCAAGTCTTTGCTGGCAAGGTGCCTCTGGTGGCAGCATGGAAGGCAGATTGAAGCAGGACGGCTGGAGGTCCGGTCACGGTCACTTCTCAACAGTATGCCTAGGATAGAAGGGGGCTCGTCTTTTGAAACCTCAGCCCTTCTTGCTGTTTTTCCTGCCTGTTTCCTCTCCCTCAACCCTGAGAGAAGATGGAAAACAGCTGGCCCTTCCCTCAAAGCCCAGTGGCCCTCCAGGCCTGAGTTTCCATTGCCACACTTCTTGCTCTGGCCTAGTTCTGTGGGGGCAGTCCATGTGGCCCTGCCAAGACTCTCAGAGGGTGGGTGCCCAGTGTGGGCACTGGGGCTGTCTGTGCCTCTCTCGTGTTCCCACTCAGTCACCCCATGCCCTGTTCTGGGCCCCATCCTGCTGAGCCCCATAGCAGCAGCAGCCATTACCACAGTTGCCACTAGAAGAGGAGGGTTAAGGGCCTTTGTTGTCTGTGGTGTTGCTATGCAGGCCAGCCACAGGCAGCTCTGAGGTTGGGTTGTGGTCTGGTGGGGGGCTCATGCTTGGCAGCTGAGGCAGGCCACCTCAGCCCAGGCTCCCACTCCGGGCAGGGAGTGCTAAATTAGAGCCTCCAGCCTTCCAATTTAGAGGACCAAAATAAACCCAGAAACATTCCTGCTGGGGCCCCAGCTCTGCAGGCTCTAGGCGGCAGCTAGGCTCTGCCTTCAAGCCTAAGCCATGGAGGTTGGGATGTTAGGCAAGCTAGCATGGGCAAAGGCAGGGCCACAGGCCCCACCAGAGGCACGGAAGGGACTAGGCTGAGACATTTGTCTGTATTTCTATAATCATTCAGCTACACAGCGGTCTGAGTCAACTCATCACACATTCAATGGAAGGCACTGAACTAGCTCAGCTCTGGCATGGCAGTGGCAGCGACACTAGGAGTTACCCACAGATGCCTTAGAGACCACGTGAGCCAAACTTCTCAGGTTACAGATGAGAAAGTGTGGCCTGAAAAGGGAAAGGAACTGCCCCAAGGTCACAAAGCAAGTCAGGGGACAGAGCCAGCATTTAAATCCAGGACTCTAAGGCTGGAGGTGAAATTCAATGATAGAACATTTGCTTCACATGCTGGAGGCCCAGGATTACATCCCCAGCACCTTACCCTCACACAGAATTAAAATCTAGAGCTCTAGTGTCTAATATCTGACGACCCATTGGGTGTGCTTTGGAAGAACCTGAAATTCAGCTGATATGTGGGAAATGGGGGATAGTCTCCAAAGATGAGGCCTTGGAGCTGGGCACCAGGAAGAGCAACTTAGACATGGAGAAAAGACCACAGAAAACTGCAGAGGTGGAATCTCACAAGCGAGAACCAGGCATCCCACGTAGCTCAAGAGTCCCACAGCAGGGCTGAGGCTGTGGCTCAGTGGCAAAGTGCTTGCCTTGCATGTGTGAGGCCCTGGGTTTGATCCTCAGAAACACACAAAAATAAACTAATAAAATAAAAGTATTGTGTTCAACTAAAAATATTTTTTAAAAAGGGTCCCACAGGTATATGAGTGGCCCTCTACATCACAAGTTCCAGCTGACATCTCATGTAAGAATTCCTGCCACGTCTCTTTCTCAGGAGTAAGGAAACTGATATGATAGTGAACTTCATCATCCTTGAAGCTCACATTTACTGGCTCTGTGCCAAGTGTTCCTATGCGTTGCCTCATTTCATCCTCCTGACAACCCTGTGAGGTGGGGCCTATTATTAGCTGCCTTTAACAATGAGCAAACTGAAGCACATAGAGGTTAAGAGATGCGGGTGAGGTGACACAAGAGATTTGAACGTAGGAAATCTCATTCTAGGGTCTATGCACTCAACCACTACACTATAATAGTGTTAATGATAACTATAATAATGAGCTAATGTCTATTGAGTATAGTCATCCTTTGGTAGCCTCAGGGGATTGTTTCCATGATTCCCTGGGTACCAAGATCTACAGATGTTCAAGTCCTTTATACAAAATGGCATAATATTTGCATATAACCTAAGCATATCCGTGTGTGTGTGTGTGTGTGTGTGTGTGTGGTGCTGGGTGTTGAATTCACAGCTTCATGCATGCTATTCAAGTGCTTGCAACTGGACTATACCCCCATCCTCTTTTAAACTTTGAGGTAGGGCCTCACTAAGTTGCCCAGGCTGGCCTCAAAATTGCAATCGTCTGGCCTCAAGCTCCCCAGTAGCTGAGATTGTAAGTATGCATCCCTCGCCAGCTGCAGACATATTTTTTTAAAATCCCAGAAGAAAAGAATTTTTAATGCAAAATTCAATAGCCAGTGAAAATATCACTCAGGGATAAACTAGAAGTTAGGGCTGGGGTTGTAGCTCAGCACAGCACCTATAGCATTGGGTTCAATCCCAGCACCACACAAATAAATGAATTAATTAATATGTGAATAAACAAAAATTAAAGAAAGGTCTTAATATGAGAGGACAATGAGGGAAACTCAGAACAAGAGTAAGTTTGGTCTTTTTAGTCATAGAGGCCTTCAGTTCCCTTCCCCATTTTCTTTCTTTCTTTTATTTTTAATTTTTAGTTGTAGATGGACACATACCTTTACCTTATTTATTTATGTGGTGCTGAGGATTGAACCCAATGCTCCATGCATGTGAGGCAAGCACTCTACCACTGAGCCACAACCCCAGCCCCCTTCCTCATTTTCAACCTTGACCTATTACAGTCTCTCCTGGCCTGGATGTCCTATGCTCTTTGCCCCCTGGCTGGGTAGAGATCCAGAAGGCCTGGATCTGGGTCCACAAACAAGGCAGAAGTCTAAGGGGGGTACACATGGGATATTGAATCCTGGATTGCTAATTGTCACCTAATGCCACCACTGACTTGCTGTGCAATCACAGGCCAACTCCTTGTCCTCTCTGAGCCTCCATCTGTCCAAAGGGGAAAATTCCGACAATTCCGAAGCTATTTGTGTGGCTGAGACAAGAGGAGGGGTGGGAAGCCAGTTAGTGGTGTGTGAAAGGGGCCGTCCAGATGGGAGGGATGGTTATTATCATTCCTCAGCAGGCCCCCCTCCTCTCCAGCCAGCCACACAGCTGCAAGGGGGCTGGGGGCAGGCCACTTAGCACGTTGGCTTCCTTTTACTTCCTCCCTGGGGCCTTTGTAGTTCTGGATTCTAGGACTTTGATGGAAGAGGTAGAAGCTGACTCTTCCATCAGCAGCCTGGGCTGCCCGTGCCTGGGCCCACCTCTTTCTATGGAATCTTCACACACATTATCAAAAGAAAAGGAAGTGGGCCCTAAGGGAGGTGGCTCTTCCAATCAGGGGTAGCTATGGGGGCACCTGTGCTCAGGTGAAGAAGGGAGCTTCTCTGGCAGGAGGCTGGACCCTGAATTCAAAGTTTGGTGGGGGCAGGAGTTAACAGCTGCTATGAGCCTGCTTATAAGAAAAGATGTACAGGAATGGCAGAGGAGCCCAAAGATGTGGCTTCTAGAACCATTGATTTGCTTGCCATCATTTGTCCTTTGCATCCTCAGGCCCTGATTTCCCATCTGTACTCTGTCTGAGTGTGCAAGTGTGTGCAGGGGAGAGCTGGACTACTGACCACTGTGTTCTCTTTGGGCTCTGACACACACACTGATTCCAACCAAGTGAGTTAGGGCTGGAGTGGGGAGGCTGAGGAGGAGGGTGTTCCTGAAGCTGCCTGGGGGAGTTGGTACAATCTGATCTTCACTAGAGCACCATGTTGCCAAGTGAGGACCTGGGAGTTCCAGCTCTACTCATTATCGTCTTCAGAACATCAAGCAAGTCACAAAATGTCCCTAATGTCCTGAGGGCATCTCTGCCTTTCTGCCTCTCCCCACCTTTGTTGGATATGGCCATATCAGTGGGGATCATGGACACTGGGAGATCTTCTTTGCATCTCATGGGAAGACTTGTGGTCCAGTTATGAGATAGGTCAGCATCATGATGTCCCCTGTACGGTTTCCATGTCCAGCCTGGCTGGCCCCCTATACAACCAACCCTTGACAGTGTGGCCCCAGGTCTCTCAGGCCCTCAGGATGTGAGCAGATTGGCTTTCCTCTAACTGATTTCCCTGGGGCAATCGTGGCTTTGAACCTTGATGTGATGTTCCTAGCCAGGTGTCCCCTCAGCAGAGGTTTGGGCAGCCCACTTGCACGGCTGATCCTGAGGTGGCATGCACAGGGTTTCTATTTAGGCCAGGGCCAAGCACGAGATGGTCAGGCTCGGTGAGGGAGATGACCATGTAAGCCCCTCTAATTGTGACCCTAAAGGACATACATAGGAAGGGGAAAAAAAAGATGTTTTGGACACACCGCAAGTTCAGAAAGCCCCAGGGCATTGTTGAGGTATGTGGACAGGTCAAAGCCCTTGGTTGGTCAGAAAACAGTATCAGTTTGGGGCCTAAACTGCAGTAGCTGGAGAAGGGGCAGAGAGGGAGGGGGTCTCTGTAAGGGAAGGCTGGAAGCTCACAGAGCTCCCTCTCTAGCCCCCTAATAGCCAATCAGTTGTTCTCCATATAAAGAGGCAGTTAAGAAATAATTCTAAGGGCTGGGGTATAGCTCAGTGGTACAATGTTTGGCTAGCATGGTTGAGGCCCTGGGTTCAACCCCCAGCATGGAAGGGAGGGAGGGAGGAAGGGAGGGAGGGAGGGGAAGGATTCTCAATATTGGTATCAACTGGGGCTGGGGGCAAGGGAGTGGGGACAGTGCCAGACAGTGTGTTGGTAGTATATTGGCTGACTCTGCCTTGGCTCTGGGATACATTTCCCTGCCTGTTGCATGCCTGCCCTTTCTCCCAAGTTGTTCTCCACTGTCACCAATAAGACTGTGAGCCATCTCATAGCTTTTTAGTTGTTTTTTTTTTTTTTTTTTGGTTTAGATTGATCAGAGTCAGATTCAGACAAAACCTCTGTTGCCTATGGCTCTTGCTTGCTGGAAGTTTAAAACCAGCATGCCCATGCTAGTTCTCGAATGAGACAGTGCACAAGAAGGGCTTGGGCCATTCAGAATCTAGTTTCCTTGGGTAGTGGAGCAACAAACACATCAGGGTGTTCCATGAATGGATGAATGAATGAATAGCCCCCACTCTCAGCTACTGCACCCACCCTAGCTTTTTTTTGGGGGGGGGGTGGTACTGGGTCTTTAACTCAGGGGCACTCAACCACTGAGCCACATCTCCAACCCTATTTTGAATTTTATTCAGAGACAGGGTCTCACTGAGTTGCTTAGCACCACACTTTTGCTGAGGTTGGCTTTGAACTCATGATCCTCCTGCCTCAGCTTCCTGAGCTGCTAGGATTTCAGGCATGTGCCACCATGTCTGGCTCACCCTGTCTTTAGTACAAGACTACATCTACCTCTGAGCACCAGTCTGTTCTGGGCCTCCCTGCCCACCTGACCCTGAGAGAAGGAAAAGAAAATCAGAGTCATGAGATGGCAAAGCCCTTGCTTTGCCAAGTCCAATGCTTTCCTAACACACTTGGTGAAGTTAAGGCACAGAGAGGTAAAAGGAATGGCCAAAGGTGGTAGGATTCGGCTATCCTGTTTCCATCAAACCACATGTCAAGATTTTTTGTTAGGTTTGTATTCCAGAGGTCCCCCTCTAGAGCAAGTCCCCTCCCAGAATGCATTGGGACTTCAAAGCATGGCAGGATGGCATCTGGGCTCTCCCCACTCCCCTTCGGCCCTGACACTCCTGGGGCCAGAGGGTGGGAGTGCCTTTGATCAGCCAGGCGTGTTGACTGTCCTTCACTGAGCCTGACAGCAGAGATGAGCCAGAGGCTGGCCCATGCCCTTTGGATGCCGGGAGAGCATACAACGTCACTAGAGAGAAAGTCCAGTCTCCAGCCTGGGGCCTCCCACATCTGGGGCGCGCCACCCAAAGCCTACACAGCTGGCCAGCAGGGAGGGCTGCAGCTGGAGGATGTTTGTGCTAATCCTAGGCAATAGGAGTGGTGTGATAGCTAGGCTGATGTCTCCAGGGTGGGTGGCCACTCAACACTGGGGGTTTGCTTTCCAGCCACTTTCCAATCCCATATTCTTCCCCTCCAATCTCTGCTTCCTGCTGCCTTCACCCCCATCTTTTTTCACCAGTTACCATCGCTTCCTCATATAAGGTCCTGCATGTGGAAGAAAGGGCCTTAGACTGCAAGTCTGGAGGCCTGGGCTCTGCTGCTATCTCACTGTGTGATCTTGAAATAGTCCCTCACCCTCTCTGGACCTCAGTCTGCTTTGCTGCAATGCAGGAGGTAGATGGACTTGTCCTGGTATCAGTACTCCCTGAGTCTCTGAATCAAGGGATGTGACTGATGATGGCTCATTCACATCTAAAAGATGCTCCTTCTCTGTCCTGTTGGGCTCAATGGGTTACCTCACCACTCCCATCCCATGGCCATGCTTCTAAACCCAGAGTAAGTAGAACCAGGGAACATAGTATCCAAGGGTGAGCTTGGATTTAGCTAGGAGAGAAGTACAGATTGTATGCTCAAACCTAGAAATGCCCCCATGTGTCCTTAGACCTGTGTCCCAGGAGACAAAGCCAAGAAGCCCAATGGTCAATAAATTCAGAAAAGGTGTCCCAGTTTCCTCTAGGAATGGATTTTCTGTGTCCAGAGTTTACATCTTGCTTCCTAGGCCCAGGGCTGCTCAGCTGAGGCACCCTTTCCTAGGGGGAAGACCATGGCATGAGAGCCCCCAGCCAACAAAGAAGGGAGGGATGTTCTTGGCCTGTCAGACTAGCTTGAGTTACTCCCAGATTCCCCAGTGCCCTGTGCAGCCAGGAGTGACCTGCCTTCTGTACAATGCAGTGACCTCACTTGTTAAGACTGGGGACATCTATTACTGTCAGGCCCCAAACGGAGACTGCCTAGCAAGGAGGGTGCCAGAACTTTCCTCCCTTGAGGGATTCCTGAGACCCACTGGGTGTTGGGCTGGGAGGAATGCAAAGGAGTAAAAAGACTCTTGAGGGTGAGGGGTGGGTAAACAGTCCTTGGCAGTATGCTGTGGGCAGGGATCACCCCTGGGAAAGTGTGACAGGTCTCATATGGCCTACCCACTGTCTGTCCAGGCCTTTGCCTACCATATCTTTTTCTGCCCTCACAACAACCCAGAGAGGAATTTCCATGGCTGCATTTTTTTTTTTGGTGGTGGTAGTGGGGGGGAGGGTACTAAGGATTATACTCAGGGGCCCTCAACCACTGAGCCACATCCCCAGACCTATTTTGTACTTTATTTAGAGACAGGGTCTCACTGAGTTGCTTAGGGCCTCACTTTTGCTGAGGCTGGCTTAGAACTCACGATCCTCCTGTCTCAGCCTCCCAAGCTGCTGGAATGACAAGCGTGCACTACTGTGAGCCTGGCTCCATGACTGCATTTTTATAAGTAAGGATAATGTTATGGTTTGGATATGAGGTGTCCCCCAAAAGCTCCTGTATTAATGCAGGAAATATTAAATTATGAGAACTGTAAACTAATCAGTCCATCCTAGTTCGAATGGACTGACTGGGTGGTAACCATAGGCAAATGGGGTGAAGCTGGAGGAGGTGGGTCACTGGGAGCATGCTCTGGAAGGGTGCATCTTCCCTGTGGCCCCTGCCCCTGCTGCTTCCTGGCCATGGGCAGAGCTGCTTCCCTCTACCACACACTTCCACCATGACATATTGTCTCACCTTAGGACCAGAGAAATGGAATCAGCTGGCCATGGACAGATCCTCAGAAACCATGAGCTCACAATAAACGTTTGCTTCTTTTAGGTTTTTTTTTTTTTTTAATTGGGTATTTTGGGTTGCAGTGACCAAAAGCTGAGTAACACAGACACTGAGGTATAGAATGGCCTTCCCAGTTGTCCGACGGTGCAGTCAGGAGTCAAAGTCAGCTGTGTGTCCAAATCCCATGGGCTCTCCTAACCCCTATATTGCACTGCTTTAGTTCTGACACAGTAATGAGTACTTCCAAACCATGAGATGTTGCCCAATGGAGGGGACAGGAGGACTTCAGAGAGGAGATGGCACTGAGATTAGTCTCTTCAGCTTCCTGTTTGTGGAATGGTTGTGCTATGCTCCCTATCTCTTTCCCCAGGGCGGAGAAGGTGACTGATCTCCTGACTTTGAAATGTTTGCAGTACCCTCAGGAATTTCCAAAGTGGGCCTAAGGCCTAACTGCCCCCAGAGGCAAGGCAGATTCTGTCAGAAAAGAGCGGGCCAATTCTTGCCTTTTGCAATCTTCCAACAGGCCCTTCGTGATGCCCTTGAGATCATAGGAGACCTATTTGCAGGCCACGTCCTAAACAGTTTTTAGCCACCATCTCTGTGTCATGTTCTGAGTGATCTTGACCTTCAAGCTTCCTGGTGTGTAACATCTTGTGGAGCCAGGCACTTGGGCTCAGACTTGTAGTGAGGCCCAGGGACACACATAGAGCTTCTGGGACCCAGGCTTATGTCAGGCAGCCCAGACAGCCTGGCCCTGCCAGGGTTCCCTCAGAAATACCAAGGGCTAAAGGGGCATGCACAGAGGCCAGAGCTTCTGGCCCCTTGGGCTTATATCCTTTTTGGCAGGAGGGAAGATATTGGGACAGAAGAACAGTGAAACAAGTGACTGAGGGAGGCTGGGACACTTTAATTTAGAAGAAATTTTAATGAAGGTCAGGACAGAGTCACCCCAGCTGATTGGCTGGACAGGTCCAGATAAATGACCTTTTACCTCTTGTGGTTGGAAACAGGCTTTATCTGAATCTCTTTTACATGCCAGGCATATCTGACCTTTCTTTCATCTTAACGATAGCTCTCTAAGTGAGATCTTACTATTCCCATTTTATAGATGTGAAAACTGGGGCCCAGTGAAGTGGCCTGCCCAAGAGGCAGAGCTGGTATTTTAATCCAGGTCAAGCTGAATCCAGAGATTGTGTGCAATCAACACTCCAGGCTGCCTTCTGCTGAGAAATGAGAGGGTGAGGAGGAGCTCACTGTTCTTTAGCTAGAGAGGAACTGAGCCTGAGAGGCAAAGCCAGTACTTGCCCCACCGAGTGCAGGTGGCCCTGATATTGAGGAGTTTCCCATAACCTGGGTACCACGGCCCCATGCAGGGGGGCAAATCTTAAACGCATAGTTCTAAGAAGGTTGGAAGGCCTCCTACAGCTCTGTAGACCAGGGAGCACTCTGGACTCCTCTTCCCAGCAGAAGCCTAAGTTGTCATCTTACTCTACAAACCTTGACTTCATTCTCTGCACAATGAGAATAATACCACCCTACCCTGTAGAGATGTCAAGAAGATTAACTGAAATAACTCCTGAGAAGGAGTTGGGATTCCAAAACTGGAGATAAAGAAGAAGTGGTCTAAGAACTTTTTGCTGGTAGACACCAAGTCAGAGTTTATAAGAACACAGCCTAGTTTCTTTGCAGATTCTGTTCTGTTCAAGAAATCAGATTCTAGTAATGATAAAGAATCACTAGGGGCAGCAGTAATCGTTTCATAGGTCCAGGAAATGCAACAATGTATCAAACATGACTGTGCTCTCTGACTCAGCAACTTCAAACTAGGAATTAGACAAGGGCATTAAGGATGTTTATTGCCTTCTTGTTTGCATGATCCCCAGATGGAAAAGGACCTAAAAGCTCAACAATAGAGAAGCATTTAAATAATTTCTAGTTATGGTACATAGAGTACACCCAATAGAATTAAAATATATTCCAAATTAAGGCAATAGCAGAGCTCCTCACTCCAAACACAATGTGATAGAGGATCAATAGATACACTGTAAAAAAGGAACACCCAAAGACAGAGTCAGGCTCCCAAAAATGAGATACATAGCCTGCACACAGACACAAAACAGTATGCAGAGCTCCTGGGCCTGAACCCAGGTAGGTATAGCCAGACTCAGCTCCACTGGGCACCACAAGTGCTAAGAGCTGGAGAAGGCAGCTGGCTGCAGCTGCTGGGAGTTCTGACTCCAAGGCAGCCTAGGCCATGGGGAGCTGAGAGGTGTCAGACCTGGCCTCAAGACCAGGAAGTGAACTGAGCTTTCCAAGGCTCCATACTGGAGCAATAGAAGGACCCCACCCCCAGGGAAGAGTTCTGAGCTCCATTCTAAGAACTGATTCTAGGTTGGAGAATTTGGGGAGGCCAGTGGAGGCCACCACAAAACCACCAGACAGGGATGGGTTAGCACTGAGGGAGAAAACACAGACAATAAAACACAAAGACAAACAAAATGACACCCCCCCTCCCTCTCCAAACCAAAATTCCAAAACACATAAAGAATCAAATGCTCAGGGAAGAGCCAATAAAATCTACAATCAGCCCATAAATTTATTCCAGATGACATTTTGGAGAGCAAGCTGACAGATTTTGAAAATAAGCATGTCTAGGAGATGCATGGAAATAAATGAAGGAATGATATTCTTTAAAAGAACGAGATGTGATTGTCCAAAAACAGGATGAAGAATTATGAAAAGAAAATGAGTTGGAAATCTTGGAAATAAAAAAATATGGTCATTGAAGTAAATAAAACATTGGCAGGGGAAATGTAGCTCAGTGGTAGAATTGTTGCCTAGCATGTGTGAGGTCCTGAGTTTGATTCCTAACACTGCAAAAAAGAAAAAAAAATGAAAGAATAAAAAGATCAATAAGTAATATAGCTCTAGCCTGGACATAGTCATAGAAAGAATTAATGAATTAGAGACTAGAACTAAGGGAATTCACACCAGCATAGAGACAAACTTTGAAAGAACAGTTAATAGGCAGGAAGGCTGGCACTGAGGCATCAGCCTAAGACAGAAGTTCCAAGTAAAATCAAGAAGAAACAAAAACAAAACAAACAAACAAAAATCCCTGCAACTTCCAAATAAATAATGGGATTGGGGATGAGGGGTGGGGAAAAGGCAATCACTGGGAGATAACAGGTGTAAATTTTCCAGAATGGAAAGATGAGAATTTGGGGGGAGTAAGGGCACTCTAAGGCTGAATAGAATAAATAAAAGTAAGTCTATATCTGGATAATCATGAAAAGTAAAGAACAAATTTTACTCTGGGTACGGTGCCCTGTAATCACAGCATCTTGGGAGGCTGAGATAGGAGGATTGCAAGTTCTTGGCCAGCCTCAGTAATTTAGCAAAGCTCTTAAGCAACTTAGCAAGACCCTGTGTCAAACAAATAAAAAGGGGGGGCTGGGGCTGTATGTAGCTTAGTGGCAGAACCTTTGCCTAGCATGCATGAGGCACAGGGTTTGATCCTCAGTACCACATAAAAATAAACAAATAAAATAAAGGTATTCTGACCATCTATAACTGAGAATATTTTTTATAAATAAATAAATAGGGCTGGGTTTGCCAATAAAGTGCCTTTGGGTTCAATCCCCTAGTACAAAAAAAAAAAAAAAAAAAAGGAAAGCCAAACAAACTGTACAGGGTACCTAAAAAGAGATTCTTTCTCTATAAAGGGACAAGTCAACAGCGTGAGGCAGAACCACACCCGTGGGATTGCTGCTGTGACATGATAACAGGGAAGGATATCACTGTGGCTTATCCAGTAAGCCACTTATAAAGATGGCCAAAGACATGATTTTCCTAGCATGGAGCTGCGCCACTCCAGTACTCCTGTGGACCGCTTCTCTCTTTTCTGATGTGACAGTAGTCAGCACCCCCTCTTCTGAGGTGGAGTAGTCATTTTCCTTTGCTCATCACTGCCACTGTATAGTGACAGGGCCTGAGGGAGGCTCCCCATGAGGCTGTGGCCTGGAAGACAGCCTTGGTGCACCACAGAGTCTTACTTTGGAAGAGATAATCAGGAGAACCAGGTGTTTATGAGACTGTTACCATCACCTCTGTCCCCAGATCTGATCTATGAGGGCAGAAGTGTGTGGCTTTGGGAGGTGAAGGGGGTCTCCCCATACACTTGGGAATCACATCCTTCAAGTTTAGGATCCTTTCCAGATGGCATGCCTTTGTTTGGCAAAGGATTTCTGAGTCCCACTTGTCCCATTAATGAAGCAAGGATAATAACTACCTAGCAGGATGTTTGGGCAGGATAAAAGGGAGGCCTAGAAACCAATGGGAAACCACCATGTAAACTGTATTGTGGTGAATTATCTGACCACCTCACCCTGTCCCCAGCTTGCCTGGAATCCAGGTCCTTTATGAGTGATTTCTGCACAATTCTGGGATGGTTGCTATTGTCCCTGGTTTTTAGAGAAGTACCCTGGGATTCAGAGAGATAGGTTTTCTTCTCTGAGGTAGGTAAGTGGAGGAACCAGGACTTAAACCTAAAGCTGTACACTCTAGGTCTGTTCTTTGCTGCTGGGCCTGGCCTGGCTTCAAAACCCCAGGTGGGTAGAGCAAGTGAGGAACTGAGGCATTGGAGAGTCATCTTTTCAGGAAGTCTCAAGAGGCAGGGCTAAGCTCTTAGGTTGAGGGGTAGGCACAGCTGCAGAGCAAAGGAGCTTGGGAGGTAGAAGGAGGGGACAATAGGTAGACAGCAAAGAGGAGGAAACTTCTGACCACATCGTAGCCCGGGGACCACACTGTGTAACTGGCCTGTCTTGGCAATCGCCAAAAACTTCAGGGTTTAAGCTCAGCTCTTTCCCATGATGCTTGTGTGGTGTGATCTAGGGAAAGTCATTTAGTCAATCTGTGCTAAAGTTTTCTCATCTATCTGTGGGGGACAATAGCAATTCCTCTTTCCCTGTGTTGTGGGAAGGATGAAATGGGGTGTAAATTAAGCACTTAACACCAGACTCATGTGAGGTGACCTCTTGGCATCTCTGCCCTCACCATCCCAGGCCTGAACTCTGGACTCTGCCCTGCCTCAAATTTTCAAGGAGTCAGGTGCCCAGACTCCCGGCTCTTTAGAAAGATGGCTATGTCTATGACTGGCCAGCCTTTGGTAAGTGAAAAGATATGTTCTTCTTTCTTGTATTTGCTCACCTATTCCGATATTTTGGATCACCTACTACGTTCCAGGAACAGGATAGAGCAGCAGACTTGACATCAGGGGCTCTGCATTGCTGGAGCTTATATCCAAGGAGACGAAGTCTACCTCCCCTGTGGAGGCCCCAAATAAAATCCTACCCTCAGGTCAGCTGCCATGTTACACATCTCTTTCAACTACCTCTGAGCTTTCTGGCCCTTATGACCACAGCTGAAACCCAAGAGATCTTCACATGTGCCCTCTGCCTCCAGACAACAGTTCCAGCCCAGATTGCAACAACTCACTCCTCTCCATAAAATACAGGCCTTGGAGCCCAAAGACCTGGGATTAAAAACTCTGCCAGGTGCAGTAGCACACACCTGTAATCTCAATGGCTCAGGCAGCTGAAGTAGGAGGATCGCAAGTTCTAAGCCAGCTTCAGCAAATTAGTGAGGTGCTAAGCAACTCAGTGAGACCCTGTCTCTAAATATTAAAATACAGAATAGGGCTAGGGATGTGGTTCTGTGGTCAAGTGTCCTTGAGTTCAATCCTTGGTACAAAAAAAAAACAAAAACCTGACTCTGCTGCTCGTTAGCTTTGTGACCTAGGGGAAGTTCTATAATTGCTCTGTGCATCTGTTTTCTCATCTGTGAAATGGGCATAAGAAGAGCACCCACTTACTAGGCTTATTTTGAGAATGGAATGAGATAATGCATGTGCCATTGTTGAAACAGTACTTGGCATATGGTGAGTGTTCAATAGATTAAATGCTGTTCTTGTTTTTTGTTATTAGTAGTAGTATTATTGGAGATAGGGTCTTGTTGAGTTGCTTAGGTTGCCTTAAATGTGTGACTCCCCCTGCCTCAGCCTCCCGAGTTGCTGGGATTGTAGGTATCCACCATGATGCCAGGCTCCAACGTTGCCATTATTCTGAACACCACTGTTATTATGATTACCTGAGCCAGGGTGTTGGAGGTCTTCATTTCTGTGTCCAGCCTGGTTCTGAAGCTATGCCTCCTCCTGACCAACATTAATAGGGCAACCTCCCAGGAGGCCTTCCCACCATGACCCTGGGAGAAGCCAGACAGTCTGGAGCCTGAGGCCCACTCACAGGTGTCCTCTAGGTATAATGTAGAGTGCTGGCCCACTCGCTCACCTCCTTCAGGTTTTGCCCCAATGACCCCTTGTTAAGGAGGCCTGCCCTAACCATGCCATCAAAAATTCCAAACTCCACTCTGTTCTTCCTCTACTATTCTCTTTTTCTCCACTAACACCACTATCTTCCATGCTACTTTTTCTTCTTACATTTTTTTTTCTTTAAAATTATTGGCTCCCACCAGGTACAGTGGCACATGCCTGTAATCCCAGCAATTTAGGAGGCTGAGGCAGAAGGATCACAAATTCAAAGCCAGCCTGGGCTACTAAGTGAGACCCTGTCTCAAAATACAATAAAAAGGGCTGAGGATGTACCTCCATGGTAAAGTGCCCCTAGGTCCAATCCCTAGTACCAAAAAAAAAAAAAAAAGTTAAAAATTAAAAAATAAACCAGGGGCTCCTTTTCCTTTCTGAAATATAAGCAGGAAGAGACTGTCAACCTTGGAGGGCTAAGCAATCTGGAGGCAACTGGCCAAGAGATAAGCAAGGTGGTCTGGCTTGCTACTTAATAACCAGGGGCAGACTGCAGCTTGACCTGCCCTACAGTTTTTCCATCAGAATCACGAGGTGGGTGGAACTAGAGCCTCCTCAGCCCTGACTTAGAACACTTTGTACTTTTGTGCCAGTTCTCATAGCAGATAGGATAGGGCCCTCACCTTTGTTCAGATCAGCGTGCCACAGGCAAGGGTGTCAGGGCCACTATCAGAATTCCTCTGTCCCCCACCTTTACTTCCTCTAGAGCTGAACCTTATTGGGAAGGCCCTGGACACAGGAGGAGAGCAGTCTGGTTCCTCCTCCAGATGGTGAAGTTTTCAGCCTCAGCTCCCTGGGCTGGAAGGGGGAGGGGGCTGCAGTCTCATGTCCTCCCCCTCTGCCAATACCCCCGCAGGCCATGGCTGGCTGCGTGTGCCCCTTCAAGCTTCCTTGGCTGGACATGATGTTTGCACATGTCCTCCTGAGCTGACTTTTCTCTCAAGGGCTGCCTTATGGTTTGCAAATGGGGTGAAACGACCCTACAGGACAGCTTGCCGATTCAGGGACTGCTGGATCCTGGGCACAAGTCCTGCCTGAGATTTTACTTTCCCCTCTTCCTCTGGGGTGAGGTGTCTGCCAGGGTCCAGCACAGGAAAAGCCAGGCCATGGCATCTAGCGCCCAGCCTTTGCCCTGCCCCTGCCTCTGCCCTACCAAAAGGAAGATGCCATCTCAAGAAGGCAGCTGTCATCATCCTAACATGGGGCCCTTCCATTCATGCATTTGACAATATGGAATGTATTAAGCAACTAATATGTGCCAAGTACTGCTTTGGGAACTGGGGGACTGTAGTAAGAAAATATAGACATGATCTCTGCCCTTTGGCTCTGCCTATATTTAGAAGCAAAGGCCATAACATAGTAGGGGAATCCTAGGCACATTACAGAAATCTGGGCAGGAGAGTCAAAGTTGCACACATGTGGTGACAAAAGCCATGAGCATAATGAGATGGCCAAAGAGTGTACAGAGTAAGAAGTGAAAGGGGTTGGGAAGGAACCGCAACATCTCAGGGGTGATCAAAGTATGAGGAGGCAGAGAGGAAGCAATTGGGGGTAGGGACCCTGGAGGTATCAAACCAAGACAAGAGAGGACTGCCAGGATGAAGGAATCATCAACCATCAAATGAGTCACATCAGGGAATAGGAGGCCCAAGCAGAGGCCACAGATTTAGTGGTTACAGAGCAGCATTGTTGAACAGTGCACACATTAGACAACCCATCATGGGCCCAGGAGCATGGACGTGAATGCAAGAAACAAGAGAGTGCCAGGTACAGTGGCTAATGCTGGTAATCCCACAGTGACTCTAAAGGCTAAGGTTGGAGAACGGCAAGTTCAAGTCCAGACTGGGCAATTTAGCAAGACCCGTCTCAAAAAAAGGGGGCAGGGGACTGGGGATGTAGCTTAGCGGTAAGCCATCCGCAGGTTCTATCAAACAAAAAAAGGAAGGAAGGAGGAAGGGAGGAAGGAAGGGAAGGAGAAAACTGACATTTGTTGAGTACCTGCTATACTTCGGTTTTCTCTTGGGGCCCTTAATGCCTCATCCTTGCATTAATTCAGTAAAAATTAAAATTAGCCTACATGTACAGGAACTTATGGTAAGCAAAGACAGCTAAGGTCCCTGTCTTCATGGATCTCATAGTGAATCTCATAATCTACATGGGGTAGAGGAGCCAGCCATTAATCAATGTGTCTCCCAAGCCAAGTGCAGTAATCCCAGCAGCTCAAGAGGCTGAGGCAGGAGGATCGTGAATTCAAAGTCAGCCTTAGCAATTTAGTGAGGCCCAAAGCAACTCAGTGAGACCCTGTCTCTAATAAAATACAAAAAAGGGCTGGGGAAGTGGCTCAGTGGTTAAGCACTCTGGGTTCAAACCCCAGTACCAAAACAATAAAAATTAAAAAACAAACAAACAAAAAAGTATCCCTCAAATAGATGTGAAATTGCACATGGGACTAGAGATAACAGAAGCAGCTCATGAGAACCTATAATTCAGGGCTTTGTCCCAGCAGGAAGGTTGGGAGCCAACAAGGAAGCTAGGATCTGAAGGACACAGAAATAAACAGAGTGAGCAGAGCTGGGTCGAGTTTTATGCAGAAGAAACAATTAATGCAAAAAGAATTGAAGGAAGGTGTAGAAAAGGGGCAAAGCAGAGGGATAAGGGGAGCATGGAGAGGCAGGTAAGTGAAGCTCAATAAGGATTCACAGGAAATCCTTTCCCCAAGAGCTGGAGAAAGCCAGAGAAGTTCTGGAAGCAGGGGAAGGACATGATCCACTTGTGTTTTGAAAACACCACTCTGGCTGCTGACTGAGGACAGAGCAAGAGATGATTTGGGCAGCACTTTTAGTGATCTATTTATTTGAGTCAGCAAAAGATAGTGGTAGTTTGTAGGAGACTGAAACAAGTGGATGGATTAGAAAATATATTTATGTATTGATTTTAATAGCAAAAGATTACATATAAATGGCACTCATAAATAAGGGACCAGTAAAACAAATGACAGAAGCACCCATTGAATTTTATGTATAAAAATAAGCCCAGGCCTGGCACAGTGGTGCATGGCCTGAAATCCCAGCAACCCAGGAGGCTGAGGCAGGAGGATTGCAAGTTCAATGCTAGCCTCAGTAATTTAGCAAGACCCTGTCTCAAAAGAAGATTTTAAAACGCTGGGAATATAGCTCAGTGTTAAAGTGATTGCCTATCATGAGCCAGGCCTTGAGTTCCATCTCACTACTGGAAAAAAAAGAAAACAAATACTATGTATAAAATCCAGAGTGAGGAAGTTTTTAAAGAACTGAACAGAGACAGCTGACAAGATACATTGTTAGGGGAGGAAACCTAAGGTACAGAACACTGTGTTCAGTATTGTGTATTTTGCAGAAGAAAGAACAAATGAAAATACATTGTGTTTTCCCATAAAGAAGGCATTTTAGGGGCTGAGGCTGGGGCTCACTGGTAGAGCTTGCCTGGCACATGTGAGGCACTGGTTTGGATCCTCAGCACCACATAAAAATAAATAAATAAACTAAAGGTATTATGTCCATCTACCACCTGTATAAATATTTAACAAAAATAGAAGGCACTGTAAAAAAAACTCCACCCCAACTCCCCAAATCATAAAGGTGGTTGGCCTGTATGTGTTCTTGAGGGAGGGTCTGGAAACTGATGGAGTTACAATGAGACTGCTCACTAAATTGGTATATATCATTGATTTTAAAATGTATTACTTATTTAGAGATTATTTATATATATACACACACACTTCTAAATACATATATATGCTTTTTCAATGCTGGGGATGGAACCCAGGACCTCGTGCATGCTAAGCAAATGCTCTACCACAGAGCTATGTCGCCAGCCCCGAAAATAATCATTTCAAGAAAGTAAAATTTATGGAAGTATAATGAACAGGACAGGCTATGGGTTTGTAATGTACAAGATGCAGAGAATGACTCCCAGGCTTGTTATTTGTATAACCAGACTTAAGAGTGTCATTTGTCATGATAAGGGGCAGGAGAAGACAGCAGATTTGGGGAGGGAGACTGTGAGAACAGTTTGGGATGGGTTGAGTCTAACAGTGCCTTGTGAGTGACATGGCACTTTAGAGAAGTTTGTCTGTGAAGGAGAAGAGACACACAGGGCTGGGAAAGGAAGTGGAGTCCAGAAGGTGACTGGTCTGTTGGCTTTGGAGATAGATGTTTAAAAGCCTTTGAGAAAGTTCCAGAGGAAAAAGAGCATCTGGTTATTAGCCAGGAACAGTGGCACAGGCCTGTAATCCCAGTGGCTTGGAAGGCTGAGGCAGGAGGATCATGAGTTCAAAGCCAGCATTAGCAACTTAGTGAAGCCCAAGCAACTCAGAGAAACCCTGTCTCTAAATAAAATATAACACAGGATGGGGATGTGGCTCAGTGGTTAATCATTCCTGGGTTTAATCCCTGGTACCAAAACAAACAAACAAAAACCTGCTTATCCTCAAGCCATGTTATTCTCATTAATCAACTTTTAGGGCTGAGGGAAAGCACTGAGTGTATTTAGCAAGTTCCCTACTGATGCGTATTGCGGTTGTTTCCATTCTTTTCCTCTTCCAATGTTGTGACATCCTTGTACGCACCTATCTGTGCACAATTGTTAATTATTTCTTTAGGAGAAATTCCTGGAAATCAAGGTGCCAAGGCATCCATATTTAAAACAGTGAAACATATTTCCAGATCCTTGTCCAGAGTAACTATATTAGCTTATGTTCTCACAAGAAACTGATGAGAGGACCCATTAAGGGTTGTTTATTCCCTCTCTGATTTTCCTCTTTCCCTCCATAGTGCCTGACACATACTAGTAGGGCTAGGCTGACATTTGTCTTTCTTTCCTTTTTTCAGTATTGGGGATTGAACCCAGGGCCTCACACATGCCACACAAGTGCTCTACCACTGAGCTACATCCCCAGCCCTTTTATTTATTTGTTTGTTGGTTGGTACTGGAGATTGACCCCAAGGCCCCTTTACCACTGAGTTATGTCCCCACCCTTTTTATTTTATTTTTTTAGTTTTAGGTGGACATAATATCTTTGTTTTTATGTGGTGCTGAGAATCAAACCCAGTGCCTCACACATGCTAGGCAAGCACGCTACCACTTGAGCCACAACCCCAGGCCCCTTTATTTTATTTTTGAGACAGGATTTCACTAAGTTGCTGAGGCTGGTCTCAAACTTGTGATCCTCCTGCCTCAGCTTCCTGAGTTGCTAGGATTACAGATGTGGGCCACCACGCCCAGCTGACATTTACTGTTGTATGAATGGGTATTAGCTGGCCTCCTAAAGCCCAGGAGGAAAGTATAAACTCTTCACTTTCAAATTGCTCCTTCTTCTTGAGCTCCTTCATAGTCATTTCTTCCTCCTCCCCTCCCTTATCCTTTGCCTGTCCATGGATTCTATGTCCTGAATTGCTATTTTATTTTCTTTTGGTACTGGGGATTGAACCCAGATGCACTTTACCACTGAGCCACATCCCCAGCCCTATTTATTTTTCTATTTTGAGACAAAGTCTGGCTCAGCTGCTGAGGCTAGTCTCGAACTTGTGATCCTCCTGCCTCACCCTCTGGAGTTGCTGGAAACACAGGTGTGTGCCACCCCACCCGGCTTGAATTGCTCTTGAATTCATCATTGCCTCTCCATTCCTAACCAATGCTGGAATTTAGGCCTCACCATCTCTTGCTCATCTCCTTGTTGCCAGCTTTGCCATGTCTGATCCATTCTTGGTGCCTCCAGGGTGAATGTCTTAAAATGCCAATGTGGCCACCACAGCCCACTTCCATCCCCCAGAGGCAGGTTCCCATGGCCCACCAAACAACTCTCACTGTGATCTGTCTCCTCCCTGCTCCTGTCTCATCTGTGGTCCTTCCCCTTCCTCCCTCTTACTCTCTGATTACAAGAAGCTGCCCACCTGCCTGGGGCACAGCAGGCTGCCGCTCTTTGCTCATTCATTTTCCTGCTGGCTACAATGTCCTCCCCCCTTCTTTTCCTGCCATCAAGCAAGAAGAGCATATGAGTTAGTTTGTGTCTCTCCAGCATCCATGCCTCCCGCTTCCTTAAGACTCCTGTTTCATTTAAGTGAATTGTGTCTGCCTCACTGGGGGTAAAGTGGATGAAACCATGAATCCATGTGTACCTCCCCCCATAGAATCTGAAGGGATATCGCCTTCCTGTCTTCAGACAAGTCTAGCCGGGAGGCAGGAATGGGCCTAAGCCTGGTCACTGGACACTCCCTCTGGACGTTGAATGTGGAGCAAGTGATAGAAGAATAGAGGAAAGAGACTTCAGCCATTTCTGTGGCCCCGTATCCTGATCCAGCCCCTCCCCCCAGAGCGGCCTTTGCTTATGTCTGTTTCATGACTGGTTCTCTAGATGGTGCTTGATTTTGTAGCTTCTTGTAACTTACCCTTCAAATCCCACACTTCCCCTTCCTTTTTTTTTGCCGGGGGGGGGGGGGGGGGGCTACTGGGAATTGAACCCAGGAGTGCTTAACCACTAAGCCACATCCTCAGCCATTTTTTGTATTTTATTTAGAGGCAGGGTCTCCTTGAATTGTAAGGGCCTCATTCAATTGCTGAGGTTGGCTTTGTACTTGTGATCCTCCTGCCTCAGCCTCCTGAGTTGTTGGGATTACAGGTTTGCACCACCACATCTGGCCCCTTTCATTCTTCTTTAGTGTCCCACACACTTGAGGCAAGCACTCTATCACTGAGCTACAACCCCAGCTCCTTCTTTCTGAAGTTACTTGGAGATAGTTTCTGTTGCTTGCTACCAATGATTTCTTTTTTTTTTTTTGAGGGGGGAGGGGTAGTTGGATTGAAACCAAGGACACTCTACCACCAAGCTACATCCCAGCCTTTTCTATTTTATTCAATGTTAGGGTTTTGCTAAATTGCTGAGGCCGGCCTTGAACTTGGCAATCCTCCTATCTCAGTCTCCCAAAGTGGCACCACTACAGCCAGTTTGCTACCAGTGATTTCTGATAGGAAGTCCAGCTCAAATCTTCCTGCCTATGCTAAGTCTTCCCTGATCCTGTACTAGCATACCTCTCTGTACATTCCATGGCTCCCTCTACAAATAGCAGATCATGCTGTTTGTTTGTTTTCCTGTCCCTTCCACTAAGGTAGGAGTTTATCATAGTCCCATTCTTGTGAGCTCTGGGCTCACTAGTTCAGTGCCTGGTCCAGAATCAAACATGTAAGGTAACCAACATTGAAAGCCCAGACTAATGGACCAGTACCTCAGCCTGCTCTCCTCTGGGGGCTTCAGTGACTTAGAACTTAGACTCTGTTACAACAATGATGTCAGCAGGTGCCTCCATTGTGAATCTGGCTGGGATTAACATGAGATGATTTCTGTTTGGATCTCTTTTTGTCTATGCCATGGAAGATGGGAGGGAGGAAGGAGGGAAATGGATCCTGGTGGGGGGCAGGGAGGCGACTATTGGAGCAGCTCAGGTAGAAGATGGTGTTGAGCTGGATTGGCATGGTTGCAGTGGAAGGGAGAGGGGAAGGGGCCAGTTTTCAAGATTGGGAACTGAACATTAGAACTGAATAGGGAACTTGGTTGTTCCTGGTAATTCGCAAAGCAAAAGCTGCCCATTTGAGATGGCTTCCATCAGAAGGAGGTAGTGAGGGAGTATGTGTGTGTGTGCACACGTGCTTGGGGGGATTGTTAGGGGAGGGCGTCACATCATCTCCAGCATCCCCACCTCCCCCCCCCCCTCCCAGCCTACAGCCATGACCGCGCAGGCTGCCTTGCCTGCTTTCTAAAGAGCTTCCCCAGGCAGCAGGGGAGAGAGGAGAAGGGGGGCCGGCCACCCACACCACTCAGCAGAGGTGAGCCGAGGAGCACCCAGTCCTCAAGTCCCCCCACCCCCAGCTACTATAGGCTGCCAGGTGCCTTGTTTGTGATGAAAGCTTTTAAAAACCCATGTGCATGGATGGTCATGCATTCATTTTTGTTCATTTAACTAATACTCACTGAGCCTGGAGCCACGAAATGGTGAGCAAAGCCCGCCATGGACCTTGCTCTCAAGAAGCTCAGGAACTGGCGGGGGAGAAGATGCGTAATCAGGCAATTAGGAACCAGTGTGAGCGGGAGGTAAGCACTGGTTGCTATGGGAACACGAGGAGAGGCCACAGCTGCTGCTCCTCTCCAAAGAGTGGTGGCAGGCAAAAAAAAAAAAAAAAAAAAAAGGAGGCGCGAAGCAGCAGACCTGCTGCCAGGCCCGATGCCATACTAGTCCAGGACAAAGCTCTCTTGGCAGGACAAAACCTGTTCCCTCTCTGCCCCTCCATCTCCACACCCAAGACATCAGAAAGGGAGAGTGTGATCCCAGGACCAGGCAGGATGCTCTACGCATGCGCCGGGCTCCCAGTAGGTCTACAATATCTGAGAGCTGCTAGGAATTATGTTTTCAAAAAATATTTGTTGCTGGAAAGTTTCCTGGTTGCAGGACACCATGCGTAGGGCTGCGAACAAGATGAACAAGGCCCTTGCCTTCCTGGGGCTGATAGTGATTTGGAAGTGGAGAGAATGATTCCATGGCACAAGCATTTATTGTTGTGATAGGTTCTCATGATGAGTATAGTTGAGAGTAGGAGCTGGCTCAGGCTACGGAGTCAGGAAGGCTTCCTGGAAGAGGAGCCATTTCAGCTAAGAGCAGAAGGAAGAAGTAGCCAGCAAAGAGGTGAGGAAACTGCACTCCAGATATGGTGAGCAGCGTGTGTGAGGGTGCTAGAGAAAGAGGGAGTCTGTATGTTCCAAGGGCAAGCAAAGGAGGTGAGTGGAGGCTGGGGTGGGGAGGCACAGCAAAGGAGGGAAGAGGGAGGCTAGAAACATGAGTAGGGTACCAATCAACATCAAGCCTCTAGGCCATGGTGAGGGGTTTGTCTTGGCTCATAGGATGCCCCCAACACCACACTCAGAAGTTCCTCTGACTCTCACAGCCCATTGGTACCCTAAAACAACTGTCAACGTCTGAGATAGGACCAAACTCTAAGGGCCAAAATCAAAGCAGGCTTGCAGAAGATTCTGGAACATGAGAGCCACCAGAGTTCTTGGAGGGATTTAGGTTCAGACTCACTATGCAAATGGGAGCATCATTTGAGAGAGGAGAAAGACATGTTTAGAGTTGCACAGCGAGCAGGGTTATTGGACCTGCAGGTAGAGCTCCTTTAAAGAAGGCCCCAGTGACTTGTGCCTCTGTGGATGACTAAGAGTGGGCTTTTTTGGTGGCTGGGTACAGTGGCACATGTCTGTAGTCACAGTGACTTGAGAGGCTGAGGCTGAAATAGTCCATGTTCAAGGCCAGCTTCAGTAACTTAGTAAGACCCCAAACCTGTCTCTAAATTAAAAAAAATAAAAAGGGCTGGAGTTGTGACAGGAGTAAAACATCAGGAATGAAGGGTCAGCATGGATCAGCAGAGAAACTTGTTTGAACTTGTTTGGACTTGTTTGGACTTTGCAGTAACTCAGTGACTTCTTAGTGCTGGTCACAAGATGACCAGAGAGTGTGTCTATGTTAGATAAGTGGATGATGTAACCTTCTAAGTTGTAGTCATAGGATGATAAAGTAGTCAGGCAGTATGCTTATGTTAGATAAGTTAGGTATGAACAACTTGTAAAGTATATAAGCGCGGGGGAAACTCCATGTAATTGCTCACAACTAACTCTCGTCGCCTGAGAGTAAGATCGTGCAGTTGTGTGCCAGCCACCTCGTGTATTGCTTTGTGTGGTGTGCGAATAAACCAGCATTTCAAAAGGCAATCGAGTTCGTGCTTGGTGTTCGCGTACGTCGCGGTCCGGGGTCCAGTGCAGATATCCGGAAGGGAACTCCTGGTAACCAGACAAGGCTGAGAAGCTGCTCGTGACAAGTTGTGGCTCAATGATAGGGCAACCCTGGGTTCAATCCCCAGAATCACAAACTAAGCTATAAAAATGGACTTTTTCTTAAAAGTGCCCATTTTTCCCCCTCTTGGGTCACTTAGCAGAGTGTTTCTGCACTTTCTTCCCTTCTTGCAGTTTCTCCACTGTCCCCGTTTTCAAAAAGTCCAATTTTCTATAACCTCAGCTTCCCACTTACTTATCCTCCAAACTTCTATTGTGAGTGGGGCAGCCAAAGGCAGGGCTTGGTTCCCAGGCAAGGCCAAATAGAACTATTCTTGTGCCAGCGATTGATGCATCTTCCAAGCTTACCCTAGCTCTTGCCCTTGCCACACCCCCAAGTCATGTTCTGTGGACAAAACTCTCCCTGCTGACATGGCCACAGCGATTCTGTGCCCAGGCAGGCCCCACCACGAACACACACACACACACGCACGCGCGCGCGCGCGCGCGCGCTGACAGAATTGGCAATGGGTCTCAGCCATCATCTGATATAACACCTCCATTGCTGAGATGGGAACAGTGAGGCTCTGGAGCAGCCCAGACTTTTTGCCTGTGAATTGATGTGTTCTAGCCTTTTGACTCTTCCTAGCCCTGCCTCCACCAGCACCCCAGCACCCACACAGCTGGCTTCCCTCCTTCCCTGTTGATGAGGACACAGGGAAGCCAAGGGCAGAAGGGATACCCTATGAAGAGAAGGTGTCAAGTACTGCCTGAGCAGAGGTTGCAGAGGGGAAGGGGAGGAAAACCTGCTTCCCAGCTGACCCAGTTTAGCCTTTCTAGCCCTTTCTACTCTCCTTAGGCACAGGCACAGACCCAGAGTTCAGCTGAACCCAGGAAGCTGCTCTAGATCTTGATCAGAGAACTCTCCCTAGAGGGGCCTCCATTTTAGGTAGAATCTGAGGCAACCACACTCCTCTCCCCTCAGGCCTTTCTTTGGAATTGATAGTTCAGGATCCAAATCCCAGCTCTGCTGCCTCTAGCTGAGTAACCTTGGGTGAATCCTTTAACCTCTCTGGACCTTGGCTCCCCTTGTGAACATAGGACTCCCTACAGGCTTACTATGGAGATAAAATAACCTGGGTAAAACACATACCTGACAGATAAGAGATGTTTGACAAATGTTGGTGTCCTCCCTCCACTCTTGGCTTGCCCCACAGCCCCACACCTAGCAAGTTTTGTCTAATTCCCTCCAGAGTTCCTTGGGGTGAGGCTGGGAGAAGAGAAAGGAGCTGTGTCCCAAGAAGAAAGTCCTAATCCCTGAAACTCCACAGGAGGCACGCAAGGAGAAGCCATGCCAGGGGCGAGGAAGGAGGGAGGGAGGCTGGAGAAGGAGGAGGCAGGTGGTTCCGGCCTATGGGAAGTCGGGGCAGTGTGGGAGAAGGGCCTGGCAGCACAGGGCCCATCCAGCTGGTCTAGGCCATGCCAGAAGGCTGAGAGAGACAAAGGAGGAGGCCTCTAGCTTCAGGCTGCCTGGACCTCTCCATGGTAACTCCTGTGAGCTTTTTCTGGGGGCAAAGGACCTACCCAGGCCCCAGCAGGGGATTCTGTACAGTCCCATTCAGGCTCCTTCAAATCCCTATTCTGTCCCCATTACCTTGAGCCAGGCTCAGAATGCATGGCCTTATTCTCTACCTCCACAAACCAAATCCTCGTCCCACCCCAACCAGGTTCTCTTTTGATCTATTATTCTCTGCAACTCACATCCCCCCAAACATCTCAAGCTTAGACTTCACCGATTTTTTTTCTTTACAAGGAATTCTGCTGTGTTTCTAGAAGTTGTGAATATTAGTTGCCACAAAGAGACCCTGAACTTTGGGCCCCAGGATCTGTATGTATTTAGCAAAAATATATCCACCAGTTCACCTGAACCCCTTTTGTGGCCAGGAACACCCCTTGGAGAGATGCCAAGTGGGGTCAGTGAAGTACGGGGCCAGGAATGGCCCTCAATTTCCAACTTGAGTGAGGACCAAGCCTGTGGCCTGGATCAGAGTTGAATTTGTAGCTGAAATCAGGGTTTGGCTTTGGATCAGGATCAGGGCTCAGTCTGTGACCAGAGTTCGTGTTTCTTTTGGTTGCAAGCAACAGAATTCAACTCTGGCTCACTTGGGCAAAAACTAAGCCTGTATTTTCAAGATATTGGGTTGGTTTTCAGAAGTGATTGATGTGAACATGACTCAATCTTGTCAATCTCTATGTGTTTCCCTTTGAGTTTCAAATCTCTAGGGGAGGAATCTGTACCTAAGAACAGTCAAAATAGCCAGGATATAGTGTCAGGCATTGCCAGTGGAAATGAGAAGCTGCTAGCCTTTTGGGAAAGCAATCTGACACTATATGTTAATACCAATTCATTTCCATGGGGCAGGAGACTGGAGAAAGAAGGAGGTGGCTGATTTCAGGCTATAGGAAGTCTGGCCTATGGGAAGTTGCTGTGACCCCAGCAACTTATTATTGTTATTATTCTATTATGATAATATTGAGTGAGAACAGCAAGAAGTGGTAAAGTATATACAGTTGTCCATCAGTATCCATGGAAGATTGGTTTCACGACACCCCCCTCCATCCCATAGGTAACAAAATCCATAGAGGCTCAAATCCCTAATATAAAGTGGTATAGTATTTACATACAATCTATGCACATCCTCCTGTATACTTTAAACATCTCTAGATGACTTGCAATACCTAATACAATGGAAATGCTAGGTAAAAAGTTCTTACACACTAGTTTAGAGAATACCTACAAAAGTATGAAGATGTTCAGCATAAATATAATTATTTTGTGATACTGGAAATTGAACCTACCTCTGAGCCACATCCCCACCCCTTTATTTTTTGTGAGTTTAGTTTAAGTCAGGGTCTCACTAATTTACCCAGGCTGGTCTTGAACTTGTGATCCCCCTGCTTCAACCTGCAGAATATCTGGGATTATAGGTGTCTCTGGTGTAGGTGCATTTTCCCCAAATACTTTTGATGAGTCATTGGTTGAAACAGCATATATGAAACTCACAGATACAGAGGGCAAATTTTCCATGATCTTATTTTAATAAAAGAAGGACAAATAAAAGCCCACACATTTATTAATTATGTGTATGTATACATATATGTATACTCTATATGATTATGCAAGTATGAATAAAATGTGGAATTAATGAATATTAGGCTATTATCAACTGTTATGGGAAGTATGAAGGTAGGCAGAAAAGAAGAGAGAAAGAGAAGCAGTAAACTGAAAAAAACTAGTTTTAAAAACATGCACATAGGCTTTCCTTTATGAGTATATATAAAATTATATAGATTTTGTGTGCAACTCTAAAAATATTACCTTAGAGCCAGGTGTGGTGGCACACACCTATAATCCCAGCCACTTGGGAGGCTGAGACAAGAGGATGGCAGTTTGTGTTCAGCTTCAGCAACTTAGGCCCTAAAAGACTTAGCAAGACCCCATCTTAAAATCAAAAATAAAAAAGGTCTGGAGATATGGGGATGTAGCTCAGTGGTAAAGTACCTCTGGTTCAATCCCTAGGACCAATATATATATATATATATATATATATATATATATATATATATATATATATATATATATCTCCATAGAAAATTTTTGAATATTTTCTTAGTTGTAGATGGACAAAATACTTTTATTTATTTACTTATTTTTATGTGGTGCTGAGGTTCGATCCCAGTGCGAGGCAAGTGCTCTACCACTGAGCCACAACTCCAGCCCCCATAGAAATGTTTTAAAGACATGAATATGGCACGTGCCTGTAATGCCAACAGCTCGGGAGGCATGAGGATCATGAGTTCAAAGCCAGTCTCAGCAACTTAGCAAGGCGCTAAGCAACTCAGTGAGACTCTGTCCCTGAATAAAATACAAAATAGGGCTGGGGATGTGGCTCAGTAGTCAATTGCCCCTGAGTTCAATCCCCAGTACCCCCACCAAAAAAAGAGATAAAGATATGCCAGAAAAAAATCTTACCCCCAAACAAGTTGACAACAAAACAATCTTACCCCCAATCAATTACTGACCAGATTGACTTTAACACCAAGTCTTACCAAGTCTTATTAGAGATAAGTCTTTTTACAATTTTTTTTAGTGCTACTGGAGATTAAACCCAGGAGCACTCTACCAGTGAGCTACACCTGCAGCCCTTTAAAAATTTTTCTTTTTAAATTTTGAGACAGGGTCTTGCTAAGTTGCCCTGACTTGCCTCAAACTTGTGATCCTCCTGCCTCAATCACCTGAATTGCTAGGATGACAGGTGTGTGCCACCATTCTCAGCCAAGAGTGATTGTATTAGTTTTCCAGAGAAATAGAACCAATAAGATATGTAGAGATATAGATATACTAGAGGGGACTTATTGGGGGAATTGATTCACATTATTATGATGTCCCATAACAGGATGTCTGCACATTGGAGACCCCCGGGATGTTGGTGGCATGGTTCAGTCCAAGTCCAGGGTCATCAGAACCAGGGTAGTTGATGGTGTAATTCTCAGCCTGAGGCCAAAACCCTGAGAACCTGGAGGCAATCGTAATTAAGTCTTAAGTCCAAAGGCCAGCAAGCCTGAACTTATGTCCAAAGTAGCATCACAATTGATAGAGGGAGAAGGAAAGAGAGAGACCGAGGTGGGGGAGGATGAGGGGGAGCAGTGGAGAGCAAGCCACCTTGTGTATCTGTTTCACCTGGGTCCCCAACCCACTGGATGATGCCTACCACATGTAAACTTATGCCAATATCTTCTGTAAACACACTCACTCTAGTTATTCTTTAATCCAGTCAAGTTGACAACTGCAACTGATACCTACAATGATCCAATGAACAATTACCTGGGGAGATAGAACAAACAGGAATCTATGTGTCCTCAATGCATTTTAAAAGCATATATAAATGCTACTGTAATGAATATACCCTCTTACAACCTACTTTATTTCATTTAATATTGTTTTCCAGACTTAACCCTTGTGATATATGTAGATGGGGATTTTGCATTTTAGCTGTGCTATAGTAAGTATTCTACCATAACAATTATTTATTCCCCGTTTGAAAAATATTTAGGTTCATTCTAGTGTTTCACTATTAATAATAATGCTGTAGTGAATATAATAGCACATATTTCATTTAAATCATATACAAATGTACTTATAAGTTAGTTCCTAGAAATACATTTTCTGAGTCAAATAGTGTGCCCATTAGTCGGGCAAGGTGGCACATGCCTGTAATCCCAGCAGCTGCAGAGGCTGAGGCAGAAGGATCTTGAGTTCAAAGCCAGACTCAGCAACTTAGTGAGGCCCTAAGTAACTTAGTGAAACCCTGTCTCTAAATAAAAATACTAAAAATATAAATATAAAAGGGCTGGGGATGTGGTTAAGCCCCTGGGTTCAATCCTTGGTACCAAAAAAAAAAAAAAAAAAATAGGTGCATTACTAATGTGATAGTTTTTTTTTTTTTTTTTAAGTTGGGTTTCTCTTGCTATAACAAAATTCCTGAGAATGTGGAGATATTTGTTTATTTTGTACTTTTTAATTTATATTTTTGTTGGTGCATTATATTTTTATATAAATGTGGGGTTTGTTTTGACATATTTATGAATGAATCTAACATAATTTTCTCTGTTTCAATCCTCAGTGGTATTTTTTCCATTCCCTCCTCCTTCAAAAGTTTGAGACCAGCCTGGGCAACTTAGCAAGATCCTGTCTCAAAACAAAAATTAAAAGGGCTGTGGATGTAGCTCAGTAGTAAAACACTTCTGGGTTCTATCCCCGGTACTGGGGCCGGGGGCTGGGCTATGAGGAAAAGTATGTTGGTATACTTTTCTCATTTTAAAATCAATTTGTTGGACTTTTCTTGATTTATAGGAGCTCTTCATGTAATTGGGAAATGAGCCCTTTTCCAGGTTTTCATTTGTCTTTTTTTTTTTACTTAGAATTGTTTGGTTTTATTTATTTATTTATTTATGCTTCCAAGCAGATTTTATTTATATGTAGGTGAACCTTTTCCTTTTTGCTCCTGTATCTTTTGCCAAACTTACAAAGCTCTTATTCACTCCAGGTTTATGAAAAGCATTCTCCTAAGGTTAATTTTAAGTACTGTTATAATTTCATACTTGCATTGAAAGAAAACACCAACTAGGAGAATATATTTGCAACTATACAAATATAATTGATATCTCATGTTCTGAATATATAAAAAATACCTAGAAATCAATACTAACAAGAAAAACAACATCATTATAAAAATGGACAAAAGATATGAACATACATTTCAGAGAAGAAGAAATTGAAATGGTCACCAATTGTAAAAAGGCACTTGACATCTCTAGTAAGTTAGGGAAAAACATAATCAAATAATGGTGCTCTGCACTCATCAGATTGGCAACAATTTTAAAATTTAGAACCAAGAGTGCTGAGGATGATGAGAACAAACTGCAGGTGGGAATGTAAATTGTTACAACCACTTTGGAAAGCAGTTTGGCAATTTCTGTTAAAGTTCAAATGCTCTTACCCATCCCCCCGTCCCCCCCCTTCCATATGATCACCCCCTCTGGAACTCATGCCCTTGTGTAATCCCTTCCTGTTGAATGTAGGTTAGACCTAGCAACCCACTTTCAATAAGAGTCTGAGGCAGGAGGATCACAAGTTCAAGTCCAGCCTTAGCAATTTAGTGAGGCCCTAAGCAACTCAGCCAGACCCTGTCTTAGTAAACAAACAAATAAATAAAAAGGGCTAGGATGTACCTCAGCGGTAAAATGCCCCTGTGTTAAATCTCCAGTACCAAAAAAAAAAAAAAAGGAGAGAGAGAGAGAGAATATGGCAAAAGTGTTGAGATATCACTTCCAAGAGCTGTCTCAACAAGAAACATTAAAATGTTATTCAGAGAAGAAAATGATATAGGTCAGAAACTTGGATCTGCATAAAGAAGAACATATGAGAAAGAATAAATGATGGTATAAATAAAATGTTTTATTTTTGTATTTTTAAAGGATATAACAGTCCACTCAAAGAAAATAATATTAACAAATTTGGATGCCTATAGCTTGTGGACACATGAAATGAATGACAGAAATAACATAAGGGATAGGATGGAGGAATTGGGAATACCTGCCTGCACCATTCATGAAGTGTTATAGTGTTATTGAAAAGTAGACTTGGATTAGTTGTAAATATATATTGCAGGCTCTAGAATGAAGTTAAAAAAAATAAAGTTAAAAAAGAAGTATAATTGATATGCTCAGAGAGGAGAGAAAATGGAATCATAAAATGCTTAATTAAAATCAGTGAAGACAGAGTGGAAAAGAAAAGAAAAAACAAAGATTAAAAAAATACCAAGAGCAATGGATAGAAATAGCTAACCAGGGGTTATAAGTGCCCCTGGATTCAATCCTGGGTTCAAAAAAAAAAAAAAAGTATACACCTGACAACAGAGTGTTAGAGACACCAAAAAAAAAGTATATGAGGCAAAAACCAATAGGTGTACAAGGAGAAATAGATGAGTCCACTATGATAGTTGAAGATTTCAACACTCCTCTATCAATAATTGACAGATCTAGCAGCCAAAAAATCAATAAGAATATAGTTGAACTGAATAGCACCATCAATCAACCAGATCTAATTGACATTTATAGACTACTTCATTTAACAACAGCAGAATACACATTCTTTCCAAGCTCATGTGGAACATTCACTAAGATAGACCACATCCTGGGCCATAAAACATGCCTTAACAGGTTTCAAAGAATAGACACCATACAAAATAAGCTCTCAGACCACCGTGAAATGAAATTAGCAATCAAAAACAGAAAGATAGATGGAAAGCCCTCAAGTATTTGGAGATTAAACAATATAATTCCAAATAACATAGGGGTTCAAGAAGTTTCACCATAAATTGACAGTGAAAACATAATTTACCAAAATTTGTGAATTGCAGCAAAAGCAGTGCTTTGAGGGAAATTTGTAGCATTGAAGGCAAATGTTAGAAAATATGAAAGATCAAGATGATTGTAAGCTTCCAGACAAGGGAGTGAACAAAATGACTAATATCAGAAACGAAAGAGTGGCTATCACTACTGATTTCATGGACATTATAAGGACAATAGGGCTGGGGGTATAGCTCAATTGGTAGAGTGCTTGCCTACCATGTACAAGGCCTTGGGTTCGATTCCCAGCACCACACACACAAAGGATAATAAATACTATGAACAATTGCACGGCTTCAAAATTGTTAGATGAAAGGGACAAATTCTGTGGATTGCTTTTAATGAATAGGAAACAGCAAAAGTGATGGGATGTCACTTCTAACACAAAGTTATAAAAAGGCCATGCATTCTATCTGGGGTACACTCTTTCTTTCTGTGTGTCTCTTGTTTCTCTCACCAGCTACCATGCCCATGAAGAAGATTCAAGAAGCTGAGACTACATGATAGCATGCGTACCACTGCAACCTGTCCCTGTCATGATATAGTTTATGTAATTTAAAACACACAAAACAATACTGTATTTTGGTTATAGATACAAACATGTAAAGACAGATAAACAAACATGGATGAGAAGAAAACATCAACTTCCAAATGTGCTTATTTGAGGGAAAGAAGTTAAGATGAATAAGATAAATGAGGGCTTCAGCTATAAATTTTGTGTGTGTGTGTACTACATCACTAGCTCTTTTTTGATTAAGTTTTTATTTTGAAGAAGTCTCCTAAATTGTTGAGGCTGGCCTTCAACTTGTAAGCCTCCTGCCTCAACCTCCCAAGCAGCTGGAGTTACAGGCCTGAGCCTCCACATTTGGCTCTTTTTTATATTTAAACTGTATTTCCTTCACATATTTTGAAAGGGCATTTTTATGGCACATAATTGTTCTTATCATTATCTATTCCTTGGTGAATGAAAGACCCTCTTTTGTTCTCTTTGATACTCTCTACTTTGGCCTTGATTTTTACATTAGTCTTGTTACAAGTCTCTCTCCTTCCCTCCTTTTGTTCCTCTTTCCTTCACCTCCCCTTCCCATGCTCCCCCACTCTTTTTTTCTGCTAATATTGAACGGACATGTATTTTCATTACTATTTCTACTTTAGATGAAACTCCTAAATAGCATATAATTGGACTTTTAAAAACAAAATGCTCAGCTAGGGGCAATGGTGCATGCCTGTAATCCCAGCAACTCAAGAGGCTGGAAAGTTCAAGGCTAACCTCAGCAATTTGTCAAGACCCTACGCAATTTAGCCAGACAAGGTGGCTCAGTGGTTAAGTGCCCTGGGTTCAATACCTGATAAAATAAACAAACAAACAAACAAATAAATAAAATGATCAAAATGAGAATTTGTGGCTTTTTTTTTTTGTACTGGTGATTGAACCCAGAGGTGTTTAATCACTTAGCTACATCCCCAGCCTTTTTAAAAATATTTTATTTAGAGACAGGGTACCTCTTGAGTTGCTTAGGGCCTCACTAAATTGCTGAAGCTGGTTTTGAACTTGTGATCCTCCTGCCTCAGCCTCCAGAGCCGCTGGTATTTCAGGCATGTGGCCCAGTGAGAATTTGCATCTTAACAGATGTTAACCCATAATACATACTGATCTGTTTTTCTTTTTACATCCTGCTTAGTCCACCCCTCATTTCTTGCCCTTTATTGACTGAGTTTTTCTTTGTTCCAAATACTATTCCTTTAATAGTTTGAAAATTATACATCTTATTTCTACTCTATTGTTACCCTCGAACTTTTTTGTTCTATTACACGTTGTATTTCTAGTAAGAACAAAAATTTCTTTCAGCTGGTGTCATGGCGCTCACCTGTAATCCCAGCAGTTCCAGAAGCCGAGGCAGGATGGCAAGTTCCAGGTTAGCTTGGGCAATTTAGTGGTGCCCTAAGCAACTTAGTGAGAGCGTCTCAAAAGTAAACGGGCTGGGGATGTACTTCAGTGGCTAAGTGTCCCTGGGTTCAACTCCCAGTACCAAAAAACTAAAACAAAAAACCCGAACAACCTTGATACTGTTGTGAGTATACGAACTTTTTATACTGGCTGTGAAGGTTAAGAGTGCAATTTGAAAATTTCAGATTTCAGTAAAATTGGGTACATCAAAAGCATAACTGCAATAATTTTTAACAGCGGCACAACTGCCAGACTACGAACCCCTGTTGCGCTTCACGATTGATCATTCCTTTTGGATGGAGAAGCTTGATTTTGTGACCAACAGCAACAAATTCCACTGCAAACAGGTTCAACTTGTTTCAACGATCGGGTTAAAAAAAAAAAAAAGAAGGAGCAGCTTCCTGCAACCCTAAGTACAGATTCACATTTTACTATCCTAGACAAACCGTATCATCTAGGATATGATATAGTGAGATAATTACTTACACGTTGGAATTCATCAGAAAGAATTCGCATATTTGATTTTATTGAAGAAAAAAAACAGAACCCAAGGGAATGCGGCTTAATGTTTCACTTTTCTTATCGCTGACCATTTGTCACATTTTTCGCCGTCCTTTTCTGTATCCTTGACGATTTCATCATTTGAAACGAAATAATGCTTTCGGGCCCACCCTGATTAGTGGAAAGCAGCTGCCGCCCCCGCCACATCGAGGGGGCGGGTTCCAGCCGACGTCACAATCACTTCCGCCGCAGTCACCGCCCTCCCGGGTGCTGTCTGGTGGAGGAGGAGCCCGAGACCCGGGAGCAGCGGCTCTGGCGGTGGTGGCGGTCGGAGGTCTGAGAGCTCTGCCCCTCTGAAAAACGTGCTGTTGTCCCTACAGGGTGAGTGAGAGGCTGGTCGTGTTGACGATTCTTCTAGGCGATGGCGGTGGGGCGAGTGGCAGGGCAGGGGCGCGAGAATCTGGGGGAATCCGGTGAACCTCTTTTAGGGTTCGCCCCTCGGGAAGGGGTGGGGCGGACGGGGGACCTGACTGCAGAGTGAGGCCCTTGTCCTCCATGGGCCTGTTCTGGGGCTGCACTCTCCGCCACCGATCTCCTTTGGCCTACCGTAGCCCCTATTCGAATGGCTTTCCTGGCTATTTGAGAGGGGAACGGTGTTCGCGGGCCCTGGCCACTTCTCCCCGCCTCTCCTTTCTCCCTCCTCAGCCCCCTTTGCGGGGCACCCCGTGGCCTCCCCCAGCCATTTTGCTGTTTTTTTGCTGAATGGTAAATGGTTAAGATACTTAGGTAAAAATATTGTTCCCGGGAAAAGAATTGTCCAAAAAAAAAAATGTAGTCTCAGGGAAAAACTATGTTCACACATGCCCTTTTCTTTCTTTGCCCCCTTCCCTGCCACACCGATTTGGGTCTGCCCTTTGAGCTATAACGTTTTCTTGTCTCTTATTATGACATTGCACCCCCCCCTCCCCTGTGTCGCGCAAGCGTATGCGAGCACGCACACGCGGAAACCTGCAGTTGCAGCCCCCTCCCTGCCCCGCCAGCCTCAAGGTTCCAGGGGAGTCCCCCTCCCCTGCGCATGCGCAGGCTCATACACACGCCCTCTCACACACCCTCACACCCTCCTGTGCCTTCCCCCTACACAGACGAGCACACATGGCCTCAGACCCTTGCTTGCCAGTCCCCTCCCCTCAGCTGCCTACCACATACACACCTCTAGATCCCGCCCCTCCTCCAGCTGCCTGCTCTGGCATGCATGTGCAGACACACACACACACACACACACCTTTACCTTTATGCACATCCTCTGTCACACCCTCCTCCCTGCCTGTCACATCCATACATAAGGGCATCTTTTATTGCTGACCATTGGCACAAATACACTCCCACTCTCTGGTTCACACACCCTTCTCAAATGCCCTGTTCTTGTGCCTTCTGTCTGCCACATACTTTGCACTGATGGTTCTCCCCCCCCCCCCCCCCCCCCCCCGTTTGCTGTTGCATGCACATTCACACTCAATAGAACTCCTTCTCCAGGAACAGCACTGCTCTTCCTGCTTGCCATAGTCACATGTGTAGCCATTCTTTGATTACTAGCCTCTTTTCCATCCCTCCCTCTCTCTCACACACCCCTCTCCAGTGCTGTCTGCTCTGCCATGCATGCCCGCCACAGTTGCTCGTGCTGACGTTTTTCAATTGTTGCATCCCATTTGGATGAATACACGCATGCGCACTCACACTCACACACCACACAGACTCTCATACACTCCTCTCCATTGCCACCATACCCTTCCCTGCCTGCGGTATGTGCATAAATGTAGGCTTCCCCCATAATTCCACCTGCCACATACACAGCTACACATCCCTCTTTTCTTTTTCTTATTCCCCCTCACACCACTTTCCTCTGAAGTCATCCTACCCATTACATCACATCCAGAATGGGTCCCATTTTAACAGTCAATCCTTTCCCCCTACAAACCTAGACAAGGCTCCATTGCAGGATTGCAGATACCCCTTCCACCTGTCCCTCTCCTAACTCATCCATGCACAGTGATCTATACTTGCCACTCCAATTCACATTTCTCCTCTATGTCTGCAGGGTTCAGAAATAGACATCCCATAAAAAAGCCCACATCAGCCTTTCCTCTTCCCACGTCAGCACAATTCTACAGTACTTCACCCACCTTCCAAGTGTCTGGTCACTCCCCCCCACCTTCTGTCACACTCTCTCCCCCTATGTCTGGCTTTCCTGTAAACCTGGTGTTGTAATCATTTTGCCAACATTAAAAATGTGTTCCAGGTCTACACCTGACAGTCACTGGAATGCTCCTCCAGGCCTTAGAAGAAAGTGAAACTAATTTTAAAGATCCCTTGTCCCTTCTGTTACCTGTCTGCTGACGTGAAAATAGATCTTCCTGCTCCTTCATGCTGAACTGATTTTGACTTTCCCAGCTCAAAAGCACAAGTGCAGGGAGCAGGAACCTTTCCACCCAAGCCCCAGCTCTATTGGAAACCTTCCTAAACCAGAGCAATGGGTCAGGAATCTAGCAAGCCCGTATGGCCCAAACCAGCAGGAGGGTATCAGTCCAATACAGGCAGGAGGTATGGAAGAAGGCATGCTTATGTCAGTTTCAGGCCATCCACGAGCCAGCAGGAAAGGATTGCCAGCCAGAGAAAGACGACATCCGAAGTCCCAATGCACAGATCAGCCCCCAGTCAAACCACCAAGAGGAGCCGATCACCATTTGCCACCACTCGTCGTAGTTGGGACGACTGTGAGAGTTCGGGAACCAGCCTGAATGTTGATAATGAGGACTATTCCAGGTATCCGCCAAGAGAGTACAGGGCTTCGGGTGGCAGAAGAGGAATGGCTTATGGACATATTGACACTTTGGGGGCAGATGATAGTGAGGAGGAGGGGGCTGGGCCTGTTGAGCGACCGCCAGTGAGAGGGAAAGCTGGCAAGTTTAAGGATGATAAGCTGTATGACCCAGAAAAAGGGGCAAGGTCTGTGGCTGGGGTGCCTCCCCAGTTCTCTGGTTTTAACTGTGATGTGAGAGAGGAGCTTGACAAGTTAGACCCAGCCCCTGTGGCGAGATGCTCTGCTAGCCCAGCAGAGTTCCGGAAGCCGACTAGCATGGGCTCTCAGATGTCTTCTGCTGAAGGCAAGGTGACAACTGGTGACAGTTTGGAGAGGGAGAGAAGGGGGCAGAACTTGACTGCACGTCCCAGTAGGGCTCCTGTGAGTATTTGTGGTGGTGGGGGAAACCCCTCAAAGAGTGCAGAGGAACCGGTGGTGAGGCCCAAAGTCCGAAATCTGGCAAGTCCAAACTGCGTGAAACCAAAAATATTTTTTGATACTGATGATGATGATGATATGCCACACAGTACTTCCAGGTGGAGGGATGCTGTCAATGCTGATGATGGCCACTCGGATGGCCTGGCAAGGAGAGGCAGAGGCGAGAGTTCAAGTGGCTACTGTGAGCCGAAGTACTCTGAAGACAAGAGGGAAGCCAGGAACAACCAAGTGAAACCAGAGAAGGTGCCGAGGAGGCGTCGGACCATGGCGGACCCCGACTTCTGGACATATAGTGATGATTACTACAAATACTGTGATGAAGACTCTGACAGCGACAAAGAGTGGATCGCTGCCCTGCGCCGGAAGTACCGAAATCGAGAGCAAACGCTGTCCTCCAGCGGAGAAAGCTGGGAGACCCTGCCAGGAAAGGAAGACCGAGAACCTCAGCAAGCCAGAGTGAGTGGAAGTGTCACCGACACCAGCCCAAGCCTTGGGACCGGAGCCAGTGCCGTTGCTGGAGCCAGCGCCATTGCTGGAGCCAGTGCCGTTGCCGGTGCTGGTGCCGGCGCCAGCGTCAGTGCAGATGTTGTGAGCAATGGCAGTAGCTATCTTGAGGAAGCTCAAGGGCCACCGTTGCAGGAAGAGGAGCAAACATCCCTGGAAGAAGGAGAAATTCCCTGGCTCCAGTACAATGAGAACGAGAGCAGCAGTGAGGGAGACAACGACTCTGGGCAGGAGCTGATGCAGCCGGGGGTGTTCGTGCTGGATGGCAACAACAACCTCGAAGATGACTCCAGCGTCAGCGAAGACCTCGAAGTGGATTGGAGCCTCTTTGATGGATTTGCCGATGGGTTAGGAGTGGCCGAAGCCATTTCCTATGTGGATCCTCAGTTCCTCACCTACATGGCACTTGAGGAACGCCTGGCACAGGCAATGGAGACTGCTTTGGCACACCTGGAGTCTCTCGCAGTGGATGTCGAGGTGGCCAATCCACCGGCCAGCAAGGAGAGCATCGACGCTCTTCCCGAGATCCTGGTCACTGAAGATCATGGTGCAGTTGGCCAAGAGATGTGCTGTCCTATCTGCTGCAGTGAATATGTGAAGGGGGAAGTGGCGACCGAGCTTCCATGCCACCACTATTTCCACAAGCCCTGCGTGTCCATCTGGCTTCAGAAGTCAGGCACATGCCCTGTGTGCCGCTGCATGTTCCCTCCTCCACTCTAAAGACCAAGGCTTATTTTTACTCCTGGTCTGTTTATTTTCCCCATACCTGAAACCCACAATACTGCAGGAGCCCTCTGAAAATTAATAATGAAAAGGAAACCATTTGGTCAGTTAGACTAAACTTGTTGATTCCTTGTGATTATTTCCAATGTGAAAACGGTTGTGTGCGATTGCATTAAAAATCATAATTGTCCTAGCCAGGTGTGTGTGGGGGCACACACCTGTCATCCTGGCAACTTTGGAGGCTGAGGCAGGAGGATTGCAAGTTCAAGCCAGCCTGGGAAACTTGGTGAGACCCTATCTAAAAATAAAAAGTTAGAAAGGGGCTGGGGGTATAGCTCAGGGGTAGAGCACTCCTGGATTCAGTCCATAGTATCACACACACACACACACAAATAAATCATACTGTCTTAGAGGTTAGAAAGGAAAAACTAAACTTTCTAAATGCTACTTGAGCGTGCACTAAGAGCATACATTTTCTAACCCAAAAGTCAGAATAAATGGCATTTGTTTTCTTCAGTAGAATATGTTGCTGTTAATTGTAATGTCAAGTTTATCTGTTAACTATGTCCAAAAGGCAAAATAATTTTTGTTGCATGTTCTGGGTTAACGTTCCTGTAATTGCAGTGCCGTAAAAGCTTATTAAAGTACTTTTGGTTTTACACAGTAACATGGAATTGTTTGGTTTTGTCTGAAATGGTGGTACCAGGTGACTTTCTGGTTGAGCACTTGCATTTTTTGGTGTTCTCAACAATAGAAAACTTTGGTTTTCACTGGAAATGCAGACTCCAAAAAATGTCAAAAAAATATGGAGGGTAATAGTTTTTCTAAAGTAGGAATAAAGTATATAATTGTATAATAGGGGAAAGGTCGAGTAGAGAAAGAAGGAAAGAAACAATGACAAATCATGGTAAAATATGGAATAATGGTAGGAAAAATCTATACTGAGTGTAGGAATGAATGAGTTAAAATCAACTTCAAGAAGCTCTCAAGAGGGAATCATTTAAAAAAAATTGAACTGTATGCCAATCGCATACCTTAACAGGGACATAGATGGGGACAGAAACATATACCACTCAAACGCTTCAGAAAAGGCAAGAAATAGAGGAACCCTCCTACACAGAGTGAACAGGTTTTATCATTTGGCCATATTTGTTTCAGCTGTCTCTTTTTCTCTCTCTAATAAAAAATTTTCAGACACAGGTGAAGTTCTTCACCCCACCACATGTACCTTTACTCTTCCATAGAGGTAAGCACCAAGCAGAAAATGGTGTGTTTACTTCTTGTCTGTGTCATTATATGTATATGTGAGTGTGTGTGTGTGTGTATGTATATGTGTATACATAGTATATCTGTATATGTGTGTCTATATAAATATATACATACATGTCCATAACCAATTTATGATTTTCAAGTGGACATAATTGATAGAATGTATGCTGTCATTTTGCAAATTGATTTTTCCACTCAACATTGTCTTTAGATTTGGCCTTTTGATACATGTACATCTAGTTTATATATTTTAAATGCTATATACAAAATAATTCAGTTGTATGAATTACCACAATTTATTTATGCAGTCCTTTATGGGTGGGTATTTTAGGCTCTTAGCATTTTTTTTCATGGAAATGAAAATGCTAGAAAGATGTTCCTTGGTGCACATGTGTGAATTTTTCTAGGGGTAAATACATGGTAGTGAAAGGTCTGGGTCCCAGAGTTTTTGAACATCTTTACGCTGACTAGATAATGCCTAGTTGCTATCCCAAGTGATAGCACTAATTGATGTGCCTACTAATAGTTAAGAGTCCTTTCCCCATAACTCCAAAAAGCCTGGATCTTGTTAGCATTCAACCTCACTGGAAATTAGTGATGTGTAAATTAATACACCAGGTGAAACACTGTGTCCTTCAGAAACCAATAGTTCCTCCTGATCATACCCAGTTTGGGCTAGGAAGAGAAGAAATGAAAAGACCAGTGGTTGTTGTGCATATAAACAACAGCAACCTTTTTAGAGAGTAGTGTGCATTGTACCTATCAATAGGAATGTGGCTCATGTCCTTGTCCCCAATGTGGCTACTTTGGTCCTTATGAAATTAATGCTATGCAGCAGTTACAAGCTGTATCAAATACTGATACAGAAAGATTTCCAAGACCTAATGTTAAGCTTAGTGTAGAAAACAGGTACAGTCTTAAGGCACGATGAAGACTTACAAAACCAAAGTATACTTGGAGAATGCATAAGAAAGGTCTGGAAGGTGACATACTGATGGTAGAGGATGCCTCTGAGAAGAAATGGAGGATCAGTGCCAAGGGGTGAGGAAGGAGGCTCTTGATTTTTCACCTAGAATAATGCATTTGCTTGATTTTTTAAAAAACAGTGTCACCATTTTCATGATTATTAACAAAATAGATGTGGTCTGGTAGGCAGCCTGAAGGCAAAATTAAAAATGTGACAAAAAAAATTTCCCAATGCATGTACAGAAACAGAATTTGTGGCCCCTTTTTCTGCAGCTGGCCAAGCTGACCCTTAGGACTTCATTCCTTGCCAGACATTCTGGGTTTCCCTTGGCCTTCAGTGTTGCCTCACCTGGTCATTGAGTAGCAAAACCAGTGTCCATGGAGGGTCTTATCTGGTTGTGGTTTTCCATGAAATTTTTCTGTGCCTTTGACAGGAACCACACCAGGAGATATTTTAGGAGTACCCTGGGTCCTGATCATTTCCTCCCTCTCCCACAGGATAGCAACTGACCCTAATTTCCCTTTAGTCAGAATTAGTCAATCCAGGAAAAGGGAAATTGTTCTGCCCAATGCCTGAGGGCCCCTGCTGGTGTTGGAGAAACCTGCCATAGCAGTGTCTTGGGGGAGGGAAGACTCCTTTGCCAGGGAAGCCCATGAAGCCCATGAATCCTGAGCAGCTTGCACTTGAACCTGGAACCTCAGCTAAGCCCATGAGACATCCATTCCTTGAAGTCTGGAGGGAGGAATTCTGGGGAAGAGGGTCCTGAAGTGTTTACTCCTATGCTGCTTTGGTGGTGATGCTGGCAACAGTGGTGACAATCCAGGACTGCAGCGACATGGGTCCCCTGCTGATGGTGCTGGAGGCCCATAGCTCCAGTGGCAGGCAGTGGCTGTGTCTGGCTGCCCAGTTCCCTTGTTCTTGCCAGTTTCTGATTGACAATTCCCCAAGCTCCTCCCTCACTTTCCAATAAAACTTTTCTGATGAAGTTAACTAGAGTTGGTTTCTGTTGTGACTAAGAGCCCCAAATGGCAGGCACACTTGTTAATGTAGTCTGTTCATGTGCCTGTTTTCCTCATCAAGTGATACATCCCAAATAGTCAAGGGTCAAGAGGTCTCTGTTGAAGATGGAGTGGACTCTTCATTGGCACCTGGGGCCATGGTTCTAGAACTGCAGGCCTCAGAGGCCGCTAGACACCAAGCAGTCATTTTTGAGAGTAGGTTGTTTGGTGAATTCATTGAAGGTGCCAGCCATTACACTTTCCACCTTGGTTTTGGCTTTGTTTTTTTTTTTTTTTTTTTTTTTTTGGCTGTGGAATAAATAGCACCAAATTTCAGTCACTAGTTCATAGCATAAACTACAACATCTTGCCAGGGAGCACCCTAACTTCATGACATGGGGCCCCCAGCTGGCACCACAAGTACACCATCACAAGGCCCTACCTGTGCCTGAAGGCACTGTCCTGCACTTAGCCCTCTGTTCCAGTGAAACCCTTCCACAGATGTGCCTAGGGAACCTCTGAACCAAAATGTCCTCCCCCGCCCTGCTGAACCTACTTACCTTAAAACATGCACCACTTCCTGAAAATGACATCCTGCTACCTGCTGACTCCTTCCCTCTGCGTGTCTCCCATCTTTGTAAGTCCTTGAGGTCAAGAGCTGAGTCTGAGTCATTTCTATAGCCCTGGCATGCTGTGCTCGACAAAAGTGTTCAGCAACACTTGCTGGCAGGAGGACTAGATTGTTCTTCCAAGGTAGACGCGGGTGAGTGCTCTGCTCAGCAACAACCCAGCAGGACACATGGCAGCCTGGTCCACCTAGGCTCACGTGACCCAGTCTTTTTTTGATGAGGGGGGTTACTGGGGATTGAACCCAGGGGCACTTAACCACTGAGCGACATCCCAGCCCCTTTTTTTTTTTTTTTTTTGTATTTTATTTAGAGACAGGGTCTCACTGCTTTGTTTAGGGCCTCCCTAAATTGCAGAGGCTGCCTTTGAACTCGGATCTTCCTGCCTCAGCCTCTTGAGTCATTGGGATTACAGTTTTATGTGCCACCGCGACCGGCTGTGTGACCCAGTCTTAGCCCCACTCCCATTCCTGCCTCTGGGGGCCCTAGCCCCCCTCCTCTGGAACCTTCTGCCCCTCCTCCTGTTCCCTGACTGCTTTCCTATTTTCTGCTTGTCTGACGAATCCCCTGGTGTTTTAGAGGCTGTTCTCAGGCTCAGGGCCCATGGAGACAAGGTGGTATTGTTGAAAGGCAGAGGAATACATGGCAGCCTGCCTTAGTATACCCCTTTGGCCTGGGGTGAGCCTCAGCCATGGAGCTGATAGCCTGCTTCTCCAGCTGGCTGCAGCCTTGGACAAAGCCCAGCCCAGCCAGGTTTAGAGCCCCCGAGCCACCCCTTCCACCTGCCACAGTGTTCATACCTGCAGAATGGCACTTTGTGATCCCTGCATGTTTCTTGTGTTTTTGTTTGCTGCCTCCAAACTTCTTGGGAAACCTTAGTGAGGCTTCACAGTCCCTTCTATTTGGACATGACTTCCCCAGACTTACCCTTGACCTTCAGTGATTTCACTGGCCCTTTCAAGCAACTTCAAAGACAAGTGGATAGGAGGTCTGGTTCAGCCAGGTGATGACCTGTGAAGGCAGCAGGAGGGTATATGGTTGGCGGGGGAGTGCAGTAGGGATGTCTTTCCTTCCAGCCCTTGTCCCAGTGTGCTCAAGAGCAGGCAGGGATCTGGACCTCAGCAGGCTGGCTTCAGCTAGACTACACTCAGGGCCTCTGGTCACAGGTGCCACAAGCTGCCAGCCTCCCAGAAGCACACTGCAGAACCATCCTGGGGGCACCAGCCATTTTGATGGGAGAAAGAAGAGAAACAAGACAGATCTGTAGAAGAGCTCTTTCTGAAGAGCTGGGGACCAGCAGACAGTATCCGCTCATGTCAGTGGCATGTGGTCCTGGGAGCTGGCCTGAAGGTAAGTAGGGACTTGGGCACCAAGCACATAGAAACCAATCTTCCGGGACCCAGGAGAACCAAGTCGAAGGTGCTGCCTGATCAAGACCAGGCTTACATTTGGCAAAAGAGCCAGAGATTGAGAGCTGACTAGTTCAACAAATATTTTTAGAGTTTCTGCCTGTGGTATATTCAACCAGGGCCTGAAAAGATGAAGAAAGTTTAGACCTACCTTCTCTCAAGAGCTCAAAATATGGCTGAGTGCAGTGGTGCAAGCCTGTAATCTCAGCAACCGGGGAGGCTGAGGCAGGAGGATCACGAGTTCAAAACCAGCCTCAGCAATTTAGGGAGGCCCTAAGCAATTCAGTGAGACCCTGTCTCTAAATATAATATAAAAAAAGAGGCTGGGAATGTGGTTCAGTGGTTAAGCTCCTCTGGGTTCAAGCCCCAGTATGAAAAAAAAAGAGTTCAAAATCTAGTGTAGGAGATGGACTTGTAAAGAGAGAAAATTTAATTTATGTGGAAAGTGGAGGCGAACACAAGGAAACCAGGAGCACAGAGTCCAGCTGGTGGAGCTGGGGAGGGGGCTGGCTTTCAGAGGCATCCTTCAGAGGATGAGGTCACTCTCTCCTAAAATGTGAGCAGGCACCAGCCAAGCAAGGAAAGGGACAGAAGGAGGGTAGGATTGGCCCTTTCACTGTGGCCAGGCATGGTGGTTGGGGGTGTCAATTGGTACCATTTGTTTGAAGGGCCTGTTGGTGAAATGCATTAACATTTAAAATCCACACACACTCTGACCCAACAATCCTACTAGCAGGAATTTATCCCATATGAGCAAAAGCCCAAGTTTGCTTTTACAAGGCTATTTATTATTGCATTGTTTGTAGTTGCAAAAGATGGCAAAACATGTAAATGTCTATCACAAGGGGCCTGGTTAAAGAATGGCACAGCTATCACCACACAGCCTGTACCCAACATGACGTGCATCTTCAGTTACTGCTGTGCAAGAGCACCCAAAATCAAGAAATGACAAAAGCCAGGTGTACAAAAAGAGTGGGCCCAGTTTTACTGTTTCGCAAATAGAAAAAACACTTCTGCTTAACTGTACACAGACTGTTTCTGGAAAAATACACAAAGGCCAGGCATGGTGGTGGAAGCCTGTAATCCCAGTGGCTCAGGAGGCTGAAGCAGGAGGATTGCAAGTTCAAGGCCAGCCTCAGTAACTTGGAGAGGCACTAAGCAAATCAGTGAGACCCTGTCTCTAAATAAAATTTTAAAAAGGGCTAGCGATGTGGCTCAGTGGTTAAGCACCCCTGGGTACAATCCCTGGTACAAAAAAAAAAAAAAAAACAATACACAAGGGACCAAGGTCAGGGATGAGAAGGAATGTTCTGACTTTTCACTTTTATTTTTTTTTAATTTTTGCCATGCTGGGGATGGAACTGATGGGCTTTACCACTGACATTGCTCCACCTCAGCCCATTTAATGGACTTTCTTCCTTTGAGTTTTTGATAATTTGATTTTGTTTTTATTTTGGTTTCACTGGTTTGGTTTTGGTACTGGGGGTTGAGTTCAGGAGTGCACTACCACTGAGCTATATCTCTAGCCCATTGTATATTTTATTTTGAGATAGGGTCTCACTAAGTTGCTAAGGCTGGCCTTCAACTTGTGATCCTCCTGCCTCAGCTTCCCAAGTCACTGGGATTACAAGTGTGCAGCACAGCACCCCAAGTGCCTTTTTTTGTTTTAAACCATGTACATTATAAGACAGAGAGACAGGTGGGAGATGGGCAGAGATCTCAGTCAAGGAGAACCAAATGAACAAACACCTAGAGGTATGAAATAGCATGGTGTGTGTGTGTGTGTGTGTCCCTGCATTGTGGAACAAACTTGCCCAGGTGACTTCCAGTAATGCAGTGGAGAGTCAATTGTCAGGGTACGGGTCAGAAAATAGCAGTCATGACTGTCAGTTATGTGGCCAGTTCCTCTAGAAACCTGAAATATCAGGTACAAGCAGGCCTCCTAAGAGAAAGAAGAACCCAGCTGAGCTAGCTCATGAAGATTGTGTGAGGGCTTGGCTCTGGAGGCTGAGGCAGGAGGATCACAAGTTCAAAGCCAGCCTCAGCAACTCAGTGAGACCCTGTCTCAACATAAAATATAAAAAGAGCTGGGGATGTGGCTCTGTGGTTAAGTGTCCCTGGGTTTAATCCCTGATATACAAACAAATACAAATAAGGTCTGGAAGGTAGCCTAGCACCCTGAGCAGGACTACTAGGATGTCAGGTATGTGAAATAGGTCTCCACATTGTATATATCCACCACCAAAAGATGATCAGGAAATCTACCATCAAGTTAGCTAACAGTGATTTTTCTCTTGAGTGCTGAGATTATAGGTAGTTTTAATTTTGTTTGTGTTCTGGGAACATTTATTAAATTGCCTTCAATAAGCAAGTGAGCAGGGCACAGTGGTACCACCTGTAATCTCAGTGACTTGGGAGGCTGAGGCAGGAGGATAGCAAGTTGGAGGCCAGCGTCAGCAACCTAGAGACATCATCTCAAAAAAATTTTAAAAGGGTTGGGGATATACCTCTGTGGTAGATTTCTTGCATAGCATACCATAATATGAGGCCCTAGGTTTAATCCCCAGCACTGCAAGACAAATTTTTCTTTAAAAAAGAATGGAGAGAAACTGCTCTCTCTGCTTAAAGGGATTGTTGTTGCTTGTTGTTATCTTTTCTCTTAGCTCCTTTCTCTGTGCAGCAGCAGTAGGAGTCTAAGGGCTCAGAAGAAATAAAGGACTACTCCCTGGGTAGGAAGAATCCCCCCATCCATTCTCCCTTCAGCAACTTAGCGAGGCTGACTCCAGATGCCCAGCATGGGTCTGGAGTGCAGCATTCCCTTTGGAAGCAGAGTGTGAGGCAAGATGGGGGAGGAGGAGGAGGAAGCAAAATGTTTGCTAGTTTTTTCTATGCAATTGACTTTGCTGGCCGAGGCCCCTTGCTTGCTGCTGTCTGTGTGCACAGATGGCGGTAAAGGGCTTGGCTTCCCGTGGAGCATGCCCACTCTACCCAGGCCTGCTGAGGAATGTGGGCTGGTCCAGGCTGGATGGGCTCTGGGTCTCCTCTGGCCCCTCCCAGAGCCCTAGTCTGACCCCTCCTCAGGCCTAGACTGAAGGAGCTTCTGTGTCCTGGGGCCCTGCCTGATTAGACATGGCTACCGCATTTGCTCCTCCCTCACAGTCTGGGCACTGGGGAAAGAAAGGTCCAAGGCTTGCCCAGAGTCCTCTAGGGCAGGAGAGTAGCTGACATGGGGTTTCCTCTGGGTCTGTGTGAGTTGCTCTGTGTTGCCAAATGAAAGTCTCAGTTTGCCAAGTTTCCAGGCCAGTGAGGATGGGGGCTTCTATGGCCAATGGGGCAGGAGGTCAGTGAAGGCCTAGGACATATACATGCAAATCTGATGGACCTGGAGTCCCCATTCAATGTTAATTGGAGCATGCCCATTGGCTGCAGAAGGAAGAAGTGGGAAGGCCCATGGTCACCAGAGAAGTGTCTAACTGGGGTGTTAAAAAGTACCTTTGCACCTTGGTCCGAATGGGAGAGTTTCTTTGTTCTTTCTCCTCTGAAGATTGTGTGAGGGCTTGGCTCTGGAGGCTGAGGCAGGAGGATCACAAGTTCAAAGCCAGCCTCAGCAACTCAGTGAGACCCTGTCTCAACATAAAATATAAAAAGGGCTGGGGATGTGGCCACTTGACTACTTTGTAGCTCTGGGTTCTGTGTGAATCCCTTCACCTCTCTGAGTCTCAGCTGCCTCATCAGGAAAACAGGGATGACAATAAAAAAATGGAATTATGTCATTTGCAGGAAAAATGAATGAAACATGAGACAGTTATGTTAAGCAAAATCAGCCAAGCTCAGCAGGTCAAGGGTTGTAGGTTTTCTCTTATAGATGGAAACTGGAGAGGAAAAAGGAGAAGAAAATTGTGTGGGGTGTGGGAATGTAATGATTGGGAGTGGGGGGAGTGCTGGGGAGGGATATTGGCCAAATTATATTATTATATCGTATGAATATATAACTATAAACCCCATCATTCTGTACAGCTATAATGTTCCAATAGAAATGTGGACAGTTAAAAAAAATAAAAAAGAAAGAAAACAGGGATGACAGCATCATGGGCCAGCTGGGAAGAGGATCCGAGGGCCGAGTGCAGTGGCAGTCCATAAGAGGCACTCTATAAGGGCCATTTCCTTCCTATATTTACTAAGCACTTCCTTTTTGGAGCACTGGGGAATCCTGAAGTGACTAAATATCTGCCCTCAAGCAGGCTCATAGATTCCAGTTCCCTTGGCCACTAGCCCAGACTTGACCTTGAGCCCCACTTCTGACCAGGAAAATTCTGGCCTGCAGAATTCTCTGTCCGGAGACTCTGGAGCTGTCTCAGGCCCTGCATGGTGCTTAAGGTTCAGGCTTCCTCTGGCTGGTCTAGGCTGTGTCACCTCAGTTCAGTGTCTATTGTCCACAGTCAGGAGATGGTCCTCCCTGGGCAGCCTACCCACCTGATGAAGACTTCCCTGAGTATCATATCATGGAATTTTCACAATAGCTCTATAAGGAAGGGTCCTCTTATCACTAATCTCAAAGACACCCGCTTTCAGGTTCCAGCTCTGTTGTTCACTTGCTGTGTGACCTTGGGCAAGTGCCTTAACTTCTCTGTGCCTTTGTTTTCTCATCTGTGAAATAAAAGTTAAATAAAAGGCAGTTTCCTTTGCAGGGAACAGTTGAAGTGTTTAGACACATGACACGTGTGAAGCTCTCAATACTTAGGAACCAAGTCCCAGAGTAGGGACATGACCTGTTGGAAGTCACTTAGTAGGAAGCAACAGAGCTGGGGCTGCTCCAGGCTCCCTGTCAGTGACAGTTATGCTACTCTTTGCTTCCTACTTTTTGGATTTCTGGATCCTGTGCATGTCTGGATCCCTATATCAGAGTAGTTGATCAGGACCCTTGTAGCTTTTCTTTTCTTTCTTACTATTTTTCTTTTTATTCATTTCTTTTTATTCCTGCACTAGGCATGGAACCCAGGGCCTCACTAAGCCACACCCCAACCCTCATACTGACTTCTCTATTGGACTGTTGCAAGCAATTGCACCCATTGTCTTGCCATCTAACCCTCTACCTGCCAAGGCAGGCTTCCCTTCTACTTTCCTTTTTTTTTTTTTTTACTGGGGAGTTGAACCCAGGGGTGCTTAACCACTGAGCCACATCCCCAGCCCTTATTTTGTATTTTATTTAGAGATACCTCACTAAATTGGGAAGGCTGGGTTTGAACTCAAGATCCTCCTGCCTTAGCCTCCCAAGCTGCTGGGATTAGAGGTGTGCACCACTGTGCCTGGCTTGCTTTCCATATTTTAAATAATAAAACTAATTAATAATGCTAATAAACTGGGCTAACTGGCCCTCTAAAATATCAATGTAAACTGGGCATAGTGGGACATAACTGTAATCCCAACTACTTGGGAGGTTTGAGGCAGGAGGATTATAAATTGGAGGTCTGCCTCAGCAATTTAGTGAGGCACTTAGCAATTTAGGGGGACTCTGTTTGAAAACAGAAAATAAAAATAAAAAGGACTGTACTGCCCTGGTTTCAATCCCCAGCACCACCTCCAAAACAAACAAATAGATAGATAGATAAATAAATAAAGGGCGGGGGGGGGGGCGTTCAACATATGCAATCGTGAAATTAGCTCAGGTGCTATCATGACCCCCATTTTTCACATGAGAAAACTAAGGCCCAGGAAGATTAAGTGACTTGCCCAAAGCTACACAGTCACTAAGTGGCAGGACCAGAATCCAAAGCCTGACAGTGGTGAGCTGGTTCAGAATCATTGATACCATCCAGTATGTTCTAGATTCCCCCACTTAGCCATAGCCCACTGTGGTGAGCCCACCCACCCCTCACATGAACCCTCTTGCTTTATTTGGGGGGGGGAGTGGGGACACTGGAGATTGAACCCAGAGGAGATTACCACAGAGCCACATTCCCAGCCCTTTTTATTTTTTACTTTGAGACAGGGTCTTGCTAAGTTGCTGAGGCTGGGTTTGAACTTGCAATCCTCCTGCCTCAGCCACCACCACCCCAGCCTCCAGCCACTGGGATTACAGGTGAGGGCCACCATGCCAGGCTAGCTGATGCAAACTTCCTTGGGAGTGTGAACTATGTTGGATTTGCTGACAGTGGCATCCTCAATGGCTAGCGCAGTGCCCAGCATATAGTATGTTTAATAACTAGTCGTTGAATAAGTGAATGAATGAATGAAACAAACTGAAATCGTCTGCTGGCCAGGGGGAGGGAGAGACGAGACAGATTTGAAAGATAACTGACCAGATTGGGAGGCCGATCCGATTGCGAGTATGAAAAAGTGTTGGATGACTCCCAGGATTTTGGCTTGGGTGACTGGCTGATGAGGTCATGTACAGAGATAGGAACCCCATAGGAGGGACACGATGCAGGGTTTTGGAGAATTCAGGTTAGGATGTGTGGAGTTGGAGGTGCCTTTGAAACCGGCCAGGGGATGTCCAGGAGCTGTGGGATACCAGAAGTTCAGAAGAGGCCCTGGGCCTCCAGCTGCCTCCTCCCACCGCCCCCCCCTCCACTCGCACCCGGCCGCAGGCCCCGCAGCCCCCAGTACTCTTCCTACTGGGAAGGAAGGGAAGGAATCTTTGATGGTGGGAGTGGGAGGGGGCAGACTGTTCTAAACCAAACAAACACATACACAGTGCCTGCTTGTTGCCGATCCTCGCTGGGCTCTGGGCACCGGTAGGCTAGCTTCCAAGGGCAGACCTTCCCCCACCACCCGCCGGCCCCTGCCGCCTGCTCCCTGCCAAGGTGAGCTCTGACAGGGCGACTTGTCATCTTTTCAACACCTCATTTTTCCCTCCTTACTCACTGCCCGGGGAGAGGTCCTTCCTGTTTGCACACCTCAGGGGCTAGGCCTCAAGGAGGAACAAAAACAGCCTTCATGGGGGAGGGGGAGGGGAGGGGGAAGGGAGGGGGAGGGGAGGGGGGAGGGGGCTGACAGAAGAGGAAGAGGGAGAGGTGGGGTGACAGGAGGCGAGCAGAGGACAAAGTGCAAGACCCCACTCCTGCCTGCCCCTCTCCAGCCCATCGCACCCATAAACACACAGGCGCACGCACTCTGTCCTCACTGCCACCTGGCACTGGGGTGGCAGATTCCCAGGTTAACCCAGAGGGTCAAGCCCCGAGCCCAGTTTAGGACCCAGCTACTATCTAGTCTTTTCTTTTCTTTTTTCTTTTTTTTTTTTTTTTTACCTCTGGCGGAGGTTTGGGTTTAGGGTTACCCCCTGCCAGGTCTCCCAACTCCAGCCAGCCTAGGTGCAGGGACTTCTTTCTCAGTATCCCCATCATGTTTCCTCGGGTCTCCAGGTCAGGGATCCTATACCCCATGGCCCTTAGCTCAGGGCTCCTGGGTTCCCATCCCAGCCCCACCTCCTAGCCAGCACCCCCCCAGCCCGGCCCCCACTGGCTGCCACTGCAGGTAATCCCCTCCCCCTCCCTGCCCCCACAGCTCCAGCCCCTTCCAATTCGCCCAGTCTAGGATCCCAGCGCTGGGGACCAGCTTCTCCCGCTCTGGCTCCCTCCCCAACTCCGCTCCCACGTGGGGAGCCCGACTCCCAGGCCAAGGCTGCTCCATTCACAGCGCCCTCCTCCATTGTCCTCAGCCTGTCACTCACGCATCGCATTAGCATTTCTAAAGCGCATTTCTCCTACTCACTGCTTTGGCCCAGGCTGGGCGGAGGAACTTAGCCCTATAGAACAACTAACAATTACAGCTAACCTTCAAGAGCACTTTAGAGTATATAATTCTCTTTTCTATATAGCCATTTCATTTACTTCTCGTCACAGCCCTTAGTAGTGGGACACTGACAGCCACAGAAGTTCGGTGAGTTGTCCAAGGTCACAAAGTAATTTCCAAAGCCCAGATTTCCACTCAGATTTGTCTGATGCCAGAGGCCACACATTCTTTCCACTACCCCACCTTACCTCTCCGTCAGGCTGTGCTTGCTTCTGCTTGGCCGGGCTTTCTAAAAAGGTAGACTCAGTGGCTTGATTCTCCCAGGGAAAATTGCTGAATGCAGCCTGCCAAGGAGTCCCTGGGTGCTTTCCCTGCTGCTGCTAACCAAGGAGCTCAGCAATGATACCTTCAGGCCACTGCCTGGACAACACAGGCTCATTTAAAAATGTAACTTGGGGACCTGGTTAAAGGTTTCCCAGCCAGGTAGACAAATTCATATCCCAGCTCTGCCACTTAATGGCTGGGTGGCTTGATAAGTAACTTCATTTCTCTGTGCCTCAGTATTTGCACTATAATACAAGGAGAATAACAATGGTATATCATAGGTTGTAATGAACATTAGGTGAGTTAATATGCATAGAAGACATACGACAGCACCTGGACAGCACTATATGAGCCTGCTGGTATTGCCAATGCTCATTTGTGATTCTCCTGGGGTTAGGCACAGAGTGGTGTGAGCACAGGGTAGCTTTGTTATCAGACAGCCTAGGATTCAAATCCTAGCTCTGTTCCTTGCTGTGTGCCTTTGGCTAAATGACTTACCTTCTCTGGGCCTAAACTTACTCAGAAGTAAAATGGAAAAAAATAATGGTTTTTATTTCTCAGAGTTATAAATATTAATATGTACACAAATGTTTACTCTAAAGGTATAATGCTATTGAGACTATAAGCTTTTAAAATAATTCTTATTGAAGCCAGGCATGGTGGCGCACACCCGTGATCCCAGTGGCTCAGGAGGCTGAGGTAGGAGGATCTCGAGTTCAAGGCCACTCTCAGCAACTTAGCCAGGCCCTAAGCAACTTACTAAGACCTATTACAAAATAAAAAATAAAAAAGGCTGGGGATGTGGCTTAGTAATTAAGTGCCCCTGGGTTCAATCTCCAGTGTTATAATAATAACAATAATAATAATAATAATAATAATTCTCACTAATTCTGTTCAATATCCTGTTTAAGAGCTCCACATCCTTTGCCTCTTGCTGCCTCACCTCTGACTCAGGGCCCTGCTTGCTTCCTGGAGCCCAGTCTGCCCTGCAGAAAAATGACAAAAATATTCTGAGCCTGTTCACTGATACTGATCATGCAATCTTCACATTCATAGCCTGCTTTGTTCTCCGGGTAGTGAGGTAACTCCTCCATGTGCTCAACACTTTGAAGTCTAGTGAGTCTGTTTGCAGACTTCTTTATCTCCTGGGCCCTCCCAAGCACTTTGAGACTTGTGGGCAGGCTCCAGGAGTCCCACATTATAGATGGGGACATGATGTTTCACAGAAGGGAAGAAACTTGTCCATAGTCTTGAAGCCAGGAGCCGAGACCAACACTTGAAACCGTCCTCAGGTGCATTGTCCAAGCGAATTATCCATTGTTTCCTGTGTCCTGGTACACATTTGCAAGGTGTGCCTCTGCTATTGCACCAATGATCTGAGTATTTGCACAGATTCAGTATCTGCCTGTGAAAGTCCAAGGCTGCCTAGCATTCATGGATCATGAGGAAAGAAAGGCTAGTTCCATGTGACCAGGGATATTTCCAGAAGAGGCAGTACAGGCTACAGTTTTTTTTTGTTTCCCCTAGAGAAACATATACTGTCTCATCCCACCTTCATAAACAAAGTCTGCAATCACCAAAGAAAAATTATTTCTTTTCATGAACTAGAAGGAGAATGCTTATTTTAATTCTACAGCAACATTTGACTTTGTTGATAAGGTCCCTTTACTTCAGTGATCATCATCATCATTATTTTGCAGTACAAGGGATTTAATGCAGGGTCTCAGACCTTTTAATTTTTTTAAAATTTTGAGACAGGTCTCACTAAATTGCCCAGGTTGACTTCAAACTTGTGATCTTCCTGCCTCGGCCTCCTGAGTGGCTGGGATTATGAGCATGCATGAGTCTGTTTTAGGCAATAGTTTCTTTAGGAGAATAATTCTAATAGATATGCATTGCTCCAACTAAATTACAACTAACCTAAATCACCTGAAACTCCTTTGTTTCCTTAAATGTCCAGGTTAGAACCCTAGTAAAAACATGTTTACAGTCAGGCACGATGGTGCAAACCTGTAATCCCATTGGCTTGAGAGGCTGACCAAGGAGGATTGCAAGTTCAAAGACAGCCCCAACAGTAGTGAGGTGCTAAACAACTCAGTGAGTTGTTTCACATACAAAGTAGGGCTGGGCATGTGGCTCAGTGGTTGAGTACACCTGAGTTCAATTCCCAGCACCAAAAAAAAAAGAAACCCCCAAAACAAACAATAAAACATGTCTACAGTGGAAGAAGATTTTCAGCTTACACCAGTGACTATAAATTAGGCTTGGAAGTAGGGATGTGCTGGTGGTAGGTTCTAGAATTCCCCAGGGCATATGTACTTTACCAAAGCAGATTCAAGATACCTATTTTTCTCAGTGTTCTAATCTCTAGAAAGTCAAGCTTATTTTCAAACCATTTTGATTGCTGTGGGATATATGGAAAATGGAGGTGCACATTCATGAATGAAGATCAAGAAATATGGAGTCAGTGTGGTTCTCTAAAACATGTGAGACCTGGCTGCCTGGAACACCTCTAGCCTCACTTCTGCTTAAACTGCCTCTGCTATTGCACCAATGATCTGACTCTTTGCACAGATTCCAATGTCTACCTGTGACAGCCCAAGGCTATCCCAGCATTCATTGCTCATGAGGAAGGAAAGGCAAGTTCCATGTGACCAGGGATATTTTCAGAAGAGGCAGTAGAGGCTACAGTTTTTTGTTTGTGTGTTTCCTTTTTGGTACTTGGTATTGAACCCAGGGGCGCTTAACCACTGAGCCACATCCCCAGACCTTTTTATATTTTATTTAGAGACAGGGTATCACTGAGGTGCTAGGGCCTCACTAAGTTTCTGAGGCTGGCTTTGAATTTGTGATCCTCCTGTCTCAGCCTCCCAAAGCACTGGGATTGCATCACGAGGCCATAGTTTATGGTCTGAAGAAATGGTTTTCAATACTCACCATGTTTTTTTTTGTTGTTGTTGTTGTTGTTTTGTTTTGTTTTTTCAGTACTGAGGATTGAACCTAGGAGTGCTCTACAACTGAGCTACATATACACAACCATCTTTCTTGAAATTTTTGAGACAGAGTCTCTCACTAAGTTGCCAAAACTGGTCCTCTGCCTCAGCCTCCAGAGTAGCTGGGATTACAGGCATGCACCACCACACCCAACTCTAATATTATTTTCCCCCCTTTTTTTCTGTGCTGGGGATTAGACCCAGGGCCTCATGCAGAGAAGTTGAGGGATTTATAGAATTCCCCAATGACTTAGCATCAGCATCTAGAACCAGGCCTCTTTAAGCCCAAGTCAATGTTCTTTCTGCCTTCCTCCTTTCCCAGTGCAGCGACCTCGCTGCTATGCTATTCAATTATCCACTGTGCCCTGGATTCCTCCAGGTCCACATTCTGCCTCTGCCTCTCTACTATTCAATATGGTAGCCACTCACCAGCTGTAGTCATTGAGCACTTGAAATTGGGATCAAGGGTGCTGGGGGTATATCTTAGCTATAGAGTGCTTGCCTAGAATGTGTAATGTCCTGGGTTCCATCCCTGGCACTGCAAACAACAACAACAACAACAACAACAACAAAGATATTGGGATTGAGATGTTCTGGAAGCAAACATATATATGGAATCTTTAGTGTGGAAAAAAGAAAGCCAAATATCTAGTTAATAATTTTTGACATTTTTTCTGAAAGATCTCTGCATTCTGGAGCTAGCCACTTTCTGTGGCTTGCATGGGCACCAAATAATTTATTTTAAAGAAAAATAAAATAATGCTGAGTGTGGTGATGCATGCCTATAATCCTAGTAACTCAGGAAAGTGAGGCAGGAGGATCACAAGTTTGAGGCCAGCCTGGACAACGTAGCAAGATCCTGCCTCAAAATAAATTAGAAAGGCCTGTGGATGTAGCTCAGTGGTAGAATGCTTGCCTAACATGTGGGAGGTGTGGGGTCTGATCCCCAGTACTACAAAAGTAAATAAACAAATAAATAATTAAATTTGGTATTGATATTGATTACACTTTTTTAAAAAATTATTTTTAGTTGTTGACGGATCTTTATTTATTCATTTATAGGTGGTGCTGAGAATCGAACCCAGTGCCTCACACATGATAGGCAAGCACTCTACCACTGAACTACAACCCCAGCTTGATTACACTTTGAAATTATAACATTTGGGATATTTTAAGTGAAATAAGATATACCATTAAAATTAAATTCACATTATTTTTTTTTCAAATTTAGCTACTAGAAAATTCTTTTCTTAAAACTTTTTAATTTTGAGACAGTCTCACTAAGTTGCTGAGTCTGGCCTTGAAAAAACTTGCAATCCTCCTGCCTCAGCCTCCTGATAGCTGTGATTACAGGCTTGCACCATCATGCCTGACAGGTACTAGGAAATTCTAAGTGCTGCTTGCAACAGATTTCTGTTGGACTGCACTGTGCTCAGTCTCTATCAGTATTCACAATGTTGTCAGCTCTGAAGTGAAGCCCCTAGACAGGGCAGGTAATGGGGTCATAACAGATGACAGGAAGCCAAGGCTCCACTTAACAGGCAGGAGGGCAAAGGAGACCAGGGTTAGAGGGCTGGGTAGAAGTCAGGCAGGTGGGCGGGATCAGGTAAGAGACTCTGATAGGCAGCCAATCAAAGCAGAGGCACAGGTCTTGGGGTTTAGAGGCCTGACTGCAACCCTGGAAAGATGGGGCTGCAGCCTTGGAAAGCAGTGATTACCTGCTTGAGGGCATGATCTCTATACTGGGCTCAATCCCATTTCTCATACTTGCCATCTGTGTGACTTTGGACAAGTTGCTCGCTCTCTGGGCCTCAGGTGTCTTATCTGTGAAATGAGAGTAACGCCAAGAGTTCTATGTCATCGGATGCCTATAAAGCTTTTGGAACAGTGCCTGACACACAGGAAGTACTCAAAATGTGCTAGTTATCCTTATTATTAACACTTTTCAGGGAGCAAGCAGTAATTGGGCCCTTCTCATGGCATCCTCCTGCACTCCTAGAATGGGACCAGGCTGATGGGTTAGGGGAGTGGCTGTTGGATTGGGGGGTATCTTCAGAGGCCCAAGTTGGCAGGAAACAACACCACCTGCTGAGGTTGGGGGTTAACCCTAGGAATCAGGGCCATGGCTCTTTGGCCACAGCTGTGGATCTAAGAGGCTGCAGGCCCAATAAACCACACATCTCAGTTCACCCTCCCACCCCCCATTCTTTCTGGAAACATCCCTAGATGTGAGAGGCTTTGTTCCAGCCCTGCCTATGCATAAGGATTCTGAGTCTTGGCACAGAGAGGGAAAATCACATGGAGACATATAAATCCCTCTGTCTATAGCTCAAATAACAAGACCCTGCTCTTGCTGCAAAGCAAGAAGCAGCACTTGACTGTTCCGAATGCTGCCATTTCTGATTGTGCTTGTCTCCGGACTTGGAGCACTTGTATAGGCAGACAGGGTACTCCATTGATATTCTCAGTCATGCCTAGGAGTTTAGCTTTTCTTCCCCCAGGATAATGGGGTTACAGCCTGGGTCTAGCCCTTCTGATAGCTGAGTCCTAGAAAGTGTGTCCTTCCCCCTCCCTCCTCCTCCTCCTCACTGTGTTTGAGGCCCTGCAGAGAGGAAAGCACAAGTGTCAATCGTAGACACAGAACAAAAGGGACTAAGGAAATACTTTTTAATATCTGGCCTAATCCAGAAAGGCATGAGACACTGAAAAAGGAGACTGAGAGAGACTGGGATGATCCAGTGTGAGGAAGGCAGTGATTTCTGGTTCCCCCATGGCTGATATTCCCTCTCCACTCAGAAGTGGGAGAGAAGACTTGCCCATCTGTTTGGAATTTACTGCAAGAAAAAAGAGAGATGGGGAGGGAGTCAGAGAGGGGAAAAGGGAGAGAGAGAAAGGAGGAGGGTGTGTGTGTGTGTGTGTGTGTGTGTGTGAGTGTGTGTGTGTGTGTGAGAGAGAGAGACAGAGAAAGAGAGAGAGAGAGAGAGAGAGAGAGAGAGAGAGAGAGAGAGAAAGAGAAAGAGAGAGAGAATCTAATCTCCTTGGTCACTACCTCCCAAACCTGTCCCTTAGCACTGATCTTGAGCAGCACTGGCATGGACACCAACATTGTCTGGAGTTTTCAAAGCTCCCTGGGGCAAGGGCTTTGAATGGACACTGGGCCATCTGTTGGTGACTACCAGGCTGGTAGTTTTAATGTGTCACCAGATGCTTCTAGAAATGGTATATGTATGTATATATGCAAGCATATATGTGTTGTGGGGCCATCTCCCACCAAGTCCCTCCCAAAACACAGAGAGGATCCAGAGACGGCCTTGGGATCTGTACAGGCTAGAACAGAGGGTCTCTGCTGGCGCAGCCTGGCTTCTGGCCGGCATGGATAGAGACCAGGGATTGAGCTGACTTGGCAAGGAAGTGGGCAGCTCTGAAAGTAGGAGAGGAACTGGCCAGGAAGCACTAGGTGCCCTGCAGAAGGCCTAGCCTATGGCAGGCTGAGAACTTTGCTGCCAGAAACAAGGTCACTGATCCAGTCACTCTGGCTCAGGTGCTCACCATTCAGCAACACTGTCCACAACCAATTGTGGGTGTTTGCAGTCAGCCTAAATGGGGAGGCACTGGTAGAAACTCCCTCCTAGGGAGCACTGCAGAGCAAATCCAGAGAGATTTGCAGAGATCCCACTAAAGAGAAAGCCTGGTCCCTAAGTTTGAACTGGGGTGGGACTGAATTAAGAGAGAGGCAGGTAATCCGATTTCCTCCAAAATCACTACACGGAGGAAAGTGAACAGGGAAAAGAGAAAGAACAAGGAACTAGGAGCCAGGAGGCCTCCAATTGAGGTTTTGTCCAGAACCCCATCTGCTGTTCTGCCCTGAGCAATGGCTGCTCCTCTCTGGGCCTTGGAGTCTCCTTCTCTCAGTGAGGGGGCCCAACTGCCATCCCTGATTAAGTCAGGACTCACTGAATCAAGATATATAGATTCTATTCATGTCTGCGGACATCTTTGAATCCTTTACATCTGAGACTCAGTGGGACCTCCCAGAGCAATCATCCTTCCAAGCAGGACCCCCTCCCCCTAACCGCCCAGCCCCAGATAGGAATCTCTAGGAACTCCTCTTTAGGGGAAGGGGTGAGCTGCCCCCCCACACCTCTCCCATCTCACCTGCACCTCCGGAAGTCCTTCCTGTATCTCCCTTTCATCCCTTCTGTATATTCGGGTTCTCCTGAAAGTAGTGTCTCTAGGGTCCCATTTTTAATTTCTTTTGTTTCCCCCAACCAAGGAGAGGAAGAATCTGACTGCACATCTGTTTGGAATTTGGGGTGGGGGTAGGGAAGGCTGCTCCCTTCTCCTGCGCTCATGAGTTCCAGGGTGGGGAGAACCTGGGAGAGCCTGGGCCTCTTTTGCTACCCCCCATGCCCACCATGGTCCTTGTCAGCTGCCTCTTTGGCCTTTCTCATCTCTGAAACAAACAAACAATCAGGAAGGCAAACCTGAAACCTTGTTCTGAGACCGTAAACAGTGCGGCCGGGCTCCGGCCTTAATGGGCCCCAGGCCCGGCCTGTCTGCTCCCGCCGGCCTGCCTGCCTCCAATGTGTTTCTGATTTGTACTGAGCTGGCGGCTCTGCCACGCTGAATGTGGCAGCTGCCTCAGCCCCGCCTCTTGGGGATCCAGGGGTGGGAAGGTTGGGGAGAAGTGGGAGGAGGGTACCCCACCTCCCCAGCCAGTTTGGTGCAGAGGCCAGGAACTTCTGAGAGGCAATACACAGACGTGGCCAGGGGAAGGGGTGGGAGCAGGGGATGAATTTCATCTGGCTATAAACAAACATGCTTCTCATTTAAGGACCCAGGGGTGCCACCAGATCCCCTTTACCCATTTTCCAGGGAGCAGGCAGAGTGAGAATTGAAATGGGGATACTTGGGGACTAGAATGGGATTTTGTCAGGGATTTCTACCTCCCAAAAGGTGGTGGGAATTTTCTGAGAATGGGAAGGGCAGAGGTGGCATGGAGAAAATGAACTTTCAGGAAGTCTTACCTCCAGAAAAGGTAAGACTGTGGGGAGCTGGGCATGGTGGCGCACACCTGTAATCCCAGCGGCTCAGGAGGCTGAGGCGGGAGGATTGCAAGTTCAAAGTCAGCTTCAGCAACTAAGTGAGGTCCTGAGCAACTCAGTGAGACCCTGTCTCTAAATAAAATACAAAATAGGGCTGGGGATGTGGCTTAGTAGTTAAGTGCCCCTGAGTTCAATCTCTGTACCCCTTATAAGAGGCTCAAGGGCATAGATGTCAGAAGTTCTGTCTGCAAAATGGCTAAGGTGCAAGGATTGGGGAATGTGCTATTTCTGACACTCCCACCCCAAATCCTACAGTGGAAGAATTTTGGGTGTCTGAGGGCCATTTACTATAGGGCTTGTTCACTCCATGGAACCATCAGGAAGGAGTCCATCAACTTTGCATCAAGAAGGTGGTCTTGTGGGGCATGGTGGTACATGCCTGTAATCCCAGCTACTGGGAAGACCAAGGCAGAAGGATGGAAGTTTGAGGTCAGACTGGGCAACCTAAGGAGACTCTGACTCAAAATAAAATGTAAAAAACAAAAAGAACTGGAGATGTAAACTCAGAAATAGAGTGCACCTGGGTTTCAATCCCTAGCACCCCACCCTTGCCCCCTGCCAAATTTAAAATGGAAGGTGGACTTTAGCAAGGAGTGGTGGCAACAGTTGTGATCCCAGCTACTCCAGAGGCTGAGGCAGGAGGATCTCAAGTTTAAGCCCAGCCTGAGCAATTTAGCAAGACCCTGTCTCAAAATTAAAATGCTGGGGTGGAGCTCAGTGGTTAAGTGCTTGCCTCTGTCTGTGAGGCACTGAGTTTGATTTTTAGCACTGTGAGGGGAAAAAAGAAGATGGTCTTTGAATGACTTGGGCCCAGGCCAGTTAAGCAGGGCATTGCTCATTGGCTTTACATGCCCCCCCTTACAATCCGATGGGCATCTCCTTGTGCACTTGGATTTAAGCATCCTGGACCTCTGCGTGAAGATAATACCTATAATTCTAGAATGCTGAGGGGGCCACTGAGGAGACAGAGTTGGTCACTTCAGGCTAAAAGAGTTTTCCCAAATCAGCTTCTAAAAATCAATGTTTTGGATCATTTCCCTCATATCTTGTATCTTTCCCATGTCCTCTAAGCTACTGCTTTATCATCTTGGTTGGTTTTATGTCTGGAATTGGGGCTAAGACTGGGGTTGGGGTCAGGGCTGAATAGAAACCACTAGCTTCACTATGTACATCTAATCAGACAGAGTGTGTGGACACATCCCTTAGACTCCAGCCCCAACAGCTGTCCAATCATTGCTCTCCCAGCCTGGATCCAGGCTAGAGATTGGATCTGACCAGAAGCCAAGCCCGGAGGGTAGTGGGCCATGGAGAACATTGGGTTCTGTCCAAAGAGCCAGCTCTGTGTGCCCAGTAGGCCATTCTGGGCTGCTGAGAGAGGGGGTTGGCTCCATCTTAGCAGTGTCCTTTCTAGACCCCCATTCATGGGAATGTGGGAGGTGGGAGGGAAGCAGGATGTCCTCAGGAAGGCAGCCCCTGAGACCCTGTGGCTTTGTGGCTGTTTATTCCTCCTTCTGCTTTTTCTCAAGCCCTAAACATTTCTCACAGTGTCTAGCCAGTTCCAGTTATGCAAGCGGCATTGTGTGTTAACAAGAAAAATATCCATCGGTGGTGTGTCGAATCCAAGGGCCTTTGTCCCCCAAGTCACCCAGTACTTCCATTCTAGTTGCAATGCCAGGCCCTGCTGTGAAGTGGAAGATGAAGACTGGCTTTATAACCATCGCCTCTGTCAAACCACAGGATAGGTACCGTGATGCAGTATGTGCATGAGTTTGTGTGTGTGCTTGTGCACATGAACACGTGGAACACAAATTTTGCTCCATAGACTTTTTTGGGTCAGGGCAGGTACTGGGAATTGAACCCAGGGGTGCTTTATCATTGAGCTACATTCCTCAGTCCTTTTTATTTATTTTTAATTTCTTTTATTTTTGGGGGGGGTACCCAGGATTGAACTCAGGGGCACTCAACCACTGAGCCACATCCCCAGCCCTATTTTGTATTTTATTTAGAGACAGGGTCTCACTAAGTTGCGTAGCACCTTGCTGTTGCTGAGGCTGGCTTGGAACTCGTGATCCTCCCATCTCAGCCTCCCAAGCTGCTGGGATTACAGCACCACCATGCCTGGTTTATTTTTTATAAGAAAAAGGGTCTCACTCAGTTGCTGAGAGTCTTACTAAGTTTCTGAGGCTGGCCTCCAACTTGTGATCCTCCTGCCTCAGCCTCTCAAGTTTCTGGATTAGAGGCATGTGCCATGCTCCTGGCCCCATGGACTTTTTGAGAGTAAGGGCAACTGGTTTGGTCTCAGCTGCCTCAAAGTGGGCACAGTGATCTATATTTGCCTCTTATGTTGGTGCCCCTATTCGTAACCAAGGACACCTTCCTCGGCTCCCCCAGATCAGCTCATCTCTCCTCTTCCTTCACACTTTTCTCTGCCCTTCTTGCCTCCCCATGTCTGTCTCTGGGCCCAGAACCCATTGACTCAAAGCTCCCAAGCTTCTGTCTGCATATTTCAGGCACACAGAGACAGTAGAGAAGTGGTATTTATTGATTGGAAAGAACAGGCTTCCCGGATGGGGCAGTAAGACAAGCTCTGTGGTGGCCTACCATCCATGGGCTGCAGGATCTTGGAAAATTCATTCCCCCTTCTGAGTATCAGTTTTTCCATCTAACACATAGTGGGGGCAGAGGTTAGATTAGATGGCCATGAGAGATCCCACCTGTAATGTCCTATGGCACAAGCCCCAAGTCCAGTGCTTTGGAGCTCTCTGTTTCTTTCCTTGAGGTTTCCAACCTTTTAATCCTTCCTCACACAGCCAGCCACAGCAAGCCAGCCCATGTTGTGAAATGGGCTTCATCACAATGATAAAGAGCCACACGGTTCATTCCTTCATTCATCTAATAATCCTGTATTGGCATGATACCCACAGGGTGTCTGGCATTGCCCCACCTCATCCAGCCCAAGAGACCTGTCACCTTCATACCTCTCTGGTCAGGGACCTTGGCCTGGCCTCTCCCCAGCTCAGCAATTTCTCCACCAAGCTGTGAAGAGGCTGCCTCCCCCGCTTCCAGCCCTCTCCTCCTCTCAGCACCGGGCGAGTGTCCAGTGGTCCCTGAGCTGACACTTTCTGGATGGCTGCCTGGATACCGTTCCAGGACCCTGCCCTGCCTCTGATGGAAAAGGCCTCCGGGCCCTCTGCTCCTGAGCTTATTGTGGTCAGGCTATTTAGCCACTGTCACCTTCTCTCTCCAAACTCTAGCCATTCCTCCCCTTGCTTGTTTTGCCTAAGGTGTGGCTGGGCCCCTGCCTTCTGGATCCAGCCTTTGACATATAACCCTCCCCACCACCCCTCAGCACCTCGGAGCTCTTCTCTGCACCTCGGTGAGTAGTCATGTCAACAAAGGGAGACCCAGGGACAGCTTGCAGGGAGGGCCTGTAGCACAGTGTGGGTGCACTTGTGTGAGGACAGTGAGGGGGTGAGGGGAAGGGGAGGGCGGGGGAGGTGCTGGCGAGTGGGCATGGTGGAGTGCATATTGGGGGACAGCCAGCTGGGGTATATGTCAGAGTGAATGGGCCGGTGTGTGGCTCCATGTGTGACCCTCCCAGCAGCCGTCAACCTGCATTAGTGCACACATGGGTGAGCCTGCACGTGGACACAGGAGGCAGCAGGGTCCAGGCGAGGGTGGAAAAAAAAAATATTGGCTGCAGAGACAGAAGAGGTTTCTGGTCTGAGCTCCGCTGCCAGGTTTCTGAGTCCCTCCTCCCTAGTCCGAGCCTCAGTTTCTCCATCTGTAACCAGAGAGGATGGAACTGGACATCTCTAAGGGCTAATAGCCCTGACATGCTCCAGTTCTGTGATGCTTTGTGCACTAAGGCAGGCTCAAAAAGCCTTCCTTTCCGAAGAAGGAAGACACTGGGGAAAGGCAGGCAGAGTCACTTCTAAAATATGGATGAAACCTCCTTTCCTTTTCAGCAATTCCCAGGCCCTGTTCCTTGGATTGTCATCTCTCTAGAACCAATGAAAAAGCAGAGTGAGCAGAGCAGGCTGGGGCTGAGGAACCTCCCCTACTTGGGAGGGGTGGGTGCAGGAGACCCAGGACATCAGCTTTGGGTCCAGGGACATCCCTGTGGATGCTGCATGTCCACAAACACAAAGAGAAGACTGCTGGGGAGACGGCAGGGAACACTTGCCTGCCCTGTCACTGCCAGCATTTCTCTCCAGGAGAGCCTTAAGGACAGCAGCAATCTAGGAGGTGGTTGGAAGTCTCTGGAGAGCACATTCACAGAGCAAAGACGGACGGCATATGCTTATAAGACAAGTATCATACAGTACACAAAAATTGCACTGCTACATCGATGTTCATAGCAGCACAATTCACAATAGCAAGACTGTGGAACCAACCTAGATGCCCTTCAATAGACGAATGGATAAAAAAAATGTGGCATTTATACACAATGGAGTATTACTCTGCATTAAAAAATGACAAAAATCATAGAATTTGCAGGGAAATGGATGGCATTAGAGCAGATTATGCTAAGTGAAGCTAGCCAATCCCTAAAAAACAAATGCCAAATGTCTTCTTTGATATAAGGAGAGTAACTAAGAACAGAGTAGGGACGAAGAGCATGAGAAGAAGATTAACATTAAACAGGGATGAGAGGTGGGAGGGAAAGGGAGAGAGAAGGGAAATTGCATGGAAATGGAAGGAGACCCTCAGGGTTATACAAAATTACATACAAGAGGAAGTGAGGGGAAAGGGAAAAATAATACAAGGGGGAGAAATGAATGACAGTAGAGGGGGTAGAGAGAGAAGAGGGGAGGGGAGGGGAGGGGGGATAGTAGAGGATAGGAAAGGCAGCAGAACACAACAGACACTAGTATGGCAATATGTAAATCAATGGATGTGTAACTGATGTGATTCTGCAATCTGTATACGGGGTAAAAATGGGAGTTCATAACCCACTTGAATCAAAGTGTGAAATATGATATATCAAGAACTATGTAATGTTTTGAACAACCAACAATAAAAATTAAAAAAAATTGCAAAGTTTTCTGAAGATAATTTCATTCATGATTTACATAGGACTTTTGTTTTATTTTAATTTATTTTTATACCACGGACTGAACCCAGAAGTTCTATCACTGAGCCACATCCCCAGCCCTTTTTATCTTTTTATTTTGAGACAGGGTCTCACTAAGTTGCTTAAGGCCTTGCTAAATTGCTGAAGCTGGCCTTGCATTTGTGATCCTCCTGCCTCAGCCTCCAGAGTTGCTGGGATTACAGGCATACAGTCACCACACCCTACACACACATACGTAGGATTTAAAATATGCATCTATGATTATTACAATTGTATTGGGAGTAGTTTAGGAGGGTTGGTCGGAAATTATTGGAGGGTAAAATCTCCCAAACTGCCTGTGCTATCATCGCTTGCTGAGCTGGATTTTAATTCCAACTTGCCACTGGTTTCCCTGGAGGACTTTGGGTAAATCATTCCCCTTGCCTGGGTCTCAGTTTGCTCATCTGTACAATGCTGGAGAGGTCCAGTTTCGGGGAGAGGATGGTTTCCACTGTCCCCAAGGACCTACTTAGCTTTCATGTGCAACAGTTCCCGGGTTTCACAGGCTCCTGAGCTGTAGAGGAGCTGCAGAAGGGGAGGCCAATTTGCATTTACTTTCCAGTAAAAAAGAGAGGCACGATTGCCTGCTCAGACAGGGGAGCACACTTTCTAAGCCCTGATTTGAGATCTGAGAGGCCAATGGATTTGTCCAAGGTCACAGGGAAAGTGGGTGGCAGAACCAGGCCCACACCAGGTTCTTCTGAACCCCTGTCCGGTATTTCTCCACTGTCCTCCACCCATTCACAACTAATTTACTTACCTCAGGAGGTTCTAGGAAAATGGGTGGGAACTAAGAAAGCTCGCAAGATCCACAGCTGGGTCTGAGAAGGTTAAATTCCCAGCTGGAAGCATTCAGCGAGGCTTCCAGAAACCGGGCAGTCCTTACAACTTGCAAATAAGTACTTCAGGCCACAGGAAATGATCCCAGACCACAAGGCCCAGGGATTGCACTAGAAGAACAGCCCTGCGTGCGTGTCAGCCAGCGTGTGGGAGCAGCAGCCCGGGTTGCAGACTGGATGGGAGGCATTTTCCAGACCTGGGGTTTCAACCCAGCTCTTTTATTTGGCTAGCGAGAAACCTTGGGCCAGCCCGCCCCTCCCCCAGCCCCACCGGGCACTGAGAGTCCTAGACAGTAGCTCGTCGTGGGGGTGGCTGCGAGGACTAACCGGCCTGGTGGATGCACCATGGCACTGCACGCTGCTGTAAAATGCTGCTCACGCGGGAGGGGCTGTTCTTAGAATTGTCGCTTGTGCACATGACCTCTGGGTAACTTGGGAGGAGGGAACTCTTTGCAAGTGTCCCGTTCCAGGGCCCATTGCCTCCCATTTGGGAAAAGTGGGGGGAAAGGGAGAATGTCAGTGATGGGGGGGGGAGGTGAGCGGGGGCGTCCTTGGGGAGGGGGAGGGGGACATGGGGGCCCTGCAGCAGCCTTTCATGTGGGGGCTGAACGGCGGGGTCCTGAGGCAGAGATGAGGCCCGTGCACAGGAATGCCATCCCACAAAGCCGCCCCACATCGCCAGAGCCCGCCGTGACCACAGCAGCGCACCGGGGACCCGGGGGAGGGGGCGGGGCTTCTGGCCTTTTCTCTGGGAAGAATCTCCTTCCAAGAGGGTCCAGGCTAAAACACAGGATTTCCATTTCAATGCTCCCTGGCAAACTGCCCTCCCCCGAAATCTTGCTAAAGGCTCACGGAAAAGCCTTTAAAAACACACTAATTACAAACAATTCCTCGGCTTCTCCTGATTTCCCTCCACGCGGCACTGGGGGTGGGGCGGGGCCGGGGACAGGGGGCCGAGGGGTCATTGACAAGCGCCTGCAGCCTCTCGGTGTGTGAAAGCCCCATGCCAGCCTTCCCCTTGCACTGATGACCCAGCGGGCCAGCACCGGGGCTCACGCTTCCTCTCGTGTGCCCCAAGGCCTGGCTGGGCCCAGGTGGCGGGAGAAGCTGTGAAAGCCCAGAGCAGGCGCCTGGGAAAATGCACCGTGACTCCAGGACGCCGGTAGTAAAGGGAGCCGGAGGACACCGCCTGCCCTCCATGGCCTGGGCCTGGACCCCAGATGCTGGCCCTCAACCCTGGCTTGCCCTTGTGCAATCGTGGAGCCCAGGAAGCCACGCCTCTACAGCCCCCACCGCTATAGGGGCCAGAGTTCAGTGTGTGAAAGGTGGATTATTTCCCTGGCTCCCTCCTCTGACCTCCCAGGGAGAGAGTGAAGGATAGTGTCTCATGTTTTCAGAGCCCTCCAAGCCCAACAAAACTCTCTGCAAGGGCTCTAGATGGTTCTGGCCTAAAATGAGGGAGAGCCTGGGGCATCTTTGCCTAAATGTGGCTTGCAGGGGAGCTGGGCCCCCCAGTTCTGTAGGGGTCATTTTATGCTTTTAAGAGACTGAATAAAAAGAACCTCATTAATCTCTTCCAACTGGCCTCAAGCTAAGTCTTTGTTCATGAAGGAGGTGTGGTGCCTTGGGAGAAGGGGGATACTAGTTCCTGCCTCTTGGGCCTTAGTTAGATAGTAACAATTCTCACCAATCCTCAGAGCATGCGCTGTGTACCAGGAGTAGATTACATGGATTGGGCCATTTACTCTTTCTCAACAAGTTCTGTTATCAAGAAAATGAGGCACAGAGAAGTTAAGTGACCTGTTAAGGGTCACACAGTTAAGAGGTCAAGAAACAGCTTGGAACCCAGATGGCTCCAGAATCTTTATCACTGTTCCCTAAGATCTAATCTGAAAGAACAATGACTGGTGCCATTTGTTAGTGTGTCCTCCCGTTGGCCATTTTGCATGTATTCACAGTAAATGTTCACAACATCACTTGGGACTTTTTTTTTTTTCTTTTTGCAGTACTGGGGATTGAATCTAGGGCTTTTTGCATATGTGAGGCAAGTGCTGTGCCCCTGAGCTACATCCCCAGCCCAGTTCATAAAAATTCTTTAAGGCAGACCTGATTGTCTCCATTTTATAAATGAGGCCATAAAGATGAGAGGGGCCCAGTGCAGTGGTGCATGCCTGTAATCTCAACTACTCCAGAGGCTGAGGCAGGAGGATCACAAATTTGAGGCCAGCCTGGGCAACATAAGGAAACCATGTTTCCAAATAATAAAATGAAAACAGGACTGGGGATGTGGCTATGTGATAGAGTACCCCTGGGTTAGATCCCCAGAACTCCCCTACACACACAAAAAAGAAGTCTCAAGAGGTTATGTGACTTAACTTGAGGCCCTATAGTTTGCAAAATGGGATTTTATAATCCGGTTCTGCCTTTTTGTGTGTGTTGTCATGGGGATTGAACTCAGGGCCTAGTATATGGCTTGGTAAGTGCTCTACCACTGAATTACAGTTCCAGCCCCTTTTTAAATTTTTAGTTTGAGACATGATCTCACTAAACTGCCAAGGCTGGCCTTGAACTTGAAATCATCCTGCCTCAGACTCCAGTGTAGCTGGAATTGTAGGTGTGTGCCACCACACCCCATTCCTGCCCGGTTCTCTGACTTTCCTAGAACACCTTTGTCACTGTTCCAAGGTCTCCAGGAGTTCAGAAGCAATGTTGTATTCACTGGGTGCTTGGGAGGCCCCAGGCATTGATCTCCTTGTTCTGCGTGTATCCTTTCTTTTAAAGCTTGCACCTACTATATGAGGATGCCATGTTGTTCCCCTTTGCAGATGAGAATGCTGAGTCTGAGCCCTCTAGGTAGGCCATGCCCAAATCATCCCAGCAGTCACATCCCCCTTTCTTTGAGGAATAACCTCCCAGTCAGTCTCTTTGTCCTCAGACTTCCAGAGGAAATGGGGCTTGGTATAGAGTTTCTGTGTTGATTAAATGTTGGTGTCCAAGCCCTGCTACTTCTGCATGGGACAACTTGTGACAAGTTACAGCCCAGTCTGATCCATGGCTATCTCATTTCAGGTGAGTAAAGATGATCAAATGACAAACTGGGAGAGCATCTTGTAAATTCTGAGGACTATGCAGAGGTGAATGGGGGCTTGGAGATGAAGGTTTGCATCCCTAGTGCTTTGGCATGACCTCATCGCACACGTGTCTAACACATGCGTTGGCACCACTATTGAAACACACATACCAGCAGCAGTAGGCTTCAAACAGATGGCTGGGAGGGGATGGTCCTTGCCCCTGAGTTGTCTCTTCTGCAGGCAGAGCAGCCACTAGTTCCTTTAATCCTTCCGTAGAGGACAAGGTTTCAAGATCTTGCCTCCCCTGAGGCAGTTAGGTAGAGTGGAAAGATCAGAAGGTTTGGAATCCTGCACACTTGGGTTTAAGTCAGCATTCTGCCAATTTCTAGCTATGTGATCCTGGGAAATTCCCTTTACCTCTCTGAGCTTTGGAGATGATAATAGTACTGCCAGGCTGTCTGAGGCTCATATGAAAAATGATGGGCTGGGTACTAGAGATGCAAGAATAAATAGATCTCCTCTCGTTTCTTTCTTCTTTTTTTTTTTTCCACTGCTGGAGATGGAACCCAGGGCTTCACACATGCTAGGCAAGCTCTCTGCCACTGAGCTCTACCCCCTGCCCAATGGATGGTTTGATAGCAGGGGAGGAAGGTCAAGCAGAAGGCAGATGGTCTCAAGTGTCATGAGAGAAGTTAGGACTCTCAAGGTCCAGAAGAGAGGTACTTATCTTAATCTAAGAGGAAGAGGTGGCTTCACAGAGATGGTTCTTAAAGAGGGAATAATAACTAATAAAAGCTAACACCTATTTAGTGCTTAATATGCATCACGGGCTAAGTGCTTTCCATATACAATCTAGTTAGCTCTGTTATGAAGGAAATTCAATATTATGAGGTAAAGACTGTTTCTTTCCCATTTTACAGATAGAAAAACTGAAACAGAAAGTAGGTAAGTGACTTTCCTAAGTAATCAGGCTCCCAAGCCTGCCTGTCCCCATCCCTGTCTCTCTCTTTTAAAGACAGGGCCTTGCTTAGTTGCCCTGGCTGGTCTTGGATATTTTATCCTCTTGCCTCAGCCTCCTGAGTTGCTGGGACTATAGGTGTGTCAGTGTACCCTGATGGGCCCACACTCTTAACTACCTCAGCCCTAAGCTGCGAGTAGACCAAGTATGAGGAGGCTGAGTAGACAGCTCTGTGAGGGCAGAAGTCCTCTCAGGGCTGGACATGGGGCATATGAGTGAGGGTCGGATCTTAAAGGCCCCGTATGTCAGGCTCAGGAACTTAGACTTGACCCGAGAGGCAATGGGGAGTCACTGGTGGACTTTCTTTTTCTTTCTTTTTTTTTGTGGTACTGGGAATTGAACTTTGGGCCTTGCACATGCTAGGCAAGTGCTTTACCCCTGAGCTGCATCCCCAGTGCCACTGGATGGTTCTTATGGGGGAATTCCATGTTCCAGTCTGTGCCGAAAAGATCTAACTGGCTGTAGTGTGGAGACTGGTCAGAGGAGGACGCACTCTGGTGGTAGAGAAATAATAAAGGCCTGAATTAGGGCAGTATTTGTAGGGATGGAATGCTTGGGATGGATTCCAGAGCTATTAAGGAGGTAAAATTGGCAGGTCATGGTAATTAATTAGATGTGAGGGGTGAGGGAGAGGGAGGAGCGGAAGTTTCTAGCTGGGAGTCTGGGTGGATGGGGGGCTGCCTCTTGAGAAATAAAAGCTGGTGGAAATATGGTCTGGGGGTACAATGAATTCTGTTTGGGGTGAGATGGGTTTGACATGTCTCTTTCTCACAACACACACACACACACACACACACACACACACACACACACACAAGGTGAGCACTCTACCACTGAGCCATACCCTCAGCCTTTTGGCATGTCTTTGGAGATGACCACTGAGTCTGTGTCTGTACTAGCTCAGGGGAGTGTCCAGGCTGAGGTGACATAGCATTCACTTGGCTGCCAAGAGAAGGTGGTAGAAGCCTCAGGAGTGGCTGAGAGGAGCCAAGAGAGTATCCATGGGGAGGTGAGGTTTGAGGAGAGTATTTTGGGGAATCCAACATTTAAGGGAGTTACTGAAGAAGAGGGGCCAAGGAAAGAGACTGAAAAAGAATGTCTAAAGAAGTAGAGCTGGGAAAACCTATGTCTAAGTAGGGAGTCTGGAATGAGGGAGTGGAGATTTTCATGAAGCAGGGGATAATGAAACATGTCAAATGTGGCCACGAGGTTTCAGGAAGTTAAGGACAGACAAGTGGTCACTGACTTTTGGAATTAGGTCTTTGTGGTTTCAGGTGAGAGCTGAAGTGCAGCTGGGGGCCCAACAGCAGTGGTCTGAGGTATCAAGGGCAGGTGAGGAAGCAGGTAGAGCCCAGGGAGAACTTGGGAAAAGAGAGACACCAGCTAGGGGGAGACACTGGGTCAAGAGGGGAAGCCAAAAGCAGCGGCTGAGAATGTTAGTCCCTTCCCTCCTGGCTATTTTGCTCCCTGCCTCCCCCCACCCCCAGACTTGGGTCTCTGCCCTGGGCATGCTGGGGTTTGTCAGTGCCTTTCAAAGCGCCGAGCCCTCCACCTCTCCTCAGGCTCCCTCAAGTCTCACAGCAGAAACCTCCCTTTGCTTGGCTCTGGAATAAGCCCCTGGGAGAGCTGATGAGACAGCAATTAGACCAGTTGCAACGGCCATGTGCTCACATCTCTGTGCCAGGGCAAGCCTGCTGGCACCCTGCCAAGCTCTTCTGGGCTAGCCCCATTGCCCGGACTCCCTCCTATGTGACCCCCAGCAGCCACCATCTATGGAAGGGCCTCCAAGGGAATGGAGATTGGGGGATGGCCTTGCTTGTGTCACCGGCCTCCATGGGAGCTGGAGGGTCTCTGCATTCGTGAGGGAGTTTCAACTCCACCAGCCCCGGGGAAGACCCAGTGCCCACTAGTTTAAGTGTAGCTAAGGGAAAGGGCAAAGTTAGAGGCTGGCTTCCTCCCCATGGTCCTGCCTTGGACATCTTGTGTGTCTCTACACATCGCCCCTTTACCAGGCTCCTGTCTCTTCTTCCAAGAGCTTCTAGAGGATTTCAGGCTCCAGGAAGACTCTACCTTTGTGTGTTGGGTTGGTTCTTGCAGGTTGCAACATCTGCCCACTGTGCTCAGCGGCCGTCAGACCCTGATTTTTCCACAGGCTTTGGGACTTTTGTGAGAAGGTTTCATGGGATTTGGAGCATCTACCTCACATGGCCACCCCTAAGCACATTGTCCCTTCCTGTTTCTCACTTGCATTTGATAGATTTGACTTCACCTTCTCAAAGTTGACACATCCTATATAAAATGTTCATCTATCACAACAAGTGTTGGGTGGAATGAAGGCCACAAATACCTCAGCTGAACTGCATGGAAAAGACCCCCCCCCATCCTTTGGCAGCCATCTCAGTGACTGATTCTGTATTGGGTTTTGGAGGGACAAATGTGTTTCCTCAGAGACCATCCCTGCTGTCCCTGAGCATATCATTTGGTGGGAGGCACAGAGGTGACCACAGATCTGGGATACTGTTCACACTCCAGGGAGGGAGGGACAGAATGGTACCCAGGATGGCAGGGAGAATTGAAAGGCAAATGGGGTTCAGGAGGTGACAAAGCAGCATGGGAAGAGACCTCCCAGGTATACAATGACTCTGTGCTTTTGAGGGATCTGGGTTGGGTTTGGGGCACCTGTCATGGTACAGTTGGGGCAATTGAGGCAAGGAAAGGACATCTGTTGGGGGGGGGTGAAGAAGCAGGGGGAAGCTGCCAGAGCTAGAGCTGAAGGGTTGGAGTCCACATGCTGCTTGGAGCTTGGTCTGGCAGAGATAGAATGTGTGGTGGGCTGGGACCAGGCAGGGCCTATTAACTGGTACCAGAGGCTTGAAACCCTCAGTCTTCTTGTCTCTCAAATGGGGATAATAACATATACTTTATAGGCTTGATGTGTGGGAGAAATGACATAATGCCTATAAAAGAGCCTTAGAAATGTCAAGCTCTGTGTGTTCATGGGAAAGATTGTTGGTCTTTTTTTTTTTTTTCCTTTGGTACTAGGGATTGAAACCAGGAGTGCTTAACCACTGAACCACATCCCCAGCCCTATTTTGTGTTTTATTTACAGACAGAGTCTCTCTGAGTTGCTTAGTGCCTTGCCTTTGCTGATACTGGCTTTGAACTCCCAATCCTCTTGCATCAGCCTCTTGAGCCATTGGGATTACAGGCATGCGCCACCACTCCAGGCTGAAAGATTGTTATAGGAACCCATTTATCTGTTTCCTGGGTTAAGAACTTCCACCCTTAGGAAGCCTCCCCTGGTACTTCCCAGCCACAGTCACTGTCCCTCTTCTGACCATTCCCTATACAGCATTGTGAGTGGCTAAGAGAGAGTGTCTAGTGTCTCTGCCTTTGTGTGGGGCCTAGCCCCAGGTAAGGTCCCCTGCTCATCAAGACTCACTTGTACTCAGGCTCCTGCCACCATGCATAAGCAGATGAGTGACTGAGCTAGCATGGACAAGAGTCCAGGTACCCATACCTGGAGATGCCCCATAGCTGGGTATGTTTTCAGTCACACCCCACGAAGGCCACCCATTTACCCTGCTCATGCACCCACAGAAGCATTCCCCTCTAGTTTCCCTGCTTGAGCTGGTAGAACTCAAACACCACCCACTCCAGTTTATGCCTGAACCAAGTGAGGCTCAGATGCGGGTTGTGCAGGCAGTGAACCTCCTGTGGAAATTGTGGTGGGCATGTGCTTTCCCAGGACATGCCCTTGGCCCCATCTGTACCCACGAGCCCCCTTGGGCTGGCTGATTTCTGCTTCCCATCGAACACCATAAGCTATCAGTTTGGTCTTGGGAAGGACTCACAGAACTGGTCACTTACAGGGAGGGGTGTTGGGGGTGGAGAGCTGGGTGGTGTTGGATTTGAGGAGGGAGGGAGGGGAAAACCTGATCAAAACCATGTTACAAAGGAGGGGAGAAAGGGGGGCAGAGAGAGAGAGAGAGAGAGAGAGAGAGAGAGAGAGGTTTCCATTCACAAAGAAATCATTATGGTTAATTTAATTCATTGTAGCGTTTAATACAGAAAAGCTTTTCTACAGAGACTGGGCATCAGGCCAACATTTATATATAAATGGGTTTTATTTTAAAAGCGAATGCAGTGAGGGGGATAGGCTGGGGTTAGCCTTCTCACTCCCTCTCTCATTCCCGCCCCTCTTTCTTTATCTACCTTCCTGAGCCTGTGTAGACCAGGAATTGGGACCCCCACAAAGCGTGAACTTCCTACTCCCCACTCCTATGGCCTTGACATTTCTCTTCCTAAGACCCTGCTTCCTTCACTTTCTCAAGACCATAGGGAGGCTCTGGCCTCAGCCCAGCTCTGAGCTGCACCTGGAAATCAAAACCCTTGTATGTTCTTCCTTAAAACAGCACTTAGAGATCCCTCCATCTTCCTTGACCCTATCCAGGACAGGCATTATCTCCTGCACAGGTAAGGACAATGAGGTGCCAAAAAAGAGTGTGGCCTGAATGTGGGTATACAACTGTGTCAGTGGCAATGGCAGAACTTGAACTTGGGTCTTCTGTTTCGTAGTGCAATGATCCGAAAGGTGTCATGCCCCTGCCCTGTCGGCTCTTCAACCATGGGTGCTTAGCCTATTCCCCTGCCTCTGACTCAGGTCTAGATCTGCCCTGTCAGGCTGTGGAATGGTCCCCCTCCCGTTGCTCTCAGTCTTCCAGCAAGCTAATCAGCTAATTCACACTGTGGTGTCAATGGCAAATAATAACTTACTGTAAAGTGCTAATGGTGCAATTTCAAGCTCTCTGGGCTTGCTGGAGGCTGGAAGGGAGCTGCGGGATAGGGAGATCTTTAAAGAGTCCATCATATTATATTACAAACCATTTATCTCACACCCCGAGTGGCCACAAATGCACGTAACACTCCTTGGTTGGTCTGGGATTCCAGCCTACCCATGAACATAGGGCCATGCATTGTGTGGCACCTGTTCTTAAAGGGACATATCCAAGGGGGCACCCAGATTTGTCTGCGCTCATTTTCTTCCCAGCTTCTGGTTGCAGTGACAGGGACCCAGACACACATGCCCTGGCCCTGAGTGAGAGAAAGGAAGCAGGTACAAGCAGGAACCATGCCACTGACCTGAGGTCTCTGGAAAGTTGGCTTCATTTCACTGCTACCACCAGGGTCCAGAGTCAGCTTTCAGGGCCACCTCCATGTTCCCTCACATGGCAGAACTATCCACACATGCTCTCAATGTAGAGAGAAGGAACTAAGCCCTAGAAAACCCAAGCAACACGTACAGGGCCCTGCCAGTAGGACACAGTGGAGCTTGAGTTGACATTTAGGTCTTGTGATCCCTGGGCTTCATGGCTGACCAAAAGCCTGCACCCTGGGCATAAAGGGCCAGCTTAGGCTAGGTACTCAGGAGAGGGGGCAGAATCCTCCTTGGCAGTGCCAGTATAGGAGGCTTCTGACTCCCACAGGCACACACCACCTCTACCATGAGCATCAGAGCTACCCACCAGGCTCACCAATTCCCAAAGGAAGGCAGCTGGTGAGCCCAGCAGGCAGAAGATTGGCATGAAACCCAGAATTGAAAGAGAACAGAGGCCTGAGCCCTGCCCCCTGCCCCCTGGAGCACAACTAGAGGGACTTGAGACTGGAGTCCAGGTCCTCGAGGAGGCCGGGAGTCCCAGCCTCCTTCCTGTGCACCCCTGGGTCTCCCAGTGGCCTGGCTGGTATTTGGGGTATTTGGGGTTCAAACCCAGCCGAGTCACACATCTGGATCCCGTTAGCTCACTGCGTTCCTTCTTGGCCGGGAAGAATGTGCCGCGCCGGGGAAGCTGCTGGACTGCGGACTTGCCGCCCAGACCGGGCTGTCAAAGCAGAGTGGTGGGCAGCGGGCCCCTGGGGAGGGGCTTCTCCGGCTCTCCATCATCGCGCCGCCGCCGCTGCCCGCCGCCCGCCGCCGGTAGCTCCGGGGTGGAGCAGGGGCCTTTCAGCAGGCACTCGCTGCCCGCCTCAGCCTAGGAGCCCACCAAGCCGTCGGGGCGCAGCCTGGGCAGGCCCGTTGCTTCTGATTAGCGGCTCGCCTGCTGCTCCTGCCCCAGCAACCTGCCCCAGCAGCCAGAGCAGATGGGAGCCACCCGATGCTCCCCCAAATCCAAGGTGGTGAGTAGGGAAGGGGCTTCAGGCCCTTGGCTAGGGCAGGTGGGAGCTGACTTCTGCAGAGCGCTTCAAAACTCAGGCACTTGGTTTTCCCGCTCCAAAGCCTCATTTGCTCTCCCTTTTCTGAAGAGTTCCAACCACAGTCAGCCTCAGTGAGAGGCAGTTATTAAAAAAATAATACTGAGGCATGTGCAGTCTTTTATAGTATAGCATAATGGTTAACGGGGAAGGTTCTGGAATCAGGCGGCCTGGGTTTAAATCCTAGTTTGGCCACTCATTAGCTCTGTGACTTAGGGCCAGTTAGGTAGTCTCTCTGTACCTTAGGTCTACCCCAGGTCCTCTGTAAAATTGCCATAGGGCAGGTCCCCAGGTCACAGTGTTGCTGTGAGACTTAAATGAGTTAATACTATAAAGTGCTCAGAATAGTGCCTGGTACATAGTGAGCACCCAATAAATTATTCTTGTTACAAAGTTTGTTTATATCCATTGACTCATTTGAGCCTCCAGCAACCCTGTGACGTAGAGGTTATAATAGGAAGCAGGTCTCAGTGAATTCAGGCAGGGTTGGGACTCCGCCTCGGCAGGTCTCTCCAGTATCCAGGTGGGTGTCCTCCTGGCACTGCCTGTGGTGCCTCAGTCAAGCAACAGTGGGACAGAGCTTTTTCTAGGCTGTGATTATTTCTTTTGTCACATGGCCAATTGGCTAAGGGGTTAAGGATTTCCAAGTGAGAGTCCAGAGAACTCTGAGCCGTGACTAGAGAAGGAGCATAGACCTTAAAGCTGGGAGTGGTGGTGCATGCTTGTAACCTCAGCAAATGTGGAGGCTGAGACAGGGGGATCACACATTGGAAGGCTGCCTGGACAACTTAGTGAGGCTCTGTCTCAAAAAATATTTTTTTTCAGGGCTGGGGGTGTCCATCAATGATAAATCGCTCCTGGGTTCAATCCCTAGGACCAGGGTGGGAGGGAACCCAGCATATTCTAGTCCTGCCTAGTCCATCAGAGGGGCAACCCACCCAGTGGGAGTGAGAAGCCAGGAGTCCATGGAGGGCCTGGAAAGGGCTTGTGTCTTGATTGTTGTGCCCTGAAGTTTGAGGGGACAGGTAGGCTAGGATGGCCACCCCAAATGGCTGATAGGATAGTTTGCTAAGAGCAGGGATAGATAGCAAGAGAAACTGAGAGCCCACTCTCCAGCCTGAGGGAGCTCATCCCTTGGGTACCCTGAGGCACCTTCTGTATTGTCCCCGCCCCCCCCCCCCCCCCCCCCCCCCCCCCCCCCCGCTTTCCAGGCAGTCTCACACTGTCCTGCCACAGGGGGTAGGAGGCAGCAGAGAAAAGGAAATATGGGAGTCCCTGCTCTATTTCTTCCAGAATGACGCTCTCTCCAAGGCTCTGCCCACAGCCAAGGGATCCCAGCCAGCCTTTCAGGATGCTGGTGGGAGAGCCTCCAGGGAATGTGACCATGGCTAACCCTGCCTCTGCCCACAGGCCAGCTGGCACCAAAGGCGCATGTACCCTTTCTAAATTGAGCTCTGAGATTTGCTGAGGGTTGCGTTCTAGAGGTGGGAGAAGGAAGAGGAAGTAGAGGACCCTGAGGGGCTGCTCAAACAGCCAGCTTCTCCTGCACTATGGGTGGGGATCCCGTGGGCACAGTCTGAATTCTCAGTTCAAGTGCAGATTTAGACTTTTGGTAGATGATGACACTGGGCAAGTCATTCTGTCTCTGAACCTCCAGACTGTCATCTGCATATGGAGGCACTAAGGTGTGTGCTTCAGGGCTGAGGCCAGGATGAAGGACATGGAAGAGGTGCTCAGCACTGTCTCCCAGCCAGGCCCTGTGCAGCTACTACCCGTGCCCTCTGTTCCTCTGGGTTCGCCATTTTTGTTTTTCAACCAGGGATTGAACCCAGGGCTGCTCAGCCACTGAACAACATCCCCAGCCCCTTTTTATTTTTTAATTTAGATATAGCGTCTCACTAAGTTGCTTAGGGCCTTGCTAAGTTGCTGAGGCTGGCTTTGAACATAGGATCCTCCTGCCTCAGCTTCCTGAGTCACTGGGATTACAGGCACGTGCTACCAAGCCCGGCATGATGGCCCTTTAGATTGTGTACAGTGTCCTGCATGGAAGTTAGTACTTCTGTAGGGCAGTTAGCCAGAAGGGGACTGCTGGGTCGAATGGTTATGTTTGATCTTATTATAACTCTATCCTTCCAACTAGATCACACGTTCTTAGAGGACAGGGTCTAGCTTTCAGGTAGGAGATTTATTTTCTACCTGATTTTCCTAGGGGAAAAACACTTCAGATCCCAATTCTGGCCTTCTGATGACACAGGACACTGAATCAATAGCCATCCTTCTGGCCCTCTGGATCAGGCCCATGGCAGAAGAGTCTTGCATGGTTGAGCTAAGGCCAGAGCCAGTAGTCTCACTCCCCAAATCGAGCTGGGACAGGCTTACAGGCAGGATGTTTGGGTAATGCCTCCACCCGCCACTCCATGTGGCCCTGGGACCTGCCTTGCCTATAGCCTGAGTTCCCTTCTCTCTTTCCCCATTTGCACACTAGAGGACAGGGGCTTGACCCCCCCTTCACTAGGGCTGCGCACTTGCAAAGAGCACGTCCAGGCATGGTAGGGCATGGAGTCCAGAGAGCTTGCAAAGTGCACAGCCCATTGGCAGCACCTGGCAGGGGGTGGGTGGAGTGGAGGCCAGAAGCTGGGGATTTTTCCTTAATAACAACCTGGCACCCCAACTCATTGGCGGCTCTGCCTGCCTGCAAGCCAGCCTCCCCCCCACACACCCAGGAGCCTTCATCTTCAAAGCTTTTTGGGAAACAGTTAATTAACCCTCACAGCCCTACTGCCTGCCCAGGAGGCTGCTGATTCCCGTGGCTCTGTGGGGCGTGGAAAAGGAGGGCTGGCGAAACTGAGGTCTAGAAAAGGGTGTGGAGCTGGGACCCAAGTGGTTGAAAGCTCCCAGACAAAGAAGCAGCCTTTCGTTTCAACCCCCTCCTACCCCTCCCAGGCCTGGTGGGAACCCCAGAGGCCACGCCCTACTGAGAGACTAGGGGTTGAAGAACTTATCTTCAAACACAGTTTGCGGGGGATAAGTCACATCATTTCTCTGTGCCTCGGTTTCCCCATATTTACAACAGAGATATTGAGGCTGGGGATCTAGCTCAGTTGGTAGAGTGCTTGCCTCGCATACACAAGGCCCTGGGTTCAATCCCAAGTGCCACAAAAAACAGAAAAAAAAACCCAGAGATATTAATAGAATCTAGGTGTCAGAACTGTGGGACCAACCTAATTGGACAAGGGAAGAGCAAATGCCCTGGGAACTGTGTGTCCAGATAAAGACGGGAAGGAATCAGGAGTATCACAGAGCTGTCTCAGGGGTAGGAGACCTGCATGGAAGAGAGGGGCTGAAGGGAGCCATGGCTGGCTAGCTGGGCCCTGGAGCTCTATAAGGAGGGGCTGCTACCAAACACTGTGAAGAGGGTTAGCCTTGCTCCCTCGTATCTTTTTTTTTTTTTTTTTTTGGTGCAAGTGCTGGGGGTGGAACCCAGAGCCTGGCATACGCTAGGCAAGCCCTCTACCAGTAAGCTCCACCTCTAGCCTTCTAGTACTTTCGTTTCTTACCTCATTTTCACCTGTTCTTTTTCTTATCCCCAATTTCTTCTGCACATGTGCACACACAGCATGTTGATTTAGACATTGTGTGCATATGTGGCCACAGACAGGCACACACATGCATACCCATGAAGGCACCCCGATGGGCCAGTGCAGTCATGGTGGGGGGTTGGAACTTCCTATATGGCTATGCCACACAAAGATGCTTCCTCCCAGGTGTCCAGGTCTCAACTGAACCCAGAGAGGGACCAACGGGAATTAGGTGGTGTATTGAATGCCAGATGAAACAGCCTTCTGCCAGGTGTGTGGCACATGCCTGTAATCCGAGCAACTCAGGAGGCTGAGGCAGGAGGACTGCAAGTTAGAGGCAAACCTCAGCAATTTGGAAAGGCTCTAAGCAACTTACTGAGAGCCTGTCTCAAAATAAAAACAATAAAAATGGCTGGGGCTGAGTGGTGAAGTGGGCCTGAGTTAAATCCTCAGTACCATCTCTCACCCCCCTAAAAAAAAGAAAGAAAGAAGGGCTGGGGCTGGGGCTCAGCGGTAGCGCACTTGTCTGGCATGTGTGAGGCACTGGGTTTGATTCTCAGCACCACATATAAAGAAATAAAATAAAGGTCTATTAACAATTAAGAAAATTTAAAAAAAAAGAAAGAAAAAAGAGATAGACTCCTTCAATAACCCTACATTATTTTTAAATTTTTGTAGTTGTATGCCTTTATTTTTTTATGTGGGGCTGGGGATCAAACCCAGTGCCTCACCCATGCTAGGCAAGCACTCTGCCACCGAGCTCAGTGCCCCTTTCTTACTATTGTTTTTCTGGAAAACACTTAGTGATTATTTCCCTGTGAGGGCAAACACCACCATTCTCCTTTTGTTCTAGTTATTTCTCCACATGTTCTATTTCCTTTATAAGACTAGAAACTTCCTGTAGGCAGTAACAGGGGCATGTTTGTCTGTGTTCCCAGCCCCTAACACACTGGGAATTGTTAGCATGTATTCTATGTTTCTTCTGTACTTGGCACTATGCCATGGGGGTGGGGCTTTAATCTTCACACCAAATTATGAAATCAGTATCATCTTTCTCATTTTACAGATAGGGAAACTGAAGCTTAGAGTGAGGAAGTAACTTGCCCAAGGTTGTACAGTTTAGATAAGGCAGAGGCAGGACTCTAACCCAGCCAGTGTTCTTCCTCCATTCAACATGCTGTCTTTTCTCTGGGTAGGCTCAGCACCTCTTCTAGAATTCCACAGAAACTGGCAGCATCCTGACTGGGAGGGATGCTTGGCCTTCACATGCCTACACCAACTTGGGCCCATCTGTGTAAGAGCTCAGAGGCAGCAGCCATTTTCTCTGATGGCTGGGGAGGAAGGAGTCCCAGAGAGGGGACATTCTGGACAAAGATGGTAGATCCTGGAACAAGACCAGGACCTAAGGCACATGCAGTGGTACATGCCTGTAATCCCAGTGGCTTGGGAGGCTGAGGCAGGAGGATTGTGTGTTCAAAGCCAGCCTCAGCAACTTAGTGAGGCACTGGGCATCTCAGCGAGACCCTGTCTCTAAATAAAATATAAAAAAAGGGCTGGGGATGTGGTTCGCTGTTTAAGTGCCCCCGGGTTCAATCTGTAGTGTCAAAAGAAGAAGAAGAAGATGACCAGGACTGAGCCAGGCCCTTGGGGGTGAGCTCAGAGGGCTAGACTGTCCTCGTCACTGGTGTCCTAACCACCAGACTCTTCAGCCTCCCCTTCATGAGCAGGGCCTGCAGTTGGCGAGGAGGCCTTGGAGCACCAGTGAGAAACTGAGCCCTCCTGAAGCCAAGCCAGGGGCCTGGCCACTGTGCCTGGGGCCTTGTGGGCAGAAGAAGGGGCAGTCTGACGCCTGGTAGGAGGGCTGGCCAGGTGAGCAGCCCTCCTCTGGGAAGAGGAGGAGGAGACTGCACGTCCAGAGGGGGAGGCTTGTTTCTCTGGAAGGAAAACCTTCAAACACTAATTGGTAGTTGCAAGTAATTAAAGTAATTTACTCAGATTATAAAGAAATTTCTTAAGAGTGATTAAGCAACTCCGGCTGTGTATGGTTGTTGGTAATCACTTCCCCAGGGGGATTAGTGCATTTGGCAGGGTGTGCAGGGATGCTCACACTGAAGGGTCCTGATTCCACAGCAGGGAGGGTGGGTCGTAAGGCTGCAGGGAATGTTGGAGATTGCTGAGACTCACAGGTGGAGACTGAGATGGGGTCCAAAGTGTACATGGATGTCCATGTGTTCCAGGCACCCTCAGAGGCTCAGGTGTACCCAGACCTAAGTGTGTGTGCAGACACACAGACGTGCTGTGCCTAGGCAAGCCATCACAGATACCCCTAGACACAGAAAGGTGTGGTGCAGAGTCTTCTCCAGATGCACAGGCACAAAGAGACCTTGAAAATCATGTCCCATCACACAGAAAATGGTCTAAGTTATACACACCATATACACACCTGAGCACACACACAACTCCAAGTCAGCAGGTGCAAGTACTGGTATGGCCACCCGCTCCCTCACCTAGACACTGGTGGGATGATTTCACATGCTCATAGTCCTCCACACACACAGTTGTAGGTATACCCAGAGAAAGATGCATATTTATATGAAGAAATACACATCCACAGACAAAGTGCCACATGTTAACAGACACATGTAGGCAATCACACACATGGCTAGACATCTAGGCTGACTCAAAGAGCCTCAAATACTCACACCTGTACAGATCCAGCATCTTTTTCTTTGGGCATTAGGGATTGAACTCAGGGGCACTCAACCACTGAGCCCCATCCCCAGCCCTATTTTGTATTTTATTTAGAGACAGGGTCTCACTGAGTTGCTTAGCACTTCGCTTTTGCTGAGGCTGGCTTTGAACTTGTAATCCTTCTGCCTCAGCCTCCCAAGCGGCTAGGATTATAGGCATGTGCCACTGCGCTGGCTCAGATCCAGCATCTATGTGCATTTGCAAATTGACTTAGACAGCCAGCTATCATGGGCACTCAGAACCCACACCTAGACAAGACTGGCACTCACTGTCTGCCCCACACCTGCCTGTTGTACAGTCTGTTGAGAGCTGCCTCTGGGATTTTTTTTTAAGAATTTATTTATTTATTTTTTAGTTGTAGTTGGACACAGTACCTTTATTTATTTATTTATTTATTTTTATGTGGTGCTGAGGTTTGAACCCAGTGCCTCGCATGTGCTAGGCGAGCACTCTACCGCTGAGCTACAACCCCATCCCCAAGAATTATTTATATATATATATATATATATATATATATATATATATATATATATATATATATTTATATATACGTATATACATATATATGCATATATACATATATATGTATATACATATATGTGTGTGTGTATATATACATATATATATTTTAGTTATCAATGGACCTTTATTTTTTATAGATTTTTATGTGGTGCTGAGGATCGAACCCAGTACCTCACACATGCTAGGCAAGTGCTCTTCCACTGAGCCCCAGCCCCACCCCTCTGGGCTCTTGAGAGTCCTCTGAGGTGGCTGACACAGCCTGTGTTCCTCAGAGCACTAATCTGTGGATCCCCTACTGGCCACTCCAGGCCAAGCCAAGTGAATGGCAAGTACATTGGAAGGGGATGGGGAAAAGGGCCTGGGTGAGAGCTGGCTCACGGCTGACACACCTCTAAGGAGCCGAAGAATATAGGTCACAGGATACAGGCTCCAATCTCAGAAGATAACTTTCTAGCTACAAGTCCTTTCCTAGTTCCCTTCACAGTTCTGACACTTAGTTTCCTCATCTAGGAAATGAGGATAATAGTGAGGCCTTCTTCTTAGGTTGTATTGTCATGAGGATGAAATAAAACGACCCATGTGGGAGGATTTTGCACATAGTAGGCCAGTAGTGGATGGGGATTTCCTTCATTTGGGCCTTGAGGGACTGCCTAAGTTGCCCCGTAGTTAGGGGCAGCCCTCCTTGGAAACCCCCCATGTAAAGCAGGCGGGAGTTGGCTCTGATGTTCCCGCTATGGCTCATTCTCAGAGTCCCAGACCCTTGGCCCTCAAAGTTGGAAATAAAAAGCAAAATTGGCTAGAACCTTTGGAGCTATCCAAAACCCTGCCCCCTAGTCCTGTCTCAGTCTCTTCCTCACTGTTTAACCCTGGGGGAATTCCCTTCCCTTCTCTGGGCCTCAGTTTCCTTCTTTGTCCCCCTCAAGGGTAGGGACAGGGGGAAGGAATGACCCAGAGGATCTGTAAACTCCCTCTCAGCACTGACATTCCAGGGTTCATGTAAATGACCCACTTGAGTTTGGTCCAACTTGAATGATGTTAATCACAGATGCCTATTATTTTGCCCTAAGAGGGTCTCTGCTCCCCCCAGGGCCTATTGATGGTGATGAGGGCTGGGGGTTGGGAGCTGATCATGAGGGTGCCTTGCTGGGGAATACAGGACCCCAAGCTCAGGGATAAAAGAGAGAGAATAACATTACAAGCAGTGTCCATGAGACCATGGAAGAAAAGGAGTCTGGGAAAGGCCTATGAGAAAGGCTGGGCTGCTTCAGCCCCATTTCCATTTCAATGAATGCCAAAGGCAACTGGGACTCTACTCTCTTGACCCTTTGAGGCTTCCCCTAGGCTGTTATTCTGGTGACAGCCCCCCACCACCACTTGTTTCTCTGTCCAAGTAACCTTAAAGTCCTTAAAACACAAAAGGGCTATGGATCTGTTTGCAGAGACAGCAGGGAGGAGAGAGGCTGGGAATGATCTCTGGTGGGCAGGGCAGAGCAGGTGGGGTGGCTGAGAAGTAGGGAGAGAGTTAAGCAGGATGCTTGCAGCTGGTGAAAGGCAGCAGAGTTCCCCTTCCAGGAAGAAATGGGTCTGGACCAGGCACTATGGATTCTGCACTTCAACTCTCCCAATGGCTCAGATCTTCTCATCATAGTGACCTTCATTCGGCCATGTAGAGTCGAACACTTACTGATTAGGCAGTTGCATGGTACCATCCTTGGGCATTAGTACACACGTTATCTCCTTCAGCCTATCACAAGCTCCATGCGGGTGGGGACCAACCTCCTAGTGCATCTCAGGAGGCACCCCTGTGGTGCTGGCAGAGAGTACCAGATGCCTGGGTGCAACTTCACTTTGAATGAGAGCAGACCTGTTCTCATTGACTCCTGAGCCTAGGGCCCTGACACCTGTTCTCTTTGGAGGCAGGAAGGGCTCTAGCACAATGGTTGCTCCCAGCCAACCCTGGTGCCCAAGGCTGGGACATCAAAGAATGAGGGTGATTGGGTCCGGAGGACCTTGCCCCATGGTGGAATGGCCTGATGCAGTAACTTTGTTTCTGATAAGAGTGCCATCCCCTTCCCCACCTCCTTCTCCACAAGCAGGAGTGGCCCCAGGTTGTCACTGGTCTTCTTGGACACTGTTGAGTAGCAGAGAGCACTGACTTAGGAGCCAGACCCAGGCTCAAACCCTAGCCTTGCAATTTTCTGTGTGTGACCTTGGACAAGTCATTTCACCTTTCTGAATGAGCCTCAGTTTCCTTATTAATAAAATGGACACAGTAACCTCTTGTCTCAAAATCTTGCTTTGAGGGATGAATGAGATTAATTCAGAAGTCTCTGGCACAGGTCCTGATATATAGTTGGCTTTTGATGAGGAATAGTTCCCCTGTGATTACCCAGTCTCTTAGATGGAGTTCTAGTCCAAGAAGTCCTCAAATCTCTCTCCCAAGTCTTCACCAAGCCCTTTTACTTCCTACTTCCTGTCCAGGTCTTGCCAAGTGCTGCTCATCCTGGGCCTTCTTGTTCCTTGATTCTCTTTGAGTCATCATGTCCATTCCTTGGTTCCAGAGAGAAGAATCCTTTGCCCACATTGAGCTGGAATGGAAAGTGATCTGCTCTTAGAGCTTTCTAGAGAAGATGCTGCATCCCCAAATCTAGGGCTGCAAGTTCCTGTATCACTGGCCCCTCTAGATCAGAAACCTTGGGCTCTCCAACTGCAGTTCTTGCTCCTTCTTATCCTGCTGTCAGAGAAAGGGGGAACAGCTGGTTCCCATCCTTTGGATAATAAGCCTGCCGTGCAAATCGTTTTCCAAAATCATTAGGCCACAAAGATTCTATTCAGCTGCGATGTTTGTATTGGCCCCGCCCTCATTTCCCAGAGACTATAAGACATCCACTCACAGAGACAGTGGTACAGAGATGCACCAGAGAGACCTCGGGGTCTGGGCTCAGAGGCCTGTACCGATTTTTCCAGAGAAAGAAAGATCCAGGAAGAGAGTCTCTGAAAGTTCAGGAAGGCCCCTTGGCATAGAGACTCAGAACTTAGGGGGCATTTGGAATCTTCACCCTTTGTGGAGGGACCCTGAGCAGTAGCTCAATCTCAGAAGCAAGAAGCAGGTTGATCTGAAGCCTTCCAGGTGCCCAGCTATGTGCTCAGAAGGGACAGGATGGATGAAGGGGTACCTCCTGCTCTTGGGGGCCTTGCAGTCTAATTGAAGAGACAACAAACACCCAGACACACACAGATATGCATGCCAAGTTAAATAACATAAGGGTTCTTATGCAAGAGATGTCTCCAGAAAGCATGTGCTCTGTACCAGATGGAGGGGCTTGTAAGAAGACTGTAGAGCAGGGAGACACCACACAGTGTCCTTTTCTTGACCAGTCTTGCAACATCTACCAAAGGCCATGGGGAAGGACCATTTTCCTCTCTCCTAGTCATAGAGATCATCAGTCTTTGGCATTATGAGGACCTCCGTATTGAGATTTTCCAGTGAATTGGGTCAAGTGAGGCTCTTGGCCACTTAGTCTTCTATTTGAGGATGTTTTGGTGCACAGTGTGTGTCAGCTGTTGGGGCAAGCCTTAGTCTCTCTGCCCGGTTCAAAGGAAGAATGGAAGCTGGGCATGGTGGTGCACACCTGTAATCTCAGCTATTCTGGAGGTTGAGGCAGGAGGATTAAAAGTTCGAGGCCAGCCTCACCAACGTAGCAAGGGCCCAAACAACTTAAGCCCTTGGTATGTGGCTCAGTGGTTAAATGCCCCTGGGTTCAATCCTTGGTAGCAAAAATGAGTAAATAAATAATATCATAAAATCCTGATTGTCATTGGTCTCCATTTAGAGAGAACATCAAGAGGCTAATCCTTGCCTTCTAGCCAAAGGCTGGTAAGCTAACATAAACATTTGCACTTGGGGCCCACTAAAACCAGCCTGTGTACCTGTCATGCTATTGCCATATGAATAAGCCTCTATTCAGGTCAAGGCCAAGGAACGTTTCAGGTTCCTTGCTCTGAAGTGTATCAAGTGCTGTTTTCCTGGTTGGTGTGGGCACTTCAACCACAGCATTTCTGCTTCCAGCTGTCCCCTACTGGGGTTGAAGTCCCTGCTGAAGGCCAGAAGAGGGTCTGATAAAGAAGGGACACACATAAAAGGGCACTGAGGGATGGTGGACAGGGCCAAGAACAACTTGCTAAAAGTGTAGCCGAGGCCTGGAGGTTGGCGGCCCCTGAAACCTTGAAGTTTGCTTGCTCCCACGGCTCCCATGAAGACCTGTGCCCACATGTCCATGGTGAAGAGGTGACTCATGCCAGGCTCCAGGGCAAGGTGTGAGAGGCGGCCTAGGACATGCCTTCATGCCTTCCAAAGACTCTAATAGGGTGTATGAGTATGTGAATGTGTTTGAGTGTGTGGGTATGTGTGTGTGTTAAGGGTGGAGAAATATATACTTCTTTCAGAGTAAAACTTGGGTAGCAGGGGTAGGACAGTGGCATGCTAAGGATCATGGAGGGCTCCTGAGCTTGCACTGCTAGGAATATTCTTGTCATCCCAAGGCATTTCAGAAATCTTCTTTGCCCAGATAGTAGCTCTGGCCTCTCTGCTCCTTGACCTGCACCCAATCAATTCAGTTATGTTTGAAGCCAGAGGGAACTGGCATGGCCATTCTCTATTGCTGTGGATGGAGAATGGCCTCAGGGATACTTCTAAACCTCTAGTGAAAATGAGCTCTGTTATGGTTTGGATGGGAGGTGTTCCCCAGAAGCTCATGTGTGAAGGAATATAAGAAAGTTTAGAGGAGAAATGATTGGGTTATAAGAGTGTTAACCCAATCAATGAATTAATTCCCTGATGGGATTAACTGAGTGGGAAATGAAGGAAGGTAGGGTGTGGCTAGAGGAGGTGGGCCATGGGAGGCTTGAATTTGGGGTATATATTTGTATCTGGTAGTGGAGTCTCTCCCTCTGCTTCCTGCTCACCATGTGAGCTGCTTCCCTCTGCCACACTCTTCTGCCATGATGTCCTGCGTCACCTTGAGCCTGGAGGAATGGAGTGTTCTCTATGGACTGATACCTCTGAAACCACGAGTCCCCAAATAAACTTTTCCTCCTCTACAGTTGTTCTTGTTGAGCCTTTTAGTCACAGCGGTGAAAAAGCTGACTAAAACAAGCTCCTTCTCTCCCTCTCCTGGATGCCAGTCCTAGCTCAGGACAGGGCTGTTAAAATCACCATCTGTATACATGCTGATAAGATTGCTGGAATCTGCTTCAAAACAATCCTCAGAAGGGGAGTAGGTGGGGGAGAGGGTAAAGTTAGATTGTCCATGAGTTGCTAATCATTAAAACTGGATGATGGGTATATCCATGGGGGCTCATGAAACTATTCTGTCTACTTTTACATATTTTTGAAATTTTCCATAATAAAAAGTCAAAGCAAAACAAAGCAAAAACCCACAAACACCATGCATGCTTGAGCTGAAATTATACTTTCCAGTGGTTTCCATCCACAGATCCCAGATATGCCTTTTGGACCATACAGACCACCCTTGTTCCCTCTGCCCCATGTTGGCCTTTAGCTATTTAGGCGAAAGCATGGTCTTTGGAACCCAGCAGATCTGGACTGGGTACTGGCTCTGCTACTTTCTAGATGTGAGACTTTGTTACTCCTCTGGGTCAAAGGGGAGTAAGAACTCCTTCCCTTATAGCCGTTAAGGGGTTCAACATGGGTAAAGTCCTCCACCCAGTGCGTAGCACAGAATAGTGCTCAATAGGATCACACCTTGCCAGAATATTGCTATTTTAAGACAAGGCTCACGAGCCCCTTTGGATGGGGGAAAGAGCCCCTGTTTCTCCTACCAATTCTCAAGTACTGTGGTTCCCCAGCCTCGGTGACCCTTCCTGGCTGTTTATGAATGTGCCTTGGTAAATGTGGGCCCTACAGTTAGGCCTCATATTCCAGATGTTCTGGACGGGTGGGAGTTTTGCAGAACTATTAGCTCCCTGCATCTAGGAACTGTATTTCTATTCATACAGCCTAAGATTTCATTAGCTTTTTTAGCCACCACGTCACACTGTTGGATTCTGTGAAGCCTGTGGCCAATCCAAAGCTCTGGGTCTTTTTCACACATGTGGCTGTGAAGCTCTGTCTCCCCAGCCTGTATTTGCGTACTTCAGCTTTGGGTCTCAATGTAAGACTTTACCTTCACTCCTATTTAATTTGATCTGGCTGGTTCCAACCTGTTGAGAATATTTTGTTCCTTTTCATTTTTTGATTCAACCAAATACTTGTTCCTTGCAGCTTTGGGTCTCTGGAGATCTGGGTCTCTGGTGACCAGGTCTTCTGAGTCCTCCTGCAGATCACTATTAACCTTAGTGTGCAGGATGGGCTGGAGGCCCAGGGCCCTGTGGCAGCAGCTAAATAATTTCTTCCTGGTTGACATCAATCAAAGCTTTTTAAGTTCAATTATTCAGTGACTAACTCACCTCATATGACCTTCTCCAGCCCACTGTTCTTCATTTTATTCACAAGGACAGAGCAAGGGTCCTTGTCAGAAGTTTTGCTGAACTCCAGAGACCAACATAGTTATGAAGTAAAATGAGACCTAACTGGCCCTGATGTGAACTTGGTGAGCACACTGCTTCCTTGTGAGGCCATCTTCCCTGGAAGTTTCCTGAGAACTAGCCACTTAACACTTTGGAGAATTTGGTCAAGGTTCTAAACTGAGTGAAGGGGTTGGTATCACCAGTCTTCCTTTCCTCATTCTGGAAAGCTGATGCTGTACTTGTAAACCTCCCAGTCTCCATGAATTCTTCGAGTCATGACAATGGTTCTGACCTCATATCTGCAATTGTGTGGTTGCTACACTGGATTTGGAGGTGAAGTCATTTAAAACAACATATGCATTCAGCATCAATGGCCTGGGCATCATGGCGACCCAGGACCAAGCCAGATGTGGTTCCTCTACTTGGCAAGCTGCCCACCCATACAGTTGGAGAGGAAAGACATGTCAGTGCAAAGTCCTGAAAGGAGTCAGAAGGTGACAAGTTCCAGAAAAGAAGGGTAGATAACAGCTGTTTCTGAGATCAAGAAATCAGAAAGTGGGGGACTAGGCAATGGACTTCCTCCCTGTCATCCCCAAATAGACCTGGTCCTTCCTTCAGTTTCTCTTGACCATCAAGTCAAACTATAGGGGCCTTCTTGCTGACTAAGCCTGGGTGCTGCCCTCACAGTCTCTTGACTTCATCCCTCTCTGACCTCCTTTGTTTCCATGGCCCTGTTCTATGCCTCACTTTGTAGCTTCGATGTGTGACCTTGCCATTTCTGAGTATCTTTTGCAAAATCCTTTTGTGGCTCTTACTTGCAATACATGCTCCATTTTGACTGGACCATGGGCAGTTCTGCCATTCAAGTCCAACATTAGTGTCTCTCTCTCTCTTCTGAGTCTTTGTGCCATCTTTCTTTTTTTAAACTTTTTTGTTTTTAATTTTTTTTAGTTATACATGACAATGGAATCTATTTTGATATGTTTATACAAACATGGCATATATCTTATTCTAATTAGGACCCCAGTCTTGTGGATATCCACAATAGTAAGATTCACTGTAGTGTTTTCATATTTGAACATAGGAAAGTTATGTCTGATTTACTCCATTGTCTTTTCTATTCCCACCCCTCTCTCTTCCCTTCATTCTCCTTTATCTAATCCATACAATTCTATTCCTTCCCCTGCACCTGTTCTGTGTTAGCATCTGCATATCAGAGAGGACATTTGACTTTTGGTTTTCTGGATTGGTTTATTTCACTTAGCATGATAGTCTCCAGATCCATCCATTTACCATCAAATGTCATATAGCCTCTCTTCTTTATGGCTGAGTAATATTCCATTGTATGTTTATATGGCTGAGTAATATTTCATTGTATGTTTATATATGTTTGTGTGTGTGTGTGTGTGTGTGTATATATATATATATATATATATATATATATATATATATATATCACATTTTCTTTATCCATTCACCTGTTGATGGGCACATATGTTGATTCTATAGCATAGATATTGTAAATTGTACTGCTACAAACATTGATGTGGCTATGTCACTGTAATATACTGATTTTAACACCTTTGGATGCATACTAAGGAATGGTATAACCAGGTCAAATGGTGGTTCCATTCCAAGATTTCTGATGAATCTCCATACTGCTTTCCAGAGTGGTTGCACCAATTTGCAGTCCCACCAGAAATATGTAAGTGTACCCTTTCCCCCACATCCTCACCAACATTTACTGTTACTTGTATTCTTGATAATTGCCATTCTGATGGAGTGAGGTGAAATGTCAGTGTAGTTTTTTTTTTTTTTTTTTTTTTGGTGGGGACTGGGGACTGAACTCATAGGCACTTGACCACTGAGCCACATCCTCAGTCCTATTTTATATTTTATTAGAGAAAGGGTCTCACTGAGTTGCTTAGTGCCTTGCTTTTGCTGAAGCTGGCTTTGAACTCATGATCCTCCCATCTCAGACTCCTGAGCCGCTGGGATTATAGACATGGACCACTGTGCCCAGCTAAATGTAGTCTTACATTTCTCTAATTGCTAGAGACAGTGAACATTTTTTTTCACATATTTGTTGACCATTTGTATTTCTTCTTTTGAGAGGTGTCTTTTTAGTTCCTTTGCCCATTTATTGATTGACTTATTTGTTTTTTATTTTTCTATTGTTAAGCTTTTTGAGTTCTTTGTATATCCTGGAAATTAATGCATTATCTGAGGTGTGGTCAGCAAAAATTTTTCTCCCACTCTGTGGGCTCTTTTTTCATGTTCTTGATTATTTCCTTTGCTGTGAAGAAGCTTTTTAGTTTGATACCATTCTGTTTATTTTTTATTTTACTTCTTATGTTTTAGGAGTCTTTTTGAGGAATTCAGTTCCTAAGCTGACATGTTGGAGAGTTGGGTCTACTTTTTCTTCTAGTAGGCACAAGGTCTCTGGTCTAATGCCTAGGTTCTTGATTCACTTTGAGTTGAGTTTTGTGCAGGGTGAGAGATAGGGGTTAAATTTCATTCTACTACATATGGATTTCCAGTTTTCCCAGCACCATTTGTTGAAGAGTTTATCTTTTCGCCAATGTATGTTTTTAGCTCCTCTGTCTAGTATGAGATAACTGTATTTATGTGGGGTTATCTTTGTGTCCTCTATTTTGTTCCATTGGTCCATGTGTCTGTTTTGGTGCCAATACCATGCTGTATTTGTTACTATAGCTCTGGGGTATAATTTAAGGTATTTTATTGTGATGTCTCCTGCTTCACTTTTCTTGCTAAGAATTACTTTGGCTATGGGGGGTCTCTCATTTTTCCAAATTAATTTTACAGCTGCTTTTTTCTATGTCTATGAAGAAAGACATTGGAATTTTAATAGGAATTGCATTAAATCTGTATAGCATCTTTGGTAGTATGAGTGTCATCTTTCTTTTGAAGGTATTGGACTGTGACATCATCTTTTCTGATCCCTCATCCGCAATCTTCTCCCTTGCTTGCCTGAATTCAGCATTCGCGGTGCGCAGGGTACATTCTCAGGGCAGTGGGCCCAGCCTTCCTTCTTGGTGAGAACCTGAGCAGATCTATTTGCTTCCTCCTGGGACACCAAGCACCTCCTCCTTCCCACCAAAGTCCTTCTTGTGGGGCAGAATTATGATTGGTTCAATTCAGTTATAGTAATCATGTGCTTCAATTTCCCAGCTTGTTTTTCCAACAGGTTTGGAGAAACCATTGTCCTCCTACCCCCATCCTCCAAGAGGCTCATGGTCACCGAGGGCTGCCAAAGATGAGACCAGGTGTTTCCCACCTAGCAGCAGGGACCTGATGCCCACAGTAGTCTAGAGAGGGAATACCCAACTCCAGACCCCCAAGGATGCTGTTTTAACTAGGGATGGCTTTCCCTTAGCAGGAAGAATGCAAATGGCCCCTGTCTCTGGAGAAGGAAGAGCCCATAATGCTCTTGCTCTGTATTCCCCCATCAGGCTGTGTGGCCTTTCACATTACTGACAGCTGTTCCTCTCTCCTTTAGCTGTGTGTGTGCGTGCGTGTGTGTGTGTGGTGTGAGAGTGTGTGAGAGGGACATACACATATATATCTGCAAAAACAGGGAGGGGACACAGTGGAAGCCTGAATATGGGGCAGGGGCTGCAATGGAAGATGTATGTATGTAAGCCTGTATCCATGTGCGGGCATTCGTGTGTGAGTGCATGTGCAGGGATGTCTGTACCTCTCACAGGATGATTCTCTCTCTCCTTGTGTCTCACCCTTCCCTTCTGTTACAGGCCTCATTCCAATGGCCCTCGGTATTGGCATCCCAGCTCCATGTGCCTTCAGGGCCAGCATTTTGAAGTCTCTGGCTCTTACCTGAGCTCTGTGCTTGTTTTGGAGGAGTGAGAGGCCCTAACTAGGAGGCCTCCCTCTGGATCCAGAAGCGACACTGCTGCAGGCCAATCCCCTACTGCATTGGCCATGACTGTCTTCACACTTTACTAAAATGTTCCCATCCCTTCTCTCTTTCCAAATGAGGCAGCAAAGCACATTGCAAAGGGCCCCTCTCTGGCTTTAGGGTCTGTGTCCTGTAGCCACCAACATTTTTTTTTCAAAGTGCAGCCTGCAACTCATTAACAAGTCATATAATCAATTCAGTGAGTCTTGACCAGGATTTAAAGCAAAGCAAAACCAAAGGGGAAGAAAAAAAAAAAAAAACAACAGTGTTTGTCCCATGCAGTAAGGATAAGCAGTTACATGAAACTCTTGTTTCCAATTTCTATATACATATTTTACATACATGTCCAGTGGTTCTTGTTGTAAAAAATGATTTTTATACCTACATATGTTGTGATTTCATAGGTTGCAATGAAAAAAAAATAATTCAAAGCATTGTTCTATATTCTAGTTGTGAGACCTTGAAAAGGTTCCGTTCTCTGGTCTTCATTTTTCTCCTGTGAAAAATAAGAAGCATAATCTCTCCCCTCTCCCCCATTCACAGGAGCAAGCTCTCCTGTGAATGGCACTTTGAACTCTAAGACCCAGTGTGCACCCTGGAGTCGTCCCTCCCACTGTGCCTCCACCCATCCTTTATTTCTTCCCCAGGGTCTCTCAGCCACTTGACATCTGTTGTGGTCTCTGCCACGGTGTCTCTGGTGTGGGGACCACAGAGACAAAAATGGAAAGGCTCAGAGGGAATACCCAACTCCAGTTCTGAAAGAGCTTCCCAAATGTCCCTCCTCCCAGCCGGAAGTCAAAAGGAGCAGGATGGTGAGGTGTTCATTCCTCTCACTGGGACAATAGAAACTGGGCCACTTTCCTTCTTTCCCCAGAGGAAGGGCTTTGGAGGATACCCAGAGTATAGCTTCCTGAGATACCAAAATGAAAAGGGGGGGAGGATGCTCTGGGAGGAACTACAAAGGGCCCTTAGGCTCTGGATGCAGATGCCTCAGTCTGAGGTCGTGGTGCATGCATGTAATCCCAGCAGCTGGGGAGGCTGAGGCAGGAGGACTGTAAGTTTGAGGCTAGCCTCAGCAACTTGGTGAGGCCCTAAATAACTTAGCAAGAACCTGTCTCAAAATAAAAAAATACAAAGGGCTGGGATGTGGCCCAGTTGTAAAGTCCCTCTGGGTTCAGTCTCCAGGATGGCCTCCCACCAAAAGTGAAAACACTGGGCTTCTCTGTCTCTTCTGAGTTCTTAACCATGTGTCCCTGTTTTACTTTTGGTGGGGGGATGCAGAAGAGACACCTGCATGTTTAGGTGCCCATGTGATTATGTGCATGAACATGGCTTGGTGATCTAAGGGGAACACTATTTCCAACTCTTCAAGAAGAGTGGCATCCAACTTCCTCTTTTTTTTCCAAGAAATGTTTCATCTCAAATTCAAGAGCATCATTTCTCCTTGAGCCTCACTTTCCACAACTACTTAGAGCAGGTTCAGTGTCCTAGGCCTTTGCATCAGGACATTGGGCAGAACACAGAAAAGTGAGTGTGAAGCCAACATCCTGGCCCCTGCCCCCTGCCCCTCGTGGGTGGCATCTCTGTGTGGCCTCTGCTCTGAGCTAATAGGGCTAAGTCCTGCTCAGGCAGGCCAGGCCCCCCAGCATCTGAAGCCCCTGGGAGGCAGGAAAAGACCCACTGAGGAAGGTGGGCTCCTGCTGCCACCCTTGGGCCTCCAAACAACCCTGAGGCTGTGCGTGTGGATGGACAATCAGGCCCAGGCCCGGGCCTGTGCAGTGTGTGCCCACAGACTCAGCCCTATTAGAGATGGAAAAGACCCAAGTTGGCACAGGGCCCTACTGTGAGGTGGGGGACAGAAAATGCTTGGTTCATGAGAGGGGCTGAGGTGGGAGGTCAGTACCCCCGTCCCCAGGTAGTGCTGCTACTGAAACCCTCTGTAACTTGCCAGGGCAGCCTTCCAGGGCCATGCCTCCTGGCCCAGCACAGTTCCCAAGGTGGGTGCCCTTGCTCTGACTGGCCAAGTCACTCCATGGCCCGCCCCCATCCCTCCTCTTCCTGCCCCTGCTCCTCCTCCTCCTTGAAGCCTACTTGGCTGTTTAGACTTCTAAGATATTTGTAGATCACTATCTAGGGAGGCCGTTGGCCTGACTCATCCCTGCGCCAAGCCCTGTCTGTTGGCTCCTTTAATCTCCCTTTCTCAGCCAATCCTTCTTCTCCCTTAATCATTTTCTCTCTCTCTCTAAACGCCCTCCAGCAAGTCTGGCTCCCTGTTTCTCTTCCTTGCCTGTTCTTCTCTTGAGACTTCTTCAGGTGAACTCACCAATGTCTCCCAGAGCAGGACCAAGGGCAAAGCGGCAAAGGCCACTAGAAGCTTGAGCAAGGCCTTGGGTGGGCAGCTCACTTGATTCAGTGAGGTTTAAAATGGCTTTGGCCTTCTGGGTTTTGCTTTCCTCTTCTGGCAAGTGGGCAACAGCCATCCCATCCCGCCAATGTCACGGCCTGTGGCAAGGAGCACAATGAGCTCATGTGTGTGCACAGCCCTTTGGAGCCTATCTGAGGTGATGTTGGGAGTAGGACCAGGGCTGCCATGACCTGCAAGGAACACAATTGATATCTTTCTTTTTTTGTTTTGAGGTTCTGGGGATTAAACTCAGGGGCACTGTACCACTGAGTTATATCCTCAGCTCTTTTTATTTTGAGACAGGTTCTCTCTAAGTGGTCCAGGCTGGACTTGAATTTGTGTTCCTCCTGCCTCAGCCTCCTGAGCTGCAGTCATCTGAATACTTCTTCCAGGCCACCCAAGGCCCCTAGCCCAGCTCACTGCTTCATGTTCTCTACATCTTCAGCCTGTTTCTCTTTTGGTTATTCCTTCTCCCACTGTCCCCCTTCTATGTCTCTCTCTGTCTCTGTTTCTCTCGATTGCATTACCAGTGTGGGCTAGTATCCCCCACCCCGAGAGGGAATTCACAGGCAGGCTCAGGGTCACAGACCACAGGGCCTAGAGGTCAGACTGATCTCACACCCAGAAAGCCTCAGAGATGAGAAGGCCAGGGCACAAGGACTTGCGCCAGGCTCTTCTCCAAGTGTCAGCTCCAGGGATGGCATACAGGTGGCTTGGTGGCAGTGATGGTGGCAGAGTGATGGTGGTGGTGGAAATGCTTGCATAGAATTTTCATGGTATTTATACAAACCAAAACGGGTCCCTGACAATTTCCTTCTTCAGATGTCCCTGTTCCTTTGAGGACCAATGTCTAGAGGTGGCCTGTGATCACTCCCCTTCTCTCAGCCTTGATGTCTCCAACTAGTGAGAAAGATTTGGACTCTGTGGCTTCAAGCGTCCTTCTATTGGGACTCTGTGGGACACCCATCAGATGTGACCTTCTCAGCCATAGCTCTCAAGAGGCCTAGGGGGATTCTTTCTGAGGGACCAGTTCAGGCCTATGTTACTGTGAAACTTTAGATCTCACCAACCAGGCTTCTTGGGAGATTTTCACATGGGTACTTTTCTGGCAAAGGCCAAAGATCAGTATCCCAGAGAATGAGATCAGTCAGGTGGTGTGTGTGTGTGTGTGTGTGTGTGTGTGTGTGTGTGTTGGGGGGGGGTAGGTTAGGGAGCATGGTGTGGGACAGGCAAAGAGCAGGCCCTCTCCCAGTGGACCATGGAGGCAGAGAATCCTAGATTCAAATCCCAGGAACTCTGCTTCCCTGGCTCACTTTGTGACCTTGGACTAGTCACTTTCCTCCTTAAGTATCCTCACCTGAAAAATAGGCATAAGAGTCCTTCCATCACAAGGTAAAGATGGTGCTTATCAGAGAGGCTGAAAAAGATGGTTCCCTTCCCTCCCCCATCTTCCCCTGTATGCAGGAGCTCATATCCCTCTCCCGCCTCTATTTTTCCCTCTCTTTGTTGACAAAGGCAGCCTTGGGCTTAGAGCCTTTCAGAGGTACAGCCAGCCAGGAGAGTCTACGCAGCAGAGAAAGAGATAGGGTGATATGGGAGGAGAGCAGGGCAGAGACAAAGAGAAAGAGACAGGCAGAGAGAGAGACACAGACCAAGAGATGACATAATGACAGATTACGGGGACCCAGAGAGATGGGTGGGTCTAGAGAAGGAGACAGGTTGGGAGAGAGACAAGAGAGAGAAAGGGATAGGCAGAGAAGTGGAGAGACAAGGCAACAGACACAGTGAGGGAGGTGGAGGCAGGGACAGAAACAGATGGAGGGGGAGCTGTGGGTCCAGAGGCCGAAAGAGCCAGGAGGCAGGCAGAAAGAGAGACAGGGAGATGGAAGCAAAGGTGTGGAGACAAGGAAAGGCTGATGGAGACCTAGAGTGGGAAGGAAGAAAGACAGGAAGGGAAGGAAGGAAAGGAAGGAGGCAGGAGGGGGAGGGGAGGGCGTTGTTAGTTCAGGCTGAGCTCAGAGGCTACGGGCTGACACAGCACATTCTCCTGCACGCTCTGGTCTCCCTCCCACTGCTGGCCTCCAGCTGCCCCCTCCCCCTTTCCTTATCACTGGGCCCTTGGCCGGGAAAGGGGCCCTGTCGCCTGGTCTATTCTGCACATTCCTCTAGGCCAAGGTTAGCCAGTGCTCCCAGCCTCTTCCTCGCCCTCCTCCACCTACTCAGCAGCCCCAGAACTCAGGTGGGGAGGAAGCAGGTGACCACCCCTGGGAGAAAGGGCAACATTCCAACTTCCCAGCAGCCGGAAGAGCAGGAGGAAGGGGGGCTGAGAAGGAGGCTGGCCTGCCTCATTCACTTTCAGACTCCTGCTGATGCTGTCATCTCCTAAAGGGCTTGCCAGGGTCCCTGGGGCCTGATGTTCTGAGCTGGGCCTCAGGCTTTGGCCCAGGATTGCTGCTGAGGGGACTCAAGGTGACAAGCTCTTCCTAAATGGAAGCAGATCCCATCCCTGCCTCCAAACCAGGCTTGGTTACAGATCACTGGGCCTAGTGTCTGAAGACACTGAGAGGGTTCCAGAAGGAGAGGCAAGTGTAATGAACAAGATCGCCATCCCTGGGGTGGGGATTGCTTCCTGGGGAGCTCCCTTGCCAGTTTGCAAAGTTGAGCCCCTGATAGGAGGGCAGAGAGGGAGCCAGGAGGGTACAAAGGCAAGGCAAAGGTGTCAGGTGGCTGTTTTGGGTCCTGCTTCTTGTGGTTTTAGGAATAAGGGCAACTGAGTAGCTGCAAATTCAAGGGGAAAGTGGTGCAGAGATAGAGAACATGAGAATACAAAGTGGTCTCTCTCCTTCCTTCCTCTCTGTAAACCTTTCTGAGTGTAGGTCATGCTGGATCTCTGCCTCCCTCCTGCACTGAGGGGAATTTGCTGGCTGGGGAGGAGAGGAGCTCACACCCTAGGAGGATCAGTTGAGGGAACTGGAGTTGTTGATCCTGGAAGAGAGAAAACTGGGGGAAAGGTGGGAGGGTGTGGTCTCCATCTTCAGAAATCTGAAAGGCTGTCATGGAGCAGAAAACTTACAAAAAAGTCTTTGAGCTAGATGGTATTTATCCAGGTTGAAGGGAAGCCCCCCGCCAATGGTTAGGGAGGAGTGGGGGCTGGCTGTCAATCATACGGCTCTTACCATCACTCCAGTAGCCTCCCCGTCTATAAGAACCCATACCCTGTTACTGGGAATCAAACCCAGTGCTGTTCTACCACTGGGCTACATCCCCAGCACTTATTTATTTTGAGGCAGTGTATTACCAAGTTGCCCTGGCTGACCTTGAACTTGCAATATTCCGGGCCTCTGCTTCCTGAGTAGCTAGAATTTCAGGCCATTTGCTCCATCTACAACAGTTTCAAAAGCAAGCCAGGCCCAGTGGCGCATACCTGTAATCCCAGCAGCTCAGGAGGCTGAGGCAGGAGGATCGTGAGTTCAAAGCCAGCCTCTGCAACTTAGCGAGGCCCTAAGCAACTCAGTAAGACCCTGTCTCTAAATAAAATACAAAAAAGGGCTGGGGGTGTGGTTCAGTGGTTGAGCACCCCTGGGTTCAATCCCCAGTACAGAGAGAGAGAGAGAAAGAGAGAGATTCAAAAGCAGACTAGACACAAGGGGGAAGTTACAAGGAGGTGAATTCAGACAGTAGGAATTCACCTTCTGACAACTAGAACAATCCACGAAGTGAGAGGTCAGGAGCTCCCCGACTCAGCCCATCCCTAAGCTGTAGAGGTGCAAGAAGGCCTCTGGCAGGGCACTAGGTGGGGTGGATGAGATTGCCCTCAAGGCTCCTGCCAGCTTTAACACTCTGATAAAGTGAAACAGGTTGAGAAATGGAGGGTCCAAACATGAGAGCAGTCCACTGGGCCACAAAGGAACTATGTGTAACTTCCATTCCTTCTTTTTAATTTTTTTTTTTTTTTAGTGTCAGGGATTGAACCCAGTGGTACTTAACCAGTGAGCCACATCCCCAGCACTTTTCGAAGTTTTTTATTTTAGAAAAGGGTCTTGCTGAATTGCTGAGGCTGGCTTTGAACTTGTGATCTCCTTGCGTCAGCCTCCCCAGCCACTGGGATTACAGGCACTGGCATTTAAAAAAAAAATTGTAGTGCTGGGGATTGAACCCACGACTTTGAGCAAGCCAGGCAAGTGAACTACCACTGAGCAACATCCCCAGGCCCTCTGAGTTTCCATTTCTGAATTGCCTTAATGCCTGTGTCGACTTCCAGAGATCTGGGTTCAGATCCCACCAGGATCTGCTTGCTTCAGAAATGCTCAGAACCTGAAATCTCATGCAAGTAGCTGGCTCCTCCTTTGGTTCTGTCTGTTCACTGTGTGATTTTCTCCAGGTCAGTGTCTGGGAATTTCATTCACAAAAGCAAAAGGCAGGCTGGGGTTGTAGCTCAGTTGTAGAGTGCTTACCTAGCACATGTGAAGCACTGAGTTCGATCCTCAGCACCATATAAAAATAAACAAATAAAATAAAGGTATTGTGTCCATCTACAACTAATAAAAGTGTAAAAAAAAATTAAAAAGCAAGGCATTAGGCAGGATGATGCATGCCTGTAATCCCAGCAGCCCGGGAGGCTGAGGCAGGAGGATTTTGAGTTCAAAACCAGCCTCAGCAACTTAGCCAGGTACTAAGCATCTCAGTGAGACCCTGTCTCTAAATAAAATACAAAATAGTGCTGGGGATGTGGCTCAGTGGTCGAGTGCCCCTGAGCTCAATCCCTGGTACAAAAAAAAAAAAAAAGGCAAGGTGGGCAGAGTGAGCCCAGGGCAGGGCTGTAGGTGTGGCTGGGGATGACAAAAATCAAATCCAGAAATTGGTCACAAGAGCTGCCTGAAGAGATGGTGCACAACCTATCCTGGGGAATTTTGGAGAGAACATTGGTTGACCACTTGGGAGAGTGCTGTTGAGGGAGGGAGTCCCAGTGGCCTGAGAATCTACTATTGGAAGATTTATGGATCTGTCCCGGTCACACCAAACAGGTGTCTCCTGGGCCAGGGCCAACTGGAAAACTCTCCCCCTGATCAGGGCTAACCCTCCCGTGTCAGGCCTGGCAGCTCCAGGAAGCCCACACCCCAATTCACCTGCTGAGGCTGAGTCCTGAGCCCAACCCACCTCGTGTCTGTCCAGGTGTGGGCAGAGTGAAGTACAGACCTGAAATAAAGATCACATGGTGGGCTGAACCCCAGCCAGGCAAGAAGGGCCTGGGTGAGTCCAGTGGGGTTTCTCCTGCTTGGTGGGGCAGGAAGGGGCCAGGCGGCCATTCCCTTGAAGACCACGCAGGCTTTTCTCTAGCTTATGCCGTTTTCTTTCTTCCTCTGAGCCCTGTGGAGCCCTTTCTGCCTGGTTGGACTGATCCTCTCTTATCTCCGCCCTCATCAACATTCCTCATTCCAGCTTCCCCATCCCAAGCTGGGACACATACCTGAAGGGCACATCAAAGGCCCACAGCTGCTCTTGTCAGCTCCCATTAGACCTCAGCTGAGAAGGGGAGCCCACCCTGGCAGGCTGCCCTGGCCCCTTCACCCTGCCTTCCCCATCCTGGGCTTTCCAAGGAGAGCTCCCCCCAGTGTGGTGCCTCCAGATGCCCTCCCCCTCCCCTGGCCTCTGAGGAGGAGAGAATGCTTTAGATGCCTGAGTGGGAACCAGGCCTGGGGCCGGGACCTGGGCAGACAGAGACAGACAGCTGCCTGGAGAGTACAAACCCTGAGGCCTGGGGAGGCCAGCTCCTGGCCCAGCTGCCCCACTGAGGAGCCCACAAGAGGCCTGAGAACCCGGATCTACGATCCTAGGGCTTTGCTTGTGGGGGCCTGGAGGAGTCCTGGGCTTTCTTCCCAGTCCTGTGGTATAAAGGGAGCCCGATGCCTACATCATCTACCTCTCCAGCTACACCAGCCCTCTCTGAACTTCCCCAAACACACAGCACGTATTTTCCCACCTCTGTGCTCTTGCTCTTATGTTCTCACTAGCTTAGAATGCTCATCTTCACTCGAGAAAAGCCTATTCCATGGGAGGAAGTAAGGGTACCAAGCAACATGGAGAGTCCAGTTCCATTTGTTTTGTATACTGACTATGTTCCAAGGCACTATTCTAAGTAACTGTTTTTTTTGTTGTTGTTGTTGTTGTTGTTTTGTTTTGGTACTGGAGATTGAACCCAGGGGCGCTCTACCATTGAGTCGCATTTCCAGCCGTTTTTATTTTGAAAAAGAGTATTGCTAAGTTGCTTAGGACCTCACTAAATTGCCGAGGCTGGCCTCAAACTTGTGATCCTCCTGTCTCAGACCCCTGAGTCACTGGCATGACAGTATGTGCTGTCACACCTGGCTTAATTTTCATAACAACTGTGAATTAGGTACCATCACCACTGTTTCCATTTTACAGGTAAAGAAAGCAAGGCCCAGAGAAGTACAGCATCTGGCTCAGTTATACACAGCTATGAAGTGGCGGAACTGGTTACATGCACCAGACAGCCTGGCTGCAGATTCCATTCTCTGAACCATTGCACTCTGCTCTCATTTGGAATAGTAAGAGAAAAGGCCTGCGAGCACATAGAGTTGGCCCTCTATTATCTGCAGTTTCCACATCAGTGGATTCAACCAAGTAGGGTTGAAGATAGTCTGAAAAAAAATTGTGTCTCTACAGAAAGTGTATGGAGTCCCTCCCAAACAATACAGTATAACAACTATTTTATTTGCAAAGCATTAGGTATTATTAAAAATCTAGCATTGATTTAAAGTATATGGGAGGATGTATGCAGTTCTATGCAAATATGCCATTTTATATAAGGGATTTGAACATCTGGGGATATTGGTATCCATGGCAGGGACTGAGAGGTTTCTTGGAACTAAATTCCCTGCAGGGCAGGTTAGGAGTAATTTTTTGAGAGATAGCATATTTGAAATGTTCTACAGTGTATACAGATCTGGAGGCAGGAGAATGTGGTACTAAGCATGTGAACTCTGGAGTCAGGAAAATTGGGGACCAAGTGACAACTTTGCTGCTTATTATATGAGTGGCCTTGGGCACTTCTGCTAGGTCATTTGTAAAACTGGGGATGATAATGATCCCTATTTTTAGGATTGGTGTCTGGCTTAGCTGAGATATTGAATGAACAGCACTTTTCCTTTTTTGTGGTCCTGGAGATTGGAGATTAAACCCAGGGGTACTCTACTCTCGACCACTGAAGCCAGCACTTAGCTTTCATAGATCATATATATGGGATTGAACTCAGGACCACTTTACAACTAAGCTACATCCCCACCCTAGCCTGTTTATTTATTTATTTATTTAGAGATGGGGTCTTGCTAAGTTGCTGAGGGCCTCACTAAGTTGCTGAGGCTGGCCTTGAACTTGTAATCCTCCTGCCTTAGCCTTCTGTGCTGCTGGGATTATAGGTGTGCACCACTGTACTTGGCTAAAATGTAACTGAAGACAAAGTATTTTTTTATGAAAAGCACATTTTAATAACTGAAGACAAAGTCTAAAAGAGTCCTGCACACCAAGGTTCTGGTGGTTGGGGATGCAGCTCAGTGTTAGAGTACCTGCCTAGCATCGGTGAGGTCCTGTGTTCCATCCCTAGAACTGCAAAAAAAAAAAAAAAAAAAAAGTTTTTTCCTCTGGGCAGGTTTCCCACTCACCCTTCCTCCTCACCTCTCCTCCAAAATGCAAGATTTGCCATTCTTCTCCTCTTAGTATACCAGCTGGAGTTTCCAGAATCTCAGGAGCAGGGGCAACAGCACTGTTTTAAATCATTGCTTGCTTCCTCAGGACATAGTTCAGTGCGAGGGGTCTCAATAAACTCTTTCATCAACATTTGGTGAGCCCCACTGGTATGTGCTGAGCTCTGGGGATGCATAAACAGAGAAGGTACTGCCCCTGCTCTCGGTGAACTCAAGCCTGGGAAGACAGGACACAGACTTAAAATTGCACTCATGTTACAATATGTTGGCAGAGGGAAGCTAGAGGAACACATTCACTCAATCATTAGCAAATATTTATTGAGTACCTATTATGTACCAGGCACTATTCTTGGAAGCTTATTTATGATCATTTGCATATGAAAATTCAGGGGAAATAGGATTTGGCCTGGTTAATGAGGGAGCAAAGGGAGGAGGCTGAGCCGACAATAGCATGTCTGGAGGAAATGGTGCCAGGAGAATGTGTCTGTCCCCTTTGTTTCCACATGTTCACTAAGACACTAAAACTGAAATCTCAGAAGCACCCCCACACGTCAGCACTTGAAGACAGATGTCCCCTTTGGCCCCCCTCTCACCATGTCCTTGTGTTCCAGGAAGTGGGAGTAACACATGCAAGGCCAAGGGTGAGGGGCGCCTGGTGCATTTCTGGAACTGTGAGTCATTCAGCTGATCTGGAGCAGAGCGGGCCAGGCCGTGCATTTTGGCTTCAGAGTGTAGACTTGATCTCGTAGGCCAAGGAGAGTCCCCAGAAGATTTCTAAGTGAGGTCATCAGATAGATATGAGCTTCAGAAAGTTCACTGAGTGTGTGAAGAAGATGAGCTCAGGCTGGGTCCTGTTGAGTTGGAGGGGCCTGGAAGACATTCAAGCCGAGATAGGGTTGACACTCAAGGGACAGGGCTGGGGGGAGGCCTAGGGTAGAGATTATCAGCATGCAGATAGGAGCTGGAACCGAGGGGAGATGAGCTCACCCAGGGAGACTGGGGAGCACTGAAAAATGGGGGAAGCTCTGAGCCCCAGGGCCTTCCAGCATTCAAGGACTAGGAGAGGAAGACGAGCTGGCAAGGGAAGCAGAAAGAGGAGGCAGAGAAGCTGGGCATGGTGGAACACGCCTGTAATCCCAGCAGCTCAGGAGGCTGAGAATTATGAGTTCAAAGCCAGCCTCAGCAACTTAGTAAGTCCCTAAACAACTCAGTGAGACCTTGTCTCTAAATAAGATATAAAAAGGGCTGGGGATGTGGGTTCAGCTCAGTGGTTAAGAGTCCCTGGGTTCAATCACCAGTACCAAAAAAAAAAGTAGGCAGAGAGAGATGAGATGTGTTAGTGATGGTCAGTGAACATTTCTTAAATAAACTTGGACTAAGAAAGACCAAGGTCAACTATGGAAAGGAATCCCTTGCCAATGAGTTAAAGAATCAAGTACAATCCCCACCTCCTGCCCCGTATTGGGGATTGAATCCAGAGACACTCTATCACTGAGCTACATCCCCAGCCCTTTTTTATTTTTGTTTTGGGACAAGGTCCAGCCAAGTTGCCCAAGCTATCTTCAAAATTGTGATTCTTCTACCTCAGCCTCCCCACGTTGCTGGGGTTACTTACATGGGCCACGGTGCCCTACTCAAGCAGAATCTTTATGAATGAACAACTAGTCTAATGTTGATTCCTGGGCCCTGCTCCCAAGGATTTGGATTCAGTCAATTGGGGTGGGGTCTGGGAGTCTGCATTTCTAACAAGCATTCAAAGCAAATCACATGTGAGGCCCTGTGGTATTGATTCATTTTTGTGGTACCTGGGATTGAATCCAGGGGTGCTTTACCATTGAGCTACATCCCCAGCAATTTTTACTTTTTATTTTGAGATGGAGTCTTGCTAAGATGCCCAGGCAGGCCTTGAACTTGCCATCCTCCTGCCTCAGCCTCCCGAGTCACTTGGATTACAGGCCTGTCCTGTGCCACTGTGCACAGCCTTCTTGCAGCACTTAATTTGAGAATTGTCTTAGGGGAACGTTAGTTCAAAGCAGAAGATAGGGAGTATGTTCTGGTGGCCTGCCTCCAGGGCAGAGAGAAAGGCTGGAGGAACAGCAGGACTCCCCCACCCAACACACACACACACACACACACACACACACACACACACTCAGACCTTTCTCTTAGAACCCAGGTGCAGGCCCGGAGCCCAGCCAGGAGTAAACTGAGCCTCAGCGTGGAAAATATGGAACCAAGATATCCGGGGAGGGGGGCGGGAGGGAAAGGGAATAATGCAAACCATGCAGATCTGCTGGGGAAAGAGCAAGGGAGGGAGCCAGGGACTGGGGAACTGCAAATGAGATATGAGACTGCAATGTGATATGGTAGCCCGCGAAAGTCAGCCTTTCTCTCCACCCCCACCCCCCCACATGGGGCCTTGCTGCTGCAACTTGGAGCAAAAGCAGAGGATCCTCCATCTCTAGGCCCAGCCCTGCTGGGGCAATATCTAGAAGTGTCCTTATTGTGTCCTGTTCAAAGGAGGGGTGCTTAAAATCACCCAGCATTGCTACAGGGGCTGACTCAGGACTCCAGTGTGCTATGATGAAGGCTGCCTGGATTCTCATCTCAGCTCTACTACTGACGGGCTGTGTGGTCTTGGATAAGCCACCTAACCTCTCTTGGTCTTGACCACTACATTAGTAGATTGCAGGAAATAGAGTCTAGAAGGTATTGGGCCCTCCTAGTTTTTTTTTTTTTTTTTTTGCTTTGGTTTTTGTTTTTGTACTGGGGGATTTCATATGTTTTAGCATGATTTTTACTTTTATAGCTCAAGCACATACTTGTCTTTTTATATATTTTTTTAATTTTTTGGGGTACCCAGGATTGAACTCAGGGGCACTCGACCACTGAGCCACATCCCCAGCCCTATTTTGTACTTTATTTAGAGACAGGGTCTCACTGAGTTGCTTAGAGCTTTGTTAAGTTGCTGAGGCTGGCTGTGAACTCATGATCCTCCTGCTGCAGCCTCCCAAGCTGCTGGGATTACAGGTGTGCGCCACCTTGCCTGCTCCAAGTTTTATTATGCAGAAACTCCATGGACTAGTGGATTTTTGAGTGTTTTGTCCTGACCCTGTCTCTAGGGGCAAGAAGTGAGTGAGCTGGCCTAGCATTGTGCTTGGGACGGTGCTGGGAGATTTGTTTGTTTTGCAGTACTGGGGACTGAGCCCAGGGGTGCTCTACCACTGAGCTCCATCCCCAGCCCTTTGTTTATTTTATATTTTAAAAAATTTGAGACAGTGTCTTACTAAATTGAGATTCTGGCCTTGAACTTGTGATCCTTTTGCCTTAGTCTCCCAAGTCACTGGGACTACTGGTAGCACCACTGTGCCAGGCCAGACTGTGCTGGGAGTTTAGTATCCAGTCTCTTGTTTCCACTTCACAATATCCTGTGAGGAAGAATTATGCCCATTTTTCAGATGAAGACATTGAGACTTTGGGAACTGGCCACAGCCCCTGCATATGCCTCCCCAGGGCTATATATCCCAAGAATTCCTGGATTCCCTATTATCAGCCCATGTTTACACTCTCTTTAGCAACTTTTGTCTGATTAACCAGCCCACTGCTTTGAGAAGAAGCCTCGCCAAACCTATAGCACCCATAATTCCCCATGAGAGTTGCACACATGGCCTGCCACGTGGGGGGTACTGGGCAGGGGCACATGTGATTTGATAAGGGGCCGACCAGGTCTTTGAAATGTCTTTTTGACATGTTCTCAAGGGAGCCGGCAGCTGTGGGGGGCCTCGGTGTGAGGTCTGGGCACTGGGGTCCTCTCTGCCAGCATCCCCTTCACCTTGATCCATCCCAGAGTCTGACTGTCTTGACAGGGATCTTCTGAGAAAACCTAATGATTGCCAGCTGTGAGTGGAGGACACAGGGCAGAGGCCACCAGGACCCCACCTTGATCAGGCTCTAAATAGCTCTTCAGTTAGCTGCGGATGGCCCTCTGCTTCAAGTTAGGCCTGGCTTCTCTCAAACCAGGACACTTGCCTGGCCAGCCAGGCCCGGCCAGCTCTTTTCCATCCCCCTGAGAAACACTTCCTGGTCTACTTTCTATGGAGGAAAAGGAGACGAGGCTTGGCTCTTGGATGTCCCTGGGCCATGGAGCCTAGTTTAGGATTTGGGGAAATCAATGCTAAACTACATCTGACAGTCTATGTGGGTATAAGGTTGGGATGCAGGATTGCCCCAAATCAGGTCCCTTTTCTCTTTGGGTTTCCTGCTTTGGGGATCCTTCCTTTCTTCCCTCTACTTTTACAAATTCCTAAATTCTCCCCAGTTCCAAATGAAGGCCTGATTCCTACTGTCTCACTGGTTGACCTTGCCCAAGTCACTGGCCCCTCTTGAGGACTCTGTACTTTCTAGCTGACAAAAATCATGACTCTCCAAGTATATTCCCCTTGAATCATTTTTTGGGGTTTGACTTCTCTCTGCAACTAGAAGGTAAGTGAATTCCTTGTCACCTGCAGACATCAAGTCCTCATTCCCTAGCATTCAAGTCCTTGATTCTGTTTTATAGTCTTTTTTTTTTTTGTACTGGGGATTAAACCCAGGGCCACCTAACTATGGAGCCACATCCCCAGCCCTTTTTGCATTTTATTTGGAGATAGGGTCTCAGTAAATTGCTGAGACTGACCTCGAACTTGCAATTCTCCTGTCTCAGTCTCCCAAGTTGATGGGATTACAGGGCATGTGGCACTGTGCGTGGCAAGTGCTGGCTGCTTTTGGTATTAAACATATTGTTAACTGTCAAACAGGGATCAGGTTGCCTGGCAGTGGGGAGGAAGTGGGGAATAGAGGGATGGAAGGGCACAGAGAGCCCTCTGAATGTTGTAAATTGGGCTACATAGTAAACTGGACTCACCTTGAATTATTATGTGATACTTACATATTGGGTTTCCTCTGCAATGGAACCATTTAGCAGGCAGGGTGGGTAGGGGGTGCAGTTGGTTCATCCACATGTTACCAAGGAGTCTGCAGTCTCCTCATGACAATGAACTCAGAATTCCCAGATGAGCAAACACAAGGAGCCTTTAATGCTGGTCAGCAGTTAACAATGTCGACCATACTTTCTCAACCCCTTTCTCATTTGATCCCTAAACAGCCTTTGCAAGAGGCAGGGAACGGGTTGGAATCTTCATGCTTTTCCCTTTTATTTTGGTGCTGGGGACGGAAACTGTGGCTACGTGCATGATAGAGCAGCACTCGACCACTGAGCTTCCCTCAGCCTGGGATCCTCATTTGGGGGGTTATAAAATAAGGCTCATAGGAATAGGAAGTGATTTTCCTAAGGCCACACAGCTAAACGTGACCAAGAACTAGAACTCAGATCTTCTAAGTCCCAGTGCACAGAGTTGGAAGGACTAACCCCCAAAGATGGAATGTCCTTATTTCTCTCCCTGCCTCCTCCAGCTATGCAGAGTTCTGTTCCTTTTGGCAGGTATACCCTGGGGCAAGCACCAAAGATCTGAAGATGAAGCCACAAAGACTCTGTCCTTGAGGCGGCTTAAGGCACACAGACCTGAGAACCCAGAAATGCTGGTGCAAGCAGCTAATTGCTGCTAAGAACTGCAGGTGGCGCACACCTGTCATCCCAGTGGCTCTGGAGGCTGAGGCAGGAGGATCATGAGTTCAAAGCCAGCCTCAGCAATGGTGAGGCGCTAAGCAACTCAGTGAGACTCTGTCTCTAAATAAAATACAAAATAGGGCTGGGGATGTGGCTCAGTGGTAAAGTACCCCTGAGTTCAATCCCTGGTACCAAAAAAAAAAAAAAAGAAAAAAGAAAAAAGAAGAATAATAATAAGAAGAACTGTAGTGGATATCTGCACAAAGTACTGCAGACATACAAAGGAGGGAGAGCTAGTGGCATGTCAGAGGGGAATAAGGAAGTTGGGGGTGTTAAGGGAGAGAGGAGCAGAGGAGAGATGGCATTCAAGAGTGGGCAAAGCTCCTCCCAAGGTGGTAGCAACATGCTTGACCTGAAGCTGGTGGCCCAGCTGCAGATGGTGGATGAGCCCAAATGTTGGTCATTGATGACCATGAGCCACTTTCTTGGGGTCATTCATTCCAGCATTGGCCACAGCAATAATTAGGACAGAGAGTTCTTGGCAGAATTGCTCTTCGCTGTGTTTTTGCATTGAAGAAGTGAGAAGGAGAAAGAAGAAACCATGGAAGGGTAACTAGCCAGGCAGGGATTTCTAGGTTAGGTGAGGGGAGTCATCTTAGCTCTTGAGGATCTGAGGGCTATAGTGGAATCTATGCTACTGGCCCCAGAGTTTGATGGTGATCTCTGGACATTTAGTGTGTGTGTGTGTGTGTGTGTGTGTGTGCGCACACACACACGTGCACTGGGATTGAACCAAGGAGCATCCTGCCTATGAGCTACATCTCCAGCCCTTCTTTTAAAAATTTTGTTTTGAGACAGGGTCTTCTCGAATTGCCCAGGCTGGGCTTGAACTTTGCCATCCTCCTGCCTCAGCCTCCTGGGTTGCTGTGATTGCAGGCATATGCCATAGAGCCCAGCTTATACGGGCATTTGATAAGGAAGAGACTCCACCTAGTCAAGTTGCTGGCATGTCTTGGGCACAGAGCTGGAGTGGCAGAGATCCTGCAGAGCAGGCAGGCAGGCATCTTGGTGTAGGAGGTCCGAGTCATCCAATCTCAGCAATTGAGAGCAAATCCATTCCACACCCTGAGTTCTTAACCACACTGGGGCCTGTTCTTTCCACTTGACATCCATTATCTCCATACATCCTCACACGAACCCTGTGACTACCACCCCCCCCACCCACTGTGTTGCACAGGAGGCTCAGCGGGAAGGGACCTGCCCCAGGTCACGTAGAAGTAAGTGGTGGCCTGTGTGCTTCCCAGGGCCTGCCTGCAGCGAGGCGGCCTCCCATTGCGAGCCTGCCAGAAGCAGAGCCTTCTGCTGCTTTTGGTATCAGAGAGGAAGAAACTGACAGGTCCTCAAGGGACCTCAAGTTTATGCTGGTGCTAAATTGGGAGAGAAATACCTCACGTGAGTCCTTGCCCCAGGGCCCTGAGCAGCCCAGTGGACAATGTCCTGGGCAATGGCTTGACAACCCAACAGACACCGTTTACACATGGCTGTTTGCTTCTCGCTTTTCGTCAGATAATGTTTATTTCTCTTCCTGATTATGAAAGACACACAGGCATGTCTGTTTCTTGAAAGGGCCCTTTGATAAGAGCCGAGGGCAGTACATGAAAGGGCCGCTCCGAGGGGGCTATTCTGCCAGCGCCTACACGCATGTGGCCAGGGTGGGATTTTTGTTTTTTGTTTTGTTTGTTTTTGTAGGAGAAGAGGGAACAACCCGAGGAGTGGGCGCCCACCCTGGCCCATGGCAGCTTCTCCCAAGCAGTGTGTCTCACAGAGGTGTTCTTGTTCCTTCCCTCCCTCCCAAGACTGTGGATTCTCCTGCCACTCAGGGCAGGGCCCGCTCCAAACCTCCTCAGGCCCTGGGCACTCTTGCTTTTAGAGACTTTACCCCCCAGCATGTCAGATATATGAAAATGCACCCACATCCCATATTAAATGTAATTTTTTTGCTATAAAATATTTCAAAGGATTTTTATAATTCCGCTTTTGAAATGATTTGCCTATGAGTAACTTGTTTCATTCCCAATTGGCTATGATTTCTTTGTAATCATCGTGCATACTTGGGAATTCTTGCAAAGTGAGGAAATCTAACCAACAAATTGTTTTCAAATGTAATGAAATTTTTAGGAATTACTAAATTTAACAATTAATGAGGCCAATATTATATTACGTTTTGTAGATGTATAATAGAACATTTATTAATTCCAATTCTGTTGTTTTCTTTTCATATTTTAGAGCCAATAAATTTTCTTTTTCTTGGGACTGAAACGTTTTCTTAGGCCCCTGAAAAGCTTGGAGGCCCTGGATCCCAGGCCTTTAGTGCCACGTGGAAAGAACAGCCTGGACTTCAGGTGGCCTCCATCCAGCCACTGGTGAGAGTGAGACAAAGAAGCCCCAGGTGTTGCTCAGAAGGGAGAAGAGGGCAGCTGAGCTCATTTGTGCTAAGTAAGTTCTCACACGTCTCTCCTAGAAGCCTCACGCCATTCTGAGAGCCAGTTGTTGTCATTATTTCTATTTTACAGATGAGGAAACTCAAGAGGCTCAGAAAGGGGAAGACATTTGCTCAGAGGCACACAGCCAGCGAGGGGCAAAGCAAGGATTTAACCCTTGATCTATATAGCTCGGAAGCACTTTCAGCTGACCCCTTTCCCCAGTGCTGGCCCTTTCACCAGTTTTTGAGGAACTCAGGGAAGCCCACTGCCATGAAGATGAATAAATATAAATGATTAGGGCTGGGGGTGTGGTTCGCTGCAAGAGCACTCGCCAAGCATGGGCCAGACCCTCGGTTCCATTCCCAGGACCTCAAAAAAACTGAAAAGAAATATTAACTATTACTCTCTTTGTTATCAAAATTGTTCTCTCCCTGAAAGAATCCACAATTAAAACAAATTCCCATTTCGTCACTTACTAGCTGCGTAACTTGGGGTAATTTACTGAAGCTGCCTCTGCTTCAGTCTGTTCACTTGTAAAACGAAGCTAATAATACCTACCTCAAAGGGTGGTTGTGAGGAGTAATGAGTGAACACATGCAAAGCCCTTAGCAGAGTAAATGACACACAGTAAATGTTCAGTAAGTAATAATCATCATCATCATCACCATCATCATTATTATTCTCTGAGCTCAAGGATCCAAACTGCCCACTACGTGAAAGAAGTCACCATAAATGCCAGGAGCACAGGCAGTGAGTGTGTGGGGAGCTGAAACTTTGGGCTGGAACTGGGGCTTGCATTTGGAAAGGAGAATCTGATCTCTCAGGCTTGGGGGGCCATTGACACCAACTGCCACCTGCCAGGCCTCTGGGACCCTGCAAGTAAGAGGGTCTCCTTCACACCCAAAGCTGCCTGGGTTATTTTTAGTGACCATAGCAGCTGGTCTCAAGGCCCTTCCAGAAAGCCTGAGGAGAAAGGTGAAAAGAGAGGGGAGGGTGAGAGGGAATAGGAGGGATAATGTTTGTGGTTGGCTGGGCCCTGCCTGGCTGCCTGGCCCTGTGCTCTAGGGCCAGCTTCTGTCCCTGGTGCCCACAGCACACAGGTCAGGCCAGTGGATGAGGTTTTCCCAGGCCCAGGAAAGCCAAAGACACTCACATCTCTCCTAGCCCAGCTTCTCCTCTTGCAGGCACCCCACAAATCTCTTTCTTTTGCCTCTTTCCAGCTGCTCATAACCAACAGTCCTGGATGAATATTCTGGGCCAGATTGGAAGGACCCCAAGATCTCCCTTCAGGCTACAGAGGCCCAGAAAAGGGAAGGGATGTGGCCCCAGTCAGTCAGCCTGTCAATGACTGACCTGGGGCTTAAACTCAGGGGTGCTATCTCCTACTCCTTCCCTTTGCCACCTTATCACCTTTAAACCCAACTGGGTCACCTCTGTGGCCTTGGGCAAGTCCTGCCTTCTCTGGGACTGGTGTGTTTGCAGTGGTGGCTTAGAGTCAGGTGACAGGTCCAGCCCGAAGGCAGGCAGCTGCAGGGGCAAGAGGAGGTGCCTCACATTGGTTTCTCTAGGGCCTGATGCCATGCGGTCAAGTGCATTTTCCACAGCCCTCACATGCTCCCACGTGCACATGCACGCACGCACACATGCGCACATGCTTTGCTGACATTATCTAAGCTGGGGATCGCCATGCCGCATGTGCAACCAGTTTGCCTATCCTCTTCGAATCTAGAGACGGTTGAAGCGATTCTAATTACAGCCTGCATTCCTGCTCTGTCTGAAGGCTTTCCCTTTTTCAAAAGGTCTAGTTTTTTTTTTTTTTTTTCCCCTCAGCGCTTGGCTCCTTTACTCCTCGCTGCCTGATTCCCCCAACACACACCTCATTCTCACGCCCCTGCATCTCCTCCCCCTTTTCTGGGTTGGATTGTTCAACTTCAGCTTGATTTTCTGCTGTCTGGGGCTTGGCAAGACTTAAGAAAACCCAGTTTGCGTTGCCTCTGCTGTGCATGCGCACATGTGTATTCATGATGGTCTGGGGGAATATGGCCACGTGCAGAGTGCTGGGCCTGTGCACATTGTGTGTTCTGTGAATAAATGCAAAAATGTGTGTGCCTGCATATGTATGTGTTTGCACAGATTTAATTGTGCTTATGTGTTCTGGTCTTGTGTACATGCAGGTGTACATCTGAGGGTATGGAGTCCTAGGAACCTGGTTGGACTTGTGTTTACACATTCTGCTTCTTTAGGGCTCCATCTCTTGTCCCTCAACTGAGACACTGCCCCCTGCAGGTCATATGAGAGGCCTGCAGGGCTTCCTCCAATCACAGGCCCTAGCTCACCCCTTGGCCTTACCACCACCGGCCCCCAACAGGGTCAGTCACTCAATTTCCCCAGGTCTTCTGGCATGACCTGATGAGTGAGCTTTTCGGAAGAAATGGCTCTATCCCATCAGGACTCACATCCCTGTTTACATGGATCACCACAGAAGCCCAGGCCTCATGGCCTTGAAAGCATCATGCCCCAACTCCAGTCCCTGAATGGCACCATATAAGCAGTCCTTACTTGAGGCCACATCTTACCACCTTTCTGAGCTCCTGAAACCCTTCTGCCCTGCCTTCTGCTCTCCATGATCCACTGTCAGCAAGTGTTCCCTCTTCCCCACATCCTTAATGTCTTATGATCATTTCATACATTCTTATGCCCCAAGTGACACAATGCTATTGCTATATTTCTTCTCCCCTATCTCACATACCTCTGGGAAGGGAGGTGAAAATGATGTTCTCCGTATTTCCTGTGTCGCCTTCTAGGCCATTTGACTTCCTTTCTCCTTCTAATGCAATGGCTCCTCCCAGGGCTACTTCATCTCTCTCTCTCTCTCTATATATATATATCTATCTATATCTATATCTATATATATATATATATTTGGTAAAGGGGATTGAACCCAGAGGTGCTTAACCACTGAGCCACATCCCTAGCCCTTTTAATATTTTATTTAGAGACAGGGTCTCACTAAGTTGCTTAGGGCCTTGCTAAATTGCTGAAGCTGACCTTAAACTTGTGATCCTCCTGCCTCAGCCTCCTGAGCTACTGGGATCGCAGGCCTGTACCACCGCACCTAGCTATCTCATCTCCAAACCCTCCTGGGAGCCTCCCGTCCCTTTTTCAGGCATTCACCGCCATCATCAGTACTGGCTTACTAATCATGGCAGTAGTCTCAGCAACTTCTTCATTAACAGAGCTGCCACCTTGACTTTTATGCTCTCAAGGATTTGGTTTTTCACCCCATCTCATCTGGTCTTCCACTTCCAAGGATCTGGCCTCCTGCTTCCCATTCCTATGGCCATATACCCTGACCTCACCATCTCTATTAACTATGTGAGTTTCAAAAGCTTGGTTTAAACCATCCCATCCTTTCACCCTGTCCTCCATACTTGTATCTCAGTCCCTCTAGGACCCATATTTGACAATGCTCTGCCCTTCCTTAGATCTCCGATCCATTGACCCTATGTCTTCTTCCTTATTGTTCTGCTTTCCTTCACCATGAAACCTCTCAAAATGATCTCTACCCTCAAATGTCTCTCACTTCCAGCTACCTCAGCAGACTTCTACCCTATTGTAATTGCACTTGTCAAAAGTTACCAGTGATCCCATATTGCCCAGCCCAATGCCCTGTCTTGCCTTTCTGGACCTTTCAGAAGCATCTGCTACAGTTGACAAAATCTCCCTAGTTTTGCTCTTATTTCGCTGGTTTCTCCCTTTCTTGTTCTTTCAGGTTCCTCTACACGTTGAGGTTAGTCTCAGGTGTTCTCATCTTCCCTGGTTAAATCTTCTCAGCCGAGGATCTTGTCAGGCCTTGTGGATTTAAATGGCACCTGTATGTCAACAACGCCTCCCCTCGCAAATTCTATCTCCAATCCTGATCTCTCCCATAAGCCCCACGCTTATCTAACAGCCTAATTTGATGGGGGGGGGGTTGTAAATCAAGGATTCTTTTGTAGCCAGAGTATATTTGAGATACCTAACCAGGCATCCAAGTAGAGATATGGAGGAGCCATCCATCGGGGTTCTCTGCAAGAGCCTGACATCCCCACATCAGTCCACACTGGTAGATCTAATTGCCTACTTGATGTCCACTTCTCTGTAGCCACCAGCCTGGCCCAGGCCATCATCAGCTCTCATCTTTATGGATATGTTACACTCTTTACTTCAACCCTGGCATCTCAATAACCCATTCTCCTTGGAGCCACCAGAACCATCTTACCAAAACACAAATTCAGTCTTCTTCTTCCTCTTCTTCCTCTTCCTCCTCCTCTTCTTCTCCTTCTCGTCCTCCTCTTTCTTCTGGGGATTCAACATAGAGGTGCTTTCCCACAGAGCAACATCCCCAGCCCCCACTCCTTTTTAAAATTTTGAGACAGGGTCTCAATCAAGTTGCTGAGGCTGGCCTCAAATTTGCTATCCTCCTGCCTCAGCCTCCCAAGGAGCTGAGATGCACCACCACACCTGGCCAATCCTGATCACACTCAGGACAAAACTCAAAGTCTTTCCCATGACTTAGGAAACTCTACCTTGACTACATCATGAAAAGCCTTTCACTCACTGTGGTCTGGGGTTATGTTGTCAATTTATGGTTTACTTGTGTATTGCCCACCTTCTTGTTGAACTGTAAACTGTCCAATGTCCACTATCTTTACTGCCTCAAGACAGGGTTTGGCGCATAGCTGGCATTTCATAAACGTTCACTGAAAGAAAAAAAAGGAATCTATGGGTCTCCATTTTTCAGGAGGGCCTCCTCTGTGGGTAGAGGACCAGCTCCATTTTGACAGGCACATGTGTGAATGGTGTGTGGGGCTTGGACACGCGCAAGAAGGAGGAGGGGCTGGGGTGCAGGGCTTTAGCAGTGCTGGGCGGGCCAGACAGGCAGCCTGCTTCCCCTCCATTGATTGCATTAATGCCAGGGATTTGGAATGAGGCAGGTTGGGTAATGGGTGGTAATTCAGTCCAGGTTTCCAACAAATTCATTGCTGAGAAGCAGAGTGGGGAAGGATGAGAAAGACAGCTGGGGAGAGAGACGGGCATCCCCTAGAGCCAGTACACGGGTGAGCTCCAGGCAGCATGGTTGAGAGTGAACTTTGGCTAAGGCCTGTAGCCCTGCCCTTGCTAGATAGGTTCTCTGTGCATATGGCCCTCTTGTCTTGGCCTAGGGTGTCTGGGACAGAGGGGACCTCTTCCTATAGATATCACCTTTCCTCCCTTGAGGAAAGGCTTGACAGAGGTGTGAATGGGGGTAGGAGAAGTACTTTGCCAACTTCTCACTCTGTGTTCTTGGGCCTCAGTCTCCCAATTTATAAAAAGGTCTAGATGGCTGCTAACCCAAAGGGCTGTTGTGAGTATTTAAATAAGAGATGGTTTAGAAGCATCTGCTATAGTTGGCCATGCCCTTCTAGTTTCTGGCTCTGCTCTTATTTCACTTTTTGATCATTCCCTGGTTATTTGTCCCAAATAGGGGGAGAGAAGTTATATAAAAATGGCTACCAGTGGGCCACACATAGTAGGTGCTCAGTTGAGTTGAGGGACCTGAGGCCCAGCAGGCCTTATTTTCCTCTTCCAAGTGTTCCATCCTTGGGGTACACTTTTCTTCCTTATTCTGACTTTAGCTTTTGTATAATGTAATTTTAGGAAAATAAAGCTAAAGTCGAGCCTCAGGTCAGAGTGGGTCACAAGCTGCCCATGTGTCAGCCTGCCTAACATTGGAAACACTGTATGTAAGTAGCTACTGCAGGGCAAGAATGCTTTAACAGGTCCTCTTTCCATTACTGGGTACATTGGTATACAGGCGTGGATAAGGAGAGGGAGGCAAGGAAAGAATAGCTGGGGGGATCTATTTACCCAGTTTCAAGTTGTGAGTCTACCATTTCCTGGTCTTGGAACTATGGGTCACTTCTACTGTTTGAGTGTCAGTTTCCTCAGCCTATGTCATGAAGATAACACCTAAATGAGATAGAAGGCAATGAAGGTGCCTGGCCATAGTAGGTGCTCAGTGAATAGTAGTGGCTCCCATTTCTACAGCTTTAGAGAACCTTATGGAATGGAGAATACAGTTTGTAGCAGAACATAGAAGCATTTTGGACTCCAGAAAGAAGGGCACAAAGACCCAGGATTGACTACCCCGGGGGGGGGGGGAGCAGAGTTTTATTCAGGAAATAAGAGGATGTCAGGTCTAGGTAGGCAGGAGCCACTGGGGGAATCAGAGGCCCTAGGAAGGGACCAGACTCGCAGGAGCTTGTGGATTTTGGTTGAGGCAGGGCTAGAACTCAGCCCACCTGCGTCCCCCACTGTGTCATCAGGCCACTGTCCTGCATCTCTTTCAGCAACATGGCCATGAGGGCTATGAGGAATGAAGGTGTGATCCAGGGGGGAGTATCTTGGTGGCTTTAGAGTACTGGAAGAGCCGGCCTCCTTCCCTAGCAGGCTGGGAAAAGGGGAGGCACCCCTCATGTGCTGGCTGCTAGAGCTCAGGACACTCCTAGGGAGCAAACTCTGGGCTCCCCCTCGGATTCCAGGCTGCTGCTCCTTCCTGGTCCCAAGTACCTCCTCCAGGTGCCCCCTGCTTGGCCCCAGAGGCCTGGGGAGGGGGAGATCAGGGTGACAGCTGCTGGGCCACGGGCTGGCGGACGCCAGTGAGGGGGTGGGAGTGGGGGGGTCAGGCTCGAAGAGGGCCAGCGGGCAGGAGCATGGAGAGGAAGTTCACAGTCTGCGGCAAATGGATTTCAAGGCCCTGTTAAGTGGAAAAGCCTCCAGGAACGTGGCAGAGAAAGGCCCCTGTCTTTGGAGAGGGGCTGTGGGGCCGGGATGGGGGTGTCTTGGCAGGGGGAAGCTAAGCTGCATGCCTTGTGTATGAAGGGGGGAGGGGCAATGGGGGCAGCTGAGCAGAGCTGGGGCCTTGGGATGAATGTTTGGTTGGGAGTGGTCTCCAGCCATGGCTCCAGGTTTGGAATTTAGGGACCCTGGGACTCAGTCTTGGTTCTTGGAGGCCGTGTGGATTTGGGGCTGATAAGGGTGAGGGCTGACTTGTATCACTGAGTCCCTGGGCCCATCTCTCCAGTTATTTCCCCACAATGGGATTCAGGGCTAGGGATCACAGGGGATGTAGAGGTAGCTCAGCTAGGATTGCTGCCTTCCCGGAGCTTCGCAGACAGAGTGCTTGACGGTTTACAGGACACTTGCCTATCCATTCCCATGCCATAAGTCTCTGAGGGAATCAGGGCAGGATGAAGAAACTGAAGGTCAGAGAAGGGAAACATTTACCTGAGTCACAGCGACAGAGACGGGAAGTCCCAGCCCCCCTTCCCCATTCTTGGGCAACCCATAAGCCCTCAGCTGTCCCCAAGCCCAAGATCGGCCATTCTTACAGATGGCTCCTCTCAGAGGGAGATGCTGTATGGGATGGCTCAGGTCGCAAAGTGTTCTCTTGGCTGAAGAGCAGGTCTAGCTGCCCTGTTCTAGGGCTGGACATTGTGCATCCTGCGTGTCACCCTTCCCCTGTATCAGCCTCAGTTTCTCTGACATGCTTCTCAGCCCTAAAGGGAGTCACAGTGCTGAAGGGCTATGTAGATAGACTGGCAGTGGCCAGGGTGTGCAGGGGGCTGTGCACCAGAGGAGGAGCCTTGGGCCCCTTTCCCAGCCAGGCCCCATGCCCTTTGCCTGGCCTGGCCCCAGGCACAGGGCCCAGCCAGCTGTCCCAGGGCGGGCAGGCTAGCTGCATTAGCAAATGTGTTTGCGGTTATGGGCCGCTCCTGAAAGCAGAGAAGCACTGTGGTAGGGGGCAGGGCTGGTGGAAGATAGAACAGGCTCTGGTTCCTAGCCCTAGCCAGGGAAATCAGAACCAGGCTGGACTGTGGCCCCGCCCTCCTGCACCTTCCCTCCCCGACCCCTCCCCACCTCCCTGGCCTGGGAGCAGTCCACTGGCACTGGCTTAGACACGGTTGCCTTTGGGTGTCAGTGACAGAGGCCTCAAGTGAGCTGTGTTCCTGGGGGGCGGGTTGAAGATAGAGGCTATTCCTGCATCCACCTTCTCACTCCAGATTACTGTCCTGCCTCCTCCTCCCATGTGTTCATTGGTGGTCAGTGGTTGGGGTGGTCAAAGCTGAGGAATGAGACAGACTCTGGGTCAGGTCATGCAATCCACATAATAAAACACATCTAAACTGGAACAGGACAGAAAATGTTCCCAGTCCGCCATTCTTTCTCCCAAGGTGGCAGGTGAACATCAAGAGGATGTGGATTACCCTGAACTCTGCCAGAAGCCTGCTAGGGTTGGACCCTTCACACTTCATCCAGGCCTGACCAGTCTGTCTTTAAGAGGTTGGGTGGTGTTGAGGGGGAGGTGGGGGGAGTGAAGGGGAGGTGGAAAAATCTGGGGGAACGGGAAGGCAGAGCAAGCAGGGGAGGGGAGCTGGGGCAGGCATCTGGCTGTGTGGTACGTTTTGACATGATAGTTTTCATGAAGATAATGATGAAGATAGCAATAGTAATAACTACTTATTATCCCGCAACTGGTAGGACCCCAGCATGTAGACTGAAGAATGGAGGCTGCATAAAATGAATTCTCTGAGAGGTGAAGTGGACGAAGTTGTTATCCAAGGCCACACATCCTGGTAAAGAGTAAAGCAGAGAAGAACGCAGGCTTCTTTGAAATTGTTCCTCCCTGCCGCACCAGGGCAGGGGACTGTGTATGGCCAATAGGGAGGGAGGGAGCGCAGGGGTTCCACAGTCACAGGGCTGCTGGCACTAGGTTTGATGCTTATGCAAGTATTATTAGGTCCTGAGCATGGTGTCATCTCGCCTGTCAGCTTGGCCAACTCCTGTGTATCTCTCAAGAGCCAGTTACATAGGAGTATCAGGACCTCTAATCTCTCAAGAGCCAGTTTAGAGGTCCTGGCACATCAATCCTTGTCCCCTTCTGCAGACAGGGCTGTGTCCCGGGCACACCATTCCTGTCTTAGCCATGTTCCAGGAGGTGATCTTTCCTCCCCTCAATCCTCAGATCCTAGAAGGCTGTGAGGCTTCTTGGTCACTGTCAGCCACCTCCTTTGTCCACAACTACAATGATTTTTCTTTTCTCTGAAGCATGAAGCATCTTAGTGCACTGGTTATAAGCACAGGTGTTGGCATCAGAGACACCAGGGTCCAAAAGGCAGCCAGGCCCACCTGCTAGATGGTAAGTTATGTGTGGTGAGAACCATGTGTACCATGTTCATTGCTGCTGAAGCCGTCAGCACCTGGCATGGCAGAGGCACTCATTTGGGCAAGTTAAGCAGACAGATTGCCTTAGCTGAGCTCACAGCAAAATTCAAGGTGGGCGCTTCAAATAGCCAAGCTTCCCAAACTGCTCTCTCTGCCTGGGGCGCAGGAAGCCAAACAGAGGGGTGCCTTTCACAGAGAGAATTGAGGAGATGAAGCAAAGGGAATCTTTCAGTGTCTTGGCTATGCTTTTGAACTTTGAGCCAGAAGGCCTCACCACTTATCGTCCAAAGCCCCTTGTGATCATCTCCATGGCCAGAAGCTGTTTCAAGTGTGGTCTCCTCTTTTCTAACTGGGGATTGAACCTAGGGATGAGCTCCACTGAGCTCCAACCCCAGTCTTTTTCATTTATTTATTTTGTTGAGACAGGGCCTCCCTAAGTTGCTAAAGGTCTTGCTAAGTTGCTGAGGCTGGCTTTGGACTTGCTATCCTCCTGCCTCAGCCTCCCCAGTTGCTGGGATTACAGGTGTGCACCACCAGGCCTACTGTGGTCTTCTTATGGCAGGCGATATGCCGTCTCATCCCCGAAGGCAGCTGGCAGCAGCCTGGGGAAGGAGGCTCTTGTTTGCGGCCAAGAGGGGCTGTGTGGCCCGTGCATGTTAGGGAGCTCTGTGGCTGTGGGAACAGGAGCTGGGTGAGAAGAGATGCAGAGAGAGCCCTCCCCTGATACACTGTGGATGTGCAATAACTGAACAATTTCCTCCTCCTTCTTTCTCCTCCTTCTTCCATCTTTCTCTCCCTTCCCTCTCTCTTTTTCTCTCTGTTCCTCTCCCCCCTCCCCTCTTCCTGACAGAAAGTAGAGGCAGGAGGACAGCAGGAAGGATTGTGCTTGGACATAAGAAGGAACTTCCTCAGAGTGCTGTGATTAGGACTGGAAAGAACTGCCCATTGGAATACATAGAGCTGTCTTCCAGCATATGATGTAAGAGAGCTGCCCGTCCTGGAAGCAGGAAGATGGGGGCCATCTTGCTCTGGAGGGGCTGGAGCAGTGCAATGACCATGGAGTGTAGAGTCACCCCTGAGGGCTGTCCAGGGACCCTTATCCTCTCCTGAAGTGAGTAGTGTGACTCAAATGTGCCCAGCTCTTTGCTAAGCACTTGCTTTTTCACCTAGGTGTCTGCTAGGTGCTCCATTGTATAGATAGTAAGGACAAGGCCCAGCGAGGTAGAAGGACTTCCCTGGGGTTAAGGTTAAGATCACAACCCAGGTGTGTTGCTTGCCAGCTCCCACTTGCTTCCACTTTGATCAGCTGGTTCTAAGGAACCGGAGGGCAAGGGGCCAGAGCCACTGGGGCCTGGGAGCTTGCCCTCTCACCCAGGAGCCTGGCATGCTGCAGTAGCAGCAGGCCATATGGGGGGCCTCTCTCCTCAGCCAGAGGGAAGAGGAGGGGATGATAAGTGGGAGAAGGTGCAGGAGCAGGAGATGGATTGGAGTGGGCTCAGAGGCAGGCAATGAAAATGATTAAGGGAAGAGAGGGATTAATTTATAAAACGAGATTAGAAGAAAACTGCCCTGCTTGGCTAGGGGACAGCTTGCAGGCGGTCGGGTGTGAGGGGTGTGGCTCTGAGGGGTGGGGGAGCCCACTGACTCAGAGGGGCCTACCGGTCTTGGAGCCCTCACTGAGCTGGCATGTTGCCTGCTACAATGACCGCGAAAAGTCCCTGAGGGCCCTGCAGCCTCAGCAACCAGGGCAGCCCCAGACACCCGGCCCGGGTCTTCCTCTCTGGCTCTGGAGAATGACAAGGAAGACTCATCTGGGCAACCAGCACAAGCTCATAAAGATACTTCGCAACAGCTTTGAAAGGAGGGCAGATTCCTGGCCACTGTGTAGGTAGGGAATTGAATGAAACTCAGAGAGTATGGTGACGCGAAGAATGGCAGAAACAACATCCCAAACCAGGGTTCTGTCTCACGCTCCATGGTCATTGCCCTGCCCCGGCCCCTCCAGGAAAAGATGACCCCCATCTTCCTGCTTCCAGGACGGGCAGCTCTCCTACATTATACGCTGGAAGACAGCTCTCTGTATTCCAATGGGCAGTCCTTTCCAGTGCTAATCACAGCACTCTGAGGAAGTCCTTTCTTATGTCCAAGCACAATCCTTCCTGCTGTTCTCCTGCCTCTATTTTCTGTCAGGAAGGAGGGAGAGGGAGAGGGGAACAGAGAAAAAGAGAGGGGGATGGGTGAAGACAGAGAGCAAGAGAGAAAGAGAGGAAGAAGGAGGAGAAGGACTGAAGAGAAAATTATTCCTTCAGTTACTGCACATCCACAGTGTATCAGGAATCTTCTAGTTTCAAGAAGTCAAAATGGATTCATTTAAACCTCATGACAATTTTATTATGTAGATCATATTATTCCCATTTTATAGAGAAACTGTGGTTCAGTAGGAGATGATTAGACCAAGACCCAGCAAGTGAGTGATAATGCTGGGATTTCAACTTGGGCCCCCATGCCAAAATCCCTTATGCCCAATGGTCCCGTATGCCTGACAATATGGGAAGAGAGAAATGGGGTGGGTAGGGGGGTCAGCAGTCTGAGGAGAGGGCTCCTAGTGAGTGCTTAGAGGTGATGACCTGCAAAAACCATTAGGTGGTGTAGTGATTGTTCAGGGGTCCCTATGGGACTGAGATAGAGGAGTACAAGGCAGGCTCAGGTGGGACCTGGGTGCGAGGTGCAGATGCTACCACGGGTCTGGCCAATCCTGACAGGGCCTACCTACCTTCAGGACCCCAGGCCTGTCCTTCTCCATCACCCTTCCCCCTGCTTCCGACCCCCAGCCAAGACTCTGGGCAGGAAGACTGTGGGACTACCTGCCCTCCAGAGTTGAGAGCTGATACAGTGTGGGGACAATGGCACCCTAAGTCCTTTCTTAGAGATGATGTCTGGGGGAGCCTACAGGCTCACCCCACCCCCGCCTGGGGAGCAGAGGTGGGTGAGGCTAGGAAGGCAAGGAGGTGGGGGAGGGGAGAGAAGTGTTTTTTTTTTTCCTCAGGCAGAAATGAGCTCATGTTTTGTCTAATCTAAATTCTGTCAAGCAAGCAAAAAGGAGAGAGACAGAGACAGACACAGAGAAAGAGGAGAGAGAGAGAGAGAGAGAGAGAGAGAGAGAGAGAGAGAGAGAGAGAGAGAGACACTGCTAGAGAGTTAATAAAAAATCTGCCAAGCACATGTTCTTTCCAGCTCAGAGACAAACCAAAAGAAAAAAAAAATACCAGGAGAGCTGAAAGAACAGGCCAGACAGGGAATGTGTTCTCAGTTCACACAACTTCCTCTTCACTTCAACCAGAGAAAATTCTACCTCAAGTCAAACTCCCTGCTCACCCCACCGGTCAGCTCCCTGCTCTGGGCCTGTGGGAAGGTGGGAGGGCCTGGCCCCAGGAGAGCATCCATTCCTCTTCCCAGCTCTCTTGCCTTCTTAGTGATTGAGTTTGAGGGAAGGATCAGAGCACAGAATAGAGAGGCCTGGCCTCACTGGGTTCTGCCAGTGGGAGGCAGGGAGGCCATATTGCTTTGCAGCCAGTGGATGGGAGGACATCTTCCCAGCCCCCTAGGAATAAGGCAAGCCTCCTGCAACAAAGCCTTCTGGGAAGTGGGTTGTGATAGCTCCAAAACAGGAAGGGCATACCTGGTGATAAACTAACTTCTGTGAGGCCATTTTTGCCCTCTAAGTAGGCCAAGGTTTGGGAAAAGTAAGTTGTCATCTACAGCCCTACTTCCTCCTCCTCAGCGCTCCCTGGGTAGCCGCATCCGTCTGGCCTCCCCATGGTTGAAAAAGGCTGGCTGTGCAGTACTGGAATGTGGAGCTATTCCTAGGGGGAGACGGGAGTGAGGGGAGCTGAATTGGCCATGCTGAGCAAGACGTTTAGCTACTTGAGCAATAATAGGGCTTTCATGGACATGGCCAACCTTGGGTTCCGAAGCTATTTTCCACCCGCAACCCTCCTTCCTCCCGCCCTGAGTAGCCGGGCTGAGAATCCTCCTTTGTTGGGCTGAGCCCTGAGGGGAGAGGGGCTGGGCTTTGTGGAGGGGGCCCCCAGGCCAGGCTGACTGGGCTCCCTGTTGTCTGGGTGGAGCACATCTGGGCAGTAGAAGGGAACCCGGGCCAAGGCCAGGGCCAAGAGAGCCAGCCCTTCCTTCCCAACAACCCCTAGGGCACAGCCCTGCCTCTGCTCCTGGGTGCAAGTTATGTTTCTGGGCTGGTATTTCCCACGTTTCTCAGTGGGAGGGTCCTTGAGAGGATATGGGGACAAATGGTCACTCTTTGTCAAACACTGGCCAGAGCCGCCTTTTGCTGCAGAGCAATATGCAGACAGAAACGGGGGAAGGCTAGTGACCAACTCAGGCCCTGTGACTTTGTCTAACTCTGGGGACCCACAAGAGCTGTATAGAGGAGCAGGAGCCAGTTGGGTGGGGTGATGCTGGGGCTGGGCTGGGGCTTGGCCTGGCCGGGCAGGGTAATGAGATCCAGCTGGAAGGGAGGAGGGGGGGGAGAAGGGGAGGAGGAGGAGGCTCCTTTATCTCTCGCTCCATGTTCTCAGGGCCCACGTTTTTTAATTTGTGTTGGATAAACAATATGGGATTGTGTACGCAAAGAAGCTCTAATTATCCCCCGAGGTTGTGTTTCCTTAGAGGAAATGAACTGGGCATGGCATTCGCAGCGGATCGCAGAAACGCACCAGCCCAATAGCTTCCAGATTGCTGCTCAGGCGTGCCATGCTGGGAGCCCCCCTCTAGCAGTGCTGCTCTCTCTGTACCCCCATCTGGGTCTGGAGCCCAGCCTGTGCCCTGCCTGACCTGGCCCTGGGAGGGCAGAGGAAGGGCTGCTTGGCCTACAACTTCGCTTCTTTTCACACTGAGCTGTACCCAACCCCCAATCAGCTTTACCTCTGTTCCTCTGCTGGGGACAACCAAGAGTCTGGGACATGGGCTTCTTGAAACGAGGCCTGGAGATGGAGTTGGCTCTTGCTGTCTGTGTCCCCTGCCATAGCCCTCTGTGAACGGTTTCCCTGAGCAGTCTTCACCAGGAACCCAGGGCACCTGACCCATTTCCTCTCCAACAGCATCCCCCCACATCACGGCCACAGGGGGAGTTCCCATGGAAGTTGTCTCTGGCAATGGGTGGGTGTAGCAGAAAATCCCCATAACAGCTGAGGACTCTGTTCTTGGGGACTGGACCTGCAGGAAGCAGCTCCCCAGCTTCTTCAGCACACTGAGACATAGATATCTCCCATTTTAGGACTGGCCACCTCTCCATCCACTACCAAACTCTTTACTTGACTCTGAGAGAGACAGGGAGGCTGAGGCCCAGGGAGGCAGAAGGAGCAACTTGCCCCAAGGTCATGTGCAGGTGGCAGGACCTGGGATGACCAACCAGTTGAATGAGACCTGTGAAGGAAAGGCATGCCAGGTGGTGAGAGATGGATTAGTGGGTGGTGTTGACAGAAGTGCTGAGACACTGATGAATAAAATCAAATCATCACCTCCCCACCCCAAATATATTCTCCTCCATTCTCACTAAGAAATCCAAGGTATCCCAGGGACCAGATGGGGACACAGTCAAAAATGGATGCATTGAGCAGGGGACAATAACACACACCTGTAACCCCAGTTACTCAGGAAGTTGAGACAGGAAAATTGCAAATGTGTGTGTGTGTGTGTGTGTGTGCATGCATGTGCACGCGTGCACTTGTGAGATACTAGGGATTGAACCCAGGGGCACTCTGCCACCGAGATACATCCCCAGCATCTCCAGCTTTTTTTATTTTTATTTTTTGAGACTGAGCTTTGCTCAGTTGCCAAGGCTGCCTCAAACTTGTGATCCTCCTGCCTCAGATTCCCAAGGTGCTGGAATTACAGGCATACACCACAGTGCCCAGTGTGTCTTGCGAGTTTGAGGCCAGCCTGGGAAATTTAGCAAGACTTTTTGTCTTAATATAAAATTTGTTTATTTATCTTTTTTTTTTTTTTTTTTTGTGTGTGTGTGTTGCGGATTGAACCCAGGGTTATTCAACCAGTGAACCACATCCCCAGCCCCTTTTTTTTTTGTATTTTAGTAAGCTGAGTTGTTTAGGACCTCCCTAAGTTGCTGAGGCTGGCTTTGAACAGAGATCTTCCTGCCTCAGCCTCCCAAGCTGCTGGGATTATAGGCATGTGCCACCATGCCCAGCTAAAAGGGATTGAGGCTGTAGCTCAGTGATAGAGTGTCTGTGGGTTCAATTCCCAAGTGACACACACACACACACACACACACACACACACAAAGAATGGATGCATTGAGTTTTGCTGCCACTTACTATGTACCCAGCCAAAGGCCACCCCTGACTTCAAGAAACTGATTGATTCAGGGTATGAGGAGTCCTACAGATGTGGAGTCTGGGGTGCTGAAGATCTTTGTCCTCCACCAAAAGCAAGGTGGGAGGCAGAACCAGCAGGCCCTAGGAAGCTTCCCTGGGGGAGCAAGAGGGACAACTGAGCTAGGCTGGGGCCCAGACCTCAGCCCCTTCTTAGAATCCCGGATGGACAAGGCAGCAGTGAGGGTGGAGGTGGGGAGGTGGCTGGCAGCCCTGGACCCGGACTGCTCCCACTGCAATTGAAGGTTCGCCCCCATGTCTCCCTTTTATCTTTTCATTACATACAAATTAGGAGTGCGATTAACTTTATTAAAAGCAAACAAAACTGGTCAGAGAATGGGGCCTCCAGACAGAGCTGTGGGGGCTTGGGGAGGAGGAACCCGGGAGAGCAGGGGAGGGTTGTGGTTGCAGTAGTTAAAAGGGCAGGAGGTGGAGGGTGGGGGGAGGGGGCTTCCCTGCAGGATTCTCCATCCCCAGGGATCCCACCACTTTTATAGCCGTCTACAGCCTTCTGAAGTTATTCCAGCTCAGCCCAGCCTGCAGAGAGAATTCCAGACTTTTAAGAGCTGGAAGGAACCATAGACTGTGGAGTCTACCACTGTTCCCTATTTCCAGCTGTGGATGGGGAAACTGAGGCCCAGAGGGAAGAGTTTAAATATTCAAGCCCCTCCCCAGCTAGTGAGTGGCTAGGACTGGTATGACGAGGGTCAAAACTTTGTTTTAAAACACATTCAGGGAAGGACAACCTACTCTGCCTCACCTCCTCACAGTGTCTGGAAGGTCTGACCTAAATCCCTCTTGCTGCAGATAAACCCCAATTTTTGTCAACCCCCTCAGTGGAGCTATTGGCTCATATGAACCTTATCTAGACTTCAAAGTGGCCCGTTCTGTCCCCTCAACAGCTTTTGGAAACCTTGGCCATAGCACCCATGACACTCCAGGCATTTGTGTAGGGCATCAAGATGGATGGATTGGAAAGGATTTTCACAGGACTTCATTGTTGCCTCCTGGAAATCATGCCGGCTTTGTTTTTTCATCAATTACTTCACTCAGAAACCATTTATTGAGGGATTACTTTGTGCCCAACAGTGCACTAAGTACTGGGATTTGGTGATAACAAGATAGAGGTGATCTTTGACTTCAGGGAGCTTCTAGAGAAGAAAATGAGGTTCAGAGGAACCATGACATACTATCAATAGGATTAGAAAGGAGATGGAAATGCCGACTGCCCTGATTTGACCATTACATGCTGTATAATGTATTTGTTTTTTTATTTTATTTTTATTTTTTGGTACCAGGGATTGAACCCAGGGGCACTCGACCACTAAGCCACATCCCCAGCCCTATTGTGTATTTTATTTAGAGACAGGGTCTCACTGAGTTGCTTAGCACCTTGCTTTTTTTGAGGCTGGCTTTGAACTTGTGATCCTCTTGTCTCAGCCTCCCTAGCCACTGGGATTACAAGGTATGTGCCACCATGCCTGGCTACATGTATTGAATTATCACACTGTTCCCTATAAATTTCTACAACTAAAATAATAATAATAAATACACTAAGAAATAGCAGCAAGATACAGATTGGAGAGGAGGATGCATATACACTCCATACATGTGCAAATGCTTCTGCCTGAACAATGTCCTCCAAATCAAGGGGCAGAGATGACAGTGATTCCCCTTTGCTCTATTTCCACAAAACTGGGCAGTGTCCCAGTATCCCAAGTGCCATCTCTGGTGGCTCCTAATGCCTTCTAGTACCTCCAGCAATGCCAACAATATTGTTCATTGTTTGTAATTCATCTTCAGACACCTAAAAATAACTTTCTTTCTTTCTTTCTTTCTTTCTTTCTTTCTTTCTTTCTTTCTTTCTTTCTTTCTTTCTTCCTTCCTTCCTTCCTTCCTTCCTTCCTTCCTTCCTTCCTTCCTTTATTTCCTTCTCTCTCTCTCTCTCTCTCTCTCTCTCTCTTTCTAAAATCTACTCTTGGCTTTCTAGATCAAGAGCTCTAATAGTGCAAAATTGGTTCCAGGAGGAATGTTTCAACTTCTTACAGAAGTACAGTTTTGAATCTAGAAACACCTAGTACCTACTAGAAACCAACTATTTACACTTTTTTTGTACCAGAGATTTAACCTAGGGGGGCTTTACCACTGAGCTACATCCCTAGGCCTTTTAATTAATTTATTTTTATTTTGAGACAGGGTCTCAGTAAATAGCTAAAGGCCTTGCTAAGTTACTGAGGCTGGCCTCCAGCTTGTGGTCCTTCTGTCTCAGCCACCCGAGACACTGAGATTATAGGCTGCAATTACACTACCACACCCAACCCAACTATTTACTCTATAGAAATTGATCAAATATGCTCAGCAACCTCTCTCATCTGAGGAGCCAAGGCATGAGTGGGAACGGAAGCAGCCATGACCTGCCCTGAAAATGAACTCTGCTATCAGGAAGAACCATATGAAATTGCCATTTTGGGAGGCCAACAATTGTCAGGCATTGGCAATGTCATGTAGTTCATCTTGATAGTGACCAATAGTTCTGGGCCAATCAGTAAAGGAGATCTTTCAGGGACTGCTTTGGGCAGTAGCCTTTCATGTTGCATCATTAGAGGTGACACCCTACCTCCCACTACTGCACAATCTTATTTCTTGTTGAACTATTACAATAGTTTCCCTGAGGCTTTTTGGGGCCACTTTTTCTTGTTGGCAATGTGGGGCTTCTTTGTGAAATCCAGTAATGATGAGAGCCAAGATTTACTTACATGGCACTTCCCATGTGCCAGACCCTGTTCTAAGTAGTTGACAAGTATGAACCCACCTAATATTCAAGTCTACCCTAGAGTGCGGGTGCTATGATTGCCTCAGTTTTATAAGATGGGAAACTAAGATGGGAATTAAGCAGCTTGCCCGAGGCCACACCACCAGTCCCTTGTTAAGCTCGACTCTGAACCCTCCTTGGTTGGACTGCCAGGCTGCCTACACTTTCAACTTGCTTCTTTGTCTTAAGTCAGAAGTCATGTCCTTCCTGGGACAAGGGCTTAGGACAGATTGAGGTGTGCCTTTATCTGCTCCCACATCCAAGAAAAGGGAGAGGGGATAGTTCTCAGGGACTGAGATGGGAGTCAGAGGGCAGCAAAGGGTGATTATATAGGGTGGGGGCAGAGGGGCTGTGGAATTCAGCCTGGGCAAGGCCACTGGTCCTTAGAAACGATCCCTTCAAAGAAAGGGATTGATCCCTTCTGTGTTTCTCACTTCACACCAGCTCCCTGCCAAAGACACTCATCAGGTGCATGTGGGGCAGAAGCCTGGGAAATAAGATCCAAGAATTGGGCTCTACCATTCACCCATCCCTTCCCCTTTCCCTCCCTTCTTCCCTCCGTCCCTCCCTCCCTCTCTCCTTCCCTTCCTTCCAGTACTGGTGATTGAACCCAGAGCCTTGTGCATGTTAGGTAAGCTTTCTACCACTGAACTACCTCCCCAGCCTTTTTTAAAAAAATATTTTGAGCCAGATGCAGCAGTGCCTGCTTGTAATGCCAGCAACTCCAGAAGCTGAGGTATGAAGGATCACAAGTCCAAGACCAGCCTTGGAAAGTTAGCAAGACCATATCTCATTACCATTACTGTAAACCAAAAAGAAAAATTGAGATAGGACCTTGCCAAGTTGCAGAGGCTGGCCTCAAACTTGTGAGCCTCCTGCCTCAGCCTCCAGAGTAGCTGGCATTACAGGTCTGTACCACCATGCCTGGCTTGGGCTCTATCATTCTTAGCTCTATGGCCTTTGACATGTTATTCAACCTCTCTGAGCCATAATTCCCTTATCTGAAAAATGGAACTAATGATCTCAACTGCAGAGGGGTGTGGTGAGGTTTCACTGAGAGAAGTAGAGCATAGTGCCTGGCAGGTTTCCCAGCCCAGAGGCAGTGCCTGGAGAGGGCTGGTCCCTTTCCCTTATCCCCAGAGCAGAACCCCAGCACTGACTCCTCTTCCTCTCCACTTCTTGTACTCCTGCCTTTGGCACACAGCCTCCCAGAGACCCCAGGGCCTAATGACTGGTGGTTGGAAAAGGATTCTGGTGATAAAGTGAGATCCAGGCAGTTTTTATTAAAGTTCCTATCTGATTTTCTTCTCTAGTTATGTACTGACTGATGATTTCCTCTTTCCTCCCAGATCTAGTCTCCCCAATCCCTGGACCCTAGGGCAAGGTCCCCACTCCTGCAATCCCTTATTTAGCCTTGCAGATGGCTCTTGTGGGCTCATTGGAAATCTACTTTGTGTCTCTGGACCTCCATAGAAAGATAGCACAATAAAAATTCTGGGAAAGAAATCCGAGGGGCAAGAAACACTCCACAAATGCCTGCTCCTGTTCCTGCTCTTTCCCCTGGTGATGGTGAGGTGGGTCTAGGGCTGACACTAATCAGTGTGGTTTGTCTCCCAGACCCAAGTTTATCCTTGCATAATTTAGCATAAGGAACGTTCATATCAACATGTCAGGTTGTGTTAATGCACAATTTTTTAGAGCTGAACAAAGGTCCCTTCTCCTCCTGCCACCTATGTCCCAAGCCTCCTCCCAAAAGGTGGTATCCCACCAATAAGCCACACATAATGCTACTACCAAGGGACAATGATCTTGAAGGGCAACTTAGCTGTTAGTCTGTCTGATCTCCTGCCTCTAAGTGCTGTCCTCGTAGTCCAATGCTGACCAGCCTCTCTTCTTTAGGATAAATCTCTGGGGAAATAGCTATCCTAGCTACCTTTGTTGACCCATTTTCATTTGTCCACAAAGCCTGCTGGTAGGTGTACTTCCCTGGGGAACATGACTCATTCCTGTTTTTCTACTTGCTCGACCCCATTGGAGGGCTTCTAGACCTTCCCTGTGGCTGTGTGGATTGGGGATGAAAGAACTTCCTGGCGCTGCTCCTCCATTTCCCTGTGTGGGCCATGATAGATTAGACAAGACTGACCTCAATGGGTTCTGCACCCTCTTGAGAGCCCATAGCTGTACGGTTCTCTTGGTACAGTGTCTTATTGGTGGAGGCATAGCCCAGAGGCTGTGAGTCCCTGGGACCTCCTCCAGTCCCCATGGTCTCATGCCACTGACTTGGCCTGAAATCCTGCTTTGGGCATCTAGAATTCAACTTCTGGCTCTGCTGCATCATCTCCTCCCTGGGCCTTAGTTTCTCCATCTATAAAAAAGGAATAGTGGGGCAAAAGCAGCTGTTCTCTAGGCCTGCCTCTTTCTACCAGAGGCAGGGTGGTTTGCTGTCTCTTTTTTGGTGTGGGTGCCTTTGGAAGAGAGGCTGAGAGGCCATTGAGAGCCAGCTGGCTGGGTGGGGCAGGGCTGTGGCGGGGCAAAGAGCAGATGAGAGTGGAGGGCAGCCAGCAGAAGGCAGATCTGAAAGAAGCTGGAAGGTAGAAAGGCAGATGAGGAGGAGGCAGGAAGACAGAGAAGGAGGTAGGAGGAGGGAGCAGGAGGCAGGGAAGGGAAAGAATAAACACATAATCAGGGTTACTGAGTTTCCTGTGCAGCTGGAGAGTCATCTTTGCTCTTCATAAACTCAGCTGCAGCTCCACCACCCCCTCCGGATGGGTGGCTGTCGCTCCCCGTGCAGCCCGCCAGAGACCCGAGGCAAGGAGGACGGAGGAGCTCAGGGTGAGATGCGGGAGGCCCTTTACCCACGGGCCCAGCACTAGGACAAAGCTGAGCTCAGCCAGCCTGGACTCTTCCCTTTCCCCTGAGGCAATCCAAAGTGGAGGAGAGAAGGAGGTCACTGGAGTGAGACAGGCTTAGTTCCCTTGACAACTCAGCCACCTGTGGGCCCAGGAGCCCTGCTCTTGTTTCCCCCTCTCTGATTTGCCCTTAAATCTACAAATGAGACTAAGGTCTCTTGGGATTTGTGGAAGAGAGAAGATATCCATGTTAGGCCTCAGCCTGTGCCTGGTTGGTCAACTGTCTCCTGATTCCTGCTCTCTCCCTGTTACCCAAACTGGCCTAAATTGGATAGCCTTTCCTGCCTCACCCACTGGGTCCTTAGCCTCCAGAGGAAGGGAGAGAGAGGAGGTAGAGAAGCCAGACAGGCTCAAGATGGCAATGGCTGTGGGGGAGTTTGGACAAGGGTTCCCTTCCCTTGTCTCGAATTCTTATTCCCAAAGTGCTCACTCCCAAAGAGCAGGACATGGGGAAAAGTGCTGGCAGAGGGGAGGGGCAACTACCTCCCTGACCCCCAACAACACCCTTCCGTGGCTGTGTGGCTTGCAGGTGAGATCAGCAGAAGCTAGACTCTTGATTGTAGAGTCTGGTCATTATAGGATCCTTAAAATTCTGATCTTATATGGAAAACTGGGCAGCACATTATTCTGGGAAGATGGTCTAGGGTGTTTGTTAGGTTCTCAGGGAAGATTCTGGAAAGCCAACACGAGCTATCAGTTATTAAGCAACCCAGTATATGCCAGAAGCCATCCTTAGCACTTCACAGGCATTATGTTCTACTGGGGAGGGCCAGAATAGAGAAGGTTCTATTCTTTCATTTGTTCATTTAACCTCCAACTCTCTGCTGAACACCCTGGTTTGTGACAGAAACTATGCTAGGCATGAACATATCATCATACATCCTTCTTTCATCCCTCCAAAATGCCCCAGATGAGTTTAAGAAATCATTAAGTCTAAGGGTACCAGATAGGACCGTCAAGGTGACCAGACCCTGAAACATCACTTTATTATTTTTTATTTACATTTTTTAATATCTTTATTCATTTATCTATTTTTATGTAGTGCTGAGGATCGAACAAGCGCTCTACCACTGAACTATAGCCCCAGCCCTCAATGGTCATTCTTTTTTTTTTAGAGAGAGAGAGAATTTTTAATATCTATTTTTTAGTTTTTGGTGGACACAACATCTTTGTTTGTATGTGGTGCTGAGGGTCGAACCCGGGCCGCACGCATGCCAGGCGAGCGTGCTACTGCTTGAGCCACATCCCCAGCCCCTGAAACATCACTTTAAATCTTTCTTCTTCTTCTTCTTCTTCTTCTTCTTCTTCTTCTTCTTCTTCTTCTTCTTCTTCTTCTTCTTCTTCTTCTTCTTCTTCTTCCTCTTCCTCTTCCTCTTCCTCTTCCTCTCCTCCTCCTCCTCCTCCTTCTTCTTCCTCCTCCTCCTCCTCCTCCTCCTCTTCTTCTTCCTCCTCTTCCTCCTCCTTCTTCTTCTTCTTCCTACTGAGGATAAACCCAGAGGTACTTAACCACTGAGCCACACCCCACTCCATTTTTATTTTTCATTTAGAGACAGGGTCTCACTAAGTTGCTTAGGGCATTGCTAAGTTGCTGAGGCTGGCCTCAAACATGTGATCCTTCTGCCTCAGCCTCCTGAGCTGCTGGAATTACAGGCATGCGTCACCATGCCTGGCTCCTGAAGCATCACATTTGGTCCAGGACTGAAATTACCAACAAATTTGGGTTAGTCTTGCACTAATGAGGGTCTTTTTACTCAAGAAGACAAAACAGAAAGTCAAAATGAGGGTATATGCCCCTTGTCTTTCTGGAAGCATAAAAATTGAGACAATGTCCTCACAATGCCTGTAATGGTTTGGAAGTGAGGTGTTCCTCAAAAGCTCCTGTTACTGAAAGAATATTCAGAGATAAAATAATTAGATTATGAGAGTTATGTCCTAATTAGTTCATCATAGTTTGAATGGACTGACTGGATGGTAACGGTAGGTAAGTGGGGTGTGGCTGAAGGAGGTGGGTCACTGGGGGCGTGGCCTGGAAGGGTGCATCTTCTTTCTCTTTCTGTTTCCTGATCCCATAATGAGTTGAGCACCTTTCCTTTGCTGGGCCCTTCTCTTCAACTTGGGCCCAAAACAATGGAGTTGGCCATCTACACACCTCTAAAACCATGAGCCCCAAATAACCTTTTCCTCCTCTAACACATTCTTGTTGGATATTTTGGTCACAGTGATACAAAAGCTAACTAAAACAATTTTTCTTCATGATTATGGATTTTGGAAGTTAATAGGTATTTCATAAAGAAGTATAGCACAGTGCACACTGTGAATTCCCTAAGATCAAATCCTGGCTTTGCCACTTGCCAATTATGTAACTTTGGGACATGGATTCATTTCTCTAAGCCTTAGTTTTACTACCTGTAAAATGGGGATAATAAGTGTGCCTACATAACAGGTCATTGTGAAGATTAAATGAGTGAATAACTGTAAAATGCTTGCAAGAGTGCCCCCAACAGGTGTTTGCCAGGCTTCTTTCTCCTTGCCTTCTATCCTCACTTCATGTGGGCCTTTTCTCAAGCACAGACCAACACTTTGGGTTCTTGACTAAGGAAGGGGTCAGGAAAAAGAGTCATTTAGGATGGGCCAATGGCCCCGCTTCTACATGCCCCCCAGAGTCATCATTCTCAAAACAAGTCACTCCTCTGCTCATAGACTTGCCATGGCTCCCTGATGTCCTCAGGATAAATTGCAACTCCTGAACAGGGCCTCAACACATACCCACTCCTACTATCAAGACCACACCCAGGTCTCTTGTCTCATCTTTTACCACTTTATATCACTTTTGATGCCAAGGCCTCAGCCACATCAAATGTCAGTGTTAAAACAAGGCCTCCTCTTTCCCACCAATTTGCTCATGAAGCTCCATGCATCAGGAATGCCTGATTCCTGCTTCCCTTCCCATCAAATTCCCACTGATCAGCTGGGCACAGTGGCCACGCCTATAATCCCAGTGGCTCAGGAGGCTGAGGCAGAAAGATCATGAGTTCATAGCCAGCCCCAGCAACTCAGCAAGGCCCTAAGCAATATAGTGAGACCCTGTCTCAAAATAAAACCCAAAATGGCTGGGGATGTGGCTCAATGGTTAAGCACCCCTGGGTTCAATACCTGGTACCAAAAAAAAAAAAAAAAAAAAAAAAAATCCCATTGATCTATCATAGGACAATTTCACCAGAATGGAAGCTTGGGGGAGGCGGGCAACATGGACTTCCTCTTAGTCACTGCTGTATCCTCAACACCTGGAACCATCCCTGGGACATAATGGGTGTTCAATAGGTAGTTCCTGAATATTGACTGTGTGTTTATATCAGGATCCAATGTTACCTCGTCTGGGAAGCAGCCCAGGCAAAGCACATTGGTGCCAACTCCATGCTTGTCCACCCCTGCCACAATGCACAGCCCACCCCTTTGCCTGGGCATGGCTGCCTTGTCATTTCCTCACTGGTCCAGGGGTTGCTTGAGACCAGGAATCATAGCACCTCTTACATCTCACACAGTGTCTGGCTGTGCCCCTGTTAGACTCATGGAAGGAACTTCTCCAAGATGTCCCTGTCCCAGACTCAGTCCAGATCAATCAAAACTGACACTCAGGGATGGAGCCCAGGCATGGGCATTTTCAAAGCTCCCTCCAGGGTGACCCAAATGTGCCACTAGGAAGAACTGCTGTGGCCATCCAGTAGCCCTGACTCCTCCTGACCTGTGAGCTAATCACAGAGGGCAACAGTGCTTGCTCATAGGGATCCCAGAAAAGGGTCAGCCCTAAGCCAAGGAAGGAAACACAGAGATAGCCACACTGTTCCCCTGTGGCAGGAAGAATCAGGAGACTACTTTTGCAGCACAGTCTGCCATCTTTTTTTTCTTTTTTTGGTTTAAATTTTCTGTATTTTTGCCTTAATGTTCTTTATTTTTTAATTTGTTCTTTTTAGATATACACGACAGTAGAGTGTATTTGACATATTACACATACATGGAGTATAACTTATTCTAATCAGGCTCCCATTCTTGTGGGTGTACATGGTGTGCAGTTTCACGGGTAGTGTATTCATATGTGGACACAGGAAAGTTCTGTCTGGTTCATTCTGCTGTCTTTCCTATTCCTATCCCCTCTCCCTTCCTTTCATTCCACTTTTTCTAATCCAGTGGCATCTCTTTTGTCCTTTACTTTGAGCTCAGCAGGCTGCCCTCACAGTTGGGGGGCCTAAAACTAGAGAGGAAAATGTCCCCACCAGGCCAAAGAACCTAGTGTCAGTTAGTACATCCCTTGGGTCTATATGGCCTGCTCAGAAAGCAGCACTTGGACACCAGCATAAAGAGTCAGTCTGGTACAGTGGAAGGGCCTTGGACTTAGGAATGACCACGAGTCTGCATTCCTATATGCCAGGCCTCGTAGTGGACACTTATACATGCTGATCTACTGCATCCTCTCAATAACCCCAGAAGGTAGACACCATCATTCCTTTCACAGATAAAACTCCTGGGAGTCACACAAACCATATTGGAATATGTTCAGACTTGAGATCATATGAACATCTAGTGTGATCAAGTACCAAAGGCCAGAATCAAGTTCAAGTTTTCATGTCTACCAACCCGCCCTGACTAATGATGTGACTCATTAGCCAAGGTCAAAGCACCGTGTCTCTCACTCACTTGTGTGACATAAGACCAGTTCTGCTTCATTGATGGACCTGGCCACAGCCCCCTCCATTGGGTGGGGACAGAGGTGTTAGTGGCTGATGCAGATGGTTTTTAAGGGTTTTCCCCCTTGTGACAGCTGCCAGGTTCTGTGAATTTCTGACAAGCCAAAACAACCAACTGTTCCCAGCCTCCACAATCAGAGGAAATGCTTGGGGATGTCCTTGGCAGGGCTCAGAGCAACACTTGCTTCTTACCTCAGGCCCTGGGAGACAGCAGAGCCACAAACAGTGAATCTTTTATATCTGGTGCCAAGTGCTATTCTGAAAACTTTTCAAATAATCTGTTTAATCTTTATGACAGCCCTATGATCTAGGGACAAGTATCATCACCCCCATTTTACAGATGAGACAATGAAGCCTAGAATGGTTGGGTAACTTGCCTGAGGCCACACAAGGAGTAAATGGCACAGCCATGATTCAAAGTTTGGTCCCCTAGCACAGGAGTCTGTGTTCTTTTGGGTACCAGGGATTGAACTTGGGGGATACTTGACCATTGAGCCACATCCCCAGCTCTATTTTGTATTTTTTAAAAATGCTTTTATTTAATTGTAGTTGGACACAATAATTTTATTTTATTTATTTATTTTTATGTGGTGCTGAGGATCGAACCCAGGGCTTCACATGTGTTAGGTGAGCTCTCTACCGCTGAGCCATATCCCCAACCCCTTATTTTGCATTTTTTTTAGAGCTTCGAACTCATGATCCTCCTACCTCAACCTTCTGAACTGCTGGGACTATAGGTGTGCATCACTGTGCCTGGTTAGATTCTGGCTCTTTTTTGGGGGGTGTTTTCTGGGGATTGAACCCAGAGCCTTGTGCATGGGAGGCAAGCACTCTACCAACTGAGCTATGTCCCCAGCCCAAGATTCTGGCTCTTTTTAAAATGACTTTAAGTGGATAGGAGTTGTGCCCGCCCTTCCGGTCCTATCTGCTCATTGTCTGCAGCACAGGAGTCAGGCCAAGTCCTTTAGGACTCCTCCCACCCAGACCTAAACTCCAGGCTAGGTGACAAACTTGTCATATGACTTCTCAGCAGCCTGCATTTCCCTTCTCAGTACTCATCCCAACAGTCATGAAATCCTTTGGGTATTAATTATTGAATATCTTCCCTCCGACTTGATTGACCCTCTATGAGAGTATCTATAGTCTGTGTCTCTTTTGCTCCCGTGTCCCAGACCTTGGCACTGTGCTTGGCATGTGGGAGGTATTCAACAAAAATGTGTTGAGAACAGTGCATGGTGGCACACACCAAGAATCCCAGTGACTTGGGGGCTGAGGAAGGAAGAGCAAGTTCAAGGCCAGCATGGGCAACTTAGCAAGACCCTGTCTCAAATAAAAAATTTTAAAAAATGGCTATGGATATAAGTCAGTGGGAAGAGAACCCCTGGGCTCAATCCCCAGTATAACCAAAGGAAAAAAAAAGTGTCCCTGGAGAGGGTGAGTGAATGCCTGCCTCCTGGCTCCCTGGGATAGGGGAGCTTAGTGTCTAGCAATAAGGTTTGAAGGGCACAGCTCCCCACACTAGGCCCTGGGTTGAAGTGGGCAACCAGTCCGTGCTCTCTGGTATATTGCACATCTCACTGCAAGGCCCCTGTGAGAGCACACCTCCTTCCTTTCTTCATTCCTGTCCTCCCCCATCTGCCAGGAGAACTGCTCAGTGGGCACCAACAAGAGAAAAGGCACGCCTGCCTGGCTGAGACCTCCTGATGCCAGAAGAGACTGGAAGTAGGCAGGGCTGCCCCAGTGCCCACCAAAACCAGCTGCCAATCTTCATGTGTCCCAGGATCCATGCTGGCAGAGGCACAGGAGTGTGTCCTAGTGCCTTACCAGGGGCCCCTGGAAGAAAAAATTCTCAGGGGATCTGGGAGGCCCTGGAGGAGGAAGCCTCATTATTAGACATTAATGAGCCACATCATCCAAGAGCTGGGAATGATATAGGGACATAAGCCTCATAGCTGTGAAGCAGAAAGAAAAAAGTGGATAAATGGCGATGCTCCACTTCCTAAGCTGGGAGGTACAGTCCCAGATGTTCATTTCATTATTGTCCTTTAAACTGAACACAAACATTCTACCGATTTTTTTGTATATATATATATATATATATATATATATATTTTGTCACTTAAAAAATGTTGCTGGGCATAGTGGCCTGGCATAACAGTGACTCAGGAAGCTGAGGCAGGAGGATTGCAAGTTTGAGGCCAGTCAGGGCAACTTGGCAGGACACTGACACGAAAAATAAAATAAAATAAAAAGGACTGTGGACATGAGTGTGCTGAGTTCAATCCTCTATCTATATCATACAACCACCCCCCCAAAAAAAAAAGAAAGAAAAGAAATAATTAAAGCTGTCTAATATTGTCTTTAAACACATATATTACAGAATTCAGTTTTCTGGGTTAATTTTCCAGCTCTGCCACTTGCTAGATGCCTGACCTTGGGCTAGATACTCAATTTCCTCAGAAGTAAAATGGAGTTAAAATGGGCTCTGGCCACCATAAGGGGGATGGGAATGAAAAATAGAAGTTCATTGGATTAGACAAAAGGGAATGAAGGGAAAGGAGCCTTCCCTTCATTTTCTATTCCCACGGGAATGGGAAAGACAGTGGAATGAATCAGACAGAACTTGTCTATGTTCATATATGAATACCCGGCCAATGAAAGTCCACATCATGTACAACCACAGAATGGGATCCTGATTAGAATGAGTTATATTCCATGTATGTATGATATGTCCAAATTCACTCTACAGTCATGTCTAACTAAAATGAATAAATAAAAAAATGGGCCCTGATTCTAAGGTTTGCTGGATTCTAAGAATTGTGCATTAATAGAACTGTTCTTATTAATGCACAATTCTTTTAACATTAACAATTCTGTTAATATGATGTGTAGAGAGCAGGGTCTGGGATACAGTAGGCATTCAATAGGTGTCAGCTGATATTAGTCTACATGTTCTCAAGGAGATCAAAATGCCTCTGTGTGTAGGTATGGCTATAACTGCACAGGGATCAAGAGCTAGGCATATAAAAAATGACATCAAGAATGAACCAAAATATGAACAGGCATCCCATCTGGAGGGCGGGGTTTGGAAAAATGGATTTTTTGCTTTCCTTATTTTTTCTGTACCTCTTATATTTTCTGTCATGAGCCTGATTAACTTTTGTAAGCAGAAAAACAATTGTGAAAAATTTCATCTTTGCCCTAATTGGCTCATTGATGTTAAAATCGCCCAAACATAAATGCAAATGCATTTGAAAGGGGTCCTAGCACGTATCTCCTGAGGGAAGGCACTGAGGGGTGCAGGGCCCCTTGGAGAAATCCCTCCCTCCAGACTGAGGACACTTCACTGTCTCTGTTCCCCTAGGGAGGTTCCTCCCCTGACTCATCCCCCACCAGGCCACAGGGTCCTATGGAGCCCTGGCAAGAAGAGTGGCAGAGGAGGGGCCGAACTCTGGAGGGCCTCTGAGCTGCCAGCCCTGGTTCACTCCTCCCTGCTCTCCTGTCAGGTCATAGGAGATGGCATTAGTACCAGCTCAGTGAAGTCCCAGCTGCTTCAGAGCTGCTGCCTTCCTGCTGGTGGGTGGAGGAGGGCAACAGACCCAATTGTCCCCAGAATAGAGAACTCGTGTAAGAGCAGGGAGGCATATATGGGGAGAGGACTAGGCCCCAAGGGGTGTCCAGGCTGGCTGCTGGGAGGTGGCTGGGGAGACTGGCCTGAGGGGAAGCAGAGCTGGGTTTCTGCCCGGCTGGCAAATTGGAGCTGAGGAAGCAAGAGAGGCCTGGATCTCGGCTGGATCAGCTCCAGGGCTCTGGGACAGAAATAGGCCAGGCCACTGGGTTTCCAGATCAGTCCTGCTCCGCCTGCCTGGCTGGGCCACTCACAAGCCGGGAGCCACGTGGATGGAGGATGGAGAAGGCCTCTCTCAGCGCCTGGCTGGGCAGGAAGATGGAGCAGACAGAGCAGGCCCTGCTGCCTCCACCCTCTGTCCCCTCATTTGGCCTAGTCTTTACACGATTCCTCACCAGTTGATGTCATATTCAATATTTGTCGACTGCCTCCCCTTCTAGAAAGGACACTCCTTACAGGCAGGGACTTTGTCCCTTCTGTTCACTGCAGCAGGCATCTCAAGGCCTCCGTGCAGTATGTGCCACCCAGCAGGTGCTTGATAAATCATTTTTGAATGAGCAAGTGAATGGCACAACCCTGTCCCCCACCTGGGGCTTGTGTGGTAGATTAGGGCATACAGCACTAAGAATTACCTTCATTTTGGTAGATGAGAAAGTGGAGGCCCAGGGAGGTAAAAGGACTTGCTTAATGCCACAAAGCTGGAAGATGACAGCTCTTAGATTTTAACTGGGGTGACCAACATGAATATACCTTTTCAGTATTACAAGGTTTTTTTTTTTTTTGGATACTGGGGATTTAACCCAGGGGTGCTTAACCACTGAGCCACATCCCCCAGCCCTTTTTTGGATTTTTTTTAAAGACAGGGACTCACTGAGTTCCGTAGGGCCTCTCTAAGTTGCTGAGGCTGGCTTTGAACTTGCAATCCTTCTGCCTCAGCCTCCCGAGCCACTGGGATTACAGGCATGCACAACTGAGCCCAGCCCACAATGCTTTTTTTTTTTTTTTGAGAGAGAGAGAGAGAGAGAGAGAGAATACTTTAATATTTATTTTTTAGTTTTTCGGTGGACACAACATCTTTATTTTATTTGTATGTGGTGCTGAGGATCGAACCCAGCGCTGCGCGCATGCCAGGCAAGCGCACTACTGCTTGAGCCACATCCCCAGCCCCCACAGTGCTTTTTTGAAAGAAAGTAGGTTGGGTATTTGGCAGGTAACATCTGGGAACCCCTATAGGCACAAATACTACAGAGACAAAGAGCTGGCCTTGAGAGAGCCATGTTCAGGGATCCTTGGGATGAGTTTGGGGAACTTCTCCCTACTGCTGGTGAAACTTACTTAGGAGCAGGCTGCAGGCATTGGTCACGTGGGGCCTCAGAAAGCCCTGGCTTTAGTGAGGGAGCTCAGATCCAGCCATTCCTACTGACTAAGACTCAGTCTTCCAAGATATGAAATGGGTAGAGGGTATGGAAATAGTGTTTCATCTTAGACTGGGTGACCACAGTGCATGTGGCCTCCTTTGGTGACTGGATTATAGCCTAAATGGGGAAAACAATACCAACCAAGGGCCCAATTAGAAGGTGGCAGGGGGAAGAAAGCAGGAAGAAGGTCACAGCTTCTACAGAGAAGGTGGCCTGAGTCACTACTAGGTCCTTTGTACCCACTGAGACCTGTCTCCTTTCCATGCCATCCCTGTGTGACCTAAGTATCTGGGATGGCCACCATGCCAGCCTCTGCAGGACAGAGGGCTATCCCTTTTTGCATGCCATGAAGAATGTTCTGGTCTGCCTGCCCTCCCAGGCAGTGAGTAAAAGGGCTTTGGCTATTTCCTCACATCCTACAATCTCCAGACAGAAACATTTTGGCTGAGATGGAGAATTCCTCCCTCTGGGTCTGAAGTAGCTATTCCAGCTAACCAGGTCAAGTATTGTCCTCAGGCCCTCTGAGAGCAGAGTCATCTGTCACTTTCCTAGGCCCCTTTTCAATGGGAAGCCCATGGCTGTCTAAGAGCACACTCTTGCTAGGACCTGGAACACACGCACACATGCAACCTTTAGCCTTCAACCTGAAAATGCAACCCCATGGGCCCCGTGGGGCTTTGCAATCCTGTCATTCAGAGCGGCTTGTATTGGGCAGGATTGCTGGCTTTTGGCTGAGTGGGCACTGTTTCAGACTTGCAGGGCCTGAGAAGATGTAGCCAAAGGCCCCACAGGTACTGGGTGACATGAGGCAGGTGTTCTGGCTGGGAAAGAAACCCTTTCACAGTAGCCATTGCCTGCCCCTGGCCTGCAACGGAAAGCAGAGAATGGGGTGCTCAATAGACCTCAGCCTACCTAGCTTGGTTAGGCAGGGCTTGGCTGGCAGGAAGAGGTTTCCTGGGGGTCTTGGGGTCCTCTCCTCGAGCTTAGGCAGACAGCAGCCATGGGGGTTTGGAATTTTTGCTCAGTAGCCTGCTTTCTTTTGACCCAGCTTACTGGGAAGCAGGGAATTGGAACTTGGTGTAGATGACCAAGTAGAATTAGGAAGGAAGGTCAAGATGGCACCAGCCTCAGTGAGAGTGAAGGCAGAGCAGAGGCTGAGGGAGGCCAATACGAAAAATGGTTCAGGAGAAAGGGGGAAGGGTGGCCAACTGCATGTGAAAGGGATTATAGGGCCTTTGGTGGGTCCCACAATTCTCTTGAGCCCTTTTCCCAGTGGCTCCTCAACCCAGCTCATAGGCGAGGCATGCTGGCCTTTAAAGATCCTAAGAACCTAGGAAGAAAGAAGAAAAAACAAACCAGGGTTCTGTGGTCCTCTCACCAAGCTGTGGGACTAGCTCTGGTGCCATGCTGGGAGCCCCTGAGCAGCAGTGTTTGGAGAAAAAAAAGTCTTCCCAACTGTTAAGCCAAATTGGTTACAGGTCTAGTTTGGTATTCAGTCTCTCAGCACCAGGGAGGCTTTTAGTGGAGGACTGCCTTTGGTGGCCCAAGCCTCCGGGCCCCCTCAGCTGATTGCCACCCAAATAGTGTTTTTTTTTTTTTTTTCTTCTGTGAATCTTGACTGAGAAAGGTTGGGATGAGGGAGGGAGACAAAGGCAGAGAGAAGAGGGACGAAATGGGGAGGAGGGTCTGGTCACAGCTGGGCAGCCTTAGGCAGGCTCCCTCCCACTTGGCTCCCAGCAATGTGTCCCAACCTCAGTCTGCCCATTCTCTTGGCCCTGCTGGTCTTTTTCTTCTGCTGGCCCTCTGCCTTCTGCTGACTTTGTCCTTTGTCTCTTCCTTGTCTTCCTTGCTTCTTCTTCTTCTTCTTCTTTTTTTTTTTTTTGGTACCATATCCCTCAACCACTGAGCCACATCCCCAGCCTTATTTTGTGTTTCATTTAGAGACAGGGTCTCACTGAGTTGCTTAGGGCCTCCCCATTGCTGAGGCTGGCTTTGAACTTGAGATCTTCCTGCCTCAGCCTCCTGAGCCGCTGGGATGACAGGCCTGCACCCCCACACCTAGCTGCTTCTGTCCTGTCTCCTTTGTTTCTGCCTCTAGGCCTTCCCTGTCCTATCTTCCCCCTCTCTCCGTCTCTCCAATGCCATGTCCGTTTCTCTTTCCCAGTCTGTCTCTCTTTCTCTGCTCTTCAGTATCCCTCTGACTCTGGTCTGCCTCCCTCTTTCTCTGCTTCCCTCTGTTCTCTGTCACTCTCTGTCTCCCAGCCTTTTAAAGCCTCTCTGATTCCTACTCTGTGCATGGGAGGCCTGCTCTGCTCTGTCCCTGGGGACTGGCTGGCCACTCCTGGAAGCTGGAGGCCGGGGGGCAACCTCTACTCTTTCCTCAGAAGATATGATGGAAGCCCAAACTGCTGGGCTCCATGGCCTAGCGGGACACTTGGGCCTGCCTGGGATCTGGAGCCTGACACCATTTTTAGGGGAAGGGGAGGGGACATAGGTGCAGAGTGAAGACACAGCAGAGGCTGAGGGAGGTCAATACGAAAAATGGTTCAGGAGAAATGAGGACCCCATGGCACCCCCACCAAGTTCCCCCAGGCCTCTCTGAACCATTTCTTTCACTCCAGCTCATTCCCATAAGCTCTTGGTTTGGCAGTTGGAAACTGGCCTTTGGCCAGGCCTGTGTCACACAGGAAACTGATGGCCAGAGTGACAAAGCCCACTGTCATGGAGGCCTCCTGCTTCAGCCATGCCAGGACCCTTGGACAGTAGCAGGGATTTGGCATTTGACCTGTAAATTCCAGCTCTGCATCTGTGATCATGCAAACTTAAGCTAGCATAGGTACCTTTGTGAGCACTGGCTCCGTATACCCTAAACTTAACTCAAAGGGTGGTTTTAAAGAGTAAAGAGAATGATGTTGGAGGTGCCAGCACTATGCTTGGCACAATGAGGGGCTGAATAGGTAGGACGTCCCTCCCTCTATCTCCTCCTCTTCCTCCTCCTCTCTTCCTTCACCTTACTTTGCAGTTGGGCTGATGAAATGAAGACTGGCCTGAAGATTGTGGCACATCTGTAGTCAAGTTAGAGAACGTCTCTGGACCTTGGCTGCGTCCCTGATTCTTCCTGAGTGTTAGTAGGAGGTGGGGGGAGGGGGCTCATGGTAGTGGAGATGGTGGTGGCAGGGCCAGGACAGCCCCCAACCCCCCAAGGTCAAGCTGGGTGGGCAGCTGGTGGTACTGGGCAGCCCTGGGTCTGAGAATGTGTGATCTACCCCCCACGAGGCTTTGAGTCATAGACAAACAGTCCTGCAGTCCCGCCTCCCTCATGCCCCAGCCACAGACACACTTGGAATTTCCAAAGTTTGGTTTTTGCTATTTTTCATTGTAGTGAGTTTCTGGAACACCCACCACCAGGGCCAGTCTAGGAAGGGTGCGCTCTCCCTTAGGGAATTTGAGGTCTATACTGTGGGGCCTAGGGCAGTTGTTCCATGACCCCCCACAGGCTGACAAATGAGACTTGGAGGCTCAAAGAGAGGGAATGACTGTCTGCAGGGTGCTCTGCAAGTCAGTGACAGAGCTGGCCTGAGAATTAAGGCCACTTGACTAGGGGCCCTGTGTTCACTCATTTGTACCTCCTTGCCATGTGCTCACTCTCTCTGTGTCCTTTTACCCCTCTGTCTGTCCCTCACTGTCCTTCTCTCTCCCTCATCCACTATGGAATGCATTCTGAGCAGGCCAGGCTTGGTGACACATGCCTGTAATCGCAGCAGCTTGGGAGGCTAAGGTGGGAGGATTGCAAATTCAAGGCCAGCCTCAGCAACTTAGTGAGGCCCTAAGCAACTTAGCAAGACATTGTCTCAAAATGAAAATAAAAAGGGCTGGGGATGTGGCTCAGTGGTTAAGCACCCTGGGTTCAATCCCTGGTATGAAAAAAAAAAAAAAAAAAAGCTTCTGAGTGGTTGAGATTTTCAACTAATTGGAACTTCTTTTAGAACTTTCTGCCCTGCATTGTCAAAGGTGAGCAGCGTGCTGCACATGGAAACTCAGTCTTCTGTGGAGTAGCCTCCTATCTGCCTCCTTTGCCAGGAAGTTCTGATGCCATATCAGGCCACCATACAGGCAGACCCAGCCTCACCTGGCCCTGGGTGTTCCTGAGATAGGACATCAAGGTCCCTCTTCCTATCTGCCCACCTGCCTCACCAACAAAGCTCAGGGTAGAACTGTAACTGAACTAGAACTAGAACTTGGGGGAAGGGCTGGAAAATCCTGCCCAGATTTGAGGCAGGAATTCATGAACTTGTGACCTGGCCCCTGAGGACACTCCCTAGACTCAGCCTCCAAGTTGAGCAGGCCTAAGTAGCAGAGTCAGTGAGCAGAACAAAAATCTGTCTGTCCCGTACCAAGGAACCAAATGGTGGGAGGTCTTGACTAGAGTCACATAGGTGGTGTATACAGCACATGATCACATATTCTGATGTCAACTTGACCCAGATGCCTTGTTCTAGAGGGGGTGGAGAAGGGTCTGTCATGGGGCACTTTTCCAGTGGGACTGTCCCATTCTGCAATGGAAGGAGAGCCCTGGGCAAAGCATAAACCTGGGAGGAGACTATTACAGTTTAGATCTGGAATGTTCTCCAGAGTCCCGTGTGTTAAAGGTTTGGTCCTCAGTGCAGCATGATGAAAGATGGGCTTTTATGAAAATATTGGATCGTGAGGACTCTGACATCATCCATGGATTATCCCCTGATGGTTTCCTAGCTGGATGACATTATTGGAAGATGGTGGAAACTATTGGAGGTTGAACCTAGTTGGAGGAGGTAGGTCACTGGTTGCATGCCCTGAAAGGGTATATTTTGTCCATGTCCCCTTCCTCTCTCTCTTTGCTACCTGGCTGCCATGAGCTGAGCAGCTTTTCTCTGCAACACCCTTCTGCCATGATGTTCTGCCTCATCTCAGGCCCAGAGCAATGGAACCAGCCGACCATGGACTGAGTCCTCTGAAATCATGAACCCAAAGAAATCTTTTCTTCTCTAAGTTTATTTTCTTAGGTATTCTGTCACAGTGGTGCAAAGCTGACTCACACATTGTCAGATCTCAGTTTCAATCCTAGTTAGGATGTCCATGCTGGGGGACCTTGGCCAAGTTACTTAATCTCTCTGAGCCTCAGTTTAGCCATCTATAAAATGCCCTACCCCCTCACTGTTCTAGATTCTAGTGGGCAGTGCCTACTAAGCACACATGATCAGTGGATGTGTCGGGCAAAAGAAATTAGGAAGGAAGGTCAAGATGGCACCAGCCTCAGTGAGAGTGAAGGCAGAGCAGAGGCTGAGGGAGGCCAATACGAAAAATGGTTCAGGAGAAAGGGGGAAGGGTGGCCAACTGCATGTGAAAGGGATTATAGGGCCTTTGGTGGGTCCCACAATTCTCTTGAGCCCTTTTCCCAGTGGCTCCTCAACCCAGCTCATAGGCGAGGCATGCTGGCCTCGTGTAATGAGGCAGTCAGCGAGGGAGCCAGCAGCACAGGATTTGGGGTTAGCTGACTGGAAACTCCGTGTGAGTCAGCAGTGGGATATGGCAGCCCGGAGAGCTCCCGTGTTAACAGATGGCTAGGGGCCAGCAGCGGGAGTGCATCCCTCCTGCTCATGGGAGCAGGTCCCTCTGGAGGTGGGATGGGTCGGCCATGGTCAAAGTGGTACCTGTTTAGGGAAGAGGGAACAGGCTACAATGGAGACGACTGAGTTCTTGGCCCTCGGGACTCACCAGCAAGGTCAGCAGCCTATACAGTGTCAAAGTGCAAATTGGCAAAAACGGTGGGGGGCTCCTTTGGGTGTCTGCAGACTTGCACCAGAGACCAGGGCTTCATTTGAGCTCCCACTAGCTCCTTCAGCTGGGTGCCTTCATGTCTATCCTAAAGTCCCTAAATTTGCTTACCCAAGCTTTTTTCGTGCAGGCTGCAAATGCTTATAGAACTCATGCTGTGTGAGCAGCTTCCCTCTGCCACACCCTCTGCCATGATGTTCTGCCTCATCCCCAGCCCAAAGCAATGGAGCCAGCCAACCGCGGACTGAAACTATGAGACAAAATAAATCTTTTCTTCTCTGAGTTTATTTTCTTAGATACTTTGTTGCAGTGATGCAAAGCTGTGATAGGGGCACTGTTTGAAATATTGAGGAGATCCCCCGGAACGGGGGATGCTCAGTTAGAAGACAGCCTTATAATCCATCTACAATGTTCTCTGACTGAAGACAATATAGACTCCTGCTCAGGACCAAGTTTTGAATCATTGATATTTATTGAGTGTCCTCCAAAAGTGTCCCCCAGTTTATGACTGACTGGTTGTGTGACCTTACATAACTCACTTTCCCTCTCTGAACCTCAGTTTCTCCATCATCAAATGGAAGCTTAGGTTAGAACTGTAAAGGGCTCTTCTAGCTTCTCCAGTCCTGCAAGATAGTGGGGAAGGGGAGCAGACACTTATTATGTGGCCCAAGGTGAGGGTTTGGCATACAGAACCTTGGCTGTTACTTTTAGCCTGAGACTTCAGCCAGATTTCCATCTTTCTTTCCAGTTCTCTGAGCAGTCCTGCTTTGGCCACTCTAGTCTCACATACTCTGCACCCATCCTGGGCTGTCCAGGCGCCACACCTCATCAAGGGTGTCTCCTATCGCTACTCAGTGAAGCTCTTCATTGTGGATGTGCAGAAAGATCTTAAGCATAAGATGGATGGAGGGAGGGGCTTATCCCCTATGTTTTCCACCCACATCTCAACCTAGAGTGTCATATTTGCCAGAGAACCGTAGGAAGGGGCTACTGTTGTCAAGGGTTCTGAGATACATTCTCACAGCTCTGGGTCCTGGGGATTTTCTGTTGCTCCCACCAAGAGCATTTCTCCCCAGGAAGCTGCGTTTAGGGGCATTTCTGAGCATTGGCTTTGCTATATTCTGAACATATCCCCCCAAAATTCAAAACCATGAAAACTAATCTCCAAAGCAGTACTTTTAAGGGGAGGCTTTGGAAAGACATTGGGTCATGAGGGCTCTGCCCTCATAAGTGGAATTAATGCCCATTGTTATGTATAACTAAAAAGAACCAATAAAAAATCAGGAAAAACCTCTTTGCTCTTCTTCCATGTAAGGACACAACTAAAAAGTACCATGTTTTATTTTTATTGTTATTTTTTGGTACTGGAGATTGAACCCTGGGACGCTTAACCACTGAGCCACATCCCAGCCATATTTTTGTATTTTGAGACAGGGTCTCACTAAGTTTGCTTAGGGCCTTGCTAAGTTTCTGAAGCTGGCTTTGAACTCATGATCCTCCTGCCTCAGCCTCGTGAGCCACTGGAATTACAGGCATGTGCCATCATGCCCAGCAACAGGTGTTATTTTTAGAGCAGAGAGTGTGCCCTCATCAGCCCCTGAATCTGCTGGCACCTTGATCTTGGACTTCTGAGCCTCCCAAACTGCAAGGAATACATTTCTCCTAGTCATAAATTACTCTGTGTAAGGTATTTTGTTATAGCAGCTTGAACTAAGAACAAACTTTGAAGCTGAATTGACCTGTGTTCACAACCCACCTCTGCCCCTCTTCCTAACTATGCCATTTTGGATTTCTTAGGTCCTACTTTAGAATTTCAGTTGCACCCACTATATAATGGGAGCATGGAGTCCTAACTCTTGGAGCCATGAGAGATCAGAAAGAGGATATGTGTCTAAGTTGCCTGACAAAGGTCAGAGGCCCAGCTCCCTTTGTCTGGCAGAATTCTGCTGAGCTAGGTGCTTGCACCTCTAGTCTCCTGTGTCCTAAGAGCTCCTCTTGATTTACAAAGCATGAAGTATCATCCTTTGTTTTGGAAGCTTTCCCAGTGATTTCCTACCCCGGATTTCTCCAAACATCCCTCCTCTCTAACCCAGTCCCCTTTGATCTCTCTGGGTCCTTTGTTTTGTCATTCATCTCCATGTGGGCAGCATCAGCAGAGCCCTCATGTGTCCAACAAGCCACACCCCAGCCAATCTTAGGGCTCCCCAGCTTGATAAATCTGGGGTAAAATGTTGGATGGCGCTACTCACGTCTCTCGAAGGCACCTGTGTCCTCAAGAAGTGAGCTGGCTGCTTACTGGACCTCTTTTCCTCATTCTCGTTTGTCCCCTTCTTAGAACACATGGCTTTCAGGTTCTTATCCTTGTTTCCTGAGCAAGGTACTTCACTTAAGGGACAGACAGCACATGGCTTAAGAACATAGACTTTTTTTTTTTTTTGTACTGGGGATTGGACTCAGGGGCACTCAACCACTGAGCCACATCCCCAGCTTTTCTTATATTTTATTTAGAGATAGGGTCTTGCTGAGTTGCTTAGCGCCTTGCTAAGTTGCTGAGGCTGGCTTTGAACTTGCAATCCTCCTGCCTCAGCCTCCAAAGCTGCTGGGATTATAGGCATGAAGAACATAGACTTTTTAGTTGGGAAAACCTGGGTTCTATTCCCTGCCCTGCCACTTGCTACCTTGGAGATCCTGGTCATGTGGCTTGGCTCTTCTGACCCTCACTCTACCTATCTGCAAAATGGGGGTGATATCTGTAGTCCCTCTTTCAAGACTCTGTAAAGATTCACATGGACTGTGTGCGGTGACTATATCCCACATAGCAAGCACTGGACTAATTCATGCCTTTTCAAAAAAGTATTTCAGATTCAAAAAAGCACATTCCTGGTAACCTCAGTGAATCAGGAGGTTGAGGTAGGAGGATCAAAAGCTTCAGGTCAGCTTGGGCAACTTAGTGAGATCCTCAAAATAAAAATAAAAATAAAAAAGTAAAAAGGGCCAGGGTTATATGGCTCAGTGATAAAGGCACCTGTGGGTTTGATCCCCAATTCCATAAAATAAAAAAAAAATGATTTCATGAAATATCAGGCATATTGCAGAGATACAGTAAATATTCTTTGGATTGATGCTTGGTTCTCAGCAAAAGTCAAGATGCAGCTGCCTTTAGTCTGAGTATTTTGTAGGTGCTCCATAGGCTCCATAGTACCCTAAAGTTTACCTTGTTTACCTGTGCCATGGCAGCCTGGACACCCTTTGCCTCTTCACTGGAGGGCCAACAGGGGTCTCTGAAATGACCCTGTGGATGGGGTAAAAGGAGCAGGCTCTGTCCAGGGTGAGGGCCCTGGGAAGCTTCTAGCACGGTGTGTTAATGCAGGCTGGGAGGTCAGGAGCCCCGGGCCAGCCAATGAGACTTGAAAGCTTAGTCCCAGCCTAGTAGAAGGGTAAGGGTGATGCTCCAACATGAGGCTGACCTGAACTTAGTTCCAATGCTGCCATTTACTGGCTGGGTGGCTCCAGGCTCCTCTCTGGTCTGTGAAATCGGGCTCATGTTGTCTGCTGTGCTCATCAACCAGGTTGGGGTTGAGGATGCAATGTTATAGCAAGAATGTATAGATACAATGGAGTGTGGGACCCAAGTGCCTGCCCTGGGAAATCAAATGAGAACTTGGAACATCTTTTACAGAAGGCAGCAGAGTAAAGAGGAAACCTTGGACCTGGGCTCAAATCTTGGTTCTATAACTTTGGGGCTGTGTGACCTTAGGTAAGTTACTGAACATCTCTGAATCTGGTTCCTCATGTGAATGCATACTCTATTATCATGAAGGCATAATGGAATGATTCAGAAAGCATAGTTGGCCTGTGGGAAATGCCAATGCCCATGTCGGAAGGTGTCAGGACATCTCAAGAGGAACTTCCAAAAGTCCCAAACAGGAAAATGCCAAGGTGGGCATGAAACAATTAAGAATTAATTGCCTCTAATCAGCAAATAGTATTGGAGTCCCCTTTCCAAGCCAGGTCCCCAAGCTTGGTGCTGGGGATTCTTGGAGGAGTCCCAGAGCCCATTCTGAGACTGAATTGGAGCACCCTTCTTATGGGGCTGGTGTCCTGGCAGCCATCTCAGGCCTGGGATCCCTCCCCAGGGGCTGTAGTCTAGTCTTTCCCACCCTAGTGCCCACCTGGGACTCGCAGTGCTCCAGGAGAAAACTCCCCTGGCCAGAGTCTGCCACCCCAGAACATGGTTTCTCCTTCTCTGACCCCAATCCACAATGTCACTTGAAGCAGATGGAATGAGAGTGGCAAGCTAGGAAAGAGCTGTGGAAGCTTGGTCTGGATGCCAGGGAGCAGTGACAGTAAAGTGAGGGCCCCTGCCTGCCCTCCTGGGGGTCGTGCTCCGGCAGAGGGGTGCATGTTGGAAAACAGGCACAGGAGAGGATCGGTGTGGTAGGATGTTATTATGATTTGGATGTGAGGTGCCCCCCAAAAGCTCAGCTGTGAGACAATGCAAGAGAGTTCAGAGGACAAATGATTGGGTAGTGAGAGTCTTAACCCCATCAGTGATTCAATCCCCTGATAGTGATTAACTGAGTGGTCACTGAAGTGGTAAGGTGTGGCTGGAGGAGGAGGGTCATGGGCCAATTCTTTGGGATATATATTTGTATTTGCAAGTGGAGCCTCCCTCTGCTTCCTGATCATCATGTGAGCCCCTTCCCTCCACCACACTCTTCCGCCATGATGTTCAGCTCATCTCGAACCTTGAGGAATGGAGCCTGCTGTCTATGCACTGAGACCTCTAAAAACATCAGCCCCCAAGTAATCTTTTCCCCCTCTACAATTGTTCTGGTTGGGTCCTTCCATAGTGCAGCAAAAAAGCTGACTAAAACAGAGACTATTTTCAATCAGGTGGCAAGGAACTCTTCCCATTTGGTGGCACAGGATACAGAGGAACAGACTGACCCAAGGTCAGCCAGCAAGGTTCTGGAACATTCCAGAGGTGTGCCACTCCTCTCTGCACCATGCTGTTTCCAGGGTCTCCTCACACTTTCTCCACAGCCTTGTCCTGCTCGTGCCCACCCCTCTGCAGGGACAGCCCAGCTGGCTAGCCCTTTCTTCTCTCAGGCAGCAGAAGCTGCTGGGACGATCTGAACTCCAGCCAGCCAGGGCGCTCTCGGGTCCCTCCCTGCCCAGTCGTGGGGAGGAGGCTCAGGACCCTCTCCACAGTGGGGGCATGTTGGGGGCCAGGAACTTACAAAGGCAAATAAAGTCTGGGAAAACATTGGCTGCTGATAGCTCCAGCTGTGGGGGCCAACGATGCCCCCTTGGTCCAGATGTTGGCCTCACCCACCTCCCTCCTGCGGCAGCACATTTGAAAAGAACCTTGTAAGCCAGCTGAGAGCAACACAGAATCCGGGGTTGGGAGGGGGCTGGCAGGGCCACCCAGCACAATCCGTGCACAGCTAGCCAGCATGGTCCTCCGCCTCCAAGGTTGTCCGGACAGCAGGGGTCACTCCTGGGCTGAGAGTGTCCCAGGGAAGGTGGGGCCACAGCCTCCCCTGTCAAATGTCCCAGATTTCCTGGCTGGGAATGAAAACTGAATCCAGAGGTGGGACCAATGCCATGACCCTACGCTCTCCTAGGACAGAGTGAGCTCCTTGTCCCTGGAGGTATGTCAGCAGGGTCTGCACCTTCAGAGCTATCGAGAAGCAGGCTACTCAGGGCATTGGAGAGGGGTGGGACCGGAGGCCTTCTTTTGGATTCTTGCCAATTGCCCAACCCCTAGATCCTAAAGCCCACAGGGTGCCCAGTCCACCCTCACCTCCAACACCAGGAGAGTCTAGAATTTGCTTCTTCAAATCTCCCTTCCCTGAGTGGGCCAAGGTCTTATTGGGACCCTCCCCCGCCCCCGGTGCACACCGACACTTCTCCTAATGCATCCTCGCTGGCCGGCTGGGAACCGCAGACGGCACTGTGACATGAGGGGAGATAAGGGGGCTCTCACATTTCCCCCGGCTGGGCTCCTGGGCTGCCAGCATTCATGCTGGCTGATTTCAACATGAAAGGGCCCCTTGAGAAGGAGAACCCCCCTCCCTTTCCCCCTTGCCTCTGCTAAGCCCCACTCTGCAGCTAACCACTGTCTGAGCCTCCCTCCCTCTGGAGCACCCTCTCACTCGCCTGCCAAGCCTTCCTCAGACTGCTACAGCCTCACCTCGCAGCCTCCGCCAGCCAGGATGAGAATCCCAAGGTGGGGTGGGGGGGCTCAGGGCTCCATACTGCAGAGGAGGAAGGGGTCTGTCTGCCCTAAAGATATAAGCCATTTGGCCAACCATAGGCCAGAATGACGGAATAAATCTTTGTGGGTGCATTAATGCTCTGAGGACAGGAGGTCTCCCAATCTCAAATCCAAAGACAGGCAGAACACTGAAATTTCCCATGAGGCCTTCCAGGCATCTGCCCTGAATTTTCGATGTGGCAACTTTTTAAACCTTTTATTTTGAGCTAATTTTAGGTTTACAGAAAAGTTGCGAAAAATAGAACAGATAGATTCAGTACACCCCTCACCTAGTCTTCCCTAATATTCACATCTTACATAACCCTAGTACAATGATCCAGCCTGAGAACTTATCATTAGTTCAGTGCTATCACCTGAACTTCACATCTTATTGGTGCATGTCTGCAATCCCAGCAGCTCAGGAGGCTGAGACAGGAGGATAGGGAATTCGAGGCCAGCCTCAGCAAATTAACAAGGCCCTAAGCAACTTAATGAGACCCAGTCTCAAAATTAAAAAAAAAAAATAAATAAAAATAAAAAAGGGCTGGGGATGTAGCTCAATGGTAAAGCGCTCCTGAGTTAGATCCCCAGTACCTAAAACAAAACAAAACAGCTCTTATTGGAATTTCCCATTTTTCTACTAAGATCCTTTCCTGGTTCCATCACCCCATCCTGGATCCCACACTGCATTTAGTTGTTATTTCTCTTTTGTGTTCCTGATCAATTGGTGACAGTCCCTCAGTCTGTACTCATCTTTCATGATCTTGACAGCACTGAGGAACAGGTGTTTTGTAGACCTATGGGTTTCCTTGTGTTTTCTCAAGACCAGAGGGAGGCTCTGCAGTTTTGGCAATACCACAGAAATGATGCTGGCTCCTTCTCAGCTCACCATATCAAGAGGCTCACGTCATCAACATGTCTGATGACTGGTGGTGTTGACCTTGATCACTTAGTTAAGTTGATGTCTAAAGGGTTTATCCACTATAAAGTTACTATATTTCCCTTTTAAATTAATAAATATCTTGGGGAAAATACTTTGAGACTAATTGATCCCCATTTTTCTTCAAATGTTCACCCACGAATGGTAGCACCTGTTGCTGGATCACCACTCACTGCTGTGGTGACATCTTAGCAGTGATATTTTATTTACCTCTTTTCCCCTTAACTATAAGGGAAAGCTAACCCTTCTCTATTTATTTATGCATTCAATTATTTACATCAGTATGGATCAGGAGATGTTTACTTTAGGCTGGGGAACCAGGATACACACCTGTAATCCCAGCGACGTGGGAGGCTGAGGCAGGAGAATCACAGGTTCGAGGCTAGCTTCAGCAATGGAGCGAGACCCTCAGCAACTTAGAGAGAACCTGTCTCAAAATAAAAAGGGCTGAGGATGTGGCTCAGAGGAAGAGTGCCCCTGGATTCAATTCCAGTTCTGCAATCAATCAATCAATAAATATCCAGTACTATCATTATCTATTTTCTGCTCAAATTGTTCCTGCTTTGGCTACTAGAGCTTTTCTTGAGTTAGCTCCTGTGTTCTTTTGACAAGTCCCACCCCCCACTTTTGCAAATGCTTCCTTCTTCTCTGGCACCACAAGATAGTCCAGCCTTATCTTTCCCTGCCCCTGTCTGGATTCACACATTTCTCCAAGGAGCTTTGTTCCCTCTTGTTGGGGAATGGTATTAGAAACCAAGATCCGATGCTTCATGTGGTCACTGCTACCGGGATGTCATTGCTTCTAGGTCCCCGCAGCTGACAGAGCTGGGAACATGTGTGTATATACTAGCCCATTGCGCTGCAATTAAAAAACGTTATTTACTCTTGTTCTTCCCTCAAGAGATCTACTTCATTTCCTGTAACTGCCTCATGATATTCCTTGGCAGGGATGGAGCAAAATCTCATTTAACTAGTCCCTGATTGGTGGCTACTCATATTATTATACATTTTCTTCTTTTTTTCTGTACTGGGGATTGAACCCAGGGGTGCTTTACCACTGAGCCACACTCCCAGCCCTTTTCTTTTCTCTCTCTCTTTCTCTCTTTGTTTAAATTTTGATGTAGGATCTTGCTAAGTTGCCAAGGCTGACCTCCAACTTTCAATCCTCCTATCTCAGCCTCCCATGGCCCTGGCATTACAGGTGTGCACCAGGGTGCCTGGCTACATTTCCTTTTATATTACCAAAGTGCTCTAATTCCTGTGTGTACCCATTGCCAAGTGCTTCTTTGGGGCAGACACCAACATGTGAAACTGGTGGGCCAAAGGACGTGGGCATCTGAAATGTTGATGGTAGCTGCGAGTGTGCCCTCCGAGGGAGCTGTACTCATTAGCAGTCCACCATTCAAGCTCATGCGTGTGCCACCAGGGCCCAAACTTCCACATCCTCCACCTCCCAGTACTGTTTCCTGCTGGTTTTCCTCCCTGGGATACCCTTACTCTCTTACAGCATGATAAACTTCTACTCCTGCTTCAAGGCCCACCTCAAACGGTGCCTCTGGGTGCAGTCTTTCTGAGTTTGCCATCCAGGCAGACAATGGGGGACTCCCTTCTCACTGCTCCTGGTGTGACCTCTCAGATCACAGCGTGGCAGTTTAGGGAGCTGGCTGTGTCTCTCGCCAGCTTCTCTGTGATCTTTATGGACTGGCCCACCCAGTCTGGACACAGAGAAGGCCCCTGAAAGCATCTGCTGAATGAGTGCATGAGTTACCCATTGGCTACAGACAGCAATTTTCTATGGAACTACTTTTGCTTGTTAACTAATCATATGGTCTGAGACCTGGGGTTTGTTTTGTTATTGTTGTTGTGTTATTGATTGTATGTGTTTTCTTTTTTGTACCTGGGATTGAAACCAGTAATGCTTAACCACTGAGCCACATCCCCAGCCCTATTTTGTATTTTATTTAGAGACAGGGTCTCACTGAGTTGCTTGGGGGCTTGCGCAGTTGCTGAGGCTGGCTTTGAACTCCTGATCCTCCTGCCTCAAACTCCTGAGCCACTAGGAGAGATCTAGGTTTTTAAAAATTTCTCACTTCAAGCTCATTTTCCCTTCCACACCTCACTCCCGTGTGTATACTCACAGACTGCCACACATATATAATCAGGCGTCCTCCCAAGCCCCAGTGGGGGGTGTGTTTGAGTGTGCAAGTGGGGGTGTGAGGATGTCTGTGTGTAATAAAGAGAAGAGAAAGCGAGGAGAGAAAGAAAGAGAAGCAGGAGGGAGGAAAGACAGAGACAGAGAGAGAGAGAGAGAGAGAGAGAGATTGACTGTTGGAAGTAAAAATTTCCCAGGTTACCATGGGGCTGATAAGCCCTTTTAAAGAAGGTGCGTTAGCAACTGGGACCCGTCAATATGCCATTTACCTCTGTGGCCAAGAAAGAGCTGCTCTGAAGAAAGAAAAATATTTGCTAACGATAGAGGCAAATGCCAAGCAGGCTTCTCTGGGAAGGTCAAAGCCACTAGATTGGTACCTAATTTCTCGTCCCCTGTCTCAGGCCCCCATGGAATGGCATTTCAAGTCTTCCAGGTAATTCCCCGGTGGTCCCAAACCTGGGAGCCATCTTTTATATTTCTGTCTCCCTCACCCCCACATCTATTTGATCACCACAACAAAAAGAGTCTCGCTACGAGTCCCTCCCCATTGCCTCCAGGCCCCAATGCTGTCACCCAAATTCAGTTGCCCACCGTGTCTTATTACTGCTGATACAACAGCCTCCTCATTGTCCTCCTGCTTCGAATTCCACCCTTCCTAACCCAGTAGCCACCAGGGATAGGAAAAGTCATCCAAAAATGCAAATCTGATCTTGCTTGCACATTCTGTGGGTTATAGGTTCAAGTTCAAAGTACATTCAAGGTGATGCTCATAGTTCAGAAGCAAGTCAGTACATGGTGGTCCTTATATGCTAGGCACTGGGATGGAAAGGGGAACCAACACCATTTCAGCTCTCAAAAGGACCCTGCCAAAACGTGTGGACCAGCTAGCTTGTCTTTCTTCAATATACAGCACTAAGCCCTTACTCCCTGGGACACCATGGGACACAGTAGAGACCTCAACTACTCTTTGGACAGTTAGGCTAGTTCGTTAGTGTCTTCCATGGTTTGGATGTAGTTTGTCCCTGTCAAAACTCATTGAAATTTGGTTGCCTATGGTAGCAGTGTGGGAAGGTGAGTCCTATAAGGGGGATTAATGTCTTTCTTGAAAGACTGGATTAGTGCTCAAAGAAGTGCATTTGTTCTATTGAGAGCAGATTGTTGTAGTGCCTGGCCCCCTCTGTCCCCTCTCTCTTCCACACGTCGGTTTTCCCTTCCAACTTTTGCAACACTTATGAAATAGCCTTTGCCAGGTGTGACTGCCCAAACTTAAACTTCCCTGCCTCCAGAACCAGGAGTTAAATCAAACCTATTTTCATTATAAATCACCTAGTTTCAGGTATTCTGTTATGGCAACAGAAAATAGACTAAGGTAGTATTGCACTCTCTGTTGGAGCCCATGATCTATCACATGACCTATCACAGCCCGTGACCTGATACATAGCAGAAGGCTTCATCAGTATCAATGGATTAGATAAATGAATGGATGAATGTGTGGATGGATGGAAAAAGGATGGGTGGATATATGTATTTGTGTGCGTATGCATGTATGTGTGTATGTGCGTGTTAGGAGTGGGAGAGTGGGTGGATGGGTGTTTGATTACAAGGACTGAGGAGGTGGATGTATAGCCAGATAGGCAGGTTGAATGGGTCTAATAAGCTGTAGTAGCATAGATCAACAAAAATCATGGAATGTCATTAAATTAAAGAATAGTAGAAAAAAAAAACAGACTCAGAGGCTTTTTCAAAGTCACACTTCAGTCAGCCACCTTAAGAATCAAAGGTAACGATCCTCCCCATTTTACAGATTAGCAAAAAGTGGTTCAGGGATGTGAAGTGACTTGCTTGAGGTAGCATTAGTAATCAGCAAGGCAGGGATTTAAACCCAGGACGGCTTGGCCCCAAAGCTCATGTTCTCTCCACAATCTCATATCAAAAATTGAATGGGTATCCCATTATATCATCCTGAGAGGTGGAGATCAAATATGGATTTTATGTCTGACAAACCCAAATTTAAGACTAATGGTTTAATGTTGCTTGCCTTCCCTCTCTCCCTCCTTTTTTTTTTTTTTTCTATACTGGGACATTCTACCAATACACTCAGGGGTGCCCTACCACTGACCTACATCCCCAGCTCTTTCTATTTTTTAAAAATTTTGAGATAGGGTCTTACTACATTGCCAAGCCTGGCTATTATGTGTTAACATTTTCTTTTATCCTTCCTCTTTCTTTTTTCTTCTTTCTTTCTTTCTTTTTTGGACAGGGGAGCTTTACCACTGAGCCTCATCCCCAGTAATATTTTTTTTTTAATATTTTTGAGACAGGATCTCATTAAGTTGCATTGGGCATCACCAAACTGCTGAGGCTGGCCTCAACATTGCAATTCTCTTTCCTCAGCCTTCTGCTAGGATTACAAGTGTGCACATGCTTGGCCATTGTCACATTTTCAGTCTTTTATTCATTTAAAGTATTTCTAGCTGGGCACCGTGGTACATGCTTGTAATCCTGGTGACTCAGAAGACTGAGACTAAGGCAGGAGGATTGCAAGTTCAAGGCCAGCTCCATCAACTCAGCAAGGCCCTAACACACTTAGGGAGACCCTGTCACAAAAAAAAAAAATCAAAAGTTCTTGGCTGGGGTTGTACCTCAGTGGCAGAGCACTTGCCTAACATGTGTGAGGCACTGGGTTTGATCCTCAGCACCACATAAAAATAAATAAAGTTATTTAAAAAATGTTCTGGGGATGTGGCTCAGTGTTAAAGCACCCCTGGATTCAATCCCTAGTGTATACATATACAAATATATGGGTGTGTGTGTGTGTGTTTATTTCCAGAGTCTCCCCTCTGTGTCTATGTGTATGTACAGGCAATGAGTGGGGTTAGACAGAAGTGAGTTTCAATCTTGGCCAGCTTGTGAACTGAGTGTTGCTATTCCCATTTTACAGATGAGGAAACCAAGGCACTGAGAGGTCATGAGTGCCTCAGTTTCCTCATCTGTAAAATGAGGAAACACTCCTTTCATAAGCTGGCAGTTGATGTTAAAAGGCCTATAAATCGCTGAGCACGCCCCCCCCCACACACACACACAAACGCTGAATGCCTATCCTGGAATCAGACAGGGTGACACGTGGGTGGGCCAAGTCTGTGTGGTCCCTGGCTTCACCCTCAGGGAGCTGAGTAAAGGACGCAAAAGTCATAGAAATCAACAGAGAGTCCATGGAATGTGTTATAAAGGGCATAAAACAAAACCAAGAGAGAAAACCCAGAATGACAAATCTAATTTAGATGGGGTGTTGGTGCAGAGTATGATTTTTTTGAAAGAAATGACATCTCAGCTGTGATTTTAAGAATGAGAAACAGACAATGCAGACAGAAAGAACATCCCAGGCAGACTAAATAGCAAATGCAAAGGTCCTGAGGTAGGATGGAGCTTGGTGAGCCCCTAGGACAGCAGAGTAATCTACAGCGGAGATGGAGGTGGAGCCAGGAAAAAAATCCTCGGAATGGCAGACAGCAGTAAGCTCGGGGGCTCAGCTTTTTTTGAAATATCATGGAATCCAAAGGAGAATTTGAAGCAGGAAAGGGATCTGACCTGCTTTACACTTTTAAGAGGATCCCTTGCTGGGTGGAAAGTAGATTGTAGAGGGCAGGGGCAGGGAGAGACAAGAAGTCCTTACAAGGAGCCATTTTCTGAATTCCAGGAAAGAAGAGGTGGCACCTCCCTTGCACCAGGGTGGTGACAGTAAAAGTGGAGACTGTGGAGTTCATCCATCTGAGGTATTCCTTGACTCTTCTTTCTTAAGCACCCCACATCCCTTCTGTCACCAAACCTCTTGTCCGTATCTTTAGAACCCTTCCCCAAACCAGCCCCTTCTCAGCACCTCGCTATCTGCCCCGCAGGCGACCCTTGACCCCTGCTCTGCACAGCCTTGTCTTCTGCCTGAAGGCCCCAAGCCTGGGGTCCTATATAATCCAAGTCAGATCCCTCCCACGGCTCCCTGTCGCCTAGAGCAAGCCAAAGGCCGGAAAGCCCTCCAACCCTGGGTCCCTCATTCCTTTCTGCCTTCAAATCCTATTCCTCTCCTCTTAGCTCCCGTGGCACAGGACACATGGATCTCTTGGTGGTGCAGCATGTAACCCGCATGGGGACTTTGCATGGATTGTTCTATCTGTTCAGAATGGTCTTCCTCAAGATATCTACCTGCTTTGCTTCCATCTCTGCAGAACTTTCTTAAGTGTCACTTTCTCACTGACCTTAAACTTGTAACCTCCCCTCAGACAGCTTGACTCTTTTTCTTCCTGCTTAATTTTCCCCCATAGCACTTTTTTTTAGAACACAATGCTGTTTTATTTTAACTTAAAATATCATTAGAGATATTCATATTATAAAGTAAATGTAGAGATAAGCAAAAGAAGGAGAATAAAAGGATAAAGAAAATACTTGTCTACTATCTTATTATTATTATTAAATGCTTGAATCTTTTTATTTGTATTTGTTCATTATACATTTCAATGGCCATTTCGCCTATCATTATTTAACGGCAGCCATTATAAACGACAGCGGAATGCATTACAATTCTATTACATGTATACAGCACAATTTTTCATATCTCTGGTTGTATATAAAGTATGTTGACACCAATTCGTGTCTTCATACATGTACTTTGGATAATGATGTCCATCACATTCCACCATCATTGCTACCTTCCTGCCCCCTCCCTTCCACCCCCACCCCTCCACCCTATCTAGAGTTCCTCTACTCCTCCTATTCTCCCCCTCCCTACCCCACTATGAATCAGCCTCCTTTTATCATAGAAAACTTTCGGCATTTATTTTTTTGGGATTGGCTAACTTCACTTAGCATTATCTTCTCCAATGCCATCCATTTACCTGCAAATGCCATGATCTTATTCTCTTCCCATAGCACTTTTTTTACCATTAGTCACACAATATATTTTAAATATGTTATTTACTTGTTGCCTCCTGTCACTGCATTTTGGACTCCATAAGGAGAGGGGTCTTTTTCTATGTTGTTCACTGATGTCTCTCAAATAGTACTTGCACATAATAGATGCTCACTAAATAAGTGTTGAATAAATACATCACTGGAGGAAATGAGAGGAGAAAGCTTTGCTGATGTTGTAAATCTAGATACATACAAGTACAGACTACTGCCAGTTTTATTATCATGTGTATGTGTGTGTGGAAGAAGCTGTTGTTGTGCTCAAGGAGTGGAAATATCATTTATCATTTCTACTAACATCCTTCTCAGCAAATGTCAGCTGTTCCCTCTCTTTCTGTGGTGGTTGGTATGGAAGGCCTGCTTTCAAATGGTCAGCCTGAGCTGGGCATGGTGTGCATGCTTGTAATCCCAGCAATTTGGGAGGCTGAGGCAGGAGGATCATAAGTTTGAGGCCACCGTCAGCAATTTAGTGAGGTTCTAAGCAACTTAGTGAGACTCTTTCTCAAAAAAAAAAGTGGGGACTTTACCTAAGAGGTAAGGCACCCCTGGGTTAAATCTCCAGTACCACACACACACACACACACACACACACACACACACACACACATACAAATGGTCAGCCCGCCAAGTATTGTTTGTATTTGTTATAGTCCTTCCCGACCTCAGCTATGCAGGTGGGCATACAGGTGTGATCGCGAACTCACACAGATGTGCAGCTAATATCTGGCCCTGGTGGCCCCACAAGCACCTTCAACAAGCATCTGTGCCTTTGATGAGGGGTGTTAGCTTTGGTCCTCACATGAAACAGAGCCTTCCCTAATCTGGGACTCCAGAGCCAGACACCTATGGGTTTCCGTCCCAGCCTTGCCCATTCTACGCAGAGCACCTTGGGGCAGTGGACTCGTGCTCTCTGAGTTCCGACTTCACCCCCTTCCCCATGGGCTGGCTGGGAAGGTGGCACAAAGCAAGTGGAAATGAACATGACTCACAACTAGGAAGCAAGACATGCAGGCAGCAGATTTTCACTGCTCTCTCTCAGAACAGGGCATGGAGCAGGACTGAGGGCCAGTCAGCTTCTGTGAGGTTTCTCTGAGGAAGGCAGACACCAGGCTGTCCCCAGGGCTGAGCAGTGGGCGTCAGGGGAGGGGACTGACTGTGCTCCCTTGGGCCCCACACGCTCCATGCCTCAGCTCAGCCCATCTTCACAGTAGTTCCAAGTGTCATTACTAATCCACTTTATCAGTGAGAAAACTGAGGCTTAGGGAGGAGGACTCACACCCTGAGTCTGTTCTGATTCCAGAGCCTGCCGCATGGAGTCAGCCAGACCAGAGGGGGATGTCAGGCAAAGAGGCAGCGGAGGGGCGTGGACAAGCGGACTCCTACCACAGGAGCAGTGTCCCAGTAGGAATTCAGACAGTGCCAGAAACCCCAAAGCAATTTCCTAACCCTGGGAAAATGGCCTAGAGTTTGGGCTGGCATGCTCTGTGTGGAGGCTGTGGGAGGGGAGCTGACAAGGCCTCCTCCCTGCCCCATCCCAAGACACTCTGAATGGGTCACAGAATTTCAGCAAAAGTGAGGTAGAGGAGGCCTTAGATATCTCCCTATCCCAGCCACTCATTGGAATCTCCTCGTGGTTGGACACCCTACTCCCCACCCCAAGAGGAGGCCCTATGTTAACAGATTCTGACTTCAGCCATTTGGGGTAAGGTCTGGGCATTAGGAATTCCACCAGCTCTCGAGATAAGTCGAATGCTCACACTCAACTGCTGCTACTTTGCTTTCCACACCACACACGACATTTTACGGTTGCAGAAGCAGAGGCCCACAGAGAAAAGGCTCAGCTGAGGACACTCACCCTTCAACTCAGGTTTATGAATCTGTTTAGGGCTCAGTCACATGGAAAGGCCTTCCTCAGAGGACCAACGAGGGAGGTGAGAGGGTCCTCAGAGCTACAAAATAGTGTGAAGACAAGTGTTCTGATTGGGCAGGAACTAAGAACATCCCACACTGTGCTGGAGGCCCCTCGCCCCAGGTGCAGCCTTTGAACCTGTAGCCTCTCCTGCATCTGGGGGCTGGGAAGAGCCTGGGGCAAGGAATCAAGAGTCTGGATTTAGGTCTCACAGCAGCCACTAGCTCTTTTTGGATCTTGGACGAGTCCTTTTTCCACTCTGGGCCCCACTGTTACTCATTGACAAAATGGAAGGAGACTTAAATATCCCTTAAACAAGGATTGTTTTTCTAGTTCTGGCATACTCTGGTTCTAGAAAAGATAACATTTAAATAACCTGCATTATGGGTGGTGCACACCTGTAATCCCAGTGGCTCAGGAGGCTGGGAGCAGGAGGATTGCCTGTTCAAAGCCAGCCTCAGCAACTTAGTGAGACCCTAAGCAACTTAGTGAGACCATATCTCAAAAGAAAAAAAATTAAAAGGGCTGGGGATATGGCCCAGTGCTTAAGTGCCCCTGGGTTCAATCCCTGGTAGGGAAAAAAAAAAAAAAAAACAGACGGGGATTGTGATTTTTTTTTTGGGGGGGGGGTACCAGGGAATGAACCCAAGGACACTTAACCACTAAGCCACAACCCCAGCCCCCCCCTTTTTTTTTTCTCAGCCACCGCCCTGCTTTTATCTTTTATTTAGACACAGGGTCTCACTGAGTTGCTTAGGGCCTCACTAAGGAGAATTGTGATCTTAACTCTGCATTCAACAGGCCTGAGCTGCAGCTTCCTATTCTGTAGAATGGAAATCATTGCTACACAATCTTGGCTCCCTTCCTTGCTCCTTGTAGAGCTATATTCTCCCTCCCCTAAACTAAACTGTGTGGGGACATGGAGTGGAGGGGCTGCAGTTGACTCTACTCAGAAGCTTGGGTGTCTTTGATTCTCATTCCAACTGTTGCTCCCCACCACTGCGCCCAAGACCAGGGACAGATGGAGGAGAGGCTTTGAGTCAAATGGATCCAGCCAGGTTGGAGGGAGAGCTGCAGGCATGCTCTGTGTCTCCACTTAAGGCCATCTGTGGGAGGTTGGGCCTGCAGCTGGCTCCCTCCCTGCCTCAGTGCCACCTCAGAATTGCTTTCACAAGCTGGGCGCGGTGGTGCATGCTGCCTGTAATCCCAGCGGTTTAGGAGGCTGAGGCAGGAGGATCGTGAGCTCCAAACCAGCCTTAGCAATAGCAAGGCGCTAAGCAACTCAGTGAGACGCTGTATCTAAATAAAATACACAATAGGGCTGGGGATGTGGCTCAGCAGTCCAGTGTTTCTGGGTTCAATTCCTGGTACCAAAAAAATCCTTTCATAGCTCCTACTGTTATGTGGAAAGTAGAAGTTAAGTCAGCAAGCTGGCTTGGGGACAGGAACAGAGAGACAGCAGGGCCTGAAACTTGGAGGACTAGAGCTCTTGCTCAGCTCTGGTGAGGAAGAGGGTGAAACTAGCTTTAGGTGTGTGAAGGAACAGGCCCTGGGAGTTAGAAACCATAGAGAGGGCTTCTCTTTCTCTCATTGGGTCTCAACAGCACTTAGAAATTCTGCCACCCTTTACCATTGACCTTCTGTGAGCCAGGTGATTCGTCCCTGTGGTTGTGTTGAATGCCTCCAACAGCCCTGAGAACAAGGAGGGAGTCTTATTAGTCTCATGTTACACATATTGCAGAAGAAGCTACTGGAACTCAGAGAGGGAAGAGAGTTACCCAAACTCACACAGCCAGTGCCACACCATCTAGAGTGCAATCAGGACAGGCAACTATTTCTTTCTTTCTTTTTTTTTTTTGGTACTAGTGATTACACCAGGGACACTTAATCACTGAGCCACATCCCAGCTGTTTTTATTTTTTATTTTGAGACAGGGTTTCACTAAGTTGCTGAGGCTGACTTTGAACTCACAATCCTCCTGCCTCAGCCTCCCAAAATGCTGGGGTTGCAGGCATGCACCACCATGCCTGGCCCGGGCAGATGACTTCTGAGCATCTATCTTTTCAACCCAACCCAAAGGCCTCCAATAATAACAATAGCATTGAAACAGTATTTTCTACATGCAAGACACTGTCCTAAGTGTTTCCTGTGGGTATATTTACTCATTTAATCTGAACCTCAGTACTATGAGGTGGCTACTATCATGAGGTACAAATGAATAATCTGAAGGTCAGAGTATTCAAGTCACTTGCTCCTAAAGGCATACACAAATCAGCTAATACATAAGGCAGGCCTCAGGGCCACACTTATCCTCAGCACAGTGCATAACAGGCATTTCTATAGAAGGGTTAGGCCTTAAAGAAAGAAGGATGCAATCTCACAGGCACAAACATCCCCTGGGTGCCCCCCACTCTACACAGCTCAATTGAGGCTTGTGCTCTCCCCCATGTGGCCCTTCAAGATTGTGTATCCTTGGGCAAGCCCGTCACTTCAGCCACCCTTCTCTGAGCTTTGGTGTGCCCCTATACAATGGAATAATTGGACCCGCTGATCCGTAAGGACATCTCCCCAGCTCTGCCATATTAGCCCCAGTCAAGGCCCCCTCTGTGCCTCTGGTCAGAGGCTAGGGCTTCAGGACACCTCTCTTCCCTAACCCTATCAATCTGTCCTTTCCCATGACTTTAGTCACTAGAGATTCAGGTTTGGTCTGCACAGAGGCAGAGGAAATCCAGTCTGGCCAGGTCTAGCCCAGGAAGCTATTTCCCATGACAATGGAGTAGGCACCAGGGCCAACCAAAGTCCAGCCCTGCCACTGAACTACTGGAGCCCTCATCTGGTGGCCTGTGTGTGGGGTCTGGAAAGCCACATGCCAGTCTCCCAGCCTCAACACTTAGAGCCCTCTTCCTGGGCTCTTTTCTTCCACCTGCCCAGCAATCTATTCCTAAATTTGTTTTCAGCTTTAATTTTTTTAAAAAAATTTGGTGCTGGGAATTGAACTCAGGGCCTTGCACATGTTTGGCAAGTGTTTTTCCACTGAGCCACATCCTCAGCCCTCTTATTTTATTTTTTAATTTGAGACAGTGTCTTACTAAGTTGCTGAAGTTCGTCTCAAACTTGGAATCCTCCTGTCTCAGCCTCCCAGGTTGCTGGATTGCAGGCATGTGTCATTGTGCTGGGCATTCCACTTTGATTCTTTGCTTGCCTCGAGTCTGGGGCCAGTCACTATTCTGATCATGTCACTCTTCTCTTTTCTGAGCTGTTAACAATAGCAGCAGTCACTAAACAACAAACAAAAATGAACACACTGCTATGAAGGAAACATTCTGGCTGCAGCACACAAAGAACAGACTTTTCAATTGAAGAATAGCAATGTAGCACCCTGGAGACTAGCTGGAATCACATCTTAGCTGTTTAGTTCTGGACAAGTTCCTCAGCCTCTCTGAACCTCAGCTTCCTCATCTCAACAACGAAAAAGACATGATTGTTATCTCTCTGAGCTGCTGGAAGGAGTCAGTGCTATGGCAGATGCTGATCTCAGAGCGTGGTGCCTGGTACATGGTAGGAGGTCATCTGTGTGGTCTTGGGCAAGTCAATGGATCTCAATTTTCTAAGCTAAAAGACAGATTCAAAATAATCATCCAATGAGGTTTTTTATAAGGAAACAATGAGATAATCAATGTAAAATTCTTAGCATGGTGTTAGGCAGATGGTAGGAAATAAAAAATATTTTCCTGCTCCACCTAGATCCATACACAGAGAAGAAACTATTTGCCTCTGAACACATCTAAGTGCATAAAACTATATGTTTGTAATGTTGATATTACACATACCTTCCAGGAATAGAACAACAAAAAAAGAATATTTCTTAGCTCTTTTTCAGAGGCCAATCAAATAACCAGACAAATCTCGATACTAAAACCAGACAAGGGCATTTCAAGAAAGGAACCCTTTCAGACCAATCTGTCTTGTAAACATGGATGCAAAATCCAAAAACAAAATATTAGGAAATGGAATTGGAGAACATATTAAAAGAATGATTCATCATGACCAACTGAGGTGTATTCCAGGACTTCAAGGGTAGAAAATCAATGAAAGGAAAGAGCTGGTTCTTTGAAAAATCAATCAAATTGACAAATCTCTAGCAAGACTGACAGAAAAAAGAGAGAGAGAGAGAGAGAGAGAAGACACAAATTACCAATATCAGGAACACAACAGGGGATATTGATAACAGACCCTAAAGGCATCAAAAGAAAAATAAGGGAATACTGTGAATAACTCTACACACATAAAATTCACAATTCAGAAGAAATGGATCAATTCCTCGAAAACCACAAAAGATTACAACTCATCCAATATGAAATAATTTGGATAGTCCTATATCTATCAAACAATTTGAATTTGAAATTTAAAACTACCTGAAAAATAAATCTCTAGGCCCAGTTGTTTTCACTGGACAATTCTACCAAGAGTTTAAAAAAAATTAACACAAATTCCATATTATCTCTTCCAGAAAATGGAAGACCAAATTAAAGACAGTACACAAAAAGAAAACTGCAAGTTGGGTGTGGCAGTGCACACCTGGAGCACTAGCAACTCAGGAGGCTGAGTCAGGAGGATTGCAAGTTCAAGGTTAGCATGGAAAAGTTAGCAAGACCTCATCTCCAAAAAAAAAAAAAAAAAAAAAAAAAAAAACAAAACCCTATAGATAAATGAAAATAGAAAAATTATCAACAAAGTATCAACAATTATACTTCAGCAATATATTAAAAAATCATCTATTACATGCAGTGTAAACATATACAGTTTTGGTGCTTAACAATACTGATTTTTTAAAAATAAAGGATATTTATTTTCAAGAGGGGTGGGAGGGAAAGGGAGGGGGAAGGGTATTAGCAAGGATGGTGGAATGTGATGGTCATCATTATACAAAGTACATGTACGAAGACTTGAATTGGGTGTCAACATATCTTATATACAAACAGAGATATGGTATATATGTGTATTAAGAATTGTAATGCAAAAAAGACAATGTATAATGGCATAAATTGGTGTGAATATACTTTATATACAGAGATATGAAAAATTGCACTCTATGTGTAATAAGGATTGTAATGCATTACACTGTTGTCATGTATTTAAAAATAATAAAATAAAATAAGATATTTATTTGAAAAAAAAGAATTATATATCACATCCAAGAGGGGTCTATTCTTTTCTAAAAATATTTTTAGTTGCGGATGGACCCAATATCTTTATTTGATTTTATGTGGTTCTGAGGATCAAACCCAGTGCCTCACACATGCTAGGCAAGCGCTCTACCACTGAGCCACAACCCCAGCCCCAAGAGGGGCCTATTCTAGGACTTCAAGGCTAGCTTAATGATCAGAAATGAGTGAGTGTAACCCTCCATATTAACAGACCAATAAAGAAAAATCCCACAAATTCATCAATTGATACAGAAAAATTATTCAACAAAATACAATCCCTTTTATAATAACAACACTAAAAAAACAAAACAAAACTAGGAGGTGGGTGAACTTCTTCAGTTTGAGAAAGACCATCTACAAATTCCTACTGCTGATATTATACTTCTACTTACTGGTGAAAGACTCAATACTTTTCACCTTAGATTGGGGAACTAAACAAGGATGTCTGGTGTCATTGCTTTTCTTTGAAATAATCCTGGAAGATTTAAAGTAATAAAGAAAGCAAAGCAAGGACAGAAAAGAAAGGGCACATGGATTGGACACTGGACAGGAAACAGTCAATCCCTCCTCCCTTTTTTGATACTGGGGATTGAATCTGGGGCACTTAACCATGGAGCTACATCCCTAGACCTTTTTATTTTTTTTTTATTTTGAGACAGGGTCTCTCCAAGTTGCCAAGGCTGGCCTCAAACTTGCCATCCTCCTACATCAGCCTCCTGGTCACTGGGGTTATAGGCATGCACCACCTCATTCGGCTGTAAATTGGTTCTTATTTATAGAAGAGATAATTGTTAACATAGAAAATCTGAAGGACTTTACAAAAACTCTCCTAGAATGACGGAAAAATAAGTTCAGCAAAGTCACAGGATACAAGACAAACATAAAAATCAATTATATTTCTATATGCTACCAATGAATGTGTGAACATAAAAATTAAAAATGTGATGCCATTTCTAATCTCTCTAACAATAACAAAAATTAGGTTTCAGTCAGATGTCACCACACTTGTAATCCCAGTGGCTCAGGAGGCTGAGGCAAGAGAATCTTGTGTTCAATGCCAGCCTCAGCAACTTAACGAGGCCCTAAGCAACTTAGTGAGACCCTGACTTTAAATAGAAATTAAAAGGGCTGGAGATGAGGCTCAGTGGTCAAGTGCCCCTGGGTTCAATCCCTGCTACCCCCCTCAGAAAAATTAGGTTTCAATATAACAAAACACATCCAGGACTTGTATGCTGAAAATCACAAAATGCTAATGAAATCAAAGAAGATTGAAATAAATGGAGAGGCACACGCAGGTGTTCATGGGTTGCAAGGCTCTACATAATAAATATGTCAATTCTCTCAAATTGATATACAGTTTTAATACTATTATTACCAAAATTCCAACAAGCTTTTTTGTAGATATAGACAAGATTATTCCAGAATTTATATGAAAAGGCAAGGGAATTAAAATAGCTAAGACAATTTTGAAAAAGAAGAACACAGTGGGAGGAATCATTCTACTTGATTTTAAGTCTTATTACAGAGCTACTGTAATTAAGTCTGCGGTACTGACAGAGAGAGTGATGGATAGGTCAGTGGAACAGAACATAGAACTCAGAAACAGATCCACATGAATATTCCCTACTCATTTTTTTGGGGGGGGTACAGGGGATTGAACCTAGGGACACTTAACTACCGAGCTACATCCTAGCACTTTTAAATTTTGAGACATGTTCTTCTAAATTGCTTAGGGCTTTGCTAAATTGCTGAGGCTGGCCTCTAACTTGCACTCCTCCTACCTCAGCCTCTCAAGCCACTGGGATTACAGGTGTGCGCCACTGCACCTGGCTGCCCAACACATTTTTGACAAAGATGCAGAAGCAACTCAATGGAGGAAAGAGACTTCAACAAATGAGGCTGAGGCAATTGGACATTTATCAGGAAAAAAAATCTTGGCCAAGACCTTACAAAGAAATTAACTGAAAACAAATCACAGAATTAAACATAAAACATAAACTGGATGCAGCTGGGATTTAAAGGCCCAGCTCCCGGGGAGGCTGAGGCAGGAAGATCACAAGTTCAAGGCCAACCTGGGCAATTTAGTGAGACTCTTATCTCAAAATAAAAAAAATAAAATAAAAAAGCTCTGGGGATGTAGCTCAGTGGTGGAGAGCTGCTGAGTTCATTCCTCAGTACTAAAAAAAATTAATACATGACAGCTTTTATCAAAAGCATTGTCCATGAAAGTAAAGAAATGGATAAATTGGACTTTATCAAATTAAATAGTTACGCTCTGCAATTGAAAATGGATGAAAAGACAAACTACAGACTGAGAAAAAATATTTACACACAATGTATTGACATAGAACTCATATCTAGAATATATAAAGAACTCTTACGACTCAACAGTAAAACAAAACAAAACAAGACAAGATAAAACAAAACAAATAAGCCAATTAGAAAATGGGCAAAAGACACGAAGAGACATTTCACCAAAGAGGATATACAGATGGCAAATAAGCACATGAAAAGTTAGTCAACATCATTAATGCAAATTAATGCAAATTCAAACCACAATGAGATATCACTACATAGCCATCCAATAGCTAAAATTAAAAAAAATGGTGACAATACCAAATGCAGAAAAACTAGAACAATGATACATTGCTTGCTGTTGGAGATATAAAATGGTACACTCCGCAAAAAATAGTTTGGAAGTTTCTTATAAAATTGAACATGCAACTACCATATGACCCAGCAAGTGTACTCTTAGGTATTTATACCGATTTATTTATTTATTTACTTACTTACTTACTTATTTATCGGTGCCAGGGAATGAACCCAGGGGCACTTTACCACTGAGCCACATCCCCACCCAGTACTTTTTCTTTTCTTTTCTTTTCTTTTTTTTTTCCTTTGACACAGGGCCTCACTAAGTTGCTTAAGACCTCACCAAGTTGCTGAGGCTGGCCTCAAACTTGCAATCCTCCTGCCTCAACCTCCTGAGTTGCTGGGATTACAGGTGTGTACCACCATGCCAAGCTATACCAAAGATTTTAAAACAAACCTTCACACAACAATTTGTGTATGAATGTTCATAGCAGCTTTCTTTATTGTAACCCCAAACTGGAAACAGTCCATATGTCCTTCCAAGAGTGACTGATTAAATAAACAATGGCACACCCACATCACAGAATATTACCCAGCAATTAAAAGGAACTGAAACTTATGTGACAGCTTCCACGAATATCCAGAGAATTTTGCTGAGTGAAGAAGCAAACACACTTTGGTTACATGCAGTTATTATGCCATCATGTAATATTCTTGACATGACAAACTTTTGGAACTGGAAAACAGATTAGATTTAACCAAGGTTAAAAAGGACATAGGGCCAGGCAGGAAGTATGTGTGGCTATGAAAGCCATCTGAAAGGGTCCTAGTGGTGATAGAACTGTTTTGTAACTTGACTATATCAATGTCAATATCCTGGTTGTGACATATTTTTGCCAGATGTTATCCTTGGGAGGAACTGAGAAAAGGGTACATAGGATCTCTCTCTATTATTTCTTGCAACCAACTGCATTAGAATTCACAATTATCACAAAATAAAGTGAAATTTAAAACATCAGCAAATAGCATCCAGCAATATATTCAAAGAATAACTTCTCATGACCAAGTGAGCTATAATCCAGGAATTCAAGGGTAGTGAAACGATAAAAAATCAATCATTATAATTCATATAATAGAAAAAAAGGAGAAAATCGTGATAGGTGTATAAAAAGTATTTTACAAAATTCAACGTTTATTCATGAAAAAAGTCTTAGCACACTAGGAATAGAAGAAAGTTTCTTCAACCTGATAAGGAGTAGCTATGAAAACCCTTCAGCAAACAACATACTTAGCGGTGAAATTTTGAAAGCTTCTGCACAGTGAGACAGGGTACCCACTCACCACTTGTTTTCAATATTTTGCTAGAGATTCCAGCCCACAGACCCAATAAATAAATGAATTGGAATGAAAAATTGAAATTGCTGCTGGGCATGATGATGCATGACTCTAATCCCAGTGGCTTGGGAGGCTGAGGCAGGAGGATCTTGAGCCCAGGGCCAGCCTTAGCAACTTAGTGAAGCCCTAAGCAACTTAATGAGACTCTGTCTCTAAATAAAATATAAAAAAGGGCTGGGGATGTGGCTCAGTGGTTAAGCACCCCTGGGTTCAATTCCTGGTACCAAAATATTGCTATTTGTATTTAACATGACTGTGTACACAGAAAACCTAAAGGCTCTGTAGAAAAACAGAATTGATAAGTGAATTTAGCAAGACCAATGGTTACAAGGTCGATATGCATGCTGGGTGCATTGGCTCATGCTGGGGATGTATCTCAGTGGTAGAATGCTTATCTAGCATGCCTGAAGGCCTGGGTTCAATCCTCAGTGCCAAGAAAAGAGGTTAATATGCAAAAATCAATTATATTTCTATCTAGCAGCAGAACATAGAAAAAGAAGGCTTTAAAAACCCTTCCATTTCTAACAGCATCCATATGAAATTCTTAGGAATAAAACCTAATGGAGGATGTAGAAAATCTCCTCACTGAAAGCTACAACACATGATGGAGAGAAATTTAAAAATACTTAAATTAAGAGATAAACTGTACTCATGAATTAGAAATATTATAAATATGTCAATTCTCATTTCTCCCCATATGAATCCATGAAGTCAATGTGTCTCACTCAAAAACCCCAGCAATTGGTTTTCTGTGTGGAATTGATAAATTGGTCCTAAAATTCAGATGGGTCTGCAAAGGGCTGAGAATTTCCCAGGTAATCTATTTTTGGGGGGTAATGGGGATTGAACTCAGGGGCACTCAACCACTGAGCCACATCCCCAATCCTATTTTGTATTTTATTTAGAGCCAGGATCTCACTGAGTTGTTTAATGCCTCCCTTTTGCTGAGGCTGGCTTTGAATTCATGATCCTCTGACCTCAGCCTCCCGAGCTGCTGGGATTACAGGCATGCACTACCACACCTGTCGCCCAGGTAATCTTAAAGGAGAAGAACATAGCTATAGTACTCTCATTGTTAGCTACCAAGACCCAGAAAATTTGAGTAATTAAGGCATTGTAATACTGGCACAAGGATATATACATGGATAAACAGAAAGAATGGAAAATTCAAAGAACTTCACATATATGACCGCTTAATTTATTATCTATGACAAAAAATAACACTGCAGCATATTAAATACTTTTTTTGATACTAGGGATTTAATACATGGGCCTCAGGTGTCCTAGGCTGGCACTCTACAACTGAGCTACATCCCCAGATGTTTTATTTATTTATTTATTTATAAATTTTGAGACAAGTTCTCACGAATTTGCTGAAGCTGACCTTGAGTTTACTATCCTCCTGGCTCTGCTCCCCAAGTTGCTGGAATTACAGGTGTGCACCAACACACCAGATGACATTGGATACTTTAAAAAATAATAATAAATGTTGCTCATCAGTAAGATAGCCACATGGAAAAAATATTTTTCTTGATATTTACCTTACATCACGCAATCAGATAAATTACAGATGTTAAATGTAAAAGGCAGCACATTAAAGCTTTCAGAATAATATCCATCCAGGTACAGTGGTGCCCACCTGTAATCCCAGTGATTTGGGAGACTAAGATTGGAGGATTATAAGCTCAAAGCCAGCTTCAGCATCTTAGTGAGGTCCTAAGCAACTTAGTAAGACTACAACTCAAAATAAAAAACAAAAACAAACAACTAAAAACTAAAATAGCTAAAACAGGATTTTTAATATTTCACCATAAAGAAAGGATAAATATTTGATTTGGTAGACATACTAATTACCGTGATTTGAGCATTACAGAATATATATTAGGTATGTTGAAATTCAACATGATGTCTCATATATTTGTACAATTATATGTCAATTAAAAATGAACTAAGGCCAGGCAGATTGGTATGTACCTATAATCCCAGGAACTCTGGAGGTGGAGATAGGAGGATCACAAGTTCAAGGCCAGCCTGGGCAACTTAGTGAGACTCTAGCAATTTAGGGAGAACTTGTCTCAAAATTTAAAAAAAAAAATGGTTGGGGATGTAGCTCAGTGGTAAAATGCCCCTGGTTTCAAGCCATAGTACCTAAAAGAAAAGAAAAAAAAATCAAAAAATAAAATAAGAATGGGCTGGGGCTGGGATTATGGGGCTCAGTGGTAAAGCACTTGCCTAGATTGTGGGGCTCAGTGGTAGATCGTTTGCTTAGCATGTGTGAGGCACTGGGTTCAATCTTCATTACCACATAAAATTCAATAAATAAAATAAAGGTACTGTGTCCATCTACAGCTAAAATATTTTTTAAATAAAATAATACTAATGAAAAGAGGAAAACGTAAGAGAACAACTTTGCAACTTTGAAGTAGACACTTTTCTTAAACAAAATGGGAACATGCTATCTATGAAGGAAAAATTTGATCATTTGGACTATGTTAAAAGAAAGAATTTCTGTGCATCAAAAGGCTGCGTTAAGAGAGTGAAAAGACAATGCACAGAATAGGATAAAATATTTGCAAAGATATATCTGATAAAAGACTCATAATTCAAATTATATTAGAGCAAACAATAGAAAAATGTGTGAAGGAATGACACACTTCACAAAAAAGGACTATCAAGATTTACCAATAGGAGCTAGGGTTGTGGCTTAGTGGCAGAGGACTCACCTAGCACGTGTGAGGCCCTGGGTTCAATCCTCAGCACCACATATCAATAAATAAATAAAATAAGGGTATTATGTCCAACTACAACTAAAAAAAATAGATAGTCAATAAACATATGAAAAGGTGCTCCACTTAATCAAAAAGAAAAATGAAAATTAATACCATAATAAGATGCCACCATAAACCCATTGCTATGAGTAAAATGAAAGGAAACAGAAATGACCGAGCAGCCACCAAAATGCTCACACACTGCTGGCGGGAGTAGGCATCAGTACCACTCTTGGAAAGCTATGAGACAGCATCTGCTGAAGCCGAAGACAGCTGACCCTCCGTAGCCATGGGTTGTGTACCTGTGGATTCAACTAACCGAGGATCCAAAATATTGGGGGGAAAATTGCATCTGCTCTGAACATTTAGAAAAATTTTTCTTGCCATTATTCCTTAAGCAACACAGTCTAATTATTACATAGAATTGACATTGTAGTTATCTAGAGATGACTTAAAGAAGATATGCAACACTATGCCATTTTGCATAAGGGACTTGAGCATCTGTGCATTTTGGTATTGGTGGGGTCCTGAAACCAATGCCCTGTGGATACCAAGAGATGACTCTTGTGCTTATCCGTGGCTTGACAATTCTATTCCAAAGGACACACAAAAGAATGTTTCTAGCTATCTTATATGTGATAGCCAAAACCCTGAAATTACTCCTAGTACCCCAAATTGTGGTTGCCTTGGCAACTGTGTGGAGGCAGAGTTGGGGATGGTGAGACAGAAATGGTGCCAGCAGGAGCTAGGGCAGCAGGGTCCTGAGGAAGGAGAGGAAGGAGGCCGAGTCTGTGTGGCACAGGGCTGGACTGGATTGGAGAAGGGATGGGGAAGGCAGAGACTGAGCCTGAGCTCCTAGGAGGAAACCATGGAGGAGGAAGAGGTGGGGGTGGGAGTGGAGAGTGAGTTTGATTTGGTCTATAGTGAAGTCGGAGGTGCCCGAGGGACCCAATGAGAAAGCAATGCAGAGACGGGGGACACTCCATGGCTCAGACTCATTCACCCTCAAGTCACTACATAGTGGGTAGATGCCACAAGGAGAGGAGAAGTAAGGTTTAAGATGGAGGGCACCTGTCCTTTGGCCTAATCCAGAGTGGTATGCAAAGTAGAAGAACCACCAAAGTCAGGACCTGTGCTCTGGCCGGGCACACACCTGTCATCCCATTGGCACTTGGGAGGCTGAGGCAGGAAGAGAGTGAGTTCAGCAAAAGTGGGGCACTAAGCAACTGAGTGAGACCCTGTGTCTAAATAAAATACAAAATAGGACTGGGGCTGGGGCTCAGTGGTCAAGTACCCCTGAGTTCAATCCCTGGTACCACCCCCACATAAATAAACAATCCAGGTCCTCTGTTCGGGAATCCCATCTGCCATTGCTAGATCAGCACCTCAATCTTTCCAGACTCCAAGCTCCAAATCTGTGCTTTGGACTTTCTGGACTAGGTTTTGACACTGGCTGGAGCAGTCTCCTCCATCTTTGCCCTTTCCCATAAGTCCTCACTACCCAAGGACTGCTCCACTGCCCTCCCCCTCTCTTGTCCAGACTGCGCTGTGGGGACCCTGCTTCCTGCAGAGAGTGGGACCTGGCCCTCCCTCTGAGTTCCTGCATGGAATGAAGACGCCCTTGTGAGATTCCCCGGCCTCCATTTTAGTGCACAGTTAAGGTAGAGCCTTCCTTGTGGGGGTGGGGAAACTGAGGCTCAGAAATGTTGAAGTCAAAGTTTACTCAGAGAGAGTTAATGGCAGAGGCTGGGCCTTCCAGTGCTCAGGACTTGGTTTTCCTTTTCTCTTTTTGATGGACAGAGAAGAAGAAATAGAAGATGATAAAGCAGACAGAGAGGACCACTGAATGAAAGACTCCTGGAGGCAGAATCATCAGGAACAGAGAGAAAGAGACAGAGACACAAGAGAATGAGTGGGGCTGGGGGAGGGGGTAGATAGAGACAGCAGGAAAGAGAGAAAACAGGAAAGGAAAAGAGTGAGGAAGGGAATGAATGGGCCAGCCATGGAGGAGAGAGGGAGCTTCTTGCTCCTGCAGGGACTGGCAGAGATGGGGGGCCCCAGAAATCCTTACCTGCCAAACCCCATCCGCCCTCAGAGGCCCACACCAGAAATGAGCAGTTGATCTAAACAGAAAACAAACAGAGGGAAATGAAAGCACACAGCCGCCTCCCTGGCTGTGGCTCTGTGCATTCATTGGCCCCCGGGAGGCCACTGCGAAAGCAAGGCACAGCTTCTCTCTGTGGCCTTCCCCAGCCCACTGCCACCCCCCACCAAGAGCCCTAGACTGAGCACTGTTTAAGATGTCATGGTGGGGGAGGGGGCAGGGCTCTCGGGGCCTGGGGGCTGGTGGGGGCAATGTGTTCCCTGTCCTTGGCCTGGCAGAGAAACTGCAAGGCTGGCTGGCGGGGGGAGCTGACAGGGAGGGGAAGCTGGGGGACAGGGTTCCACCCCGTGCCCCACCATGCAGGGCTTGGGATTCCTAAGCAGCCCAAAGGCTGTCTTGGGTTCTGGTGGGAGTGAGAAGGCAGTCACAGGGCCAGGGTCAGGAAGGGGACATGGAGTTACTAGGTCGTGTTGCTTTCTGTCTCCATTGGGCTCTGGGGCGCCAAGCTATGGAGAGTTTCCATTTACAATGAAACTTATTGTTACTTATAATGACACAAGTGAGAATTAGTATTGATCTTGTGCTTTGCAGTCACCAAACATCCCCAGGTGACGAACTCACTGAATCCCGTTCACCCAACTGCAATACTGTGATGAACTGGGTTATACGGAAGAGGAAAGTGAGGCTGGGGGAGGTCAAGTAACCTGTCCAGCAGCTAGGAAACAGGGGAGCCTGAGTCCAGGAGAGCAGCTTGATAGACTGCTGGGGAAGTCAGACCAGAGCCAGGGTTTAAGAGTCTTCACCAGCCCTAACAACTTCTCATCTCATCCAAGGAGGGAAAGAGGGCAAGCAGTATACACAGAGGAGTCTAGGATAGGAGACCCAGAAGGAATGATTATGGGCAGGTGGCAGGGCATTCTAGGGCAGGGGCCACCTGAAGATTCAGGGAGGTAGGCAAGGGCTAGCAACCCCCCCCAATAGTTAAAGTTAAAGTTGAGGAGATTCAGACAAGAGCATACAGTCAACAAATATTTATCATCAAATTCTTACAGTGATAGAGGTTGAGAACAGGTTGAGCCAGGCTACCTGCATTTAAACCCCAGCTTTGCTACTCACTGTGTGGCCTTGGTATAGTTATTTAACTTCTCTGTATCCCAATTTGCTCATCTGAATAATGGGAATAATGATGGTAAACACCTCAAGGAGAATTGAAGATTAGGTCCACTATTCGACATAAAGCACTTGGTGGAGTGCCTGGCACATGGTGAGTCTTAAATATTGGCTTCTGATGTCTTTGTCACTGTGGTGGCTATTTGCCAGGCCTGGGCTGAGCATTAGGACAGTATCAATAAGCAGAAGAAACTGTGGTTCTTCTCCTCATGGAGATTTGTGTTTTGGGGGGAAGGTTTCCATTAGTCACAAAAGAACACAACCAGGTAAAATTGCAACAATGAGAAATAGAGGGAAGAGGTCCACCGTGACATGACAGTGAAAAATTGAGAAACCCTCCTAGCCAGGAAAATTCAGGGTTGTCTCAGTGACAGATACTTGAATTTTCTTCTACAGTAAGAGTTGACCAATGGAAAAAGGAAAAGAAGATCGTTCTAGAGGGCATAGCATATGCAAAGGCCCTGTGGTACGATGGAGCTTAGGAGCCTGGTACAAGATGTGGATGGAGAGGTAGGCAGGGATTAAATCAAAGCAGACCCTGTAATTCAGGCCTTATCTTTCTTAAGAACAAAAGATAACCAGGGAAAAAATTTAAAGACACAGTAACATGATTAGAAAAAGACCACTTGGGTATGGTAGCATTTGCCTGTAGTCCCGGCTACTGGGAAGGCTGAGACAGGAAAATTGAAGCCAGCTTCAGCAACTTAGAGAGATCCTGTTTTTTTTTTTAATGGTTGGGGGTGTAGGTCAATGGTAGAATGCTCTTGGATTCAATCCTCAATAAGAGGGGTGGGGAGTTGGGGAAATATGGGGAGGGAGGTCCTGGATGGGCAGGGAGGGAGGAGACATGGCCAGCCTGTAGGTTTGAGGCACATTTCAAACTGGAAGGTGAGGAAGGAAGGCCTCATAAGACAAGATGCTCACACCCTTGACTCTCTTGCTGTATGTATGACCTTGGGCAATTCCTTTCCCCAATGTGGGCTTGGGTTTCCATCTGCATTCCAAATGATCTTCCAAGTCTACTTTAGGGATCATCTTGACCTTTTCTGATGTGCCCTCTGTTGCTGCACACACACATCCACTGAGAAAAGAGAGGGCAGTATGTGTTGCTGAGCAGAGCATAACCCCCTCCTCCCTCTCCGTCCCTAATGCCCCCAACCTGGCCACCACATCCAGGCTCTGTGGGAAGGAAGGCTGTTATTTGAAGGAGTTCTTTCTTGTCACCATCCACCCATGCAGGGAGCATCCCTGTCAGCCACAGGATATCACAGGATGGGATCCATTCAAGCCCGGGACTGGGAGAGGCTCAGGGGACCCCCACAGTGGTTGCTGGTTGCTCAGGAAAGCCCAGAACCACAGGCAGCTGGGAGACGCTGCCCCGCCAGGATGATGGAGTGGGTGTGACATAAATTTCTCAGGACAGGCAGCAAAAAAACATTTACAGCCCCTCCTTGCTGAGTCTGGTTCCAATCAGGCCCCTGGCCGGCCTGCTCCCTACACCCGCCACACCGGGCTGGCTCCTCCCAAAGCCAAAGTCTTTCAGAGCTTTTGTCTTTCTTCTTCCTCTCCCTACTGTTTAAGAAACATACACAAAGACATACACACACATACGGCCCTCACCCTCGCTGGGCCTCTGTGTACCCACATGAGTGTATATATACACGGTTATGCATACACACATGTGTCCCCCCCAGGGTTCTGTGTACCCACATACATATACAGACTAACAGATATACACACGCTTCCCACGCTCCTATGGGAGACTGGCCCTGGGTGGGCTGAGGGAAGCCTCAGCCTCAATTACCATCCCTGGACCACAGAGAGCAACATTCCCTCAGGACAGGCCCCCAAGGATCTGGGAAGTGCCTTCTTTCAGGAACTGCCCCCAGGTGGCTTCTCCCCAGCTTCAAGGCAACAGCCCACCAGGTCTGCCATGGGAAGGCCCAGGAATGCCTCCCTGGTAGCTGAGTTAGGCTGTGGCCAAGCCTCTGAGCCTCCAAGCTGAGGCTGACTGAGGGCACCTTAGAGGGCAGCCCAGACAGACGACAGACCCCGCAGCCCCATTTCCCTCACAGCCCAGGGTCCCAGAGGCCTCAGGCAAACCCTACTCCAGCTCTGTGTCGCCTTTTTTCCCAGGCATCTTTGACACTCCACCCTGTTCTACCCTCAGCCTAGGCCACCAAATGCCTCACCGGCCACCCAAGAAGTATCTGTTTCTCTTGAGCTAAGCTGAACAAACTTTTCCTTTCATGGGCCTGCTTTGCCTACCTGAATGCTCAAGCCATTTGGTTCTTTTCAGACAAGCCAGAAGGGGCCCTCTTGTTTATTCAAAATGCATGGATCCAGCCATTACACACCAGGCCTAGAAGTCAGGCCCAGACCCTTTTCACAGCCACATTCTCACACATGGGAAGGCCAAGGATTGAAAGTCAGGAAGGGGGTTGGGGGGAGTTACTCCAGCACAGTTTGGTGAGGATTGGGGACTAGGGGAATTCATTGATCTTTTACTCCTTTTCTTTTTTTTAATAGAACAATCAAAATGGCGGCCCTTAAGGAATCTTAAAGGAAAAGTTGCTTTATACAGCAAAGTATCATCGTCCCTCCCATGACTGGGAGTCACTGATGGAGCAGCTATAAGAACATGGACTTAGGACTGGAGTGTGTCTCAGTGGTAGAGTGCTCACCTAGCATGCATAAGGCCCTGGGTTCAATCCTCAGCACCACATAAAAATAAAATAAAGATATTGTGTCCACCTAAAACTTAAAAATAAATATTAAAAAAAAAGATCGTGGACTTAGGGAAGCCAGACCTGGGTTCAAATCCCTTGTAACCTTTACCAGCTATGTAAGCTTGGCAATCAAGTTGACTCTATAGATAAGTTTCTTCTCTAAAGCAAACTTGCCCAGCTCAGTGCAATGGTGCACACCTGGAACTCCAGCAACTTGGCAGACAGAGGCAAGAGAAACACAAGTTCAAGGCCAGCCTGGGTAACTTGGTGGGAGCCTGTTTCAAAATAAAGGTTTTAAATAGGGGCTGTGTTAGAGCACCCCTGGATTCAAATCCCAGTACCAGAAAATAAATAAACCAATACAAAATAAAACAAGCTGGGGATGTAGCCCAGTGGTAGAGGGTTCTTGAACTCAATCCTTAGTACAAGAAAGGAAGAAAGGAAGGAAGGAAGGAAGGAAGGAATGAAGGGAGGAAGGGAGGGAGAAAGAGAGAGAAGGATGGAGGGAAAGGAAAGGAAAAGAAGAGTTAAAAAAAAAAAACAAGAAAAAAAAAGAAAGAAGGAAAAATTTTAACATGCCCAGGCCATGAACCTATTAAATGGTCAATAACGGCTCATTCTAGTTGTTTCTCACTAACTCTGTGCCACTGAAAATGGATAGCCTAGGTAGTGGGACAGGAAGAGAACTAATGCCTGATCCATCCTAGGTTTTTAAATATTCATTCATTAACACTTCTTGCCCCAGTGTGAGGTACTGTTAGGATTCCTGATGTTATCCTATGCTGGGGTGGGGGAGGGGCAGACTTTTGAGAGGTTTGCATCCTTGGGGAAAGACGGTTGGTCAAGCTCCCCCAGCTGCCCCCTTTCCTCAGGGAGAAGCTGAACAGACAGACCATCTGGCTGCAGTGTTACTTACCTAGAAGACAACTTTATGAAGCAGAAAACTCTTAGGGGCAGCAGCAGAAATGTTAACTCTTATCCAGATAACCCAGAGTCCTGAGCACACCTGGCAACAGGTATTTCTCAAGCTCCTTAGGCAGGGAAGCGTCCAAGAAATGCACCAGGGGGCGGGTTTCAGTTGAGCCTAAGTCAGAATTCTGCAAAAACTGGAACCCTGTCATTTGGAAGGGAATGAGCTCCCCATCACTGTAGGTGTGTGAGCAGAGGCTGCTTCACCCAGAAGGCAACCTAGGGAAGGAGATAAACCAGGAGTGGTGGTGCACACCTGGAATCCCAGCAACTCAGGAGGTTGAAGCATGAGAGTCTCAGCCAGCCTCAGCAACTTAGCAAGGCCCCAAACAAGTTGGTGAGACCCTGTCTCAAAATTAAAAAAAAAAAAATTGTCTCAAAATAAAAAGGCTGGGAATGTGGCTCAGTGGTTAAGCACCTCTAGGTTTAATTCAAAAACCAAAACCAAAACCAAAACAAACAAAAACCTTCTGCTGGGGCAGGGTTGCTTAGCCTGGAGGGAGCCTGTGAAGGAGACTCATGAAGTGAAAGGCCTTCTTGAAATGGCACAAGATACTTGGGGTACTATGCACTTTTCTAGGAAGTGCGCTCAATGGCATTCTTTAGGTTGTTCAGGGTGTGCAACCCCCAGCCTTACACAGGTAAGGCAAAGGAGCCTTGGAAAGGGGAATATACTGGCTCCAAATTCTCAGCTTCCTAACCTGGGTGAGACAGGAATTTGGGGGGGGGGGCGGTACAATAAAAAGATAGAATCTCAAAAGAGAAGCTCCCAAGAGCCGTTGGAATGCAGGAAATGCCTATGAACCTTTGAAATGCAAAATAAGCATCCATGAGCAACTGCACTCCTGTTCTTAGCGGGCAGCCTTGGCTCACACCCTTGACCCAAACCCTGGCCTGGGAAGAAAAGTAATTTAAGGGAAATATGTGACTGCAGGGAAAACTGGTGTGAAATTGTGTCATTCTGTCCTGACACCACCTCTACTTCAGTCCCTAGTAACTGTCTCTCTGTAAATATTAACACCCCAGACTAACAGGTTGCTGTCCCTCTGGAGATGGCCCATATCCTCTCGTGAATGCGTCTCTGATTTCCTAAATCAATCTGTATCTCTGAGTGGTGCATGCTGAAATTCTTTTCTGTTATTTATGCCAAGGACCCCACTTGTCCTGAATCGAGATTTCCCTTTCTGGGAACTCCTCCTGTGACACACCCATACCTGTCACTACATATGCAAAATGTGATCCCCACCTAGTGTAGGTGTCCCTTGATTTTCAGGACACCTGATATGATGGGTCACTGTTATTGGTATTTTCCAGAGAAACATACAGGGGCACAGAGAAGGGAAGGGCCTTGCTAGGGTCACACCATCTGTTAGAGGATAAGCCAGGACTAGATCCCAGGCTTCCAATGATTGTTTTTCCTAGACTCTATTTTTTGTTCTTGCTTCTGGAAGGAAAACTGGCAAAGTTCCCTCCAGTGGGATCTGATGGTCCTGCTCTGGCCTGCCAAAGGCCTCATGGCACCCCCACACCTTCTATTTCCTTTAAGGTGAGGTTCATGCTAAATTTCCCAGGCTGACCTTGAACTTGCGATCCTCTTGCCTCAGTCTCCCAAGTAGCTGGAATTCTAGGCACGCGTGTATACACACACACACACACACACACACACACACACGGCTGTGCCCGGCTCCCATTGTATCTTTGTGGAACTCAGAGAGAGGCAGATGCCTGAGGACATATGTCCTCTGCCTCCCCATCCCTGAGAAGTGGCTGAGCAATGAAGCAGCATGCTGCCAGCCTCTGCCATTTGCAGCTATCAAGAGCGGAGCTGGGCAACCAGAAAGGAGCTGGCAGAGCGGTTCTTCTGTGCAAGGAGCAAGGCCAGTAGGTAGGGTGGTGGATCAGTAGCCAAGAGGCTCAAACAACAGGGGCAGGGGCAGTACCTGGACACTCTGTGGCCAGTAGTATGGACCTGCATCTGTATGGGAACCCAGAGAAGACCTCAAAGACTAGGGCCCTGTCCACATGACAAGGAGTGCCACAGTCAAAGCAGACTGCTCAGTGTTTAAAGCTGTCTCCAGCTAGGCAGGGAGATGTTGCAAGCCAGCAGTGTCCTTTGATTATTCTTAACAAGCTTTATCCCTGTGCACTTGGTTCTGCTTACAAAACCCAAACATACTCCTAGTGGAGAAACTGGAAAATCACAATAAGGACAAAGAAGGAAAACACTAACTGTGTGACCTGGAGCAAATCACTTTGCCTCTTTGCACCTCCGTCTCCTCATCTGTACAATGGGGATAATGTGATATTTATTTTGCAGGGTGGTTATAAGGAGTAAGCATACATAAATGTATGTAAGGTGCTGAGAAGAGTGACTGGCCCATCATCAGTGCTGTACAAGTGTTAGCTTTCATTACCATAATTCACTAGAATCACACACATAGATGCTGTGAGCAACTGGTTGATTTCCTTCTAGCCTTTCTATTTGAATATATTATTTTCTTAAAAAAACAATCAGGGCTGCGCATGGTGACACATATCTATAATCCCAGTTACTCTGGGAGGCTGGGGCAGGAGGATTATAATGTTGAGATTAGCCAGGGCAATTGAGTAAGACTGTCTCAAAATAAAACTTTATAGAGGGCTAGGGGGTGTAGCTCAGTGGCGGAGTTCTTGCCTTGCATTGCAAGGTCCTGGGTTTCATCCCCAGTACTGTACCAAAATCCATTAAGGATCATGCTGCATATGACTTGGTATTCTCCCTACTTTTTTTTTAGTTGTCAATGGACCTTTATTTTATTTATTTTTATGCATTGCTGAGGCTCGAATCCAGTGCCTCACATGCTAGGCAAGCACTCCACCGCTGAGCCACAACCCCAGCCCGTATTCTTCCTGGCACATTTTAACTGACATTATAGCATGAGCATTTTCCACATCATTATACATCTTTCAAAACATGCTTGCAAGTTGTACATAGTTTATTTATTCAGTTTTCTAATGTTGAACATTTAAGTTATTACTTTAAAAAATATTTTGTTTTTTAGCTGTAGTTGGACACAATACCTTTATTTCATTTTTATGTGGTGCTGAGGATCGAACCAGCACGTGCTAGGCAAGCTCTCTAAAGCTGAGCCACAATCCCAGCCCCTTAACTATTATTTTTTGATGAATAGCTTTTATGTGTTAATCCAGATTTGCAAATGTTCCTTGAGTGCGGATTCCTGTAACAATCATTATTGCATTAGAGTGTAGACCTGTTTTAAAGCTCTTGAAACTGCTCACTGAAAAGGTGACACCAATTGACACTTCCACCAGCAGTGTTTCAGATGGCTTCTCTCTCTGCAACCTTGGCTATTATTTTCAATTTTTTGCCAAATTGACAGACAAAAATTTCCATTGCCTATATTTCACTTGGCTGGGGTTAGCGATGGATGGAACCCCAGGACAGGGCCTATTCAAAGTGCACTTAGCCCTGCAGGTTACAGAGTGGCCTGGATGGACTTCCCACCTGGGTGAGGAAGGAGCAAGGACAAGAAGAAAAGGTGAGGTCATGTGGGGTCACCCTTAGAAGCCAAGGAAAAACCATCTCAGGAATGAGGCCCAGCAGGATGTGACTGCCAGTCCTTATAGTGGGCCAAAAGGCCTCCCCCAAATATGTGTGGAGTCTCCCCGCCTGGCCAGACAGGAATAATTATAATGTAAATCGGGCTTTGGAAATGCAAATGTAAATAGCGAGCTGGCTGGATTGACGTGGCTTCAGAACACTAGAGGCCTGGGTGTGTGGCTCTCCAGGGAACCTGGCTGAAAAGGAATCCCAGAAGCCTTAGGAGAAGCAGAAGATGTGGCGTCCAGATTGCTCTGAGAGCAGCTGGGAAGCCCTGGCACCAGGCACACCACTGGAAAAGAAAGTGGCTCCCGAAAGAGGGAAGGCCATGGTGCTCGGACATAGGAGGCTCCTTGTTAGGGCAGGGCATGGCGACAGGCCTCCCAGAACTGTGCAGGAGCAAACGGAGGCCTGGACTTGGTTGTGCACACTCCCAGCCTGGGCAGTTGGAAGGCCAAAGAGTCAGGCTGTGGGTGGGTGCGTGGGGTATGGGAGTCTATGAGCAGAGCACCATCAAGATGCAGAGGAGTCTGGTGTGAGGGTGACACCTGGAATCCCAGCAGTTTGGGAGACTGTAGCAGGAGGATCACCAGTTCAAAGCCAGCCTCAGCAACTTAGTGAGGCCCTAAGCAATTTAGCTTGGCAACTAAGCAACTTGGCCCTAAACAACTCAGGGAGACCCTGCCTCTAAATAAAATATAAAAAAGGGCTGGGGGTGTGGCTAAGTGGTGGAGCACCCCTGGGTTCCATCCCTGGTACCAGATTAGATAAGGGCTAGGGATGCAGCTCAGTGGGAGAATGCTTGCTTACCATGGGTAAGGCCCTGGTTCCACCAGGAGAAAAACAAAAATTGCAGATGAATGTTATCACTAGACAATACTTCTGTTTATTGAGCACCAACCTTTTGCTAGGCCCTGAGGAACACTTTCCATGGGGGGAACTGAAGCACAGGGAGTATGTCCAGAGGATACAGACTTCTGCTAGAGCCAGAAACGGACTCCAGGGTTCTTGTTTCCAGGTCCCTCTTAACTCCCTTGGGTAGAATTGATGGTAAATTCTCCTCACTCTTGAGTATAAAAGCTTTGCTAGTAAGGGCCCCTGAAAAGAAGTTATCTGAAGGATTGTGAGAAGTTGTTTGTATGAAAACCTAGAGGCAAGAAAACTAGACAAAAATGAGTTTTAGGTACTGGGGCTGTAGCTCAGTGTTGGGGCGCTTGCCTAGCATGTGTGAGGCACTAGGTTCAATCCTTAGCACCACATAAAAATAAATAAAATAAAGGCATTCTGTCCATCTACAACTATAACTTTTTTTAAAAAAAAAAAAGGAGTTTTAGATAGCAGCAAGAAGGATTTGGGATGGCATTAGGAAGAACTTCCTCAGAATAAGGCTTTTTAGGTACAATGGGTAACCAAGGAAGGTCCGAGTGAGTGCCTGTCTCTGATATTCTCAGCACTTGCCCTTTTCCTCTTTCAATATCCTATCACCCCCAAGGCATTCCTTCCTACCACTAGCAGGATCTGAAACATAAGGTCACCTGTGACCAACAGAATAATTGGGATCCAGCTCGAGCCAGGGATGGTCAGAATTTTTTCCACCTACACCTCTCTTTTGGTAAGGGAGGTACTGGGGATTGAACCCAGGCACACTTAAACACTGAGCTACATCCCCAGCCCTATTTTTTGTATCTTATTTAGAGACAGGGTCTCATTGAGTTGCTTAGGGCCTTGCTAATTTGCCGAGGCTGGTTTTGAACTCGTGATCCTCCTCCTGATCTGCTAGGATTACAGGTGCGTACCACCGCACCCGGCTTCAACCTGCTTTCTGAGTTCTCTGCTTGACCCAATGTCCTTCCCACCAAGCCAGAGAGTGGGTCAGGAAGGCATCACAGAGAGTTAGACAGGAGTGAGAAAAGCAGATGGGTGTCTTGAAGCAAGAATGGATTTGTGTCACAAACCAAAAAAAAAAAAAAAAAAAAAAAAAGATCATAATTCTGACTGTCCAATTTTGTGCTGTGTGGATGCAGATGAGATTGTATATTTGGCTAATAACTGTAGCTAGACTACTTCTGCACTGCCAAGCCCAGTGCTGGCCAACTGAAGGGCACACAGACAAGTAGGAGATCCACTCCCTGATGCCAAAGCATTCCCAGCGCAGCAGTCCAGGGGGAGCTCTTGTGTGGAACTGCACTCCCAGCACAAGAGGTGGCCCAGAGCAGAGGCCCAGCAGTCCTGGGCTCCTAGCTCTATCTCACGCATGTGCAGTGTTTATGGTCCATGGAACACTTTCCATGCATCATGTCATGTCATATTCACAATAGCCCCAGACAGTCTGACACAGTAGTCCAGACCCTTCATGTTGCAGATGGGGAAATGGAGGCCCCCAAAGATTCTATCCCTTGCCCAAAATTGTACAGATGGTTGAGTGGTGCTCATGGGAGCTCTTTCCACTGAGGCCCTCCAATGCTCCCTACCCTCCATCAGTCCACTACACTCTCTGTAGGTACAGTCCTGGACCCTTCAGCCTTAGCTATGTCAATGGTCCCCCAAGACTCCCGGCCAGCCACTTGACACCTCCCTGGTTCTATTTGTTTCTATACTGGGGATAGAACGCAGGGACTTTAGCATTGAGCTACATTCCCAGCCCTTTTTATATTTTACTTTGAGACAGAGTCTTGCTCATTGCCTAGGCTGGCCTCGAACTTGTGATCCTTCTGCGTCAACTCCCCAAATTGCTGAGATTACATGTGTGTGCCACTGTGCTAGACCTAGCTCCATTTTTATAAATTCATCAAATTTCACATGAGCTACAGGACAAAATGTCCCTCATGTCAGCAAGCTTAAAGGAAGAACCAATTCACAATAGACAAAATACCCTGTTTTTTTGGCGGGGGGGTGGGTGGGGGGGCTGTACTGGGGATTGAACCCAGGGTGTTTAACCACTGAGCTATATCCCCAGCCCTTTTTTAATTTTTATTTTGAGACAGGGCCTCCTTAAGTTGCTTAGGGCCTCACTAAATTGCTGAAGATGCCTTCAAGCTTGCGATTCTCTTGCTTCAGCCTCCTGAGTCAATGGGATTACAAGTGCACACCATCATGCCCAGCTAAAGCGCCCTTTCTTAGGACTCCTACTTGAACACATCTAGCATCTACGCATATGTGATGAAATGTCTTAAGCTTTCTTTGTGGGATATAGAGTGTATCTTTAAAAATCCCTGTATTGTGAAAATGTCGGAAGAGGGGATTATCTGAGTCCCTAGAGATCTTTCCAGGCCTGTGGACAAGAGACTGTTGAGTTCATCTGAGCTATATGGTATGAATAAGGAGGGCTGGTTTTCAGGCATTGGGTTTGGGGCCTGTCAACTATCTGCTAATACGTAAATGAAGGAGAGACCAGCAAAGACTCAAGTCTGAATAGAGGGCTCTTCCCCATCCTCCTTGCTTAGGGAGAGGAAGAACAGGTGGACCCCCAGATTTTTGCCTTGGAGGAGGTTGCTTTCAGTGTCTGACTACACAGAGGGGAAATGAGGGAAAGAAATAAGGACTGAGCAGGATGTTTTTACATCCTTTAGTTTTGTAGGGTGGAAGTCATTTCCATTTTTATAGATGAGGAAACCAAAGCTTAGTAGTATGTGAGAGCTCACCTGAAGTCCTAGAGTAGGTACTCAACGGAGGGAGCAAGGATTGACTCAGCTTCATCAATGTTTATAGCAGCTCATTTCACAACAGCAAAGCTATGAAACCAACCTAGGCACCCTTCAATAGACAAATGGATAAAGAAAATATGGTGTATATACACAATGGAATATTACTCAGCCATGAAGAACAATGATTTTATGACATTTGCCAGCAAATGAATAGATCTGGAGAGTACCATGCTAAGTGAAATAAGCTAATTCCAAAAAAACAAATGTCGAATGTTCTTTCTGATATGTGGATGCTGACACACAATAAGGGAGGGAGGAAAGAATAGAAGTTCAGTGGATTATACAAAAGGGAATTAAGGGAAAGGAGAATGGGAATAGGAAAGACATTTAAGTGAATCAGACACAACTTTCCTATGTTCATATATGAAATACCACAGTGAATCCGACCATCATGTACATCCACCACAATGGGATCCTAATTAGAATAAGATATATTCCATGTATGTATGTTAAAATATACTCTATTGTCATGTATATCAAAAAGAACAAATAAAAACATCATAATCTCAGTGCAGTGCAAATGTTACCTAGTGGAGGTTTTTGTCTTCCTGAAAGACAGATTTGAGGGACACAGAAAAGCATAAAGGGTTCATTAGGTGAAATAGAAATAATGCTCCAAGGTGCGTGGAGGGGATGATCTCCATGAGAGGAAAGGGCCTGGGGTCCCCATGGGGAGAGTTTTGGTACTTGAAGTGGGAACCTCCCTTTTCATGTATTATGAATTTGGGGTGGTTACTGAAGTTTCCCATGATGGTTTAATGCACGTGTGCAGATTTCGCCATCTTGGAAATTGTTCAGCATATACCATATCCATTTTCTTCAGGCTGACATGGACCTGTCTGACTGCATGAAGGTGGTCCCCAGGTGGTGTGTTGGCCCATTGTGTGTGGCCCTGGGACAAAGCCTGAATTTCCTCTCCCTAATCCTTGTTGCGTATGCCTACCTAAGCTACCTACTCCAACATTAAGGCCGTGCTCCTCCCTCTATACTGTGTTTCTGTGACAAAGCTGAGACATTGGGATTGATCATGTGGTCACAGGCAACCACAGGGACAACCAAGGGCAGGCCGGGCCAGGTGCCCACCCCTGGGGCTTCCTTACAAGCTTTTCCTCAGTTGTATGTCTCTTCCTTTTGTGGAGAAAAATTCAGAGGAAATGCCTCCCCTCTCTCCAGGCATTTGCTGGAGACTGAAGACTTATGTCTAGTAGGGGCCACAAGAGGGCCAGTGACCTTGAGTCACAGGAAAGCCCCTCCTGGAGCCAGTGTGCCCCCCAAGGCACCCTCTCAGGGCTTCCCTGGAGCCCTTGCCAAGCCTCCTCTGCTGGGGGTTTTCCAGAAGGTCAGGGAAATTCCAGGAGTCCAGGATGTCCATGTTTCTCCCTCACTCACACAATCATAGCATCTCACCCGTGTACCAGTTCACCACACTCAGATACAGTCTCTCATTTGAGTCCGGGTGTGGAAGCAGGTCTGTGCACACGCACACGTGAACACATGTTGTAGGTGATGAGCTTTTCCAGCAGCCACTCCCAGGATCTCAGAGTCTCTCATCCTGTTTGCACTTCAGCAGGTCACAGCTCACTCTGCTCTGATTGTGTGCAGGGGTCACAGCAATGCTGATAGCAGCAGAGGACAATTGTGGGACTTGAGCTGTCACCCTCCTCCTTTTCTTCCCCCTTCTAGAAAGTTCTTCCCTCTTCCTAAAGACCACCCAGGCTTAGCTACCCCTTACCTCAGAACACATATATCATCATCCCAGATCTCACAGTCACAAAATAAAATAAAGAGTAGAACTGAGTCTTCTGGGGGTGTGGGTGGCTACAGATTTCAAGAGGCCAGGAACAGCCCCTCAGTTGGGAGGTGGGTTCTAGAAAAAGAATGGGAAGAAGTATTTTAGCAGTAGTAGGCCAGGCCATAACGCTCAGTTAGGTACTGTGGGCCCAGGAAAGTGATCTGTTTCAAGAAGATTCCATCAGAGAATCATAGCTAGAGGTGTAGAGTATGGAGGTTGAGAACAGAATGGAGTCAGCGACATGGGACAGTTATTTAATCCATCTGGGTCTCATTATCTTCATCTAAAAATTGGGATAATAAGAATTACCTATGTTATGTTATAGGGTATTTTTGAGGTCAAAAAATGAGTACATGAAAATTTCATACAGCTACATGAGGAAGCACCATATCATGGCACGCTTTAATTTTCAAGATCAGATATCAGCAACTATCCTTGACCCCTAGGACCCCACCACTGCATTGATGTCCTCCTGCCTCTATATATGCTAAATCAGCCAATAGATCAAGCCAGTGCTGGCACAGACTCTATGACATAAATGACCTCAGTCAAACACTCATCCTCAACCTAGTGTAAGTCCTTCCCTAAGAATTGTATTCCTGATCCCAATCCCCAGCCCAGGGCAAGGCCTTTGTGCATAGATCTTCCCAAATTGGCATTTAGTGATGTCATGTTCAGAAGTTGAAGTCAGCCATCTTGGGAGTATTTATACCATAGTAATTGGCAAACACTGCAAATCGGGGCTTTTTATTCTCCCAATGAGCAATTTACTAAACATTTACCAGCACACCATTGCTTACACCAACTGATTCATACCTCCATGTGATACTCTAGGGCTCTTCCTTAGATAACCATTGCTTCTTCAAGACACAAGATCCACCTGTAGCTGCCTTCCTGCCACAGGATTGTCCTGTCTCATTTATATCTCTTTGTGAGCTCAGGGCCCACCATTGATTGGGTACCTGCCCTTTGACACTAAACTTTGCTCACTAGGAAATGATCCTTCACTGCTTGCCAGGCCTACTCCCTAGCTGCAATCCTAAACGAGTATGGAGTCTTGTGTCAGAACCCTGTCCTTTCTTCTTCTCTACCTGTACAATGTTGCCCCAAGAAGCCATCAGCCTCCTATGCAAGTCCTAAGCAAGACACAATGAGGCAGATGTAGTAGCTCTGTGGAGCAGAGTCTAATTTTTAGCAAGTTCTGTTATTTGCTTTTCTAGGGAGTAGGAGGTTTGGAGGGGAAACCCAATCCAGGGCAATAATTACTCTCTCTCACCAGCTGAGTGAGCCCATTTATTTATTCATTACAATAACAGCTATAGGAGGTCAGAATTCAACGACTATTTGGGTTTGGATTGTGTTCCCAGCACTTGGAACATACTAAGTGTTCAATAAATCCACCTTGAATAAATGAATGAACAAAATTGCTCATTCCACCCATGTTCCCCCAAGCCTTTGTTCTGTAGCAGGCCATTTTGAATCCTGGTGACACAAAGAACAGGATATGGCCCCTGCCCTCAAGAAGCTTGTATTCCCATGGGCCAAGAAATTGGATGTTTGGAAGCATGAGAGCCACTGCAGGATGGCTTATGAACCCTGGTGCTGATGGGAATGGGAAACAAAGGTTCACCGCTTCCAGGCTAAGATGGGGTGCTATGTGGACCAGAGAAGCCCCAATATTTGTCTGCACTTGCTCAGTGGACTGTGCAGGCTGCAGACTGAGGTGACTGCCCAAGGTCCCTTGGCTAGAACACAGCCTCACTCTCTCACTGGGCCCCACCCACCCAAGGAAGCTGATCCCTTGGCCAAGAGAGAGGATTCAGGCAGGGAATCCCAGCCCCTCCCTGCCCCAGACTGGGCCCAGAAGGGCCTGGCATGCTTCTAATATCAAGCAGCAAATTCAATCAGGCAGATGAGAATTCCTATTATTTTAATATATTTAGAAGAGAGTTTAAGGTGGATTTTGTTCCACGCTGTATATTTTTACAACATGAGGTCAGGCCTCTTTGATAAATGCTGTAATGGAAGCAAGAGGGGGCCTTGGGAAAGGGGGAGGGAGAGAAAGAGGAGAAACAGAGGGTGGGGGAGAGACAGAGACAGAAAGAAAGTCATAGAGATGGAGAGAGGCAGAGACAGTGGGAGGAAAGGAGGGAGAGACAGGGAGAGAGAGAGGAGAGAGAGAGAGAGAGAGAGAGAGAGAGAGAGAGAGAGAGAGAGAGAGAGGCTGTGCATCTATGGATCTGTCTTGCACATATGTCTACAACTCCATGTGTGTTTCTGTGTCTGTTTGTTGTTTGAGTAGACAAATCCATTTGGGGATAAATAGGATGATTTTTCCACCTGCAGGAAGCAAGGCAGCCAAAGGCTGATTGGAGCTGTTTTACTCTGCTGCTCTCAGAAGGCCTTGGGCTGGGACTCAGGTTGCTCCTGAGGCCAGACCCTGGGCTCTGCTTAGAAATTGAGATGCAGGCAGGCTGCCAGAAAGGCAGGGGCAGTCCAAGGAGCCTTAAAGGCTCTCCTCTAAAGTGATCCTCAACAGGAGAGGGGCCTTGCTCCTCAGAGGCCCTGCTGCCCAGCTGACTATACCAGGCAGCTCCTTGTTCCCCTTCTCTGGAACACCCCAACCCTGCACTCAGAAGCAGGCACACATGGCTTCCAGGGCCCAAGGCCAATGCCATGGTCACCCACTAAAAGTTTTTGGAGACCAGAATGCCTGAGCTTGCAGGGAGGGATTGGTTAGCCAGGTTGGAGGAAAATGTCTTACAGCCTAGAGGCTGGGGGATGGATAAAGTGACCTTTGGAGAACTTCAAAGGCACAGGAACATTTGACTAAAAGCTTAGGGTAAGAGAATGGGATGGGGTCACAGTTTCTGCAGAATTTTCCTGGGTTCAGAGTCCCAGGGAAGAACCTTAAGTTCTTGAAATTGGTGCTCCAAATCCCCTGCCATATTCTGGACCTCACAAGTGACCTGGGTTGCCACCAAATCCATCCTCCTGCTTCTGGGCAGGTACACACCTTCCAAAACCCAGCTCAATGTTCACCTACCCATTAAGACACTTACCAGGGTCCAGGTGTTGTCTCCTGCAACTGCGACACCCTGGGGCACTTGAAAGGGGACCAGGTTTTTTCCCTGGCAGAGGGACTCTATCCACCACCTCTGCCTCCCTTCAGGGCCCCAGAGGACAGCCAGTTCACAAGAAGGACAGGTCTGCCCTAATGCTCTCTGTGGCCTAGCTTGGTGGCTGATTTTTTTTCTTTTTCTTTTTTTCTCCCTTTTTGGAGGAAGGCCAGGAAATGACCACATAAAGAACTAGCGGACAGGGAAAGTGAGAATGAGAGGGAGGAGAAAGACAAAGGCCACATTGTTACCTCTCTCAAAAGAATGTCTGACACTTCAAAGCAAGATGACGGGCTGGGCTTGTGGTTGCCTCTACCTATGAGTATAACCTTGGGCTAGAGTTGACAACCTGGAAACAGAGTGTCAGTGTTGGAAGAGGTTCTGTCTTGGCTCCTACTGTTCAACAGATGACAAGCTGTTCTGTGGCTTGTCCCTTCCTTGCGCTCTCCAACCTGCCCTCATCCTCTGGATCTGGCCTAACAACTACTTCTCTCAGGGATGCCAGGCCAGGTCATGGTGGGGGGTGTTCTTGGACCCTAGGGAAACTTCTGATGAAGGAGTCGAGGTCCTAGGATCAGGAGCTCCTCAGTCTTATCAATTTCTGTTATAGCATCAACAAGTTTCATGGAGTGTGTATTGCATGCATTGGGATATCAGAAAGGGGACGCTGTCCTAGGAGGAACAAGGTGCTTTAGAACTAGAACATATGAGGGCAATCTCTCCAGACAGAGATAGGACCCAGGGGGTAAGCTGAGGGCTGAAGCCAAATCAGAGCAAGACAAGGACCACACAAGGCTCTGGGTGGCCACAGCAGAGTGCTTGTGGTGTAAATCACAAAGCTTCATCTAGGAACCAATAAAATGGCTCAGAAAATGAATCATTGTGGCAGGAACCATTGTGGAAGGACAGCAGAAGAAGCTGGGATACTCCTTAGCCTGGCCTGCTATGAGGCAGGTAGGAAGTTTCCCCCCCTTTCCACTATTGAGGCATGAATGGTAGAAATGCTATCTAGGCTGTCAGGTCAGTGTGGGGTGGGGAGGCTGTGCAGTTTGGCCCAGGCCAAGACATTGGGATCCTGCCTAAGAATGGCCTAGAGGCATTCCAGCTTCTCACACCAGCAGCCTGGGCAATCGATTTGCAGAGAGTGTGCAGCATGCATACATTAGAGGGGTAGCACCGGCCATGTGTGTACCAAATTCATGTCCATGCACCAAAGGGGGTTAGGGCAGCTAGCCTTTGCCTGCAGCTTCCATGGTCTGTCAAAGATGAGGAGAATATACAGGTGCCACCACCTGCCCATTCAGCCCAAGGCCAAGCTTATCTCTTCTGAAAAATCTTTTTGTTTTGTTTTGTTTTGGTACCAGGAATTGAACCCAAGGGCTCTCAACCACTGAGCCACATCCCCAGCCCTTTCTGTTTTATTTTGAGACAGGGTCTCGCTGAGTGGCTTAGGGCCTCACTAAGTTGTTGAGGCTGATTTTGAACTGGTGATCCACCTGCCTCAGCCTCCCAAGTTGTTGGGATTACAGGAGTGAGCCACCATGCCTGGCTCTTCTCAGAAACTTTTGCTCTAAAGATGGTCACCAAGGATTAAGTCTCCTAAGAAGGTCTCTCTCACCTTACTGACCTCTGAGAAAACCAGAATCTTTCTGTCTGGATCTCCAGGTTGAATTCTGGACTTCAGACCAGAAGTGCTCCCTGGAGACCTGGCCTGCCATGGTTCATTCTGGTGACACCCTGAGATAAGTAGCATTCTTCCCAAGGCTCCTAATAATCTTTCCCTCCCCAACCCTCCATTTCTCTGCTGTCTCCTGTCTTCTCCAGCTAATAGCCATTCCCAGAAGCCCTTCCACCCTCGGCCAAGATCCTGCCATCTTCCAGTTTGGCACCCCAGTTTCTCTAAGTGGGTTCCACCACTTTCTTTTGGCCTCTTCAGAATTATCTCTTGGCCTTCAGTCTTGCTTCACTTTTGCCAAATTCAATTCCTCCAAAGATCGCCAAAGTCTAATTGCTCTGGCAATGACAGTGACTGCAGTCAGTCCGCAGTCCTATCTCCAGAAAAGGAGGGAAGAAATGACTTTTCTCCAGGTGGTGACAGATGCATCCCAAGATATCTTCATCTCTCTTGTTATGTCCTCCCTGTAGAAGGTGGAGCTTTGTGCTAGCAAGCCCTGAACCAGGAGTTAAAGGCTCAGCTCTGTCACTGTGTCCCTGTGCCTTGTCTGCAAATTGTCTGCTTCCCCAGAGGTCAACATGTTGGGACTAGGCTCAAGCATTTGCCAGGGTCCTTCCAGCTCTGAGACCGTCTCAGTATGTGTGTGCATGGAGGGTGTGCTGGTCTTGCTGTGGCCCCAGACTTGACGGTCACTGACAGTGGTACATCCTTCTAAGTCTGGCTGGCTTAATTCCTAGGGAAAGACCCCATGTTATGGTTTGGATGTGAGATGTCCTCCAAAAGCTTATGAGTGAGACAATGCAAGGAAGTTCAAAGAAGAAATGATTGGGATGTGAGAGCTTTAACCCAATCAGTGATTAATACCCTGATAGGATTCACTGAGTGGTATCAGGAGACGGGGAGGCATGGCAAGTGTGGCTTTGGGGTACATATTGTATCGGGCAGGTAGAGTCAGCTTCCTGAACATCATGTGAGCTGCTTCCCTCCACCATACTCTTCCACCATGATGTTGCTGGCTGTATGTGGACTGAGACCTCAAACTGTGAGCCTCAAGATAAACTGTTCCTCCCTACAGTTGTTCTGGTTGGGTCCTTTTAGTCACAGCAGTGAAAAAGCTGCCTGAAACCACCCCCCCACCCCTCTGTAAATGCTGAGACCTGTTTAGGGATGGGTGGGCTCTTTCCCCTCCCAACAGTCACTGCTTTCTGGTGTTTCACCAGCCAGGAATTCCTTTGGAAACAGAACCTGGAAATGCTCCCATCTTTTGGGAAGTGCTGGCCCCAACCCTGTCTTCCCAGCTGTGGAGCCCAGGCCTACAGCAGGTGTGTGTCAGTGTCCTGGCTCTGGAGATTTATAACCTGTGGCAGGAGGGAGGTGCTATCTTTGGAAGCATTTCTTCTGTCCTCAAATGAAAACCTGTGGCCAGGACCCCCAGGGGAGCAAACAAGCAGGGAGAAAGCCACAGACCTCAATGGCCCCCGTCCCCACTGCCAGCCACTCTGTTTCCCCCTGACCAGCATACCTGCTCCTTCTCCACAGGGGGCCATAGCACTCGTTCTTTTTAACCTCTCTTCCCCTCTCTGGGTCCTGCCCTTTCTGTCATTAAAATGTCTCTCGTGTGTGTCCCTTCATACCCATCCCCACCATCTCCCTTCACTCTCTGTTCCTGAGCAGCCTGTCTCCCACAGTATCACCACAGCGACCTTCCTGAAAGGCAAATCAGATTACATTACTCCCCTCCTCAAGGGCCCTTTACAGGCTCCCTGTGGCCTACTGAATCAAGTCCTAACTAATTAACTTGTTATTCAAGGCTCCAGCTTCCTTTCCAGAAACATCTCCCACTACAGAAATGCAGGAATCCCACACTTAGGACATACAGGGCTCTCCTTGTTTGCCAAAACGGGAGCCTTTCTGAATGGCCCACAAGTACCTCAACTTCTCCATGTCCATGACAAACTACCCCATTCCACCCACCTTTCCCTCCTCCACAGTGGTCCAGTGCCAGTATTCATGTCTTCCTTTCTGAGCGCCTCACTCTCCCTTACACCTGGCATCCATTTGGGGACCAGATTCTATCCATCTGTCATCTGTGCCATCTCCTGACATCACTCCATCCCCACTGCCACCATTCCAGAACAGAACCAGCTCATCTCTTGCCTGAATGACCATTGCCAGAGCCTCTGCCTTCCCAGCCTTGACTTGCAAGGCTGCCCTTGAACTCCTCATTACTCTGAGCTCCCTGTGACCTTAGGACCTGACTTTCAATGCCCTGTTCCCTGGTGATTGCTTTTCCTCTTGCCTTCACCTGGAATGTTCTCTCCCAGCTCTCTGCCTGGTCCAGCTGCCTGCAAGGCTCATCACAAGGGCTGCTTCCTCCAGCAAGCCTTCACTGAGTTTCCTGTTTGAAAGAATAGGTCTCTCCTCCAAACATTCTGCCAGCTTTCATGGCTGGGTGTTTTTGTTTATTTGTTTTGTTTTCTTTTTGCAGTAGTGGGGGTGCAACATTGACCTATATCCCCAGCCCCCTTGATTTTCTTTTGAGAACAGAGTCTCACTACATGGCTGATGCTGGCCTCAAACTTGCAATGCTCCTGTCTCAACCTCCTGAGTAGCTCAGACTACAGGCCTGTGCCATCATGCCTAGCTCCAGTCAGGTCTAATGCAGTGGTTTGGAGCATAGGCTCTGGAGTGAGCCTCCCTGGGTACAGAATCCCAGCTGGAACATTATCCAGTTCCTAGGGAAATTTACAGAATACCTTTGAGCAAGAACCCCAGTTTCCTTGCCTGTAAATTGAAGATAAGTATAGTTCCTACTCCATAGGGCCCTTGTGAAAATGAAAAGATTAATCTGTGTACAGTACTTAGGATAGTGTCTGCCATGGGGAAAGTACCATATTGCTCTTATCAGTGCTGTTATTACTAATATGACCTCTTTTATGGATTCATTTTCTGTTGCTATAACAGAACACTTGAGACTGGGTAATTTGTAAAGAAAAGAGGTTTATTTTGGCTCATGGTTTTGGAGGCTGGGAAGTGTAAGAGCATGGCACCCATGAGGGTCTTGTGCTGTTTCAGCTCATGGCAGAAAGTGAAAGGGCAAGCAGGCACACGACAGACCGGGAGAATACAAGGAGCAGCCTTCTTTATAACAACCCCCATTGTGGTAACTAATCCAGTCCCGCGAGAGTGAGAACTCCTCCCTCCCACGAGACCCCATTCTTCTGTTCATGACAGCTCTGTCCCCTTGACCCAAACACCTCCCTCTGGGTTCCCCTCCCAATACTGCCATATTGGGGCCAACACATGAATTCTGGGGGACACACTGAAACCATAGCAACTGGTCTGACAAATCCTCATAGGCAGGAACCAAGTCCGACCCCTTTCATCACCCACACTGGAGATGTTCAGACACATTTGCTGATTGAGCCTAAGGCCACCCACCCCCTGACACCTCACCGCCCTACAGAACACAGAAGGAAGGAGGGAGGCTGAGAAAGAAAAAATGTCCTCCCCTCCTTGATATCTATCAGGAGCAAGCCAGCTTGTTGCCACCCCCATGCCTCCTGCCTGTCCTCCGAGGCCACTGTGCAGCTGAACGTCCCCGGGCATGGGAGTGATGGAGACAAATTGGAGGGAATTCAGAGGAGCAAAGTCCCTGCGCCCTTGGGAAGGGCAGGCCCAGCTGAGGAGGGAGATGAAAGCAGTTCCATGTGTGTGGCTTGGCTGAAGGACAGCGCTGGGTGTGGTGGGGGACATGATAACTGGAGACAGGGACTCCAGCAGTGCAGACAAGCTGAAGAGGGGGGAGACCTGGAGCTCCGTGATGGGGTAGCTCTGCTGAGGTAGTTGGGCTCTGGGGATACAGGCCTGGAGCTCCCTGGACACCAGGACAGGCCTGCAATCCCCTCCTCTCACTGGCCTGAACAGAGGGCTCTCGGCCTGGCTTCCCAGGGGTGCTGACACTCTGGTGCAGGCCTGACCCTGAAGGCAGAGGGAACCAGGCCAGTGTCCACCCCCATGTATCCACAGCTGTCTGAGGCTGGGCCTGGGGTGGGCCCAGCTGGGGGCTGAGGCCCTCAGTGAGCACAGCCCACCTGGGGGTGCGGTGTACTACCTGCAAGTCCACCACAGGGCTTGTGGGCTCTGAGTTCTCTCTCTCCCTTCATCCCTGCACCCCCTCCAGTTTCAAGTCATTGTTTTCAGACCATAGACCTCTGCCCTCTCCTCCCAGGTACTAAGGGGCAACTCAGGGGCATGGGGAGGCCGGGAGGAAATATTGGAAATGGCCTCTCCATCCTCCCCTCAGATCCGGGCTTCGTCGTCCTTGGGCCAAGATAAATAAAGCAAGTGAGGGAGAGGCCTCTGCATGCCCCGAGCTGATGTTTGAAGCAGCCCCTGTTGGTGGTGGGGGTGGCGGGCCGAGTGTCTGTCTGCCCAAGGCTGTGGTGGGTGCTGTGCCACCCTCCTCCCAGAGGAACGTGGAAGGGAGGTGCCTGGGCCAGGTGCCCAGGACCCAGTGGCATGAGAAAAACGTTGAACCCCTCCTCAGTGTCTCCTTTCTTGGGTGCTCTGGAGGGACTGCTAGGGAACCTAGGAGGAGGGAGGAGTGTGGAGATGAGGGGAGTGGTAGGAGGCTCTCCCATCCACATCCCCCAGCTCCCCAGTTTTCCATCTCTGGTCTGCTAGGCTCCTGGGTCCACTTCCTGAGGTCAGAGAGTCTGAAGGCCCCTGGAGTAGGAAACCTAGATGACCAAAGGTCCAGAACTCCCCAAACTGAGGGTGACCTGGATGCTTCTGCTGGGCACCTTCCATGGTGACCCCTGTGCCTTTGAGGTCGTGGCTTAGCAGAAAGAGCCAAAGTTTTGAGTGAGACAGACTCAGGTTCCAACCCAGGCTGTGTGCTGTGTTATTTCTGAGTCCTGGACAAGGCCCTTCCCTTCTCTAGGCCTCGCTTTCCCATCCTAAAACGGAAAGCAAAATCTTTGCTCATGTGAGTCAATGAGATAATGATGAGCAAGGAACTGGTGCACAGTAGGTGAGCTTTCTTCTTCCCCTGCACTAGGAAAGGGCACCAGGTGGGCACAATGAGGCCTGGCAGAACGGATTTCAGAGGGAGGGCCTTCTGGCCTGTTGTTTCTCCTGGCTTCACTCCAGAACCCCAAGGGCTTTCCTCACAGTCACTGTGGAAGCATCAAGGGCCTTGCCACCTGGGCCAGGTGGAGGTGGCTTTCTGGTTCTTCCTAAGTAAACCTTCAGCCTCTGGGCTATCCTTTTACCCTCAGCCATCTCTGCCTAGGCAGGCCTCTCTCCTAGCTCATGACTGAATTTCAGCCTTGACCTTGGAGTTCTTCTGCATTTTCTGTTTTCAGGGAAATTCTTTTGCCTTTTGGATTATTCCACTACGTCTACCCCGATCAAAGCCAAGAGTGCACTCCTGGGCCTACTCTGTCACTTGCTTCATTTTGGACGTTCCTGGAGTAAGGGGTGGTGTGTAAAGGTCCACACCACAGTGTCAAGGGCCCAAGAAAGAACCTGGCAGTGAAGGCCAGAAGACCTCACGTCTAGATCCAACTCCTCCATTCACTCCTCATGTTCTCTTTGCAAGCCCTCTTTGGACCTCTGTTTTCCAGTCTCTAAAATGGACTTTTAAATTCTTGCACCTCGGGGCTACTGGGAAGTGCACAAAGATTCATGGCAATAGGATCCTAGAAAGAAGGTTTCAGCTTGAGGACCTGAAATTGAAAGTTTTGGCAGGGCTCAGTTCTGTGGCAACACAGGACACACAGAATGTTCAGGGACCCCAGTTCCAATTGTTGTCACTTAGCTTTTTCCATTTGGTGAGACGCCAAGATACCCCAAGTCTTTTCTGTTCCCAATTCTCTGTGAGAGAAAACTGCTCCATGGGACCTGAATCTCCAGTTTGGAAATGCTTTGTGTCTAGCCCAGGTCCTTCTGCTGAGGTTCCTACTCAGATGTACACCAACTTGCCACCCCCTAACCAGTCTCCTCTTTCCTCTTCTCCCTCAACTCCTGTCCTGTCCTCAGAGGAAAGAGGAGGGGAGGGCAAAGGGTGGCCCCTCACTTGGACAGATGGAAGAGAATAGGGGGAGCATTATTCTTCCAGAAGCCATCAGCTGTCCCACACCCTCAGCCTCACCCTCATCACTTGCAGGCCTCACCTCCCCAGCTGGAATAGTGTGGTCTCTCACCGAGCACTGCCACCAGGGCGCCAGCCCTGACTTTAATCTCCCCTGGCAGCTCTGTGGCATCGATAAGCCCTAAGTTTATGGCAGAGGAAAAACGAAACCCACATCACCCCACGGGGGTCCAGCTCCCATCCAGCAGAGCCAGGGGTGTCCCCAGTGGGCAGCTGGAGCCCCAGCGGCCCCTCAGGACACAGTGGAGTTGGGGTGGCATGGGCTCCGTCCCCCCAGCACAGCAGTCCCTGCCCTGCACCCCCCCTCCCCCGCAGGCTACTCTCTGTCCCAGCCCAACTGGGAGGGCTTCCCCAGCGTTGGCGATGGGGGCAGCTCCCTCCTGAGTTGGAGGTTAAAGGGGACTCCTTCTCCAGGAATCTGCAGCCAAATTGCTGAGCTGTTCACAGTGACCTGGAGATGATGTTTGGAAATCTGATTTGTGATAACATAATGTTCCTTTTAAGTAACGCTGGCTGGAGAGGGAAGGAGGAAAAAACGACCAAGAAAAACAACCTTATTGAGGTTTAAAAGGGGACGTTGTCGTGGCCGCCTCCTTAATCTCCCAAATCATTTTCCTCTCTTCCCCCTCCTCCTCCTGCCCCAGACCTGCTTTTGTTTATAACAATCTCTTGGAGAGAAGATTGAAAGTGAAATCTGTTTCCTTGCTTAAATATATATATTTAAAGGGGGGAAGAAAGCACTAGCTCCCCACCCCCCGCCTGGCCCTCCCCTGAGCTTTGTGGGTAATTGGAGGGCTGCCTGCTCTGGGCTAGTGGGTCAGCATGGGCTCTCCGTTGCCCACTCATCACCCCATCACAGAAGGATCATTAAGGCGGGAAAACAGGCCAGGGGTGGGATGGGAAACTGGAGGAGGGATGGCAAGGGCACCACTTAGTCACTGACTCCAGGCGCTATTTATATAGTGGCAGTTGGCCAGCAGTTCACTATCTCCTGCACAGAATAAATACAGTATGAGGGGCCAAAGCTAGACACCAGGCAGGACATCCATGTTCACTGTCTAAAACATAGTGTGCTCGGTCTGGTAGGGAAAAGAGTTGAGAAGTTTTAGCTGGATCCCCAATGAATGAGTGACCCTGCTCCTCCACACCTATCTAGGCTAGGATTTACTTTGTGACAGAGGGAGGGTTAAGATGAAACATCTGTGTCACAGCAGGAGAGGCTGGGGTGGCAGCCAGGGGACCTCCCACTGAGGAGGAGATGCTTGTATGGAAAGATGGACTCAGTGGGGGGGAGGAAGATGAGGGTGATGGATATCTAGGGAGGGACAAACACACCCAGCAGTGGCCACCATGGCAGTGTCCTGCCAACCCCAGACCTCCCGCCACCACACACACCCTTACACCAAGCATCTCTACTCAGCCAGGTCACTTGTGCGACATTGCAGGTAGGACCTCACACACTGCCCACTGTCTGGCTGTCTCCCAGGTGTTCCATAGCCCCTGGCCCATCCCGAAGCAGCCACCAGGCCTATCAGGGCAAGATGGGGCAGGCTGAAGGGAGAAGGAGGTGCAGAAGCCCGCTATGCAGCCAGCATGGCCGCCTGCCAGCCTGAGATGGATTCCTACAGCCCTGGCTTCTCAGGAACACCCGCTTCCCTGGGCCTTGGTGCTGGGACCCCTGCCTGCTGGGGGCTGTGCTTCAAGAGAAGGAACAGAGAGGGCTTTTTGGTGTTCTTTTCAGGGGGCCTTGCTCCCCCTGGCCCCATCCAGGGCATGTTATTACTATCAGAAATATCAGACGTTTCAACTCAAATTAAAGTCAGGTTAAATGTCTCCACTGCAGAAATTCCACATGGTTCCAGATGGAGAGGGGGACTCCCTCAGCCTGCCGACTTCTCTCCTTCCCTCTCTCCCCAAGAGTGAAACCAAAGCAACAACTTAGAACATGTTTTCAGACCATTTACTCCAATACTCTCTGCTTATACAAGAGGAAACTGAGGCATAGGAGAAGAATGGTCTGGCCTAAATTCACTCAGCAAGTTAATGGCAGAGTCAGGACGAAGGTCCAAGTGTCCTGATTGTCATTCCACAGTGTTTTGGTCACAGCACCCATCTGCAGCATTGGCCTTGAAATCTTCAAATTGCCTCCACAGATGGCCTACCATCTCTGGATGCTGGGACAAAAGCCAGAGGTGGCTTCTCTTAATGTATGGCCTACATAAATCACTTAATATTGCTTGATATAACCTGGGCACAATGGCGCACACTTGTAATACCAGCTGCTTGAGAGGCTGAGGCAGGAGGATTGCAAGTTTGAGGCCAGCCTCAGCAACCTAATGAGACACTGTCTCAAAAAATAAAATGGACTGAGGATATAGTTTGCTAGTAGAGTCCCCCTAGGTTCAATCCCTAGTACTGCATAAAAGTTGCCAGATAGAAGGGCCATGTAATCATGGGCTATTCTTCTCTGAGTCTCAGTTTCTTCATCTGTGAAATGAGAAATGCAAGACATCATTGTTTTCATTTGCTCAGCATCCACTGCTTCTTTTTTATAACAGCTGCCAAAATTTTCTCAGGAAATCACCTCTCCCTCACTGTGAGTCCATATGAGTCAGCTCCAAGAGCTGACAGATGAAGACTCAACTCTTGCCAACCATAGCATTCGATCATAGTAGATAAAGATATTGATTTGTGTAGTCATGTGACCCTCGCTGGGCCAATACAAACCCTCTCTGGAACTTTTTTCTCTTTTGGTACTGGGAATTGAGCTGACGGGCACTTAAGCACTGAGCCACATCCCCAGCCCTTTAAAAAAAAAAAAAAAAAAAGAACATTTTATTTAGAGACAGGGTATCACTGAGTTGCTTAGGGCCTTACTAAATTGCCGAGGCTGGCTTTGAATTTGCAATCCTCCTGCCTCAGTTTCCAGAACCACTGGGATTACAGGTGTGCACCACCTCACAGGGCCCCCCTCCCTGGAACTTTTGATAAAGGTATTAAAAAAAAAGAGTCATTGAAGACTCATCAGTAGAAGACATAAGCCTAGAGTTTCAAGAGCTCTGTGAGAAGAACCAGCCTGAGAGAGAAACAGGCACTCAGGAGATGAATAGACCTCATTTAAGCCCAGGACCCAGCGTGACCCTTGCACAGTCACACATTGCTTAATGGCAGGGATACATTCTGAGAAATGCACCATTAGATGATTTTTTTGTTGTGCAAACATCATATAGTGTGCTTACGCACACTAAGATGACGACTCTCTCACTAAGAGATGTAATCTCATGGGACAAACCATTGTATATGCAGCCTGTCATTCACCAAAATGTTATGTGGCACATGATTGTACTTCTCATTTATGTTCACTAATAAGATACCCTTTTGGCTTAGATCAGTTTGAATTGGATTCCTGCCATTTTCAATTGAAAGAGGCCCCACTGATATAAGAGAGACTGGAGATATCCTATATCGTGAATGGCAGAGTTGGAAGGTACCTTAGGGTGACTGTCCTGTAGAGACTTAGGAAAAATGTGATGAATAAATAAATGAGTGTCTGAGATAACCATGCTTTTCATGGTCTGGCACTAAACCTCAGACATTTGCCTGCTGAATGCTTCCAGCTGGCTTGCCTGTAGTAGAGAGTGTATAAGCTTAGACTTGGCTTTGAACATTGGTTTTTGCATCTACCATCTATATAATGTAAGAAAACTTTATTTATTTATTTATTTATTTATTTATAAGTGCTAGAGATTAAACCCAGGGGTGTGTATCTACCCCTGAGCCACATCTCTAATCGATTACTGATTTATTTATTTTTGATTTTGAGACAGGGTCTCATTAAATTGACAAGGCTGACCTCAAACTTGTGATCCTCCTGCCTCAGCCTTATCAGTAGCTGGGATTACAGGTGAGCACCCACACATTCATGGGAAACCTTCCTTTCTAAAGCCTCAGGTTTAACCCAAGAAGTTTTCCAAAAGCTAATGTCTAACCCAAGAGAAGGGATAAGGCACCATGACACACCTTTGAATCTTAGGACAACAGACATTTACAGATCATTTGCTAAGGGCAAAGGGATTGTCTGGCATCCTTAGGGGCATCTAGGTAGGGCTGGGTAGAGACACCTCATAGAGTTCTATAGATTCTGCACCAATCCAAGGGATGCCATTGGCAAAGTGTATGTTGAGAAGCGAGTTCCCTCTCGCTGCATAGTCCATAACCTCTGCAAACTTATATGGCAGATCTAGGGCTGAAGCACATTGCAATTGATACTCTTGTCATTCTTCATCACTGAAGGCACATTCATCTTTACTCTTTTTACCTTTACAGAATTGGAATTGCAAGAATATTACCATGAAGCTATTGTTAGAAATCTGGTGTAATGAGTGTTTTATTGTGGCCAAGGGACCTGGGTGTACCAAAATATTGCTCTAGACCAAAGCCAGCTCTTCCCCCAAGGTTCCCAAGGGAGAGATATGCACATAGAGCAACAGCAAAGGAAAGCAACGGTTCCCTTCATCCTTAGCTGGACTTTGGACCTCACACCTCAATGTAAGCTCTTTCACACTGGCTAGGATTGTGTAGCCTAACCATGAGCCTTGAGATATTTCTTCCCATCACAAGATTAAACATTCTACTGGATATTATCTCCATCCTATCAACTTTATGGAAAACAAAGACAAAAAAGAAAGTATATGGCTAGTGAAAATCTGTCCCTAAGTCTACATAGAGCTCTGGTCATATGGGCAAAAGAAAAAAAAGAAGCAATTCACACCCTTTTTCTGACAGCTGATGCATAGTGACTTCATTCACTAATTGAAGGTAGTTCTGTCAATGTCTTGATAGTTGACCTCTCTTTCTGGTGGGAACAGGCGAGCAAAGAAAGGGGTGATAAAAGGAAGTTTTCCAAACCTGACTTATAGGTAGTGAGCCCTGGGTTAAGATAAGGTATAAGATGCAGGTATAAGGGGAGTAAAATGATGGGCTTACTATATGAAATAGACTCCTTTTCATACCTCAAATCTATACAAATGATAGATAGTAATTATTATTTAAAATTCCATTTTAAATAATAACCATTGTGGAATACACTTAGTGACCAATTAAAGACAACAGGGAGGGTGAATGAAAGGCATTTTTAAGACATTCAAGCACTCAGAAATGTTTTTAGTTACAGATTCTTTCTGACATAACTGATAGAAATATATCACACTAAGAAACAAAATGATGAATTCAAGCACAAGAAGAGGGATATAAGAATAATAGAAAAGAAATGAGGGCTGATGCTGGGGCTCAGTGGCAGAGCACTTGCCTAGCATGTGTGAGGCACTGGGTTTGATCCTCAGCACCACATAAAAATAAAGAAATAAAATAAAGGCATTCTGTCCATCTACAACTACAAAAGAAATTCGTAAAAAAATTAAAAAGAAATGAGTAAATTATAAGAGAATGTATCAACACAGGATGTGATGGGGTGGCAGCATAGGGCAAGGGGTGGACTGTAGTATAGCAAAGAAGGAACAGAGGTAAGAAACCATATACCAAGCTTCTTGCTTTGTTTGGAGAGAGAAGACATGGAGATTAATGTTAAAAGCTGGTAGAGAATGCATATGTGTAATGTATGGGCAAATTTTTGAAGCTTTAAAGTAAAAGGTATACTTTTCAAATCATTACTGAAAATGAAATGGAAAGAAGAGAATTTTGTCCATTTAACAAAAGACAGCAAAGGGGATGGAAACAGTAAAAAGGAAGGCAAATTTTAAAAATGCAAAATGAGATGTCAGAAATTAGTCTAAGTACATAAGAAATCATAATAAATGTAAGTGTTAAAATTACCCTGTTAAAAGACAAAGACTCTTAGGCTGTTGCCATTTATGAGATATATATAAAACAAAATAACACAAAAAGGTTGAAAATATACTCAAGTGTTAACTAAAAGGAAGTAGAAGTAGTAATACCAATGTCTGACAGAAGATTTAAAGAATAAATAAAGAATATCTAGTTCCTAATAGGTATAGTCCATGACAAAGATAAAACTGCAATGAACCTTTACAGCACAGTTTAACATAGAGATCAGAAAATTATAATCATAGGGCAAAAATATTCTTTACTCAGAAATCAACACATCAGGTACTAACTTACTAACCTGCTAACTACATAAAGACATCAGTATTAAAGTGATTAAATTAGCAAAGTTGAACATTTGTATGTTTGTATGAACAGAAAAGGCACACACTTTTTAAATACACATTGAATACTCATGAAATTAATGATGTGTTAAGTCAAAATAGAAAGCTCAATAAATTTGAAATAATAATATCACATATGGTCATATAGTAACCATTGGGGTCAATAATATAATGGTTTAATAATAAAATAATGCTTTGAAATCTATGCCTCCAGAAATAAGAGGGGGGGGGGAAAGCATACTTGTAGGTTAAAGAAGAATTAACACGAATTGGTGTGAATATACTATGTATACAACCAGAGATATGAAAAATTGTGCTCTGTATGTGTAATAAGAATTGTAATGCATTCCACTGTCATGCATAAATAAAAAAGAAGGATTAAAATGGAAAGTATAAACCAATGAAAATGAAAAGCAATCAAATCTCTACATAACAAAACTAGTAGGATGTAACAAAATAACTACTCAGGGAACAATGCATGGCCTTAAGTGCACTTATTCAAACATGAAAGCCAGGCACAGTGGTGTGGGCCTGTAACCCCATCTACTCAGGAGGCTATCATAAATTCCCAGGAAACTTAGTGAGACACTGTCTCCAACTAAAATAAAAATGGACATGGGATATAACACAGTGGTAGAGTACCCCTGAGTTCTAGATCCAGTGCCAAAAAAAAAAAATCAAACTTCAAGAGCTAGGAAAAAACTACAACTAAACACAAATGAAAATAAAATAAAGGAGTTAATAAAGATAAAACATAAATCAATAAAAGGAATAAAAATAAAATTGATCAATAAGTGAAAAATGGTACTTTGAAATGACTAATGAAATAAATGAATGTTCTTTCTGATAAAGGAAGAGAAGACATAATTAATAATAAGACTAATAGCCCTGGAGGAGATTTTTTCATTTGGCAAATAAATTTGAAAACTTAGATAAAATTATTTTCTAGAAAATCATAAAATACCAAAACTGGTAAAGAATTAGTATAAAACTGGTTAGCCCAGTAACCACAGAAGGAATTAGAAGCCTGATCAGATATCTACCCTTAAAAATGGTGATACACAGCTTCTAAAATGGCCCACAATAGTTTCTACCTCTTCATATTCACATCTTTCCTCAATTTTCTTGCCTTGAATGTGGACTGGATCTTGTGACTTGCTTCTAGTGAGTAGAATGCAGCAAAAGTAATGGTGGATCCATTCCAAGATTAGGTTACAAAAAGACTGACTTCCAGCTTGGTGGCATTCTGGTTTTCCCATGTTGGCATTGATGAAGCACATTACTGTATATCATGAGCTGACTTATGGAATGGTCTAGATGACATGAACTTCAGAGAGTCCTCTGGATAATATCCAGTGAGAAATTGATGTCCTCAATTCAAAAACTCACCAGGAACTGAATCATGCTAACAGCCACGTGAGTGAGCAAAGAGGTGGCTCTGCTCCCAGTTGTACCTCATGATGACAGCAGCCCAAGTCAACACCTTGATCACAGCCTATGAGAGACCCTGAGCCAGAAGCAAGCCCTGAGCTGTGCCTGGTGGCTTGACTATAGAAACTGTGAGGTCAGAAATGTTTCTATTGTTGGGGCTGGGGTTGTGGCTCAGTAATAGAGTGCTTGCCTGACACATGTGAAGCACTGGATTCCATTCTCAGCACCACATAAGTAAATAAATAAGTAAAATAAAGATATTGTGTCCATCTACAATTAAAAAGTATTTAAAAAATGTCTGTTGTTTTAATTCACTAAGTTTTGGGGTAATACAGCAACATGTAACTAATATAAATATAGGCAACAGGTTCAGATTTTGTCACATAAATAGTTCCTGAGCACACCAAAAGAGAAACTATCCAACTCACTTTAGAAAGTTTCATAACCCTGATGACAGAAAGTAACAGGTTACATAAAGAATATTACAATCTAATGACACACTGATGTAAAAGGCATGAATAAACATTTAACAGATGAAATCTACTGACATACTAAAGGAATCAAAACCAAATAGATTTTACCTCCAAGAATGCAACAACTTAAAAAATTATTTTATACTTGTCATATACTGCTCTAAGTTCTAGATTAATCATATATGTTATACATGTAATATATATATTAACTTGCACAACAAACTCATGAGATAGTTCTTATTGTTTAAAAAACAATAAGAGGTTACACAAGTCCACAGTTAATAAAATGGATGAAGAACTGAGATTTTAACCCATGTCACTATGCTTATTTGCCATTAAGAAAATCTATCAAGTAATTCACTATATTGCCTTTAAGAGATAATTACACCATCATTTTAATAGATTTTTAAAAATATGACAAATTAAATACCCATTTCTCATTTAAACTAGACTCTTAGAAAACTGGAAGATATCAGAGATTTACAGCAAACATCAAACTTAGTGGTTAATTATTAGAAGCCTTATTTACCAAACTCAAGAATAAGACGAGGGTACCCACCATCACCATGCTTCTTCTCCATTGTACTGAGATTCTGATCAAGGGAATATAGTGAGAAATATGCTACTATTGTAAGTATTCAAAAATAAGATATAAATCATTATTATTTGCAGATGGAATTAATGTCTACTCAGAGAATTCAAGAGAAGCCATTATCAAGAATAGGGAAAATTCAGCTCTACTGAAGAGACAAGATATCAGGATTAAAAATCAATGTAAAATCCCCAAATATTTAGACCTCAAACAACATACTTCTAAATAACACATACGGATCAAAGAAGTCTCAGAGAAATGTGAAAGTTTTTTGAATTAAATAAAAATGAAAAATTAAAACCAATAGGTAGAGGGAAATTTAGAGTATTCGATGCATACAGGAGAAAGGGCAAATGGTCTAAAATCTAGAGTCTAAACTTCCACCTTGGTGCATAGGAAAATATGTAGTTTGAGCCTAAAGAAAGCAGCAGAAAAGAAAAAAAATCAGAATAGAAACCAATGAAATTAATAAAAGGAAAACCAAAGAGAAAAATCAGCTATTCAGCAACTGGTTCTTTGAAATTAATGATTGGCAGGTAAAAAGAAGAAAAAGAAGAAGAAAAAAGAAAACACAAATGATTCATATTGGAAGTGAAAGAAGAATCATCACTACTGATCTCTTAGACATTATAATAAGTATTATGACCAATTATATGCCTGTAAATTTGATAAACTAGATTAAATGGGCCAATTCCTTGAAAAACACAAACTATGAAATCCAAACAGATAATCTGAACAAATTGATATCTATTAAAGAAATGAAACCATTATAACCTTCCAAAATAGAAAGCACCACACCCAGGTGGTTTCACTGGTTAATGCTCTCAAAACTTTAAATCCTTAAGTAATAGATGATACACATTTTCTCCGGTGTCTTCCAGAAAAAGAAATAGAAAGTAAATGTCCTAGCTCATTTTGGGAGGCCAGCATTACAGTGTTTCCAAAAACAAAGACATCACAAGAAAGGGACACTATGGACTGATATCTCTTATGCAAAAATTCTGTATAAAATATTAACAAACTGAATCCAATAATGTTCAAACGGAATTGTATACCATGAGTGTTTGGGTTGGGATACGAGGTGTAGACCTAAAAGTTCATGATTAGATGAGGAGAGCTGGAACCTGATCAGTTCATTAATTCGTTTAATGGATTAATAACTTGAAAGGACTACTGTACCAGGTCGGCAGGTAAGTGTAGGAAGGTAGACTGTGGTGGAGGAGGTAGGCCACTGGGGGCATGACTTTAGGTTTTATATTTTGTTCCTGGCCTTTCACACACACTCTCTCTCTCTCTCTGCTTCATAGCTTCCATGAGCTGAGCAGCTTCCCTCTCCTGTGCCCTCCTGCCATGATGTTCTGCCCCATCTCAGGCCCAGAGCAGTGGAGTTGGCCCACCATGGACTGAGACTTCCGAAATCATGTGCTCAATATAAACCTTTTACCCTCCAAGTTGTTCTTGTTAGGTATTTTGGTCACAGCGATGAAAAGCTAACACAGTGAGCAACTGGGATTTCTTCCAGGCACACAAGGCTAGTCCAAAATTTGAAAATCAATGTAATCTACTACATCAACAAGTTAGAGAAAAATCACATGAGTACATCAATTGATGCAGAAAAAAGATGTTTGACAAAATGTAACACTGCTTCATGATAAAAACTGTCAGTAAACCTGGAAGAGCAGAGAACTTACTCAACATGATAAAGAACATCTATACCAACCTACATTCACATTACATTTAATGGTGAAAAATTAGATGCTCTCTCCCTCAGATTGGAAACAAGGATGTCCTCTCCCTCCACTTGTATTCAATGCCATATTGCAAGTCTTGGCTAGTGCAGTAACACATAAAAATAAATGAGAAGTAGAAAGATTGGGAAATAAGAAATAAGACTATCTTTGTTCACAGATGATGTGATCATTCATGTAAAAATCACCAAATAATTGACCAAAAGAAAAACCACTGGAAGGACTGGGGATGTTGCTCAGTGATAGAGCACTTGCTGAGCACGCATAAGGCCCTAGTTCAATCCTCAGTACCACAAATGATCCTCCTGAAACTAATAAGTTTTAAAAGGTAGTAGGATACAAAGTTAATATACAAGTGCCAATTGCTTTCCTATATACAAGAAAATAAATAACTGAAATTAGAAATAAAATATACCATTCACAATAGTTACAAAAATGAAATCTTAAATACAAATCTGACAAAATAGCTTCTATATGTGGAAAAACATAAAACTGGTGAAAGAAATCAAAGATCTAAATGACGTACAAATTTGTTCTTTGATTAATGAAGGCTCAATACTGTTAAGATGTCAGATCTTCTCCAACTTGATCTATAGATTTCTTTTCTTTTCTTTTTTTTTTTGGTACCAGGGATTGAACCCAGGGGCACTTAGCCAGTGAGCCACATCCCAAGTCCTTTTTTTAAAATTTATTTAGAGACAGGGTCTTGCTGAGTTGCTTAGAACATCACTAAGTTGCAGAGACTGGTTTGAACTTCTGCCTTAGCCTGTTGAGCCGCTAGAATTACAGGCATGTGTCACTGCACCCAGTTTAATACAATCTTAAACCAAATCCCAGCAAGCTATTCTGTATAGATAAGTTGACACTTAAACTTATATAGAAAGGCAAAAGACCTAGAGTGGCCAACACAATGCTGAAAAATCAAAGTTGGGGAACTCACATGACCAAATTTCATGACTGACTATTAAGCAACTGTGGAGAAAGACAATGTGGTGTTAGTGAAATAACACATACATCTATGCAAATAGACACAAAGATCAACAAAACACAATGCAGAGTCCAGAAGTAGACCCATGCAAATATAGTCAGTTGTTCCTTGATACAGGAATTAAGATCATTCAGTGGAAAAAGGATAATTTAGCAAAATTTGCTTATAGATGCCCATAAGCAAAACAAATACAAAACTTATAAAAACTAAACAAAGTCCTTATACCTTTCCCCCAAATTCATTCAAAATGGGTTATATACCTACATGTAAAGCATAAAACAGTAAAAATTGTATAAAACACAAGAGAAAGCCAAGGTGATCTTGGGTTTGTAGTGAGTTTTTAAACATAACACCATGAGCACAATACATAAAAGAAAAAAAATGATGTTACACTTAATTAAAATTGAAGACATCTACTCTGCAAAATACACCATTTGGTGTATTTTTCAGAGTAGATGGTGTATTTTGCAGAGTAGATGTCTTCAATTTTAATTAAGATAGGAGGAAAATATTTACAAAACACATACAGTAGAAAACTTATATCCAAAATATAGAAAGAACACTTAAAATACAAAAATAACAAGACAAATAATGCAATTAAATAGGTGAAAAATTAGAACAGATGCTACATTAAAGATGATATATGGATGGCAAACAAGCACATGAAAAGATGCTCAACAGCATTTACCATTAGGGTATTGCAAATTTAAATAATACCACATATGTATATAGGATGGCTGAAGTCCAAAAACTGATAATATCAATCGATGGTGAAGATGTGGAGCAATGGGAATGTTCGTTCATTGCTATTGCTTATGCAAAATGGAACAACAACTTTAGAAGACAGTTTGGTGATTTTGTACAAAGCTAGGTGTTGTCTGGACATACAATCCAGTAATTGTATTCCTAGGTACTTAGTCAACTGATTTGAAAATTTGTGCCCACACAAAAACTTCCTCACAGATGTTATAGCAGCTGTACTCATAATTGCCCTAAAGTAGAAGCAACAATAGATCCACCTGTTCTTGATTTACCTATTCATAATTGCCCAAACTAGTAAGCAACTATACATTCACCTACTTATCAATAGGTGAATAGAAATAAAAAACATCCATACAATAGAATATTATTCAATGCTACAAATAAATGAGCTATTAAGTAACAAAACAAGCTAGGTGTGGAGGTGAACACCTGTAATCCCAGCGGCCAGGAGGCTGAGGCAGGAGGATTACAAGTTCAGAGCCAGCCTCAGCAAAAGTGAGGCACTAAGCAACTCAGTGAGACCATGTCTCTAAATAAAAAATACAAAATAGGGCTGGGGATGTGGCTCAGTGGTTCATTGTCTCTGAGTTCAATCCCCAGTACCCACCCCTCACCCCCCACAAAAAAAGAAACAGAACAACATGGGTGAACTAAGCAAAAGAGGTCATTCCGAAAGGCTACATATTATATGATTCCAAACAATCTGGAAATGACATTCTGGAAAAGGCAAAACTATAGTGATGACCATATAATAAAAAGATCAGTGATCACAGGGGCTCCAGGTGAGGAGGGTAAGAGATGAATAGGTGAAGCAAAGGGGACTTAAAGGTGGTGAAACCATTCTGTATAATATTGAAATTGTGGCTACATGACACAGCATTATTCAAAAGCCACAGAACTTTATAGCATAAAGAAGTAATCTTAATGAAGCAAATTTTAAAAATCATTTAGGAGATTGGGGATTCCAGGATGGAATGCAGAATGTGACCAAAGAATCAAATTGTAGGGTGGTGAGAGGAAGGGGGGATTAACCTAAGTAACTTTGAAAATCTGCAATCTGTAAACCCGAAAGTAAAAGAAACTGAAATTTATTGTGAGAAATTTATTTTCCACAAGGGTATGGTTAACAATTTTTATACCACCCCATATGTATACTGGAAGAATACAATTAAGTTAATGGATGTTCGATAGTTGGAGCCTGATTCATCACTGTTGTAGTTTATAGATAAGCAAGAGAAGTAGACTAGAATCATCCACGTGATTACAGATTAGAGTTGAAGTCATCATCATGTTTAGCTTACTATATAGATACAGATAGTGACATACAGAAATATTTATAAATATACATAGATTACAATACACACAAACATATTGGAACTGTTGGCTGATAAGGCCTAAAAGCAAGTACATCGTGATAGCAATGAGCACACTTGATACCTAGATCTTGGTTTCTAATACCATCCTCCAATAAAAGGAAACAGGGATCCTTGAAGAAGTGGCTGGTTTGACAACTGGAGCAGGAAATGCACAAAATAGGACTGGAATATACTATGGTTTTAGAAAGCATGGGAGTACCCCTCCCCAAACCTAAACCCAAACACAGGAATAAATAAAAATAAAAAACACATTTTTGAGATACGAAGAACAAAGGATCTATTTGAAATAGTTCCCAGTGACCTGAGCAAATCTAAAAGAGTATTATATTATAACCCAAATATAAAAGTAAATGTTCATGAGTCAATACTGATACAAATCAAGCAGAATGGATAAATCTCCAGGGCATGAGAATTTCAGGTAATTTATGAAAATATTCTACCCACAACGAGGTGGAGCATCACTCCCCACTTTTTAGTGTGACCTGCACATAGTAACTCTTCCTAAGGAGTACACTATGGAAGGTGGAAAAAAGTAATTTTATAATGGAGGAGACTTATGACAAATTTTGCCTCAGCTAGTTGATCACAGAAACATCAACAGCAACAAGTCATGTTGATCATATATTCCTATCAGATGTGAGGGAAATGGCATTTACCTCTGTGATCTTCCTTCCCCAGATTTATAACCTCAGTTGAATCATGAGAAAAATATCAGAAAAATCTCTGTTAAGGCAGATTCCAGGAAGTACCTGATCAGTACTCCTCAAAATGATCAAGGTCATGAGTAACAAGGAAAGTCTGAGAAACTGTCACAGCTGAGAGGAGCCTAAGGAAATGTGATAACTAAATGGAATGTGGTATCCTGAATGGCATCCTGGAACAGAAAAAAGGACATTAGGTAAAAACTAAGGAAATATGAATAAACAATGTACCTTAGTTAATAATGATGCATTGATTCACTCATTAAGTGTGTATAGTAATGTAAGTTGTTCATAATATAAAAATGAGGCATAGAGGGCTGGGGTTGTAGCTCAGTGGTAGAGCACTTGCCTTGCACATGTGAGCACTGGGTTCAATCCTCAGTGCCGTATAAAAATAAATAAATCAAATAAAGGCATGCTGTCCATCTACAACTATAATTTTTTTTTTAAATGAGGCATGGATTATGAGAACTCTCTATATTATCTTTGGAATGAATTCTTCTTTTTTTCTGTTCTTATTTTTTGTTTTAATGGTGCTGGGGATTGAATCTACCGAATCACACACACTAGGCAAGCACTCTACCACTGAGCTATATCCCTATCCTTCTTTGGATTTTTTCCTATAAATCTAAAACTATTACAAAATGAAGTTTCTTGTAAAAGAAATCAAGATAAACCAGCAATGAGCAATTAGAAAGTAAATCAGGTAAATGAGTTCCTTTCCCAAAAGCAACAGAAGTATAAAATACCTAAGGAAAAACCAAATAAGAAGTGTGAGAAGCTTATAAAAAGAAGACTCTACAATTTTACAAAAGAACACTTGAAGAGATCTAAATATATGGAGATACACTCATGTTCCTGGATGGGAAACTCAATATTGTAAAGATATCAGTTCTTTCCAAGCTAATCTATAAATTTAATTCAATCACAGTCAAATTCCCAGCAGGAGTTTTCACAGAACTTGACAAATTGATTAGAAAATTCATGTGTGAGAGAAAATGCACAAGAATAGCTAAGACAATTTTGAAAGGGAAGAACAATTGAAAGGGAGACTTGCTTGACCAGACATCCAAATATTTCATACATTTCTAGGAATGAAAACTGTGTGCTAGAGCTCTATTCAAAGTAGATAACAATGGGTATGCCATAAATTCAGACCAATCAGAATGGACAAGGGCCCTAAATAGCCAATTTGGCCTGAGGCAGGATTACTGGCCTAATAATCAGACCTAGCACAGGGATAGAGATAGGGAACAATGGCACTGAATAGAGACCAAAAACACATCCATGTGTATGTGGTAATCTGGTATTTAATGAAGGCGGCTTTTCAAATCAGCAGAGAAAGAATGGTCTATTCAATAAATAGTATTGAGGAAATTGGCTATCCATTTGGGAAAAAATTTAGATCCTTTCTTCACACCATTTAAAAGTGAAATTACAGACAAATTAAAAGCAGAAGATATAAAATATAACTCTATTATAAGAAAATATTGAAAAGTATGGTTATAATATTGATGTAGGGAAAAACCTTCTTTTAAAGAAACCACAGAAAGCAAAAAAGCTCTCAATGAAAAGACTGGTACATTTGATGCCATCAAAACTCTGAAATGTCTGTATAACAATAGGCACCGTAAACAAAATTAAAACACAAATGACAGATTGGGAGACATGATTGGCAACTTTTATCCACGGTGGTCTTCCTTCTGTTTCTCTAACACCCCCTTTATTTATTTATTTATTTATTTTTGCTTTAGCACATGTAAAATTTCTATTCCCAGTGTCTGAAATGCTGCATCTGTGCTTAAATTCTCACGAGATCTGAATGATTTGCATTTCATCTCTTCATAGATGCCTTCCCTAACAGTCCAATACAAGCAGCCACTCCCCACCTTTCATAATCTACCCTGACACTCCTTTTTATTCTCCTCAGAACACTAACTGTTCCAGAAAGTGAGTCTGGGCAGGAGTATGGTAGCACCTGCCTGTAATCCCAGCCATTTGGGAAGTTGAGGCAGGAGGATTGCAAATTAAAATCTAGCCTCTGCAACTTAGCAAGGCCTCCATCTCCAGATTACAACTAAAAAGGACTGGGGATGTAGCTCATTGGTAAAGGGCCCCTGGTTCAATCTACAGTACAAAAATAAATAAGAAAGAAAAGAGAAAGAAAAAAGAAAGTGAATCTGTATTTGTTTCATTGCTTCTCTGTCAGGCCCATTAAACAGACTTGCTCTCTTATTTTCAGTATCTTCTGTATTCCTAGTGCCTACCACAGTGCATGGCATACAACACATGCTCAATGAATATTTGTTAAATGAATTAATGTACAAATTTATAATTTATAATAGACTCCTAAAAATAAGGCAAACCATTCCAAAAAAAAAAAATAGGCAAAATGTTATCAATAGGGTATATGCAGAAAGAGAACTAGTCAATGGACATGTTAAGAGATATTCAGCTTCACAATTAATTAGGAAAATAAAATTCAAAAAAATTTAATGTACGTAGATTGTACTGTTTATGGCAAAAAGCAGAGTGTCCCTGCCTTAACCTTTCTATACCTAATTCCAACTCCTTAGAGTCTAATATTTTTAGCCCATTTATTTAATTATTTGTTTATTCATTTATTTGTTTATTTTTTAGTACCAGAGATTGAATCCAGGGGTGCTTAACCACTGAGCAATATGCTTAGGGCCTTGCTAAGTTGCTGAGGTTGGATTTGAATCTTCAATCCTCCTGCCTTAGCCTCACCAGTTGTTGGGATTACAGGTGTGCACCATCATGCCTGGCTTCAGCACTTTTAAATGAAAAATATTTTACTGATATTTTCCTCTACATTTCTAAAGTATATATTGATATATACTGGATTTTCAGTTTTATATATTATCTACTGACTTCTTGTTCTAAAAGAACAGCTCCCTTCATCCACCTAAAGTCGTACAAGTCTTCCCTTCTTCCCATCATCCTGATACAGCTCTATTAATATGGAATTCCTTCTTATATATGTATAGAATTTAGTATACCACAGTGAATCTCACCATCATGTACACCCACAACACTGAGATCCTAATTGGAATAAGATATATTCCATGCTTGTTTAATTATATCAAAAGGATTCTACTGTCACGTATAAATAAAAAGTACCAATAAAATATGAAGTTCCTATGATTATATGGCCTTTTTTGAATACCCTTTATGTTCTTCAATATTTTGTTCCTGCTTCGTCTTCTGTGTACCTATAACTAATTCAAGCCCAAACTGTCTGCCAGAAAAGTAAATCTCATCTCAATATATCCTAGCATTTTTTTCTTAGAAGTATCTCTTCTAGAATTCTCCATGATCCTTTTTCTGCTGCTGTTGGGGCTCCAGGATTGCAGCTTGGCTACCTATTATATAGAAAGGATGATGGTAAAAGGGAAGTCTGGGGACTTACCTTCATCCTAGGGGTCATCCCCACCTTTCTGTAATATTAGATTCCCTGATTTCTGGCTTCTAGATCTCCCTCATTTTTGGATCATTCTTCATTATTTGATCTATTGACATATTTTAATAGTATGTATGTTTTATATCCCAAGAAAAAGAATCTCAAATTTTTCCCTCCTGTGTGTTTTTGTCTGGCTTCTTCATGGTCTGTGATGCCAGCTGAGGTTTTCAATACAATGAAATCAATCTGATGGAATGGGAGGAGATGATTCTGCCATTTTTCTATGTCTTTGTTTATCAAATCTGACCATCCAGCTCTGTGGTCATCACTGATTTCAAATTTGTCATCCCAGTTAGGAGCCACATGATGACTTTGAAGCACAACCTAACATACCTGGCATTTGCCACTCGTTTTTAAAATTTTTGGGGGGTACCCAGGATTGAACTCAGGGACACTCAACCCTGAGCCACATCCCCAGCCCTATTTTGTATTTAGAGACAGGGTCTCACTGAGTTGCTTAGTACCTCACTTTTGCTGAGGCTGGCTTTGAACTCATGATCCCCCTGCCTCAGCCTCCTGAGTGGCTGGGATTACAGATGTGTGCCACCACGCACAGCTCCCTTTTGGTATTTTTGATGCCTTTGAGAGCATCAGCCATGACATTCATGCACGCCATTATGTTGTCATGGAAAGATGGTAGGAAGTATCTCAATCTTCATTTTAACAGATCAGATCCTCCAATAGCTTCTTGAGAGGGCTGCATGCAAAGTATATGTCTTGAGAACCTTTCCATCTGAACATGTCTTTGTTTTATCCTCACACTTTATTGGTCATTTGAGTATAAAATTCTAAGTTGCAAACCATTTACTGTAAAACATTCAAGGACACCGATCCATTATCTTCTAGCTTCCAGTGTGTGGTTGAGGAGTTTGATGCTATTCTGATTCATACACTTGCTTTTCTTTGGGAACCTTTAGGGCCGCTTTGTAAAGTATACTAAAATTTCACCAGAACGTGCCCTGTTATTTGTCTTTTTTATCTAGTGTGCTTATTGTGCCCTCTCATTTCAGAAACATTTGTCCTTTCACTAAGAGGAATGTTGTTGAATTATTTCATTAATATTTTCCTACTCTCTCTTGTCTTTGTTTTTTTCCCCTCCATTGTATTACTTTAATTCACATATTGGGCCTCTTGGAGCCTTCTTTTAATTTTATCTATATTCCATTTCTTTGTACTTTTGTCTATTTGCCATCAACTACACACACACACACACACACACACACACACACACACACACACATTCAGTACTGGGAATTGAATCATTGAATTCAATGGCACTTTACTACTGAGCTATATCCCCAATCATTTTTATTTTATATTTTGAGACAGAATCTCACTCAGTTGCCCAGGCTGGCCTCAATCCTGTGATCCTCCTGCCTTAGCCTCCTGGGTAGCTGGCATTACAGTTGTGCACCCTTGAGCTCATAATTTATTTAATTTTGCTTTTATCTTATCATATTGACAATTTGTTAATTCTCCTCTCTTTTCTCTTTGACTGCCTCCTGTTTTCGTTCTATGGATTCCTGTAGATTCTGGTATTGCTAAAGCATTTTCTATCCTTTCTATCAGGACTGTCTATACAGAAGAATAATATTTTCTACACTGCAAACATCAGATTTGGACACATCACTTGTTTGGGTCAATGAAATATGAGTGGAAGAGATATGTTCTACTTTTGAGCAGAAGCACTGAGAGTCACTGTGCAATGCTTCCATCTTGCTTTCCCATCTGCTAGGAGCCCAATGATACCTCAGATGGAAGCTGCTTCTTCGGTTTGGATCCTGAGGGAAGACAACAGAACAGACATGCAGATAATATATGGCATGAGCAAAAGGTCACCCTTTGTTGTTGCAAGCCATGGAGATGTCGTAGTTGTTTGTGTTTAGTTTTCTTCTGTTCCCTGCTTTGTGTCTACTTCCTCTGAATTAAATTTTCTGTTTGTCTTAGTCTTTGTCTTCCACATTAAAGGATTTCCTCAAATGTCTGGTCATCCTTGACCGTCCCCTCATTTCTAAGAGTGAGGAACTGAAAGCTTATTGGAATTCTGTATGCAGATTGTAGGGGTTTTCAACTGGACACAGCAGAGTGAGTTTCCTGGACTTTTGTTAGTTTTGATTTTTGGGGTTACTGGAAATTGAACCCAGGTGTACTCTACTGCTGAGCTACAACCAGAACCCTTTTTATTTTATTTTGAAAATTTTGATACTGGGTCTCACTAAGTTACTGAGGCTGGCCTTGAACTTGTGATCCTCCTGCCTCAAGCTTCCTAGTAGCCAGGATTACAGGTGTGTGCTACCAGGCACAGCTAGAATTTCCTGGACTTTTTAGGAGACTCCCAAATACTATTCCCCAGAGAGGAAGACTCCAGTCTCTGTCAGGGGAACAGAGAGTCACAGCTGCATATGTTCCTGGAGCTGAGTGGGGGCATGAACACCTTGCTGTGTAGCATGTGGACCATCATTTTCTTCTGCTGCAGTGATCTCTGCAACGTGCTTGGTATCTCTGTGTCCAGCCTTTCTGGGACAAAAATCTCCAGTGTTCTGTCAATCTAGGAGAAGTTTGGAGGTCTAATTTTTCTCATACATTTAAACCACACCACTTGTTTTCAGTCCAAATACACTCCTGCTCTCAGAGATAGCTGCTGTGCCTCATTCCTGAATGTTTCTGAGGTTTGTTGAATAAATTGGTCTGCTTCTGAGCTCCCCCCACTGCCAACTTGGGTTTCCTCTTTCTCCAGTTTTCATACCTATTTTTCAGCTCCCAGTCATATACAATTATATGTATATAAAATTATATATTATATATTTAATCATAGATGGAACTTTATTTATTTATCTTATGTGGTGCTGAGGATCAAACCCAGTGCCTCACACATGCTAGGCAAGCACTCCACCACTGAGCCACAACCTCAGTCCCAGCTCCCAATCTTTTGTTGCATTTGTCTCTATCCTTCTGCCTTAGTCTTTTAACTGAAGGACCTTTCAAAACCTCTGTGCTGCCATTTTGGTGGGACTTTGAGGGAAGAAACAGCACTAGCTACATTTGGAATATTTATCTATCTGCTGTGTTTAAACTAGAAGGACTGAGATGTGCAATGAAACAACAGCGGAGATGCTATTTCTTCCCTCTCTTATTTGCACTGTGCTTGATTAAACTTTACAAGACCTTCCCCAGGTTACCTTAATAATGGCTTATGATGTACCTATAGATGATAAAGAAGGAAAATGGGATATCTAGGGTCTGAGTCAGTCAATCTACCCTTCTCTTGAGCTAGAGGGAAAGTTAAGCTTCCATAGCAGACTACAGAGATGAGAGGGATAGGGTCTGTGGAGAATTCGGGTATAGCTTAATAAAGGAGATTTGGGATGTTTCAAGATTAAGAGGAGTTTCCATTGAATGGAGTGAGGATTTCAAAGTAATCAGAGGGCTAGTGGATAGCCCTGGAAGACTCAGCAGGCAGGAGGGCAAAGAGACTGGGAAGACATGCTGTTGAATGGGAATGAAGCTTCTAGAAGAGCTGGAAGGGATGTGCCAAAAGAGCAAAGTGAAAAGCTAGTGCTTCTGGTTTTCTAGAACTGAGATGGGCCAAAGCTTTGGACTCCATTTGTCCCCAAATCAGGAACTCTATCCATTTCCCGGAGCTTGCATCCCTTCTCTTAAATAAAATGAGAGTGATTCTTCCTAAGTGGGTTCATTTTTTGATATGGCCAAAAATTACGAATACTAATGTTTACACTCACATTTAGCCAGGCAGAGAGAGGAAGGGAACAGATACACCTGCATGTGTGTTCTGAGCTAACATTACCCTCTCCTTCTCCCACCTTCAGTCCAAGTCCTTGGTCCCTTATCTAGACAGTTAATGCTTTCATTCATTCATTCATCATTCATTCATTCACTAAGTGCCAAGTGAGCACCAAACAGTGTTGTAGGCACTGGAGATGTAGCAGGTAACACAACACAAAGATCTTCAGGACTAAGAAGGATATTTCTATAGTGACACACACTGTATGCCTTATTCTTACTAAAACAAAATGACTGCATTAGCTTGTTCAGGATGTGATGAAGAATCCGGACCTAATAGGTCAGAGCAAAAAGGTACTATGGTAGCAATTACTTCTCTCCATTTCACTGCCACTCTGGTTGAAGCCAACATTATCTCTCATCTGGATGACTGTTGTAGCTTCCTAGTCAGTCCCCAGCTTCTCTCTTTGACCCTTCTCCTTTCAGCCTATATGCATATCATCTGACAAAGTGATCCTGTTCAAACCTAAGCAAGTGATTGTCATTTCTCTACTGAAAACCCTGTCCTGTCTCCCCATTTAATTCAGGGTAAAAGCCAAAACCTCACCATAGCTTGCCAAATCCTACCCCCTTTAATGTTCATTTCTTCTCCAAATTCATCTAGTACTCTCTACTTCACTAATCCTATTGCCTATTTGGTATCTTTTCTATACTTCATTCAGCCCATCAAACACCCCTCCTGCCTCAGGGCTGCTGTAATTGCTGTTCCCTCTGGTTGGACTACTCTTTCTCCATGCTTGTTCCTGTAACTGCTTCAAGAGTTGGCTTCAAATTTTCTTGACTTTTTTTTTTTTTTTGGTTTTCCTTCTTCTTTCTTTTTTTATTTTATTTTATTTTTTTGGCACTAGGGATTGAATCCAGAGGTGCTTAACCACTGAGCCGCATCCCCAGCCCTTTTTAATTTTTATTTTTAGAAAGGATCTCACTAAGTTGCTTAGGGCCTTGCTAAGTTGCTGAGGCTAGCTTTGAACTTGGGATCCTCCTGCCTCAGCCTCCCAAGCTTTGGGATTACAGGTGTGCATCACCACACTGGGTTTTCCTGTACTTTTAATGGCACACCCCACCCCCAAATCCCATATTCACTATTCTCTCTTTCTGTTTGATTTTTCTGTATAGTTCTCATCATCTAGTAGACTTTTCATACAATCTGTCTCGCGGATTACCTGTGTACCTTCACTAAAACACAAGCTCCAAGACAACCAACTTTTTTGTCTGTTTATTGAACACTTACTCTTTGTCTGCAGGACTACAGCCTCACCACATAGTCCAAGCACAGAGCACATGCTCAAAAAATACCTGTTGAGTGAATGAATCAATGAGCAGAAGAACATGGAAGGGCTCATTGGCCAGTGGTTTTGAAATTGTTTTAACAGCAAATGGCAGCCTGTTGAACACCACAGACCTGGTGGGGTATGTCTGACCCCACCAGTCCCTTTTGCTCCCCACCCGACGACCCCTGCTTCTTGGCAGGGAGAAGGATGGAAGAGGATAAAACGTTGGGCCCACTCCCAAAGGAGTAGAGAGATCCTCCTTTGAAGGCCCAGCCATTCCAGGCTCATGACTGCTTCCTAGATGGACATTCTAAACCTTTAAGTTTTTTTTCTTTCCCCCCAAATGGAAATTGTTTTACTGCTTGTTTTCTTCTCATTACAAAAGTAATGAATGTCCACAGTAAACAACTTTATGTGCTCCATAAATAAGATGGAGTTCCCCTCCCCAATCTTGTCCCTCCAGTATCTCCTCTCTCAAACTCTACTTACCTGCTTTTATTCTCTTAACAACTAACTATATCAGGAATCTCTTCCTGAATCCATATTTTTAAAACAGTGACATTGTTGTTTTTAATGGCTGCTGTGTATGAATTCACCATAATTCATTAAAACAAGCTGCTGTTTTTCACTATAATAAACAGCCTGGCAATGAACATCCTGGTACGTACATCTTTGCTCTCTTGACCCATTATTTCCTTAGGAAGAATTCCCAGAAGTGCAATTGCTGGGTCACACGAGCTTCTGGTTGGAAGACTCCTGATACTATTGTCCAAATGTGGGAGGACTCCAATTCTAAGGGAATTGGAGTGACCCTCTGCCCTGTATTTTCCCCACATAGTTCTTTTGCCTTGCTCACGCTCTTTCCTCTAAGGAGAACTATGAAGGACAGAAGAAAAATACCCATTTCATGCTTCTTAGCAATGGGTTATTGTATACCAGGCACTGTTCTAGATGTTTTATACATATTAATTTGTTTACTCCTCATAACAATGTTAAGAATGTACTATGTGTGTGTGTGTGTGTGTGTGTGTGTGCGTGTGTGTGTGTGTACAGGGGACTTAAACCAAGGGGTACTTTATCACTGAGCCATGTCCTAAGTCCTTTTTGTTTTTTATTTTGCCCAAGGGTCTTACTAAGTTGCCCAGGTTGGCCTTGAACTTGCAATCCTCCTGCCTCAGCCTCCCAGGGCTCTGAGATTACAAATATGCACCATTTGGCCTGGCTTGAAGGTAATTCTATTGTTAGCTCCACTTTACAGAGGAGAAATTGAGGCTGAGAGATGAAGTCACTTGCCTAAGGTCATACAGCTGGCAGGGAACAGGTAGTAGACACAAAGCCAGGCAGTATTAGATCAAAGCCTGGACTTGTGGCCCCTCACTTTGCAATATCGTTTCTAAAGCCAGGCTTTGGAGCATGACAGAACTGTGTTTGCTGATTACTCGCCTCTGTAGCTGCATGATGCTTGGCAAATCACTTCACCTCTCTGAACCTCAGTTTCCTCGGTGTAAATATGAATCACTGTTCCCTCACCTGGTTTTCAGGAAGAATCTACGTGCTAATATATGACAAGAGGCACAAAATAGAATTGGTACTTGGTAAATGTGACTTCCCTGCTCCTCCCCATGACCTGACCCTCTCACACTCTCTCTCCTCAACCCCATGACTGGAGATCCCGTGGGAAAGAAAATGATGGCTTGACTCTTCCCCTGAGGTTTCCGAGCCTTGTGTCCCTGCCTCTTTCTCACGCCATCTCCCTCACAGGCCAGAGCCCAGGAAGTGTGCATTTCAGAAACTCTGCCCCCACGCACAGCCAGATAACCCCATGGTGGCAGACAGAGAGCTGGGGCAGGCCTTCACACCCCACTTCCCATCCTCTTGTGCTGGAGGTGGGGCAGGGAGGATGGTTGGCTCCTCTTGTCCACTCCCACCTTCCCTGCTCTCTAGTCCCTGGGCCCAGCTTGCCTCAGATTCCCGGCCTCTGAAATCATGGCTCCAGTCCACCGGACTGGGCCGTAGGCCAGCTCCTCCAGCCCCAGGCTCGCCGGCAGAGTCTTCGCCTTTGCTCCCTGAAGACTAATCACTGTCCTGTCAGCTTGGCCCTCTTCCCCTGTATTATTGTACAGAAATAGCCCCGGGCCCAGCTTCCCCTCCCCTCCCCACCCTCCCCGGCGCCCTGCCCTGAGCTTCTCCACCGCTGGACTCTGATCTCTCCTCCAGTACCACGTTTCCTCCTCCTCCCTCTTCTCTCCTCTCTCTTGCTCTTTGTGGCTGAGACTTGACCTCTACCTTCTGGAGCCAAGCACAAACTAGATGTGGCTGACAGAGCAGGGGAGCAGCCTCCTAGTCCTCCTCCCCAAAGGGCCTAGGGGAGGGAGACTGAGGGAAGGGCAGTGGTGGGTACAAAGGGCTCTTCTGGATGGCCAAGTGCGCACAGGGCTCCCACCTAAGCGTGGAGCCATTGAACTTGGCCACCGGAAACCCCCAACTTCCTTCTTTTGGTGATGTGCTGCCACTCCCCCATCTCAACACAGGGCATGATGGGAACTGAGTCAGTCCTCTCCACAGCAGGCTTTCTGGAGAGACATTCAGGCAGGGGTGAGGACCTCCAACCAGCAACCAGCAGAATCCAGGGACAGATGATGCCAAACAGTCAGGGGACAGCTATGGAGGGGGTAGCAGCTGGAAATCTGTCTGCAGGCAGCCGAACCCAAGTAGGGGCTAGAGAACTAGGACTCTAGTCCTGAAGAGGCCCAGCAAAGACAAGGTAAATCCCAGTCCCCAGGGTTTCATGGAGCTGGAAGGGCCCCAAGGCACTGGAAAGGTCACCAGTGACCAGAGCAGAGGTGGATAAGGTTAGTATTGGGACACTATTATCAGTCAGAGCCTAGAAACAAGACAGGAGAGAAGGGCAAGAACACAGAAGCAGGGGTAAGACTGTAGGGAAGGCGGGAATAGAGGCAGATGCTGCACTAGCAGGGTGGGCCTTGGCTTGCCCAGTGTCATAATGGATGGCAGGGATGGGGCTGGTCCTAAAGGTGGGGTCGTAGAAATGATGTCAAGCTAAGTGAGTGTTTCTTATGCATCAGGCACCACTTTAAGTGTTTTCTGTGACTTATTTCATCCCCCCCCCACAAAAAAAAAAAGCCTAATAAGATGTATACACCACTGTTTGTGTTTTGAAAGTGAGGAAACTGAGGCATTTGAGGCTAAGGAGGTTGCCCCAAGTCACATAGTAAGTAGAAGAGTCTAGTCTTGAACCTAGGAAGTGTGGTTCATCAGCATGTATTTAACCCCCCTCAGAGGCATGGTGGGCACACATCCTTGAGGGCCTAGCTGAGCAAGTTTCCCTGAATTTTTTTTGTACTTGACCACTGAGCCACATCCCCAGCCCTATTTTGTATTTTATTTAGAGACAGGGTCTCACTAAGTTGCTTAGCACCTCACTTTTGCTGAGGCTGGCTTTGAACTCGTGATCCAATGGAATGGCTCCAGCAATGTTGCATAAGAATGTACCTTTATCCTGCTGTCCTCAAAGTAGCCCTCAGCTCAGTCCCACATTGCTGAGCCCCAACTGACCTGACTCTGGGAGCTCCTTTGTGGGGTCCCCCCTCAATCCTGCTGAGCTCCTGGCAAGTATTGTCCTATCATGGCAGCCATCACAGGCTGACAGGACTAGGGAATGTAAGGTTAGCAAGGGTGGATTTAGAGTTAAGGAAAGTGGCTTGGGGCCTTTGAGGAGGCCTCCCTACACCCCAAACCTGCCCTGAGTGTAGATGAGGAAATTCATTGTTTCCCTCAATCCTTCCAGTAATTTCTCAAATTCATCATTCCTTGCTAACAAGAAGGAGCCAGACCACAGTGGTTTGGAGCCAGGTCAGACCCTCACTACAATTTGAGGGGCTTCGCCCAAGTCTGGAGCATGATCCTCCTTCCCCAGGACAGCCCCCTGTTCCATCCCCCCTCTGCCCTGGATCTTTAAGCCAAATAGTTTCCCTCCTGGATCCCCCAGCCCCAGGCCTTGCCTCTCTAGATCTGGCATATGGAGAGCCCTTGCCCCAGCCCCCATTGCCTCATTGGAACCAGCAAAGAGGAAGAGGTAAAGTGAAGAGGGAGGGCAGGTGGGGTCAGGGGGTTGGGGACAGTAAGGGAAGGAGAGGCCTAGGAAGAGGGGCTCCTGTCCTCGTCTCTCTTTCCCTAGCACCACCAGTCAAGGGATGTTGGTTATGCGACTCTGAGTTCATGGTTAAATCGCCCACAGTCAAAATAGGCATATGTTTCTCAGTGGGTTCAAATCCCAGCTCTGCTTCTTCCTAGCTACATACAGTAGGTAGAGAACTCAACTTTTCTGGGTGGGAGCTACCTCATCTCTGACATGGGCATACTGCTAGCACATACCTCACTGGTTTGTCATGTCCTTTAAATGAGATAATACACAGAAAGTATCTAGCACAGTGCCTGTATACAGAAAAGTTCAATAGCTGGGTATGGTGGTGCAAAAGCCTGTAATCCCATGTGTTTTGGAGGCTGAGGCAGGAGGATTGCAGATTTGAAGCCAGCCTCAGCAATTTAGTGAGGCTGTAAGCAACCTAGTGGGACTCTGTCTCAAAATTAAAATTACGAAGGGCTGGGGATAGGGCTCAATAATTAAGCACCCTTAGGTTCAATCCTGGTAAAAAATAAAAAAAGTTTAATAAATGATAGCTATGGCTGTTGCCGCGGTTGGTACCAGGTCTTCTGAAATCTGGAGCTTCTAATATTTTCTGTTACAAGTATGATTACAGATGGTGATCCACAGGCCCTCTGCATGTACTGGTAGACTAAATGATTATGACCCATGAGCCCTTCATATCCCTGTGGCCTGAGGAGCACAGAGCTAGGGTCCTGCAGCATGCATAAGCCAAGTAACTTTGGCTCCTTCCTCTCCCAGGACTTGGTACAGCCCTGTGCTTCCCATCCCTGCCCTCCCTAGAATGAGGGAGTGGAGTGGATTGGCCAGGGGAAAGGGGAAGAGGGATCTGATAGGGGAGATGGATTTGATAGGAAAACTAGCCCGAGCTGCTAGTTCAGTGGCCAGGCCACTAGCCCTGACTCCCAGGGTCTATGTGACCTATTGCTGTAGGTGACCTCTCCTACATCTCTTATAACCCAAGAAGTCCTTTAAGTCCTATATGATAGGAGAGATTGGCTGGCCTGGTTCAGAAGCTTAGTCCATCCATGTTTGTTGACTGACTTACAAATAAGGCAGTTACCAAGGGATTACACCACAGAGGATTTCCCTGGGGGATAGTTTTTTTGTTTTTGTTTTTTTTTTAACATGAGGAAAAATTTATTTGAGGGCTCACAGTTTCAGAGGTCTTAGTCCATAGATAGCTATGTCCATTCCTTGGGGTTGGAGGTGAGGCAGAAACTGGAATCCGGGAGTCGAGTGGATTGGCCAGGGGAAAGGGGAAGAGGGATCTGATAGGGGAGATGGATTTGATAGGAAAACTAGCCTGAACTGCTAGTCCAGTCCCCAGGCCACTGGCCCTGACTCCCAGGGTCTACGTGACCTATTGCTGTAGGAGAAGGCAACTCACATGATGATCAGGAGGCAAAGAGAGAGACTCCACTCACCAGATACAAAATATATACCCCAGAGGCATGCCCCCAGTGTCCACCTCCTCCAGCTACACCCTACCTGCCTTAAGTTACTATCTGTGTTAATCCTGTCAGGGGATTAATTCACTGATTGGGTTAAGACTCCCACAACCCAATCATTTCTCCTCTGAACCTTCTTGCATTGTCTCACAGGTGAGTTTTTGGGGGACACCTCACATCCAAACCATAACACCCCCTGGGGTGGAATGTTTCCATCTAGCCCCAAGAGAGAGCAAACTATGACTTCAATACACAAATCAGCCTGCTCTTCCCCAGACTAGACATGCTGCTTCTTTTGCCTTATCTAGGACTCTTCAGTCTCCTTCAACTGTATTTTGGTCAATTCCCAGCCCTATAGATGGGTTCTCTCTGCCTCTCAGTATTTCAGGGTCAGAGTGTTCCCCCTATGCTGTGCAGCCCCCTGGGATTGTGTACCCAGCAGCATATCCTGTTGGATCTATAGGCCCCACTGGACTGTGACCTCCTGCAGGGTCAGGCCCTGGCTCAGTAGCCTCTGTGCTTACTCTAGGATTTGGCACACACAGCTTGGGCCAGGGCTTCTTGTCCCCCATGCCCACTTCATATTCTTTAGCTCTGATCTCAAACTATATCTAGATACCACCCACCTGCTCTGAGTCCTCATTCTCCCCAGCCTGGATCACTACAGTATGTTCCCAGTGCCCTGGGACCTGAGCAACCAGAAAGAGTGTCTTAACACAATTCTATCAGATCCCATCCCTCTTCCTCCTCTACATCCTGCCATCTCACTCAGAACAAAAGCTAAACTTCTTTGAATGACTCATATGGCCCTATAGGGTCTCCTCCTCCCCTTTGTCTCTCAGTCTTCATCTCCTCCCACCCTTCCTATGGCTCTCTGCAGCCATACTGGCTGTTTATGAAGCACATCAGCATGTGCTCACCTCAGGGCCTTTGTCTGAAGTGTTTTTCCCCTGGGTATATACTCAAGTTACTCTCTCACATCCTTTGAGTCTTTGCTTAAATGTCACCTTCTTGATGAGACCCTCCTGACCCTCTGTTACCCCTGCCTTACTTCCCCATGCCCCATGTTGATTCCATTTTCACTGTCTGATAGTATTTTCTACTTAACTGGTTTGCTCTCTGTCCTCCCTGTCTTGAAAGTCAGCAACATGAGACAGAGATATGTGCTTATTCGTTTGCAACTGTATTTCCAGTGTCTAGCACTGTACCTGGAACATAGCATTCAAGGAAAGAAGACGTTTAGGTCACTCTGGAGCCCTGCTGGGGAAAGGGAAGCCAGAGAAGGCGCTGGACTCAGACCTTGGCACTCAGCCTTGAACTATCCTTGCTTCCCTTGTCTGTAGCCTCAATAGGGCCCTTTTTGGGTGGTTCTTTCTGGAGGGTTCCATTGCAGGATGGCAAGTTTGAGGACTCTGGTATGTAATCAGGATTCCGTCCCTTAATTCCCTCAATTATCTGGTCCCACACCATGTAGCAAGTGGGGAGGGATATTTAACTCAAGGATGTATCTGTACCTGACATTGTGCTTGACCTTCCCTAGTCCCTCCAGACAACAGCAGAAAGTCTCCAATTCTCTTTTGGAGTTGGTGCCACCATTCTTGCCTTGATTACAGTTTAAAGGTCTGGGCAGGAATGCCTGGCTCCAGGGCCTTTGCTCATGTGACTGGCAAGCACTGTCTGGCCAAGCCAGGGACCCAAAATTACAGCCCAGAGCTGGCAAAAAGCCCCTGCCACTCACCCCAGGCAGAAAAAGCAGAGCAAGACTGGACCTAGGGCTCTGTAAGTAAGGCCCATGCATAGTGTGAGAGGCAAAAAGGGGGAAAGGAGCAGGGAAGGCCAAAGACAGGAAGGAAGAAGGGAGGGGAGATGAGCAAGAAAGAAGGATATGTGTTAAGAGCAAGAAAAGGCACCTATTGTTAGACTGCCCAAGCTGACAACCCCAGTGTGTGTGTGTGTGTGTGTGTGTGTGTGTGTGTGTGTGTGTGTGTAGCAGGGATTGAACTCAGGGACACTTGACCACTGAGCAACATCCCCAAAGCCTCCCAATCCTCCTGCCTCAGCCTCCTCATTTGCTGGGATTACAGGCGTGTGCCACCACACCTGGCCAACCCCAGTGGTTTTCAAACTCCATTCCTTGGAGTGCTTCAGGATGCTTCCAGGGCCTCTGAAGCACAAGTGGGAGCCCAGTAGATGGGACTGTTGAGTTCCATGCTTCTCAACCAGAATGACACCTAGTGACCTAATTGAACATTTCACAAAACCCCATGTGAAAGCTCAATGTTCAATCAGGTCACCAGGTGTCATTCTGGTTGAGAAGCAATGGGACTCAACAGTCCCACTTAATGGAAAGTTTCTGTGGCTAAAATGGGAAGAAAGAGATGAAGAGGAGAAGAAAGAGGAAGGAAGGAAAGAAGGGAGTGAGGGGGAATTGGGGTACTCCCAAACAGGGAGATCAGTGAGGGAGCTGGAGGGGCTCTAAGCTGTGCTCCCTTCTGTGCCGTAGCCTCTCCTACAGCCCTGTGGGCCTCCAGGGTGCAGGCATCAAACAAGAAGGTGCATTGCTTTTACTGGGAAGGGATATTGGGGAGGGCTGCTAAAGGTGGGGGGTGGGGATCTAATTTTCTGAGGATTTAGAAGGTCTCTGGATGTGCTTTTGGGTTCCACAAATAATGAAATATTCTCTACCAAATTATGAATATGGAAACACTCTGAGAAACTTTTTGGTTTTTGCTCTTTGTAACTCACTGGGGACCTGATGAAGAACTATGTTTTCCAAAAGGGAGAGAAAACTAACAAAAGCTAGAAAGCTATACTCTGGCCTGCTCAGGAGAGGCAGCACCAAGTCCTCCTCAGAGGCTTTAGGCCCTGGGGAGCTGGGCATTGGACTTGGCAGTACATCAAGCCCTGCAGAGGGCACGGTGTGCATGGGTTTGTGGGGCCGGGCAGGGGGTGAGTGGGCTGGGGGCAGGAGCATTCTGGATGGAGTGGGGGCTGGCTGGTATTGGAGGCGGTTGAGGAATCCAGGCTGGCTCTAGAAGGGAGGTTCCCTAGCCCTGCGGCTCTTGCTCTTGCTGGCCGCCAGGCCTGGCCCCTCCAGCGTTGCCATAGTGCTCTGTGGGTCTTCCCAGCAGCCTGCCAGGCGGAATGTGGCCTGGACGGTTTCCCAAGGAATGTAATCAAGATGTAAATGGGGGGCCGGGAGGAGCTGGTCGATAGGGTTGTCACCTCCTCAGGCCTGTATGGGGTTGGCTTGGACTGGCCTAACCAGGACAATCTCCTGGTTGGGCTCTGCTCTGGGGCAGAGTGGTTGTGGAGTGCCAGCTTCCCCTCCTGGTGGGTCCTGAGACATGGGGCATGCCCACCGGGGCAACGAGTCCTGGGGTCCCTCACAGGCCCTCTTGCCCACCTATTCCCCTGCACCCAGTTGGGAAGATGTGTCTTTGGGTGTGTGAGCTGGGTTGGGGACATCTGGCAGAGATTTGCAGGGACTTCAGGACAATTCTGCCTTATTGGTGGAGCTCAAAGCAAAATTCCCAGGAGGCCCAGCGCTCATTGTTTAGAGACAAAACAAGGGTTGCCTCAACTAGGACAGCCAACTTGGGTCCATCTGTCTAAGTCCTCTGAGACCAAGGTACTGGACCATTCGTTCTGCTTGATGCCAGGGAACTGAGGCACACACAGGTGCCCTTTCCTTGTCTGAGTGGCACTGCAGTGACTCCTGACACGCCTTCTCTGCCCCCCTCTGAGCTTCTGCTTTTTGATGAAACTGTAGGAGCCATCTTGAGTCTAAGATGTCAGCATCCAAGAGGAGTACTTCTCTTCACCCCAGCTCCTAGGACTGGCACTGTTCCAGGGTCAATGTTATGCAGCACGAATGTTCCAGGACCATCCCAAATCCCAACATGCGGTCTCTTTACTCCACGAAAAAAACATCAAAATGAGCCTCAAGTACCAACATTTTGGTATGCAAATGTCAAAGGCTTCCTTGGCACCTGTGAACTCACACTATGGTGTCGGTATCTGAGTTATTTCTATGTTCCAGTCTCTGTTGTGTCACTTAATAGGCTTATGGCCCTGACAAATGAAACCCTCTCCCTTCTTAGGTTCTGTTGGCCTCATCTTTTAAATGAGGAACTCGATTAAGAACAAATCACCCTTGAGGCTACTTCTGTCCATGACATCCCTGTGAGACATGACCTGGGGACTTCCAGGCATGGGACATCTGCTCCTCTGCCTCCTTGGCCTTTTCTCTGAAGGAGATAGTGGATTGCAGCCATGAACTCTGTTAGTGGACAGATCTTGGCTGAAGTCCCTGATCTGCTGCTTCCTGCATGGGTGACTCTGCGAAAGTCACTTTTCTTCTTAGAGACTCACTCTTCGAGTCTGCAATGAAATTGCTGGAGTGGGGGTGTAGTTCAGTGGCAGAGTACTTATCTAACATGTACAAGACCCTGGGTTCCATCCCCAGCACTGTTAAAAATTAATAAATTATGATATAGCTTTCTTTGCAGTACTAGAGATTGAACCCCAGGGCATTTTACCACTGAGCCACATTCCCAGCCCTTTTTATTTTTATTTTGAGACAGGGTATCACTAATTTACCAAGGCTGACCTTGAACTTGTGATCCTCCTACCTCACTCAGCCTCCCACATAGCTGGGATTACAGGATGCCCCACTACACCTGGTTACTTGTGATAGACTTTTAAAAACAAAATAAAATAAAATATATGAAGCTCCCGAGACCTTCTTTGTTAGTGATTCTGAGAAGGAAAGAAGGCCTGTGTGCAGGGTGTCTCATCAATGCCTGGCCTGGGAAATAGGTGTGGCAAGAAGAAAAGGCTACAAGGTACTCAAAGAAACCAAGAACTGCCCGTCACTGAATGCTCTGCATACCCTAGAGACATGAATTTAGGAGCTGGTGGCTGGCACTTTTCAGTTTCCTGAAGGGAAGGGGCAACACAGGGCCAGGGATGGAAGAGCTTCTTCCAGAATGAACTGAAAAAGTAGGAAGGTCTACCACAGGCAGCAGTGTGTCCACCTCCTACTGCTGACCAGAGCACCAGTGCCTGCCCTCAGGTGACCGCCAGCCAGTGCCCACAGCCCTGGCTCACCAGGCCTGAGAACATAGAGCAATAAATTGGCTCTAAGCCTCAGATTCCTGGTCCCCTCATTTTGCTCTCCATGCAGATGGGCCCATGGTTGAACAGAAGTCACCTCTGATGTATTTATGCAGCCTGGCTATAGCATTACCAGAGTGGACACAGCCTGAGAAGGTGCCAGAAGGAAGCACCATACACTGACTCTTCCTCCTATTTCCTCTCTCTCTTCCCTCTTCTCTCCTACTTCTTATTCTTTCTTCTCCCCGCACCAGTCTTTCTTTCTTCTCTACTCTCTGCATGACCTGCTCCCTGAAATTTCTTTCTCTCTCTTTCTTTCTTTTTTTGAACCCAGGGGTGCTTAACCACTGAGCCACATCCCTGGTACTTTTTATATCTTATCTAGAGACAGGGTCTTGCTAAGGTGCGTGGGGCCTCACTAAGTTGCTGAGGCTGGCTTTGAACTTGTGATCCTCCTGCCTCAGCTTCCCAAGCAGCTGGGATTATAGGCGTGCACCACTGCACCCCCCGGCTGCTCCCTGGAGTTTCTGTCTCAACTTTTGTTGATTTAGGTTTATTTCAGCCTCTGGATTTCCATGTCTGTATTTGGTCTTCCCTTGGAGGAAATACATGGGAAGTTGTAACCAGTACTGTTCTGGGATATCAGGACCAGTACTAGACTCCCTGTAGCTGGTCTGGGACAGCATGAATTTTAGTGACCCACAGACTCCAAAGAGCAATATGAGAATAACACACACTAACATTCTTTCTGACATACAGTAGACACCCTAGAAGTGTTCCAATTCCAGCTTGACATGGTGGCCCCATGCCTATAATCCCAACTACTCAGGAGGCTGAGGCAGGAGGATCACACACTTGAGGCTAGCCTGGGCAATTAGTGAGGCTCTATCTCAAAATAAAATGATAAAAACGGCTTAGGATGCAGCTCAATGGTGGTGCACTTGCCTAGCATGTGCAAGGCCCAGGGTTCAATTCCCAGAACCACAAAAAATAAGTTCTATTCCTATCTTTCATTGGAAACCTTCCTTTTTTAAGGAAACAGGCTGGGGCTTAGTAAAATAAGGACTCACTTTTAGTACAAAAATCTAAGCTCTGAGCCAAGATGAGGAATACAGATGCCCTTACTGTCTCTCTTCCAAACTCCTTGGTCTTCTTTTGCATGTAGCTATCACCTGAACACTGGGCCCCAGCCTCTACCTTGCCTATCCTTAATCTCCTCCTTCAAAAATTTTGTCCTCTGCTGAGGGTGCAAGACATATGTTAGAAAGTTCATCCATCCAGGGCTGGGAGGTAGCTCAGTGGTAGAATGCTTGCCTAGCAGGTGCAAGGCCCTGGTTTTGATGCCCAGTATCAGAAAGCAAGCAAATCCATCCATCAAGGACATAGAAAGCATCTACTATGTGCTGGGCCCTGGGGGCAGAAATAAACATGGCCTCATGAAGCTTTCAGGGGAGTGTGGGAGACAGACTGAACAAAAAGTTAAGGCTAGGGCAGCGCTATTAGACCAAGCTTGGAGTGCTTTCTTCTGAGCAGTCTAATGTAGGCAGGGATTCAGGGTGGCTTTCTAGAGGAAGTGCTGTTCAAACTGTAGCTGGAAGAGTCCATGGAAGACAGATAGACGTGTTCTAGAATCAGTTCTGTGTCTTAACCATTATAAGGAGGTGCCAAGTCCCATTTTAGTAGTAGCTCATTTAATATTTGAAATCACCTTAAGAGCAGGGTCTATTATTAGCCTCATTTCTCAAATGAGGACACTGAGACTCAAAGAAGTAAAGTGATTTGCCCACAGTCCCAGTGCAAATTCACATTAGGAAGCAGGATACAGTTGGGCTCCAGAGCCTGACCCCTGTGCTCACTGCTCTTCTGAAACACTGGAAACTAGAAGCAAAGGAACCATCAAGGGTTTAAGCAGGAGAGAAATCCCATGGGTAACAAGCTAACAAAAGCACTAGATGCCCTTCAATAGATGAATGTATAAGGAAACTGGCATATATACACAGTGGAATATTACTCAGCATTAAAAGAGAATAAAATCATGGCATTTGCAGGTAAATGGATGAAGTTGGATAATATCATGCTCAGCAAAATAAGGCAATCTCAAAAAACCAGGTGCTGAATGTTTTCTCTGATAAGTGGATGCTAATTCATATGTGGGGGAGTGGGATGAGTGGAGGAACTTTGGATGGGGCAAAGGGCATGGGGTAGAGGGCAAAGGGCTAGGAAAGATGGTGGAATGAGAAGGACATCATTGCCCTAGGTACATGTATGACTGTATGAATGGTGTGACTCTACTTCATGCACAACCAGAGAAGTGAAAAATTCTACTCCATTTGTGTACAATGAATCGAAGAGCTTTCTACTGTCACATATAACTGATTAGAATATATATATATATATATATATATATATATATATATATATTTAAAAAAGCACATCATGGCAGGGTGGACAGAGATCTGTAGTGGGGAAAAGGTGCAAACAGGGATCTAGATGAAACAAGATGGTGGTTTGGGCTAAAGTAGCAGCAGTGGAATGGGGTATAGGGAATGGATTTGGGTGTTAATTTGGTGGCAGAGTGGACAGGACTAGTGGTAATGTTTGCATAGAAATTTCCAAGTAAACTCCACAGGCAATATCGAATTGGATGTACTCAAGATCCAGGTCAAGTGGCTAAAGCAAGGATCAATGTTATACTTGTTCTACAAGTAAGAAAACTGAACTCTAAGAGGAGCGGCAAGTTGTTGAAGATCACAATTAGAAATATATATGTTCAGCAGGGCATGGTGGCTCATGCCTGTAATCCCAGCAGATCAAGAGGCTGAGGCAGGAGAATTGCAAGTTCTAAGCCAGCCTCAGCAACTTGGCAAGGCCCTAAGAAACTCAGAGAGACTCTGTCTCTAAATAAAATATAAAAAGGGCTAGGGATGTGCCTCAGTGGTTAAGCACCCCTGGGTTTAATCCCAAGTGCCAAAAATATATTTGTGTGTGTGTGTGTGTGTGTGTGTGTGTGTGTTCCAGCTAGTGTATGTGTTCCTGAGCAATCATGCATGGATTCATATGCATGATCCATGCAGGGATGTGAGTGCACCTGTGCATGCAGGTATATGCAGATGTGTGCAGGCAGATTCATTAATGCTTTGTGAAAATGCGTGCTTGCATCCTCTGTGTGTGCTACCTCAGGTGGGCTCTTGGGCTGCAAATTGGGCCCTTGTTGGGTGGTGAGAATGTGTAAGAATGGTAGAGTGCTAGTCATGCTCGCTGATGAAGACACAAGACTGTGGAGGAAGTGTGAGGGTGGCAGCCATTCCTTTTGGAAGCTGAACTGAGTCTGGGGGTCTCTTGGGTGGGTGGGTTCAGTGTAGTGAAAATAACACTTCAATTATTAAGCACTTATTGTGTGTCAGGCCCACATGCAGTACAATAGACCATCCTTCCAATCCTTTAAGGTAGCAATACTTATCTCTATTTGTAGATGAGACAGAGAGGGTCAGGGAGGATATATAGCATTCTTAGGTCATACAGCTGGTAAGCTGTGGAGCCAGATGTGGACATTTCTTCCTTGTCCTTTTTTTTCTTCTTTTGCAGTACTCAGGATTGAACCTAGTGGTGCTCCACCACTAAGCTACATCCCCACCCCACCCCCCCACTTTTCAAGACAGGGCCTCACTAAGTTGCTGAGGCTGGCCTCAAACTTGTGATCCTCCTGCCTTAGCCTTCTGAGTCACTGGGATTACAGGCATGCACCCCATGCCTAGCTTGGACACTCATTCTTAACTGCTCAGCTACTCCACTGCATATACAGACACACAGACACATGAGTGCCCGCAATAGCAGAAAAATGCAGACCAACACAGGGAGCTGGCACTCCTTGGTAACCTCCAGAGCAGGGTGCCACTCTCACTCCAGGTGCTGGGGGCATAGTGCTGAATCCCAAAAGATTGGGCAGCCCAATGTCTCCTCCTCCCACTGGGGCCTGGACCTGACCCTGCTGATCCTGAGACTGGCTGTCTCGGGGCTTGCTCAGGTTTCTGGCCTCTGGCCTCCAGGCTCTGGGCTTCAGGCAGCCAGTGGAAATTGATGGCTTGAGAAAGTTCTTGCAAGTCCAATCCTCACATCCCCCCTCTCCGACCTTGCATGGTTTATCAAGATAGGGGGCTCTCCCTCCTCCTTCTCCTGCTGCTGCTGCAGGCTCCCTCCCCCAGCCCTTGTCTGTGGTCACAGCTACCCCCCTCCTGCTCCCTCCTCCTGCTGACCTTGCCCACCACACAGCACAGCCTCCAATTGCAGATGACATTCCTTCTCTTTTCTTCCCCCTCCTCTGGCCATGGAAGCAGAGGAAGGAGTGCGCATATGAGACGCACATGCTTGTGTGTCCGTGGGATGAGGGGGCGGCCCCTGGGAGTTCAAAGCTGTGGTCTAGTGGGAAGAGGAGCATCCCACATAGATGGAGGATGGACCTTTTCATGTTCATGGGACCAGCACAGGGCCAGGGTCACTGAGCATGAGCAATAACACTTACAGCATGAATGTGTGCACAATGTGTGCATCTGTACATGTACATTTCTCTTGTACATGTGGAGCTGTGAGTTGAGTCCTAATTGAAGAAAAAACCTGTAAGCTCTAGTCAGAGAGATATATACATTTTTTAGAGTGGCTAAGAGCATTGACTTTGGGCCATACTGCCTTTTACTAGCCGTGTGTCCTTGAACTAATCACTTCACCATACTGTGCTTCAGTGTTCTCATCTGGAAAATGGGGATAATCATAGTGACTGCTTCAAAGAATTGTGAGAAATATACAAATAAAATTGCATAAAGCAGTGCATGATGCATAGTAGGTGATCAGTGGATGTTGGCTATAACTATGTGGATAAAGGAGGGAAAATTTACATTGACTGGATCTTGCCAAATGCCTGGCATAGGACTTAGCACTTTATATGTATTATCTCATTTCATTCTAGCATTTAGAATGGTGCCTGGCCCGCAGTAAATTTTCCATGCATATTTGCTGAATGGATGAATGAAATCTCATAAAGTCCTAATGAAGTGAAAGTTTTTACAGACAGGGAAAACATGAAAGCCTAAGTTCCACATATAGTCTGCCTGATGACTGTGAATTTGGGCCCCAGGTATGTGTTTACCACCATTTTGGGGAAACCACGTGGATGGACAAAGGTCAAGACATATTAGCACTTTCCCTCTCCATTTACAGATGTGGATGAGGGTGGGGGGCACACTGGGGTATGAGCGTGAGCATGTGTGGTGCACACACACCCTTAAGAGGTCCAGGATCCCCCAGAAGTGAGGAATGTATAGGCGGGCTGAGGACAGGTAGGGAACTGGAAAGTGATATGAGCATGGCTGCAGGTCCCTCTAAAAGAAGGGCAAGAGACTCAGGCTCAGCATTCTCTCCAGACCCAGGCAAAGAAAGCCAGACGTGGAATGCAACTTCCAACTCTGGGAATTTCACAATTGGAGGGGCCCTTGGAGCTCAACACAGTCCTACTCCCTCCAGTCAGATTATTGACAAGAAAACTGAGGCTCAAGGAGGACACCAGGGGTACATCTGGGGCACTTGCACTGGGCTAGAGTCAGCCAGAGCCAGAAAGATCAACAATTGACCTTTCAGCCAGGTGTGATGGCAAACTCCGGTTATCCTGATTACTGGGGAGGCTGAGGTAGGAAGATCACAATTCAAGGCCAGCCTGTCAATTTAGGGAGACTTTGTCTTAAAAATAATAATACAAAGAACTGGGAAAATAACCCAGAGGTAGAGCACTCCTGGGTTTCATCCCCAGTACTGGAAGGAAGGCAGGAAGGAAGGAAGTGAGGAAGGAAGGAAAGAAGGAAGGAAGGAAAGATGGAAGACTGGCAGGCAGGCAGACATTGTTCAAGTCTTGGCTTTGAGAGGCCTTATGAGGGAGAGAAGGTAAGGAATGGTCCCTGTTTTAGTTAACTTTTTTTTTTTGCTGCTGTGACAGAAAGACCCAATCAGAACAGTTGTAAAAGAGGAAAAGTTGATTTGAGGGCTCACAGTTTGTAGGTATCAATCCATAAACAGAAGACTCCATTCCTTGGGGCTCAAGGGAAAGCAGGACATAATGAGGGAAGAGTGTGATGGAGGGCACTAGCTCACATGATGATCAGGAAGCTGAAAGAAAGAAGCTCCACTCTCCAGATATAAAATATGAAGCCCATAGCCACACCTCCAATGCCCCACCTCTCCAGCCACACCCCACCTGCTTCCAGTCACTACTCAGTTACTCCCATCAGGGATTAATTCACTGATGAGGTTAATGCTCTCATAACCCAATTATTTCTCCTCCAAACCTTCTTGCATTGTCTCACACATGAGCTTTTGGAAACATGTCACATCCAAACCATAACAGGCCCCGTCTACCAACACTGGCTGGAAATAGGTCTCATCAGCAGGCCTGGCTCAGAAAACAGGGGGAGACTCCAGTTTTGGTTTCCGTGACAATTCAGAACAGTTTTGAAAAGAGAGAAGTGTAAAGATGGAGAGGTAGGAGGCCTCAGTTGCTGACCAGAATACACTTAGGCTACCTGGGGTCCCCAGGGAGCACTGCCTGGCCCTGGGAGCTTGCACAGAGCTGAGGCTACCCTGGCCCTTGTGTGGTGACTCTTGCTCCTGCCAAGGGGAAGCTGTTCTGGATGCAGACACAAGAAACTGATTGGTCACTGGTGGCCTCTGCCTCCCATTCTATTGCAACATGCCAGCCAACAGGATGGTTTCCTGCTCAGCCCTTGCTTCACTTGCAAGATCCCTGTGGTAACTCATTCCTCAGAGGGTCTGGCACCAGGCTCTGGTTGCATTGCCCCCTGCTGGGGTGTCAAAGCTGGAGACCTTGGCTCCCCCAACTCTCTCTCTCCTCAATCTTTTCACACCCATGAAGTGGTCAAGCTGGGAGTTACTTTGGAGGTCATTGTTATAGCCACCTCAGCTCCAACTTCACATGGCAGACAGGACCAGGGACTCAGCTAAGTTAAGATGGAGTCTCTGGATCTTTGGGGGTGGCAGCCAAGCCCCTCAACACTGACCACATCCTTCCTACTCTTAGACCCAACTACTTGTGCTAAAGCCCTGATTCTTGGCTTCAATGCCTGGGCCAATCTAAGCTCCTGTGACCCTAGTCCCCCAGGCCCACTGCAGAGCCCAGAAGGAGTCCCAGGGTCTCCTGCAGTTGTGGCCCAGCCCCCTTTGGGGATCTGGGCTGCTCTGAAAGCATTTGGATCTGGACTGGGCTTGATGGGATGGGGATGATGGGGAAGCAATGGAGGTAGGAGCAGTACTAATAGCCTGATTTATTGAGCATCTACCATGTGCCACTAACAGCCTTAACTACTCTGCACACATAATCTCATATCAAGACTTCTAGAGACCAAATGGCATGACCAAATAAGCTGGACAGGGGAGTCTCATCAGGTCTGCCTAACTCCTGGTCTAGTATTCCTTTTATCATAAATATTCTGATGAGTCTCACTGATGGGAGATTTGAAGTGTCAAGTAACGCATGATCCTGACTTCCAGCAGACATTCACTTAAGTCAAATGGGGACACAGAGCCTGGGCCCTGCCATTCTCTACAGATGGGACCAGATTGCTGCTGTTTCCAGACACTTATTGTGAGGAAGTGCTGTCCCGGTGGGAATCTCCCAGGATCCAGCCAATCCTCAGTCTTTAGAAAACTCACATTCTGAGACAAACCATCCTTGAAATAGAAGGTGAGTGTCAAATGCCAACTAAATCCTCGTGGGTCATTTTTGACTATGAGGACAGCTCCTTATCAATAGATGATAATACTTTTTTTAAGAGAGAGAGAGAGAGAGAGAGAGAGAGAGGAGAGAGAGAATTTTTAATACTTATTTTTTAGTTTTCAGCGGACACAACATCTTTATTTTATTTTTATGTGGTGCTGAGGATCGAACCCAGCGCCCCGCGCATGCCAGGCGAGCGCGTTACCTCTTGAGCCACATCCCCAGCCCTGATAATGCTTTTAAAACCATTTACCTTCTGTCCTCTTAATTCTGACAAGCTACCTGTGAGAGACTTTATCCAGGAAGGGTTAGAAGAAGGGAGAATGGAACTTAGTTAAATGGAAGTGAGAAGCTATTTCAGATTTAGGGAATAAATGAAGAAAAACAGGAAGTGTCAACCTTACAAATGGGCTGGTTCCCAAAGCATATTTTGAGCAAAATTGTTCCCGTCTATAAGACAAGGGAGAGGACAAAACTGAATGTGGTTGAGGGCCTTCTCTGGAGTAGAAGGGAACTATAGTGCTCAGGAATGTGGGAAGAATGGGAAGGCAGAGGCTTGGGCCTGTCAATGGAGGTCTCACAGCCAAAGTGATGTTTTATGGGAGACCATTGGTACCCATCCTCAATGTGTTCTGTAGAGAGAACAAAACCCTTGATGGGGTAGGGGAAGTTCAAAGGGACAAAGGGAAGGGAAGGGAAGGAGCTGAAGAGAGTGAGGCAGTCCTAGTGGGACTCAGATCAGGGCTCAACCTCTAGTAACAGCCCAGGAAACTGATATCCTATCCAAGTCCCTGGTGATAAGATGTTGCCAAATCTCATGGCAGCTTGAGTGTAGTACAGCAGTAACTTCTGGGATATCTTGTGGTCCCCAATCCATCCCATCCACACCTTTTTTTTCCCCAGTGATAGGGAATGAACCCAGGGACTAGGCAAATACTGTACCACTGAGCTACATCCCTAACCTATTTTTTATTTTATTTGGTGATTGATAGGGTCTTGCAAAGTGGTCCAGACTGGCCTCTAATTTGCAATCCTCCTGCCTCAGCCTCCCAAGTAGCCAGGATTTCAGGGGTGCACCACCACACCCAGTGCAGCTCCATTTTGATTCAATATTCTCACATTTATGAGTATTACCAAAATGTGTTAGTTGGACTAAGCCTTGCAACAATCCCATGAGTTCATTATTATGGTCATGTGCTACATAACAATGCTGCAAGCAACTATGGAACAACAAGGGTTTCATAAAGATTAGAATGGACTTGAAAAATTACAAGTTACACACATTTGTGTGATGCTGATAATAAACTACTATGCTGCCAGTTCTATTAAAGTTTAGCAACTGGGCGTAGTGGTTCACGCTTATAATCCCAATGACTCAGGAGGCTGAGGCAGAAGGATTGCAAGTTCAAAGCTGGGAATTTACCTCAGTGGTTAAGCACATCTGAGTTCTATCCCCAGTACCAAAACAAACAAACAAACAAACAAAAAACTGAGCTATAGCCCCAGTCCTGTATTTACATTATATACTTGTTATTTATATCATATACATCACACATTATTCATTTATAGTCATACCTAATAGATAATGCTTGTATCTAATATTATAACATAAATATTTATACCCTTATACAATGAATATGCAATAAATGATATGTAACAAAAAGTTATATATATAAAAGCATATATAATATCTATGTCCATGCACACTACATAAAAAAGTTTAGTACATTACATATAACTATGTACAATACATATTGCTTGATAATGATAGTAAACAACTATGTTTATGTATTTATCATACTATACTTTCAATCATTATTTCAGTTGTACTCCTACTTATAAAAACATTCCCTATAAAATAGTATGACATGTTACACCTGTAGCAGCCTTATATTTCTTATCCTTACCATGTCAAGTGACAAACCTAGACCAGCTAGGTTTGTGTAAGTACACTCTGTGATGTTCAGCTAAGGACAAAATCACATATCAATGCATTTTTCAGTCATTAAACCATGTATAACTATATCAGTATGGTGTTATGCAGATGGGGATACTGAGGCCCAGAGAAGTGAAGTCACTTTTCTAAGGTCACCTGGCTGGGAAATGGTTGAGGCTGACTTTTTTCTCAGACTAATGGGAATACATTTATTAGAAGGGATATGAAAGGAGGAAGGAAAACAATCTCAAGGGAAATAGTAGGCCCTTTCAGAGAGGAGAGGGACAGTGTATCTCTCCTGTGAAACTGAGATTTGATGTCGGATTCCAGAGTCTGTTTCCAGAAGCACCACTCCATAGAGCCTCTTCTCATAGCAATCCTGTGAGGCTCGATCCAGATGGTGAATGTGCAGTGCTCAGCTCCATGCTTGGGCTACCACGAAGGCTTGGTAAATGGATGGTAGCTGTTGTACTAAGCCCTCAGTAACTGTTGGCTCCTTGGAAACTGACAGGCCCCAAGATGAGGGAGACCATGGAGCACACAGGGAGGGATGGCCCTGTTTACAAAGTGGAGATGGAAACACAGGGAAAGGGGCCAGTTCCAGAAGGCCAGGGGCAGGATTCTGGCAAATGTAAGATTCCCTGAGGTCCAATATCCTGGTGCAGGTACTCACAGATGATGGAGGCTGAGGGGGTAGAGTTGAGAGTTAGTGAGAGTGGTCCCATTACCACTAGGGCCAGCTCACTCAGAGGTTTCAGGCAGACCCCCAACATGATAAGTGGGGTGCAGGACAGCCCAGAGGGAAAGATGTTACCATCTCCAGAGCTGGGGCCAATCTGAAAAATTATGGACAGGCCTGGGCCTCGGGAGATCTGATAATAAATCCTGGAGGGAAGCTATGACTCCCTTTCTCTGAGGAGGTGATCTGAAAACAGAGATGATTCCTTGTGAGGAGTCTGGATTTGGACTATCATAGCCATCAGCCCCTATGGACCTTTCCAGCTCCTCCCTCAGCCTCTCTCACCCCTGACCTAGTTCATGTCCTTTGGCTTCTTTGAATTTCCCAGGCCTAGGATCTAAGCTTTGTTTGTTATCCCCATTTTGCAGAACAGGAAACAGGTTCAAGGTCACACAACAATGGGATGGCCAAGTCAGGAACTGAACGGAAACTATCTGCCTTCCAGGCTGCTGCCCACACTGGGTCCATTATGGCCTCTCATCTGCAGAGCACAGCTGGTCTCTCAAGCAGAGTGCGCTGGTGCCAGACCCACTCTGCTTCTGCTGCTTGGCTGTGGGGAAGCTGCTTGTGCTCTCTGGGCTGCGCCTCCGACATGTTCTAGGAGGGGGATGGATATGCATCTTCACAACTTCTGGAGGCAGCCAAAATGTCCTTCCTCATGTCCTCATTATCCCAACATGTCCATTTGCAGCCCATCAACTTCTTGAGTTCATAGACTAGGGCTTCCAGTGAAAGACTGAAGTGTCAAGGCCTGGCCTACTCCTCATCATAAAGAAACCTTAATCAGATCATGACTTCTCAAAGAAGTTGCCCCTTATGCTCAGCTATGGCCAGTCTTGCTTTAGGCCTAGCTCCCAGGACCACTTGGAGCCTCCCAGACAATGGTGGTGGATGCAGTCCCTGCACACTGTGAAGCACCAGGGCAGGCATGTCCATTCCTCTGCCCACATCCTGCCTCAGGCAAGAGACATTGGACTTGATTCTCAGAGGCTTTGGCCCTGCTTTCTTTGAGACTTTACCAACAGCCCCCAGGAATCTCTGGTCCCAGCTCTGACTCACCCGACTGTGGGGTAAGTTTCCATCAGGATCTCTGACATCCTTGGCAGGAAGTGACCCAGAAGCCTGGAGAGGAGCATCACAAAACCTGCCAGGCCTAGGAACTGGCCAATAATGTCAGAGCAGGAGCACTGGCTTTCTATAACCTCCAGACCTTGCCCATGCCAAGCCTCTGTTGAGACCACTGCCCCTTTCTGACCTTTTTCCACTGGATAATGCTACCTCACTTTTAGTTCTCAGTTTAGACCTTCTCTGTGACTCCACATCTGTGTTGGCCCCTCTATGAACTCCCACAACCCTCTAATCCAACTGTTCTGAAATCATTGGCTTATCTTTCCCACTAGATTGGGAGTGTCTTGAGGGTGGGTCTGTCTGGCTCATAATGATATCCCTGGCATCTTCCACGGAGATTAGCATGTAATAGATGTTGGGTGAACTTTTGGAGGATGAATAAATTGTATTCTTCCAGGTAGCACAAGCTTTCCTCAAAGAGTGTGGAATGCCTGCACTCAAGCTTTTCTGGGCTCCCCTTAGAGCTTTGATCACTTGGTATCTGTCCCATGGGCAACTCCCTGTGGGGCTATGCTCTCCACCGGAAGTCCCCTCCTTCTGAGATCATCCCTTGAGCAGGCTAATCTGGGTCTTCATTGCTGCTGCTACCTTATCCCATCCAGTATCTGACCTTCATGTGGGGCTACACATCCCATTTCCCAGTAGGCTGATCCAAGTTAGCTTGATGGCTATTGCCACCCCTCCCCAGAACTCTGCTTCTTTCCACCCTGAAAAAACGTCCTTGTCTCAGAAAACCTCCCTCCTCAAACTCACCAGGCCACACCTTAGTTTCTAAGCCCTATTCACAGGCCTCCTTTGAGATGGTGGTTCTCCAGGGGTGGTCCAGGAAATAGTGTTGGTCTATGGGACCTTCAAGTGATCTGTGGGCAGGTCCAAAATTCAAGGCAAGCCAAAATGTGTGATGGAGTGTTAGGGGTTTTTAATTAAGTTTATTTTCTGCAGCAGATTTAAACCTATACATTTAAAACCCAAAGATGGCTAGCTTTTCAGTACAGTCATAGTAATGGTTATCTATCCAGTCAAAAGGCCATCAGACCAGTTAGGATTTGGGAATGTGCCAGGATAAGATAGACAGAGCCTCTGAAGAAGGAGGCTTGTTTCATGATCTGAAATCAGAACAGGAAGGGGCCTAGAATATTTCCCCCCCTTTGGAAGTGGAAAAACAGAGGCTGTAGTATAAGAGTGGCCCAAGGAGCCTAGTTGACCAGGCCCAATGGTACTGTTGGGCCCCCAAACCGTTTGGCAAGCATCCCCCAAACAGGGAACACTGTAGCCTCAGTGATCCCAGGACTACAGTGCTACCACCCCAGACCAAAGCCTTTAAGGATCAGTGTACACATGCTGCTGCCCTCTCTTTGGCCTCAGCTCCCAGCCTTCCCAACATCCCTCACAACTGTGGCCCTTTGGGGATCTCCCAATCCCCGGCTCCAGGCCAGGCAGGCAGGCAGCCTCCCCTTCACATACACACAAACACAACCTGCATTCTTGAATAGCTGCCACCACTTCGTTGGCCTCAGCCCCAAGAAGGAGTGTGGAATGTACTTCCCTGAACCATTAGGGAGCCAGTTACTATGGGGGGAGGAGTGTCTGCAGGGAAGGGACTGAGAATAGAAAAATAGACTGTAGAAGGACAAGAGGGATAAAGCCAAGGGCCAAAGCTGCTAGGGGTAGGTGGCCCCAGGCAGTTGCCCTGGAGGCCAGCCTGGGAAGGAAGCCTTGGGCCTCCATCTCCTACTCTGTTCCCTATACCCACACTCACAGGACATAGGACACCAGGTGCCAAGGCTCTCTGGGCACACCTTAAGATTTCAACCAGAAATGGGGTAGGCATGGGTTCTTCTGGAACCAGCTTTAGAAGGTGGGAGAGGAACTGATTTCTGCATGTACTGAAATAAAATCACCAACTCAGCCTCCTCTTTTGTGAGTGCTAGCATCCAATCTTTTTATTGTGAAGTTCATTGTGAAGACACATTGAGTATTATGAGCTCTTTGTTATTCACTAAAATTAAAAAGTCAAGAATTGTGAATTATTTCCTGTAGTTTTCATTTTGTAAAAGTCGATTAGAGATGATTCTCAAGTACAAGAAAAAGGTAACAGGAATTTCTGGTTCAAGATAAGAAAGAGGAGATACAATTCTCTTCCTCCTGCTAGATACAGCTAAAAACTTTGGATGATCTTCTTATCTATATCTATATCACAATGAAAGGTGGAGAGAAGGCAGACCAGCTAAAGAACTCAGGGCTCAAGGAACAATGTGATTTTGAATTCATTGAGTGTTATAGAAGGTAGAAATCAGAAATACCAATGGGAACAGACAAAAATATCAAACCAAACTGAATGCCAAAAAAAAAAAAAAAATTCAACTCCAAAAAAAGTATGCTTTCTGTAACCAAAAAGCCAGAAAAGAGATGCATAGCAAGGCAAAAAACAATTAGACACCATCAATCCACCCCATTTTAACACCACAAAATAAAAAAGTGGCTCCACCCTGTATCCACAGCAACATGGCCTGAGTGACTTCTGCCCTCACCAGGCTGTAATATGGTGCCTCAGTCTATCCCCTTGCTTGTCACTCCATGGCCACTGGGATAATATCAGAGAAAGTTAAAGGACTTTTATCCCTTTTTAGTGGTAATAAGGTCTTCCCTGCTCCCACTGTGTGTGGAAGTCTTATAAGAATCCTGAATTCTATATCTACCTATAGTAAAGAGGCACTCTCCCATCCTTGGGCTTCAAAGGCAGAGTTGAGAATCTGGATTTTTATTATATAAATAGCAATAAAGAAGTGATATCTTCCTTTCCCTGTTAGCACAGTGATAGAGAATTCCTGCTAAAAGAGAAGACTTAAATAAGAATCTCATAAGATTATTCACTAAATATCTAGGTTTCAACAATGAAAACTTCAACTTGAATGAGAAAAGAAAGTCAATATATGCCAAAACCAAGTTATCACAGATATTTAATTATCTGATTAAAAGCAGCCATAGTAAAAAATATTCAACAAAGAATTACAAGAAAATATGGTTGAAACAAATTAAAAAGCCCAGAAATTACTAGTAAACAAATAGAATATATATAGAAAAACAAAATGGAAATTTTTGAATGGAAAAATACAATGACTGAAATGAAAAACTCAATGGATAAATTTAGAAAGAATGAAGGTAACAGAGGAAAGAATCAATGAACTTGATGACAGAGGAATGAATATTGCTCATTTTAGCAACACAGGCAAAATACACTTTAAAAATGAAGAGATGATCAAGGACTCATACATAAATACAGGATCACCATATCATTAGAGTTCATGTCATGAAAGGAGAAGAGGATGTACTGGGAGCTAAAAATTTACTCAAAGAAATAATCACCTGAAATTCTCAAAATCCAGCAAAAGACACAAACATGCAGATCTAACAAGCTGAGCAAACTCCAAACAGGATAAATGAGAAATTCACACCAAGGCACATCTAATCAAACTTATAAAAATAAAGACAGAAAAAATTCAAATCAATAAGAGACAAATGACAATTTACTTGGCAGGGGGAGAACTCCAACTATAGCCCATTTATCATTAGGAACAATGGATGTGAAAAGAAATTGATATGAGATTTTCAAGAGTTAAAAGAAAAGAACTGTTGACCAGCAAAAATATCCTGCAGAAATGAAAGATAAAAGCAAGACATTTCAGATGAAGGAAAATCAAGAGAATTTGATACTAACAGGCCTACTCTAAAGGGATAGCTAAAGGAGGTCCTTGAGATGAAACTGAAGTGGCAAAAGAAGGAATATTAAAATATCAGGAAACAAAAAATAAGATAAAACATGGGCATAAACAGTGGCCTTTCCTTCCCTTCTCGAATTTTCTAAAGTATGTTTGACAGTTGAAGCAAATATTATAACAATATCTAAATGTGGCTCTCAATGTAGGGATAGGGTATATATTGGAAAAGCAGGGAATGTAGAGGGACTTAAAAAGGAAATAAGGTCTCTACACTTCTCTTTGAAGCAGTGAAATGTTGACAATGGCACATGGTGATAGAACTGAATGAAACTGGAGATGTGTACAACATGTAAAAATCTGTGTAATGCAGCTAAAGCAGTGCTGGGAAGGAAATTAATAGCACTCAATGCATATATTAGAAAAGAGGCAAATATCAAACAAAAATAATAATAAATAAGAAAAATAAACAGTAAAATCAACCCAAAGCAAGCAGAAGGAAAGTAATAATAAAAATAAGAACAGACTTCTAGTATAAAAGCAAAGTATTGTATGTATGAATCCTAGAAGTCACTATTCCATCCAACAATAAGTACAAAGCTGGAAAAAACTGATAAATAAGCAACTATTCTTAAATATGTAACAGAAGGTCACAGGGAAAATCATTTCCCCAAGTTGAAGAGACCAATAGGAAAATATCAATAACCACAACTTACTGAAATAGAAATCTACAGGTAGAAACTTGGCCAGAATCAGTGCCTGGTTAGCAAAACCTGAATTGTAATTGAAAAGTTGCTGAAGACTCAGTGTGGAAGTCTGAGAAATAATTTTTAAAACTCCATGGGATCCTAGCCATGGGGGTGGGGAGTGCGTTTTTGTGATTTTATCTCCTGGAGATGTACCACATTCTCACAATGAATATTGGAGAGAGATCCCTTCATATATCCAGCAGGGTGAGAGGAGAAGAAAAAATTCTGAAATACTCCTTAATTAAAAAAAAAAAAACAACTTTTACTTAAAGTTGCATAATTGCAAATCCTAACCATATCTCCAAAATACCTTTAGAATCAGCACCAAGATTAGGATTTGATTAAACAAATGTATACTATAGCCTAGCCAATTTGACACATAAGACTAACCATTACACATTGAGTTATTTATATATTCTGAATATTTGACCCTTATTAGATTTATACTTTGCTAATATTTTCTCCCATTCTGTGATTTGTCTTTTCACTCTCTTGAGACTGACCTTTCATGTACACAGGTTTTTGATATTTATGAGACTCAATTTATCCATTGTTTCTTTTGTCACTTATGTTTGGTATCATAATTGAGAATTCCTTGCCAAAGTAAGGTCATGAAGATTTATATTTATGTTTTCTTCTAAATTTTTGTATAGTTTTACCTCTTAAATTTAAATCTTTCCTGCATTTTGAGTTAATTTTTATATATGGTGCAAGGTAAGGGTTCAACTTCATTCTTTGGCATATGGATACACAATTTCTGCATCATCTATTGAAAACATAGTTTTAACCAGATGGTAAAATGGCACTCTGGTCTTGGAACTCTTAAAAAAAGTCAATTGGCCTTCAATATATTCAATTCTGGATTATTAATTCTATCCCACTAACTTATATCTCTATGTGAATACTACACCATTTTGAATACTGGAGCCTAAGAATGGGTTCTTTAACATTTTCTTATTCAAAATTATATTGGCTATTTGTAATCAATGGTACTTTTGTATGATTTTGGGGGTCAGTTTTTGCATTTCTTGAACAAGGAGTATTGAGATTTTGATAGCTATTCCCTTAAATCTATAGATTGCTTTAGAGAATGTTGCAATGTTATTAATGTTAAGTATTCCAATCCATGAACATGGTGTGTGTTTCCTTTTTTCTAGGTCTTCTTGAATTTAGTTCAGGAATGTTCTACATATTTCAAATCATAAATATAGAAACTGCTTAGTTAAGTGTATTGACTATTTTATCCTTTTTGATGCACAGAAAATTGTTTTGTTTTTTTCCCCTCAGTTTATGAGAGGTCTGATTGACCAACAAAAATCGTATATATTTATTTTGTGCAACATAATGATTTGCTATATGTATAATTGTGAGATGATCACCACAATAAAACTAATAACATAAAAACCACCTCAAAAAGTTGCCTTGTGAGGCACTTAAGATCAATTCTCTTGGCAAATTTCAAATATACAATACAGTATTACTAATTGTAGTCACTACATTGTACAGTGATCTCCAGAATTCATTCATCTTTTAACTTATGATCAACATCTCCTCATTTCCCCCACCCTTCAGCTTCTGGTAATCATTCTACTCTGTTTTTATACATTTGACTTCTTCAGAGTCCAAATATGTATAATAAATACAATATTTTTATTTTTATGCTTGGCTTATATCACTTAGAATAATATCCTTAAAATTAACCCATGTGGTCACAATGGCAGGACTACCTTCTTTTTCAAAGTGAAACAATATCCATTGTATACATGTATACACACAACATTTTTATTTATTTATCCATCAATAGGCATTTAGGGTATTTCTATATCGTCGCTATTGTAAACAATGCTGTAATGAACACAAGAGTGCAGAATCTCTTCAAGATAATGATTTTATTTCCTTTAGATTATATATCCTAGAGTGAAACTAATGATCATATGGTAGTCCCATTTTAATTTTGGGGGAACCTCCAAGTTGGTTTCCATAAAGGCTGTACCAATTTACACAATTTACATTCCCACCAACAATGTACAAATGTTCCTGTTTCCTTGACAACACTTGTTATATTTTGGAATTTTGATAAAATCATCCTAAGGAAGTAAATAAATGAATATAAATAAAATTTTTAAATGGTTCAATTTTGTTCTTTCATATGTGGATATCCAGTTTTACCAACATCATATATTGAAGAGGCTACCCATTGCCTATCATGTATTCTTGGTACCTTTGGTGAAGATTAGTTGACTGTATATATGTGGGTTATTTCTGGGATTTTTATTCTGTTTCATTGCTCTGTATGTCTTTTTTCTTATGCCAATACCATGCTGTTTTTGTTACCAGGAGACTTGTGGTATAGTTTACAATCAGGAAGTGTTTTGCCTCCTGGTTTGTACTTCTTTCTTTGATTGTTTTAGATACTCAGGATCTTCGGTGGTTCCAAGAATTGAATTTTAAGATAGTCTTTTCTATTTCTGTGTAAAACTCCACTAGAATTTTCAAAGAGATTGTATTGAATCTATAGATTGCTTTGGGTAATATGGGTATTTAAAAAATTTTTTTAGTTGTATATAATACCTTTATTTTGTTTGTTTTTATGTGGTGCTGAGGATCGAACCCAGTGTCTCACACATGCAAGGTGAGCACTATACCACTGAGCCACAACCCCAGCCCCTAATGTGGGTATTTTAACAATATTAAACCTTCCAATTCATGATATTTTCAATTATTTGTGTCTTCTTCCATTTCTTTCATAAATGTTTGGTAGTTTTCAGTGTCCACCTCTTTCACTTCCTTGGCTAAATTTATTCCTAAATATTTTATTATTTTGATCCTATTATAAATGATATTGGATTCTTACTTTCTTTTTTGGATAGTTGTGTTTTTAAATTTTTTTTTAGTTTTAGGTAGACACAACATCTTTATTTTTATTTATTTATTTTTTTATGTGGTTCTGAGGATCGAACTAAGTGCCTCACTCATGCCAGGTGAGCATGCTACCACTTGAGCCACATCCCCAACCCTGGATAGTTGTTTTTGTTAGTGTATAGAAACACAACGGATTCTTATATGTTGAGTTTGTACCTTGCAATTTTACTGAATTTGCAAATTAATTCTAGCACTTTTTTGTGAAGTCTTTGTGTTTTCCATAGATAAAATCATATAATCTACAGATAGGAACAATTTCACTTCTTACTTTCCAATTTGGGAAATATACCTTGTTTCTTGTTCTTGCCTAATTTCTCAGGTTAAGACTTCTACTTCTATATTGAATAGAAGTGGCAAGAGTGAGCATCCTTACCTTATTCCTATTATTAGGAGAAAAGCTACCAGTCTTTCACCATTGAGTTTGATGTTAGTCATCTGCTTTTCATATTATTTAATTTCTATTCCTTCTATAACTAATTTCTTAAGAGTTTTATCATCATGACAGGATGTTGAATTTTCTTGGAATGCTTTTTCTGTATCTATTGAGATGACCAGGATATTTTTATCCTTCCTTATGTTAATGTAGGATATCACATTTATTGACTTGTATATGTTAAATCATTCTTATGTTTCAGGGATAAATCCAATGGTGTATAATTCTTTTAATGTGCTGATGCATTTGTTTTTCTTATATTTTCTTGAGAAGTTTCACATCTATATTCATCAGGGAGATTGACCTGTAATTTTTTTTCTTGTGAAGTGTTCTTGTCTAACTGTGATATCAGTTTCATAAGATGAGTTCAGAAATGTTCCCTGCCTCCTATGTTTTGGAAGAGTTTGGGGGTTGGCATTAATTCTTCTTTAAATGTATTTTGGAATTCATCAGTGAGATCATCTTCTGTGGACCTTTTCTTTGATGGGATATTTTTGATTAGTGATTCAATCTCCTTACTCCCTACTAGTCTGTTCCAATTTTCTATTTTTTATGATTTGTTAAGTCTTGGGAGATTGTATGTTTCTAGGAATTTATCCATTTTATTCTGTTATTCAACTTATTTACATATAATTGTTGATAGTGGTCCCTTATGATCCTTAGCATTTCTGTGGTGTCAGTTGTAATGTCTCTTCTTTCACTTTCGATTTTATTTTTTTGTCTTCTCACTTTTTTCTTAGTTTTTTCTAGCCTATGGTTTGTCAATTTTGTTTATCTTCAAAAAACCCACAAATCTTAGTTTCAGGCTATTGTTTTGTCAACTCTTTTCATTTACTTCTGTTTTGATCTGTATTATTTTCTTCTTCTGCTAAATCTGGGCTTAGCTTATTCTTTATTCTAGTTCCTTGAAGTGTAAATTTAGATTGCTTATTTGAGATTATTTTTTTTCTCAGTGTTTGTCACTGTAAACTTCCATGTTAGAACTTTTTTCCTGCACCTCATAAGTTTTGATATGTTGTGTTTCCATTTTCATTTGTCTCAAGATATTTTTATTTCCCTTTCAATTTCTTCTTTGACCCATTGGTTATTTAGAAGTGTGCTTAATTTCCACATATTTGTGAATTTTCCAGTTTTCCTCCTGTTATTGATTTCTAGTTTCATACCATTGTGGTTGGAAAAGATACTTGATATGATTTCAATCTTCTTAAATTTGTTAAGGCTTGTTTTGTGGCCTAACATTTGATCTACCCTTGAGAAATGTTCTGTGTGAGCTTCAGAAGAATATGTATTCTGCTGCTATCAGAAGGAATGTTCTGAATATGTCTGTTACATCAATTTAGTTGAAAATGTGGTTCAAGTCCAAATTTCCATGTTAATTTTCTGTATGGATGATCTATCCATTGTTGAAAGTAGGGCGTTTAAATGCCCTACTATATTGTATTGCTATTGATTTCTGTCTTCAGATCTATTAATTTTTGCTTCATATATTTAGTGTTCTGACATGTATAATTATTTATAATTATTATATGATCTTGGTAAATTGACCTCCTTTTATTGTTTAATAACCTTCTTTGTTTCTGGTCATGTTTTTTATTTATAGTCTATTTTGTGTGGTGTAAGTATAGCTATACCTGCTCTCTCGTTTTTGATTCACATGCAATACCTTTGTGTATCCTTTCATTTTCAGCCCACATGTGTCCTTAAGACTATGGTGGGTTTCTTGTAGGCAGCTCATAGTTGGGTCTTGAATTTTATCCATTCACCCACTCTAGGTCTTTTTATTGGAGAATCTAGTTCACTTACAATTAAAACTTTTGATAGGTAAGGACTTACTATAGCTAATTTGTTCATTGTTTTTCTGACTGTTTTATAGTTCTTTTTTCCACTCTTGCTATTTTCCATTATGGTTTACTGATTTTATATAGTGGTTTGCTTTCAATCTTTTCTCTTTTATATATCTACTATACATTTTTTCTTTGTGATTATCATTACAAAGAACTCTTTTCCTGCACCTCATAAGTTTTAATATGTTGTGTTTCCATTTACATGGAGCCCATGTAAGATATCGGTATAAGAATCTATTTTAAGTTGATAGTACCTTAAAGTTCATTTTGTAAAAAAAAAACAAAAGTCTACACTCTTACACAGACAAATACAGACACAATATTTAAGTTTTTGTTTTCAAATTTTCTTTTTAAATTTGGAATTCAGTAACAAATTATTATAGTGAGAGTCATTCCTAACACTTTTACCATTTTTTTTTCACCTTTTGCAATACTGTGTACTGAAACCAGGAACACTCTACCACTAAGCTTCTTTCCCAGCTCTTTTATTTTTTGACAGGGTATCACTAAGTGACCCAGGTTTGCCTCAAACTTGGGATCTTCCTGCCTCAGCCTCCCAAGGAGCTGGGATTATACTGTATCTGGCAATACTTTGGTTTTTTAATCTTTATGTTAAAATTAAAAGTGAATTACACATCTTCATTATAACATCAGAGTGTTCTGAATTTGTCCATATACTTACTCCCTTTCAACAAGTTTTATATTTTTGTGTTTTCATGTTACTAACTAACATTATTTCATTTCATCTTGAAAAACTACCTTAAGCATTTCTCATAAGGCAGGTGTAATTACTAATGAATCCCTTGGTTTTTGTTTGTCTGTGAATGTAGTTCTCCTTCATTTCTGCAGGGCAATTTTGACAGGTAAAATACTCTTGGTTGGTAGTTTTTTTTTTTTTTTCTTTTAGAAGTTTGAATATATCATCCCTTTCTTGGATTACAAGGTTTCTTCTGAGAAATCCACAGGTGGTATATTGAGGCTTCCATTGGATTTGAGAAGCCTCTTTTGCTGCTTTCAAATGTCTCTATTTATTTTTAATTTTTGACAGATTTATTATAACATGTCATGGTTAAATATTCCTTTAATTGAAACTATTTTGAGATCTTTGAGCTTCATGTACCTGGATGTTCGTATCTCTATCTCTGATTCAGGAAATGTTCATCAATTATTTCTCTAAATAAGCTTTCTGCCTCTTTATTTCTACTCTTGTTCTTAGATTCCCATAACACAAATTTAGCTCTCTTGATGGCATACTATAAATTTCGTTTGTTTTTCATTATTTTTCATTTTAATTTATTTTTACTCCTTTGAGTAGATAATTCAATTTACCTATCTTCAAGTTCACAGATTCTTTTTCTTTGTGATCATTCTCTATTGAAGTTTTAATTTCATTTATTGTATTTGTTAGCTCCAAGATTTCTTTTTAGTTCTATTTTATGATTTCTCTTTGTGGAACCTCTTGTTTTCTTCATATATGGCTTTCTAGATTTCTTTGATTTGTCTGTCTATATTCTCTTATAACTAGCTGAGCTTTCTTAAAACAATTTGAAATTTTTATCAGGAAATTCAGATATCCGTTCCTTTGATCGTGCCATGTTTCCTTGATTTTTCATTTTATTTGAAGTCTTACATTGCTATGAGTTCATTGAATAGTAATCCTGGCTAGGAATTATGAAGTTCTCTCATATCTTTCTATGGATATTGCCACTTTACACCTCTTTTTCCTCTTAAGATTTTATGCCTTCTCTTGATTTCACAAAGCTATGATGGATAGTTTTATAGTTAGTTCCCCTAAAGATCATATTTTGAAGACTTGGTACCTAATGCAGCAATATCCAAGGGTGGGGCCTTGGGAATTGATTGGATCATGAGGGCTCTACCCTCATTTGTGGGTAATCAATTTGCTGTATTAATCATTTGAATGGAGTACTGAAGGTAGAAACTGTAGGACTGTAGGTAGAAACTGTAGTCAGGTGGAGGATGGTTGGAAGAATGGGTCACTAGGGGCATTCCCTTGGAGACTATATATTGTCCCAGGCCCCTTTTTTATCTTCTCTCTCTCTCTCTCTCTCTCTCTCTCTCTCTCTCTCTCTCTCTCTCTCTCTCTCTCTCCTCCACAGCTTCCATGAGCTGAGCAACTTTCCTCAGTCATGCCTTTCCTCCATGATCCTCTGTACACCTCAGACCCAAAGCAATGGAACTAGCAATCACAGACTGAAACCTTTGAAACTATAAGGCAAAATAAATATTTTCTCCTTTGTTTTCTCAGGTGTTTTTTTCTCATCCAAAAGAAAAAAAAATGACTAACACTGGTACTGAGAGCCTCTCTTTTGTTTTCTCTAGGGCAGTGTTCATACCCAGACAAGTTTGTGTGTCTTCTCCCAACCCTGCCATGGCTGTGAGCCATCAATGAAGGCTCATACACAATGTCCAGTGAGCACATGGAGATGCCAACAATTAGTGGTGGCATATAAAGTGTTGGTGGTGCCTGTAGGCCACTTGAGGGGGGCAAAAAGTAAGGCACCATAAATGGCATGCGTGGGTGACTTCTGATTGAGACCATGGAGCAGTTAGTGGGATACATATTCTTTTGTTTATTTTTCAGGCCTGAGTGCTGTGAGTCTTTTCTCTATTTCTGGCTTCTTCCAACCACTCAACTGTGCTGATCACCCTTATGATTTGGAGAAAAAGGCACATTTTGAGCAATATCCAACAAGTTGGGGAAGCTGCGGTTCATTCAGTACACTTTCATCTTCCTCCATGAGACAAATCATGGGATGAGGTGGTATCTCATGGGATGAGGTGTCTCTGATTCCTGATATTGAGCTATGACATCTTGGAGGAAGGGGAGGCAAGGGTAAAGCATAACTATTATTCTAACCATCTTCAATGCATCTGTTCTCATATTTTTTTTTCTCCAGTGGTGTGCTGATAATTCTCTACTGGATATTTGGACTTTCACAAAGATATACTCATCTGTGGGTGGTTGCACTGTATGCAGGTGATAGAATTCCTAGTCTGTCATCTTGCTGATGTCATTTCATATACCAGACAGCATTTGGTGCTTCTTAACAAGGTCTGCATTCAGTAGAAGATATTTAGCCAGAGCTTCACCTGGTAAGGTTTTGTCAGAATATATGTTTTATGATTTAGATATGAGGTGTCCCCCCAAAAATTGTGTGTGACGATATAAGGATGTTCAGAAATGAGAGGCTGGGGTTGTGGCTCAGCAGTAGAGCACTCGCCTAGCATGTGCTGGGTTCCATCCTCAACACCACATAAAAGTAAATAAACAAAACAAAGATTATGTGTTAATCTACAACTAAAAAAGTAAATATATAAAAACGGATATTCAGCAGTTTGAGGAGACAGAGCAAGCACCCAAACCAGACTCCAATATGGCAGGGCTATTGGATTTATCAGACCTTGGATTCAAACAGCTATGATTAACATGCCAAAGGTTCTATTGGATAAAGCAGACAGCATACAAGAGCAGATAGACAATGTAAGCAGAAAGATAGAAATTCTAAGAAATAATCAAAAAGAAATGCTAGAGATCAAAAACACTGAAACAGAAAAGAAGAAATCCTTTTAATAGGTTCATAAGTAGTCTGGATGTGGATAAGGAAAAAAGTCTCTAAGCTAGAAGATATGACAATAGAAACCTCCAAAAATGAAAGAAATAAAAACAACTAGGTTATCACTTTCAAACTACAGAAATCAAAGATTTTTAAAAAAAGAAATCTGAGAGGGAAAAAACCCCTTTATAGAAGAGGAAAGATAATATTTACACCTGACTTCTAAAAAAACATGCGAGGAAGGAGAAGGAGGAGATAAATATTTAAAATGTTGAGAGGGAAAAAAAACACCAATCTAGAATTCTGTATCCTATGAAACTATCCTTCAAAAGTAAAGAATAAATAAAGACTAGTTTAGACAAAAATTGAGGGAATTTGGTGCTAATATACTTTCTTTGCAAGAAATGTCAAAGAATTTCTCAAAGAGAAGGAAAATGATACAGGTTAAAAACTTGGATCTATATAAAGGAAGAGCACTGGAGGAGAAAGTGGTGGTAAAATTAAAATTTATTTTTTATTCTCAATTGTTTTTAACAGATAAATGTTCAAAATAATAATAATGACAATGCATTCAATTAGGTATGCACATATGTATTGTATGTGTGTGTGTGTTTGTGTGTGATTATGATTACGTATACTTACATATAAACAAGATGAATGACAGAAATGGTATAAGGGGTGGGAAAGAGAATTAGGATCATCTTGTTATTATAAGGAACTACAACTACCCATGAAGTGGTATAGTATTGTTTTAAAGTGAACCTGGATTAATTGTAAATGTATATTGCAAACTCTAGACAAGTAATAAAAAAGTAAAAAGACAAATACAGCTAATGTACTTAGAGACGAGAGGAAATGGAATCATATAAATGCTTAATTAAAATCACATCAAGCAGAAAAGGAGTGGAAAAAGCAAGCAGGAACAAAGAACAAGGGCAACAAATAGAAAGCAGTAACAAACATGGTAGAGATTAATCCAACTATGTCAGTGATCACTTTGAATGTCAATAGTATAAATATACCAATTAAAAGAGATTTTCAAAATGAATGAAAAAACAAGATCCAACTGTATTCTGTCTACAGGAAGCCCATTTTAAAATGCAGGCACATTTAGATTAATAGTAAATGGATGGAGAAAGATATATCCTACACTAGTCAAAAGAAAGCAACAGTAGTCAAATTAAATGAAACAGATTTAAGAGAAAGGAAAACTATTAGGGTAATGATGGGCATTGCATCATGCTATGTCTCAGTCCAGTTTTCTATTGCTATAACAGAATACCTGAGGCTGGATAATTTTTAAACAAAAGAGATTTATTTAGCTCCTTCTTCTGGAAGTACAAGAGCATGACATCAGCATCTTCTCAGCTTCGGTGATGGTCTAAAGGCTGAAGGAAAAGCATGCATGCACAGAAGAGCATGTGTGGAAGAGAGGGACAGGAAGCATCAGCCTCATTGTATAATAACCCACTCTTGCAAAAAACTACATTAATTTCTTCACATGAAGATTGTGATCAAATTATCTCTTGAAAGCTCCACCATATCTCAGTACCATAACTTTGGCAATTAAATTTCAAAATGAGTTTTGGTGGGGATGAACCAAATCAAAACTGTGATGGAGAGTCAATTCTCCAAGAAGACACAATAATCCTTAATGATTATGTGCCAAACAAATGTCAAAATATGTCAGGCAAAAACTGATAGAGCTGTGGGAATAAATAGATGGATTTACTACTACATTTGCAAACTTCAACACTCTCTATTCATAAAGTGACAAATTCATCAGTTAAACTTTTTTGGGGGGGGCGGTGTGCCAGGGATTGAACCCAGGGCCTTGTGCATGCCAGGCAAGCATTATACCAACTGAGTTATATCCCCAGCCCTAGAACAGTTGAACCCAACAATACTATCGATCTACTTATACAATAGGCATCTGTAGACTACTTCAGCCAATAGCAGTAAAATACACATTGTTCTTCAGTTCATGTGGAATAATCATCAAAATAGACCACACTCTGGACCATAGATGCACTGTAACAAATTTAAAACTACAGAGATTTTACAATGTCTGCTTTCAGATCACAATGTAATTAATCTATAAATCAATGAGAATGATAGCAAGAAATTTCTCAAATATTTGAAAATTAATATACTTTTCAAAAATACATGAATCAAAAGCAAAAAATCTCAAAAACATTACAAACTGTTTTTAAATAAGTGAAAATTTAAGACTTACAAATTTTGTGAGATGTAACAAAAACAGTGCTTGCATGGGGAATTTATGGCATTGAATATATATTAGATCAGAAGAAAGATCCAAAGACAATCATCTAAGCTTTCACCTTGGGAAACTAGGAAAAGAAATGCAAGTTAATTCCCAAATAAGGAAAAAATAAAAATAAAATTGGAGCAGAAATCAATGAAATTGATTCATGAAATGAATGAAAAGATTCAGAAATCAATGAAATAAATAGAGAATATGAACAGAACCAAGATTTTTGATCTGCGATAGGATCAATGAAATCAATAAGCCCCTAGCCAGGCTCAGTAACAAAAGAGAGAACACAAACTATCAAATGAAATGAAATGAAAAAGGAAATGAAAGAGCTCATCACTAAAGATTGCATGGATATTCAAAGGATAAGAAAGGGCGTGCTGGCACACTCTTGTAGTACCAGAGACTCAGGAAGCTGAGACAAGTGGATCACAAGTTCAAGACCAGCCTCAGAAACTTACAGAGGCCCTAAGCAACTTTAGTGAGATCCTGTCTAAAAATAAAAAAGGCTGGGAATGTGACTCAGTGGTAAAGTGCTCCTGGGTTCGATCCTCAGTACAAAAGATGGCTAAGAAATGAATATTAACGAATAACTATATGCCCACAAATTTGGTAACATGGATAAAATGAACCAGTTCCTTAAAAGACACAATTCTGGTGAGAATAAAGATAAACTAAGACTCATATGTTGATGGTATGGGAACATATAATGTTACAGCCACTCTGGAAAATAGTATGGTGGTTTCTTAAAAAACTAAACACACACTTATCATGCAACCCATCAATTATACCCCTGGGCATTTATCCCAGAGAATGAAAAGTCATTCACACAAAAACCTGTTCATCAGTGTTCACTCACCACAGCATTATTTGTAATGACCTAAAACTATAAACAATCAGAATGACCCTAAACAGGTGAGCGGTTGAATGAAATGGTACACTCATGCCACAGGATCCTTCTCGGCAATAAAAAGAAACAAACCCTTCTTCTTTTTTTTTTTTCTTTTTGGTATTGGAGATTGATCCCAGGACACTTTACCAATCAGCTACATTCCTAGCCTCCCCCCTTTTTAATTTATTTTGAGACAGGGTCTTGTTGAATTGCTGAGGGTTTTACTAAGTTGCTGAGGCTGTCCTCCAACTTCCCATCCTCCTGCCTCAGCCTCATGAGTCACTAGGATTACAGACATTGACCACTGCATCTGGCATCAAAAAGAAACAATCTGTTATTGCATGCTTCAGTGAATCTTCAAGAAATTATGCTCAGTGAAAAAAGACAATCTCAAATGTCACATACTATATCATTCTGTTTATATAACATTCTCAAATGATAAAACTGTGGAGTTGTGGGGTAGATTAGTGATTGCCAAGGGTCAAAGATAGTGGGGTGAAGGGTGATGGGTGTGATTATAAAGAGCTAGTATGAGCTGGGAATGGTGACACATGCATATAATCCAAGCAGCTCAGGAGGCTGGAGGATCACAAGTTCAAGGCCAGCGTCAGCAACTTAGCAAGGCCCTTAGGAACTGACTTTGTCTCAAAATAAAAAAAAATAGAAAGTGCTGGGGATGTGACTCAGTGGTTAAGCACCCCTAAGTTCAATCCCTAGTACCAAATAAAGAAAGGAGGGAGGGAAGGAGGGAGGCAAGAAGGAAGGAAGGGAGGAAGGAAGGAAAATAAAAAAGAGGGAGATCTTTGTGATGATAGAAGAGTTTTGTGTCTTGATTGTGGTGGGTATTACACAAATCTACCATGTGATAAAATGACATAGAACTATGTTAATACATTATAATAATGTCACTTTTCTCAATTTGATTTTTTAATATTTTTTAGTTGTCCATGGACCTTTATTTTATTTATTTATTTATATGTGGTGCTGAGGATCAAACCCAGTGCCTCACACGTGCTAGGCAAGAGCTCTACCACTGAGCTATAACCCCAGGCCCTCAATTTGATTTTTTTTTTTTGTAATTATGTAAGATGTAACCATTGGGGAACACAAGATAAAAAAGATACATGGACCCTACCTGTGCTTTCTTTTCTTGTATGATTTTTATTGTGAGATAATCCCTATACCATGAAGTTTAACCTTTAAATGTACAATTTAGTATTTTTAGTAATATTCAAAATGATAAGTAAATATCATCAGTATTTAATTCCAGAATATGTTCGTCTCCCCAAAAGAAAACTCTGAACCTAGAGTTATACTCTATTTCTCTCTAAGCCCCCTAATCCCTGGCGATCACTAATCTGCTTTTTATCTCTATGGAATTTCCTATTTTGAGTATTTCACATAAACAGAGTCATACAATTTGTGGTCCTCTTGGCTGGCTCCTTTCACTTAGCATAATACTTACAAGGTTCATGCATATTCTAGCATGTAGCAGTACTTCATTCCTTTTGACTGAATAATATTTCGTGGTACATATATATTGCATTTAGTCTTCCATTTATCAGTTGATGAAGCATAGAGGCTGTTTCCACTTTGGGAGTATTGTAATAATGCTGCTATGAACACTTATATACAATTTTTTGTGTCAACAGGTTTACAATTCTTTCAGGTATATAGATTAGGAGCAGAATTGTTGGATTAGATGGTAAATTATTTTCCAGAATGGCCATGCCATTTTCCAAAAAGACTGTTCCTTTTTTTACACTACCATGAGCAAAGAATCATGTTTCAGAATTCTCTATATCCTTGTCAGTATGTGTGATTATCTTACTTCTTGATTATAGCCATCCTAGAGCATATGTGAAGTGGGATCTCATTGTTATTTTGACTTGAATTTCACTAATGACTAATGTTGTTGACACCATTGCATGTGCTTATTGGCTATTTATGTATCTTTAGAGAAATGCCTATTTTAATTCTTTGTTCATTTCAAAATGCCACAAACACCATTGAACAACATTACAAATATTGTTTGTCTTTGATTTTAAATGTTCTTTTATCATTTGGATGCTAGCCTCTTATCAGATATATGATTGGCAAATATTTTCTCACATCCTCTATGTTGTCTTCATTTTCTTGATCGCATCCTTTGAAGCACAGAAGACTTTATTTGGAAGAATTGTAATTTATCTTTTTCTTTTCTTTTGTCCACACAAAAATCTGTGTATGACTGTTCATTCCCAGCAGCATTATTTATAATATCCTAAAGCTACAAACAATCTTTTGGTGTCATATCTAATAAACCATTGTCTCATCCAGGGTCAAGATACTTTACATCTCTGTTTCTTCTAAATTTTGATCTTTGATCAACTTTGAGTTAATTTTTGTTTGTAGTATGAGATTGAAATCCAAATTCAGTCTTTCACATGTGGGTGCCCATTTGTGTCAGGACAATTTGTTAAAAAGACTATTCATTTCCCATTGAGTGGTCTTGTTGCCCTTGTTTCCAATCATGTTTTACATGTATGAGTTTATTTCTAGGTTCTCAATTCTATTCTATGTCTATTATTGTACCAATACTATATAGTCTTGATTTGTGTATGTTTTGAAGTCAGGAATTGTCAAAGAACAACTTGTTTTTATTTTTATTTTTTTCTAGATTTATTTTTTAGTTGTAGTTGGACACAATCCCTTTATTTTGTTTATTTATTTTTATGTGGTGCTGAGGATTGAACTCAGGGCCTTGCACGTGCTAGGTGAGCATTCTATCACTGAGCCACAACCCCAGCCCAGAACAAACTTGTTTTTAAAAAAATCATTTTGTTTAGTCTCATTTTTTGTAATTCCATTTACACACTGAAATCATCTGGTCAATTTCTAAAAACAAAAAAGCAAAAGCAACAGAGATTGATCTGTAGATCAATTTGATGAATATTGCCATCTTAATAATATTGTCTTCCCATACAAAATAATGACATGTCTTTCCACTTATTTAAGTCTTGTTTAATTCCATTTGAATTTTGTAGTATTCCGTCTTTTTATTCTGAAGTGGTTTTTTATGTTATTGTAAATAGAACTGGCTTCATACCTGCTTTCCTCTTCCTTCCCTCCCCTCCTCCCTCCTGTCCCCTCTCTTTCTCTTTCTCTTTCTCTACTCCTTCTTTTCTTCCTCTCTCCCTCCCCTCTCATCTCCCTCCCCACCTATGCGGTGTCTGTGTTGCCCAGGCTGCCTTGATCAAACTCTTGGTCTCAAGTCATCCTCCTTCCTTGGCCTCCAAAGTTGTTGGGAATAGAAGTACTTGCTACCTCAGCTGGCTATTGGAATTGTTCTGTTAATCTCATTTTTGGATTGTTATAGCAAATGTATAGAGAAAAATAATAATATTTATTTTGTATCCTACAACCTCACTAAACTAGTCTATTTGTTGTAGTAGTTATGTTTTGTGGCTTTCTTAGGTTTTGTTGAGTTACTTTCAGTCTTTGTAGAAGTTTGTCCAATTTGTCATCTAGGTTTTCTCACTTGTTAGCATGCAGCTGTTTGATAGATATCCATATAATTGCTGGTAGTAATGTATTCTTGTTCATTCTTCATTTTACTAATTTGAGGTTTCTCTATTTTTCTTGCTTAGTAGGCCTAAAAGTTAGGTAATTTTCTTGATCTTTTCAAAGTGCCATTTTTTTGTTGTTGCTTTGATGCTATCTACAAATTTAACTTTCTATTTCATTTATTTATGCCCCCGTATTTATTATTTCTTTCTGTCTGCTTTTCTGCTTTCTTTGTGTTTAGCTTGTTCTCCTTTTTCTAGTTTCTTAAGTTTGAAAGTTATCGATTTGAGATCTTTCTTCATTTTTTTAATATAGGCATTTCAGTTATAAATTTTTCTTTAAGTACTGTATTAGCTGCACTCCATAAGTTTTGGTGTGGTGTACTTTTGTTTTCACTTATCACAATGCATGTTCTAATTTCCCTTGTGATTTCTTTGACTCATTGGTTATTTAGGATTGTGTTGTTTAATTTCCATATGTTTGTGATGTCATCAAATTTCTTTCTGTTATTGACATTTTTTTCACATTTTTATTGTGCATTATAGTTGTACATGTTCATGGGATTTGTTGTTGCATATTCGTACATGCACACAATATAACATTATAACGTGGCCAATATCACTCCCCAGCACTCTCCTCCTCTTTTGCTCTCCCAGTTCTTTGTTCCTTTCCTCCACTGATCTCCCTTCAATTTTTATGAGATCCTCCCACTTTTCCTTTTCCTCTTTAGCTTCCACATATGAGAAAAAATACAATCCTTGACCTTCTGAGTTTGTCTCAATTTGCTTAACGTAATGTTCACAAGGTCCATCCTTTTGGCTGCAAATGCCATAATTTCATTTTTCTTTATGGCTGAATAAAACTTCATTGTGTATATACAACACATTTTCTTCATGCATTCAACCATTGAGGTACACCTAGGCTGGTTCCATAGTTCAGCTATTGTGAATTCTACTGCTATGAAATATAGGTATGCATGTATTGCTGTAGTAAGAAGACTTTAATTCTTCAGGATAAATACCAAGGAGTGATATAGTGTGTTCATCTGTTGATTGGTTTTTAATTTCATTCCATTATAGTTGCAGAACATACTTTTCTTTATTATAATACTTTTAAATTTATTAAGACTTGATTTGTGGCCTAACATAATCTAACACTGTGCACTTGAAAAGAGTCTGTATTCTGCTATTGTTGAGAAACATTCTATAGATGTCTGTTAGGTCTAGTTGATTTATAACATTACTGAAGTCTTCTATTTATATGTTGAATGTCTGTTCTATTTGTTATGAGAATTAAGTTATGGAAAGTCTTGAATTATCATTACCCACTTATCCCTTTAATTCTGTCAGGTTTTGATTCATGTATTTTGGGACTCTGTGTTAGATGTGTTATGTTTGTAATTGTTATATCCTCTTGGTAGGTTGACCCTTTTATCATTATGAAATATTCCTCTTTATTTATAGAACAAGTTTTGTCTTAAATCTATTTTGTATTCATATAGTCACTCAAGTTCCCTATTGCTATCTGAATGGTATCATTCTCCATCATGGTACTTTTAACCTATTTGTATTGGAATCTAAAGTGTGAATCTCATACATAGCATATAACTGGATCATGTTTTTAAAATATATCTCATCAATTGCTCCCTTTATATTGGAGTATGCAATTCATATACCTTTAATACAATTACTGATATGGCAGGATTTATTTCTGCTATTTATTTTCTATATATCTTGTGTCTTTGTTCCTCTGTTCCTCCATTATACTTCTTTTGTGTTATATAAGTACTTTCTAGCATGTTGTTTTGGTATTCCCTGGCTATATATATTAGACGCAATACCTTTATTTCGTTTATTTTTATGTGGTGCTGAGGATCAAACCCACAGCCTCATACATGCGAGGCAAGCACTCTACTGTTGAGCCACAACCCCAGCCCCTGTTTTGCTATATTTTAAAATTATTTTTATTGGTTGCCCTACAGATTATAATTGGCACCTCAGTATGTAATAATCTAGTTCAGATTAATACATTTCAATCATATACAGAAACTTTGTTCCTCTACATTTCTGTTTTTCCCTCTTCTTTTATAGTTCTATTATTGTACAAATATCTTTATACATTGAATGCCCATCAGCACAGATTTTAAATTTTTATGCATTTAAATCTGATGAAAGGAAAGAAAAACATTGTAAACCAAAAATATTGGTGTTCTTTATCCATATGGATCCAGAATACCGTCTAGTTTCCTTTAATTTCTGCTCAAATTAATCTCTTCAGGATTTCTTGTAGGGCAAGTCTAATGATGAATTCTCTTGATTTTAGTTTTGTTTTTGTTTATCTTGGAATGTTTTAATTTCTCAGCATTTTCTGTTTTGTGTTCTTTTTCTTTTTCTTTTCTTTGTGCAGTACTGAAAATCGAACCCACTTGCACTACTCTGAGTTACATACTCAGCCATTTTAATGTTTTTTTTTTTTTTTTTTTTTTTTTGGTAAAGGGTCTAACTAAATTGCTGGAGATCTTGCTAAGTTGGTGAGGCTGGCCTTGAATTTTCCATCCTCTTGCTTCATCCTCCTAAGTGGCTGGGATTATGGGCATGCACCTCCACATCTGGTTTTCTATATTTATTGAGGGATAGTTTGACTGGATACAGAAATCTTGGTCAAAAACCTTTATTTTTACAGCACTTTGAATATGTCATCTTGCTCCATTCTGGCTTCCATTATTTCTAATGAGACATTGGGTATTAATCTTATTGATAATTCCTTTTATGTAATGATTCACTTCTCTGACTGTTTTCGTGATTTTGTCTTTGGTTTTGGCTTTTGACCATTTGATAATATGTTTACATGTGAAACTTTTTGAGTTTATCCTACATTGAGCTTATTGAGATCCTTGAATGTATATATCATTGTTTTTAAATAAAATTTGGGACATTTTAAGCCATTGATTTTTCGAACATCCCTTATGACTCTTTCTCATTCATCTTTCTAGGAGTCCCATCTTGAGTATGTTGGTGTGCTTGCTGGTTTTCCAAGGGCCTCTGAAACTCTATCCATTTTCTTTATTCTTTTATCTTTCTGTTCTTCAGACTACATCATATTACCTGACATATCTTCAAGTTTGCTGATTATTGTTTTTACTTTCTCAAATACGTTATTGACTGACTTTTGTGAATTTTTTTTTATTTTACTGATTATTCTTTTCATCTTTAGAATTTCTATTTTGTTCTTTAATGTAAAGTATCTTTTTCCATATTTCCTATTTGGTGAGACATTTTTGTTCAACTTTTTTCTATTGAGGCTTAGTTTCCCTTAAATCTTTGAACATATTATAAAAGTCTTTGTCTACTAAGTACAATATGTGGCCTTCCTCAGGAACAGTTTCTATGGACTGCTTTTTTCTCTGTGTAAAATATATTTTCATGTTTCTTTGCATGTTCACATTTTTGTTGAAAACTGAACATTTTAAATCACATGATAATGCAATTATGAAAATCAGACTCTTTCCTTTAACTAGGTTTTAAACTACTTCTGAAAAGTGTGCGCTGTTTATCTTGTGTGGTTACTGAAGTTTCTGCTCAGTTTGGTGGTCAACTAATGATACAAAGATATTTTCTTAAAGGACTGAAGCTATGTGTCTCCTAGTCCTTTGAAAAGTCCTTGTGTGCATGTCAATGGCACATAGTAAGTATTCAATCAGACAGTTTACAACTCACCTTGGCCCGCTTACTTATGCAGAGCCTGAAAGTCAGCCAGAAGGGACAGCTCAATTCTTTCAGGAGCATGGGCACAGCCTTAGGGTGGCCTGCTTCATGTTTAGGAAAATAACAGCTTTCCCAAATCGTTTTATGACCATCTCATCCTCCAGCTCATCCTTTTAATCTTATTGGTTAGGCTATCTACCTCCAGCTATATCCCCCACCTCAGGGAGCCAGGATGTTAAACAATTGCCACTGATTATTTTCAGCAAAACCTATTGCCACTGGGTGAGCTTTAGGTCTGGTTAAATAAAGACAAGTCTTGTGAGTGGTGTCTTCATAGGACCCAACGGACAGGTCAAGTGATGATAGTTCTCTGGGAATGAGAAAGACCTTTAGTCCTATTCTTCCTTCTCCAGTGGTTACCAGGCTGCTGATTATCACTGTGATTTCTGGCTATTCATTTTCAAGACAACTGTGGAGCTGAGGAGAATGGGTAGGGGGAAAAGGCCATTTAAAATGTCACAAAGTTCACTATATTTATCAAAATTAATTCCCTTTACTGGAATATACTCTTTAGATTGCTGGAATCCTTTGGTTAATTTCTATTGTTCTGAAAATTGATCCTGACTACTCTTATCAGTGTTCTTGTTTTATGGAAAAAGGTATTTTTGTAGATATTGTCATTCTTGCTAACATCTATCTGTACTCTTTGCAATTTCTAATGGATCTACAATTATTACAAAGTAAAAAAGCTAAAGGAATGTTAAGGGAGGGCTAGAAAATGGCCTGTCACCTGACTTGGCTGCCTTGTGGTCTCTAAAACTATCACTTGTTCCAGAACAATGGGTTTTTACAATAACTCTGTGAAGTAGGCCCTTCTAAGCCCAATTAACAGTGGAGAAAACTGGGGATCAGAGAGGCTCAAGGCTTTGCCCAAGTTTACAGAACTAGAAAAGAGGCAAGCTTGGAATTCTAATCTATATGGACCTCATTTCCAAGTCACCTTTTCATTTACTTTATTTATTTATCTAAGAAGTCTTTATTAAACATCTAGTATATGCTAGGCACTATTGCAGATGTTAGCAGTATAGCAATGCACAAGATACAGCCCCTCCTCTCATAAAGCTCTCTTCCTAGTGAAGGGAGACAAATAATCCTATGAATGAATAAACAATATGACTGATAGTTATGAATGCTATAAGGAAAACAAAGGAGGGCAATGATAGAGAGTACTGGAAGTGATGGGAGGGGCTACTTTAGCTGAATTAGGAAATATCTGAGACAGTGACATGTGAGCAGAAATCTGAATGAAGTGAGGAAGGTAGACACACAGGTGGCAAAAGAAAAATCATCCCAAGCAATGGGGACAGTAAGCACAAAGACATTCAGGCAGGGATGTCTCTAGAGTGTTTGAGGAAGAAAAGGGGATTGGATGGGGAGGAGTAGGCAAGAGTAGGTGATAAAGTCACAGAGATGGGGTGGTGATGGTGACTGATCATGTGGGCAGTGGTTCTCAACCTTGGACACATCTAGCTTCATTTATCAAACTCCCACACATAGGATACACCCAAGACCAGTGAAACAAGAACCTCTGGGCCTAAAACCCAGGTACCAGTATTTTTAAAAACTCCTTAGGTGGGGCCAGGGATGTAGCTCAGTGGTAGAGCGCTCGCCTGGTATGTGTGAGGCACTGGGTTCGATCCTCAGCACCACATAAAAATTTAAAAAATAAAGATATTGTTTCCATCTAAAACTAAAAACTAAATATTAAAAAAAACTCCTTAGGTAACTCTGAAGTGCAGCTGAGATTGGACACCCATGATAGAGAGTCTTTTAGATCATTGCAAGACCTTTGGCATTGATCGTGGTTTATGAGAGGCCAAGAGATGGTTTTGAGAAAGGGCATGATATAATGGAGTTTATACTCTGATAGGATCCCAGCAGCCTCTGCACTGGTGGTGGACTGTATGCAGGGAACAGGGATGAAAGAAGGGAGAAGCGGTGGGGGCCGGTGCAGTCATCCGGATGAGAGATAATGAAGGCCTATGTTATTTTAGAAACTGAAAATCTGAAGATCAGAGTGCGCAAGGGACTGGTCCAGGGATTCACTGCCAGTCATTGGTCGTGTGAGAACTGCCGCTGGGCCTCCTGTCTTGCTCTGAAGGCCTACCTCATGGCCATTCTTAGAATGTGAGGCAGAAGTAAGTCAGAGAACAGGGGCAGTGCTGGCCCAAGTTGGACTGAAGAAGCATCCTGGGTCAGGCCACTGAGAGCTGGTGGGCTGCCTGGGTACCCCGAAGGGATTTCTAGGGTTTCTGCTCCTTGATCCCAATAGAAGTGACTGGAAGGAAACTGCAAGAAGGTCCTGACTCAACAGTCATCCCTTCATAATCAATAGCAAATTCCATTTTAAGAAACATAAGGGTAGTCAGTTGTGGTGGCACACACCTGTAATCCCAGCAGCTTGGGAGGCTGAGGCAAGAAGTTTGAGTTCAAAGCCAGCCTCGGCAAAAGTGAGGTGCTAAGCAACTCAGTGAGGCCCTGTCTAAATAAAATATAAAATAGGGCTGGGGATGTGGCTCAGTGGTTGAGTGCCCCTGAGCTCAATCCCTGGTAAACCCCTCCCCAATTTTTTTAAATAAATAAAAAGGGCTGGAGATGTAGCTCAGTGGTCAAGGGCCCCCTGCGGTTCAATACCAGCACCAAAAATTAAAAATAAATAAATAAAAGGAACATAAGGGCAGCTGGCTGTTGTTATGATCAGCTCTGGTTCCTTCTGTGAGTGTTAGACCAGGGAAAGACTGGGGAATTACACAGCCACCTGAGTGTCAGGATATGGGATGGAGCATGTGAAATATCTCCCAGGCCAGAAGCGGGCCAAGCCTCAGCCCTTATAACCCCACAGGGCTCTTTTCTACTTCCTTAGCACAAAAGAGTAGGAAGTGGCAGGTCCCTTTGAGTGCCAAATCCTTCTAAACCCTCTGTCAGGTAAGGATTACTTTAGTGCTGAAAAAAGTGAAACTTTGAAACGTTTGGTTATTTGTCCAGAGTTGCACCACTGGAATCAAGTCAGTCTGATGACCTCACCTGTGCCCCCCCCCCCCCACACTGCCTGCCCTCGAGGAGTTTCAAGGCTACGCAGGAACATATGCACATAACTCAGTGAGAGTGGTGTGAGGCTGGCCATGCAGCCACTAGAAAGAATGAATTAAAGTTCTGGTGAAATTCCAAGGCAGAGGATTTCAGCAGAGCCTTTCTGGACAGGGTATCATGGAACAGCTGGGAGCCTTGAAAGCTGGGTAGGACTTGGACTTGCAGAGAGGGACAGAGAGGACACTGCAGGCCAAGGGAACCTGGTAAGCAGAAGCCTGGAGATGAGTGCAGATGAGTCAGGCCCACATATTTGTTTTTGTGTCTGCTCACCAAACACCACTATGGCACTTGCTCCGTGCCAGGCACTCTTCCAAGGGATTTACATACAGCAACTAATTTAATCCTCACAACAACTCTCTGGAGCTGGAAATCAATCTCTGATGAGTCCAGTTTGGCTGAGACATAAGATGTATAAGCAGAAAAAGAGAGTTAAAGCTGAAAAAGTAGATTGAAGCTTTATGTAGATGACCCTGGATGGCACAGGAGTTTGGGACTCATTCAGCAGGCACAGGAAGCCATTGAGGGTCTTTAAGCTAGGAAACAAGAGGATCAAAAGTGTGCACTTGGAAGATTCATCTGGATCTGATCTGCCCCAGCTGAGCCACCAGCATGGGGGCAGTAGGAGGGAACTTGACCCCAGGAAGGCACGGAGTAGGTGGAGAGTTGACACTGGTGGGTCAGCAGCATATTTAGGACACACAATCAACACAGTGAGGGAGGTGTTCAAGGGGAGGAGATATTGTACCAACCCAATGGACCTGGGTAAACTGGGTCCCAAGCCCAGAATAGTTAGAAATCCACTGTCTGACCTTGGACATGTCCCGGTCCTCTGTGAGTCTCAGTCTCCCCACCTGCACCATCAGAAGGCTGAGTATGTGTATCCCCAATGGCTCCATCAGATCTGCTGGCCTGTGCCTGGGATTCTCTTGCCCTTGGGCAATAGCTTCACAGTCAAGTTTGCTTGGGCTTAATTTTCAGTCAGTAAACTGCTCTGCAGATCAGATCCTGTTCTGTCGGCTGAGAATGGTAAGAACAAGACATGTTCTATGGGGTTCTAGTGAGAACTCGATGAGATAAGGCACATGATCAAGTCCAGCAGTTGCTTGATTCATAGGGTGGATTCTGTTATCATGACTTCTGCCTCCTCTGGTTGGTTGGTGGAAATACAAGATATGAAAACCAGGCTCCAAGGTGCTCAGATTCTAGAACCCCCAGGAGCGTATGGCATGACTTCCCAGCCTCAAGTCCCAGCTGCCAAGCACAGGACTTCACAGTTTACACAACTCTTTTCCACCCCAACAAGTCTAAAGTCTAGGAGGTTGAAATGATTATCTCCATTTTACAAATGAGGTCCGGCTGGGCTGTCAGGGAGCATCTTCCCACAGACTTGCTTCCCACTAAGTCATGTGACATCAGGACAAGCGTTTTCAGAGCACCAGAGCTTTGAGGGTCCTTTCATGGTACAGCTGGGGAAACTGAGGCCTGAGACGATATCCTCTTGGCCATTCCTAAATCCAGTAGGGACACTAGAACATGGACAAGAGCAGGTGCCACCAGGAGCCTAGGCCTGGCTTTCATTTGTCACTGGGCTGGGCGCCATGCAGCTTGCCCAGGGCCATGATTCAGGCCCAAATTGGGGTGTTTGGTTCCTTTCTTTATGTCTCCTCTTGTAACTCCAGCTTAACACTCCCCAGATGGCCATTCCTGCCGGCTCCCTGCCCACGCCGCCATTCAGACGGGAAAGCAATCATTTCGCAGCCCCATTAATTAAAGACTAATTGCTGATTGGAAACACATTGACTGGGCCCTGAGCCGGTATCATGTTGTGGGCCCTCTGGCCCTGGTGAAGGCCTGGCCCTAACGAGACTCCGGCCCCCCAGTGGCTTGCTCACTCACTGCCACAGCAGAATTGGACCTGGACTTAGGCTAATGAGGTGTCAGCTGACTATTAGAACCACATTGATGGGGGGAGGCTGGCGACTGGACCAGATAGGAGCTGCCACATGCAGCAGCCATTAGCTCTGAAGTTGCAGTGCTTCCAATAATAGCTCCCTGGGCGCCCCGTCTGCCCAGTCCTTTCCCAGACAGTAGAGAGGAGTTCATCTTCCAGCTAAGCCCCCCTTCCAAGAAGCCTAGTGGCCCCTGACCCAGGACGCTCCCAATCACTCATTCAACCACCGAATAAATGGCTTCTTTGGGCCAGGTCCTGGGGCTATAGAAATGAATGAGCATAACTGCATTTATTGAGCATTTACTACAAGACGGTGCTCCTCTTAGTGCTTCATATGGACTTTTCTGTCTCACAAAAGTCTGCCGGGAGGCTGAAGTTCTCCTTATCCACATTTCACACAAGGAAACTGAGGCCTAGTGGGGCAAAGGGACTTAGTCAAGTGTACACACCTACCACATGGCAGTGCCAGGTTTCAAAGTCAAGCAGTAAGAGACCAAAGTCCGTGCTCATAACTGCTGCCATCTACTGCCCCTCAGCCCTGCCTGTCCGCTTGGGGAGACCACTGAGGAAGGTGCTGCAGTAGCAGGCATCTGGGGAAAGGGCCAGGATGTGGCACAGCCCAGGAGCTCTGGGAGCCCCGGGGAGGGCAACGAAGCCAAATGTGGGAGGAGAGAAGTCAGAACCCAAGCAGTGAGCTGAACAGTGCAGGCTAGTGCAAGCAGGGGACGACAGAAGGACAACAGGCCGTCCAGCCGGCTGAGAGTATTTGGGGGAGGGGGGGTACTGGGGATTGAACTCAAGGCACTCAACCACTGAGCCCCATCCCCAGCCCTATTCTGTATTTTATTTAGAGACAGGGTCTCACTGAGTTGCTTAGTGCCTCACCATTGCTGAGGCTGGCTTTGAACTTGTGATCCTCCGGCCTCAGCCTCCTGAGCTGCTGGGATGACAGGCGCACGCCAGTGTGCCTGGCCCTGAACTCTTCATTTATGGGCAATGAAACTGTGTGAGTTCCTGGCTTATGTCCTTTGCCTCTAGGGTGGAGGGAGACAGGCCTGGAGAGGTGAGCAGGCGGATTATTGAATAGAGTTCCTCATAGGAGAAGCCTATGTGGTATGGACATCTGCCTAGACCTCCAGAGTTTCTCTTGGACTCACTTGGTTCCAGGGGTCACCAGCCCAGATGCCCGTTAAGGGATGGAGCCAGGTGTGGTGGCCCACACCTGTCATCCCAGCAGCTCAGGAGGATGGTGAGTTCAAAGCCAGCCTCAGCAATAGTGAGGTGCTTAGCAACTCAGTGAAACCCTGTCTTTAAATAAAATACAAAATAGGGCTGGGGAAGTGGCTCAGTGGTCGAGTGCCCCTGAGTTCAATCCCTGGTATCAAAGGGAAAAAAAAGTCCGGGATGGAAGTAAAAAAGTTCAACAAGTGACAAGAAACAACAGTACAAGTAGGTTGAGGGGTGGCAGCTGCGGGGACAAGAGAGGGTAGTGGGGCCTGTGAAGGATCCAGCATGTGCCCTGTCTGCAGCAGCAGCTGCTCCACGAACAATGTTGAGTATCGCCATGTTGGAACACAAGTCTAAGGTTGCCAGGACTCCTGAATTTTTCCAGAAGACCAGGAAATCCGGATTTTTATGTCAAATGGCGTTATTTTGTAAGCCTGGTGACTAATCCTTGGCTTCCTGGAAGCATTCTAAAGTAAACAAAACATCAGTGTAGGTTGAGTCGGGCAGGTTTGCAATCACTCACATTCTGCAGATGTCCACTGGGCACCCCATTGGGAACTCAGCTCTGTGCTAGACATTGCTGGGCACTGCTGGGAAAAGGGATGCAGAGATCTGGGAAGGCTTGCATTTCCCTAGGAGAGGAAGACATGTCCACAGACTTACAAGGGCCATGATTGGCATGATTATGAATGTGGGTCTTGAGTCACACAGTTGTGAATTTATGCCCTGGCTCTGACACATGGACACTGGAACATGGACAAGAGCAGGTGCCACCTTGGGCAAGTCGCTTAACCTCTCGGAGACTCAACTTTTATCTGCAAGGGAAAAAAAAAGGTTAAAAGAAATTTAGTCTCCCAGGACTGTCATACCTGCCAAATGAGCTAATGGCTGGTGAACCCTTTGTGAATCATCCGCTGTGCAGGTGTGCCAGGATGTTCCAAGGAGCTGAGATTACAGGGTTGGGGCCACGCCTGGAATGGGCTGAGGGTTTGGTGTACATCCAGATGGGCAGGCATTTCTGGAAGCGGAATGGTCAAGGAGCTCTGAGAAAAAGATGGCTGGAAACCCTAGCTGGGGGCCAAGTGGCAATGTGCGGTCCGCTGTGTGTTTCTGCTCATACCATCAGGGTGTCCAGGGCTGCTGCAAGGATTTCCTGACCAGATGCTGGGGGCAAGTTGAGATCCAGAGAGCACAAAGTGCCTGTGTAAGGTGGGCTCAGATCCCACAAACCCCCAAATGCCATGTATACTCCACAGCCACCATCCTGTTCGCTACCCCCAATTCTCGCACTTGCTGTGTGGCAAGTGTGACTCTCAACACTTTTCCAAAGATTGGCTCATTTAATCTAAGCCTGGGAGGTACATACTGTTACTATCATTTCCAGTTTCCAGATAGGGGCACTAAGGCATAGAGAGGTTAAGCAACTTTCTGAAAGTCACACAGCAAGTAAACAACAGAGTCAAGCCATCTGGCCCCCAAACCTATGCTACCTGAATTAACCCTCCTGGATGGAATTCCCTCTACTAAAAGACTTCTGGTTCCGCTTTTCCTGACAACACACTGACAGACAGTTCCCATTCTGTGCCATGGGGGAGAACAGAGTTGTTAGATTATTTCAGGACTGTTAACTCTCCCCATTCTGGGCAGCCAGGGTGAGAGTCCAGGCCCCAGGAACACCATCATGCTAAGTCTCAGGGCCTCATAGGTGCTTGTCTCCCTCGCCATGTTCTTTGCTTCCCCAGGACAAGCCCTGAAGGCCTCAAGGGAGAGGCTGTGAGCCAGGCAGGGAGTGAGAAGAAGGCTGAAGTTGAAGCCTAGCGCCAGGTAATCTCTGATGTGAGCTGCAGAACTGGGCCAACAGGTGTGCCTGTGCTGGGCCAGGCAAGCCAAGGCCAGCCAGATCCATAGAGCGGCCCAGTGCTTAGCCCCGTGCCCTAGAATCCCCCGCACCCATCTGCACATGCGCACGCCCTCCATCATGCACACACTCCCTTGTCCTCACTCACCAGCCACAGTTACTCACATGCACCGAGACGTCCATCAATCCAGACACGCATGCGCAGTCTCTCGCTGCTCACTTTCAGGCACTTTCAGGCAGGCACACACATAAGGCACGCGCATGCGTGAACACTCAGACCCCAGCGCCACTTCCTGGGAGACTAGGGAGGGACGGTCCATTAAATGGAAAAATGCCTTCAGCAAAAGCCACCCACCTGGCTGGAAGCTCCCCCTCCTTTCCTGGCCTCTGCCATTCAGGGCACAGCCAGTGTGACAGCGCCCTGCGTCTGCTTGGAAACATGCCGGTCGGAGAGGTGATAAGATGAGAAGAATGTTTCAAAATAGAGTCCAAAGATAACACTGGACCTTCACGGTCTGTGTCAGCTTGCAGTGTTAGAGTGAAAAGCTGAAGAAAAGCAGGGCATATTGGAGGAATCCTGGGCAGTGAGGCAAGAATGTTAACACAAAGGCAAACTTCATCAGTGATTTGCTGTGTGACCTTGGGCCAGTCATGTCTCTGAGCTGTAGATTTCCTGATAGCCTAAGGGTTAAGAGCAGATATCTGGAGCCAGAATACTTCAGTTTGAATTGTGGCTCTCTGTTTTACCAAACTGTGTGACCTTGGACAAGTTATTCAACCTCTCTATGCCTTAATTTCATCATATGTATAATGGGGCTTATATTATCTTACAGTAGTCATGAGGATTAAATGGCTTGATATACACAAAGGTGTTAGAAAGGATAAATAAATAAGTTTTACATATATGGCTCATTTAATATATGAGCTTAGGAGCTACATACTGTTATTATCATTTCCAGTTTCCTCTCTCTGTGAGAGAGGTTAAGCAATTTTCTGAAAGTCACACAGCAAGTAAACAACAGAGTGGGCCATCTGGCCCCCAAATCTATCATTTAATGATTTAAATACAGGAGCGACCGCAACATCTGCCAAGTTGATTGAATGTGGGAGAGAGGAAGTATCCAAACCTAGTATCCAAACATAATAACAACAGCTATTATTGTTGCTGGGGTTTTTGTTTTGTTTTCTATTCTTTTTGCCATACTGGACACTCTCCCACTAAGCCACATCCCCAGCCATTTTTTTTTTTTTTTTTTTTTTTTTGCCAAATGGGTATCACTAAATTGTCCAGGCTGGCCTCAAACTTGTGATCCTCCTGCCTCAGCCTCCCAAGTTGCTGGTATTACAGGCATGCACCACCGCACCTGGCTACTGTTCCTATTTATTGTAAAGTGAGGACACAAATGTTAACTGCACAGGATTGTGGGTGAAGTATGCAAGACAGTGCTTGGCAAGGAGTCCAAAGAGTAGTGATAAATGTGCAATAAGAACAATATCTTGTTGGATGCATTCCGAGATTGGGATGGGCCTCTAGGCATGTCCTGAACAGAAAGGGCTGCATTCAGGGTAGGGCTTCCTCAGCCCCTGCCACCAGGCTGTGGCTTGTTGTCTAAGCATGCAGCTTGCCCTGCCTCATGGCCCTGGCACTAGCTGTTCCATCTGCCTTGAATGAGCCTCCCCTAGATGCTCATGTGACCCATTCTCTCACCTCCTTGAAGTCTTTGTTCAAAAAGCACTTTCTCCATGAGGCCTACCCTGACCATTTAGGTAGTTTGAGGTTTTTTGTTTGTTTTGTTTAATTCTGTTTTATTTGTTCTTTTTAGGTACACATGGCAGTAGAGTGTATTTCGACATAGTATACATACATGGAGTGTAGCTCCCCATTCTTGTGGTTGGACAGATGTGGAGTTTCACTGTGTGTGTTCATATATGGGCATAGGAAAGTTCTGTCCCATTCACTCCACTGTCTTTCCCATTCCCATCCCCATCGGTTCCCTTCCTGCCCCTGTGTCTACTCCAGTGAACTTGTATTCTGCCCCCCACCCTTATTGAGAGTCAGCATGCACAGATCAGGGAGAACATTCTGCCTTTGGTTTGGGGATTGGCGTATTTCACTTAGGTAGTTCCGCATTGTCCCTCACACTCCTGCATCTGTTACATTTCTCTTATTTTTCTAAAGTGTATGCCGGCTTCTCACATACTACATCCTTCACTAACGATAAAATTGTCTTGCTTATTTTCCTGCTCTACTCATGGCTCCCGAGTGCCTAGAACTGTGCCTGACCTGCGGTAGGACCACAGTGACTTTTACTGAGTAAGCACAGCTTCACGTGAAAGTCCCCAGGCTACAGTTGGGACAGTGAGCTGGTGAGCATGGAGGTGAGGAGAGTGGTGGGGAGGCTGCTGAAGGCCTCTCTACAGGGGAGGCCTGGAAGCCTGAGGCAGGGCCGTGATGGCAGGAGGGCAGCTGTGAGGCACAGGCAGAGGCCAGGAGAGCAGGCGTCCAATCCTGCTGGCTTGTGGACGGATTGATTTCCAAGCCCTGGCTCACTGCCAGGCAGAGTCCAGGCACAAGGAGTGTTTGTCGAGTGAATGATTTAAATACACGAGCGACCACAGCATAGGCCAAGTCGGTTGAATGGGGGGAGAGGAAGTGTCCAAACCTCACACCCTCAGCTTGAGCCTGGGTAACCCAGAAAGGGCGTGCAAATGTTTCCAAGTGCTCAAGTCACAAGATTTCCCACACATCACACCTGCGGACATCAGCTCCAACATCACTTCCTCCACAAAGTGTGCTTTACCAGAGCCACAGGATGGGCCTCACCTGGCCCCTGGTGCTCACTGCATCTGCGGGCCTAGAACAGTGTCTGGGCCTGGCCAGTCCCTCTAATTAATGGGCTCCCTGATATTCTCTCTCTCTCTCTCTTCTTTTCTTTTCTCTCTTCTCCCTCTGTCTCCTGTCTCTCTTTTCTTGCCCTCTCTGTCTTCTCTCTCTTTTTCTCTCTCTTGCTTTCCCTCACACCCTCTCTGTCCCCCCCTTCTCTTTTTCTCCCTCTCCCTCTCTTCCTCTCTGTCTCCCTCCCTCTCTCCTCTCCTGTTCCTGTGTCCCCTGCTCCTCCTCCTCTCCCCCGTCCCTCCTTGCCTTCCCTCTGCCTCTCGCTCTGGTCATCATAAGCAGAGGATTCAGGGAACTTCAGCTGATGGTTTGGATTAAGCCACAGGAACTGAGGGTGACCCGACCTGTGGGCCAGGGGGAGGGGGTGGGAAGTGGGACAACTTATATGAAAATTTGGCTCCAATTCACCTGAAATTGGACCCTCCAGGCTTTAAGCCGAACACACTGGGAACTGGGTCGGGGGTTCATGAACCTCAAGCCACACAGGTCACAGACATAGACATGTAGTGACACCCAGCATATCCTCACCACATGCCAGCAGTATGACACCCAAGTCTCTAAGCACACCCACGTCACACTGGCAGCTATGGGACATGTCCCCACCACAGTGCTCTCCTACAATGGGTGTAGCAGCAGACCTACACCTCTGTCTCTCTCTCTCTCTCACACACACACACACACACACACACACTATTCCCAAAGCATGAACACACTGCCTGACTCCAGTTTGCCGCCACACAGCACATATCAAAAGTGCCTAACAGTGACAGCGTAGCAGACACCCTTGTGGCACCCAGCAGTTTCCAACAGAGTGAACGACACACACGTCACCACCTCCCCCGCTCACTGCTCCCTGGCCACATGCACGCACACACATGCACACACATGGGAAAGAACTCCCCTCCCCCCGCTCCTGGCTGTCCCCTCCCTGTGCCTCCCCGGGGCTGGGCCGTGCCAGGCTGGCCTTGGGACCCTGGCTCCAGAGCTGGCTGAGCTGGGGGTGCCCTTTCCTGGAAGGCTGTGGGTTTGGCCTCAGCTGATCAAACCCATGCTCGGAGGTCCCCGTTTGAACGGCAGCTCAAGGGGTGGCTGGGCTGTGGTCCCCACCAGCAGCTGGCTGAGGCGGGACCCCCCACTGGGGAGGGCTGATGGGACGGAGCTGGGTGGGTGAGGGGGCGTCCTGAGTTTAGGCTGCTGGGGTGGGGATGGGGAGCCTCCAAAGGCCTCGCCAGCAGGGGCCCGAGACAGAAGCTGAGTCCTGAGGTGAGGGGGGTGCTGTGGCGGGAAGGTGGGTGGACAGAGGGACAGGGTGGAAGGGGAAGCTGCAGGCTCCTCAAGGCTCTCACCAGAGGAAGATGACAGCGACAGGGATTGGGAGGCGAGACAGGGGGAGCCAGGGCTGTGAGGTGGCACAGGAGGTTTACAAATGAGACTTTCAGGGAGACGCTGGGACAGCAGACAAAGAAACGCACTCAGAGGCAAAGTGGTGACACCCAGCATATCCCCACCACACACCAGCACTGGGACACCCAAGTCTCTAAGTACACTCACATCACACTGGCAGCTATGGGACATGTCCCCACCACAGTGCTCTCCTACAAAGGGGGCACATTGTAGGGACAGGGGACCCTGGTTGCCCAGATGCTGCAGTAGAGAATTAGATATTAGTCAGGAAAAAGAAGATCCACTGATAAGAACTGAAGGTGTGAAGCACTTGGCCATTACGGTTTGAAGGAAGAGTGGACCATTAGTGAGGAAGGTGCGAGAAAGGAGACTAATGGTGACAGCAGCCAGGCCTCAGACGCAGGGCCTGTGTGCATCCTGCAGGCAGAGGATGCCAGAAAGATGTGCAGCTCATCCAAACTCCCAACTCGACAAAACCCTCCTCTGGCTCTGGGTCATCCAGAAGGACGTGATCCACAGTGCCCTGTGATAGGTGGGGGAGGATCAGCCTGGTCCAATCAATCCAATCAAGTTCAGGTCTCAATAGGACCAAAAGGTAGGAGGGCAAAAAGGAGGGTGGCCTTTGGCCTTTTGGGTCATCACCTGGTTCAAGATGTCTCCATACACTTGACTCAAACCCCATAATTGACATACATATATGTGACACAGGCCAAGGGACATAAATGAACTCTCCTATCCCACTCCTCACAAGCAGAACACAGATAGTCTCTGAGCTTTAAATCTATGTCCCCAGCCAGCCCTGAACCACCAAATACTTTGACAATGTTATCTCCAAGGGGAAATCCCCAGAGTTGGGTGTTGACACAGTCTCCAAGGACTAAGCCTCACCTCCCTCACTCTCTCCCTCTCACCCACACATATCCAGCATTTTCCAGTTCCCAAAGCATGATCTCATTCAAATCCAATAATAACCCTGTGAGGCTGGCAGAGCAGGGAGTATTAACCTTATGTTCAGATGAGGAAACGGAGGCCCAGAGAAGCAAAGCAATTACCAAGGTCACACCGCCAGCAAGTCCACCCACCACTTCCAAATCCAGCGTCTTGGTTACAAGGATGCCTGGGTCCCTTAATCTTAGAATGTGGACTTTTCCAGACTCAGGGGGAAGAGACTCAGATGTCATAGTGAGGTGGGAAGCATCCCCTCCTGGGAAGGTGCCTGGTAGGGATTCAGGCATATCTGCTCTCTTCTGAAAGGGATAGGAATATGGGAACGAAGACAAATGCTTGTCGAACATCTGTCTACCAGGGGCCAAGTAGTGTATTAGGTACCTTGTGTATATTATCTCATTTAATCCTGATAAACTCAGTAAGATAGTCTCTCATTTTACAGAGGAAGAAACTGAGGTTCAGAGAGTGACATTTCTAGGCCTGAAGTCACACAGTGAGAAAGTATTGGAATTAGGACTTGGCCCTGCTTATGATTCTAAAACCCATGTTTTGAGGCAAGATTCTGTGTCCCCTACCCTCGCCATGTGACCAGCTGCCTAGGTACCCTTCCACTTGGTACAGAAAGTTTGTCCCTGCAAAGGCTTTAGTGAGTGGCCTTCAGAATTGAGGTGAGGGCCTAGAAAGGGGAACTGCGGGGGAGGCAAGAGCTCTGAGAGTTTGTGGGAGAAATCAGATTCCTCCCGGGAACTGTCAGCAGGGTCCCCTCCCTCTTTCCTTCCTCTTCCCCTCCTTCTGACCACAGCCTGCCAGGGGAAGGGAAGCAATGTCCCTGGAGGGCGGCCTCTTGGCAGATGCAGGGCCAGAGGCAGTGCCACAGAGGCCCACATCCAGGGTCGCCTCCCACTCAGAACCACAAGAAATCTGTACAAGAACTCCAGCATTTCTCCAAACCACGAGGCTGTGTTGCCTGTTGGCTTCCCTGACCTCCTCTTCTCATCTCCTTACTGTTGGCCTTGGAGATGGATCCCAAGTTTTTTAAAATACTTTTTTAGTTGTAGATGGACAGAAAATTTATTTAGTTTTTTATGTGGTGCTGAGGATTGAACCCAGGACCTCACATGTGCAAGGCAAGCACTCTACCACTGAGCCACCACCCCAGCCCACATCCCAAGGTTTTAGTAGACAAATCTACTTCCTGCCCCTGCCTGGCAAGGTAAATGTTCAGACTCCCAAAGCCATTCATCATCCTTCCTTGGTACCAGTGGGGGCCTTCTCTTGTTCTGAGCCATCTCAAAGGCAAGACATTCCATAGCCTTCCTGACATCACCTTTCAGTGTTGCCTGCCCCACCATCATGCGCTCTTCATAACCCCCAACTTGAGTCCCTGATGCCAATTCTTCTCCGTTTCACTTTAGTGGAAATGGGGGACACCACTTCCTAAATTCAGACACCTGCAATAACAAATGAGATCAGGGGAACCCAGCTTCTCTTTTGAAAACCAACAGCTGCACAGTATCTTTATTTATTGGCCCCATTTTCTAATTTCCACAGAGATTGTGAAACATGGAAAGTAAAGTCAAAGTAAGATAGAGGGTATGACAAAAATTACTGGAGGAAGAGGAAGAGGTTTGATAAGAGGCGTAGGAAGTAGACTTCTTAGATCCTCGGTTATCAGATTATCACCATCATTGCCCTCTGTAATTGCTCTGCTTGTCATCACCACTGCCACTACCATCTCTCTCCTCATCGCCATTTGTATTGCTATCACAACCATTAGCGTTGCCATTCTCACCTCCAATTCCACTATCCTGACATTGTCTCATTCACTGCTCTCAATGTCCCAGACATCTGCGTCAGTCAGCACCATCAGCACTGCTACTACAAGCACCACAGCCGCCATCATCACCACCTTCATTGACACCATCACCACATCTGCACTCTTATCCCCATGTCTGTCATCACCATGGTTGTTACTATCTCAATCATCGTTTTCACCCTCCTCCTTTCCCTTGCTGCCATTTCTACCTCTAACATCACCGTCATCACCTCCACCACCATCATCTCTTCTACCTTCATCACCTCCACCAACATCATCCCTTTTACCTTCATCATCTCCACCAACATCACCTCCACCATCACCTCCACCATCATCACTACCTCTGTCAACATTACCAAGTCCATTAACACCATTACCATCAGCACACTCGCCACCACTCTCATCATCTCCATCACTGACTCTGTTGTTATCCTCACCATTACCTTCATCACCACCGCCACCATCAATGCCATTGTTACTGACACTTTCATCACCACTATTGACACTTTCACCATGTTTATTGGTGGTAATCACCATCATTCCTGAGAATGGCAAAAATCATTACTATTTTTTATCATTAATGAGATATATCAGTTTGGCCCCTGCATTCAAAGGCCTAGAGAAAATTGACAGGTTCTAAGACAGAAAATAAAGACAGTGAGGGTCAAGACCCAGAGTGGGGGAGTATGGAGGCCTCTGATGTCCACATCAACTATGGCCAAAGAAGGCATCCCTTGCCGGAGTGCAGGTCTATCCTGGAGAGTGCATGGAAGTGGGACAGGACTGCAAACAGTGAGGGCAGGGTCCTCCCATCCAGAGTACATGAAAATCCCAGATGACCCTCAGCAGAGCCTCAGAAGTGACGAGGGCCCATAGTCAGGCTAGAGGATGGTGCCCTGAGACATGGAAGCCCCAGGAGAGGGCCTGACAGCGGGACAGTGTCCTGGAGGAGAACTGGGGCTAGAGCTAGGGTGTCTGGCTCCCAGATTCTGTTCTGGATTAAGGATCATGTCTCCCACATATTCTGGTACCCGAGTCACCCTGCAGTTCTGGTTACCTTCCATGTTCTCAGCTGCAGCCCAGGCATTGGAAGTGGCCCTTAAGACTGGCCCCATGGCTCTGAGGGGCTATAAGGTAACCCTATAGGGGACAGCAGCAGGTGAAGGGGGAGGGGCCTTCCTCTTCCCTTCTGTCTCCTCCCCACCCCCTGCTCCCTTCTGCTCCTTGTTGCTCTTCAGCCTCTTGCAGTCTCTCCTCCCTGCAGCCCTGCAAACTCTCCACCTTCGCCGGCCTGTGCTGCAGCCTGCCTGCCCTCTCTGGCTCTCCTTCTCTCTCCAGGATAAGCCAAGGTCTGACGTGCTCGGGGGAGAGCCACGGAGGTCCTTGGGGGAAACTCAGGCTGCCCTGCTGGAGGCTGCTTCTTGAACCTCCAGCTCAACAGTCCTGGCCCCCTTCACCCCATTCCCTCTGCTGCTCGGGGGGAAGACAGTCAGTGAGTCACCAGCTGCTGCTGGACGCAGTGGCACACACTTGTCATCCCACCATCTCGGAAAGGCTGAGGCAGGAAGATGGCAAGTTTGGGGGCAGCTGCAGCAACTCAGTGAGACCCTGTCTTAAAACTAAAAGGTACTGGGGGCATGGCTCCATGGTAAAGTGTCTCTGGGATTAAGTCACAGTATTAAAAAGAAAAGGTCATCAGACACTTCTAGCCAAGTCTCAGCAGCTCCCAGATCACCCTGTACCTGAAGCTACCTGTGCCCCTGCTTTTTGAGTTTCCCTTCCCAAGGGGCGTCCCCAGGGGCTACCCAATCCTTCTAGACTCGTCATCATACAACATTCCACAACAGCAAGCACATGCACACGCTTGCATTCCCACTCTGGCACCGCCATGTGCCCCTGACAGGCAAGCTGCTCCACATCCTGATGATCATCCTCACCATCAGCCACCATCCCCTATAGGGCACTCAGCATGTGTCGTTCACATAGTAGGAGTTTGATGTACACTGGAGCATTTAAAGCTCCTTACATCCCTGTGAGTTTGGTATTTGGAATGTGTTTCCCTTTTTGACAGGAAGCGAAGCTAGGACTTCCATAGATGAAAGGACCAAGGTGATACCATGAGAAAGTGCAGAGCTGGGACTCAAGTCTGGGTCACTCTGACTTCTGAGTATGCGCTCCAGATTCTGAGTGACTGTGCTTTCCTGCCTGCACCCAACCCCCTGGGGACAAACAGAGCAGCATGTCATGCACACTGCTGCCCACATGTAACACATACTATACACACACTCCATGTCCAAGGTGCAGCCATTTCACACACACGCACACACGTGCACATGAATACACGCACAGAGGACACTTTTAGGAAGAACACACTTCGTCAATCTAGTCATTTAATAAATATCTACTGTGTGCTGATCTGACTAGTTCTGCTGAACCTTAGGCACGATGGTCACCCAAGAGAGGCAGGAAATGCCACATCCTGAGTGTCTACAATATGCCAGACTCTATGCCAAAGGAAGTCTGTGGTCATGGGGACACATGCAAGACTGCACATATGTGCATGCATGCACACACACACACACACACACACACAGAGCACAGTCTAGGTAGAATTTGTCCTGGGCCTGTCACTGCTGGGTCCATGAGACTTAGGGACACTGGGACAGGTATCTGAGAGTGTATTATTTGATATAGGTGGCTAAGGGAGGTTGAAACATTGGAGGTTATTGATCCTACTAGTTCAAAAGCACCTAGAGTGCCCAAGTGGGAGGAAGGCCCCAGAGACCCAGCGCTGCTGTCTGCTAATAATTTCTGGTTTGGAGCAGCGGGGGCCCAGCCTGGGGGTGGTATATCCTGCCAGCCTCCACAGGCTCCGGGGCCCAAGCTACCTCTCTGGGCTCCAGGGACCCAGGGTGAGCATCTCTGAGCTTTCCCACGCTACTCCATCACTGCGGGCCTGACTCAGCTCCACTTAACTCCCCGGTATGGGAAATGGACAGGAAATTAAAGATAACTAGGCAGTTTGAGAAGATTAAGGATAAGGGAGAACAACATAATTATGTCATAGTTGCTATCGGACAGGAGAACACATCAAAGGAAATGGAAATGGCCTCAGACCAGTCCACTACAAGAACAAGGGCAAGGCCAATAAGCAGATAGCAGAGTCCTGAGTGTGGAACAGAAACATCAATCACCCAGGGAGGCGGCCACTGCAGCCCAGCCTAGCAAGGCAATGGGCCCAAGGAGAGGAAGGCAGACAAGGCTGTTGAAAGGCCTAAATGGTGCAAAAAAGCTGTTCTGTGCCTGCTGGCTGGGTAGAGCCTTTGGCACAGAGAGGGAGGAGGTGTCCCTGGGCTTGGCAGTGGGCCTTCCTTGCCTAGGGAACTAAGCCAGTTCCTCCTAAGTCTTAATTCAGGAAGAACTCAAAGCCCAAGGACTCCAAGCATGGGAGAATTCCTGGTCAGTATCACATTCTAGAAAGTTCCTGGAGCTGAAAGTTCAACTCCCAGTCTTGAACCATCCTAGCTGTGTGGCCTTGGACAAGTCACTTCCCCTCTCTGGAGTTGGATCCTCATGTTCACAATGAATGAGCTGTTGGAAGAATTAAATGAAGTGGAGTAACAGCAGCTAATATTTACTGGTAATTCACCTATGAACTAGCACAAGGGTCGGCAGACTTTCTTTCTGCCTGGGACCAGAAAATAAACATCTTATGCTTCCCAGGCTATAGAGTTAATGTTGCAATCACTCATCTCTGTTGTTATAGCACAAACCAGCCATGGATGATGGGTAAGCTAATCAATATGGCTGTGTCCAATAAAACTTTATTTATAAAAACAGACTTGCCCGGCAGTTGTAGTTTGTGGACCATTGAACTAGCCATTGTGCTAAGCACTTTTAACTTATCTCAATTGATTCTCACTGTTATTATTCCCATTTAGCAGGTGGAGAAACTGAGGTCTCAAGCTAACAAGTAACTTGCCTGCTGTTATACAGCCAGGAAGTGGCTGAGCCAGCATTTTAACCCAAGTAGTTTGGCTTCTGAGCCTCTGGTCTTAATCTTTACCGGATACCCTCCCTCCCAGAATAAGAACAATGCTAATTATAAGAACAATGCTAGTCATTGCTCGCATTTGCATGGGACTTTACACATTCCCGAAAGAGCAATCAGAAACACCAGCAGTTCTCCCTCAGGACCCGCAGTGCACTGGTGTGTCCTCATCGGTTGTACTGTGTCAAAAGTCATTTGTTGCTAATAGTTTTTAAAATGATTTACTGCTGTTTTAATAAACAACAGTTGACCCAACGTTATCCCTCTAATAATGTCCCTCTCACTCCCTTGCTTTCGGATATTTCCTGGAAAGAGCACAAAAGGGTGGGGGTTTCAGCTACCTCCCCAATAATGCCTGGAGGATGGCAGTCCAAGGCACATGGTCTAGAGTCACTCAGAGGGAGGGCAACCAGTGGTCAATCCAATCTGGTTGTCATCAAGGGTGGGGCATGTGGGATAAGTGTTCCCATCAGATAGCTGAAGAAAGCAGGGCCTGTAGAAATATAGAGAAGAGCCTGACATCCCAAGGCTAGAGTCAGACAGAAGCTATCATCTGTGGGAAGGGGCAAGTAATACATCAGAGAAAAACACGAGGAACCAGACAGAATGCTGTTCAAACCCTGACTCGCCCATTCTGTGTGACCACAATGGCTCTCATCTGGCCTCAGTTTCAACATCTGTAAAATGGGGATCTTGCCAACACCACGTCTGATAGTGCTTGTTGTGAGGATCAAAGGAAATAATAAGGAATGTCTAAGGCTGCTGGAACAGAAGACTCAGAGAGAAGAAAGGGGAAAGAACAATATTTAAACTATGCACCACGACAACTCCCAAAGGTACCTCAGGAAAATGACTCTCAACAACTTAGAGATGGAAACAACTATCTCCATTTTACAAAGAAAGAAACCAAGTCCTGCCGTCCTTTAGCTAAAAAGCAATGTGGCTAGAGAGTAATGTGGCTAGTCGGGCATAGTGACATAGGCCTGTGACTGGGGAGACTGAGGCAGCAGGATTGCAAGTTGGAGACCAGCCTCAGCAACTTTTTTTGAGGCCCTGTCTCAAAATAAAAAATAAACAGTACCAGTGATGTGGCTCAGTGGAAGAGCACCCCTGGGCTCAATCCCCAGTGCTGAAAGAAAGAAAGAGCAAGAAAAGGAAAAGAAAAAAGAAAAGAGGGAGGGAAGGAGGGGAAGAAGGAAGGAAGGGCGGAGGGAGGGATATAACAGAACTCCCAGTCCAGAGTATCAGGAGAATTGTCAGCTTTCGGTGATGTGAGTGGAAAATCAGATTGGAATGCAGAGAGAGTCATACACCCAACAAATATTTATTGAACACTTACTTTGTGCCAGGCATGGTTCTCATTTATGAGGACATAACCCTGATCAAGACAAACCCATTCCCCAAAATTCAAGAGGGTAACTAAATCAACTCTAGGGTCCCTTCCATGTTATGGTGCCATTCTAACTCTACCATGATCCTGAGCCAAGTATCTGCTCCTTACCTCGGTCTCCTCTCATTCAAAACCCTTCCCAAGGGAAATCAAAAGGGAAACTGTCTACCCAATGCTTGCCTTTCACCCAACCCTGGTGTCCTGTGTGGCTTCCTGCCCAGCCAAGAACAAAGGCTGGAAGGACTGTTTCTCTGGGACATCATGTGCCTCCCTATAGGGTGTGGGGGCTGAGGACCCCAGCCTGTCCTAGGCCTGACCCTAGTGAGCTGTCTCTGGAAACAATGGTCAGAGGCGTCTCCCCCAAGATCTCCACCAAGGATGGGAAGTGGGGCGTAGGGTGGGCTGGCCTGGGCATTGTTTGGAAGGCACATTTCCTGGTCGAGTTGGCAGACAAGCCCCTGGGATACTGGAGTGGACCCAGGAGGGACAGCATCTTTCTTCCTCTTCTCTAAAACAAAGCGACTGTTTCTGTTCCCATCTTCCAGCCCAGGCCAGTGCACAGCCCTACTGCCACACAGAAGTCCCTGTCCTGGGCCAGGAGGACAACACCCCTGCTCCCTAGCACAGGCCACTTTTTATGCACGCAAGGGGTGGGCAAAACCCAGGCAGTGGGACACGTCAGACACTTGTGCCATCAGGGGCCAGCAGAAGAGTTCTCCAATTGTCGGCCCAGGAATTGAGGGGCCCCGTGGGTGCACATGCAACCGAGAGGCAAGGTGGCACTCGGGAGGCGGAGTGTTGCCCAGCTGCTCAGGGGGTGGCCTGCTAATGCACTCTGTGGCCAGCCAGGTTGGTGGCCTGCTTTTCTTTCCTACTGAGCCTGAGTGGGGGCCGTGGGCACAGCTCTGCAGTGAGCACAGGGGAGGGGGTGAAGACCAAGGCTCCCAGCAACCAAGAGAAAAGAGCAAACCCTCAGCAATGCAAGGAACTCGCCCCCGGCCCCTGCCCCACCCAGCCCTGTTCTCTGATCACACACGCACAAGCCCTCCACATGGCCATATTTCTTCTGCAACCCCCTCCCCACGCCACATCTGGGAAGGGCATTGCTGGGCTGTTGGGCCTCACCTCTGTGTGAACCTCTGCTTTGATCATGTCAGCCACAAGGAGGGAGAGCAGTTGGGAGGGGAAGTGGAGGAGAAAAATCGCCCTTTCTCTGCCCCTCCTTGTACACCTCTCTGGGGCTCCAAAGAGTCCAGCTGCTTGCAGAAGATCCTCCAGCCACACATGAACCCAGCGTTCTGAGTCCTGACCCTCCATGGGCCAAGGCCTCAAGGAATCCCACTGTATCAAGTGGAAAGAACTGGGGAATGTGCCCCCAGATGACAGAGAAGCAAAAAGCCACCTGTTTCTTCTCCATCCAAGCTATGTAGATAAATATAACACCCCTCCTATGACATCCCCTGACTGTTCACAAAGCACTCCCCATATGCTTCTTTATCTCATCTTCCCAACAACCCTGGGAGGAAGGGATTATTCTTGTCCCCATTGTACAGATGAGCAAACTGAGGTTTCCACAAGCAAAGTGACTTCCTTGCTCCAAGTTGTCCAGCGAGGAAGAGGTGGCACCAGGACTTGATGTTAGGCCCATGGATCTCAAATGTCTTCTTCATCTGTAGTGGAGAACTCGGAGTCTGGACAGGAGAAGACTTGGCCTGCTGCAAAATGAGCTTGACCTTGCAACATAATATGCATTTATGGACTCCTTGGTTTCTAAGGTATGGTCATATTATGCTCAGGCTAGCCTGCCAGGCCTCCGAGCAGTCCCCAGTCCTGACAGTTTGTCAGCAGTACCTCTAGCTCTGACCCTGTTCCTTGTACCCCTCACTGGAATGCCACCTGGCTGGCATCAGGAGCCGGGGCCTGGGCCTGCCTCCATGGCCCTCCGGCTCGTGGGTCTGCACTGCTCTCAGTTCCTCTGTTGCTCAGCCTATGGGGCTGAGGGTGGGGGATCTGGGGAGGGAAGCCTGAGTCACCCCAGGCCAGGAAGCACAGCACTTGGCATGGTTCCTGGCACGGCTGAGGACAGAGAAGGCGCATCGAGTTACCGAGGCTGGCCTAGGGCAGGGAAGAGGCAGGAGGGAAAGGGGTGTCAGGAGCCCGTGGAGATGGGGGAACACAACGCCAACCAGGTTCCATGGCTCCAGCCAGGGGAAGGACCCAGGGAGAACTGGTGGCACCTGGAGGGGTGGGGACTACAGAGAGAGGCCAGCAGGACCTCTGTTCTGTCCAGCCTTCCTTCCCAAGCCAACTCCCCAGCCGGGCCCTCTCTCCCCGCAGAGGTGTGTGACAGCTGGGGCAGGGATCCCCCTGAACCCCACAGGGGTGGGCGCCACCTCCCACTGCCTCCCTCCATCTCTTCCTGTCACGTCCTTGGCCACCAGTGTTTCAAAATAGACTGGTTCTTGGCTGGCTGTTGACTTAGGAATCAAAAACATCAAGTTTCAAATTCATTCCCACAGTTTTAGCTCTCACCTCTCGGCAGACCATTCCAGTCCAAACTGCTCCTTTTGAGCTCCTGGCCCACAGAGTTGACAGCCTCCTGCACGTGTCCTCCAGGGTGACCCTCAGACACCTCCAGCTCAACTGGTTCTAAAGCAAAGCTCTTCTTTCCCCTCCCCCACAGCCCCACTCCTAAAACACAATTCAACCTTGAATTCTAGGAATAATGTCACCCCCCATCAGCTGTACATCATTTTTTATATTCCTCACCTCACTTTGTCCCTTCAACATATATGAACAGGTGGTACCAGGTACTGCCTGAGGAGATGGGGGACAGCAGTGAGCAAGTCACAATCCCTGCACCCACTTCAGTTTATAGTCTCATCTAATAAGTAACCAGAAAATCACTGATCAGTTGACAAGAAGTTGAGATGAGTGTAATCCCAGGGGCTGAGGGAACCCAGAAGAGGAGTATCAGGCCAGGCACAATGGATCATGTATGTAATCTCAGTGACTCAGGAGGCTGAGGCAGGAGGATTGCAAGTTTGAGACCAGCCTCAGCAACTTAATGAGACTCTTGTCTAAAAATACAAAATACAAAGGACTGGGGATGTAGCTTAGTGGTAGAGTATCCCTGAGTTCAATTCTCATTACCAAAAAAGGAAAGAGGAAAGGAAGGAAAGAAGGAAGGAGGGAAGCAACTAATCAAATCCTGTATGTGGTTCATTGAAGTCCTCTCACAGAGCTAAGAGTATGTACAAAGGTAAGAGAACGTTGAGCAATTGAGAAACTTGATCACATGACGCTGTGGATATAGAGAGGCGAAGCTACAAATTGGGGGATAGGGTCTTACCTGGTAGGAGATGAGCCTGCAGAAATCGCTAGGCACCTGAGCACCTAGGCCTTACTGGCAAATGGAGGGAATTTAGCCTGCATCCTAAGAATGCTAGGAGCCATTAGAACGTGTTAAGTGAGCAAGTGAAACTGTGCCATAAATATCCAAAAGATTGCCCAGTCTTCCTCACCTTGACATTCAAACTGCTTCATTAAGCCAGGTGCAGTGGCTCAGGAGGCTGAGGCAAGAGGATCTAAAGTTCAAGGGCAACTTCATCAACTTAGCGGGACTGTGTCTCAAAATTTAAAAATAAAAAAATAAATAAGGGCTGGGGATGTGGTTCAGTGGTTAAGCACCCCTGGATACAATCTCTGCTTAAAAAAAAAAATTCTAGTTCTTTCATGGCTGTCTCACCAACTTTATGAACTGAGAACTTTGTGCCAGTCTCCAGATGGTACTTCATCTTCAGGTCTTCAACCCTTTATGCCCTAAACCAGCCTCCAACCAAGAAAACCATGAAGGCAAAAAAATGTTTATATATATATATATAAATAATACGGGACCAGGAATTGAACCACATCCCCGACCCTTTTTATTTTTTATATTTAGAGACCAGGTCTCACTAAGTTGCTGAGGCTGGGTTTAACTTGCAATCCACCTACATCAGCCTCCCAGGTCACTGAGATTACAGATGAGCACCACCACACCCAGACATATATCTCCAATTTGTCATCTCACTTACCTACTGTCCTTCAAGTTCAGATAGTTCCCAACTTATGATGATTCAACTAATGCTTTTTTGGCTTTATGATGGTGCAAACCTGATACATATTTGGTAGAAACTGCACTTCAAATTGTGATCTTTTTCTGGGATGGTGGGATGCAATACAATACCCTTCATGATGCTGGGCAGGGCCAGTGAGCAGAAGCCTCTGCTCAGTCACATGATCACGAGAGGAAACAACTGATATTCTACAGTATGCTGTGTTGCTAAGCTACAATGTTCTGGAGGCACAGTGACTGCATATTTGACTTAGGATTCTTTTCCACTTACAGTGCGTTTACTGGGACCTGGCCATTGTAAGCCAAGGGGCACCTACACATCCGTACCTCCCAGCGGCTTTCAGGATAAAGATGTGAATCTGCCTGTCACCTTCTGTTTCTGCCCCTGCTCCGTCCCTCTGGCAACAGCTTGCTCATTGAGGCCCCAGGAATCTTCCTGAAGCCCAGATCAGGCCTGGCCTGTGCACTTCCTTGCAGGCTCTGAGCAGACCCTGGATGAACTGTGGTTTCTCCAGTCTCCAATCCCAGCAGCCCTTGGCTTTGCAAAATCTTCCTGGGCCAAGAGTCCTATCAAAGTGTGACCCTACTTCTCAGGCCTTCCTTGCTCTCCACACTTGGTAACCCAGCAGCATCAAATGGAATTTTTTAGTTGGTCATCTGGATTTGCTTAGCCAAGGTAAGGAAAGGAGGCTGGTGGAGGGATGTTCCTGGAAGAGAAAGCCTGCACTCCATGATCGATACCCAGTTCCATCTTGGCAAGAGGAAGGGGAACCAGTTCAGCTGGATCTGCTCCCGGGAAGTTGCTGTTTTAGATGGAAGGGTGACATTTGTCCCATGGTGAAGAAACCCACCTTCCCCCACGGCCCCCTATGCCTTCCTTTTCTTGGCCAGGGAGGCTGTGGGGACTTAGGCGCTGATCAGATTCAAGGGACACAGAGAGCTTCCCACACATCCCCCAAACAAGGGACAGCTGAGGGTTCCCTCCCCTTCTCCTTAATATCCACATGCAGAGCCCCTTTCCCTGTATCAACTTGGGGCCTCAGGGCTGCTTTCGGGAAGTGGGGTGCTTCTGTACAGCCTAGCCTGGGGGGAGGGGGAAGAGATGGCTTGATATGGATTTTTGTGGTTGGAGGTGATTAGAATCCCAGCTGTGTTCTCAGCCCCCTCGCCTCTTCTGCATCAGCACCCCTCCTCCTTCAAAGATGGGCAGGAGGAAGGAAGGGAGGGAAGAGGGAGGCACAGCTGGCCTCTCAGGGCTGGGAGGTACCCCATACACTCAGCAGCCAGACTTGCCAAAATGATCATCAAGCCCCAGAGCTTGATAGGGGGCAGACATTTAAGGCAAAAGCTATCCTAGGTGACTTGAACATATCTTCAGGGTCTATCCTTATAAAGTTTCCCCAAAGAGGAGATTCTCAATCCTGGCTTCACATTGGAATCACCTGGAGAGCTTATAAAAATGCCATTGCCTGGGCCCTAGGCCCAGAAACTCTGTTCTAATTTATCTTGGCTGGAGCCCAAATGTGGGTCCGTGTGCTTCAAAATCTCATTAGCAACTCAGGAGGCCTAGGCAGGAGGATCACAAGTTTGAGGCCAGCCTCAGCAATTTAGAGAGGCCCCATCCCAAAATAAAAATAAATAAATAAATAATAAAAAGAACTGGAGATGTAGCTCAGATGTACAGAAACCCTGGGTTCCATCCCTAATACCCCCGCCCCCTGAAATACTTTCCTTAAGGCCTTAATCATAGATAAACTTCCAATAAGGAGAGAAAGAAGAAAGGAAGGGGTAGGAAAAGGAAAGGAGAGCTGAGGAGGTGAGAGAAGGGGAGGTAGGGGAAGGGAGGCAGAGGAGGGAGGGGTCCTAGAGGCTTGAGGACCTTCAACAGGTAAGAGAGTGAGACAGTGGTCAGAGGGTTGGGGAGAAGAGCAAGTGTGTACTTGAGCCCCATCTTTTCCCTGGCTCTCCTGGGTTTCTCCTCCGAGCACAGAGACAGTTTGACTCAGTGATCTTCAAGATTCATCTTGTTCTGTGGGCACGGCGTCTAGTGACAGAAGAGAGGAGCAAAGCTCTCTGGGAGCCCAGAAAGTCCCCCAGATTCCAGGAATCCGAAGAGGCGTTGCAGCTCTGAAGAATAAGGAGGATTTGCACAGGCCCAGGAGGTGAGAAGGGGTGGAAGTGGGGGGGGGCGGTCAGGGCAGCACTGGGTGAACGAACATTCCAGGCCAAAGAATTGGAGTGAGGAAAAAACACAGAAGCAGGAAAACACCGGGAGTGTTTTGGAAATCCTGAGTAGTCAGTGTGTCGCAGCCAGGGCCTTGGATGCTGGGGGTGGGATGGGGGAAGTAGCGTGATGATACAGAAGATGAAAGGGACAATGGGTGTGGTCTGGTAGATTCGAAACCTGTGTCTGTCCCACAGCTGTGTGACCTGAGAGAAGTCACTGAACACAGCCTCATTTTCCTCATTGGTTCCAACACTCATTCTCCCCTCTGGGGAAGGGATGGAAGAAGAAAGAGCCATTTTTGGCTGGGTTTCTAGAAAGATCCTACACGTGGGGAATGACAGTAATCCCCAAGTGTGAGCCAAACGACCAAGGAGTCACTCACAGAGACTCTGGTCCCTTCCTTCATTCTATGTCAACTAGGCTTCCCAGTCAAGGGGACCGAGCCAAGAGAATCAAAACTCTGGACTAGAATGCAGACAAGCGTGGTAGAGGTCCCCAAAAGGCAATGGCCAGCCCCATCTGCCTCTCTCAGATAGCCGCAGAGGGAGGGACAGGCAGGAAGGGGCCTTGTATTTCCTGGCGTATACCTCAGCCACACCTTTGCCCAGCCAGCCCATTTTACAGATGAGAAAAGGGCCAAGTTGCCAGGAAGCAGCAGAACCAGGCCAGAACCAGGACTATCTGACTCCTAAACTCACACTTGCACCTGCCAGTCCAGCAACTGTGTCACTTGGCTCTGAGAATGCCCCATCTGTGACTGTGTGTCTGGACAGCCTCTGTTGGCTCCCTCTGCTCAAGATGGCCAATGGGTTCCCTTTCTGGCCCTCCCTCTTCTTCCCTTCATCTGCCCTGTTCTTCTCTGGCACGCACTCTCTACAGCCAGCCCTGAAGCCTGTGTCTGTCCTCTCCACTGGGACCCAGACAGATGATATTGGAATAATTGAAGTGTCCTTCTTATGACCTTGAGTTCTGGCAAGGCTGACTTCCCTTGTGGTGATTGGGGCTGATGACAGCTGAGTGGCACAAGGACACACACACACACACAGACACACATCGATGAGCCACGTCAGAGCAGGCATGGACAGGATCCCCCAGTTGCCTGCCAGGGCAGCTTCCCGCCCCCACAATGCAGACAGCTGGGAATACCCCTATCAAGTGACAGGGCTCCACCTCCATCCTACCTCCTCTTCCCAGCCAGGAACACGCCTGCCGACTGACGGGGCACAGTCATTTCCTACAGCTTCAGACACATCTCCACGTCACCCCTGCCAACAGATGGGACACAGCCACCTCTTCAAGACATAAACAACATGGGCAAGTTGCACATAGAATTGCAAGGGACACTCTGGGTCCCCAGGCTGCATATATAGATACCAGCCTCTTCAGGACTTGGGAACTGATGAACACCAGTGTCACTAGGCCCCTATTCCAGGTCCTCACTGTGTGACAAATAGAGCAGGAATGCAGGTATTGGAGCTGCCTGGATGTATCTGGGTAGTCTGGGGCCTTCCATGGCCCAGTACACACGTGCAGTTCAGGCTGCCTCTGGGGACAAGCATATGCACACGTACACATGTGCTCACACATGCACCCAGAGGCCTCCAGCTCGCATAGGTGTCTTTTTGTTATTATTGTTGTTGTTGTACCAGGGATTGAACCAGGAGTTGCTTACGTTCCAAATACAGGTCTGAACACATACCTAAACCAGGCACTGGGATAACAGATAGAAATCAGAAAACCATTCTCCATGGAGCTATTAAGCTAGAAGAGACCCCCAAAGAGACCCCCCCCAAAGGTGACAAGCTGGGGCTGAGGTTGTGGCTCAGCGGTAGAGAACTCGCATAGCATGTGCGAGGCGCCGGGTTTGATCCTCAGCACCACATAAAAATAAATAAATAAAAATAAACGTATTGTGTCCAACTACAACTAGAAATTAAATATTTAAAAAGGTGACAAGCTGTAAGACCTATTGTGTCTGGAAGGAGCAAGGTGATGTTCTGGCCCTCTGAGTCCTTGCCAAGACCATACCTGGGAGACTTTGTCCAGTGACAGGCCTCAACCCGTGAGGGACCACGGAGCAGGCTCTGTGAGAACGGTCTGAGCAGAAGGGACCATTTGGCTTGGAATAGAGTCAACTTGGGATTGAGCCATCTGAAGGGCTGTCACAGGGCACAGGCCATGTGTAGCCACAGGAGACAGAGCTAGTTTGAACCTGTTGGTGGAAGCCACAGGAAGACCACTTGGAATGACTGATCCCAGAATGCCAGTGGAAGGAAGGAGCCTCCCATCAATAGAGGTGAGCCAGCAGAGCTCAACTGACCCCTGGGTGGAGGCTGCAGCTAGATGACCTTGAAAGGTACTTTTGACCCTGAGATTCCATGACTCTGGCATTTGAATTCAACTTGTTCATGCTACAGATGAGGAAACTGAGGCCCAGAGAGAGGCAGGGAATGTTTGAGGTCTCACAAAGCGTTATTGGTCCTCTGAGAACTAGACTCAGGATTCCTCATGCTCCGTCTTGGATCCTCCCACTCCTTGGAAGTTTGGGCCAGAACAAACCTCCTGGCCAGGAGATCCAGAAGCTCCTCTCTTCCTTCGGCGTCCTGGGTGGTCTGACACCCTGTGGTCTTTCCCAGCCCCTGCCTGGACTCAGCTGATGGATGAGCTCCTTGTTGGACCGCCTCTGGCTCCGGCTCTGGCTCTACAGATGGACGCTCTCAGGCTGAAAGGAGATCCACATTTGACCCAGAGCCAGATGTGGAGCAAAGAGAAGTGGGAAAATGGGAGATCCAGGGACTTGAGGGGGGCTGCAGAGCCTGGGGGCTATGGCTGGGATCCATAGACCTGGTGAACCCCTCAAAAACTTGGCACATAGTAGGTGTTCAATAAATCACATGGAGACAAGGAGGAAAAAATCTTCCTCTGGAGCAGGGACATTGGGAATGCCAGTGAATGGAGCTAAGGGTCCCGCAGACTCTTAGCAGAAATCCTGAGGCCTGGGACATGGGTCTTTGGAATTATCCCTCATAAATTTAGAGCTTCCCTAGCCCTCATCCTGGACCCCACCACCACCCCAGCCTTTCTCCCTTGAGAAGAACTCCCCAGTCCAGCCTTTCCCCTGTGCCCTTGCTTGTGAAACCCGGATGACTCCTGTCCTACCCATCAGGGCAAGGCGACTTGCTAAAGTGCCAAGAGATTTCTGCAGAAGAGGGGCTTCTTGTTAGTAAGAATGCCGCAAAACAGAAGACTCCACCCGCAAACCAAGCCCTTCATGAGTCAGTAAAATTATCATAGGGGCTTAGGGGTTGGGAGAACAGAAAGGTCAAACCCCAGGTGACCTGGGACAAAACTGGAGTATGGACCTCCAGTCTCCCAGGGCACAGATATTTTCTCACCAGCCCTTTGCATGTTCTGGTGACAAACTACTTTCCACTTTTTCATGGGCCCTTTGCAATTACAAATGAGGCAACCATTATTACCTTCGTTTTAAGAAAAAGAACTAAAGGCAAGAGAGGCACAGCATCTTTCCAACTATCTTTCCTTAAAAATCAAGAATGTGGCGAGTTAATTGGGGGCAGGGGAGTTGGTAATAGAAATGGTGACTTAGGAAAGCAGACCTGATGATGGAGTTCCAGGCCCATTTCAAGGCTATGAGGGACATTTGTGAAGCAGTGAGTTCAAATCATCACTATGGATAGGCTGCCTAAGACCTACTGGAGCAATTAACGTGTGTGTGTGTGTGTGTGTGTGTGTGTGTGTTTGGGCTCTATGATTGGTAGGCCCAGAAAGGACTGATATTTTTGTTGTTTCATTGGGAGTTCTGGGGATAGAACCCTGAGCCTCATGCATGCCAGGCAAGTGCTCTACCACTGAACCACACCCTAGCCCAGGGATCATTACTTTTAACAAGCACGTCAGGAGAATCTGACATGTGGCCAGATTTAGAAATAACTGCTTGGGGTAGCCAGAGTCTTCCAGTCCAAAGGCAGGGCCAGTCCTGGGAAGAAATACCTCTGGAGGATACATATTTCCACAAATTTCAACCCTACTTCTGGTGATAACATGGGAGCAGGGGCTGTGTGGATATTGACTAGCTAAGCATTCATCACCACTTCCTCTTCCCTTTCAGACCCCAATCTGTTCATCCACTTCTGAGCAACCTGCATGTGGGAGGCTGCACTATGGGGGCTTGATCTTGGTTAGTCTCAGCCAGTGGTTCATCCCCCTGGCTGCATATTTCACTCACTTGCAAAGGTTTTTTAAAATAGTAGTAATTGGGCCTTACTTCCAGAGATTAAATTGGTCCAGGAGAGCAGTCTGAGCACTGGTATTTTTTTTAAAAGCACACCAGGAAATTTTAATGGGTAGCCAGGATTGAGAGTACTGATCTCAGTCAGCCACGATAATTTTAACTTCTTTGCCACGTGGTTGGCTTCAGTTTGGCATGTGACAATTCTGTACAGTGAGAAGCATTAACAGAAAGCTGCTGGAATGTACTGGGCAAGGTCACTTTGTTCTGAAAAAGTGACCCAAAGCAAAGCCATGACTTCTTCCTGTCTTGGGGTCTTATTGAATGAGAGTGCCATCCTGGGAGCTGATTAGCCACCTTATGACTATGAGGAGACAGGCTTGAGGACAGAAGTCAAGAACAGAACGATGGAGGGAACTGGCCTCCTGGATTCTGAACAAACCAACTATTGAAACACCCTTATGGAGGACTTCTTCTGTGGGATAATGAATGAGCTTATTATGTAAGCCTTTTATTTTATTTTATTTACTTGAGGCCAAATGCTCTTCCCATTTGATGGGAGAGGAAAACAAAGCTCAGGGAGGTTAAGTTACAAAAAAAAAGATCATAGAACTAGTTAGTAGCTTGAGTTGAGATGAAGGTTATACCCTTTTCCACAAACCAAGCGCACGCGCACAGACACACACACACACACACACACACACACACACACTCCCTCAAACCCTAGGTGGTATAGCATAGTAGAAAAAAACATTGAGCTTTGAGGAGAGGTCTGAGGTGGAGAGGTGGGGGTATGGGGATAAAGGCCACTTAGCGGTGATTATCAGGTCAAGCATCCTGTGGGTGTCCCCTGCCTCCCAGCAGGGGAGTGGCAGCTGGTGCCTGCTCTGACTCCATCAGCCATTAATTAAAACTTGACAAGAAGATTAATACACAGGGGACAATTTTAATTAGAGACTCCTGGAACGTTAGTGCTGGCACGGCCTAAAGAGACCATGTCTTCCAGACTCCTTATTGTATAGATGGGGAAACTGAGGCAGGCACAGGGAGTAACTGGCCTAAGTTTCTTCAAGGAGTCTGGGGCTCAGAGGTCAAGGTGTCCCATGTGATTTCCTGGTCAAAACTCTTCCTCTGCCCTAGTATCACATACATATGGGATAGCTTTAATTAACTTATTATACCATTCAACTTGTCACTGATTCCCAGGGCCTCAGCAAAGGCCTACAACTTGAGATCCCTTTTGTACACACTCTGCTTGGCTCCAGGAGGCTAATGGGATAAGGGTAAATTGAGGAGCCCAGGGAAGCTGAGTTTGGTCACCTACCAGGGTTCAGGTCAGTTAGGGTGCTGAGCTGGGGGGACAGTCAGCCTGAGGACATGGCCTGGGCCTTTTTCACGAGAGGGGGTGGAAATGTCACTCATCCATTATCCCAGCCCCTCAATTTGCAAAGTGCTGTCTGAAATCTTAACTGAGATCCACACTCCCCACCAAAGAGAGGGGTTTATTCCTTTTCAAAATGTTTCTATTTTTCTTTCAATGAAACACATTCTTTGTAAGAACGTCCACAGAACGCCTCAGTGCATAAGCCAAAATTCACTTCTCTTCATCCACTCTACCAATACCCAGCAATAGCCACTGGGAAGAGTTTCTTGTCAAACCTAGACTTCTCTTTCCCCACACCTTTACGTCTGTTGCATGTCCCCTATTGTCACATGGGGACATTGTCGCATCCCTGGTGCCTCACTTTGGTGGGAGCACCAGGAAATAGTGGGTAGCAGGAGGGAGGAGGTCTACATTGGGATCCTCCCTTCCCTATGCCCTCCTAGGCGACTGTCCTCAGTCTCAGTTGGCTGTCCAGTCAAAGCCCCGAGCTGGTCCACAAAGTGCCTAGTGCCGACTGGAAAAGCATGTCTCTCTAGGCACATCATTTAGCAGAGGGTCCCTATTCTTGAGGGTGGATGCTCCTTTCCTCTAGGGCAGTGTGAGGAACACCAGGGATCTTGCCTTCATGGCCACAAGGTCTCCATCTCTGCCCTGTATGTCCACCGCCATTGTCACTGCCTTGAACCAGACTTCCTCCCAGAGACTGCAGCAGCCCCAGTCTTCCCACCAGCATTCCTGCTTCTCATTTGTCCCTCCAAGGCCCCCTGCTCCCTGTAGCCAGATGGATTGATGTCACACGCAAAGTAGATTATGTCCCTCCTAGGCTAAGCCCCTCAATCACTTCCTCTTGCCTCCAGTCAAGGGCACGCTCCTTGAGGATGGCACTTAAGGATCTTTACCTATTAGCAGAAATGTGACTGGACTAGGCCCAGGGCCTGTGCGCAGCAGGCTCCCTCGTGTGTGTGAATCCTGCTTCTACCACTTGCTGGCTGTGTGGCCTCTGGCAATCCAGAGAACCTGGCTGCCTCTCAGCTTCCTTATCTGGAAAATGGGCATGATGATAATAACAGCATCTGCTTCGCTGCATTACACAGAATAGGAAATCAGGGAATTTGGGTCAAGAGCTTAGAACAGTACCTATGAGATGAGGCCCTGGTGGCACATGAGCACTTGAAGATCAGTGTCCCAAAGGGCCCTCCACCTGAGACCTGAGCCCAGCTCCAGGCAAGTGGGGAACGGGAGCCACAGGTGACAGAGACAGGGACAGAGGTCACTGTGAGACCGCTCACCCTGGACTCACTTCCAGGAGCTGAAAGGAAGATCTGACTGTGGCCAGTCACTTCCTGGGATTAGTCCTCTGAAGGGGACAGAGCTATAAGAACAGGCCTCCAAGGGCCCTTTAGCTCCTGCCCTAGGGCCTGGGAGAGAATGAGGCCAGAAAACTTAGGGGATCCACAGAAGCTCCTGAGCCTCAGGTCTCTCATCCACAAAATGAAGGTCTCAATGACATCACAGAGTGACTCTGGAACTTAAGGGAATAACTCACGGAAACACCACCACAATGCCTGGAATATAGTAGGTACTCAATAAACCCCTGGGGTAGGAAGAAAAGGGAAGACTGTGGACACTCAGTCCAGAGTGAAGCATGAAATGCTCTGGGCCACCTGTAGCCTAGGGGGTAGGTGACAAGACAAAGCACTTCCCAGACACTTTAGGAGTGCTGCTGGCTTTCTGTATGAGCCACGTGGGCAAGGTGGGGTGGAGAGAATATAGCAGTCCCCAATGCACAGGAGACATAGGGAGAGGGCAGCTGGGCTTTTCACTCGCTGCTCCTCAATGTCCGTATCTGGAAAGTGGGGATCATCTTGGCAGCTGCACAGGCCTATTGTAAAGCTGAACAAAGCTATTGAGTGGGAAAGTCCACCATAGTGAATGTGGACAGTTACTGGTTCCTCATCAGCCAGAGAAGCCATTTAGAGTCATGATTCACAGTGCTGCCTTTGGAGTCTGGTTGAAGTAGGTACAATTGTGGTTTCCACTTCCTCAACCAGCACACCTAGGCAAATCACTCAACACCTGTTAGTGATAGTTTCTTTGTCTCTAGAATAGCAATAATAATTATACCCATTTTACAGGATTTGGGAGAAAATTCCCCAATGAAACCACTTCAGTGAAACTTCTAGCCCATGTAAATAGTTACTGTGCAGCTATTGGCTTTTTTTCCATTCTGTGGATGGAACCAAGGGCCTCATACATGCTAGACAAGCACTGTACCACCACAGTCTCACTGCCTTGCCCAGGTCAGTCTTGAAGTTAGGATCCTTCTGCCTCAGTCTTCTGAGTAGCTGGGATTACAGGTATGCACCACTGTGCCTGGCCTAATATATAGTATTTTTTAAGATAACATTATTCTTTAAGGAGAGAGCCTGTGTCCTAAACCTATAGGCAGGTAGAGTCACATGCCTGTAATCCCAGCATCTCAGGAGGCTGAGACAGGAGGATCACAAGTTTGAGGCCAGTCTCATCAATTTATCAAGGCCCTACAGTGAGACCCTATCTCAAAATAAAAAAAATAAAAAGGGATGGGGATGTAGCTCAGTGGTGGAGCATCCCTGGATTAGCCCCCACTGGCAATAAATAAATAAGTAAATAAATAGATAAATAATTCCTTCTCTTGATGCTGCTAATTAAGCCAGATAATACATCCAAGTAACACTCAAGAAATCTTCCGTAGCCAAAAAAATTCCTTAGCTCTCAGCAACGTTATGGTATTATGGACTATGAACTCTGGAAGAACTGTTCAGGATTGTTTACTCCAATCACCTCATTGTACAGTTGGCCACACTAAGACTCAGAGGGCAGAACAGATAATCCCCAAAGCTCATGAAGGCCATGGCTAGACCTAGGACCAAGGCCTCCTGACAGGAAACCAGTATCCCAAGTTTACTAAGGTAGTTCCTTACTTGGAGTTGCTTATAAGTGGAAGGGATTCATCCCCAGGCAGGGGACACCTGCTATGGCTTCCCCAGAATCTCAACAGCTTAGAGCCTACTCCCTATGCTCTGCTGGCCTTGCCCCAGGCCACACCTAGCTGGCTGCCTAGGCTGGCCTCAGCCTGCCCCCCCCCACTCCAGGCTCCTCAGCAGCCTAGGCCGGGTGGTCTGTAATTGCTTCCTGTGCTCACAGGCTCTGTTTGTTTGCTCTGTAGCTGCTTCCTCACACCCCAGCTCACCGGAGGCACTGACCAACAGCGTGGGACTCCAGGGGCCCAGCCCCCAGCCTGCTCTCAGATGTTGGGCCAGCCCTCCCCAGACCCACCACCTGGAGCCCAGGAACCCAGCAAGACCCTGGAGACACCCCCCCTCAGCACTCCCCCCAGTTTCCGCCTCCCACCCTCACCCCCCTCCCCAGCAGCTGGTCCTGCCCCCAGCTGGGGGAGAAGCCAAAAAATCAACAGGTGGCAGTCCACAGTGAAGCCCTGGTAGGCCTCGGGCTGAAGGGGACCCAGGCCCCCCTTCTCCCAGGCCACCCCCATTCCCAGCCGCAGCCCAGGGGAACGTGGGCAGTGGGTCCAGATGACAGTGCCTCATGTCAGGACTTTGAAACTGCTGAGGTTGGAATGTGTGGGGAGGAGGGAGGTTACTAAGTTTGTCCCTGAAGGTCTCTGAGCCTAGGATAAAAAGTCCAATGCAGACCAACAACAGACCTTGACTTCAAACCGGCCACTTTCCACATGACGTTAGAGCCAGTTTTTTTACATGGTCTCTTCTGTCAAATAGGGCCTGCCAACTGTGATCCGTGGCCCAGGGCTGTGTGGAGGTGGAAACGAGCTGTCTGTGGGTGCACACTGCCTGGTGGGCAGGGTGGGCAGGTAGTTGGGCGACTCACTCATCCTAGGTTACTGGGGCCTGAGGGGTTTCTTGGGAAATGGGAGTTTCAGATCTCCAATCTGGACAGTCTCTGGCAAACTGAGACAAGCTGGTCATGCAAATAGTAGGTTCCACTGTATGTCTCTGAAGACTCTCTCCCACCCCACATAACTCCTACGGTGTTTTGGGGTGTAGAAGACTCCCCCCGCAAATCTTCCTGATTCTTCTTCAGGAAACTTTCTGCCCTTATGTCATTTGGTTCTTCCTCTCCATCCTCTTCCTCTGCATTTGCGTCCACAGGTGTTCCTGCCATTCCAGGCCTTGTCCCTTCAGTCCCTCTGCCACAGGACCCATCGTCTCTCCTCTGAGTTCCCTATACCCCATCTTACCCTGTGTCCCTGCCACACACCCACACATTGACCATTGCTTTTCCACTCTGTCTAGGCACATGGACTCAACCCCATTACACACACACACACACACACACACACATACACACACACCCTGTTTACCTGAACCTCAGCAGGAAGGATTTCAGTTTGGCTTAGGCACCTGCTAACCCACAGTAGGATCAGGCCTCAGAAATAGGTGAGAGGGGAAGTCAACACACTTTTCCTCCTCAGGAGCAGAGCCTTTCAATCTAGGATAGTTGTGAAGAGCAGGGTGTCATCTAGGAGAGGAGGGTCAGCTGCCATGAGTTCTTCGTAGCCCATGGTTTGCTTCAGGGGCCCCTGGGTGGTTTCCTTTCCCCAGAGCCCCTGCTATTGAGGCCTAGGCAGGCCAGGCCAGGGGAAACACACCCCTGGATTCCATCCCATTGGTGTTGGACTGGAGGTGCTGGCAGGAGTGTGTGCACTGTATCTATTTTGGGGGGCATCAGTGGTGAGGAAGCAATGGTAGGGAGCCGCCTCTTGGAGGCTGTTCCTTTTCTTCAGCTGGGGACATACCCTGAGCTGGCTGGGGCAAGGGACACAGGCATGGAAAGGACACTGCCCTCTCCTTGGGGCCCCTGGCCGCTGGTTCACACTGCCCCTCCTCAGCCCCAGAGGAAAGCTCCGTCAGCAGAATTCCTCCTATCCTGCTGCTGGGGCCATGTTTATCCAGCACAGCAAACCTCCCAGAAGCCCTCCTTGTGGTGGCCTCAGGAACACAGACTGAGGGAGGGCCAGAGAGCTGGAGTGAGAAAGAGACTGGTGACTCAGAGGCCCACAGTGCAGGAGACCTGAGGGACAGCAGAGCTGGAGAGACACGGTACAGCTCAGAGATGGAGAGCAAGAGACAGACGCCGGGCAGGCACCCCTGTGGATCAGCAAGATGGCGCTGCAGTAGACAGACCCAGCAAGCAGGCAGGACCCTGAAGAAGAGCAAGGACCCATGTAAGAGAGGACGACCAAATCAAGACAGAAAGAGGCAGAAAGCAAGCCTGGCTGAGAGAGAAGGAGGAGCAGCACAGAAACAGGACTGGGGTGGTCACAGGAAAGAAGGGGCCAAGGAAGTCAGAGGCAGCAAGAGAGGCCTGGGTGGCCAGGATGGGTGGCTGCAGTGCCCGTTTGGCTCACAGACACAGGGCCGGCCCAGCTGGGCCAGACAGGGCTGTTTGCAGAAGGAAGCCCCAGCTCTGTGGTCAGGGCGCCCCAGGCCTGGCGGCAGCGCCCCCTGCACTTAATGATATTCTTGTTCCAAGCTGCGGGAGATGAGGCCGGGCTGTGGAGGCCCCGCAGCGCCTCTGCTCCCACTTGAAGGGGGCCTGGGCCTGGGCTGGGGCCCGGGCGGCTGAGGGGGCTATGCAGGAAGGCAGCCAGACAAAGCCTGGCCGCAGGGGCTGCCGGTCCTCCAGAGCAGGGGGGGGATGGTGGTGGCAGAGGGGCCTTGTAGCCTCTGGCCAAGCTCTGGGGAGAAAGGTGAAGGGAGAATGTTGTCCCTCACCCTGGGGGAATCTCCAGTGAGGGCCCTCCTTTCTCTGTGGGCCTTGATTTCCCCATTCGCCCCAGGAAGAGCAAACTCAGGCCGGTGAAGGCCACAGAGAAACTGAGAGTATGTGCCCTGGCTCAGAGGACAGCTGCCACTCAGCCCCAGCTGTCTATGGCCTTGTGAGTGTGAGCCCAGGATCACTAGATTGTCAGAGGTTTTTTTCGAAGTTATAAATCTGGATTTTTATGTAGAAAACTCCTGAATTTTCAATGATGGCCAATCATTTGTTCTTGATGTAGGCATGATGGGAGCCAAAGGAAACACTCAGAAGGTTTTAAGTGGCCCGTAAGGTGCCTGTTTATGGCCGTCTCTGGGGCCCACCTCAGCTCTGACCGTTGGCACATGGATAGCTCCACCACCATCCTGAGCAGAATCCAAACCTTGCCCAATGTCATGCCCTTGGAGAACTGGTAGAATGTTCCACCAGGAGGAAGCCACCTGGCACCTGCACTGCATGGGTGGCGACACATGGTCCAAGATGCCGGCCCCTTGATGACCCGTTTACTGGCCAGGGATCTTGCTCTCTCTTTTACTTCCAAAGCCCCCGCCTCCTCCTATCTCTGTTCTTCAAAGCTTTGGGGACACCCTCTGCCTGAGCCTGATCCAAAGGCCTGGTCCAGCCCACACATGGCCAGAGCTGGCCTGGACCCACAACCACTGAGAGTCCTGTCCTTCCTTCCTCTGGCACTTGAGTTCCCAGGCCAGCACTCTGGCAGGGCCTGGTGCAGAAGGGGAGGGACGGGAGAAAGGGGACAGTGTGTGCTGGTGTGTGCTGAGAGGGGCCTTCCTCAGGCCTCGTCCACCCCACCCCTTCCCACTATATAGCCCACGCCGCCAGCCGAGCATGACAAGGGTTAATTGGAATCGTGGAATCATAGGACTGGAACGGACCTTGGAGGTCATCTGTCAGGGGTAGAGGAGTGATTTTAATGACCCAATTCAGCTGCACTGGAAGCACCTCTCGCCCCCACCCCCAGTCTGGGTGGAGGAAGAGGTGAGGCCAGCAAGGACCGCGAGGCTGGGAGCCCCTGAAGGGTACAGCCTGGCCACACGGGTCCCCTCCTTGACAGTGCCCACCCTACTCCCAGTAGTGCCAAGCGTTGGGAGGAACACACAGCCCTTGGCTGAATCATTGACTAACAGGCAGGACTAATGGTAGCAGGAGAGACTGTTGAGTGACAGCATGCTGAACCAGGAGCCAATGCCGAGGACTGTAGGCTTAGCATTGTTCAAAGTCACTAAGCTAAGGAGAGGCGCCCACTCTAGCAGACTCTGCTCTTCATTTTTTTAAACTTTTATTTTTAGTTGTAGATGGACACAATCCCTTTATTTTATTTATTTTTATGTGGTCCTGAAGATCGAACTCACTGCGTCACACATGCTAGGCAAGTGCTTTACCACCTAGTGACAGCCCCAGTCTGACTCTTGAGTTTCTATAAGCTTCCTAGTCCAGCCTATGCTTCTCAGCCTTCTCAGTTCCATTCACAGCGTGGACTTAAACAAGAAGACTCCCTCTGACAGTTCTGTGGGCAGAATGAGGAGAAAAAAAAAAATGAGCTGGTTGCAGCAAGAAGGCTTCATGTCAGACATCAAGAAGGACTTCCAGAATGTGGGACTCCCCACAGAGGCAGCCAGCCAAGGGCATTCTGCAGTCTCCTGGACTGAAGAGCTGGAAGCCCCATGGATGGGGAAGTAACATCAGAGCTAGGCACGGAGAGGCTGGGGTGACATTTCTCTGTTGGTTCCCAAGATGGTGGGAATAGCAATCCACCTAATTTCCAATTTACTAGTCTGGAGATAATGGAACCCAGGAATGTTCCCAGCCCAAGGTGGAAGTTGCTGATTGGAGGTGGAGGCCCATGGTCACTACTGCTTTTTTTTTCTTCCCCCAAAACCACTCAACGGGTACAATCCAACCGAGGCAGACAGAGCCAGGCTCACCCTCTGTCTCTACTCCAGAGAAGCCCCTGAATCAATGCGGACTTGTTGGCTCAAGGCCCCATAGTGGGTAGGGGCTGGGCTGGAAGACAGAGAAGAAACTGGTAGGAGGGGGATGTCGCAGGAGCCACATGTCTCCATCCCAAGACAGGGGGAAGTGAGAAAGACACGGACGTCTCTTGGGAACTCTCAATATCACTTTAAAGGGTGTTCATAGTTACCTTGTTCTCCACTTTAAAAGTCCTGAGGGTTTAATAACACTTTTAAGTGGCATCTTCTACGGGGAAGTTCCCATTGGCTACAGGCCCAGCCTGTGTCATTTCCATTCCAGCCCTTTTCCCATAGCCAAGCAGTATGTGTACCCCAGTCCAGGAATCAAAGCTCGATGGCAACTGGAAGTTCCTCTTATTATCCATCCTTTATCTTTACTGCTGTAGTACCCCACTCTCTTTCCTTCTGGCCTATCCCAAAATGGAAATGAAGTCCTCTTTGGTCCCTGAAATGAACAAAGCTCAGATTAGCAAATGAGCCTGCTGTTCAGGAGGTAATCCCGGCACCCTGCCACCCCTCATTCCCCACCACTTCCATCCCCAGTGTGTCTGTTCTGGGAACTGGCCTAGGCTGTGTGGATTGAAGAGAGGCCTGGGAGGAGGCAGATGGAGTGGGCCCGAGCACCTCAGGAGGAGGGGAAAGAAGTATGGAGAGGTGGGACTGGGGGGCCTTTGGGCCAAGTCAGATAATAAACATAAACCCCCTGCTGATGGAGCTCAGAGCATCGATCTTTAATCACTTGGGGACTTGCACATCTGCTAATGAATTTCTCTCTATTCCCAGAAGGTCCCTCCAGAGCCACACCCCTCTGGGCAGGAGGCCGAGCTGGCAGTTTCGGGGCTGGGGGCAGCTCTCTGCATCTTCCCAGCCTGTTCCTCCTACTCCCCTTTCCCCCGTGCAGCTTTCTGGGTCTTCCCGCTTAGTAGGGGCGGTGGAGGTGGGGGAAGGCTTGGGGACAGCTGTGTGCTCCAGGTGCCCTTACACAAAGAGTGTCCAACCCCTGTAGGCTTTGGGTCATTCATCTATAAAAGGGGACCGTCACACCTGCCTCAGGGGTTTGAGGATGAAAGGGAAACATAGAAGAGAAGCACCTGACCTAAAACCTGGCACATACTAGGTGCTCACTTTGTCCAATTTAGTCTCCTTCTCTGCCTGGAATATTACCCAGAGAAAGGGGCCCAGACACTCTTGGGCCTCAAGAAGGAGTGATGAAAAATGGTCCCCTAGGGCGAGAGGTGTGGTTCAGTGGTAGAACACTTGCCCCACGTACTCAGAAGTCCTAGGTTCGATGCCCAGAGGGGGCGGGGAGGGAAAGCGATTGAATGAACTTGATGAGAAATGAAAAGCCTCCTGCTGGCACTGTTCACGTCATCAATTCCCAGCACCACCTGCGGGGACTGCAGGAGTCCACTGGCCCCAGAGGTGGTGGCCCTGTGGACTGACATGTCCCGCCTTAGTGTACCTTATGGCCTAAAGACAAAGGGCAGTTCCCCAGGCACAGTACCAGACTGCAGGGGGAGCCATGCCAGTGTCTCCACATAGCCACAGCTGTCAAGGCCCTGGCCATGGCGCTGCCTGCGCCCTCCCCGCCCCCTGCCTGCTGGCCGGCCACCCGTGGTCCACGCAGACTCTTGCAATGGATGCGGAGATGCAGGGACTCGAGGGAGACGCTAAAGAAAGTGGAAGAGTTTTTCTCAGAGAGCTGGCAGGTCAGCAGGAGGGGGACCCAAGGGGATCAATTAGAGGGCACAGTGCGCCTAGGAAGGATACCCAAAGAGGCTAATCAGTGCTGCCTTGCGGGACATGGACTCAAAGCCATAGCTCTACGTTTCTGTGCAGGACAGGCTATTTGATAATGATGCTGGAGTGGGGTTCCCTGCATAGGATTCAAGTTATGCAGTGACTACAACTTGTTTTCAAACCTATGGCTTAGAATCTTCCTCTGGTTCCTTTCTGTGGGGACATGCTAAGGTTGTATGATCATAGAGCCTTGCAAGGAAGTTCATCCTCTTATCTGACCTATATCCCATGTACCTTTTAGTTCTACTTGTAATCTCCAGAGAAGCTAGAGCAGTACTCACCTTTGCGTCCTACCTGATGACATGGAAGTGATGGTCAATGTATACTGATCCTTTCTCCTCTCCTGGCCTCAGTGTCTCTAACTGTACAATGGGAAGAATTAGATTCGACATATTCCAAGCACTCTCCCATGTTGAAGTTCTTCTTGCAAGCCACAGGAGGGCCAGTTTCAAAGACTGACCTTGGCCCAGTTACAACAGAAAGATCTTCAGAGAAGTGAGCTCAAAGGTGATGACCCTGTTGCCTGGAAGTACTGTGATGGTTGTCTGCAGCTGTGTGGCTACCGACTAGCTGTGTGACCTTAGGGAAGTGTTTTGCCCTCTCTGAGCTCAGTTTTGTCAGCTATAACATGGGAGCAGAGCTGGCAGTAATCCCTTACGAGATGTTGCCTCTATCATTATAAAGCTAAATTCAGCAACTGGTTCTGAAATGGGGTGAGGCCAACTCAGTTCTGCTCGATCCCAGCCTCAGGGGCCCTGGCCTCCTCCTTTCCTGTAACTCTCCCAACAGGTGCCAAAATCCAATGCTTGCATTCCCCCGGGTGTTGATGGATGGAACCCAGACCCACAGCATGGCTCTCTAGAGCAGTGTAGCTCAGCCTAGCCCTTCTCTGGCCAGAGGCCCCACCACGTCACAGCTGGATAACAGCCTAGATGAGCCTCTACCCCAGGGACACGGGCTGCTGGAGGCAAGGTTGACCCACAAGGAGAAGGAGGAGCTGGTGGGTCCTGCATGCCTCACACCTACCATCTCTGCCCACTGGCTCTCTCCCATCAATGGACTGATGTCTTCCAGTTCTGGAACCCGGGGACTCCAGGATCATGGTGCTGACAGACCCAGTGTGCTGAGAACCTGCCTCCTGGTCTGGAGATGGCCTTCTTATTGTATCCTTGCATGGCCGATGTTAGAGAGAGGAAGCAAGCTCCTTAGTGTGGTGTCTCTTCTTATGAGGGTGACAATGTCATCATGAGGGCCTCACCTCCAAATACTATCACATTGGAGGTGAAGGTTTCAACACACGGATTGGGGAGACAGGCAGAAACACCCTGTGCACAGCACCTGCCTCCCTCCTGCCTCTGTTCATGGAGATCTCGAGAAAACCAGGCCTCAAAGACCGCATCCATTACAAGAGCAGGAGTGAAGAAAATGAGGCGAGAGAGCTGTGGGCACTGGCCAGGCCGTGCCATTCCCACAGTGAGAACAGCTGACTTCCACAGGGCCTCCCTGTGGGTGAGGTTGTGGCATGCACTAGCTAAAGCAAGGCCACACACAAGGGCCAGGAACTGGAGGGCACCATTGTCTCTATCTTATAGATGGGGAAACCAGGGATCCCAGGCAAACTGACTGGCCCACAGCCAGGCAGCCTGCAAGTGGCAAAATCTGGACTTGAACCTCGGATTGTCTGCCACCAAGGTTGATCCTCCCAGCTTGAGTGCTACAGAGACTGCCTTGGATTGATTCCCACCTCTACCCCTGGCAGCCTGACACCACTGCCCCTGTGCCAGAACTGACAGAGGTGTCACAGGGCTTCTAGGCTCTCAAAGTTCACATCCCTGCCTTCAGGGTGAAGGAAGAGGCAAAGAAAAAAAAATGTGTTGTTTTTTTTTTTTTTCCGGTACTGGGAATCAAACCCAGGAGTACTCAGCCACTGAGCCACATCCCCAGCCCTTTTTAAATCTTATTTAGAGACAGGGTCTCACTAGGTTGCTTATAGCCTCACTAAGTTGCTGAGGCTGGCTTCAAACCTGCAATCCTCCTGCCTCAGCCTCCTGAGCCGCTGGGATTACAAGTGTGCACACTGTGTCCAGCAGCATTTTTGTTCTTTAGTTTTCAATTTTTTGTCCTGTGTATGTCTGATCTTAGAACCAGGATTTTAGTTTCAAAAAATGAATTGGGAAATGTTCTTTCCTCTTCTATTTCCTGGAAAGGGTTGTATAGAACCAGTATTAGTTTTTTGTTTTGTTTTGTTTTTTGGTACCCAGGGGTGCTTAAGCACTAAGCCATACACAGCTCCAGCTTTTCAAAATATTTTGTTTAGACACAGAGTCTCTCTAAGGTGCTGAGGCTGGTCTCAAACTTGCAGTCCTCCTGCCTCAGCCTCCTGAGCTGCTGCAGGGATTACCAGCATGCACCACTGCGCCTGGCCACGGAGCAAAGAATATGTGGAGAAATGTTTGTGGTGGATGGCATATGGGAACATCAGGGTACAAAAGGGGGTGTCCAAAAGAAAAGAAACGAATGGCCTGCAGGTCTATGGGAAGGGAGACATCATTGAAAACCACCATCAGATACCACCCTGCCCCTGTTCCGAGGGCCACCATCAAAATGAGCAAAAGATGGCCAGCGCTGGGGAGGGCGGGGAGAAAAGGGAGGGCTCGTGAGCTGTGGCTGGGAGCCTCCAAGGATGCAGTCACCCAGAAACAGCATGGAGGTTCCATGAACAAAAATACAATGACCAGGTGATCCAGCAAGCCTGCTTCTGGAGATTTCTCCAAACACACTGAAACCCTAGATGTGGAAACAGACTCTCTCTCTCTCTCCCTGTTTCCCTCATTCTCTCCTTCCTTCTCTCTCTCTCTCTCTCTCTCTCTCTCTCTCTCTCTCTCTCTCTCTCTCTCATACACACATTCACAATGCAACATTATATTATTCAACTTTAAAATAGATGGAAATCCTGTCACATGCTCCAACATGGGTGAACCTTGAGGACATAGTGTCACAAGCCACACACAGTACAAAACCTGCAGGATCCCACTCACATGAGGAATGTGAAATAGTCAAATTCATAGAATTAGAGAATGGATGGCTGCAGGGACTGGCAGAGAGGGAGAATGCAGGACTGCTGTGCAATGGGTATAGAGTTTCAGTCCTGCAAGATGGAAGATTTTAGCCAGGCGCAGTGGCACATGCCTGTCATCCCAGCAGCTCTAGAGGCTGAGGCAGGAGGATCACAAGTTCCAAGCCAGCCTCAGCAAAAGCAAGGCACTAAGCAACTCAGTGAGACCCTGTCTCTAAATAAAACACAAAATAGGGCTGGGGATGTGGCTCAGTGGTTTAGTACCCCTGGGTTCCATCCCCAGTACCAAAAAAGTTAAGCTGGGTGCATTGCCACATGCCAGTTATTGCAGCTACTCCAGAGGCAGGAGGAGCACAAATCCAAGGCCAATATGGGCAACTTGGCACAGTCCTGTCTCAACATGAAAAGGTCTGGGGATGTAGCTCAATGGTAGTGCACTCTTGAGTACCCAGACTAATAAAAAGAAAAAAAAGTTACCAATGGCTTTCCCTGGTTAGTAGGACTTTGGATTCTATTTTCTTGTGTGTGGTTTTGTAATCTCTATAGAAAATGTGCATTACTTTTATCATTTCCTCTGTCCCTGAAAAAAAATGAAGAAATAAAATAAAGCAACCAACCAAAAAAATTGGCAGATTTGGAGCGACCCAAGCAGAGGTTCTGTCCTGGCTGTCACTCTCACTGGCTGTGCGACTGTGCACAAATCACCCTGGGCCCTGAGACGCCATGTCAGCACCTCTGTGCTGGGCATTGCACTATCACATGTCTTGGTCTTTGCTGCAGAACCAACTTTTCTTTTGGATCCTCAAGGGAGATGGAGAACCAAGGGGAAGGAACCTGCACCCTTCTAGAAACAAAGCCTCCGGGGGACAATGACGAGAGTGGGGCTGGGATCTCTCTGTGGCCTCCGTTTGTGAACCTGGAAAGTAAGAGTGTTGGATCCTCTGTCCTGGGTCAGGAGCACTCAGGGACAGCTGCTGGGGTATCCTCTAGGCCTCCTTGGCAGCAGGACAACAGGGCTGGGGTTTAGCTGTCGGCTTCTCCCACCTGGCCCACTCTGCCAATCACCACCAACTCTACCCATCTTCCCTGATCCTGTTGACTGACGTCAGTATGGCTAGGACAAGTGGTCAATCAGGGGGTGAAACTGTGCCCCACAGAAGCTAAGCCCTAAGCCTAGATGAAGCCTCGGCTTGTCCAGAGGGGCAGCAGGTTCACTGGCAGCAGATCCCAACCCCTTTCCAGCAACCTTGAAAAAGCTTGCAGGCAGAACCAGGCACTCTGACTCAAGCTTGTAATCAGGCACTCAGGAGGCTAAGGCAGGAGGATCACAAGTTTGAGGCCAGCCTCAGCATTTTAGTGCAACCCTTAGCAACTTACTGACATCCTGTCTCAAAAAAAAAAAAAAAGAATTAAGGATGTAGTCTGGTGGTAAAGCACCCATGAGTTCAATCTCCATTGCCCTACTCCCTGCAAAAAGCCTGCAAGCAGAGGGGTAGGGACCTCTGCAATTGACCCTGCAGAGTCCCCTACCTGTGCCAAGGTCCACCCTCCTCCACTTTCCACCTGTTTTCCTTCCAGCACCCTCTCCGTCTTTCACTGCAGTGGTGGGATGCAACCACATGTCCCAGGGGCTTCTCTTGACCGGGGAGTCAGACATTTTGGAGTGTTCAACATGCCACATCTAACTCCTTACACCAACTGGCCCCGCCCTGCGCAGCCCAGCCTGCTTCCCAGAATCCGTGCTCCTGGCCTGCACCGAGAGGCAGGCCAAAGGAATCATCATCCTGACTTTCTAACTTTGTTGTCTTTTTGTTTTGTCTTGTCTTTTGTAAGAAATGGAACCCAGGGACACTTTGCCACTAAGCTACATCCCCTGCCCTTTTATTTTCTTATTTTGACACAGGCTGGAAGCTGGACTCAAACTCTTGATCCTCCTGCCTCAACCTCCCAAGTCACTGGGATTACAGGTGAGCACAGCTGTGCTGAGCTCAGCCTTTGGTTTATGGGAACATTCACACTCATGCTCACTCCCCATGGCACAAATGACTCGAAGGAGTTCCCATCTCTCCATCTCTCTGTCTCACACACATCAGTATATGACATTCTTCCCAATCCTTCTCTTGCCTTGATCCCTTGCTCAGTCTCCCAACTCCCCCAGTCTCTGCTTGTCTGTACACCTCATGCCATTTTTTTCTCCCCACATCCACCCCCCATTTCTTGAACTTTCTCTGTCTCTCAGTGGCTGGGGTTTCTTCTCTCTTGAGCTCTGGACCTGGCCTCCTCTCCAAGTTGCCCTCCCTTGCTCTTCGTGCTCCCTGTGAGGGCTGAGAATGACCCTCACCTCACCTCTCCCTGGAGTGAGCAGGGATATCTGAAACATGCTCCAGTGACACTTTCAGGGATTTCGACCCATATCTGGGGGCCATACTGACCCATGACAGAATGGATGGTTGGCTGGTGGCACCAGGCCTGGCTCTTCTTGGGAAGTCCCAGTCACTGTGCCAGATCCTTCCTGAATCTGGCCCTGGGAATGATTGTCCCAATTAAACCTTGAGGGAGGACAAAAGATGGCTGTATATTCCCTGAGCTTCAGGAAGCCAAAGGACTTGTGGCCCAGGACATACAACTAGGCAAATGGCAGATCCAAAGAAAGGGTTAAATCTGCAGAGCAAACACCAACTGCTTTGGACTGTCTGCACTCCAGCTGCGTTGGGAACCCAGGTGCTCTGGGCCAAGGAGCCTGGAGGCTGCTGCAAAAGTAAGGACTCAATCCACAGAGAATTACTCAAGTCCCACTTCAAGGAAGAACCTGAGAAAATGCAAGGACAGACTCTAATAGACGCTCATGTCTGGAAGAGTTGCCATTTGCAAAGTTGTCTCTCCTACATCATTGCATTCACCATTTTCCTGACAAGCAATGTAAACAGTGATCCATCTCCTGCCCCCTGTGTGCTGGGGAGTGAATGGCAGGAGGAGTTAGAGCTGGCTCATCTGAGCCCTCATTCATAGTCTTCCCACCATGTCTCTCAGGCATCAGGGGCCCTAGCAGCTCAGTCCCTCTGTGACCAGGAAAGTTGGTAAAGAGCATGGGACCGACATGAGGGCCCGCTCAGAGCCACCTCACAGGGCATCACCTCTCTTCCAAACAGGTAGAGCACGTGGGCAGGGGAGGAACATGTTCCCAGTTCTGAAAGTGGCCATCTTTCCTTCCAGGACCCAGACACAGGGATTGGCTGGCCTAGTGTGGGCACAGGGGCTTTTGTGGGGGAAGGGCATAGGGGCTCCCCTCTGAGAGCATTGCCCGGGAGGACAGAACCTGGCATGACCCAGAGACGCCTGGCCTTGCTTCCTGCCATCAACCCTTACTCTGAACCCAGGGATGCTTAACCACTGAGCAACATCACCAGCCCTTTATTTGTTTATTTATTTATTTATTTATTGAGACAAGGTCTCACTAAATTGCTTAGGACCTTACTAACTTGCTGAGGCTAGCCTCCAGTTTGTGATCCTTTGGCTTCAGCCTCCTGAGTCACTGGGGTTACAAGTATGCACCCCATACCTAGATGAACTGGCTTATTGAGGAACGTGACCTGCTCCCTATTTCTCTGTCCCCTATTATCTCAGTCCCATGAAGGCAAGAATTCTTGCATTTTGCTCACTGCTTTGTCTTTAGTTTCTTCAAAAATGCCTGACACATAGAAGATACTCGATAAATAATTATTGTGTTCAATAAATGACAACATTATATGAGAAGCTCCTTAAGGAGGAAAGAAGACGGCTTTATAGCCTAAGATCTCCCCACCTTCTTTTCCTTGGCAGAAAGAGAGAATTCACACTTGAAGCCCAATGCAGAGCACCTGGCACAGCCCTGTAAAGCCCTGACTTCTCCCAAGGGCCCTGCCAGGCCCAACGGGTGAGAAACATGGGGGCTTCCCCTGTACTCCATGGAGCATAGCCAATAGCACATCCTGGCCCTAAGTCATACACGTGCAGATGATTTGGAAGGCAGAGTGCTTGAAGCCCATTTCACAGCTGAGGAGACTGAGGCCCAGAGAAAAGATTAAAAGAGCAAGGTCACTCAGCATGTCAGTGGGAAAGCTAAGCTTGGAGGCCAGGGCTCCCGCTTTCCTGCTGGGCTCAAGCTGGGAATCAGGGAAGGGAGCCACAAAGGATACCTTCCAGACCCCCCAACCTCTGGTGCCCACGTCAAGCCCACCAGCTTGGCACACCTGGCGTTCTCTAACCACTGGGATTAGCATCCTTTTCTTCCCCATATCACTGCTGTCCCTTCCTGAAGAGGAAGCACAGGCCCAAGCAGCTGTGCCCAGGGGCCTGCCACCTCTGCCTGGGCCCCAGCCTCAGCCCACTCGTCCTGCGGCTGCACTCCCCTCCTCAGACGGAAACTCTATCTCCACTCACTCTTGTTCCCTTTATATCTCTCTCCTCAGTTTTATGGGGCGGCTGTGGCAAGAAAGAATTGGGGGGGATGCCGCAGCTCAGAGACTGTCCTTTATTAGTTCTCTCTTCCCCGGGAAATGAGGGGCTGCAGCTGGCCGGCGATATGGGTGGGGTGAGCTGGCCTCTGGCTGCTGGGAAGGCCGCACATCTGGGGGCAGGGGCCGGGGAGGGAGGCTGAGATGAATTACCTGTGTGTGCTGGGAGAGGCAATTGGGCATGTGGGCATGCTGCCTGCCCCGCTGGAATTAGGGAGCAGGGCTGGGGGCTCCAGCTGGGGACCTGGGGACAGGCAGAGCCCCCAGAGTGGGGGCAGGCTGTGGCAGTGCCTGGGAGAGAAAGCCCAGCCTCCCTGAAAAAGAAGAAAGAGCTATTTTCTAACTCAGGGCAAAAAAATCTCGTTAAATGGAGCCTGCCCTTCTCCACAGCACCCCCTTCTAGCCACACCACAGAGCCACGCACTGGCCACCCCCTCCCAGCCACCCAGAAGCCACCTCCAGCTGGACCTCCATCTCTCTATCCCTCTCCCCAGCTGGGAGAGATGTAGCCCAGGTCCTTGTCCATGAGCACTTACATGCGCGTGTGCATAAACACACACACACACACACACACACACACATTTTCTTTTTCTCAATATCTCCCCTCCACTACACACCTCCGAGGCTATCCCTGGCAACTCTTGTAGCTCTGCCACTTACTTATTCTGTGTAGCCTCTCTTTTCCTCATCTGGAAGATGGAGCCAACCATTCCAAACAAGAATGTTTGGAGTTGTTTGGGGGTTTTTTTGGGGGGAGCAGTAATAGGGATCGAACTCAGGGGCACTCGACAACTGAGCCACATCCCCAGCCCTATTTTGTATTTTATTTAGGGAAAGGTTCTCACTGAGTTGCTTAGTGCCTCACTTTTGCTGAGGCTGGCTTTGGACTCGGGATCCTCCTGCCTCAGCCTCCCAAGCTACTGGCATGCAACACCAGCTGGCTGCTGTTTGGAGTTTTTGAAAGCATTCATAGGTAACCCTTGGCCCTCAGCTCATGTTCATGGCCAAAGGCAGGTGGAACAGAAAAAGCTTGGGCTTCAGAGTTCAAATAGGGGTTCTGTAGCTGACTAGCTGAGCCATCTGAAAGAGGTGACTTCCTAGCTCCCTGAGCCTCAGTTTCCTCTTCCGAAAAGCAGGAATGATAGGACCCACTGTACGAAGTGACTCAGAGACCCTGCAGGGAGAAGCCAGCCCTGCGCAAGCTGTGAAGTGTGCTGCCAGGAGGTGAAAGCCGTCCTGAGGTCCCCTCCTCCCAGCCTTCCCAGCCTGAGGGCCTCCACAGGAATGCACCTCCCCAGGTCCTCAGGCGCCAGGAGAGCTAGGAGGCGGCTAGGGGTCAAAGAGCCAGGTGGGCTGAGTGGGGCCTAAAGGTAGCTGCCTTGCCTCACTGCTGGGGACAGTAGAGATAGCCCCTCCTTCCCACACCTCCTGCCCCCCTCCCACCACGCCATTCTGCAGCCATCCGGGTCCCTTGCTCTCCAGGAGGCCACCTCCTCTCTGACATCATCTGTACTCAATTCCCCTGAGGGCCATCCCCAATTTTCATTTCCTCTCACTAATCCTCACACACAGTCCCCTTGCACAGCCCGGAACAGCCTCTGTCCCGAGCTGGCTCCGCTCACCAGATATGTGTTGCAGCTCACAAACCCAGGCTCTCAGCTGGGACAGGCTCGCAGAGTTCATCATCTCCAGTCCCCTTCCTCCTCCTGGGCCCTGTGGTGCGGATGGGAGTGGGAAGAAGAGCCAGGGCCCCACCCACCCGTTCAGCACCTTTGTGCTCATTAGAAAAGGGCACCCTCTGTAGGCAGAGGCCATCTGGACAGCGTGCACAGGGTTGGTAAGCAGAAGGCAGGTTGGATTTCGGCCCCCACTCACCCTTGGCCAGGAACCTTGTGCAGTTTGCAACCTGGACCGCTCTCCACAGTGGCCCTGGCTGAGCCTAGGGAGGCATGCTCAGAAAACTGGGACTGGATTCCACTTGGAGTCCCTACGGCAAGAAAAATCCAAGAAGGTTATAGTGAGATCTGGAACAGCTCAGGAGGTGAAAAGTCACCAAAGGAAGGTGATCTTCAGGCTGCATCTGAAACAAATGTGAAGATGGAAAGGGCCTTCCATCTCTAGAATTCCTGTAGTTACAGAGTGGGGTCCAGGGTTGGGAACAGATTGGAGCAATGGGCAGGGATAAGGTTCCCAATGAAGACCAAAGGAAGACCTGGGGCCAGGCACAGTGACGCACGCCTATGATCCTAGCAGCTCCGGAGGCTGAGGCAGGAGGATTGTGAGTTCAAAACCAACCTCAGCATTTACAAGGCCCTAGGCAACTCAGTGAAACTCTGTCTCTGAATAAAATACAAAAAGGGCCCCGGGGTGTGGCTTAGGGTTTAAGTGCCCCTGGGTTCAATCTCTAGTACCAAACAAAAACAAAAAAGAAAACAAAGGAAGACTTGGGAGGTCTGTGCAGTGTGGAACTTTAGGTTACATCAGGTGGTTAGGGCCCACGATTGACAAAGGAATAGGGAAGTCAGGTGTGAAAGGGCTGATGGTCCTGTCTTAGGTCCCATCATGGCCCGAGGTGGTAGAGAACTGGGGTCTGTGTTCAAGTGCAGCCTGGCCCATTTGCCTGATCTGGCAAGTGCCTCCTTCTGGCCCCAGGATTCCAAAGGTGTAAATAATCACTACAACATCGAAACACATTCCAGCTTTCCCAAGGCTTGAAGGGAACCGTTTCTATCCTCTGTCATCTACACCCTACTGATCTTTCAAGCCTAGTTCAAATATCACCTCCTCTGCGAGGCCTTCCTTGATGCCAGGCCCTGACATCTTATCAGCTCCCATGACTTCTTGGACTCCAAGTGTCACCACACAGACATGGTCTCTCTCAGTTTCTTTGTCACCCCCACCAAACTAAGAGCCTCTGACCCTGGCTCTACAGGAGCAGGCAACGGATTGGGTGGGTGAGAGAAGCCAAGTGGACACATGTTCACACCTGGGTCTCGGAAGGACAGTCAACTTGACAACTGGGTCAAGGAGTAAAGGTTCATGGATATTCTCACAGCCAGGCCCCAGGCCATGATTGGCATCAGGGCGAGGGCTTGTCAGTGGGGGTAGGGAGGCAGGCTGTGAGGACTGGCTGTGGAGAGGGATTCCTGCCCATCCTAGGCCCGCCCTCCTGCCTGTTCCTCTTCCCCCCAAGTCTGGTGTTAAGCTCTGGATAAGCTCCAGGAAGCCAAGGCAGAGGATATCCAAGTGACATCTGACCCATTCCTCCGATGGGCATCGTGCCAATGTTCTGTCTTGCTCAACATGCCAGAACAGTCCCAGCTGCCCCTTCTCTGGTCACCCTGGATGGCTCTGCCTGACCCTCTAGGGATCCCAGGCCCTGTTCTGTATATCCACCATGCCATTCCTCCCACCAACTCAGACTGGACCCAGCATGGCCAAGCCGGGAGAAGGGAAGCCAGGGAGCCTGACTTCTGGGATTCTGGCCTCAGCTTTGCCCTTAACCTGTGGGGTTCCTATAGTTGAGTGTGTGATCCTGGCTGACCCTCAGATTGTCCTCACTGAGGGCTGAAAGGCTCCCTGAAGGTGAGAGGCTCCAAAGAAGGCCAGAAGAGGACTGACTTGGGTGCTGAAGCCTGGCCCTCACCAAAGCCTGGCCCTCACCACCCTGGGCAAGCAATGTCCGGCGCCCGCCCGTCCGCCCGCCCGCCGGCCTGAGCCTGCACCCGCCCGGCCACAGGCTGAGGAAGCATAATCATGCTGGGCTATTTCAGACCCATTATCTCAGCTCAGCTCCTGCTTCCTGAGCAGGCCCCGAATTAGCCTGGTGCTTTGTTCTCAAGTGCATTTGTCAGATCGCTTGGCCTGTACCTCGGGGAGGAGGGAGAGGAGGGAGGGAGGGAGGGGGGAGGGCAGGGGCGGGGAGGGGGCGGGCAGGGAGCAGGAGGAGGAACTCGACGCTAATTAAGTCTCATTAAAAAAAGAAGACGACAATGAGGAATAAGGAGAAGAAGAAAGAAAACCCGAGTGGAGGGGGAGGGAGAGGCTTGCTGAGGAAGCAGAACAGCCGCCCGAGAGAGACACACACACACAAGCGCGCAGGCACACGCACGCCCACAAAAAGACACGCAAACACACACAGCTCTCCCTCCTGGCAGGCTGCGCCCGCGCTTCCCGCGCTTGGCCCTGCCCTGCACCAGCCTGGCACCGTCCAACTCAGGCCCAGAAGCCTGAGCCTGCCTTCCAGTGCCCAGGGCTGTGGCACTCAGGACCAAGCACACTCAGATTCCAGTCCTGGCTCAGCTCCTCCCAAGCTCTGGGCTTTGGGCTAATCTCCTCCCGGGACCTCAGTTTCCACTTTGTCACAGGAGAAAGCCCAGGCCCAACTGGGCAAGGCTGGCCAGCGGAAGAATGGGGAGCTGTGTGTACAAAGAACCCTAAGGGGTGCCTGGGCACAGACAGAGCTCAGGAGGGTCTTGGCCCAGCAAGCAAGCCTCCCCCGGCTGTGCCCTCCCAGGGTCAGGCCTGGCTAGCCTTCCACCTCTGAGCCGTTCTCAGAGCGGGGGCGGCGGGGGGGTACAGCACCGGGCTGCTTTCATGAACTATTGCTTGGGCAACAGACAAAGCTGCCCAGGGGCAGGGAGGCCTCTGCAGCTCCACAAAGGTCCCAAGTGTCCCTAATGAACTAAGTCTAGCTTTCTTTCTCTCTTAGAATTCTTGGTTTCTTAGTAACTCACATCTCCCAAGGCAGGAGCCCAGTTCCGTGCCAAGCTTGCCGTTCACACCACTTCAGCCAGGCCCTGGGCACATGAGAAGACCTAGGCTTGGAACGTCCACCCCACCTTATGCTAGCTGAGTCTCCGTCTCCCTCCTGCGGGGATGACGTAACCTTTGCTCCCCCTGGCTGCCCCAGGGCAGGGTCCAGGCATGATAGGGTTTCATGCCATCCAGAGAGGCAGGGCCTCCACCAGCTCCTGATGGGTCTTTCAAAATAGAGGTTCAATCTGCCCCTGTGACTGGCACACACACTTCTGCTTGAGTTCCAAAGGACAAATTGAGAGCCGTTGAGCTCAGGGCCCTTTCAGAAGGTCTCTCAGATGGAAGCATTCATAAAAACAGCTTGGTGGCAGGAATGTTCATCTGGGAGTCTGATGGTCCTGGATTTAAAAGTTTGCTGCCCATCATTGGCCATGAGACCTTGAGCAAGTCAACTCTCCCTTTAGCCCTTAGTTTCCTCCTCTGTAAAATGGGGCTGATGAGTGTACCGAGCATCTGTGAGGCTGACACGATCAGGTTCCCTAGTGCTGTGCCTCATACATGGTACATGCTCAATATGTGGGGCCGTGGTTAGCACTCCTCGCCTTCATTTCCTCACACCATCTCTACTCCATTGGGCCCAGCTCAGATCCAAACCCCCTCGAGCTACCAGGTGACCTCATGCCTGGCAGAGCAGAGGTTACCGAGGAAGGCCCTGCTGGGCCAGGACTGCAGGGTTCAACATCAACCCTGGGAGTCCTCTTGTGCTCTGTGGAGGGCATGGGGGTAGGGGTGGGTGGGGCAGGGTCACAGGAGTTCAGGCTGGCCCAGCCATGGAGCTGAGGGACCAGGACTTCAGCACAGGGAATAGTAGAATCCAAGAGCAGGAAGGGCATGGCCTGGGGTTGGGAGAACTGGCTGCCAGCCCCAGATTTTCCAGGGATTCCATGTGCCTTCAGCTGATTCCTGCCTCCACATGGGGGTCAGCCAGCCCACACACTCCCCCCAGCAACTTCCCCAGCAGTGAGATGGCTGCAAAATTGGAGGTCATGGCCGAGGACCCCCCCAGCTCAGGGAGGTCAGCTGGCCAGCCTCCCCCACGCTTATTCACTCCCCTCTCTGGCACAGCGCCTTTTCTTGCAGCCTCTTTTGCAGCACGCCCTCTGAGCCTTTCCTCCCCACATTCCTGTGCAAGCCTTCAAGCAGTCCCAGACTGGGCTGGGGCTAGGATGGGATGCACTGCAAGCCGAGTTCCCATTGTCCGCAAATCGGGACCAGCTGTGAGCAGCCTGACAGCCCAGGGCTCGTGGCCGCCCCCACTCCCACTGCAGTTATAAAAGAAGGGAGAAGAGTGAGCCCACCGCCTACTCGCCTGCCCGGGGCTCCCCCCGCTCCCTGTATGCACACGCGCACGCTCGTGCGCACACACACACATACACACAGCATGATCAGCTCCCTAGCCAGGAACAATCAAGCATTATGAATAAAGATGTGCAGCTGGACAGAGAATTCCTCCACACCCACCTGGCCCACCCAGCAACTCCCAGCCTTCCTACCCCCACCAGGCCCTCTACAACCTCAGGGGCACCCCATCCTGGCACACAGACATGCAGAAGCCAGTGTCTGGGGAGCACAGGACTACCCTAGCCTGGTAGGGCCCTCCAGAGAGCACTTCAGGCCTCTAGGGAAAGGTTGCTTGACTCCAGCATTTCATATTTCTTTCTTTTTTTTTTGGTACTAGGAATTGGACTCAGGGGTACTTGATCACTGAGCCACATCCCCAGCCCTTTTTATATCTTATTTAGAGACAGGGTCTCACTGAGTTGCTTAGTGCCTTGCTAAGTTGCTAAGACTATCTTTGAACTTGCGATTCTCCTGCCTCAGCCTCCTGAGCCGCTGGGATTACAGGCATGTGCCACTGCACCTGGCCATCATTAATAATTTATGGTGCTGGTGTACAAGGCACCTCAGCCACCAAGGTTGGTAGGAAAGGGGGAAGCCAGATTCTGGGGATACTGTGGCCAGGATGTGATTCCAGGGCAGGAAGCTTGGACCAACAAAGTGTAGACCCTGACCTTGATCAGAGTCCATGTCAGGGCAGGTCCAGGGATAACATGACTATCTTTGGCAACAGAGCACAGAATCTAGATGTTCCGAGTTGGACAACAGCATTTTAATGAGGGCCTGAACATGCAGGAAGTAGCCTCCAGATCTGGAAGGCCACTGGCAAGGCTTTGGGTGGGGGCTTTGGACAGAGCACAAGCCTGTAGGGAAGAGATGCACTCTGCTGAGAGTCAAACAGAACCTGTGTACAGCTGGGGTTAGTGAGGAAGTTACAATATAAACAAGTTGCATCTAGGAATCTCTGCCAGTTTTAGGCACTACAGCCTGTAGAACAAGAATTCCAAATATGCTTCCTATCACACCCACCTATCCCAACCTTCCCACTGTCCTGCCTCTATTCCCAGCCCCACTCACACTCGTATCCCCCAAACCCACTAACACTGAGGTAGCCTGCTCACATCAGCATTAGCTTTGGACCTAAGGACTGGACTTCTAGGCCAGTGGGTCTCAATCCTGCCTGCCCAGTAAAATCTTCTGGGGAAACACTGAAGAAATCCCCAAGGACCAGACTCTACTCCAGAACAACTGAGTCAGGATCTCTGGGGGAGATCAATAATTTATAAAGTTCCTCAAATGAGTCTTATGTGCAGCCAAAGTCGATAGCACTGTGAGTGGTCAGCATCCAGCAGAGTGCTTCAAAGAGCAGGCTCTGAAAGTAGAGAGGCCCATGTTAGAATCTCAACTCTGCCACTCACTTTATGGTGTTGCACTAGGCAGATGACCTAACCTCTACAAGCCTCAGTATCCTTATCTTTAAAATCATACCTCTGTAATTGTTAGCAGGATTAGATGAGAAATTGCATGCAAAGATCTTAGCATGGCATGCAGTAAGTGCTCAATACACATGGCTAGTATTAGAGAGGTCGATGCTGACCTATAGAGGCTGACACGTGGGTTGAAAGTCAGCCCTCTGCATCCAGAAGCATGGAAGCTTAGGTGGTAGGTTGGCAATGTCAAGGTCTGCAGTATTCAGAAGGCAATTGATGGGGACTTGGTTCTCTTAATCCTCTTCTTCTTCCCTAGCCTCCACCTCTCACCACTGATAACCTCACCTTAGTAGGACAGCATATACCATCTGAAAGGAACTTCCTTTTATCCCCACAAATCCTACAGTCCTACTGCCATCAGCCCACTGTCCCATCTTCCCTCCTCTTAAGATGGAAGATGGAGGCTTTCTCAGATTCCAGATGCTTCTTTCATAAGGTACTCCACAGCCCATCCTTTACACCTTCCTGAGGCTCTCTCACCTAACTCCTTTTTCTCTCTGTTGACTCATTCCCTTTTAAGAAAAAAAAAAAAAAGTTCAGTATCTTAACGTCTTTACAGGACAGGACAAGACAGGAAAAATCAATAAAGAAAAGGACAGGAAAGGGATAAAAGAGAAGAACTGAAACAAAAAGGAGGAAAAGAAAAGAAGGGCTGGGGTGTAGTTCACTGGTAGAATACTTGCTGAGCATTTGCAAGGCCCTGGGTTCCATTCCCAGCACGGCAAAAATAAATGACAATATAAGAAGAAAAGACAAGGCTTTCTTTGACCCACCCATGTCTCCTTCCAGCTATGGCCCCATTTCTATGCTCTCCTTCACAGGAAACATCTCAAAAGAGCCGTCTCCCCTCCATTGTCACTTCCTCACCGCCCACTCATCCATTGGACACTCCCTTCTACTGTCACCCCTTCACTAAGACCCCTCTTGTAGAGAATCACCAACAACAGCCAGGTAGCCAAATCCAACAGGCACTTTTTTTCTAGTATTAAGGCTTGAACCCAGGGGCACTTAACCCCTGAGCCACATCCCCAGCCCTTTTCTATATTTTATTTAGAGACAGGGTCTCACTGAGTTGCCTAGGGCCTCGCTAAGTTGCTGAGGCTGGCTTTGAACTCACGATCCTCCTGCCTCAGCTCCTGAACTGCTGGGATTACAGGCACAGTGCCTGGCTTCCAGTGGACAGTTGTAAGAGCTGATATTAGAACTAAGTTGCTAAGATTATGGCTTCTGGAGCAAGCCAGCCTGCCTCTGATTGAATTCTGACTTCCTCAAATGAACTGTGTGGCCTTGATAGTGTCACCATAATACTTGATTTCTTTCTTTTTTTTTAACTATTATTATTGTTTAGTTGTAGTTGGATACAATACCTTTATTTTATTTATTATTTATTTTTATGTGGTGCTGAGGATCTTACCCAGAGCCTTGCAGGTGCTAGACACACACTCCACCACTGAGCCCTAGCCCCAGCCCCGAGACTTGATTTCTTAATGGGTAAAGTGGAGATGATAATAATAGCCCTCTCCTCCGAGGGTTGGTGTGAGGCTTGAATGAGCTAACCCACAGTAATTACTTCAGCACAGTGCTTGGTATCATCGTGGTGCGCTATACAGGCTAGTTCCCTCTATGGCTCCTATCTGACTTGACTTCTCAGCAGACTTCCCTAGTGTTAACCAACTTCTTCCTTCCGTGAGAAATCTCTTCTCCTGCTCTGTGAAAACACACTCTCCTGGTCCTTCTCCTACTCTCATGGCCCCTCAGTTCACTCTGCTATCCAACCTCTACATACTAGAATTCCCTAAAAACCCATCCTGGCTGGGTGTGGGGATGCACACCTGGAATCCCAGCAGCTTGGGAGGCTGAGGCAGGAGGATTGTGAGTTCAAAGCCAGCCTCAGCAACATAGTGAGGTACAGAGCAACTCAGAGAGACCCTGTCTCTACATAAAATATTTAAAAAGGGCTGGGAATGTGGTTCACGGGTTAAGCACCTCTGGGTTCAATCTTTAGTACAAACAAAAAAAAAATCCTGACCTTTCTCCTCTCCTTCCTGCACTCGGTGAGCTCAGCCTTTCCTATGACCTCATTTGCCACTGACACCTTTCCAACTCCCCAACATCCATGTCCATCCCAAGCCTCTCTGATCTCCAGGCTCATTGAGCCGGCAACCTGCTTCAATGTCTTTACTTCAATGGTTCAAGAATAGGCCAAACTTCACAGGTCTAAATAGGTGGTATTGATTCACCCTAAAGCCTGTTCTTCCCCAAGGCTTCCTGTTTTAGTAATGGCACCATTTACTAGTTCCTCAAGCCAAAGCCTCAGGAGTCCCCCTTGATTCTTTTCTTCCCCTCTGTCTCCACATTCATTCCGATCCACAAGTTCGGTACTAGCTCGATTAGATCTCATCCATCCACACCCTCCACCTGCACCACCATGACCATCTTTTCTTGGGGACAAGTGCAGGCCTCCTCACCCCTCTGCCTGCTTCCTCTCTCCCTGCTACAGTCAAGTCTCTTTGCGATCATCAGAGCAACTGTTTTTTCCAAATATATATATATATAACCACATCTCTCCTTAACTTCAAGACTAGCAGTGGTTTCTGAGTGTGCTTAGAATCCAATGCAAGGTGTTGGGTTTGTAGCCTAGTGGAAGAGCCCAGGCCTAGCAAGTATGAGGGCCTGGGCCCAGTCCCCAGCACCAGGTACAGTAACAACAGGAACATACCAAATGCAAGCTGTTCCCAAGAGGTGTCGTCTCTTCCTGCCTCTTTGACCCTATCTTGTGCTGCTGGCCCTCTTCTCCCCATTGTAACCACACTGGCACTTTCCTGGTCTTTCCCACACTACATAGTGCTCTTTCTGGCTTCAGGATCTTAGCAATTGTTTCTTTTGCCTGGAAAGTACTTTCCTCAGACTTTCCCATTGCTGACCCTTTGTGGGCCTACAGATCTTAGCTTAAATATCATCTCCCTATAAAGGCCTTCCCTGAACATCCCATGTAAAATACATCTCTCCTAGTAGTCTCTAGCACAGTGATATATTTTACCCCCTTGGTGGCTCCTTATATATTGGTTTGTTTCTTGCCTATTTCCCTCTTCAGGATGCAAGTGCAATGAGGGAGACACCTTGACCCTCTTACTCAGCACGGTCGCTCCAGAGTCTAGCACAGTGACTGTTACAAAGACTTCAACAGTTATTTGTTGAATGAATGGCTCAATGAATTTAAAAACATGGGGCTGGAGAGAAGAGGATAAATTGGCGAGATTGAGGAAGTAGATTCCATGAGACTTGCTGATGGACGGGATATGGGGGTAAGGGAAGGAGGGGCAGTAATGACCCCCAATTTTGGGGCCTGATGGGCTAAGCAGTTGTACCAGTTATTAAACAGGATGATATGGGGGCTGGGAGTGTAGCTCAGTGATAGAGCTCTTGCCTAGCATTCTTGAAGCCCTGGGTTCAATCCCCAGTAACACAGATACACAAAATACCTGGGTAATATGGGAGGGGGCCAGTTTGGGGGATAACATTACTAGATTCTTTTCACTTGATGCATTGAGTTGGAAGATCCTGTCTAACATAAAATAGACACATCCAGTAGGGACATTGGGACCCAAGGGTGGAACTCAAGAATGATAGAGCTAGCAATGGAGAGTGGGGCATCATCACAATGACGGAGAGCCAGACTGGACTTCACTGTTCTGGAAAGAACGTAGAGATAAAAGAGAACGTAGTGATAAAAGAGAACTAAAGCCAGAAGACAGAACAAAATGAGTGCCTATATGGTAAAAGAGAAGAGTAAAGGGGCCACGAGATGCAGGAAGAGAGGTGAGAGAACATTCAGTGACTCCCAGGCCAAGGGAAGAGAGTATGGCAAGCAGGAAGGGACAGTTGGCAAGGCCAGATATAAAGATGGGAAAAGGTCACTCCATCTGGTGACAAGGGACTCATTGGTGACCTTTAAAAGAGCAATTTCAGGGGAGAGAGGGAGAGGACATATTGCAGAGAACAAGAGAGAGTGGGAGGCCAGGAAGCCGAGCCAGTGAAAGGAATCAACCCTTCCAACAAGTTTGACCGAGCAGGGAAGGGGAGAGAAGGCAAGAGCTTCAAGAGGAGGCAGGGTCAAGGGCGGGTTCCTTTGAAGGATGGGGGAGAGCTGGAAATCCTTGTAGGCTGAGGAGGAAATAGCACTCATACAAGGGGGAGAGGGGGAGATATAAAAGAAAGGATATAATTGATGGAGTTAGAGGTTAGGTATGGAGAGGAGGATAGACACATCTTCCCAGGAGGCAAAAGGAAGAGACGGTGAAGGAGGGAAAAGGGGAGGGAGGAGAGATAGAAGGAGGAGGGAGAGAGAACATACAGAGAGACTCTGAGATGAACAGCTTTAATCTTAGCACAATTGAAAGCCAGACATTAGGAGGGTGCTGTCGTGGGGCTGGAATGTAGGAAAAGTGGAAGATGGGAATGGCGGTCTCCTTGAGATGACTCCAAAGGATTTTGGAACATCAGTGGGGGCTTCCTGCTGAGACTGGCATACTTCTAAGTGCTAGCAGCTAACTGGCCAGGGCTAGGGACAGCAGAAGGCAGGACCAGCAGAAGGTGCACAAAGCTTGAATGGCTTCAAGTCATGAAGGTCATGACCAATGCCGAGGTTTAGAGTAGATAAAACAGGAAGGTAAAGGAGTCAGGCAGAGGGCTATGGGCTGGGGGAATGGGGCTGGGATGGTAAGGAGGAGCTTCAGAGCTTGAGGGTGGGGATACCCATTCATGTTTTTAATTCATTCAATATGTGATTACTTAAGAGCTCAGTGCTAAGTTCTGGGACCAAGACCAGGCTCAGGGGCAATGAGGGAGCCAATCATCTCAAGTGTAGGGCTGGGGGAATTAAGAGTTGGAAATCATGGTGTTGAAACCTACAAGTAATGTCAAGGCTCAAGATCTGTCCAAGCCAGTGGGGAACTTCCACAGAAATAACATGGAAGTCATGGAAGTTGTGGGATGAATAAGAGTCAGGGTGAGGAAAAGTCCATGAGAATGCTGATGTCATCCACCAAGCTTGCAGGGCGCAGGGTGGAGAGAAAGGCCTTGGGAGCATGATGCTGTGAGACTGGGAAAGGCCAGATGTTCTGCAGGATGATGATGTTGGAAAAAACCCAAGAGGCTTCAAGTCATTAGCCTGGCTTTCTCTGGTACAGGGGTCATGGGACATGGGTCCAGGAGCCAGCTTGGCTCAGGCAAAAACCGAGGATACACTGGTAGGACTTGTTCAAAGGGGATTCCAGGTTTCAGTTCTGACTTGAGGATGCTCTGGAGAAGAGAACCTGGTGGTTTGGTTTCAAATAGAACAGGCTTCCACAGAGAATAACCAGGGCCATTACCGGGTAGGACCAGATCTGGGAGAAGAGAAAGGGGTGGGTGGTACCTGAGAGAGCTCCTTATCCTTAGAGCAGTGGCTGTAATGTCGGGCTAAGGGGGAAGGAGGGGCCCATCGCCCAGCAGGAAGGTGAGGTTAACCTCCGGAAACGTGACCCCAGCAGCTTTCCCACCTTCTTCCCATAGCAACCATATCTAAGAGACACACAAGTAGGCCCACGTACATCCCTGTATGTAAAAAGCATGCCTGGCCTACTACCATCTTGTGTGGAGATTTCTCAGCTGCAACAGCCACTCCATTTCATCTGCCAAGAAATTGGCCTTCATATGAAGTTGGGGTTTTGGTAGCGTTGACAGAGCACACTATTAGCATAGTTCAAAAAAGTCTGTGTGTCTTCTTTCCAGTGTCTTTGCCTCTATGAACCTCTTCAGTTTCCTAATCTGAAAAAAAAAAATTCAGGTTAAGAATGCCTCCTTCACTGGGCATGGTGGCACACACCTGTAATCCCAGGTGCTTGGGAGGCTGAGGCAGGAGGATTGTGAGCTCAAAGCCAGCCTCAGCAAAAGTGAGGCACTAAGCAAGTCAGTGAGACCCTGTCTCTAAATAAAATGAAAATAGGGCTGGAGATGTGGTTCAGTAGTCGAGTACTCCTGAGTTCAATCCTCAGTACCAACCCCCCCAAAAAAGAATGCCTCCCTCATGGGATGGTAGTGAGGATTCACCTAGAGAACCTGCTGGAGAGTCTTTACAAAATGTCAGTCACTGCAGAGCTGTCAGCTGGGAGCGTATCATTACTTCTGGGAAGACAGCCACAGCCCGAGGCACTCTGGTGAAGGCCAGCTGACCCGTCGGCTTGTCCAGCTGTCCGGCAGCCCATCTTACCACCTGTCAGTACAGGAAGCTAGCAGTCAAGGACCTGTGCCAAACTGGGACTCTGCTTGCTTCTGGGCAGGTAGGATTCTAATAGAAGAAGGAGTAGGAAACCTAACCACTAGAGAGAGGGAAGCACAGCAAGATCCAAGAGGAGGTATCCAGGTGAACCCCACTAACTGCATCCTTTGAGGCCTCCAGGAGATGTATGATTCCCATGTTTTGCCTTCCTGGATGTGCGGGTGGCCCAGGCTGGCCAACTCTATGCTGGGCAAGAAGCACAGAGGACCAGCCTGAGCTGGATATGATGGCCATCAGTGACCCCCAGGAGATTAGAGAGTGGGGTAAGAGAATTGCAGGACTGAACAAGAGAGGGGCCCACAGCCCCAGCTCCTGCTTCCTGGGAGGAAGGGGTGCAAGTTAAACAGCAAACTCCCCCTTTTGATTTCAATGCCTGATCTGTGCTTGGCTTCTAAAGAGACAGGAAATGAACTCCACTTTTTATTGTTGTTGTTGTTTGTTTGGTACCAGATATTGAACCCAGGGGTGCTTAACCACTGAGCCACATCCCCAGCACTTTTAAAAATTTTATTTAGAGACAGGTTCTCACTAAGTTGCTGAGGCTGGCCTTAAACTTGCGATCCTCCTGCCCCAGCCTCTGGAGCCACTTGGATTAAAGGCATGAGCCACTGCACCAGGTTGAACTCCTGTTTTTAGGCAAGACATCTAGTATCACTCTGCCACTGACCAGTATTAAGACCTTGGGTGGTTAATGTCTCTGTGCCTCCATATCCTCCTTTGAAAAAGGAGGTTGTTGTAGAATTAATTGACTTAATATTAGTAAAGCAATGAGAATGGTGCTTGGCTTGTGGTAATCTCTCATTATTTCCAGAGCACTACAGCCTGGGCAGCAGTAGTTCTTTAAAAAGCCATTGAAGCTGGGCATAGTGGTGAATGCCTGTAGTATCTGTGACTCAGGAGGCTGAAAGAGGAGGATCCCGACTCCAAGGCCAGCCTGAGCAAAAGAGTAATTATGCCTCAAAATTTAAAAATAAATAAATAAAAAGGTCTGGGGATGTGGCTATTAGAGTGCCACTGAGTTTAATCAACAGTACTAGGTAGGGGCAGGGGGAGTAAAGAAAACAGGGCATTAGACAGACAGCTGGGGCAGGAGGATCAGAAGTCCATGGCCAGTCTGGCATCTTAGTGAGACCCTGTCTCAAAATACGACTACTACTACTAATAATAATAACAACAACAACAACAAAAGACTGGGAGTGTAGCTCAGTGTTAAAGCATCTCTGGATTCAACACTCATGTGCCCATTCCCCAAATCTAGAAAGACATTAGACTTGGCCTCTATAAGACTCAGATTCCTCACCTTTAAAATAGTTGGTGAGATTAACTCAGCCCATAGGATGGTTTATACATTAGACAAAGAGATGCCTGTGAACATATTTGGCCATTCCTAGCATATATAGATGCTCAATAAATGACAGCTTACTAAAATCCCCAAGCATCTTGCACCATTTCCCAGAGACTATTGCAAATGCCTAACCAATCATTGGGGCACTCAGTCCAGGATCCCCCTGGGCCCCTTCAGTCAGCCTGGTATCCAGCTTCCTCGGGGGTAGGGGTGGGAACTGGGGCTTTTCATTTGTTTTGGTGCTGGGATCAAACCCAGGGCCTTGTACATGCAAAGCAAGCATTCTACCAACTGAGCTATATCCCCAGCTCCGAACTGGGGCTTTTCTGGGAGAGCTTCCTGCTTGGTGTATCCAGAGCAAACATATTTCTCAAACTCTAGATTCCACCAAGATCCTCTGAATGGCTTCTGAAAACACAGAAGTTTTAACTATAAATTAACTTTAACTATACATCAAACACCTGGAGGAGTTGTTCAACTGTGGATTCTGATTGAATAGGGCTGGGATGGGGCCTGGGATTCTGTATTTCTAATAAGCTCCCAGGTGATGCCAATACTACCACTTTAACCACACTTAAGGAGCAAGAGTTAGAGGAGTGGTTGATGTGCAGTTAATTACCAACTCTCGCTGATAGCAATAGGTTAATAGGTTACTAGGTAAGAAGACCAGGAGAGGGGAGCACAGGGCTCAGGAGGCCAAAGTTTGGCAACAAGGCAGTAGCAGAGAGGAGGTGAGAATATAGAACTTTGTCAACAAGTGAGGACCTCTGATCTGTGCTGATCCCAGGACTGGCAGACAAGCTCCATATAAGGCACTAGAATACTGGCAGTTTGTATACACATGAGAGAGAGGGTGCAACATTTTGAAAGAATGTGATATATTTTTTCAAGCATCAAAGTAGTATCTTGGGAAAAATCAAAACTTTGTTGGACTTCCTTACACGTAGTTTATTAGTTAGTATTGTTTTTAATTTTAATTATATATGGCCAGTGGGGAGTTGGGTGCAGGAGCTGTGCTGCTTGTTTAGAGCTTAAGGCTTCCAAAGTTCTTAAAAAACAACCCTGGTGGCCATTAGAGTCTTTGTCCCTGAGCTTTGGGGCCTGAGGTTGTGGCCAAGCATGCTTTCTGCCAGTTCCTGCATCATCAGTCCTAGAATCTGCAGAGGAGATTGTGTTCTCAGATGAAATATGTCATCACCCAAGGGGGTTGGCAGTTCTTAGATGGGCTACAAGATGTCCCATGACACTAAAGAGGGTCCAATGCACTAGGCATAGTGTTGCATGCCTGTAATCCTAGTGGCTTGGAAGTCTGAGGCAGGAGGATGTGAGTTCAAAGCCAGCCTCAGCAACTTAGCACTTAGGAACTCAGTGACACCCAAATAAAATATTTTAAAAAAGGAGCCAGGTGCCATGGTACATGCCTATAATCCCAGCGGCTAGTGAGGCTGAGGCAGGAGAATCGTGAGTTCAAAGCAGCCTCAGCAAAAGTGAGGCACTAAGCAACTCAGTGAGACCCTGTCTCTAAATAAAATACAAAATAGGGCTGGGGATGTGGATCAGTGGTCGAGTGTCCCAAGTTCAATCCCAGCCCCATAAATAAGTAAATAAATACATGGGCTGAGGATGTGGCTCAGTAGTTAAGTACCCCTGGGTTCAATCCTCAGTGCCAAAAATAAATAAATAAATAAATAAAAGGCCAATGCAATGGAGAGGCATCAACTTCAATGTCACAGAATCCAGGAACCAAGGAAGGGCTCATGCTACCTGTGTCCCCCACCATCAGCACACTGCTCAATCAGCAGCCTTTGTCACCTCCCAGGGAGGAGGGTCCCCAGCTGCCTGCATTTGACACCCATCTCTCTTTCTTCTTAGTTGTATAACCTGGGGGAATGACTTTCCATTCTAAGACTTTGGTTTCTTTATCTGTAAGAGGCAAATTATAAGAGTCCCTGCCTTATGGGTTCATTCTGAGAACTAAATTGGTTAATCTCATCAATACAGTGCTTAGAATCAAGTTGCACTCCCTTAAAAGCTGCAGTCGTCATGACTGCACACTAGAGTAGAGTTGTGCGAGAGCACCATTGCAGCATTAAAAGAGATGCCTCGGGCCCTGGGAAACTGTTCAAGGAAGCAAGGGGGCACAGGTGACAGCTGAGTTGTGCAGAAACTGTGTTTGACAAGAGCCTGACAAGATTCCTTGGTGCCACCCACCTCTGCCCAGTCCTGCCAAGTCATGCGGGGGTCAATGAGACCATCAGAGTCAACTCAGATTGCTTTGTGAATGAAGGAGAAAGCCCTATGATACACTGCATATCTTGGGGGACGCAGGAGCTCTCTGCAGCCTTCCTCGTAGGTGAGAGACATCCCTTATGAAACACAGCAGCTATGGGGGGGGCAGGGCGGGCATTGCTTCTCCAGACAGCGATGGGCCTCAGATGTTTCCTGCTAGAAGAGGAATGTCTATCCCATCCCTAGTGACCAGAGGCCTCTCAGAGGACTGAGGGCAAAGGACTCCAGTGGCTTCTTGAGAACACAAGAAGGACCTGGCTGGGGAGGACAAGGTGCTGGTTGCCCTAGGAAGGAGCAAGGTGTTTGCAGAGGGCTGGTTCTCACCAGGAGGGAGAGCTGTGCCTGTCGACCTGGACCTGGGCCTTGTGGAATGCAGAGTTGAGAGAAGCCAGGGGAAAGATTGGGGGACAGGACTTGAGGAGAGGTGAGCCCAGGATTCTAAGAATGGGAAATTCTGGTGTGGCCTGAAAGAGGGGCAAACAAAAATGGAAACAGAAATACTTTTACAGACCAAGAAAGAAGAGACCTAAGTAAATGTTAGTGCAGTGAAATGTCCAGGCCTATACAGATATTGCCCAACCGTCTCACCAACACCCAATGCCAGCATAGATCTGAAAGGCCCAGGACCTTCCTTTCACAAAACAGCACATGTGTATCCAGATGTATGCGGGAGCCTTGACTCCACTGTTTCGTATTGCCCAGTTACACAGGCTGCAAGGGTGCTTTCAGGGGCTTGCAAGAAATGGTCCCTGGTCCCTGCCTCTTAGCAGCACTAGGAAACTTTATTGTAAACCAGCTTTGAGCTTTTGAGAGATTCCTCTCCGGAACATGCAGAATTCATGGGCTAACAGTTCATTTGCCTCCCTAGTTTGAGTGTACAGACATCCTGGCTTGCCAATCAAAGTTTCTGGCCAGTTTGAGATGGGTCAAGGCCACCCTGTTACTGCCATTGACACCAAGGCTCAGACTCAGTCCTGGCTTTTTGAAGTGCTGGGGTTCTTCATGGACACGGGCTTGGGATGAAAGTCATGGACCTTGCCCCATCTCTTCATGTTCCAGAAAGGGCCAGTGACTGACCCAAGGGCACACAGGTAGAAGTTGGGAAGTAAACCCAGGTCTTGAGGCTCCCAGCGCTGGCCTTGAGCCATGTGACCGGATTGCCTGAAACTTTTACAAACCTTCCTCCAGTGTGCACGCAGTGCCTATTAAATCAGTCTTCTTGGCCTGGCCAAAGGCCTCCTACCCCTTCCCCCACTGCTCCACATCCTGCACTGCAGTGGACCCCCTCCCCTACAGCTTTGGGGCCTAATCCCAAGTGTCCTTTTCACATCCGAACCCCCTCCCCTCCCCCAGCCTGTTCTCCATAGGAATGGGCCTCCCCCAGCCTTCCCATCTCCCGCTTCCCACCCCCCTCACCCCCAGCCCTATAGAGTGTCATAAATTCTAACGAAACCCCATCAGGGGAAGAAAAGGAGAAAAAGTGCCTAATTGGCAGGGGCCTCGAAGCTCTTGGTCCCTGTGGTGGGATTGATAAGGTTCTTGGGAAGCAGTAGGGGTTTGGAGAGAGGAGGGGGAGGCTGGGGGCCTGCCTGCCAAATGTAGCCAATTAATGTCAGTGCTGCCTTTCATGCCAGCCAATTAAGTCCCACATACTTGTCACCAGCCCTGGGAAGGGGGGGCAGGGAGGGCGGGGCAGAGGGTTTCAAGGGAACAACTAATTTCCCTGCAGCCCGGATAATGCAGCCTTCAAAATGGGGAGAGGGTTCAGGGGGAGCTGGATGGTGGCTGGGGGTCGCCAGGGGCAGGCAGCAGGGAAGGGCAAGGTGCCGAACAGTGGAGCTCTGTGGGGACTTTGTTTGGAGTCCTGGAGAAATGGAAGATGGGATTGGCTTCAGAGGCCAGGAGTTGCTGAGAACTGGAACTTTCTTGCTTCCTGACCTGCACTCGCAGAACCAAGCACTTGCTAGAATCAGATCATTTCATCGTCTCCTGGGAATCTCAGAGACATTAGGGAACCTGAACAAGATCACCCAACTCCAAATGGCCAGTCAGGAGCTGTCGTCCAGGCCCAGGTTCCATGGCACTTTGACACCCAGCTTAAGAATCCAGGATCCCTTGCCACATCCCTTCCCACCTCTGCCAACCACACAGACGATCAGGGGACCCAGCCCTGCCCAGGTTCCCAGGCAGAAGTTTAGCAGCAGTTTAGGGTGGGAGAAGTAAACAACCCTTTGAGACAGAAGTGAAGCAGGTTGGGAGGTGGATTCTGCAGGGCAGAGCAGGGACAGTGTTTTGGTGTCCTGTGAAGGTAGGAATGCTCTCTGTTAATCCTCCAAGGATGTAACTGGCTAGATACAAGGCACATTTCCAGGCTGTCAGAGGTGTCAAGGGGGTCTTGGAAGCCCTTCCCTTGAAGTCCAAAAGCTTAGGGAAGTCGCCCATCTTGCTGGCTTCTTAGAACTCTTGAATGGAGCAGCTGAGAAGGAGGCTGTTTGGTGGCCTAAGAGCAGGCTGGCAGAGGGCTTCAGGGCCAGCAAAGAGGGCCCTGGGAGGGAGCAAAGGTCCTCAGGACAACCTCAGGCTCAACATGGAGGTCTTACCCTCGGGTGTCTGTCTCTTCATGGCTTGCCATGGGGAGAAAGTGAACAAGTGAGGCAAATCTGCATTTGAATCTGGACTCCTCTGTTGCCTCTGAGCTAAGTGATCCCAGGGGAGTTCTGGCTTCTTGAAGCCTCAGTTTGTCTCATCTGTGAAGTGGGGATAAGCTGAGTACCTACCTCCAGGGTTGTGGTTGAAAGAAGATGGGAAAGGGCTTGTAACCTCTGACTGACCAGGGTGGAGGTGTATCTGAGCAGGGGGTCAGGGCAGGGGGCAGATGTGCCCAGGAACTGGGCCACACAATGGCACCAGCTGCCCCTCTGCCCTGGGTGCAGGCAGAGGCGCTACAAAGTGTGCATTGTCATGCAGATGCTTTGCCTGCCCGCCCACCCCCAGTGGGCCCACTAATGACCCTGAGAGCTGGTTGGAGGCTGGGGCAGGCTAATTACATGGCCCTGAGCCCGCCAAGACCCAATAATTACACAGCAAGTTGTACAGAGAGGGTGGCTAATTGTGTGACAAGCTGTGAGGGGAGGGCCAGGGCGCCCCTCGAGCTAATGAGCTTCCCCCAGAGTCCATGGGGCAGGGCCAGGGCCAGGAGGGGATGTGGCAGGCAGCCTCTTCCCATTCCCAGCCCCCCATGGCGCCCAGCTCCTGGGAGGGTGGCAGGGTGTGCAGGAGGGAAAGAGCCGTGATTAAGAGCCAAAGCTCGCCTCAGACCTGTCTCCTCTTGCCAAGTCTTGCTCAAAGCCGCACCTGGTCGGGTACCATGGGCCTGGCTCTCTCAGGAACCATCCCCCCCACGCCTCCCTCACCTCAGGGTGGCTTCTGCTCCGCCAGGCTTGCCGCCTGGCCCTAGCCTTGGCTGGCCAACACGTCCATGGCAAGGAGGCAAACACAGATCCAAGAAATCCTGTCCCACCAGAGCAGTCCTAGGTCCCGCTTCTTGTAGGGGCAGGAAACCAGGACCCAGGTAAGGAGAGCTGCAGAGGCCTGAAGAGCTGGCAAATGACTCTCTCTTACCTGCTTGGCTGATGGACCTTCCTGTTTCTTCTTCATTCAAACTCTCCCAGGGTACTCTGAAGGCCATGGAGTTGGCCACATCTGTGTTCAAATTCAGCCATTCCACTTTCCAGCTGTGTGACTTTGAGCAAGTTGCTTTACCTCTCTGAACCTTCGTTTCCCCCTTATAAAATGCTAACAGGTATGAAATTAACTAATGACAACAAAAGTGGGCCCCCCTCCCCTAGTGCATATCTCTTCCTATCTAGTTCCTCCTGCATTTGGATGCCAAAGAGAAGCAGAAAACCCAGGTCCTCCACAAGCCAGGGTCCCTCAGCCATGCCCACCCCCTTTCCAGGCCCAATCCCTATCCCTATCCATCAGTGGTCACCCCAACTGCCTGCACCCAACCCAGCCACCAATTCTTCTCTGGAACCCTCTCTTTTCCTTGAGCCTGGAGCAAAACTGCAGGGGATGGGCTGTGAGGGCAGGGGCTGTGTGATCCCACCTCCCTTCCCTTCAGACATGGCACCGTGTGGAGGTAAGGCTTCAAGGTGGAAAGAGGCCCAGGCACCTCCTTCCCCCACAGCCTCCCCTCTCCAACTCACCTCTCAGCTTCTGACATTTTTGGACCCCCCCAAAAAGCAAGCAGGAGGCAGAGTCATTGAAGTGGCTGCTGACAAGTTGGAACAGCTTAACAAATTACTCCTAATAAACTACTGGGGGCGAGAGGAGGGGAGGCCGGAAGCCAGGCTGCTCCCGTCGCTGCACCTCCGCCCGGGCCCTGGTGTGCACGGCTGCTCCCTGGGCCACTCTGCCTACCCAGACTGGCTCCGAGGATGGCCCGAGTCCTGTCTGCAGCCCCGTCTATCCCCAGCTCTGGAGGCTGAGGTTCCCCCAAGCTTCAGAACCACAGGCCTCACCCCTGCCGGGTCCTAAGGGTCTCACTTTTCCTGAACCCCAGGACTCAGCCCAGCTTTGTCTGCATGGCCACTAGTGGGAAGGAGAGATGGCCAGGCTGGGTGCTCCCCGCCTCGGCTGTCTGGAGGTCTGAGAGTTCAGTCTAGACGCCCCCAACTTACTGGTACCTAGCCATCCTACCAGTATCTGTGTGGGTGAGATTCTTTTTATGGGGACAGTTTGGATCACTGGCTAAGGAAAATCATTTCTCTAGTGGACTTTGCTTGCTTGTATTCAAATGGTGGCTGTTCGTCCCCCATCTGCCTACCTCCTGCCGCTGCCCCGGTATGAAATAAGTTCATGGGGGAAAAAGTATCTCCTTGACTCTGTGAGTGTGTGTGTGTGTGTGTGTGTGTGGTACTGGGGATTGAGCCCAGGGCCCTTCTACCCTGAACTAGACCTCCACTCCTTTTTATTTCTTGAAATAGGGTCTTGCTAAATTGCTGAGGCTGGCCTCAAACTTGCGATTCTCCTGCCTCAGCCTCCCAAGTTGCTGGGATTATAGGCATGCACCATGGTACCTGGCTGTTTCCTTGACTTTGAAGTGCCATATACATACAGGTTGGTTGGTTGTTGGGATGACTGCTGGTTATTGTTGCCACTGTTCTTTTTCTTTTTCCTTTCGAATTCTTCCCCTCTGGTCTCAGAAGGAAGAAAGTGTCGAGTGACTGCATCAGCAACACAGATCACTTGTGAAGCGAGCACTTTTCAGTTAGTGCATTTTATTTGTGCCTCACATCAAGGCTTTCAGCAATGGTTTTGGCCCCTCTTACAAATGAGAAAACTTAGCTCAGCGAGGTTAGGTAGCTTTCCTGAGGACACACAGCTTGGAAAGTGGTAGAGTTTAGCTTTGAACCCATTTTGGTCTTAACTGCCAACCCAATGCTCCCCAAATCAGGACCTGGATCTCGAGAGATTGGATAGACAGGGGTCTCGATGATGAAGGCTCAAGATGCTGGGCTTCATAGTGGGTCCTGAGCACAGGGTATTGGCTCCATCCCTCATAGCCCTGGAATTGAGTTGCTCTCGAGGGCAAGCTGGGCACTGCTGGAACACACCATGTGCAGAGGCCTATAATCTGATTAAGCCATTAGAGTCGCTGCCCCAAGCACGTGCTGCCAAGCCGCCAAGTCCCTCAATTAATCCCCAGATTAATCTGATCCTTCTCCCTGTCCCCTTCCCTCCAGCCACCACCACCCACAAACCAGAGACATTTCCCTAGGCCCTGGGAAAGAGGGAGCCCCGCCCCAGACCTCATGGAACTGTAATGGGGGTTCCAGACAGCTCCTAGGGATGCATTGGGCAGGGGGTCCAGGCTGCTCCAGTTGCCTTGCCTTGGGTTTCTCTGCCCCCTTAACCCTTGGACCCTCCACTCTTTCCAGGTCTGCTTGCATTCAACAGTTTGCTGAGCGCTTAGTGCCTGCCAGGCTCTGACCTGGGGGCCGGTGGCAAGCAAGATACACGAAGCCCCAAGAGCTCGAGTGTAGGCAGAAAGAGGAATGGATAGATGAGGAAGGAATGACATTTCGGTGTGCTCAGTTCCACAGCAGGGAGGCCACCAACTGTTGTCAAAGGAGGTCAGAGAATAAGATCATTGCAGGCAGAGGAATGTGTGCCAAAGCACAGGGATGAAGTGTGGAAACAAACAGCCTGTCTGAGGAGGTGGCTTGGTTGGGTGGGATGGCAAGATTGCGCCTGGTGGAAGGGGAGGCTGCGGCTCAATGATGAATGGTGAATAAAAGCTCTGCATGTGTCCGTGACAATGGGAGTGACATGAGTGTCAGCGTGTGCACAGGCGCTTCTTTTTTTTTCCTTTTCTTTTCTTTCTTTCTTTTTTTTTTTTTTTTTTTTTTGACACAGGGTCTCGCTAAGTTGCTTAGGGCCTCGCTAAGTTGCTGAGGCTGGCCTCAAACTTGAATCCTCCTGCCTCAGCCTCCGGAGCTCCTGGGATTACAGGCATTCCCCACCATGCCCAGCTGCACATGGACTTCTGTGATAGGCATTTGGATCTGAATGGGCACCTCCCAAAGCACCTCCTCTGGAAAGTCTTCCTGTGTCCTTCTGAACCATCTGCAGAAGCCCTTTGCCTCCACGCCTCTCAATTTCCACAGACACTGAGGTTGGAGACAGGCTGTTCCTTAGAGCTGGTGTGTCTCTGTATGTGTTTGCTCTCCTCGACCACACTGCCCACACCCCAACGTCAGGGACTGGGGTTGCCATTGCTCTTGTAAATTATTTGCTCATCAAATGACAAAGACTATATACTCTCTGCACACATGCAGCTTCTAACAGAGCGTCACGAGGTATATCTCTCAACCAAATATGCCAGATTCCTGATGGGTGAACTCCAAAAGTGGATTCACATGCCCTGCTTAGTCAGGGCTCTTCACTCCACCTGAATGAACTCCAGCCAGAGCCAGGCCAGCATGAGACAGTGGCAACAATGGGTCCTGCTAACCACTTCTCCAGTCCCACCCTGGCTCAGCCCCCTGCCTGTCTCATCGAAATATTACCAAGCCTCGTTACCATTCCCTGGCTTCCTCCTGACCCCACCAAAGCCTATTCACATGATAGTCAGTGGAAGGGGGGGCATTAAAACAAAGTCAGATCCTGCAGTGGCTCCCATCTCACTTACAGTAAAAGACACTGTCCTTTCCATGGCACTTACCCTGGCACTATAGGACATACCCTCCACCCTCCACCACTACTTCTCTGAACCCCCTGTCCTACTCTCTCCCTTTGCCCACTCCTTCCATCCATGCAGGCTGCTTTGCTGTTCCTCCAGCATACCAGGCACTCTGCTGCCTCAGGGACTTTGCACATGACTACATCTGCTGCCTTTAGGACTCTCCCTGATCTCTGCTAGATACCTGAATCACTCCCTTTCTTCCCTTCTATCTTTTCTCATGTCTCCTATCACCTTCTCAGCAGGCCTCACCAGGCCCACTCTATTTAAAATTGCAGATCACTTCCTACCATAGATTAGCACCCCCTCTTCTCCTTTCCCTGATCCTTTCTCTTTCCATAGCATTTCTCATGTTCCAAACACAGTGCATGATTTATTTATCGTCTGTCTCCCTACACTAAAATGTAACTCCATGAGGATCTCTGCTGGATGGAATTGCTGATGTATCCCAGCTCCTACCCGCCTCTCTCCCATCAAAATGCCATTGGGCCCCTCACAACCAGAAATGGGTTGAGACTAACCATACACATGCATGCATGACGGTGCACATGCACACACGTGAACGTGTATATTCACACGTGCGGGTGTGGTACACAAACTCAGTGGCCAGATATGGACACTGGGGCCACATTCTTTAGGTCCTTCTGTGACTCTGCCACTCCCCTCCCAAGCTCCCCTAAGTTACTGGCCCATTTCCTCAACGACTCCCTTTTCTTTTCCAGACTCTCTAATCTCTATCTCTCTGCCCTCGGTATCTTCCAGGACCCTCCCCCTCAGTGTCCCCAGGTCTTGTACCCTCCCCTCACCAGTCCCCCCAGTTTCTGTTTCTCTTCCCTTGGTGTCCCCAGATCTTAAGCCTTCCCCTCAAAGACTCCCAGTCAATATTCCTCTGCTTTTAAGGTCTCTTCTGCCCCTTCTCTGTCCATTCAGTGATCCCCATCATCCCTGTCCCTGTCTGCTCAGTGCCCCCACATCCTGCTCTCCTCCCCACCATGCTCTCCCTGCTCCCCCTTTCTGGCAAACTCCCAGCCTTCGGCTCTCACAGCCTCTATGCGTTTCTGCCTGGCCTTTGTGCCACCTGCAGGCCTCGCATCCCCAAGGGCTCTCCACACAGCCACTCGCTAATTAGGTCAATTATGAGGTCAATTATCTAATCCTCTCCAATACAGCTCTGCATTGCTACACACACACACACACACACACACACACACACATACACACACACACACACACACACACACGAGTCCTTAGGCACGTTCAGGGGCTGCAGGCAGCAGATGCTCAAGCTCTGGCTCCTTCTCCTGCAGAAGCCCCAAGCCTGGCCTGGGGGCTGAGAGACTTTTGCTCATCCCAGATACTTTGAAAGGGACAGAAAGTGCTGAGAGGTGGCTATTTGGACGGTGATTTCTGAAAGCAATGCCTGGAGAGCACGTCCCTATGTGACTCTGGCGTTATGCCCCAGGGGTACAACATCACTGCAGTCAATTCCCAGTATGTGCACTTGGCTGGGGGTCGGGACTAGGTCTCTCCTGGAGGCAAGGGGAGCTCCAGAGGCCCTGTGAACAAGCCTGCTTCATCTTTTGCTGAAGTCATGAGCCTTGATCATCTTAAGCAAAGAAGCCGTGTCTGGAAACGCACTCACCTTGGTTTAAAAAAAAAAAAAATGAATCCTTAAACCACTGGAGGCAGTCCAGAGATCCTGGTCAGGAACTTGGAGCCAGAATGTCTAGCCCAGCGGCTCTTACCCTGCAGGATACCACCTCCTCTTGGGAAAGATAACCCTTCAGGGTGAACCTCAGAAATCCTCAACTTTCTCTTCCCTTTTCCAGAACCTGTTTCCCCTTGATGAGCATCTTGCTTGCTTGCCCAGTTGACCAAGAACAAGTGCCGGGAAAGTCCAGGGCCACCCTAGCCACTGGGGAGCCAGAAGTGCCCCAGGGCCCTGGTATCTGTGCTAGGTCTCTGCTGGGGTTTCTCAACCCTGCCAGGCAGGGCGAATATGGGATAGAGGGGCCAGTTGGGAAATGTCCCCCATGGCTTGCAGGCTGTGACACCCACCAGGGAGGCCAAGGAGAAGGGGACCAGAGGAGGTGTCGGAGCGGTGAGCAGAAGGAAGGAATGAGAGAAGGGAAATAGGGAGGTAGGAGATGACAACTCACTGGGTCCTATGGCCTCCACCACACATAGAGGGGGACGGAGGCCCCAGAGAGAGCAAGGGCTTACCCAAGACCTTTTCCCTGGCGGAATTTCCAATACCCCAAACAAGGAGGGACCCCTTGAGAGGAGTGGGCACTAAGAGGGACAGATGGACAACTTCCAAATATCTTTCTCATCACTCATAAAGATATTCATTATGACAATAATTGTAATAAGGGAATTTAAACCATAGGGAACTGAGTAAATAAATAAATTCTAGTTTACATATGGTGTTGAATACAAAACAAACTTGCGGGTAACATTTCATGTCAGAAAATGGTTACAATGTACCTTAAAGACCAGTTTGTAAAACCAAAATAATAAATGCATACAGGGAAAAAAAGACCAGAATTATGAAATACACCCCAATATCAATACTAGTTATCTCTGTCAGTGATATGTAAATTATTGCTGCCATTGTTTCGTACGTCTCTATATTCTTTAATAAGCATGATTTTTTTTTCTTCTTCTGGTTCAAATTGCTTTTGTAATAAGAAAAATAGGTAAAAAGTCATGTGGAAAAATTAAAGATTTCAGTCTCTAGTCCAGACCTTTCTTCTGACCTCCAGGCTCCCAACCCCACAAGCAACCCACACAGTTTTTTGTTCCCACTAGCCACTCAGGTCCAGAGCCAGCAACTCGGGCCACAGGCTCCTCCTGCTTCTGTGGCTCCTGCGATTTAAACCAAGGGTGCCTCTAGATTCCAGGCCCTTCCTTTTGTCCTTCCATACAGCCACACCCCAGTCCAGGCTACCCTCTGATCTCAAGCCAAGGTCCTGAAGCCTGCGCTCTGGCTTCCCCTGCATCCGACCTGCCCCCACCCCCTTCTGCACATTACAAACTGAGTCATTATTATGACAAGTTACATTCCATCATGTCTCACCCACCTGTAAAATAAGTTGGTGGTTCCAAGCACACATAGAAAAACACCTATAGGCCTTGAAATGTCTTGGCAAATCTCGTTTCCCAGGTTCTCCTCCCCTAAGGAGGAAGAACACATGCACACAAATGCACGTGAACACACACAAACACACTTCCAACCTTTGCTCCTACTTGGCAAAAATCCCACCAATTAAGATGCACCATCTCGCTGGGTGTGGTGGTGCATGCCTGTAATCCCAGTGGATTGGGAGGCTGAGGCAGGAGGTTCTCGAGTTCAAAGCCAGCCTCAGCAATGTGGGGAAACCCTGTCTCTAAATAAAAAATAAAAAGACCTGGGGATGTGGCTCAGTGGTAAATCACCCCTGGGTTTAATCCCTGGTACCCCCAAAAAGAGAGAGAGAGAGAGAGAGATGTACCCTGTCATGCCATTGTCCCACACACATGCCCCTTTTTCCTCACTTCATCCCATTTCTCCCCTGTCCTCCCCACTGGGTGTTGGGCTTATCTTCTCCTCTGGTAGCCAGAGGCAGAGTCCTATAGTTCAGGAGTAGACTCTGACAGACCTCAGCCTCCTGATAGAGGCAACTCCATAGGACAGCGAGACAAGTCCCAAAGCAACCCAAACAGTAGGACTGTGGCATGTGACTGGTGGGCTCAGGATCTGTACACACACACAACCCCTCCTGATGGCCTCAGCCCCTACGTTAGCTGTCTGCACCACCATCTGCCCACAGGCCCCTCACATCCCTGTGGGAACGCACAGTCCCACCCACATGCACATCTGTCTCAAAATGTGCCACCCCTCTGTGCCCCACCCCCAGGCCTGGAGTTTGCTCCTGCTCCCTTCACACCCCAGGACAGGCCCACACCACACTGCAGATCCCACAGAGCATGCAGCAGGGCGAGAAGCACATGATATAGGAACAAGGCCCTGGAGCCAGGCTGCCTTAGTGCACAGCTCAGCACCAGCACAGACTAGCTGTGTGGCCTGGCCGCAGGTTATCTCACCTCCCCAACCACGGATTCCTCAGTTATAAAATGGGAATCATAATAGTACCTACTTCATAAGGCTGTGGGGAAGATGAAATGAGTTAATACATGTAAAGTGCTCAGAACACTTGCCTGTCACCAGAGTAAGTGTTTGTTGTTATCATTACACGTCATAAAAATGTATACTTCTATACACACAATTCAGAACCGTTTTGCAAAAGTGATAGATGTGTGTGCCTGCATGTGTGTGTGTGTGCGCATGCGCGCACGTGTGTGTTTATGAATAAGTGATGACCTAAGTGGTATGATTTAGAGGGGACTACCCACACCTCCACCCGTAATCAACACCATGGCCTGAAATTCCACCAATATAGCATATATCATTGGAGTCTTGAAGGCCATTCCTTTTCAACAATCCCCTATTAAAATGCCCATACCCCTTGGGGGGTGTTAAGCCTTATCAACTAACACCTTAGTTGTCAGCTAACACCTTAGATATCAGTTAACACCTTAGTTGACAGCTAACACCTCAGTTGACAGCCAGCTGAGAGCAAGACCCTGCAGAACGAGCTTCTGGAAGAAGGAGGACAGGAATTGTAGAAACAGAAGGGCTTTGGCTGGGTCAAAAGGAGGGCACCCAGGCTAAACCCCACTACCTCCCCCAAATGCCAATCTACTGTTGCCCTGTGCTGTGTGGAAGGGACATCGTTGCTGTCCCCAGGTGTGGGTGGGGGTGAGGCAGAAGGAAAGGGAGATCATGTGCCAGGTGTTCCCCACAGCAGCTGGTGAGTATTGGCACCACCAGCCTGAGCCTCCCTGAGAGGTGGGTGGAGGTTGGGAGCTGGGATCTATCACGTGTCTCTTGCAGTTGCTGCTACTGCTCTATCCAAGCCCCCTCTCTCCCTCAGCAGGGACTAAACAAATGGAGCTGGGGGGAGGGGACACAGGTAGATGGTTTTGGTGACCTCCCCACCCCCAATTCTCACCACCCACAACTGTGGCTCTGGAAGCCTAGGGCTAGTCTCTGATTGGGTCCTAAGGGGCCACTTCCCTCCCATTGACCTTAGAGGTCAACATTGCCAGCTCCTGCTCAGAGCCATCCGTGTCTCTGGCATTTATCATTCCATCCAAAGCCGTTCCTGTTTCCTGCCTGGACCACTCCTGTGTGTAATGAAAGCCATAAGCTCATTAAGTTGGGGTGAAGAAGGACTTCCTTTGATTTGTCCTCAATTTACCTCCCTCAAGCTTCAAAGAGGCCTCCCACATCCACAGAGCTGGAACTTTGATGACCAAAGTTAGAGGCCCCTAGGTTCACAATGCTTGCAATTTGGAACATTTAAACTCAATTTATTTCTACCAACATTGGAGATCAAGGATTTTTGGAATGGCAGAGCTGGAAAGATATTGTAGAAAGACATTTAGAAATCATCTTGTCCCATTACACATCCCCCAACCCCTGCCCATCATTTGTTTAAGAAGACCAAGGCCCACACAGGTTACGACTCTCTCCCATAAATATATGCACTAATAGCATGGATAAAGCTCTTTAGCGTGTGTTCCCATGTGGAATCCTCGAACATTCCCCAGTTTCAAGCAAGGAAATTGCTTAAGAACTTTTCCAAGGTCTTAGCAAGGATGTGACAGGGGTGGTCTCCAACACAATCCTTCTTTAGATAACAGCAGAGGCTTTGGAACCAAATAGACTTGGGATTGAGTCCCAGTTACACCCTTCCTTAGCCATGTGGCCTTGGATTTTCCACTAACTCTCTAAGCCTGTCTCCTTTTCTGAAAACCAAGGTTAAAAACGACCACTCTCATGACATTGTTGTCAGGATACTGGGAGCTGATAAACTGTAAAGTGGTTAGTCATTCAGTTTACAAAGATTCAGTGAGCATTTACTATGTGACAGGTTCTAGGTTTGGGGGATACAACAGCAAACAAAAACAACTCCAGTCTTCATGGAGCTTACAGTCTAAAGTCGTGGAGAAGCACATAAATGAATAAGTGAATGAGATGACTTGGACTAGCGATGAGTGGTGGGAAGGAAAAAAACAAACACCGGTGCTGAGTAGAGCATGACCAGGCTAGCACATGGCAGGTGGCTTTAGATTCAGACGATGTGTGAGCTGCAACCTCAATGAAGCCAAAGCAGCCAGCTATGTGAAATTTGGAAGGCAGAGTCTGGGACAGAGGGAAGAGCAAGTTCAAAAACCCCACAGTGAAAACTGTTACCTTCCATGATTCTATCTCTTGCCCTATTCATTCCACTGAGCTCTGACAACAACTCCAGTTAGACATCGAATGGGATCTCGAACTTACCACAGCCAAAGTAGAGCTCTTGGTTTTCCTCCAAGCCTCCCCAACCAGTGCTCCCCAGCAAACGGCCTCACTGTGCACCCAGTTGCTCCAGCCCCAAACCTAGGAATTACCCTTGAAGCTTCCTTTTTCTCATGTCCTATATCTAATCCATCAGCAAGTCCAGCTGCTCTACCCTCAAAATATATCCAAATCCACCCACTCCTCACAGCATCCTCCTCCACCACCCTGGTCCAAGCTGCCATCCTCGCTCTTCCAGAGTTATCAAGAGTATGGAAGGAGCTTCCATCATCAGGCCTGCCTTCCCCACCCAGCTCTGCCATACTCTATTGTCAATGCAGAGGTTACAGTGATTTTTCTTTTAAAAATGCAAATCAGATCCAGTCACTTGCTTGCTTAACCAACCCCCCACCGGTCTCATGTCTCAGTCAAAATGAAACCCCAAGTACTGCCCATGCCCTACAGGGCCTGGCGTGGTCTGGCCTCGCCTGTGTCTGCTGCTTAGCCCTTACTGTGTCCATCTTTTTGGCTATGCTTCAATCTCATCCACCTCTTCCTTGCTGTATCCTCCAAGACAGCAAAGCTCTTAGCAGGGAGTAAGCACTGAAGATGTTAGGAAAATAAAAACCAAGAAGAAGCCTGAGGGTGTAGCTCAGTGTAGAGCACTTGCCTAACATGCACGAGGGCCTGGGTGCAATCCCCAGTATAACAAAACAAAACAAAACAAAAATTAAGAAGAATGGAGGCAGAGAGGGAGGAGGGACAGAAGGGACATTGGGAGCTCCAACTGAAGCCACGACTTCTGGCCTCCTCTTTGGCCCTCATTTCTCCCAAAGGGACAAAGGGTCATCTCTGGCCTCTTCCACGACCTCAAATGCCCACTCTTCCTCCAGAGAGAGAGAGAACTGAGGCCATGAGGATAGAAAAGTGTCTTAGAAAGCCTGAGGAAAAACCAACAGAAGGGCAGGGGAGCCCAGGGTAGAGGAGACCAGGAAAGAACCCCTGCGAGGAGGAGACGAGGAGTCGAGGAGACGCTAGGCAAACACCAGGTGGGGGTTGTCAAGGCCCAAGGCTGGAGGGGAGGAGATGACCTTCAGTCACCCAGACATCACTGGTTTTCGCAGTGACAGCAGGGAGTGGGAGGCAGGCCAGGCCAGGAGACAGGAGCAGAGCCACATGGTCCAAGCCACTTGGCTGTGAGAGGGTCATGAGCAGGAGGCAGGACGAGAGGGTGGAGGGGAGGGTTTGTTCAGATGGGAAAATCCAGAATGTATCTGCAGGCCCAGGGCAGGGAGCCAGCCGTGGGGAGATAATTACTAGAGTGTGGTCCCTGGGGGATGGGCTGGTTGGACATGGGGGAGGAGGCCCACTCCTTCCTCTGAGGGATGGGGGTGGGGAGAGAGGAGGGCAGTTAAGAAGGAGGAAGAGGGAAAAGGGGGATCAGGCCCTGGCTCTTGGCCTTCTGCTGTACCCCTTCACTTCCCAGCTGTCCTGCCATATTTGACCCGCAAAGAGCTACAGGCCACAGCTATTGTTCAGCACTGGTGTTCAAACTGAAGGGATGACCAGGACAGAGTGGGGGAGTAGGAGTATGGCAAACACCCTTTTCCCTGACCTGGGGCTTTCTGGATTCTTCCTGAATAGTTCTCACGTGCCTGTGAGGAAGCACATGTAGCCCATACCTGGTGTGACCTCTCTCCTTGGCTCCCTAATACGATTTCCTCAAGCCAGGCACAGTGGGGTACGACTATAATCCCAGCAGCTCAGGAGGCTGAGGCAGAAAGATCATGAGTTCCAAGCCAGCCTCGGCAAAAGTGAGGCACTAAGCAACTCAGTGAGACCCTGTCTCTAAATAAAATACAAAATAGGGCTGGGATGTGGCTCAGTGGTCAAGTGCCTCTGAGTTCAATTCCCAATACCCCCCACCCACCTGCAACCAAAAAAAAAAAAAAAAGATTTCCTCAAGTCTCAGGCCGGCATTCTCAACCACCAAACCCTATTCCCGTCTCTACATTTCAGAGTGCAGCGGGAGATAAGGTCGGCTCTGGGACTGGGGACACTGTCAGTGATGCCACCACTAACCTAACCCAATGGCCCTGCTGTGATTTGAATATGTGCCCAAAGTTCACATGTTGGAAACAGTCTCCAATGCAACAGTGTGAGAGGTGGGACTTTAAGAGGTGATCGGCCATGAGGGCTCTGTTCTCACGAATGGATTAATGCCTTTATGACAAGACCGGGGTGCTTATCACGGGACAGCATTCCTGATAAAAGGATGAGTTCGGCCCTCTTCCCTCAGTCTCTTTCACCTGTTCTCTGGCCCTTCTTTCTGCCTTCTAGCAATGGAATGACACAGTAGAAAGGCCCTTGATGATGTGGGCCCCTGGACCTTGGACTTCCCAGCCTCTAGAACTATATGAAATAAATCGCTGGTGCCTTTATAAATACTCAGTCTCCATGTTCTGTTATAGCAGCAGAACATGAACTAAGACAAGCCCCATGCTGTTCAAGGTCCACAGGCACTGTTCCAGGGCCTGGCATACATGAGAACCCACAGTTAATGCCCCTGAAGATCTTATGAGGAAAGCAGTTTTCTTATGCTTTTTTTTATAACCAAAGAAACTGAGCTTAGACAGATACCATCCATTGCCCAAGGCTACCCAGGAGTCACTGACTAAGGGTAAAATTCCACAGGAATGATCAACCCTGGATCTTTGAGAATGTATCTGGAAGCCATCTTGGTACAACATCTCCCCGTATAACTGCGCGGGGGGAGGGGGGGGAGCACCCTGGCAGGGACAGTAAGTTGCCTGTAATCACAGGTGAAGGGAAATTTGGGTTTCCTGATTCCCTGGCCTGTAGAGCTGCCACCTGCCTTCCAGTTCTGTTATGGTATAGATCTAGAATGTTCCACAATGGTTCATATGTTGAAAACTTTGCTCCCAGTTATGGTGCTATTGGGAGGGGATAGAAACTTCAGGAGGCAAGGCCTCATTGGAAGAAGTAGGTCACTGGAAGGGTGTCCTTGAAGTTTGTGTCTAGTCCCCAGCCTCTCTGCCTCTCTCTCTCTCTCTCTCTCTCTCTCTCTCTCTCTCTCTCTCTCTCTCTCTCCACTGCTCTACGTGCTCCCTGCCATGATGTTCTGTCTCACCATAGGCCCATAGCAAAAGGGCCAAGCAAGCATAGCCTAAAATCTCTGCAACCATGATCCAAATCTTTCATCTTTTAAGTTGTTTTTCTCAGGTATTTTGTCACAGCTAACAGAAAGCTGACTAACACAGGGGCCATGGAGGAGGCAGGGTATGTGAAGTCATGGAGCAGAAATGTTAAGAATGCACTAGGCTCAGTGGTCTCACAGAGCAGGGAGGGCCCTGTCTGCCTGCTCAGTGTCCTGATAAAATTCCACACAAGAGTTTTGGGCTCAGGAAAAATGTGTTGGATGGCTGGAAGAATGGCTAGGATGGACACAGATTTGGAGCAAACCTCAGATGAAGGTCCAGCCAGGATCCCCAACACTGATCCTAAACCCTTTTCCAGAGCTAAGACCCCTACCTCCTACTCTAATTACCTGGAGGCTGGACCCTGGGGACCTGACTTCCCTGGACAGGAAAGGGGTGGGAGGAAGCTCTGCTGACATTGGTGTAGATATTTGGTTGAAAGCTTGTCTCCCAAACCAGGGAAGCCTCCTTCAATCTGTCTCCAGCCTCTTCCCCAGTGATTACTCCAGGAGTGTCCCCCAAAGCCTATCTGACCTATGCTGATGAAGCAGGAGCCCCTGCCCCTATACAAACATGCAGTCATACACCTTCCTTGGTTGTGGAGGATCATAAAGCGATCTCTTTCTCAATTCCTAGTATCCTCAGGAAACTGCTTTGTAACTGGGGCTAGACCATCCAGGACTGCCTGTCTTCCAGGCCCCAGGGCTTGCTCAAGTCTCTGGGGCCCACTTTCCTTTGCACTCTTCCAAATTACCTTATCACCCACCTTACCCATTCCACCTGTATTCTTCTGGTATGTGTTCAGGGAGGGGCTCATACCTGTTCAAGGGCAGGATGTGGTAGGAATGGATACTCCTACCCAGGGACACTTGGTCACATCCTGGCTATCATGCACCCCTGACAAGTGGCACTCAAGCAATATTCTCTCTCTCTCTCTCTCTCTCTCTCTCTCTCTCTCTCTCTCACACACACACACACACACACACACACCAAAAAAAGAAAAAAAAAAAAAAACCCAGCTCTGTGACAGAGGTAGAAATCCATTCCACTCACGAGTTTAAAACCAACTGGGCAACTTTGTGGGATCTTATGTCAAAATAAAAATGTGCTGGGAATGTAGCTCGGTGGTAGAGTTGCCCTGCTTCAGTCCCCAGTACTGGATAAAAAGACAGAAGAAGGAAACCCATTCCACTACATGTAGGTACACATGTCTCCTGCCAGGGCCAGGCTGTGGGGTCTCCTTCCTGGGTGGATCTGTCTTTATTGGGGTGGGAGAGATAAGAAGGGTGGAGTGAATATAATTGTGTCTCTTGTGGTTAGAAAAGGCTCCAGGGTCCAAAGGACAGGAGCCAGGGTTTGGAATGAATTCTCTCCGATTCCTCATCCCCTAATCTCTTTGTTGGGCTTCTTTCTGAAGCTCAGATCCCTGCCCGGTGTCCAGACTGGTCTCTGGTCAGATCTTGCTCTGCCCGTTCTTGTGGATGCCAAATAGTTCTCCAGAGTCGAAGTGACAGGCCTTACTGTGCTCTGGTGTGGAGGTGAGTCCCCCAGGCCAGAGGTCATCTAATGTCCCCCTTCTTCTGATGAGGGGCAGCCCCAGTCCTCTAAGGCCTTCCCTGAAAAGAAGACAAGACATTGTCCTAAAGAGGAAGTCATCTTTTCCCACCTTAAACTACCAGACCCAGCCTGCATGCTGCTGACAGGAAGTGAGAAAAAACAGGGCATTAGGGCCATCGGAGCCACAGGGAAAGGGTCATTGGCACTGCCCAGCCCACTGTCTGCTGACCTCCACCAAGGAATCCCCAGGACCCTCACTGCCCACCCTGCTGTTTCTCTCCCCATCCTCTTCACCATCCCTCTCCTGATCCTTTCATGAAAAATGGATGGAGCTTTTATTAAACTGTTTTCTCTTCGAAGGAGGTTTCAATTTTTAATGCCTCACCAGGGTTGGGGGAACACACTGGCCCAGACAGGCCATAGGGAGGGGGCAGAAGAGGTCTGCCCTGAACTGGAGTGGGGGGGCAGGGAGACAGGGGGACACCCAGCTTGCCTGAAGTTTGGGGAAGAAGAAATCAGGAGAAGAGACCCCACAGCCTGGCCCTGGCAGGAGACATGTGCACCTACATCTAATGGAATGGGTTTCCTTCTTTTGTCTTTTTATCCAGTACTGGGGACTGAAGCAGGGCAACTCTACCAGAGATATTTTTTTTCTTTTGAGCAGGGTGTCACCAGAGAGGTTTTTAGTCTTTGTGGTGGAAATAATTTGTTGGGATGCACAGAGCCCATTCTTTCCCCCTCTGCGATTCCCCTAGGCCTGGGAGACCTGCAAAGGAAGTGGACCAGCTGGTGTTAAACAGCTACTGTGTGCAAGGCCTGCTTCATTTATAGAAGCCCCATTGACTCATCACACCAGCTCACTTTATCACAACACAGCGATAAGGAGCCAAGACTCTGGGGCCAGCTTGCCTAGTCTCAAACTCTGTTCTCATCTGTTGTTTGCTATGGGATGCTGGGACTATCACTTAATCCCCCTGAGCTTCAGTTTCACCATCTGTCAAATGGGTCTAACAGTACCTGCCTCATAGGATCTCTGTGAAGATGCAATGAGACCCTGTAGTCAAATGCACATGTAGGTGTAACACAGTAAACCCTCAATACATACTTAGGGTGACAGTATGATAATCAGTGTCCACATCTTATAGATGATGAGGCTGACCCTTCTAGAAGTTTAAGGTTTTGGTTCCAAGTCACAGGGCCACTAAGTGAGGTACCCATTCTTTTTAGTCCAAGTGCCTAAGCTCATGCCTCTGTGTCTCTCTGCTTCTCAAGGTGTACAGTATATTTTTGTTTGGTTGGTTTGGGTATTGGGGATTGAACCCAGGGACACTTAGCTACTGAGGTACATCTCCAGCCCATTCTTTGAAATATTTCTTATTTTGAGATAGGGTCTCACTAAGTTGTTCAGGGCCTAGCTAAATTGCTGAGGCTGGCCTCCAACTTGCAATCATCCTGCTTCAGCCTCCCAAGCTGCTGGGATTACAGATATGTGCCACCACACCTGGCTATGGGGTACAATTTTGCCTTATTGAGCACCCCAGCTGGCACATAGTTGGCACTCAGAAAACAAGGGCTGAAAAATTGTCCTTGCTGTCACAAATTGTGCTATCTTATCCCTAAACCCAGTCTCATTTTTACTATTTTTCCACTTTGGCTAATCATTCCTGTGGTGACTAGAAGACTGGAGCCCCTCCATGGCTCCATTAGCAAATGAAGCCAGGGTGGAAAGGGGAGGCTTGGAGAGGTAAAGCCCCCAGTAGCACCAGACAACCCAGGACAGGGATTCACTGTCCCAACCCCAAAGTGCCCTGCTCAATATTAGATATAGGGTTTGGTTCTGCATTTTTGAATATGTGGTTTTGTACTATTTATTGTAGGGTTTGTGCTTGCTAATTATAAAAATAGTACAGTTGTCCCCACTATCCATGGGGAATTGGTGCCAAGACCTCTATGGATACCAAAAATCTGCATTTCCTTCCTTCCTTCCTTTCTCCCTCCCTCCCTCTCTCCCTCCCTTCTTCCCTACCTTCACCTATCTTTCTTTCTTGTTTCTTTCATGGTACTAGGGATTGAATCTAGGGGTGCTCTAGTACTGAGCTACATTCCCAGCACTTTTTATTTTGAGACAGGGTATCACTAAGTTGCTGAGGCTGGCCTCAAACTTGTGATCCTCCTGCCTCAGCCTCCTGAGTCGCTGGGATTACAGGTGTGCACCACTGTGTTCAGCTGCTCATGTCATTTCTCTAAAATGGTGTGATGTTACTGTACAACATATATACATCTGCTCATGTACTTTAAATCATCTGGAGTTCCTCATAATACCTAATACAATGTAAACAATATGCAAAAAGTTGTGATACTGTATTGTGCAGGGAACAAAGACAAGGGAAAAAAAAACCCTGCACATGTTCAGGACAGATGCAATTATTTTTCCAAATATTTTTGATCAGCAGTTGGTTGAATCCTCAGGTCTGGTATATGTGGATACAAAGAGCCAACTAACTGTACATGGTAATGGTGGAAAATTTGTCAAGTGCAGAAAAACCCATGAGAAGAGGAGACCTACTTTGAATTCATAATGGCCATAAGGTTGATTTTACCTTGGTTGATCCACAGGTGTTTGTTTTCTGGATTCTGAAGACAGTCTCTCTCCTTAGAAATGGGTCTTTGTGGTGCGGGCATATGAAGAAAAAATCCCAAGTCCCTGATGAATTAAATTCCACCATGGGCCCAGTAGTGGGCTGGGTGTCTCCAGAGAGAATGAGATGATGACCTTTGTTCCAACTGATCTGCTCTGGCTCCAGATGAAATGATGAAAGAAGAGTTGAATTATAGACTATAGAAAAAAGTAATACTTGTAATTATTGTTTTTTCAGATATTGGTGATTTTGATGCACTATGATGCTTTAGAAATTTTTTGTCAACCTTAAGCATTTTTATTACCTTGAACATGTTTAGAGTAGGTATTTGTTTTTGTTTTATAATTTGTGGGAGATTTTCTCTAATTTATTTTGATGCCTATTTATACTTCCTGTTCATTAGCATTTGATTCCAGCATTTGATTATTTTCTGTTCTTTGTTTTTTTTTTAATTTTTTTTTTGAGAAGCAGAGTTTGTTTGTCTTTTTATTTTTCCTGGTACTGGGGACTTGAACCCAGGGGCACTCTACCACTGAACTACATCTCCAGCCCTTTTAAATTTTCTTATTTGGGGAAGAGTCTGGCTAAGTTGTTGAGGCTGGCCTCAAAGTCATAATACTCTAGTCTCAGCCTCTTGAGTAGCCAGGAATACAGGCTTGAACCTATGTGTCTGGCCCATGATTTCATTTTGATGGAAGGATCAATGTGTGCAAGGCTAGAGAAGTAACTAGTCTGGATCTAGAATCCTCACCACTGCCATCCAGGAGAGACATTCAAACCAATTTTTTGTTTCATTTTGTTCTGTTTGAGATGGGGTCTCACTGTGTTGCCCAGGCTGGCCTTGAACTTGTGATCCCCTTGGCCTCAGCCATCCAAATCCCAAAACCATTTGAGTAGAACTGGAAATAAGCATGCTAGCTCTGATTTTGGAAGGAGAGCTAGGGTTGGAGGCACCAAGCCCCAGACAATACAGACAAACACTGAAATGGCAGAAAGTATCCAACAATATTTCCCAGTTCTTTACAATGACATTAGAGGCCTCCCCCACCTCATGTCTCCTGTGTATGGACATTAGAACAGCTGGCATTTTCTACACCAATATTTTCAAGTACCATTCCACCAACAAAGGTTGGCCTAAGCTTGTCCCCAAAAACTATATATCACCTCAGTTCTGCCAGGAAGTGGCATGCCCAGTGGCAGCCAACAATTATCAAGGCACAACTGAAAAGATGGTAAGCGAAAACTGTTTCCATTAAAAAAGATCATACATTGGAACTGATGAGAATGTAGTCTAAAAATAAGCTGGGCGCAGTGGCCTGTAATCCCAACAGTTCAGGAAGCTAAGGCAGGAGGATTGCACGTTTAAAGGCAGCCTGAGCAACTTAGTGAGGCCCCAAGTAACTTAGCAAGACCCTGTCTCAAAATTTAAAAACTAAATCTAAAATAAAAGGGGCTTAGGGTGTGATTCAGAGGTTAAGCACCCATAGGTTTAATTTCCGGTTCCAAAAAAAGAAAATTTTAAATTAAAAAAATAATAATAATTTTTAAAAAGAATGTGGCCTAAAGATAAAATTGGCATCACTGGCAAAATAATAAACAAACAAACAAACAAATAAATGACGTAAAGGCAAAATAGTTGAAAAGCAAATTATATTGCCTGTAAAGGTTTCACCTTCATCCCTGGTTGCAGAAACTTCTAGAAACAGGAGCCAATAGTTGAAAACATTTCATTCTCAACTTATTTGCTTCTTTGGGTAAATTACTTAGAATCATAGGTAAAATTTCAAAGTTTTTACAATGCTGAAGACACAGGGTGCGAAGAATGAGTTAAAAATGGATTCACAAATTCTTCCTCCCCAAAATAGAACTTTTTAGATCCAGAAAACAGTCAAACATGCTCAAAGACTGGAAACAAACAAACAAACAAAAAACTTCCCCATAGTGCATGGAAATTACCATTATATAGAAAACCATTGACTGGAAATATTTATTTTCAATCATTTTATAATTTCAACTCACTTGCTGCTGTCACTGATTTTTGACAAGTTTGTTCCTGACATGCTCCCAAATCCTTGAAATCTCATAGCCTTGGATCTTTGATGGGGCACTAGAGGGATCAAGATGAGACCTTCTATCAGAAGGGAAACAGAACACTTCCTAGCTTGTACCCTGTGATCCAAATGCTCCCAATCTCTGAGTCACAGTTTCTAATCCTGTGAACTGGGGGAAATGACCCACACTGCCTCCTTTAGGGGCTACCATGAGGATCATGGGAAACCAAGGACTATGGAAATAGTGTGCTCAGGAATCAGTCAGCTGGGCTCTGACAGAATCAATTGATCTAGCCTTCTTGGGCTTCATTTCTCCTCATCTGCAAAATATGTTTATACCTTGTTCAATCACATGTGGACATCTCCCCCTGTCCCTGTCCTATCCTCTCACCCACCAACCCATCAAGCAGGCTATTCAAGACAGGGACCCCAGCTGGGCATGGTGGCACATGCCTTTAATCCCAGTGGCTCAGGAGACTGAGGCAGGAGGATCTTGAGTTCAAAGCCAGCCTCAGCAAAAGCAAGGTGCTAAGCAACTCAGTGAGACCCTGTCTCTAAATAAAATTCAAAATAGGACTGGGGATGTGGCTAAGTAGCCAAGTGTCCCTGAGTTCTATCCCCTGGTACTATCCCACCCCCTCAAGAAAGACATGGACCCCAGAGCAGGCCTATGGCTGGGGCGGAAGATGGGCCTGGTCAGGAGTTAGCCTGAGGCCCCCACTCTCACCTCCAGTGGGGATGGAGTGTATCTCCTGGGCCAGCCTCAGTGGAGCCCCCCATAATTCAGCTGAGAAAATACAGAGGGGACTTTAAACCTGAACGTTCTGCTGCTCCTGGGTCTGCCTCTAGGTATCACCTAGAAAACAGCCATGGGGTTCCTAGTGCCTTACTGTTTTCTCAGACACCCTGCCCTTCCATGCCGGGTGAACTCACCTGGGGAAGAGGGAACTTGTTTTACAGGTACTGCTAATAGGAGGAAGAGAACATGGGGGCTGGGGGTCGGGAAGCCAAAGAAGACCATTCTCTATCACCTTTTTCTCTTGAGAGCCTGCTGTGGCCAAGGGGAGCCCTGGCCCAGCACAAGGGGCGGGGTGGGGGGAGGAGCTAAGTGAGTCACTGTGGCCTGCATGCCGGAGAAGACCAGAGAAAACTGCCCCACTTGGCATCTGTCAGCGACTGCCTGCTGTATGACCTCACCTTCCTGAATGTTAGCTTCTTCCTTGAGAATTGGGCAGGATCCCTGTTGTTGAGAGGCTTGAAGAAGATTACAGATGAGAAGGCCCTTTGGAAACGGTAAAGCACTGTGCCCTGAGCACACGTGTGCATGCACACAGAAGCACGCACCCAGGCACACTTGCAGGGGGCATCCCCTGTATGTAGTTCATGCTCACACTTGAGAGCATGCATTGGAAGCCCTGAAGGCCTTGCTAAAGCACAGATTGCTGGGCTCCACCCTGACTCTCTGATTCAGAGCACGGGGTGAGGCCCAAGAATTTGCATTTCTGGCAAGTTCCCAGGTGCTGCTGATGCTCCTGACCTGGAGACCACAGTTGGAGAACCACTACATTGTAGCACACAAGGGGACTGACATCCCCCATGGTATCTCGCAAGTTCTTTGTTATTTTATTTATTTGCTTGTTTGTTTGTTTGTTTATTGGTAGTGGGAATTGAACCCAGGGGCAGTTAACCACTGAGCCACATCCCCAGCCCATATATATATATATATATATATATATACATATGAGAGACAGGATCTCACTGAGTTACTTAGGGCCTTGCTAAATTGCTGAGGCTTGCTTTGAGCTCACAATCCTCCTGCCTCAACCTCCCAAGCTGCTGGGATTATAGGTGTGCACCACTGCGCTCAGTGTAAGTTCTTGACAAGTGTATAACAGAGGGATAAGGGGATCTTAACATGAAGTCACAGCTACTCAGAATCACTAACCCTAACCCTAACCCTCAATCTCTATGGAGGCCTGTCAGAGAGATTTCTTACACTTACCCCCCAGGCAGCCTTTGGTAGAACATGAAAGAACAATTAGGAGTTATCCAGGAACCCGTCCCAATATACATGCATTCAGCCACACTCACATACAAAGTCATGCACACACACACGCACACACCTATTTCGCACCTACATAACCTAGTGGCTAACTACAAAGAGTAATGAGTAAAACTATCAGGGTCAGCCAGCTGTCTCATTTCCCAATGTGTGGTTTTGAACAGGCCAGTTAACTTCTTTGTGCCTCAGTTTCCTCACCAATGAAATTAGGTGTAATAATACTTCATAGGCTTCTTGGGAGACTCAAAGAGATAACAAATGGAAATCCTTGGAAGAACACAAAATGCTATCCATTATTATAGTTTTGAACAGTTGACTCCAGGCTCACACAGGAAGAAGCCTCTGTAGGGAAAAGCCCAAGCCAGACCATAACCATGAGTAAGTTCATCCGGGTCAAAGCAGCCTCCAGGCTCAGCCATGACACACTTGGGATCAGAAGACCTAGATCCTATACCAGACACCAATGCCGAGTGGGGGGTGTTTTGTTTTGTTTTGTTTTTGTGGTACTGGGGATTGAACCCAGCGGTACTCTACCACAAAGCTCTAGCCTCATCCATTTTTCCTCAGATTAAAGGACTGTATCACCCTGCCCAGCGCCAGGTGTGTTTCTCACTTTCTCATTGTGTACCCTTGGGACAGTCCCTTGTCCTGCCCGGACCTCAGCATCCCTATCTGTCTCATGGGGGCTGAGCTGCAGCCTTCCCTCCAGCTGTGTCACACTGTGGGTTCGTGCCCAGTGACGCATGGCAGAGGCAACAGCCACAATTCCACAGGCCCAACCCATGGCCCAGATTCTCCTTCCTGGAGCTGTGAGACTCTCCTCCCCTGAACAAGAGACTATCAGCAACTCTCCCACACCAACTCTCCCACTCTTCTACTGGCTCTTCATCTGCAAAGAACCTTGAGACTGACGAAGGGTTAGGAAGGGATGCAGGAGAGAAGATCCATGGTAACCTCTTCAGCTCCAGGCCCTGCCTGTTCAACTACATGATTATGCCCATCATCTCACCATAGCCCGGGGCAGTGGGGAGCACAGAGAAATGGAGGCTCTCAGAGATAGTTTCTCACCCAAGGTGCCAGAACTTGAAACCAGGAGAGTCAGATCCCAGATCCCAAGTCTGCTGTCCTGGGCTGAGAAAGTCTGTGGGCATCAGACAAGAGTCACCACATTGCCTGTGCATTTGTATCTTCAACTTTTTATTTTTAGTTTCCAAGGATGGGGATCAAACCCAGGGCCTCATGCATGCTAAGCAAGCACTCTACCACTTAGCTACACCCCCAGGCTTATTTTATTTTCAGACAGGGTTGTTTGCTTGTTTGGTACTGGAAATGGAACTCAGGCCTTTTTTAATATATTTTATTTAGAGACAGGGTCTCACTGAGTTGCTTAGGGCCTCACTAAGTTACTGAGGCTGACTTTGAACTCGAGATCCTCCTGCCTCAGCCTCCTGAGCCTCTGGGATTACAGGTGTACACCACCACATCTAGTTTATTTTCAAGTTTTAAGTCACTTTCTCTGTAAAGTCACATGCCACCTCCCCCCTCACAATTCCAATTCTCCTTATTGTTTTATTTTTTCTGTATTTCTTATCATCTTCTAACATATTATGTAAATTGCTTATGTATTGTGTTTATTATGTATTCTTTATCTCCTTCCATTAAAACTATAAGCTCTTTGTGGGCAGGGAGCTTTGTTCATGTTGTGTTTTGTGATCTCACCAATGCCCAGCATAGTGCCTGGTGCTTAATAGGTGCTTACTAACCATGATCTGAATGTCTTCCCCCTCCCAATTCATGTGTTGAAATCCTAACTGACCTAATACCAAGGTGATGGTAATAGGAAGTGGGGTGCTGGGAGTTGATTAGGATTAGTGTCCTTATAAAAAGGCCTAAGAGAGACCCTTGTCCCTTTTACTATATGAGTACACAACAAGAAGGTACCATGTGTGAACAAAAAGGCTGGCCCTCAGCAGACGCTGAATCTGCCAAAACCTTGATCTTGATCTTCAAGAACTTCAAGCCTCAAGAACTATGGGAAGTATATCTGTTGTTTATAAGCTACCTAGTTCATGGTATTCTGTTATATCAGAACAGACTACAATGATGTTGAGTAGGTATTTTTTTAAGGAGCAACATATATAATAGCAGCTTAGATCAGGTAGTGGCATGGCAGGGTTGAAATCTGTTTCTTGGTAACCAGTGGCAGTGGTGCATGCCTGTAATCCCAGTGACTTAAGAGGCTGAGGGAGGAGGATCTCAAGTCTGAGCCTGGCCTCGGCAATTTAGTGAGTCCCTGAACAACTTAGTGAACTCTGTCTCAAAATAAAAAGCAAAGAGGGCTGCAGATGTGGCTCCGTGATTGACTGACCCTGAGTTCAATCCCTGATATAAAAAATAAAAGTAAATTTGAAAAAAAAAATCAGCCTCTAGGCTGATTTCCATACTGCTCTGAGGGTGTGGATGACTTTCCACAACAGAATGGACCAGGTCCCTTCCCCGCCTCAAACCTTCGAAGGGCTCTCCATAAGCTACATGATCCATTTCAAATGCCTTGGTCCTTTTTGGCATGGCCTTCCCCCTCCCTCCAGGTTCACCTCTTTGACCACCAACACACTGCCCTCTAGTCACAAGAGGTTACTTGCAGGTCCTCCCACATGCCTGCCCTTGTGTCTTTGCCCATGTGGCTCAGTCTGTCCTCCAGCACCCCTGTAGCCTAGCAAACTGTGAGTCATTCTCCACTCTGTTCCACTCTCCTCTTGGAAGACTCTCCCAATGAGATGATGAGTTCAAGCACTTCTGGTCTCTCATCTGATCCCCAACCTTGACTGCCTTGGTGCTACCCAAACCCCCCAAAGAGACCTCAGTTCCACTGCATCTGTTCATGATCTGTAGTGTTCTTACATGTCTAGAACAGTGAATCAGGAGCCCCTTGAGGGCAGGGACCTACCATGTTTTAGTTGTTTCTGCATCCCCTGTGCCTAGCCACATAATAGTTGCAGAGGGTATATGGGGGCAGGAAGGATAATAGAATGAATTGGACATTATATCCTTATGCATATATATGACTACACAACCATTGTGAGTCTACATCATGTACAACCAGAAGAATGAGAAGTTATCCTCCATTTATGTATGATGTGTCAACATGCATTCTCCTGTCATGTATAAGTAATTAGAACAAATAAAGAAAGAAAGAAGGAATAGGGTGAACCCCTATTAATGAAAGGCATTAAAGAACAACCATATGAATCTCAATTTGCAAAGCCTTCTGGGAAAAAAAGACATTTTCTTAGGGTAGGGTAGTGCATGCTAAGACATCAAGTTCTTTGGCCTTAGGCTAGAATTATATCACCTCAATGAAGCAACTCTGGTTATTATATGGGAAAACCAATCATATCTTCATCTTACTACCTGCCATCTACACCTATCATAGCTGCCCATATCAATTTATCTAATCTGTCATCTGTACGCCTGCATCCCCTAGATACCTGCCTGGGTACCTGTCTTTCTCCGACCTATCGGAGGCACTGCAGCTAAGAGAAGGTACCACTCTGGACTCAGTTGACACAAGTTCATTCCCAAACCTACCAAGCTATACGTCCTGATGAAAGTAATTTAACCCTTCTGAAAATCAACTCTCTCCTCTGTAAGATGGGGGTCATAATAATGGCCCCTTCCTCATAGGGTCATCGCAAGAGTCAATGGACTTATTCTTGGTTAGCACAGGTGACAGTAAACATTCACCACAGGATGGTGGCTCTTACAATCATTTATATCACATGTTATTCATCAAAGGATTTGGAACAACTGAAAGAGTGCCATAAACTCTAAAATGATAAAATATGTATTTGAGAGAAATCATGATAAAGAAAAATAAGGTTAGGAAAATAATAAATCCAGGGGTAAGATTGACATGCACATAAAATGCTTTGCAAAGTTCTATACAGTTACTAGGGCCTGATTTGGCTTTCAACTCCCCTGGTAGCCACATAAAAGAGGGAAACATCATCAATTATAAGCTTCAAGACATCTGTAACATAAAAATAAACCAAGGATTCCGAGAAGCACGGCTTTCGCTCGTCAGCAAAAGAATCACATCTTTTTCTTGGTCCCTCACAAAGAGATCCCTGGGAGAAGCGACCACACAATGTCCTCCACCACATGCCTACAATGACCACAGGTGGACTTTCTCATAATTTTCCCTCCATCCCACCTACTACAAGGACCCATGGCAACTCTCCAAGAATAACAATAAATAATAATAGCCACCATTTACTACTATATATAGGTATTGAATCCCTCAAGGAAAACCAGGAGGTGAACACTGTCATTATCATCATTTTACAGATGAGAAAACTGAGGCCAGGTGAAATTACTTGCCCTCGGCAGGGAGTGGTAGGGCTTGAAGCAAATGCAGGTCTCTGATAGCAGAGCCCAGATTCCTAACCACTAAGCTCTCCTGCCTCCTGAGAGGCCACAGTGCAGTGGTCCCGATACCCAGCCTTCTGATGTGCTTGCTGCCTTAAGCTGGAGATAATGGGAGACTCGAGGAACAAGGCTAGACAGTCTGCCTGTCAGGCAGTCTACCCTCCATATTATTTTTCCCAACTGAGCTCCCAGTGCCGCTGGGCTGTCAGGCATTCCAGGGCTGGGTTTTCTGAAGTGAGATCCTGGGCTGTCACAGTTGTGAGCTGCTGATGCAGGGCAGGGCCCCCACACTTGGCCAGAGAGCCAGGCAGAAGCAGGGCTTAAAGGGATCAAGAAGGACTAGGGGTGATTCTCACAAAGGGGCCCAAAGGGGAACCCGCAGCCAAGGCAGTCTTTCCCCCTGAAAATAGTTCTAAATCCCCTCCTGTGTGCGAAGTTCTCTGCCATCAAGCCAGGCCTGCAGCCATTTCTGTCTGGAACGCTTTCAAAGCAGGCGTTACCAATTGCCACTGTGGCCATTTAAAAACTCTCAATAAAACACCCCTAGAACATCTAATTTAGGCAATATAGCTTCCTGGTGAACCCTCCAAGATGAATTAGTTGCAAATTGCACCCGCAGGTAACTGAATGATTTGACCTGCTGTATTAAATTGTTGGAGAGAAACCAATTGAATGCTGGGGGCCGTCTGCCAATGCTGCTGATTTGGGTTTTCGGGTAGTTGATCTTAAGTCCTGCTTTCTGACAATAATTGGGCAGTAGGATCAATTGTCTGTTGCAGTCAATCCTAGAGCATGACAATAAAACCATATCAAGAGCGGAGAAAGAAATACTGATCTGATCTGATTCTCACTTGCAGGAGGCCTGGTGCAGGCATCCAGTTGCCCAGAAGTCGCAAGGAGTTGTTCAAACTCAAGTTCAGAAGAAGCAGGGTTGGGGGGGAAGACAAAATCCATACTCCTCTCAACTGCAGTGTCTGATTTCCCAGAAGACTAACTTTTATTGCTAACCCTTTTTATATTTTTAAATGCAGGGTGTTTGGTAGATAAGATCTTTCAGAGCCTCAGGGTAGGGCAGGGGGAAGAGAGAAGCAGCGGGGCAAATATTCAAAAGGATGGTTCTAGGTGGTCAAATGCTTAAGATCCATTGGCTCAGAGTACCTCTAAGGTCCCATCTAGCTTCACAAGGATGGTCATATCTGAAGGCACCCTCTAAAACCAGCCCTTCCAAATCCCCCACACCCCCATGAACACCACCTGTCCTTTTATTTCGAACCCATCTCCAAAGGTGAAGCCCCTAGAAAGGTGGTTTGGGGGGACAGGTGTTTTAGGAGGAGATAATTTCAAAAGGAAGGAACTGTGTAAGCAATGACTTGGAAGTGGGTAAGTACTCTTGGTGTTCTGGAAACATTGACTCTCAAGGTGCAGTGTAGTGTGAGGAGGAATAGGGGTGGGGAAACTTGAAAGGCAATTTAAATAATCTGGACTTTAAACCAGGCACACCTGTAATTCCAGTGACTGGAAGGCTGAGGCAAGAGGATAACAAGTTGGAAGCCAGCCTCAGCAACTCTGTAAGACCCTGTCTCAAAAATTAAAAAAAAAAAAGAAAAGAAAAATAAAGAAACTGTCCATTAAATTAAAAATCCCCAGCTTGTAGCACTGCACAGCAAGCAATATTGCATGACCATTAAAAAGATAAATTTAGCAGGGCACAGTGGTGCATGCCTATAATCCCAGCTGCTCAGGAGGCTGAGGCAGGAGGATTGTGAGTTCAAAGCCAGCCTCAGCAACATGGTGAGGCCTTAAGCAACTCAGTGAGATCCTGTCTCTAAATAAAATTTAAAAAGGGCTGGGGATGTGACTCAGTGGCTAAATGCCCCTGGGTTCAATGCCTAGGAGAGAGAGAGAGAGAGAGAGAGAGAGAGAGAGAGAGAGAGAGAGAGAAATGTTAACTAGAGCACATGATAAGAAAATATTTTTAAAATGGGAAAAGAAATTTTAAAAAGGGCTGGGGATGGTCACAACAACTCAGTGGTAGAGCATCCCTGGGCTCAGCCCCTAGTAAGAGAGAGAGAGAGAGAGAGAGAGAGAGAGAGAGAGAGAGAATGATTTAGACTTTATCCTACAGATAGTGATTGAAAGACCAAATTTGGAGTCAGAAGCTGTGAGTTCAATGCTTGATCTGCAGGTTACTAGCGAGGTGAACTTTGGCCAATTGCACAATATGATTGTGCCTCAGATAGTCATCTGTGAAATGAGAATGATAGCCGAGATACCATGTCACAGTGTTGGGGAGCTTAAGTAAACTCCTGCACATATGAAGTGTTGAGAACAGTGCCTGGCACGTAGTCCTCACTCACTTGGCATTAGCAGATCAGATGATGCTCCTGAATGCTCAGTCTATTCCGGGCATTGTTCTAAGTGCTTTATGCACACTCTCTGCGAATCCTTCCCACCCTCTGAGCTAGGTGCGGCTCTCCCCCCCCCCATTTTGCTGATGAGGAACCTGAAGCACAGACTCACCAGGATGTGGACTTAAAGAAGGTCAGCTTAGCTTCAACATAGAGAAGATGGATCAAAGGGACAGCTGGGAGGTAGGGTGTAACTGGGGTGGGGCAGAAGCCGAGGTTAAAGTGAGGCTGCGGGGATCTGGACAATAAGAACAGGAGCAGAGAGAGTAAGAGAAAGTAAGACAGAGAGACCTGGGTCCCCTGGTCTCCCAGGCAGAGCTAGAGGTCTTCCAAGGCCTGTGTGGGCCTCCATTAATGTAGACATAGCTGTGCCTCATGGCTCCCCTGAGTCTTAGTGAGACTCAGACATCACCAAGGTGCAGGCAAGGACCAAGGAGTTCCATGTTTTAGCCCTCTGGCCAACAGTCCCAGGCAGAAGGAGTGTATGGGAGGCACAAAGCCAGGAGCCACTGACTGAGTCAAGCCTTAGTCTCCTCACACACTGCCTTCAGTTTACCTAGCTATGAGTTAGGGACATGGATTCATGGAGTTTTTGACTAGAACTGAGCAAAGTAACAGGCCATGAGAAGCAGGAGCAAGTTGAGAGTCTGAGGACCAAGAGTGGTGGCACATGCCTTTAATCCCAGCAGCTTGGGAGGCTGAGGCAGGAGGATTGCCAGTTCAAAGGCAGCCTCAGCAACGGTGAGGCCCTAAGCAACTCAGCGAAACCCTGTCTCTAAATAAAATACAAAAAGGGCTGGGGATGTGGCTAAGTGGTTAAGCACCTCTGGGTTCAATCCCTGGAACGAGAGAGAGAGAGAGAGAGAGAGAGAGAGAGAGAGAGAGAGAGAGAGACTCTGCCAGATAGAGGGGTCAAGGGTGGCTGAGACACATCACTGCCCTACCCCTCCTTAGCAAACCAAACTAGTGACCCACTGCCAGGCACTGATGGAGCCTGCACCCCACTGCTGTGAGCAGGGAGGGAGAAGAGTGAAGGGTGGTACCCCCAAAACACGAGGGTCTGTCCTACTCCCAGCTACTAAGCCACAGGTGAGACTGTGGGAGGGAGGGAGCACCCTTAGGGAGCACCCTAGGCAAATCCTTTCTGGCTGCCAGCAGTTGCTGCAAGCCCTCCCTTGCCATCCCCACCCCCTCGCAAGCAGGTCCTGGGGAAGACAGAACAAACACAGGCAGCCAGGCCCTATCTGGAGTGTCTCTAGGTTAGTCCAGGAGAGGGGGTGGCTGGCAGTCCCTTACAAGCAGGTGTGATGGGAAACCTTTCCCACTCAGAGCCACCCACATGATGACACATGGAAGGGCTTCTCATCTAAGCCTCCCAAGGTCTGGGGCTGGATCCCTATTTACTACTAGCTTCCTGCATGAGCACTGGCAAGTCTTTTCTCCTGTCTAGGCTATGGGATTCCATTATAAGGTCACAGATCCTTCTTGCCTAAAAACATCTATAATCCAATGAAAGCCTGAGAGTCCAGGTATCCCAGGCTCTGGCTTTGTGCCATATAATGGGTCTGGTCTGAACCCAAGATTCTGGGGACCAAAACCATCCTCAGTAGGGCAAGGTGGCATAGGAGCAGAAAGCCCTGGGTTTGAAACCACAGCTCTGTATAACCCCTGGCAAGTCCTATGGCTTCTCAGACACCCCAGACCCTGATCTATAAATGAAGGATACTATCTTCCAGGTAAGAGGAGGCTAACAATGAGGTGATATATTTAAAATACCCACAATCACTGACATTGTCCTCCCTGCTTGGCTTCCCATGACCCAGCATAAAATGCTCCCATGCCCAAAAGCCATCCTGGCAAAGGGACAACAGTGACAAGAGTCTGATGGAGACTGGAGAGGTGGTTTCTACCTCAGTGGAGAGCTGAGTGCAAAGCAGGGACTTTGGATTGGAGTGGAAGGCGACAAATGCAGGGCTGGGGAAGGAGGTGGAGGAAAAGGGAACCTCTGAATGGAAAGGAAGGGAACGCGGGGCAAGAGAAAGGAAGTTTATTATTCTTCCTGCAGACCAATCATGGGGCTCTGGAGTGTCGAATTCCAGCTCCTGCAGCCAGATGTGACCTGTTCCTGTTATCATGGAATATTAATCAGAGGGGCCCTTGGGTAATTGGGGAGTTTTGATTAGAGAAATAGCCCTTACAATAATAAGCAGGCAAGAGCCTGGGGAGACCCGCCTCCACCCCTGGCCGCCCACCTCTTAGGCTCCGTCCTTCTGAAACCCAGGGACCCAGAATGAAGAGTTAGAGACTGCAGACAGAGAGACATGGTACCACTGCTGGTGGGAGAACCAGGGTTCGACTTGGGGGGGGCGGGTGCTGCAGGGATAGTTGGCAAAGAATGGGACTGGGGACTGGGGGTTCTGAGGACCCGGAGCTGGCCTGGCTTCACTCACCTCCCCATCAATCATCACATTAGCTGTTCTCTGGGCTTCCCCACTCCAGGCCCCCCTCCCAGCCAGCCCTCTGCCTCCGCCGGCACCATGCCTCAGGCTCTGGCCCTGCTGGGACCCCAGCTCTGTTGCAGGCTGCACATGGCCCCTAGGCTCTGTATATTTAGATGGTTAATGAATCTTCCTGTTTGACTGGACCAGACTAGAGCCCGAGATGGAGAGACTGAGGGCAAGAATGGGGAGGGGGTCAGCACAACTGGCCCAGTCCTGGAGACCATCTGATCACAGTGAACCCAGACTCAAAACCCAGATCAAACCCAGGCAGTGCAGTTCCAGGAATCTAGAAAGTTCCTTCCAATCCCACCTTCATTCCCATTGCCCAAGGGACCACAGTGTGTGGACAGAGACTTGAGTTCTAGTCCCAAGTCATGATTTTTCCTGTCCTGAACTTTACCTACCTCTTCTCTGCATTAAGGGCATTAGATAAAATTTATTTTTGCGGGACTGGTGGCACACGCCTGTAATCCCAGCAACTCAGGAGGCTGAGGCAGGAGGATCGCGAGCTCAAAGCCAACCTCAGCAACTTAGCGAGGTGCTAAGCAACTCAGTGAGACCCTATCTCTAATACAAAATAGGGCTGGGGATGTGGCTCAGTGTTTGAGTGCCCCTAAATACAATCCCCAGTTACCCCCCACCCCCAAATTTATTCTTTTACCAGTCACTCAGCACCTATTATGTGCCAAGTTCTGTACTGGGTACTGGAGATCCAGAGACAAAAAATAAAGCCTAGCCCCTACCTTGTAGAGATCATGATCTAATGGTCAAGGCAGACATGTGACTGTGTCATGTAGAGATAGATGGTGATTGTAATAATAAAATCAAGCAGTTATGATATGTGTGGCACTCTGTTAAGGGTTTTGCATATAGTATCTCATGGCATCTTCTCAACAACACAACACCATAGATGGTATCAATAACTTTGTTTTACAAATGAGGAAACTGGATTACTGAGAGGTGGAGGCCCTGTGTTTGCAATCTAATGTGCTAGAGTTTAGAGACACACATGTAAACCTCTGGAGGGAAAATGGGCAAGATTTTGAAAGCATACAGTTAATATATGCTATATTGAAAATTTTTCATTGTTACTGGAGATGTTTGTGTGTGTGCATGTGTAGATTATAAAAAGTATCAGGGGACATGGCATTCAAGATGTGTTCCAAGTTTTTTTTTTTTTTAATTTGTTTGTTTTTGTAGTGCTGGGGATAAAACCCAGAGACTCATGCATGCTAGGCAGGTGCTTTACCACTGAGCTATATCCCCAGTCTTTTCTTTAAATTTAATTTTGTGACAAGTTCTCACTAAGGTGCAGATGCTGGCCTTGAACCTTCAATCCTCCTGTCTCAGCCTCCTGAGTAGCTGAGATTATGAGCATTCTGATTTTCGGATATTAGGAAACCACTGCAAATCCATAAGATTGTGATGAGAATCCTTTACTCCAGGCCAAAATTCACATTGGAATAGCTGGGCAAGAGATCTTCATTTTTAGGCTGTTGATGGATGCATCTTTTTATCTAAGTGGCCTTTAGAAAGGCTTTATTGGTCAAAACTTCATCAGCATGACATAGTATAGAAAGAATCTATACTGGCAGATATGGTGGTGCACATTTGTCATCCCAGAAGCTCAGGACACTGAGGCGGGAGGATTTTAAGTTCAAATCCAGCCTTAGCAACTTACAGTGAGGCCCTAAGGAGCTTTCTGAGACCCTATCTCAAAATTAAAATAAATTAAAAACGGGCTAAGGATGTTGCTCAGTGGTTAAGCTTCCCTGGGTTCAATCCCTAGTATGAAAAAAATAAAAAGTAAATTAAAAGGACCTGGAATGTAGCTCAGTGGTAAAGAACCCCCTAAATCAATCTCCAGTAGCAAAACAAAAATGTAGCTGTCCTTCTTTCAAATAGTACTCGGTGCTCCACAGTCATCCTGCAGAGAACAGGAACTAAACAGTCTTTGGGTCCCAGGTTTTGGTTAGGGGTTTCTCTGGTGCATGGCAACACATCTTTTTTTTTTTTTTTTTTTTTGCTCTCCCAGAAGTGTTCCAGGCCACTATCAGAGGGGATGTTCCTGCTTGTGATTTGGCTCTCTGGTTGCTGGAGTCCTGCAGGGAGGGGCATAGATTATGGGTAGGGGAGACACTGGCTTTGCTAGTTCATTATTCAGGGGCTCTCCACTGAGGCCCAGGCTCATGGCCTGAAGGAACATACATTCTGATGGGAAATAGTGGCTCCTTACATGGAAATACATTTGCTACTTTTCACAAAACAATTTTGCTAACATCATCCCATTTACATTCAACACATGAAGAAGAAACTCAGGCCTTAAGAGAAGAGATGTCATATTCCAGTATTAGTGGCAGACTCAAACCTCAAATGCAAATCTCTGGACCTGGAACTTCAAGTTCCTTGGAGAAGGCACGGTTAGGCCTGGGTATTCCTCCCTGAGGCCTTCAGGAGTCAAGGCCAGGGTAACTAAGCCCTGGGGCTAGGGCCACAAGAGCCACCACTGACTGGACCTTACATGTGGTCATGGTGACAGGCTGAGGCTGAGGCCAGAGAATCTAGGCTGCTGAGCCTTCCAATTCAAGTGTCCAGGCAGAGACCAACCTGGGGAGGACTTAGGCTGCTAAGGCTGAGTAGCAGGAAGCAAGGCCTGCCTCAGGACTGAAAGGGTAGCAAATGGCATTTATTCAGCAATTATCAGGCTGAGCACTGTATTAAAGGCTTGATGTGTGTTCTTTCACTTGATCTTCCCTGTAGTTTCATGAGATGGCTGCTGCTCTCAGTCCCATCTTTTGGATCCAAAAACAGATGCCCATCCAGGCACGGTGGCACTTGCCTGTAATCCCTGCAGCTCGGGAGGCTGAGATAGGAGGATCATGAGTTCAAAACTAGCCTCAGCAGAAGTGAGGCACTAAGCAACTCAGTGAGACTCTGTCTCTAAATAAAATACACAATAGGGCTGGGGATGTGGCTCAGTGGTTGAGTGCCCCTGAGTTCAATCCCTGGTACCAAAACAAAACAAAATAACAACAACAACAATAACAAAACAAACAAACAAAAAAAAACAGAAGCCCAAAGGGGATTCCTGTTTGCTTGTAGTGCTGGGGATGGAACCCAGGGCCAGCACTCTATCATGGAACCATAGCCTCAGCCCAGCTCAGAGGTGGTTTGTTTTTCTTGTTTTCTAGACCTCAGCTGAGCTGGAAGCAGACACCTGTGCTCCGTAAATGTGTCTCTTTTTCCCATTTGGGAGATTGAACCCAGGGGTGCTCTACTGCTGTGCTACATCCCCAGCCCTTTTTGATATTAGAGAGAGAGACAGGGTCTCACTGAGTTGCCCAGGCTGACCTTGAACTTGCGATCTTCCTGCCTCAACCTCTAAGTCACCGGATTACAGGCATGCACCACCATGCCAAGCTACACAGTGGGTTTTAAGTAACTTGCTTGAGAATTCCTAAGTAGAAAGTGCCAAGGCTGGAATGGAATGTCATGGGCAAGGTACTTTCCCTCTTTTTAAAATAGTTTTTTAGTTGTAGATGGACATAATATCTTTATTTTGTTTACTTGCTTTTATGTGGTGCTGAGGATCGAACCCAATGCCTCACATGTGTGAGGCAACTGCTCTGCCCCTGAGCCACAACCCCAGCCCAAGGTACTTTCCCTCTTTGACACTCCATTTCCTCATCTGTAAAACAGGGATAATCATAGTCCTACCCCAGATAGGAACCTCAATGAGACATCACAATGACATAAGGTGTCAATGAAGTAATACACATCAAGTATTGAGCAAGGTGCCTGCCCCATAATAAGTACTCAATAAATGTTAGTGTTTATTGCAGGGTAATATAACAAGACATTGACCCTCCAGATTGGCTTGCTGGTAATGCGGGCAGTGGCAGACAGGAACAGAGCCCTGGGATGACCATTCCAGCCCAGCCAAGCCCCTTCAATTGGAGTAGCATTTCAAAGGTTCATTGATATCAACTCCATGCTAAACTCTGTGCTGGGTGTCACTCCAGTTGAGACAAGGAAAGAAATACAGTCCCTGCCCTCCAAAAGCTCACAGTCTAGTGAGGGAAATAGACACAGGCACACAGTGCCATGGCTGTTAGCAAGAGATGAGAAGAGGGCACCAACTTGGCCTGCTTCGAAGTCAGATGTGTCGGTGAAGGATGAACAGTAGTTTGTCAGGCCAGGGACAAGGGGATGGGCATTTCTGGCTGAAGACAGTGCACCCAGAAAGACACAGAGGCTTAAGGGGGGGGCTGTACTAGTCAGGCACTGTGAGTAGCTTGGTGGTGTTGGGGTGTGAAATGTGTGTGGTGGGGAGGGGTGGGAATCAGATGCTAAAGAGACTGGCAAGGACCAGATCATCCAGGATCCTGAAAGACATGTTGAGTTGAGAAAGGATTCACAAGTCTGAAGGATAAGAAGACCCAGACAAGATCAGGATTGAGTTTGGGGAAGATCACTTTGGCAGCCATTTTGCAAGATAGCAGGGTGGAATAGCAGTTGAGGGCCATTTGATCCCGGGTATTGGGGTGGTCAGAAATGGAGAGTCAAATGCTGTGTGACGGGCAGAACTGAAGGCAGATTTCAAGGCTAACTCGGATGTTTCGAGCTTGGGCCCATCTGTGGTAAGACCTTAGCTGAGCTGGGAGCAGACACCTGTGCTCTATAAATGTGCCTCTTTTTCCCATTTGGTGTTTATTTTTGTTTCCTTTCATTTCCTTATAAAGTTCATTTCAGAAAATACCCCCATCTTGTTTGGCTGAACCGAAGGGAAGGGGCATTTTCTTTTTTTCCACACCCCAGCTGGGACCATGGTTCCTGGGCCCTTGCAGGCCTCAGACTTTGCAGAGTGAAGATGAGCAAACCTGGGGAAACCAACTAGGGCCCAGGGGAGAGCTTGGCATAACTGGGCGGGCGTGCTGGAGGACAGGGAGGAGCAGTTTGGCCAGGATCAGGGGAGGGGGGCAGAGAGAGAAGTAAGGGAAAATTTGTTTCATGTTTCAAAGGAGAATGGCTTCCGTCCCTGGGCAAGGCCCCTAAGTCACGGACACCTCTGGCCTTTTCTTCTTTGGATTTCACACTCCCAGGCCTCACTGAGGGGTGCCTGGAATGAGCATCTGTGCCAGAGGGAGGAACCCCAGAGTTCATAATAAACAACCTATGATTGGGGAAGGTAGGGGTAGTGGGGCTGTGTGGGGGTTGGGAGAGGCAATGGGCTGGAAGTGAGGAGACCTGGGTGAGGGCCAGTCCTGGTGAACTCTCTGCGTGACTTGGGCAGTTCCTGCGTCCCCTCTCTGGGCCTCAGTTTTCCCATCCCTCCAATAAGGGGGCTGGACTTCAAGGTCTTTAGACGCCCTAACAGCTTGAAAGATTCCATTCTCTTCTCTGAATCTGCCCAGGGGGAGGCCTTGGGGGCTGGGGCACCGGCAGGGGCTGAGAATTCCATAGCAATTTGCATGTGAAAGCATGTTACTGCCATGGCTATTAGTGTGTGCAGGGGGGCTGAAGACAGGCAAGGACAGCTAACTGTCAGGCAGGCCGGAAGGGCCCTGGCAGCCTGGTGCGGGGGAGGGAGGGAAGTGGGCCCTGAGGTGTGCCCAGGAAGGCTGGCCCGCTACACTCAGCATCCAGAAGGGTGAAGCTGCAGGACCTTCCAGCCTCCACTTAGCCATGACATGCCCAGTTCTAGGTCTGGGCCATGAACCAGTGGGTCTGGCCCCTACTGATGCACCAGGATGTTGTGCAAATGTGTGGCTTCAGAGCTGTGTGAAGTGTCGCAGGAGAGGGGCCCCCAGGGAAAGTGGCAGACTGTTAGTGCATTTTTGAGGTCAGCTCTGAACCAGGTCTAAAACTCCCAGGATCATATTTTCCTCAGGGTTATGCTGTCGTTTTAGTAATTGCCTTGTATAAACTTTAGAGTTTGTCAATATAAATATTGTATATATATAGGTTTGTTGTAATCACACACAACACACACGCTCTGCTGGGGATTCTGGAGAACAAAGCCACAGTGTTTAAGGGCAACCAATTCTTGCTTGTGAGTCAAGGAAGATGGTTCCTAGGGCTGCCTCTGTGGGCACTCCCTGTGTGCCCTTGGGTAAGTCTCTTCCAGCCTCTGAGCTTCCTTCCTCGTGAGGGGCTTGGTCAGGAAAGGAGCTCTCAGAAAAGTCCTGGCTCTGTCACTTCTGGCCCCTGATTCCACTCAGATTCCACCTGAGTGGGCATGAGGGCAGCTGGTGAGGTCACCAGCTAGTTCCTGTAAGACCTGAAGGATCCCATTCAAGTGTGGAGTATTTGGTGCAAGTGTGGATTCCAGGATCTCCCCTCTTTTTCCCTAGAACCCAGAATTGATATGAAGCCTCTGCTTAGGAATCTGGCCAGAGATAAGGGGGAAATCTGTTTCCTCCGAAGCCAGTTCTTCACCCAAAACCCAACACCTAGGAGAGGCTGACTTGGGGGTCACAGGAATAGGTAAGGGCTGAGATCAGCTCTTCTGGTCTGGGCAGCTTCTGCTTCCAGTCTTTGGAGTGTTTATCCTGGGGACATTTTGCCCAGAAACCTGGGACCAGGGCTGGAGGAAGCAGGCTGGTATTGGAGCTGCAGGATAACTTCTGTAGATGTTCAGGAACTTTGCAAAGGGCAAGGTGACACACGCCTGTAATCCCAACAACTAGGGAGGTTGAGGCAGAAGGATCACAAGTTCAAGGCCAGCCTCAGCAATTTAGCAAGACCCTGTCTCGAATGTTAAAAAAAAAATAATAAAAAGGACCAGGGACTTAGCTCAGTGGTAAGCACCCCTGGGTTAAACCTCCAGTACCACACACACACACAAAAGGAACTTTGCAGAAGGTTAGCTTTGGTGGGTGATGAGGGAGGACAAACAGACCTTGGGGTCTACTACCAAAGCAGAAAGAGCTCCCAGGAAGCCCAGCCCCAGAGCCCAAGTATCCCCTCCATTCCTCATGGAAAAAGCAATATCAACCATTGATTGGTGTCTTCTTTGTGCCAGGCATTCAATGTTTGTTGAAAAAAAAAAGATGAATGAATGAATGAAAGACTAATTTTAGAACCCACATTCTTAATCTTTGTATCCTCCATTCTGTCTCCCACATTCCCACAAACCAGTTACCACACAAGTGAATCAGAGTTAGCTAAGCACTCAAAGACCTCGTACCCCAGTGCCCAGAGGTGGCATAGAGCAGGTGCTCAGGAAATATTTTCTGAATGAATCAATCAAATACTAGCCCCTCATTATCAGACATGGAAATTAAGGCCCAACGAGTCAGGGACCTGCCTGAAAAGGGAGTCATGGAAGAGCAGGTTCAGATCCTCAGGTCTCCAGGAACTCAGCCTGGGGCTCTTTCCTCTGTATTAAAGGGTCCCATGGCAAAGTTCTCTCACCTTCCCAGACCCCTTCACAAGTCCCTTATTCCCCCAGCTTGCCCTCTTTGCTTTCTCTTTGCCCGCTGGATAATTAACCATTGGAAACAGAAGCTGTCATTATTGTTTTCCCTATGTCCTTAAATTGCTTTCATACTAGGCTCTGTGACCCCCATTTTGGGTGGGGGCTGGTCACCCCCTCAGCAATCTACAAAGGGGAGTCATCTTAATGGGCACCAGCTGGGGCCCCAACCCTCAGATCCATTGGCCAGCTGTACAGGAGGCCAGCAGCAGATGGGTGAGGAGGGTCCCCAGACAGGCTGGGGCTGACTCAGCTGGGGTGTCTAGTGGGACTGTGACGTGCCCAGGCAAGATAGGAGGCCAGGCAGGCAGGCGGGCGGGCCGGATTTCCGAGAGTGACTGATGCTAGTGGCTAGAGGGCCGCTTGCTCAGCAGAGCTCAACCTAGGATGGCCTCAGTTGGGCCAGGGTCCTTTCTCGGGTTCTTCAGCCCACCCTGGCTACTGTGCCAGGCCACATACATCTGGCTGAGGTGCCTTCTGGGAGCTAAAAATTGACTGGTACAGTAAGGTCACAAGAACTTTGGTCTGGTACTATAAAGCCAGGCCCTTCAAGGAAACTGAGGCCTGGTTAGCACCTGCTGTTTGACTTTATCAGGGAACTGGGTTCAGCCTGCAGAGGAAGCCAGGCAGCCCCACCCTCACCTGGGAAGCATCCTCTATCCCTGACTCACCATTCACTTGGGCCCAGCTGGGACAGGAAGGAGAGTAGAGGGTGGGGCAGGTCTGGGGCCCCACCAGAGGAGGCTCACACCTCCTGCCTCCAGCTAGCTAGGCTTGGTCCCTCCCTGACCCAGGCCGATGGGAAAAGGGAACTGAGGTGGGGAAGGTTCCTGTTCCTCAATATCTCATTTCCACCTCCCAGAGGCAAGAAGTGGGGGAGTCAGGGGTGAGTCACACCCCTCACTCTTCTATTTGCTTCCGGTATATTCAAGGACTAGGCTTGAATCCTAGTGTCCTGTTCACCTGACATCTGTTCTTTGGCAAGCTGCAGCCCCTTGCAGGGTCTCTGTTTCCTCATCTCAAATACAAACAATTCCCCAACTGCCACCCTCACAAGGATACTTTATGAGGTCCAATGAGATAAAGGAGGTAAAAAGTACTTGAAACAAGTGGCAGGGGCTGGCCAGGTGAAAGATGCTATGCCATAAGGCCTAATAAGCACCACAGTGTGATTGGCACAATGTACGTGCCGAGCTTCAACTAGCGCCAGTCACAATGCCCATGCCAGGGAACAGCTAGTCAGTCACAGACCTTCTGGGCTCTCTGATGGACTGCCCCATACTCTTCTTGGCCCTCTCTCTCCCATTTTACTTTACGTCCCCACAGCAGACTTCCAGGGTGCCCCAGGAACTCCATCCCCCACCTGTCAGGGGGAGGCAGCTGGTATCCTGGGTGGGGTGGGAGATCACAAAAGGACTCTCAGTTGGAGAAGCACAGGATGAGCTCATTCAACCTGGGGCCAGCTCTACCTCAGTTGGAGGCACTAATCTGGCTTAAAACATCCCTGGTTAGAGACCCCCCCACCCCGGCCAGGCCAGGCCCTACTCTGGGCAGGCAGTCAAGCAACAGAGGCCACATCTGATCCAGGCACTTCCTTTGGTTAATGAGAAACCAAATAAACAGCCTCTGCCCCAGCTGGCTCCAGGAGCACCCCAGCCCAGCCCAGCCCAGCCCAAGCCCAGCCTCCCTTCCCTCTGCCTGCAAGTCCCAGGGCTCTCCTCCCCCTGCCTTCTCCATGCGCTCCCCACTTCCCGCAGAGGCCTGCCTGCTCCTTGGCTGGTTTGCTGGGGCTTCCTGCTCTGGATCCCTTACTCACCCTCCCCTTCCTTCCTCCTCCTCCTTTCCTCTACTGCCTTCTTACCCATTTTTAGCTGCTGGGATCTCACTTGTCCTCCTCCCCTGACATCTGTCTTAGCATCTCCACAGGGAGTCCCCCCACAAGGCCCACAGGCTCCTCCAGGTTAGAACAGGATGGCCCTAAGCCCTGCCAGTCTGTGTCTCTGCTGTGGGATCCAGGCCAAACCCTCTTCGGGGCCTTCTCCATACTCTCTGACCCAAGCAAGTTACTCATCAGCTTGTGGGAGGGAGGCTGGGTGCACAGGGCTGCCCTAGCTTGAGGGCTCCCACTATCAGCCAGAAGCCCCACGTAAGCCATGGTGGAGGCTCTGGTGTGGCCGAGCTCTAAAGACAGGTAAAGGGAGATTATATTGGCTGAGAGGTGGACTGGGCAGCCAGAAACCACCCCAGTGGGCTGCGGCCAAAGCTCAGCTCTTGGGAAGTTATTTCTATCGACCTCCAGGTGTCCTGAGGCAGAATAGGGCTGGGCCTGCCAGCAGGCCCCAGATCTAGCCCCAGCCAGGTGGTGGCAGTACTTGCAGACACACCCAGGTCCCCATGGGAACACCTCCCCCACCAATCATTTCTAGCTGAGCCTGGTGTCAGACTGGGCAGATGTCCATGGCCTGTGCCACAGAGGTGAAAGGATGGACACGAGAAAATGGTTCCACGCTCCATGGCAGAACAAGGAGACACAGAAACCTGAGGGAAAGGGGAGCAGCAGGATCATGGGGCACTTGAAATATTTTGCTTGGCTAGGATGGCCACTCTGTTCACATTACCAGTGACTTGGGGCACACGGAATCTCACATATGCACGCACACACACAAATGCACACCAACGCACGTGTGCACACTCTCACGCTCCACTTCCCAACATCATGACACCATTTTACACCCATTTCTCCATGTGGTTAATTTTTTTTTTTTTAGTTCTCATTTTTTCTAAGAAAAAAGCAACAAGAAAATAATTCGGAGTTTATACAAAACATCTTTACATTATTTTTTTCCAAAAAGACTAGTATTTACACAAATGGCAACAGAAACAAAAAACAAAAAACCCTTCCAACTGCCACCTGGAAGGGGCTGGCTGTTCTGCTCCCTCTCCCACCTGGCACTGGGGTGGGCGGCTGGCTAGGAGGCAGTGTGGAGGTGGATGGTGTAAGGCCAGCTCCTTGCATGGCCGCTCTGGGAGTGCCTGCAAGGCGCACTCAAGTGGCAGTCTGTTAGCAGCCATGCTGGCAAGGAGCAGGGGTCAAAGTGCACGGCGGGCTGGCCCAGCCTGGGGCAGCCTCTTCCTCTTTCCAGGCTCCAGCCCAAGACTGGGGAGCAGGGACAGTGGGAGCTGGTTGGGTGGGGGGCACCCAACTATGCTAGAGCCCAGAAAAGGAGCAGACCACCTAGCCTTATACCCGCCTAGGTCTCCACCCTGGGCCTCTGTTTCCCCACCAGGCCAAGGGATGCTGAAGGTGAGGAGAGAAAAGGGCTGGGGGAACTCCCAGCTCTGCAGGGCAAATAGCCACCTGGGCACCTCACCTCCCTCCACCCCCCATGAGGTCATCTGCCTGCAGCAGCTCTCCTGTTCCCCAGGCAACAGCCAATTAAGACATTAATTACCGTGAGAGTGAGGGAGGCAGGAGATGCCCAAGAATCCCACAAGGAAGGGATTTTTTTTTTTTTTTTGGTGGAAGGGTGGCAGCCACTACCCCATTGCCAGGATCAGCTTTGTAGAAGGAGGGTCAGGAGGGGAGGGCGGGACACCTTGCACAATGGCACTCTCCTCTTCCCTCCTGGGCAGGAACGGCCCTGGCCTGCCCTACCCCCACCCCACCCCCCTGAAATACCAAGGAGCCTATAAAAGAAATGCCGTCCTGTGCTTCCTGGCTGGCCACGTTCTGCCCCAGGCCCTCTTATACTGGGTCAGAGCAGGCTCAGAGAGCCTGGGGAGGGGCTGCCTTGTACATTTTTCCATTTTTCTTCAAAAAAACAGATGAAAATGAGTTGACAGCTAAAAAAATGAACACAAAAGCATTATAAACAGTGATGATAGTGGACGAGCAGTCCTGGGAAAGGGGAAAGGGGGCAAGGGAGGGGGCAGGGCCAGGGGGCCGTCTCCCTGCTTGCTGTCCATCAGCGTCCAACCCTGCCCTCCGAGAAAGGGCGCCCCCACAGAGCCCAGAGGCCTGGCCAGAGGGGGAAGGCACAAGAGCATGGGGGTTGGGGGCACAAACACCCCCCTCCGAAGCCCAGGGGGCAGGGAAAATGGGGGATTATAAAAGCCAAGAAACTACAAAACTAAATACAAAGGTGGGCACAGCTGGCAAGGGGAGGGGCATGGGGGAGAAAGGAGAGGTCCGGTCCAGGCCGTCTGTCCCTCGGGGGCCCGAGGCCATGCTGGGCACTTAGACCTTGTAGTAGATGTTCGCTGGGCTCTGGGGTGGCATCTCCTGGACGATGTAGACCGGATGCCCATAGTCCCCACTCACCTTCTCATAGTGGGGGCAGTAGTTGTTCTCTGTAGTCCGTAAGGGGATAATGATGTCGCTGGGCTCAGTGCCCGCTGTGCCACTACCCCCCTTAGGACTGGCCAGGGTACTAAGCGAGAGGGCAGCCGCCCGCTGCTGTGTGTGTTTGCGGTGCCGCTTGCGTAGCTTTAGTAGTAGGACCGTCAAGAAGATGATGATGAGCAGGAAAATGACGCAGCCAGCACCCACGGCTGCAAACAGTGCCACCTTGGAATTGAAGAAACTGTCGGAGTCCCCACCGCTGCCCCCACTTGCACCTGGGCCACTCTTCTCTTCCTGGTTCACAGTCTCTGAGGAAGTGGCAGGGAGGGAGGAATGGTTAGTCAGGGGAAGATGGTGCCATTGACACTGATGGCTGTAAATAGTGCTTGGAGTCAGAAGAAGCCATCATAGGGTGCCCACTGCCATCCAAATTTACTACAGATATGTGGCAGTTTTCAGGGTGGGCCCAGATTAGGTTTCTTCTGAGACGGGGCCTGAGAGGGCATTGGAGCATATACACTTACCGTGCTTGCCATCAGAGTCACCCTGGGAGCCCCGACCAGGGGCCTGTGTGGCTGTCTTGACAGTGTTGTCTGCCTCCTTGCTGGGCCGGCTAGTAGTCAGCTGCTCAGGTGTCACAGCATTGGGATCTGAGGGCAGGGATAGGACAGATGAGAGGGAGGGGTCCTGCCAGCATAGATGCCCTTGGTCATCTAAATGTGGGACCTTAGCTACTTTAACCCGGTCCTCCTCCCCCACTCCCAACACCCCAGCCAGCCAGGAATATGCATTCCAAAGGCTTAACTGGACCCTCACATTGGCCACTCACCTTGCCCAACCTTCATGACAATCTTCATAGTACGTGTACGGCATACACCCCCCTCACGGTTCTCCAGTCCCTCCAAGCTCCCATTGGATGTTGCTGTGGGAAAGCCAGAGAAGTCAGGAAGAAGGGAATGTCTGCCTGCATTACCCAGAAACCTCAAAGCTGCCTCAGCCAACAGAGATGGAACTGGGAGTAGGGAGTGGCAAGCAGCTTGTGAACCTTTCTACGTCCCTCCCTCCTGTGAGGAACACTGTAATCCAGCCCAGCCAGGCTAAGAATAAGTCCTTCCCCAAGAGGCAGTGCTCCTCTCCCATGCCCAGGCCTTGGTCCCTCTTTTTACAGGGACAACATTAAGAGATGCCTTCCCACTAAGAGATATTGCTCAGAGGCAAAGCAATTAGACCTGACATCACGAGAGAGGCTTCTACGTGGACTGGAAGAAATTCAAGATCAGAAGAACCAGATTAGAGTCCCAAACCTATCTCTAACTCCCCATGTGACCAAAGGTCCCTTGGTGGCCTCAGTTACCTGATAAGAAAAAGGCAGAAGTTGCTTGGTCCCAAAGGGCTCTGCCAACTCTGCCATTCCCAAGATTAGATCTTAGGTGGGCAAGAAAAGGAGACAGAAAGCAACAGGAATTGGAGGCCTCTCCCACCCAACCTTTGGTGCCAAGGCAAGCTGGCGGCCGGCCACACAGGGAATGCTAGGGCCAGAATTCCAAGGCCAGGCTGGGAGGGGAGCACGCCTGTCTTCAAAGGGTAGGACCTGAACTGTGTGTGGTTTCACTGCACCACTTAGAAGCTTCTACTGGGGCAGGAGGGAAGAGAGCCACACAATGCGGGAGGACTCACAGGTAATGTAGTAATCATGGTGCTTTTTGAACTCCAGGCCCATGTAGTTTGGGCTGAACTCCTGGAACTTGATGGTAAAGCGGATTTCCTGTTCCGGTCTGTTGCAGGTGACCAGCACATTGGGGTCCAGCACAGTGCTGCAGGCAGCCGCCTGCTCTGGCCGCACCAGGTACAGCTTGTAGTACTCGTAGGGCCGCCCTGCTTCTGCTCGGGGGCAGATGATGTCCAGCTTATCTCCAATCTTCGGGTAGATCACCAAGCCTTTCCCACTGAGGAACCTGTCCAGAAAGGAGGTGGTGGTCAGCTTCAGGGTTGTAGGGGCCCAGACCAGCCCAAAATGAAGGGAACAGGCAATGAGGGCCTTCTGGGTGGGGATATGGAGAGTAGGCCTTCTGCCCTTCCCCCATCCTCAGGCTGGGGGTGGGGAGAGAGAACCACACTGCCAGCAGGGTGTGGAAGGGGTGGCCCATGGGCAAGGCTGCCAGGTTTTGAGTGCTTGGCAGGGTGGGGCACTGCCTGGCTGGGGGAGCCCTTTGTCCTAATGTGGCATTTCCGCAGGGGGCTGACGTGGCCAAATGGGCTGGATACCAAGGTGTCAGGCCCAGGCTGTCTGGAGGTGGCAACCTTGTCCCCCCGCCTCCCTAACACATTCACATTCCTTCATGGTCACTGCTACCTTCTCTCCTCTCTCCTACACACACACACACACACACACACACACACACACACACACAGAGCAAGCCCACACATGCCTTCACTCCCACCCCCGCAGCTCCCAGCCCAAAGCTGGGGGAGCTCAACCTGTCTGGGACCCATGCCTTTTCCCCCATCCTTATTAATCTTGGGTGTGATGAGGAGAAAGGAATAGGCATTGCCTTGAGCCAACGGATGATGGTCACAGTAACTGGCCAGGTGCAACTCCAGAATGTCCTACTGGTGACCCACCCCACCCCCATAATAAAATAGCCTGAATCCACAAATAGCCAGTTTCACTCCTAAGAAGAACAGAGGGAGGGGGAGAAGGGGCCCGACCCAGACACATCAAATCACATAAGACAGGGCCTCAGGAACCCCATTCATCTGTGTTCTGACCCCTCACCTCCACACTGCTCCCATTCCACATCCTGAGAGTAGACAGACAGATGCCTTTTGAGCCAGGGTTCATGCTGTAATCTAGGAGGCCAGGCACCAGAGTATAACAGGGAAGGGTGGCTGTCTAGGGCCACTTATGCGTTCGACTCTGCCTTTGCCTAAGCACAGTAAGAAGGCAGAGCTTCCCATTTCTGAGCCTAGGCAGGTGAGAGCTGAGAGTGCAACAGTAGCATGTAGAAAAAAGAACAGACTGGGGAATGATATGGCAATGCTAGGCCCTGACTAGAACCGTGGACTTGGATGAGCTGCCTGATCTCTCTGAGCTTCAGTTTCCTCACGTGTAAACTGGGGGTGGTAGGAGCCCCTATCTCCCAGGGTTGTAGTGGAGAGAAGAGGCAGCACCTGGAGAACACCCTGCACACAGTAGGCACTCAACAGTTCCAAATCCTTCTTAGCAATAATCTGCCAACAGGCAGAGATCAGGCACTAACACTAAGTACCCCTGAGCCTAGTCTTGTTTCTTAGACTGGAAATAGGAAGAGAAGAAACAGCCCCACTGTCAAGGACCTTATTGTTCGGTTTGGCCCAGAAAAGGCCCACACTCTAGCTAGTGAAAGATAACCCTAGGCTAGCTGTAGGTTACTTGTGAGGATGGTGTTTCAAGCAGCAAGGGCTAAATAGAGGCAGTCGAGGGAAAAAAAAGATGGCTCAGAGATGGTTCCATAGAAAGGGCAGGATGAAGGTGGATCCTGTGTGAAGCATAAGAATCCAACATGCAGCAAAGGTGGACAGCAGTGGATGGGACAGGGGAAAGATGAAAGAGGTGGAAATGATCAGCTAGGGCCAGACTGAAAGGCCTCAAGGGCCAGGACAAGCAGGGTGGGTTTCATTTCCCTGGTGACAAAAACTCTCTAACACGGTAGTGGAGGGCTTAAGGTAGTGCTTAAAAAGGAGAAGGAGACAGACATGCTGCCCAGCTGTGCTGGCCAAGGGCACCAGTTCACGTGCTCCTATGATCATCTGGGAGGAGAGTGATTCCATTTTCTGAAGGCTCATGACACACAGTGGGAACAAACAATGAGGGACTACTGGGAGATCTGAGCAAATGCCTTCACATTGCCAAACCCTGTGTCCTCATCCACAGGAGGGAACTCATCAAGTGGATGGAGTAGATGAAGAAAAGCAGCCCTCCTTCCTTGCCACATGATGCTCCACCAAGCTGGGAGCTGCCATCTTGATGCTTAGGAGGGTAAATGCCAGAAAGGAAGTAGGCATGGGACGGAGGCCCAAATGAACATTTGAGAGGAAATGCCCCTCTCCATGTACCATGCAAAGCCCACAAGTTTCACTGAAGTTTTTATAGTTCCCAAGGCATTTGTCACTTTCCAGTGCCCACACTGGTTCTATCCAGATGGCAGGAACAGACAATTTCTAAACATCTTGGAGCCCAAAGAAACATTAGAGACTTCCAGAGATCAGATGAATGCTCCCACTGAGGAGAGAGGTGTTCAAAGTCAACTGGAGGGGCCAGAAGCCAACCAGGATGATAATCCCTAGAGGTCTAAGAGAACCTAAAACATTGGTTGTACCTCAAAAAGACACAGAAGGTACTGGAAAGAGAAACAGGCCAATCTTTCTTTTATTCCTTCTTTCTTTCTTTCCTTCCTTCTTTTTCTTTTTTTTTTTTTTTTTGTGGTGCTGGGAATTGAACTCAGGGCTTTAGGTATGCGACACAAGCACCCTACCAACTGAACTATATCCCCAGGCCCCAATTTGCCTTTCTAACCACTTGGCCCTGGCTTACTCACCTAGGAGAATTGTCTGTCCTGGTGCAGTCTGCCATTGCCACCCAGGCTCCAGAAGCCCCAGATGGAACAAGTCTACTCAGTGTTCTACCTTGAACCCAAGGACATTGAGGAAACAGAAGTCTACAAGGTAGGGATGTGAGGGGGCACTATTGCTCCCAATACCCCTCAGTCTTGCCAACCTTAGTGAACAAACTTCATAAATATTCATTAGTTCATTTGCATAGAAGCTGGCAGAGGGAAACTCACCTTCCCCTAAATTGTGGAAAGGCAGGGGAATCTGATGAGACCTGATGTCCCAGACCCTAATCGCCCACACTGGTAGCTGCTTAGCATCTCCCCCTGCCCCAGCACTGGGCAAACTTCATCTTGGCCTGTGAGAAACCCAAGAAAGTGCGAGGGATCACCAAGAGTGGACGTTGAGAGTGAAGTCCTAAGCCAGGAGCAATGTTAATGACACTTTATAGGGAGACCCTCTGTGTCTCTCCTTTTTCTTACCAGGTTAGGAGTAGGAGAGGAGAAGGAAAACATGTGTCTAAGTTAAACTCTCTATCCTCCACACCTTTCAAAAACTATTAACGCCCCCCCCCCCATTATTGAGCCAAGCTTTCCTGCCTGGGGCCACCCCCAGACAAAGCCCTTTTCTGGAAAATAAGGGGATTGACATGGCCCAGCAGGAAGCCTGAAGCAGGTCGCCATGGTAACCCCTGAAGCCTTTGCTCCCTAGCCTCTGATAGCCTGGGGACCCCAGGGAGCCACCCCAGGGTGTAAAAGGACTTGGGGGAGGCAGCCAGGACTATTCTGGCTCCTGTCTTATGGTTGGCCCCTTCCCATCTAGGGTAGCCCAAAGCCCTCCCTCAGCCATTCTACTGAGCTTACAGGTAATATCATGATTGCTCAAAAGAAGCCTGGTATATGAAAAGCCTAGAGGATCTGGGGACAGCAACCTTCAAGGCCCTGGACTGGTCAGAAACCAATGTCTCCCTGCCCTCCCCTCATGTATCTTCTGTCCAGAAGAGGCCTTCTCCACCCTTTTGCAGATGATCTACAGGGGGAGATCTTGCAGCAGGGACAGAAAGCTGCCTGCATACCACTGGGTCTAAACTCCCTTCCCTCCCACCCTTTCCTCAGCCAGAGACTCAGGGTCATCAGAGAATGGTGAAGGTGGAGTCTGATGGAAGACCATGCAAATGCAAGCTCAGAAGATCTGAGCCACATACAGCCTTGATTTGGTGACCCTACCACTACTGAGCCTGTTCCCCTAGGGTGGCAAGACCAGTGGAGGACGGACCCCAAGCCAGAGCTCAAGTCTGCTCTCATCTCAGCTAGGGTGGGGAGCCCCCAAATTAAAGGCTCCTCTTTCACTCCCCCAACTCCACCCAGCCCCCGAGGCAGCAGGAGCAGGCCTGGCGTGTCCCAGCAGTGCCCGCCCAGGCGTGGGTGGGCAGGAACAGCAGCTGGGTCCTGGCACACACACAGCTCTGTCAGAGGCAGGGAAGCCAGGAGAGTCCCAGAGGAAGCCACCCTCACCACCTACATGAACTATGGCCACCCCTCTGCCCCAGCTGGCCAAAACTAGTGTCCACTGGGGAAGGCTTAACACCACCTCCAGGTTGTTTGCTCTCCATGGTGTCCCTGAGAGGAAGACAGATTCCTGGCCCAGAGCTACTCAGAGCTCAGGGGGGAGTGCCACAATGCTAGCTGGCTGCCTGGGATTCAGGTGGCCCCAGCAGGCTGCCCTGGGAGGTAGCCTAGGGAGTTAAATGAGGAAGCTGGAGCACTCCTTATGTTACACAGGGCCTGAGTCACAAGGGCAGATGCATGCCTACCTTTGAGGTGAGAGTGGAAGCCAGGGGCAGCAGGGGGCCAGCACCTCTGGCAGAGCCCTACCTCAAATTCCTGTGTTTCCTAGATTCCGGGGCAGCAGGATGATGTGGAAAGAATGGCTTAGACAAGTCACCAACTGATCTCAGACAAGTCACTTCGCTTTGCTGGGCATATGCCCCCTTATTTGGAAAATGGGACCAATACCTACTCCCCAGGGCTGTGGGGAGCATCCAATGAGATTACAGAGGAGACTATGTGGCAAGGAGCAAGGTGCTGCCTGCCTGTTAGTTAGCATGCCAACCAGTGTCGTTTTGGAGTAGAAAATGCTCACACCCCTGGCTGCTAGCGCCCAGATCCCAAACCACTACAATACACAAGACAAAAATAACGCACCCAGTAGGGGCTTCAAAGGTTCACAGGGCCAAGATTCCAGAATAGGCTGGTGAGCATCCCCCACCTCAGCTCCACTAATAATCACAGGGTGGACCCTCCCCCAAACCTGGAGTTCCCATGGCAACCAGCAGCCTCCTGACTGGCCTGTTCTCCCCACACTCCTAACCCCAGAAAACAGCGATGCACAGTAGTATCCAGGAGTACCCATTTACCTGAGCTGGGGATGCGACAGAGAGCTCAAAGGAAGAAAAGGAACCCTCAATTCAGCCCTCACCCGCACCTCACAGGCCCTTCTTGCCCTTGCCTGGCTGCTCTGGGTGGGGGTAGAGAGGCAGAGCAACTGGCAACTTTAATAAACTGCTGGGTTCCCATCACTCTCAGGCCCCCACCCACCTGTGGCCAATCAGCCAGAGTAGAAGAGGTCAGGTCTCTAGCCACCCCGGAAAGGGGCCCCTTGAGCTGGCCTCCCCAGGACTGTGAGCTACAACAGCTGTGAGGGGGCTGGGACCAACACTTTGGCTTGTAGCAGGCAAGCAAGAATTGGGGTCTGCAGCTGCCCCCACCCATGCTGGAGTCAAGGGTCCCACATGTCAAGCTGAACCCCCCACCCCCACATAGGGAAGGTTTGTAATGTGATCTCAGGCACATCCCCCCCTCCCTAGAAGTGGGGGAACCTGAGTGGGGGGCAGGAAGGGGTCAGAACAGGACTGAGAGACTGAACTGCAGCAGCTGGACTTGGCTGAGGACTCAAGTGTGAGGCCTGCCGGCTGCCCCAAGGTCTCCAGGGGAAGAGGCTGGGGGAGGGGGCCGCTCTGGGACCATTTAGATCACAGCCCCCGACTCAGGCATGTAGACACACACTCTGATTTCTACCAAACTCGAGAAGGACCAAACCCATCTCCCCACTCAGTACTCTTGGGGCAAATCTGACAGGAGGGGCCCAGGAGGTAGCAGCTCTTGCCACCCCCCCCCAAGTCTCCAGCACCAATTTGGGACAGAAGCTGGGAGTCTCAAGCCAGCCCATCCAGCTCCCCTTTTCAGTTCAGGCTGGGGCTGTGTGCGCCCTGGAACCTGAAAGCAGACCCCCAGCCCCATCACTTCTTTATTTTAATTTTTTCCCAATGAGGAAGCAATTAAGCAGGGTTTATAGGCACTGGGAGATTTTTTTGTTGAGGGGGGGTGCCAGCTCCTGACAGGGCTTAGGAGAGAGACCAAAAGCCAGGAGAGGAAGAGAGGAGGGAAGAGAGAAAATGAGCCTGCAAGGGAGAGCACGGGCATGTGCGAGAAACAAAAGGACTTGAGAAAAAGAGGCAGAGAGTGACTAAGAGTGAGAGGGAGTGTGAGAAAGAGGGAAAGCAGGGAGCCGAGCTGGAGAGGGGAGGTGAGCGCTGCTCACGGAGGGTGTGAGAGGATGACCGACACGGGCCAGGGAGGGAGAACTCGGGCAGGAGGTACAGAGGGAGAGACAGAGAGAGACTGTTTATTTGAAAGGCTGTGGCAGCCTGCGGGTTGGGCGCGGTGGCAGAAGCAGCCCCCAGAGCTTTAGTGGAGCCCAGGGCAGTGCCTCCCTCCTGTGCTCCTGCCCCCCCACCCCGCGCCAACACACGCAGACGGCTGCATTCCAGACCCCTGAGCGTAGATGGAACTCTGGGGGGGGGGGAGCGCATTGGGATCAGTCCCTGACCATTCCCAGGATCTGCTCAATTACAGGATGGAATTCAGGCAGGTTCTACTGAGTCCGCTACCACCCCCCATCCCCACCCCAAACCTGTGAACCTGTCCAGAGCACTAAAGGCTCAGAACACAAAAAACGGGGAAGCTCCAGGAGAGATCTTGTTTCTTCCAGCACCCCCAACTCTGCAGGAGGGCTCCTTTCCAGCTGTGGAGCTGCATGCTATCTCTGGTTAGAGACCCGAGAGAGCAATTAGGTCACTCCCATGAGCCCCTAGGATGGGCTACCCCAGGCAGATTTCAACTCTCCAGGCTCCAGAGAGCATTTCCAGCTTCCATCCTTACAGGGGATAACTGGGCACTTCACACAACCTTTTCCCCTGGGCTCTGCAATCCAGGGTCCCCAGACCACTTTGAGCCTCTGCAGTTAGAAGAGCACCGCACTCCATTTGGCTTCTAGGTAGGGAGAAATTCTTGCCAGTCTCTTTCCTTGTACCAAAGCAGAATTGTCCACCCTGACCCTAGTTTAGCCATCCCACCGACCAGTAGTAAGAAGCCTATCTTAACCCAAGAAGAGAACTAAAGAAGCCACTTTCTCCCGCTCCAGGGCTGAGAAATGCTCGGCCCCTGGAAACCAAGAGGCCACGGCAGACAGGGGCCTGGGGAAGTTAGCTGGGAGCCCGCAATAGTGGACAGTGAAAATTCCAGATACAGGGGTTGGAGAGGAGGGATGGGGCAGGTCAAAGCCCCCAGTTTTCCCTTGTGTGGGGTTGTCCACACACTGCCAGGACCTCCAGAAAACTGGAGAGTGATTTTGAACCCGGGTTCCAACGAAAGTCCTGTAAGCCAAAAGAGAAAAAGGTCCAGAGGTCACCACAACAGCCCCAGCGACTCCCCACTAACAGCGCAGAAACCACTGAGCCACCGCCCTGAAAGGTGTGTGTGTGTGTGTGTGTGTGTTGTTTGGAGGTGAGAGAGAGTTGTGGAGGGAAGCAGAAGAAAGAAAAGAAAGGATCTCCTTTATATCCCCCCAATCCCTTAAAAAAAAGCTAAACGCAGCTCCCCAATCTCGGGGACACAGAGTAGGGGACCAAAGGAACCTGCCTGGGCAGGAATCGCTCGTTCCCCACCCACCTCCCTCGCCCGCTCGGCCGCCCGCTCGGCCGCCACTCTTCGCCCCGGCGGGCCCTCGAAGAAGCTCTGCTGCCGGCTCCATTGGACCCCCGACGGGCGCTGGATCGAACCCCCCCCCCCAACAAACAACCCCTCTCCCACTCCGCCCCTCTCCACCCGCCGCCTTTGTGAGCCTGGGAGCGGCGCCCGCCTTTCTACCGCCCCGGCAGGGAGGGGGGGTACAAGAAGAGACGGCAAAGCAAAAAGCCAGGGAGGCAAACAGGGAAGAAAGAAATGAAAATGGGAGAAGCTGGAGTGGGGATACAGGCGCTGCCACTCGCCCCAGGCGCCGGGTCCCGCGCCGCGTTACCCCCACAGCTAAACAAATGAGGAACCTGTGTTCTGGCCTCGTCCCCCACCCAGGTCAAGCTTGCCTCCGGAGCGGCTCTCGGAGAAAACCACCACGTTCCCAGGGGCCCTGGAGGGGACTGCTTTCTCTCTCCCACCCAGCTCTCGGGTGCGCTCTTGAGCGCCCGGACTCCCCAGTTCTGCCTGGTGCGATCATCTCCTCTTGATCTGGGACGTGCGGAGGCGAAGGCTGGAAAGCCGAGGGGTCACAAGTACCCCCACCCCACCGCACCCCGCCGCACCCTGCCCCGCCTGCCAGCAAGAAAACACTAGAAAAAGCAGGAGACAAAATGGGGCGCCGCTCCTCCTCCGAACACCTCCCCACACGCACTCGGGGGCGAGCGGCCTCACCCTAGAGTGCCTCCAACCCCCAGGGATCAGAGCAGATAAGTTACTCACTTGGGGTTGAGGGAGCTCCAGGATACGGGCTCCAGGTTCTTGGCCAGCGGCGTGGCGAGCCGGCACAGCGCCAACACGACCATCGCCACAAGCCACTTGCCGAGCCAACGCTGCCCAGGCCGGGCCATCTTCCCGGGGGCAGGCTGCACTTCGAAATCCCCTGGCGTCTCCTCAGCAAAGCTCGCCTCGCTTTCCCGTGCTGCGCTGTGCTTTGAGCCACTCAGGCGCCCATCCTCCGCAGCCGCCGGCCTTGAAGTGCTCCCCTCCCGCCGGCTTCGGTGTAGCTCTTCTCCGCCCGGCCGGCCAGGAGGACTCACTGGGCAGGCGCCCCAAACCCGGGCATGGGCTGCGGCCTCCGAGGACTAGCTCCCCTGGCCTCTCTGCCGCACGAGGCGTGACGGGGGCTCTGCGCCCCCGGGTGATTCCGCCTTGTTCTGCTCGGCTCCCCGAGAGAGTTTGGGACTGTGCGCCCTCTCCCCGACGGGGTCTCCCCGCGGAGGATTCGGTGCCTGCCCCGACGCCTCGACCGTCCTGGGATTGGCGGCCCTGGGAAGAAGTGGGGGTATCCCCACAAAATGAGCTCGGTCCCCAGGCTCCCGAATGGGTCGCCCTGACACGGGCTCCGTTCCTCCGGGCCACACTGGGACTCCGGGCTGCGCGCCCCCCGACAGCTTCGACTTCAGCGCGGGCCCCGCTCAGTGTACTTAAAAGAGCGGGGAGACGCTGCCAAGCGAGCCAGTCCCATCAGTTTGCGCCTTTGAAGCCTCAGCCGGGTAGCCCGGCAGCCCCGTCACCGAGTCCTTGCTCCCCGGCAATTAAGCCCTAGGGTCTGCGGCCGGAGCGAGCTTCACACACCTCCCACTGCTGTCCAGCGCGCATAGACTCCCTCCGCTGCCGCTGAGCTGTCTACTCCCCTGCTCAGGCGAACGCAAGGCCAACCCTGCTCTTTCTAGCCAATAGCAAGCTCCGTGGCGGGGTCCTTGCCCTATGCCACGCCCTCTTAGCAGGAAGGGGGCGGGGTTTCAGGGAGCTCTTAAGGACGCCGCGCTGCCGATGGCACCAATCTGAATGTGCGGCTCATGCGGTTAGGGTTGGGTTCTGCTTAGCTCGGTTCCCAGAGCGCTCTGCCCGTGGGAAGTTGGCGCTTCTCGAGAGCTGCCGGCATGTTCTCCCCCTTGCACATCCAGTCAAAACCCTGACCCACTGACCTGGGCCAGACAAGCCCTATCCCAAGTACCCCAGGAAACTACAGTACTTCCATCATTTTCTTTACACACACACAAACGTCCTGAAGTCTTACTCTGGGCCCACCACCATGGCACGGACTGCCTATTTGCTCCTCGTCCCATCTCACATAGGGGCTCTGGTGGGCCTTCCTCCTTCTGCTCTTGAAATGCACTGTCTCTGCACTGAATATAACAAAAGTGGTAGCAGTGGGTGGTGGAGGCTCAAGTACTGGGTGGGCAAGGATTGTCTGCTCCCCGTCCAGTCTCACGAAGGGCTCTGTGCTGGGGTGGGCTTTCCTTTGGGCTTTCCTTCGGTCCTAGAAGTGCGCCTTGAGCCTGCTCTGAACATAACAAAAGCGATAACAGGGGGTGGTGGGACAAAAGTACTGGGTGAGCAAGGACGGCCTGTCTGCTCCTCCAACAGGTCTCACGTGGGGCTCTGGTGGGCTTTCCTCCTTCCACCCTGGAAGTGCACCCTCGGCTTGCGGTAGCAGTGGGTGGTGAAGATTCAGGAAATGTACCAGGTCCATAGGGGAAAGGGAATTTTTTGCACCGGGATACCAGGCCTTCAGAACATTGGCTTTGAGGGGGAGCCTTGTGGGGTCCCTGGACACAGACTTAGTATCCTGCTCTGTCTGAAGGCGCCGGCGAGGCCCTAGAATAAGCAAGCAGGGATAAGAAGGCACCTCGATAAAGACCTCACAGGGACTGGGGATTATAGTTCGGTGGCAGAGCGCTTCCCTAGCACGCATAAAAGTCCTGGGTTCGATCCCCCCGAGAAAGACAAGACTAGAAAACGACAGCTCGAGAGGCAAAGGCGCAGGGCAGGGTCCTTTTGAAAAAGCAAAAGCAGGCATGCTGGCCCTGAGATGCCGGAGTCCAGCCTCTCCCGGCCTCACCACACCATCTGGGTCTTTGTCTCTAAGCCCTAGCCCATTCTCGCCGCCCCTCCTTGCCTCTTTGCTTATAACTTGGCTCATTCCCATAGCTCAGACCCTCCCGGTCCGACCCACTCTCCTCCGTGGGACCCCAGGAGAGGTACCCACGTGCTAATGTCTCCCCCTGCTGGTCTTCCACAGCACTGCCGGCGTCCGGGACAAACGGGGCGCTTTTGAATACTAGACCCAGGATTGTCGTGGACAGGCGTGGCATTGGCAAGAACTGCCGCCAGGTGTGAAGAGAGTGAGAAAGATCTGGGTTCGGGGTTGGCCTTGGGAATTCCGAGGATAGATAGTCTCCCTGTTGCTTCTTTTAAAAAATATTTACTTTTTAGTTGTAGTCGGACACAATACCTTTATTTTATTGGTTTATATGTGGTGCTGAGGATTGAACCCAGGGCTGCCGCACAGCCAGTCAAGCACTTTACCGCTGAGCCACAATCCCAGCCCTCCCTGCTGCTTCTTTTTGGGGATAATTAGGTGAGCAACATTCCCTAAATGGTCTGTCATTTATATGCAGTTTCATGTCCATTATCTCACTTAATGGGAGACTGAGCTGCTGAGTTGCTACTGCATCCTCTTATGATCTCTGGGGCTGTAGAGTGGGTCTCTATTTTGGGGAAAATAAAAAGGAAGAAGCTGAGCTCATCCCACCTTCAGGGACAAGGCCTTGATGGTGATATGTCTCTAGTTAGATAGGGAAGAGCAAGAATAGTCTAGAAGCTCTTGAGTCCCAGCTGGACCTTGCACTGAGTGGTAAACTAGGGGATTGCTCAGTGGTAGAGTACTTTGCCTAGCATGCATGAGTTTGATCTCCAGCACCAACAAAATTAAAAAAAAAAAATAAGTACAAGGACATAGCAATAGTCCCACTGGGAAATTAGATTCCTGAAGTGCATGTCAGGACATAAAAACCTGAATATAGAGAGCAATCTGCCATGTACTAAATGCCTACTATGTATCAAGAGCCATGTTAGATGTGTTTCTAACACAACCTTTGAAATGAGTTCCACTGTCTCCATTTTATTTAAGAGGGAATGCCCAAGGGGAAGAAGTAACTCACTGAAGGTCACAGAACTGGTCACTAAGGGAAGCAGGATTTGACTCCTGGTGTATGTGTCCCCAAAGCCTGTCCCATTCCCCTACACCATTCTAATTTGCCACGTTTCTAGCCCCTTCCTGCTTAATTGCTTTTGGGGTTCATTCCTAGTTCAAGGCTGGATCATGTATAGAAAGCGACAGCTTTCAGAAAGGATGGGACTCTACTCTTCACTCACAGTCCTCCAAGATGTTCCTAGGCTTGGGAAAGGCCGTCTATGTTCCTAGCCACAGCCCAATGGTATTCTCAGCTAAGACCACTACCGCCAATCCCAGAACTGGCCTCAGATTTTGTTTCTCTCCACAGCCAACATGGTGTCCCTCTAAAGGATGGCCCCAAACCTGGTAGGGGCTGGGGGAGATGAAGCTATGCTGCCAGACTTGGAAAATGGAGGAAAGACAGAAATAATTCCTGAGCCAACAGGTAATCCTGGGCGGGGAGGGCGGAAGAGGAAGTGAGGAGAGGTCTCTTTATGTCCAGGCCTGCTCCACATGCTGGTCACCCCTGATCCTGGCACATCATTTCTGCCTCAACCTGCCCACAGGGGCCTCAGGAGCAGGGCTTAGACCTACTCCCTGCCACAGGCAGGACCAGTGACTCCAAGTTCCCACCTCCTGTTCCACCTTGTCAGGCCTCAGATAGAGTGATTCAGTCCCCTGAGGTAGGAAAAAATTATTCACCAGGGGAGTCTGGGAGACGGTCAGAATCTATGAGGGATGGCAGGGACTCTCTTATCCAAGCATTCCCTACACCACTGGCTGTTATCCCCCACCCGAGACTGCCAAGTCACTGTGTCACCATGCCACCCCCACCCGATCCCTCAGAATCCAAGTCCATGGATGGTTCCTCTGTCCTGGATTCTGAACTGGAGCAGTGATCATTTCCCAAAGAGGAGCCCCTGAAAGCCTTGACCTAAGAAGCACCCAGCTCCAAAATCGGTTTGTGGAGCCCAGGGATACAAAAGAATATCCAGCAGCCACAGGAAGTCTCAGGTGTTGTGTGCCCCCCACCCCACCCCCAGAAAACTACAGAGGAGCGCCTTGTGAGCTCAGCTGCCCACACCCATGGGAGGGAGGGAGGGCTACACTTGAGAGCCAGGGATTTCACTGCTTATCAGTCGTGTGTTCCCAGGCGAGTCACTTCATCCTGGTGTGCCTCCGGTACTCTTCCGTTACCTGGAGACCATCCTTCCTTCACAGAGTAGCATGAGATAATGCACATACAGGGCTTATCATCGTGCCTTGGCCCACCATGCTGCTTACTAAATGGAAACTCTTATTCTTCCACAAAGCCTCCCACAGGCACGCTCTCATTCCCAGTTACACACGTTTGCACCTGTTCACACATGCTTTGTGTGCCACACATGAGGTTTTCAGCTCCTCTCCTATTTTCACACGTATGTACAGATTCGTGCATGAGCTCTCATTCGTTTTTACCTCTCCAATCATGCAGCACTAGGTGACAAGCCTGGGTTCTGCCCTCATGGAACTTAGAATTTAACCCCCATATTTACTCATGTCAGTCACACACCTCATTTCTCTTTTTGTGGCCCTTGTCTTTGACCTCTCCCTGCCTGCCTTATATGCTGAGAAACAGAGTGGTGAAGTAACTCACCCAAGGATACACAGCCAGAAAGCCAAAAAGTCAGAATTCAAACCTAGGTTACCTGGCTAAACAACTTGAACTTCTAATCGTGATCCTACAATGATATCCCTGGGATTTAGAAAGGAGCATGTGCCAAGGTATAGGTCATGGTGAGCCACCAGGTACCGTCAGAGCCAACACTGGGAAAAGCAGACTGAATGAAGGGCCAGAGAGCAACAATCCTAACCTGAGGGCCAGTGCCAGCCAGGACAACTCAACCTAGTGAGGCTAGCAACTGTGTCTCCTTTCTATTGCCATCCCTCGCTGCCTTATGCCTCTTGTCTGTCCCCTAGAAGACCTCCTCCCTCTGCCTGCATCCTCCTCATAGATACAAGCCTCCATTCCCTCCAGGGAGTAGAAGTGAATTTTTTTTTAAACAGTATTGGGGATTGAAGCCAGGGGTGCTCTACCACTAAGCTATGTCCCCAGCCCTTTTAATTTTAAGAAAGGGTCTTGTTAGGTTGCACAGGCTGGCTTCAAACTTGCTATCCATCTGCATCAGCTTCTTGATTCCCTAGGATTACAGGTGTGTGCCACTGAGCCATGCCAAGAGCTACCATTTCTTCTTGAACACGGAAGCCGGGCACTCGGGCTAAGTGCTTTCATCTTTGTTTAATCCTCACAATACCTCTAAGGGGTTTTGTTGTTTGTTTGTTTGTTACCAGGGATTGAACCCAGAAGTGCTCAACCACTGAGCCACATCCCCAGCCCTTTTTGTATTTTATTTAGAGACAGGGTCTTGCTGAGTTGCTTAGGGCTTCATTAAATTGCTGGGGCTGAGACTGGCCTTCAACTTGCAATCCTCCTGCCTCAGCCTCCTGAGCCACTGGGATTACAGGCATGGACCACCATTCCCCACTCTCATGTTATTTTTAATGAACTTGTTCTAGAGATGAGAAGACCGAGGTTCCAGGCTGAGTCTGGCTGTGTCCCTGCCCCCACTAACCTCAGTTTGCAAAGGCCACGACTGCTTAGCCAGCTAATTCCCACCAGCAGCTTCTCTTCTGCTCTTTTGCTCTGCCCCTACTTGCCTTCTAGTTGAGACCAGTTGGCCCCCATATTGAGCCCAGGGCTGCATTCCCTCCAAGAATACCTCACGTTTTTTCCCCAAGTCAGTCTCAGGGCAATCTCAGGGTGGCGCCTGAGTCCTGACTCTCTCCCTCCTCCCGGCTACTGCCCGTATTGGGCTCCGGGGCTAGATTAGATCTAGTCCCAAGTGGATCAGCTTTTTCACTGCAGTGGCTGGGGATGGAGAAGCTGGTCCCACAGGCCAAAAATTCAACCTCTCTACCCCCGCCCCTTTGCCTCTTTGCCTCAGCCACATGTCTGTTTTATAGGTATTGATATCGCGACAGTCTCCCAGTTGCCAGCTTGACCCCGTGTCAGGCTGATTGCAGGTTGACACCAGGAATGAGAGAAGCCCGGATCTCTGAGATGGGCCTGGTCCCTCTCCCTGTCTCTTTATCACCTCCTCATACCCTTTTATTCGTGCCTTGAAATCCTAGACATCTGTCCCAATCCCTCAGGCCCCATACACGCAAATAATTTCTTCCTGCTCCTGGAAGGAGCCAGGGGACAGGTCATCTGAGAAGCAGAGCGTGGCTCAGCATGCACATGGGGTAAATGAGGTTGTGAACTGTAGCCAGATGCTGTGCTCTTTAGGGGCTTCCTCTCTGGACACCCCTGACACCCTTTTTCACTGATCCAGGCTCAGCTTCCCCTCTAAGTTTCCCGTTCCGGTCTTCTCTGTGGCCCAGCAGGAGGTCGTCTGCTGTAGGCTGGGCCAGGCCACCTGTTGCTCCCTCGCTCTGGTTACCTGGAGAATGTGTAAGGAGGGGCCAGGTCATTCATCTCTGTCAGGAGTTCAGGAATTTGGGGGAGGGGAGCAGCAGCTGTCTCCACCTGTCACTGACCTCAGCCTAGGTCTACTTCTCAAAGGGCCAGGAAACCCAGAGGAAGAGGATGCTGGCTAAAAAAATGGCATCTTTGCCCAATGCTACTCGTGGCTTCTTTGGGAGCACACTGGGCATGCCAGGCCCCATAAACACAGGGGATACAGTTCCCAGATGGAGCAAAGCATTGGATCAACTGGAACAGAGGGAAGGAGAAGTTGCATTCTCCTATCTCCAGCCCTACTAGCTCTGAGCCCTCACAAGCCTATAATCTGGCTTCCTACTTTCCCCCTGCCACAAAGGCTAAAGGATCAGGTTCTGCATTTTCTCTACTGATAACCTCAGGCCTACTGAGAAACAGGCCATGGGCCCCTGAGGGCATCCCAAGGACAGATAAGGTACTGGACCCAACAGGTTGGATAACTACTGGCAGATAAATAACACCCAGGCCCACAGCCCTCCAGCTGCCCTTGAGCCCACTCAGCTGGAATCACTGGCATTGAAACCCCGCTCTGCATCACAATTTAGTCCAGGAAAGTCCCAGTGTCCAGGTTCAAGGTACCGTCCCTTGAGAGCCCAGTTTCTTTCTGCGCCTTTAGCCTGCCCACCAACCCTTTCCCACCTGCCCCCAGAGCTCCACCTCCCCAGGTTTGCCCAAGGAGGTCTTGGGGTGAGGATAAGGGCCTGACAAACCACCCAGCGTCTTCCTGACCAGGAAGCCAGCAGTTCAGAGGCACATAAATCTTCTTGGCTTGGCTTGTTTGTCTTTCACAACCCCTCTCCAGGACAAAAAGCAGAGCTTAGGATGGCCTCGGCCTTGCAGGAAGGCGGGGGGCATGGAGAAAGAGCAAATTTTCTTTCTAGGTTTGGTGTCCTGGGCAGAGATACAGCAAGCAGAAAGTTTGGGAGTTTCTGAATGAAGAGTGACTGAGGGGATTAAAGGTCCCAAGATCAGGGAGGGGAAGGTTGGCGCTCTGAAGTGGGGAAAGGGAGGCTTTAAGCTGGTTATTCAGTGGAAGAGGTGGAGTCCCTAAGGAAATGGGTTCCCGCCCTAGTCACCTCCCTATTCCCCAAGCTCTGTCTCCCTCTAGTGGCCAAATTAGTACTTGCAGCCCCTAAGCTGACCCAGCACTGAGCCTGACCCCCAGGGAGCCAACAGACCAAGATGCTGTCGAGTTCTGGTTCTGGTTTGGGCAGAAGGAAGCCAGGAATGCCCTCCTTTGTTCTCCTCCTCCATCCCCAAAGTCAAATTTCAATTTTTCCAGAATCTATTTCTGGGTGGTCTTCCTTGAAGGTCATAAGGCCTGTTCCCTCCTTCAAACTTCATATCCTAGATTACTGCCTGAAATGGCTACTCAGATTCTCATTATTTGTGTCCATCTTAGATCTCCCTCTATATACTAACCTGAGGCAGAAACTACTGATCCTTTATCTTCTACATTAAGGCTAAGTATAGGTATGGACATACAGGGAGCCCCGAATGCATGCTAATGGGGATGGGGATGGTAGTACCTAACCATTTATTGAGAACCTACTACATTCCAGGTATTTTGTATTCATTTTTTTTTTCATACAAAATCCATTTTATATACAGACAAGGTGTTGCGAGGAGACAAAATTGCAATGTATGCAGTCAATGTGAGAAATAAAGCATTGCCCCTTTCCATGCTTTATTCACTCAAATTACTCCATACAGTTTCACTCTATGGGTTCCTAATCAAGAAAATAACAATCCTTAATGCTAGGCACTGCAATAGACATAATCAATTCACAGCAAACAACTGTAGATTAATTAATTCACAGCAGACAATTCTAGATTAATTCTAAGCACTGCAAACGTACTTTATCATGACAGGCTAATGACAGACATTCCCTGTGCATGCTAAGTTCAAAAGTCTCAAGCCTTAGGCTTTATGTCCAGCAGATACACACTCACTCAGACCACTGTGATCAGGTCCAGAACCAAGGCAGGCTTCTCCTCAGACGACTGGTTGAGGAGAGGGTCATAGGGAGAAGTTGTGGCTCTCACCAGGGTCCAGATGAGGGGGTAGAGTTTGAGAGCAGAGAGGATCAGGAAAATGATGGCAAGTGATGGGACTCAGTCTATCTAGGTCCTTATTAGGCTCTCCAGCTCCAGTGCATCTTTGTTTCGGTTGCCTGAATCCCTGAATCTCTAATATTTATACAACATTTGGGGGCTTTTGACCCCACTTTCAATCCTTATCAGCTACCACTGGATCTCTCAGTGACATCATTTACCCTGGGGACAGAAACATCTGGTCTGGTGGTCTCCACCATGATCTTCTTGCCTTTCCCTCTTATCAGGTGAGGACAGCCTGCCAGGGGCTTCACTCTGAAGGTGAGGGGAGGTAACTTGTTTGAGGCCATACTGGAGGGCACTGTGGATGTGCCTAGTAAAACTGCAGGTCTTTTAAAATGAAGGCTTTTTTTTAAATGTAGTTGCTTAGGCTCAGGCCTAAGGCCATCCTAACACAAGGAAACTGGTGCTCTTAGATGTCAAATAAAATCTCCTAGCTAATAAAAGATGCAGACTCGGAGGTTTGATGCAGGTGTTTCTGGCTCCAAGTCACAGGCATCTTCATCTCTCATGTGCCAGACACTGCCTTTATTCCTGAAAGGGACACGGATGACTGTGACTCAGTTCCTGATCACATGGTGTGATGTGGGCCACAGAGAAGACCTGTTGTATATTCCACATATCATGGAGGAGCTAGCCCTACATGCCTCTTTCTCCCCTCTCCTCAACCCAGGGTAAGTTTGATCAATTAGCAGAAGGACAGATTGTCCAGCTCAGATAGGCAGTCTCCTAAATCCTCTCACACAAGGAGGCCATGGTCAAATAGAAGATGCCTAAAGACAACACCTGAAAAGGTCAAGAATCCAGGGCCAAAGAGGGAGATTCCACCAGATTCCTCCCAGTCTCTCCCAGGAATCAATAAGGGTCAGTTCAGTTCACAATACTGCTGGGCCTCCCCTGGGAGCCTGGCACATTCTGGAATCTGAGACTTTAAGACAAAAGAGATGCCTGAGTGACTTCCCTTCATTCCATGTCCTGGCCAGTTAGACACCAGTTCCAAGTCAGGAAGTACCTTTGAGTAGAGGAGCCACCAACCTGAGTCTTACTGTTTCTTGTCTGGGTTCACCTGAGAAATCTTCTTCCAGCCTAGTGACCTTGGAGGAAAGTAAGGCATGTCACCCTTGCTCTCTCCTCTTCCCCCAAGTAAGCCACTCCCCTGAGACTCTGAAGCACTCAGCTCTTAGTCGTTGGTGTGAACAGTGTCTGCTCATGCTAGAGAGGAAGAGAGCCCACTGGGAGGATCTGAGGTGATGGAACCCCATTCTCTTCCTGTCCCTCCCACTGGGCTTCCAACAAGGCTCTGCCTCAGACATGGCAAACCCAGAGAGCAGGCAGCCTATTCAGTCTCCCAGGTACATCCTGCTAGGAGTGAAGCTTGTAGGTTTCACGTTGGACTTTCCATGGGCAGTTTATTAAGGGGTTTTATGGCCAAAGTAGATGATTGGTAACACCTGCTTTTAAAAACAACCAGGCTGGAATTACCAGAGCCTGAGGCATTGAGGCCCAGGACTCAGTGGCTGGGATCTCCCATTATTCCTGGGTGTAGGACAGAAGTGCTTCCTAGAGGGAATCCTGGCTGGCCCTACCAACAGAGCTTCCCAGGGCCCACTGCTGGGCAGGTGTGTAGAGGTCTTCCCCCAGGGAGCAGAAATGCCCTTGCCAGGCAACTTAAGTTCCACTCAGCCACTGACAACTCCCCTCCCAGCCTGGCTGATTGCTAAGGCTGCTGGCTGTGCATGTACAGCCACCCAGAGTATCTCCTGGAGCTCATCAAAGAAGATAGATTGCTGGGCATGGTGGCCACTGTAGTCCCAGCAACTCGGGAGGCTGGAGCAGGAGGATCTCAAGTTCAAAGTCAGCCTCAGCAATGGTGAGGCACTAAGCAACTCAGTGAGACCCTGTCTCTAAATAAAGCACAAAATAAGGCTGGGGATGTGGCTCACTGGTCGAGTGCCCCTGAGTTCAATTCCTGGTACTCCCACCCCCCCAAAATAGATTGACAACTCACTCACTGCCTCCTAGCACACAGCAAAATCTGCACTTCTGGAAAGAATGTCTCCAGCAGCCTGGCCTAAAAGCTGGATGGTCAGCATGCTCTCCTGACACCTCCAACAACCCCCCCTGGATGAAGTCAGGCCACTGGACTCAGTGGGGTCACAAATAGGCATTGTGGAGGGACATCCTAGCCCACACAGGTGAGTGGAGACCATGGATAAGGCAGGGCTGTCACCCGGGCCTGAGTAGGTTGTGGTGTTCACTATGAGGAGCTGGGGGCTTGTTTCATAGGGTCCTTGTGAAGGTTAAATGAGTTATGTTGGGCATTTATACAGTAAGTGCCTTTATTAGCTGTCTTTTTGCCCCCATACTATGAATTGAACCCAGAGATGCTTAACCACGGAGCCACATCCCCAGCTCTTTTTAAGTTTTTAAAAAATTTATTTAGAGACAGGGTCTCACTGAGTTGCTTAGGGCCTCACTAAGTTGCTGAGGCTGGTTTTGAACTTGTGATCCTCCTGCCTCAGCCTCCCAAGTTGCTAGGATTTTCAGGGGTGCACCAACACACCCGGCTTAGCTGTCTTTTTGACCTCTTCAAATATTTATTTCCCATTTGCATCTCGTCTCTGCTTTGCATATTTGTTTTCTTTGCCTTTGTGTTTTTTTCTTATTAATCTGTAAGAATAACATATATTATATTATGTAAGAATAATATATGATTATTATTCTATGCTTTAAACCACAGAAAATTTAAATTTTCATGAAACCCAATTTACCTATTTTCTCTTTTGTTTCTTGTGCTCTGGAGTCATGTGTGCAAATCCATTGCCAAATCTGAGCTCATGGGAATTTGCCCATATGTTTTTTTCTAATAATATACATTACATATTTTTCTTACATTATTATAAGTAATATAGTTATTTATATTATATATAGAAACAAATTAATTCATATATTAAGAATGCTCATTTTTATCAGAACTCCTGGGGTTTGGAGCCAAAATTAGTTTTATTCTGTTACCATATTTCAAATTATTCCTTGTTTTACAAAAACTTTATTGAGATATAAGATATACCATAAAATATAGCCCTTTGAAGTATAGAGATCAGCAGGTTTTAGTACATTTGTATAGTTATACAAATATCATCATTATCTAATTTCAGAACATTTCACCAGCATCCTGACAAATCCATATCCATTAACAATTGCCACCATTCTCATTCCTTCCTCTCCGAAGTCCCTGGAGACCACTAGTCTACCCTTTCTCAGTGGATTTGCCTATTCTGACATTTCACATAAATGGAATCATATACTACATTGTCTTTTGTGAATAGCTTCTTTCACATAGTATTTTTTTCTTTTTAAAAAATCTTTGGTTCTTTTTAGTTATACATAACATTAGGGTTCATTTTGACATAATTATAAAGGCATAGAATATAATTGGCCCTAATTTAGGGCCCAGCACTTACCTTTCCCTCCCTACATCCCTTCCCTATTCCCTTCATTCTCCTGATTTTTCTGCATAGTATTTATTTTGGGGGTTCCCCAGGTTTTGCAGCATGTATCATAGGCTACATACTGTTTTGCTATATGGCAATACCACCTAACTTCATGTACTTTTTCTTGCATAATTGAGATTTTGTTGGTTGTGTTGAGGGTCAGTTCAATTTTCATTTTGCACACAATTATTAATGCATGTGCCAAACATCTAAAAAGCCTTATACAGTGATTCTTTTTCAGTTATTCCGGTGACTTTCCAGCTTCATAATTTTATGTATGCATCTCTTAATGGGTATTTGGATTATTTCCACTTTTGGGCTGTTATGAATAATGCTGCTATGAGCATTCATGTACAAATTTTTTGTTTGGACTTATGTGTTTACATTTCACTTGGTTACCTACCTAGAAGTGGGATTGCTGAGTCATATGGTAATTCTATGTTTAAATTTTGGAAGAACTACAGACTATTTTACAAAGCAGCTGTATTATTTTATATTCCCACCAGCAATGTATGAGGGTTCTAATATCTCCACATTCTCCCAAACACTTATTATTTTCTGTTTTTATGATTATAGTTATTGTAGTGGGTGTGAACTGGTTTCTCATTATGGTTTTAATTTGCCTTCCCTGATTGTTAAAGATGTTGAGAGTATTTTTACATGCTTATGGATCATTTATAAATCTACCTTAGAGAAATGTCTATTCAGGTATTTTATCTAGATTTAAATTGAGTTAGTTTTTCTTGTTGAGCTGTAAGTATTATGAATATTATGGATATAAGTCCCTTGTAAGACATATGATTTGCAAATATTTTCTCTCATTCTGTGGCTTTTCTCCCCCTCCATTTTTTTTCTTTGTTTGTTTATTGTACTGGGGATTGAACTTTTTTTTTTTTTCCGAGACAAGTTCTCTTTAGATTTCTGAGACTGTCCTCAAACTTGTGATCCTCCTGATTCAGCCTCCTGAATCACTAGGATTATAGCATGTGCCACTGAGCCCAGCTATCTTTTCACTTTCTTAATAATGTGCTTTAAAGTACAGAAGATTTTTTTTTCTGAAACTTAATTTACTTATTTTCTCTTTTGCTTCTTATGTTTTGGTGTCATTTGTATAAATCCATTACCAAATTTGAGGTCATGTGGATTTACCCCCATGATTTTTTTCTAAGTGTTTTATAATATTAGTTCTTACATTTAGGTATTTGATCCACTTTTTTGGGGGGGGTGTATCAGGGAGTGAATCCAGGGGCCCTTAAACACTGAGCCACATCCCCAGTCCTTTTTATGTTTTTCCTTTTTTTCCTTTTAAGTTGCTTAGGGCCTTGCTAATTTGCTGAGGCTGGCTTTGAACTTACAATCCTCCTGCCTTAGCCTCCTGGGCCACTGGGATTACAAGCATGCTCTATCATGCCCGATGATACTTCTTGAATACTGTATTTTTATAGTAAATTTTGACATTCAGATGTTTGATTTTGGAATCAGGTAATACTTCATAGAATGAATTAGGAAGTAGTTCCATGTATAAGTCAGCATTCTCCAGAGAAACAACAGGAGATGGAGTAGATAGATAGATGATTTAAAAAGTCACCTCATGTGTTTACAGAAAATAAAATCTGCAAAGCCTATCTCCTATATTGAGTTCTAAAGCCAGCTGGCAGCTATAGAACTAGAAAGGGCCAATGTTCCAATTTGAAGGCCACCCTGCAGGAGAATTCTGTGTTACTCAGGACGCATAAGCTTTTATCATTTTGTTTTGTTTTCTTCAGGCCTTGAACTGACTTGATAAATCCTATCCACATTAGGAGGGACAATCTGCTTTATTCAATCTGTATATTTGAATGTTAATCTCATTCAAAAGCAACCTCACAGAAATAACCAGAATAATGTTCAACCAAACATCGGAACACCTCATGACCCAGTCAAATTGACATGAAAAATTAACCATCAAAAATCCATCCCTTGTTGGGCTGGGGTTATAGCTCAGTGGTAGAGTGTGAGGCACTGGGTTTGATCTTCAGTACCACATAAAAAATAAATAAATAAAACAAAGATATTGTGTCCATCTACAACTAAAAAAATATTTTTTAAAAAGTCCATCTCTTCTCAACTTGGTACCCACATGCATCATCTCAAACCATACTTAATCTCCAAACACAATAGCAAGATCATAATTCCACTAACATGATGCAACTATCCTGTATACAAGCAAAAATGTAGTAGCCCCTTCCCTAGAAGAGGAAGTAAAGTCCTTGAATGGTATTTACTCTTCTCCTGATATGCAATCACTTAAACATTACAAAGTTAACAATATTTGTGTAATACTTATGGCACTCAAATCAAATCTTGCTCTGCTTCTCTCTTCTAAGGACACTTGCCATTGGACTTTGTATATACCCAGATAACCCAGATTATGTCAAAATGATTAACCTAATCCTATCTGCAAAAAATGCTTTTCTATGGCTGGAGTTGTAGCTCTGAGGCAGAGCACTTGTGTAGCATGAGTGAGGCCCTGGGTTCCATGAAGATTAAGGAACAGACACAGTACATGATGTGTTTTTGTCAGTCACCATCACTACCTCACAAATATTCAACTAGTGATTACTTTGTGCTAAGCCTCATGCTAAGACCTTTATGTACATTATCTCATTTAAGTGGACCAACCATTTGAATTGTTACTATTATTACTGCCATTGGCCAATGAGAAACCTATGGTACAGAGAGGTTAAGTAACTTGTCCACATTCACAAGGATAGGAAGTGGTGCTGCTTGATTACTAGCAGCATTGGACTTCAAATCCAATGGCCGTAACCACAACCCTCAGCTTCCTTCTCAAACAGGGTTTCACAAATCTAAAGTGGTTTTACAAGCATCTTAATACTGCCATTGGAAACCTAGGCTCTGAGGAAAAATTGACTTGGGTTTCTCTTCTTTCTCTGTCCCTTCTTACCCGTGTGACCACCTTGGGCTTCTGTTTGTCCTATAATGAACTGGAGAGAAACCATCTACTTATTTACTAAGTTCCTACTATGTGTTGAGAAGGCAACACCTGTCAGAATACTGTGAAGAATGGATGAGCTATGGCCGGGCATGGTGGCACACATCTGTAATCCCAGCAACTCAGGAGGGTGAGGCAGGAGGATTATGAATTCAAAGCCAGCCTCAGCAACTTAGCAAGGCTCCAAGCAACTTAGCAAGACCCTGTTTCTAAATAAAATACAAAAAGGGTTGGAGATGTGGCTTAGTGGTCGAATGCCCCTAGGTTCAATCCCTGGTACAAAAAAAAAAAGAATAGATGAGCTAATTTATACAATATTATTGGCATGTACTACATTCTCGGTGAAGATAGAAATATTGCCCATTTTTTTTGTGCTACTGGGATTGAACCTAGGGCTTTGAACATGCTAGGCAACTGGTCTACCTCTGAGCCACATCCCCAGCTCATAGCAATGACTATTGTTGCAGTTGCAGTTTTGAGGGTGGGGAGGGGGAAGTGACCAGGAGACCACGAGGCATTATTTGGAGTAAGACCAAGATGAAGTTCCTAAAACTTAGACTAATTCAAGTGCCAGGGAGCTAATGACACAGGCAGGCAAAGGCCAGGTCACTGAGAAGGCTCCCACAGCAACCCCCCCCACCCCCCAACCCCCGTGCTAACCTCAGCCTGAATTTACAGAAGGTGAACACACGAGGGCGCACACCCCTCAAAACAAGCTGGCTCAGGGACTTCAGAGAAACCTCAGGCCACTGCTGTCTTGTTCTCCTTTGGAGGGACAGCAGACATACCCTGTGACTGTGAAGGAGCCTAAGAGAGGGAGAAGGTGTATAAGATTAACATCATCGTCTGTGGGACATGGAAAAGCAGATAGCTTGTGTGGGCCTATGGGAGAGAGTAAAAGTGCAGGCAGAACAGGCAGATTAGGGGGTAAATGGGAGAGGGAGTTCATAATGCAGCCAGGTACATCTCAGTGATTCAAGGGGCTGAGGTAGGAGGATGGCAAGTTCAAGGCCAGCCTGGGCAACTTCACGAAACCCTGTCTCAAAAAATAAAAATGAGTGGGAATATAGGTCAATGGTGGAGCACCCCTGGTTTCATCCCCAGGACCCCACTAAGTCATAATGCAAGGGAATAAAATGACTTCTTAGAATGGAAACAAGGCAAATATATATCATCACACTATTATACATCCCCCTCCACAGGAAATATGAGTGTGTCCCAGATTTGAAGAAGGAAACCTGAGTAAAGTGTGGGATTGTCCAGCCAGGGGAATTTGGGTCATACAAGATCTTAGTCTTCATGTTAGGATTATGAAAAATAAAGACAGTGAAACTTCATGTCTCTGCAGGGTCATTGTATGAAAAAGGCTGAGCTGATATCTCCAGTGAGAAAGAATCAAGTCAGCTCTGAGGTTTGAAGTCTCAAAGAGCTTCAAAAATCCTGAATTAGGCCATTTAAACTTCAGAATCAAGGGAACAAAGAATGGTAGCAAACTGCACCAGCTTTAGAGTCAAGCATATTTGCTACATGCCTGCTGGCAGTGTGGCCTTGAGGAAGTTACTCAAGTTCTTTGAGTTTGCATCATCTTTTTGGGGCAGGTAGGGGTACCTGGGATTGAACTCAGGGGCCCTTGGCCACAGACCCACATCCCCAGCCCTATTTTGTATTTTATTTAGAGCCAGGGTCTCACTGAGTTGCTTAGGGCCTCACTTTTGCTGAGGCTGGCTTTGAACTCACCATCCTCCTGCCTCAGCCTCCTGAGCTGCTGGGATTATAGGTGTGTGCCACCATGACTGGCTCAGGTTGTCCTGCTTGAGAACAGTATACTACTCCTAGAAGATTAAACCTATGTAGGATTGTACCTGGGTTAGATAATATTTAAAGAATCTAACCTTGCTGAGACCATGGTAGATCAGTCAGCAAATATATACTGTGTACCACATACTATATATGCAAGACATTGTGGGAGATACAAAAGAATAATCAGATCTCATCGTTCAGGTTTCAGCTTAGTTGCCTCTTCCTCAAGGAGTCTTATCCAATCATCCAGGCTAAATTGGTGCCATGCCACCTACCCTACTCATTGTTTAGGCCATTAATTTGCATTCTTGTTTTCTTCCTTCCTTCCTTCCCCCACGTCCCCCCTCTCTTTTTTCAGTATTAGGGATCAAACCCAGTACTCACATATGCTAATCAAGCACTCTACCACTGTGCTACATTCAGAGTCATTTTTATTTTAGTTTGAGACAGGGTCTTTCTGAGTTGCTGAGGCTGGCCTCAAATTTGCAATCCTCCTGCCTCAATTATGGGCATGTGCTCTACACCCAGCTTATTTTATTTTCTTCATAACACTTATCAAAGTCTAAAGTCTAAAATTAACATTTTTTAAATGTTTACTCTGTCAAATACACAAGAAAAGCTTAGTAATTTTTTTTTTTTTGGTAGTGGGGATTGAACCCAGGGGCACTTTAACCTCTGAGCCACACCCACATCCATTTTTATTTTTTTATTTTGAGATAGAGTCTCATTAGGTTGCTTAGGGCCTTCCTAAATTGCTCAGGCTGGCTTTGAACTTCCAACCCTCCTGCCTCAGCCTTCCAAACTGCTGGGATTATAGGCATGCACCACAACACCTGGCTGAAAAGCTCAGTATAATTTGTTGAAGCAAAGTAGAAGAAATGGACCTTGGCATCAAAGAACTCATCATCTGATTGAAGAGGTAAAACAGGTGTGGGAGTAATGTAGGGCTCCTGTGTCAAAATCAGGAGCTCAATTTCAGCCAAGAAGTATGAGTTCTAGAATTTCCTGGGCATTGAACAAGGTTGTTTTTTTTAACATTATTATTTTGTTTAAATATTTATTTTTTAGTTTTTTAGTTGAATACAATATCTTTATTTTATTTTTATGTGGTGCTGAGGATCGAACCCAATACCTCACAGGTGCTAAGCAAGCATGCTACCGCTTGAGCCACAACCGCAGCCCCCTGAACAAGGTTTTGAGTGATGAGTGGCATTTGAGAAAGGGGACAAGTGGTGGGGGACGAATAAATGAGTGACCTAAATTACTTAGGGCTTTGCTAAGTTGCTGAGGCTGGCCTTCAGCTTGCAATCCTCCTGCCTCAGCCTCCTGCATAGCTGAGATTACAGGTGTGTGCCATCACCTCTGGCTGACTTCCACATATTCTATGATAATTCTTGTTTGATAACCACCTTGCTGTCAGACTTGTTTCTCAGCCCTGCACAGCAGTGAAAAAGCCAGAGAAGTTCCTGGCTATGACACGGTATCAGAGCCCAGCAAGAGGAGACTAAATAAAGAAATGAGTGAGGGATGCAGACACTCACAGATAGTAATAAACATTCTGGAGACAATCACACAGGAAAATAGAATGGAAAGACGTGGAGGCAGAGGTGGACAGGGTTCCTTTCGAGCCAGGCATATAGAGGGTGCCCTGAAGAGGTTGTGTCTGAGCAGAGATCAGAATGATCAAAAGAGCCAGGCACCATCGTGAAGTTCACTTTCCACACCGCAAGGCCAATTCCACCTACATGGAACCTTGGCCATCTCTTCTGTCCCTCTGTCCACCTCTGATCTTTCCCCAGATGTTTTCTTTCTTCTTCTGGCCACTCTCTACTACTTTTATGGTAAATCAATCCAGACTTTCAAGGCCTCTTTCAATTTTCCTTTAGTCATGACCAGGTCAACAAATCTGAAGGCCCCAAATCAAGCAAAGAAACCAAGCAGCTTAGAAGGGAGAAGAAAATGGGGGTCAGGGCAAGACAGTGAATGGTGACATCTCATTTTTCCCTGTCACACAAATGAAGTTGAAATGAACACAATGACTTCCCAGGGATGCTATGGGGATTAACCTAGTGCTATGGTTTGACCCCTTCAAAATTCCTGTTGAAATGTAACAGCCATTTGACAGTGTTAAGAGGTGGGTCCTTTAAAACATGATTAGGCAAGGAGGGCTCTGTCCTCACAAATGGGTTAAAGACATTATTCGGAGAGTGGGTTTGTTATAATGTTGGTCCCCTCTTGCCCCCTCTGTCTTACATGTGCGTGGTAGCCCTTCTGCCACATTATGGTGCAGAAAGAAGTCCCATGTCAGATGTGGTTCTTTGATCTTCCCAGCATCCAGAGAGCCATGAGCCAATCAAACGACCAGTGTTAATCATTTATTTCAGTCTGTGATATTCTGTTATAGCAGCAGAAAACAGACTAAGATATTTAGTATATACTAGGTACTAGAACATTTAAGCCTCCTCTTTCCTTCCCTTGTTCATATTTCAAAATACAAAGTACCTTTTAATAAACAAATCCATAGTAGAATATGTGGAAGTCAGCCAGGGGTGATGGCACACATCTGTAATCCTAGCTACACAGGAGGCTGAGGCAGGAGGATTGCAAGCTGAAGGCCAGCCTCAGTAACTTAGCAAAGCCCTAGGTCATTTAGCAAGAACTTGTCTTAAAATAAAAATATAAAAAGGGATGTAGACATGGCTTAAGTGATAAAGAACCTCTGGGTTCAATCCTTACTACCAAAAAAAAAAAAAAAAAAAGAATATATGGAAGTCACTGTGAGGTAAAGTAAAAGAATAACAACATCCCATAGCCCAAACAAAGTTAACCACATGTCAACCTTTTGGTGGATTTCTTTCCAGATTTTTTTCTTTTTTTTTTTAGTTATTGGCGGACACAACATCTTTGTATATGGTGCTGAGGATCGAACCTGGGCCGCACGCATGCCAGGCAAGCACGCTACCGCTTGAGCCACATCCCCAGCCCCCCAGATTTTTTTCTAAGAGTTTCTTTCTTTACTTTTAATAGCTTTACTGAGATATAATTTAAATATCTTACAGTCCATCCTTTTAAAAGATATAATATAGTGGGGTTTTTTTTGTAATTCACAAAATTGTGTGACCACAACTAGGTTTAGAACATTTCATACCCCCCAAAAGAAAACTTTGTACTCATTAGCAGTCACTCCCATTTCCCTTACTCTACCCTAGGCCTCAAGTGATTATTAATCTACTTTCTGCCTCTATAGATTTGCCTAATCAGAATAGTTCATCAAAATGGAATCATGCAATGTGTAGGGTTTTGTGTCTGGCTTCCCTTAGCTTATCCACATTGCAGTATGTATTAGTACTACATTTCTAGTGGGTTTTTTTTTTAGTTATTCACAAAATAATATTTTTTATTGTATGGATACAATATTTTATTGTATGGATATACCATATTTTGTTTACCAGTCTTCAACTGATAGACATTTGGATTGTTTTCTCCTAGCTATTATGAATCTCTCATAAACTGTCATGAACATTTGTGTATATATGTTTTTGTATGCACAAACATTTTCATTTCTCTTAGGTTTGTACCTAGGAGTGGAATTGCAAGGTCATACAGTAATTCTGGGTTTCATATTTTGAAGAACAGACAAACTGTCCATATTTCTTTCTTCCTAATTATGGTGATGCTGTACTCTAATCCACCGTACCAGTTCTGAGAATTCATTTATTGTTTTACCCTAGTTTCTTAGTAAAAATGTTTTATTTTTATTATCCTTTCAAAAATAAATTTACTTTAATAAAGCCTGGGCTGAGCCCTGGGTCGACAAACATGAATAAAAGCAGGTCAATGCCATCAAGGTGCCCACAATCCAGGAGGGAGAGCAGACTTGTCACATCAAATTAGATTCTACGTGATGTGAGTAATAGTAGAGAGGTGACACACTGTTCAGAGAGCATGGAGGAAAGAACAAACTCTCCCGGAGTTGGGGAGTGACCTTAAGAGAACCTGGAAAGGTGAGGGTGGGATCTTCAGGGAGGTGGGGAGGAGAAGGCAGAGGCAGCAAAATGTGCAAAAGCTCAAAACACAATGGCACCCATGCTGCTGCAGTTAGAATGGCATGACTAGAGTTTCAGGTACTTTAAGCAGAAGGCCAGTTATGATGCCACTAATCTGTGCAAGGGCCAGATTTTGAATGGCTTTGAATGATACAGAAAGAATTCATAATTTAGGACTGAGGCTGCAACTTGAGGTGGAGCAATGGCCTAACATGCATAAGGCCCTGGGTTCAATCCCCAGGGGAAAAGGCCAGGTTGGGTTGGGGCCATGTAACTTTGAGGTGCTGATGTGCCATCCAAGGGGGGATGCCCAGCAGTCATGTAGACTTTTGAGTGCTAACACATCCCTCTTAAAAAAATTCTAATTTAACCTGTATCAACAAGACTTATAATCATTTCATTCCAGGAGTGGACATGGGTTTTAGTTAGCTTTTGGTTCCTGTGACCAAAGACCTAACAAAAACAACTTAAGAGGAGGAACCGTTTATTTCAGCTCACAGTTTCACAGGTTCAGTCCACAGTTGGCAGACTCCAGGGCTGTGGTCCTGAGGTCAGGCAGAACATCATGGTGGAAGAGTGTGGCAGAGGATAGCAGCTCAGGATATGACAACCAAGAGGCAGAGAGACAGAACTCCACTGACCAAGGACAAAGTATAAACCCAAAAGGCACATCCCCAGTGACTTATTTTCTCCATGCACATGCTGCCTGCCTGCAGTTACCACCCAGTTAATCCACATTGGTGTATTAATCCACTGATTAGGTTAAAGTCTCATAATCTAATCATTTCCCCTCTGATCATTCTTGCATTGTCTCACATGAGCTATTGTGAGACACCTCATATCTAAACCATAATGGTATGATTTGAATCACAGAGCTTAAGAATTTTTTTGTACTAGGGATTGAAAGCAGGAGTGCTCTACCACTAAGCTAGTACATCCCAAAATTCTTTTATTTTCCTCTGAGATAGGGTCTTGCTAAGTTGCCCAGGCTGGACTTGAACTGGCAATCCTCCTTCCTCAGCCTCCTGAATCACCAGGACTACAGGCATGCACCACTGTGCCAGGCCAAGAAGTACTTTTGAAATCAAATTAGTATGGGTATATGGCTATGAATCAAAGAGCGAAAGTGTTTATGATATATGTTTATGATATATGATATATATTTTATGTGTTTTATGATAACCAACAGGGCCTTGCCCCATATTTATTTCCCTGTTTATTTATTTATAGATACTGGAGATTGGACCCAGGGGCACTCTACAACTGAGCCACATCCCCACCCTTTTAATTTTTTAAAAAATATTTTGAGACAGGTCTCATTAAGTTGCCCAGGCTGGCCTCAAATTTGCAATCCTCCTGACTCAGCCTTCTAAGTAGCTGGGATTATAGGCATGCACCACCACACTTGGCCTGACCCTTTCCTCTTTTAGTTGCTTTTCTTTGTCATCAGTTCTTTCATTTATCCCTGTGAATAGGCATAAGCTACTATTTCTTGATCTATCAGTTGAAGACATTACCTCGTCTTCCGCTGTCTTTGCACTACATACATTATCTTTAGTTCCTTGCTTTTTGGTAAAGCATCACATGATATATTTGTACTTATATTTCTTGTTTGTCAACTGTAGACAGACTCTCTCTCTCTCTCTCTCTCTCTCTCTCTCTCTCTCTCTCTCTCTGTGTGTGTGTGAGTGTGTGTGTGTGTGTGTGTGTGTGTGTGTCTTTTGGGGAATTAGTGGGGATTGAACCCAGGGGCACTTAAACACTGAGCCACAACACAGACATGGTGCCAGAGAGGGTGAGGTTGGAGACACTGAGGCTGGAGGGGTGAGAAGGCATTTACTAAGTGATCAAGGAAGAAGAAGGGAAGATGTTCCAGGCAGAGGAAGCAGCGGTGCAGGTCTGGAGATGAGCAGGAGGCAATCATTTTGTGAGGTGGGACTGTTGCCAGCTACACATGCAGTGGCAAGAGATAAGACTGAGGAAGACACCAGAAGTCAGACCACACAGGGTCTCAGAGTCCATAATGGAGAACTTGGATGTTACCTGGAGGACAACAGGAAGCTGCCAATGGTCAGTGACATGGAGCATGCAATTAGGAGGCACCGTGATATTCCAGGCGAGTGACAAAAGATGATAGTGGCCCAGTGGTGGCAGTGCTGATATGGAGGAGGGGTTGGACTTGAGAAATAGGAAGGAGGGAGAAAACATTGCAGTAGGGAACTGATGAGCTGGAGAACCTGGGTCAGGAGGGGGAAAAGGCCAAGTTGGGTTGGGGCCATGTGACTTTGAGGTGCTGATGTGACATCCAAGAGGGGGGATGCCCAGCAGTTATGTAGACTTTTGAGTGCTAACACATCCCTCCAGTAGCTCAGTCCTATTTATCTTTGGATTCTCTTTCTTTTCATCATTTCTGCGTCCTCCCCATCATGCCCACCAAGTCTCTTTATTTAGACTTCTTCCCTCTTCTTTCTGAGGTCATCAGCTTGTCTGTCCACCTCCTGACCATTATGTTATTCTCCCATCCATCACAGGTGAAGATCCCTAAGTACCTGAGTACAACTGCATGAAGACGCTCCTTAACTTACAGTGGGGTTCTGTCCCGATAAACCCATCCTAGAGAAAAACATCATAAGTTGAAAAGGCACTTAATACACATAAACTACTGAGCATCATGGCTCAGCCTGGTCTACCTGAAACATGCATGCAACACTTATATTAGCCTACATCTGAACAAAATTATCTGACACAAGAGTACTTGCCTAGCATGCATGAGGCCCTGGGTTCCATCCCCAGCACTGCATGACAAAACAAAACAAAATCATGCAACACCAAGCCTATTTGATAATAAAATGTTATAATAAAGTGTTATGAATTTGATGATAAAGGTGTCATGTAACTCATTGAATACAGTATAGAAAGTGAAAACGGAAAGTTTGTATGGGTAAGCTGTCACAACATGATAGAGTCAAACCATCATAAGTTGAACCATCCTAAATTGGGGACCATCTGAAACATCAAAAAATACTTGCTTCCTAGCTGGGTGCGATGGCACATGCCTGTAATTCCAGAGGTTCGGGACACTGAGGCAGAAGGATCTCAAGTTCAAAGCCAGCCTCAGCAACTTTGTGAGATGCTAAGCAACTCAGGGAGACCCTGTCTCTAAATAAATAATCTGGGTGCATGCTAAATGTAGAGATTAGATGTCTCTAAATAAAATGGAAATAGGGTTGGGGATGTGGCTCAGTGGTTGAGTGTCCCTGAGTGCAATCCCCAGCACACACACACACACACACACACACACACACACACATATTCATATATATATTCTCTTCCTGTCAATTTCTTCCCTATTGTGAATATTGTGAATTTTTAAAGTCATTAAATAGAAGTGCCCTTAGAATGTAACACCCTGAGAGGGGGAGTGAGTTGCCAAGGTCACAGTTTGAGGTAATAGCTGACAGGGAATTATACCATGGATTTTCAGACTTCCAGGCTGGGCTCAAACACATACAGTGGGTTCTTCCTACCCCAAAAGGGGTGCTTGAGATGTTGAGCAGATGGAGAGGGTGGTCACCTGCGGGGAAGACCTAAGGGAAGCTATGGAATCTCCTCCTCCCAACCCCTTCAGTGCAGTCACTGTACAGCTGCCTCTGATTTTCCTGCTTCAAGATCAGGGTTGTATTGGGCTGACCTCTGCTCCCTGTGCATTCTCACAGAGGCAATTATAGCCTCACAAATGGTAAATCAATCATGTTTCCACCTTCCCTGGAAGCCCTGGGGAGGAGAATAGAGACAGGTGCCTTCCACTCCAATGACCTTCCACTCAAGCATAGATATGGCTGCCTTATCAGCCTGCCTAGAGATTATCCTGGGATGACAGTCTTCTTCAAACAGTGCCTGCTGGTAACTGGGAACCCTATGGAGAGCAATAAAGGTTAATTACCCATAAGGACCAGAGTCCATATCCTATAGACCCTCCATAGGGAAAAAGTATCACAAGGACTCTCTCAGGCCCCCAACTTGCTGGGTGCCATCTCTGAGGCATAAAATCTCTGCTAGGATTCACCCAACTAGTGCAGAATCTCCCATAATGACAACAGGCATAGGAAACTTGGGTCAAATTTCTCCTCCACTATTTACCAGCTGTGTGATCTCAGGCAAGTTACTTAACCTCTCCGAACCCCTATTACCAATTATGTGAAATAGAAGTAATTAGTATCTATTTCACTGTGATGGAGCATCCTTAAGAAGAGTGTGAAGGTGAAAGTGTTGTATAAATTATAAGCCACCGTACAAATAAAAGTTTTATTTTTCAAATAAATTTTTAGTTGTCGATGGATCTTTAGTTGATAGATATATATATATATATATATATATATATATATATATATATATATATACATATTTAAAGAGAGAGAGAATTTTTAATATTCATTTTTTAGTTTTCGGTTGGCACAACATCCATCTTTTATTTTTTATTTTTATGTGGTGCTGAGGATCGAACCCAGCGCCCTGTGCATGCCAGCCAAGCACGCTACCTCTTGAGCCACATCCCCAGCCCTATTTATATATTTTTATGCAGTGCTGAGGATCAGACCCAGTACCTCACAAATACTAGGCAAGCTGTCTACCACTGAGCCACAACCCCAGCCCTGGCCTGGAAGTTTTATTTATTATTTTTGGTACTGGGGATTGAACTCAGGGGCACTTTACCACCAAATTTCATCCCCAGCCCTTTTATTTATTTTTCTATAATTTTGAAATAGGGTCTCACTAACTTGCTGAGACTGCCCTCAAATTTAAAATCCTCCTGCCCCAGCCTCCAGAATCACTGGGATTACAAGTGTGCATCACTATGTCCAGTTGGGAGGAAGTTGTGTTTTGTTTTTTTCATTTTTTTTTGGTTTGGTTTGGTACCAGGGATTGAATAGGGGCACCTTAACATTGAGCCAATCCCCAGCCCTTATTTATTTTTTTATTTTGAGACAGGATCTCACTGACTTGCTTAGGGCCTTGCTAAATTGCTGAGGCTAATTTTGAGCTTTCGATCCTCCTGCTTCAGCCTCCTGAGCCACTGGGATGACAGATATGCCCACCACACTGGCTGGGAGGAACTTTTATTGGCAGAAATTCTTCCTACTGCCTGACCAGGAGTCTTGCTTTCATCATGGACTTACCATACCCTCTTGAAGTCCCTGTTGTTTGAAGTGGGACATAGTGTCCTCCAAACACTTAACTGTAATCCTGAATCTTATGAAGCCTACCCATATCTTCTAACTTAAACACAGAAACTCAGGGGGACATAGTCTGACATCAGACCTCTGCCAGGTTGTCATGGGCAGATGCTGTAGATAAGATCTGAGCAGCCCTTTTGCTAATATGACAGACCTTCAGCTCCCTAAAGCAACCTCAGAAATCTCTACATTTAGCATGCACCCAGATGATTTCAATGAGGTGTTCCTCAGACCAGACTTTGAGAATACCACCCCAATTCATCTACATGGCTGGGGACAGTAGGCTTCCTGCGTTCTTTGCAATTTAACACAAGCCAATACCTTATCCCAAATGGTGGCAGTAGGGACAGTGGGAATGACAGGTGGGAGTGACATTTGGGATCCAGCCTGTCCACCTCTCAGATGGTACCTCATGTGGGTGACCACAGGGGTCCCTAAGGTACAGAGCCATGCCCATCTGCTAATGTTTGGGCCAAGTGAGCTTTGTTTGCCCACAGTCTCTGCTACAGTCCTGCCTGGAGTTGGAGGTGGGTGAGCAAATCCATGGCCACAGAGGGAAATACAGATCATGGAGAGGCAAGCAGCCAAGGTTCAGGAGTCTGAGATGAATCCACACAGTGCTTGGTGGAGGAAGACAGCAGGGGCAATCTTTCAAAAAGAACTAAGGAGAGAGCTGGGGATGTAGCTCAGTGGCAGAGTCCTTGCCTAGCACCTGCAAGGCCCTGGGTTCAATCCCCAGGACTGCAATAATAATACAATAACAACAACAACAACCCTAACTTAACAAGAAAGAAATGGGATGGAGCCATTGAGAGAATTGCTCAGAGGGGATGTGAGCCCAGGAAGCATGCTCAATGAGGAGACTTTCAAGGGAATCTCTCAGGATCAGACTCTGGTAATAGGCTCCACGGGAGAGGGGATAATATGTGTTTTAGCTAGTTTTTCATCTTTGGGACTAAAAGATCCGACAAGAATCACATAGAGGAGGAAAACTTTATTTGGGGCTCCTGGTTTCAGAGGTCTCAGTCCATAGATGGCCGACTCCATTCCTCTAGGTCTGAGATGAGGCAGAACATCATGGCAGAAGGGTGTGGTGGAGGAAAGCAGCTCAGGGCAAGGAAACAAGGAAAAAAACTTTCCTCCCTATGGATAAAAGAAAAATTCAAAAGGCACATCCCCAGTTACTAGCTTCTCCAGCCACACCCTACCGCCTACAGTTACCACCCAGTTACTCCATATAAGTGGATTAATCTACTGACCATGTCTCAACTCTCATAATCTAATCATCTCACCTCTGAATGGTCTTACATCATCTCACACATGAGATCTTGGGGCATGCCTCCTATCTAAACCATAACAATGATTTCCATGTAACTTGAGAGTAAGGTCACACAGTTTCTTCTTACAATAACTCTATTGGTGACAGCAGAGTCTAGTGTTTTGCATGGTGTTGGTACCAGCAGATGCACATCAGATGATGGGGCAGGCAGCTCGGGTTTGAGCCCCACCCCTATTATAGATGCACTGGGGTTGGGGAGACAGATGAGATTGGCAAATGGGTTTCAGCTCCAACTTTGGAACCAGTGCTGAGATCCCCAGAAACAACTTGGCAAGGATTCTGCACAGAAGAGCCATGTGCAACATGAAGATAGAACCTGAAGATTTTAAAATCTCTCTCTGCCCTAAGTGTATATTTCTTGTATGTGTGTGGGTGGGGTTGTCGTTGTTTTTGCTGGTTTTGGTACTGGGGATTGAACCCATGGGTGCTCTTCCACTGAGCTACATCCCCAGCCCTGTTTATTTTTATTTATGTGTTTATTTTTATTTTGAGATAAGGTCTTGCTAAGTTGCTATGCTGTTGGGCTACTCAGCCTGTAGGACTATGAACTAAAACAAACCTCTTTACTTTATAAATTATGCAGCCTCAGGTATTCTGTTATAACAACAGAACACAGACTAATACATGCTGAGGACTTCCTGATACCGAAGATATCAGCTGGACTGCCCCCATGGGCCCAAAGGCCCTGATGCAGGCCCATTCTGTATACACTAGGTCAGAAGCCAACTCTGAGCAAAGCTCAGGACCTAGGATCCCTGTCCCTGCCCACTCACTCATTCCTTCCTCATATGACAGAAAAAATGCCATGCAGTGAAGGAGCCCTTGGCCTGGAGGCCTGCTGTGTCCTTTGCTTGCTGGGTCACCTTGAATGGTAATAATAGTGAATACCTTTCCTTGAAGCCTTTTTTTAAACATATTAGCTTGAGTCCTCACCTTATAAGGTGGATGCTATTAATAGCTGTGCTTTACACACAGAGAAACTGAGGCACAGCCTGGGAACTTGCATGAGTTTAGAAAGTGGCCGAGGTACGATCGGCAGGGGAGCAGTCTGGCTCTAAGCACCCCACTATTCACCACCAGGAGCTGTACCCCTTGCTGAGTCTCTTTCCACATCTGAAAAGTGGCTGAACAGACTTGCTAGAAGTTGGTGTGAACAGTTTATCTCATTGACTTCTCATAAGTCTATGACCATGTCTAATTAGCTCCCATTTTGCCAATGAGGAAAGAACTTGAGGTCCAAAGAGGGGAAATGCCCGTTCCAAAATCATACAGCAAATACTCAGCAAATCTGCATTAAATGCTTAGGACCAATTTGGAGTCCGTACCCCATAATGGACTTTGGCAGGGGAAGTAGAGAGTGTACCAGGCAGAAGAATAGCACACGCCCAGCTCTCTCATTGAGAGAAGCACGTGAAACCCCCCAATTCTCAGAGCTGGAATGGGCTCTTATCTGCCCTCTAGTGCCAAGATGTCAAATGACGGTCCCTGTCCTACTGCTCCTTTCTGGCTCACCCATGGCAGACACCCCCAACCCATCACAGCCCCTCCCCCCTTAGCCCAGCTGTGACTTGGAACCTACCTTCCACTTATGTTCCAGCTAGCCAGCAATTAAAGTCTCATTTTTGACCTGATCCTCTCACTTTATTTTATTTTATTTTTTTCTGATTGAATCCTTTCATTTTATAGTTAAGGAAACTGAGGCACAGAGGTGAGAAATAAGCTTCTTAAGACCACAGAATGAGTATCCATGCCAGGATATCTAATTGTATCTAGAACTCTATCAAATCTGTCCAGTGTGATTCTACTTAACATCTACCGCTTGTAGGACCTCTCTGAACATCAGTTTCCTCATCTGTCAAATGGGCAGATTAAGAAGTGTCTGGTAGGAGTTTGGGGAGGGTGATAAGATGATTTATGTGAAAGTGACTTTTAAACTGTTAAGTATCATACATACACAGATATAGATGTATACACACATATATATGAGGTAGGTAATGATATATATATATATATATATATATATATATATATATATATATATATATATATATGACACTAGGGAGATCAGGCTGGTCTGTTTGTTTGTTTGTTTGATTGTTTGTTTTTTGGTACCAGGGATTGAACTCAGGGGCACTCAACCACTGAGCCACATCCCCAGTCCTATTTTGTATTGTATTTAGAGACGGGGTCTCACTGAGTTGCTCAGCACCTCATTGTTGCTGAGGCTGGCTTGGAACTCACGATCATACTGTTTCAGCCTCCAGAGCCACTGGGATTGCAGCTGTGTGCCACAGCACCCTGCCCCAGGTTGGTCTTTGACTTGCTATACTGTCTCAACCTCCTGAGTAGGTGGTTATTATCTTTGGAGAAATTGGGTGATTATCAGTATGTATATATTTTAAGCACTTAGGCTGCATGGAGCTTTCTGGAGGATAAGAGAGAAGTACACCATAGAATACATTGTTCTAGGAGAGAAGCTAGTGTGCAGAGGTGGTTGTGAGAAAATATTCCAGACATGCAAATAAGTACCAGCCCACATATCCAGGATCTGAAAGAACTTCAGGTTGTAGGTGAAAATTAGCTTTTCTCTGCTTGGTTTCTTCTTCACTTTCAGTCTCAGCTTCCCATGGTCATGATTGCCACAGGCTGGAACAGACTGGAGTTCTAGGAGTATCTGCTATGTGAAATTCAAAATTATATATAAATTATAGTTGTAGTACGTGGGTAGGGCCAGAGAGATGAATATACATAGTCCAAGAAAGTGCCACCAGCCTTGGATCACTTCCACTCTGGTTCCCATACTCAAGGCCAACTCCATTTCTCCAGGGCAGGATGTACTATGCTGTTACACTTTGTCTTGAAACATCTTTATAGTTTGTGCATATCTGTCTGCATGAGGAGTTTCAATGATACCATGGATGGTCTTCTCTTGAGAGTGCCTAATAAATGGTAGGACTATAAGGAATGCTTCGAAGGCACATTCAGGTTTTAGGACAAGGTCACGGCTGCCTATGGCTAGGAGAGAGTGCCTCTTCTAGACCAAGACTCTAGAAGGGAGGAGGAACTGAGACCCTCTATGGCAATAGAGCAGCAATGCACTAAGGCCTTTCCCCAGGGAAGGGGCTTGAGTCTCAGGGTGGCCCCTGTTTTCTACCTTTACTTCCTGTTATGAGACTTTGGGGTTCTCAGGTGTAACATGGGGATAATGAAACTAATCTACAAGGTAGCTGTCAAGGTCAATAAAAGAAGTTCTAGGGTACAGAGCACAGACAGGAGAGCTTCAGAACTTGACCAATTCCCTTATTCAGGGACAGAACCATGCAAGGGCCTTTGGCCTCAAGGAGAACAGATCAATTGTCATGATGAGCTACCCAGCATTTCCCAGTCAGCTCTTAGTCAAGGGATTCTAATTCTACTGCTTGAGGCCTCCTTTTCTTCCTTCAGTATGGGGGACTGAACCCAGGGGTACTTTATGTTTGAGCTACATCCCCAGCCCTTTATAATTTTTATTTTGAGACAAGATCTCTGGAAGTTGTCAAGACTGGCCTCAAACTTGAGATCCTCCTGCCTCAGCCTCCAAAATTGCTGGGCTTATAGGCATGCGCCACTGAGCAGAGCCTGGGGGCCTCCTTTTAATCCTTTGCCTCTGAATCTTTCCAGTTGTCTTGGAGGAAGATGGTATCATACTATACTATACTATGGATGAGCAATCTGAGGCAGCTCAACAAGGTGGAATGACTTTCCCAAGATCACACAGCCAGTGAGTGGTGGAGACAATATTTGCAGAGAGGTCTGTGTCTGGAAGGCCAGGTTTGGTTCATGATGCCACATGAGAGACATAAAAGAATTACAGAATGGCTCTGCTCAAAGAAGTGCAAATGGGGGTGATCAGAAAAGCCTTTCAGGAGGATACTGGCTCTGAAGTGACTTCTTCAAAGAGTAATCACTAGAAATTCAACTAGGTAAACCAACGATAAGAAAAGCCAAAAAACAGCCCAAAGATGTATGGCTCTGGTTCTCGTAGTCACACAACAATGGTCAATTCGCTTTACATGTCTGGGCCACAGTTTCCCCATCTGCAAAATGTGGATAACATACGTATTGTCTGTGCATTTGATGAGAAAATGCATATAAATATTAAAATAGGCTGGGCATGGTGGCACACAACCGAAATCCCAGTGACTTAAGAGGTTGAGGCAGGAGGATTAGGAGTTCAAAGCCAGCCTCATCAAAAGCAAGGCACAAGCAACTTACTAAGATCCTGTCTCTAAATAAAATACAAAATAGGGTTGGGAATGTTGTTGAGGGGTCCAGTGCCTTTGAGTTCAATCCCTGGTACCAAAATAAATAAATAAATAAACAAACAAACAAATATTAAAACAGCATTGGGCTCATTGTAGGCACTCAATAAAACACAATTAGTACTACTTAATAGAAGGGAAGAAGATCAAGTTGAGGATGTAGAGTGGGGCCACATCAGGGACAGTCATGGATGCCCACAGGCTAAATGTGGACTTTCTCCTGAAGATATTGGGGAGCCATTGGTGATTTGTGAGCCAAAGGGTATCATGAGCCACTGCTGTGTTCTAGAAAGATCAGATTAGTACAGTCATAATACAGTCTCTTCTAGAGTGTTCCAAGGATTCTGACATTTCCTTAATGTCCAGAACACATAGGGACACTTAGTGTTTTGTAGATTTGATGGGGAGAAAGCAGTGGTAGCCTGAGTACTCAAAACCTCTGCTCTAGAATTTGGTGTCATGGGAGTGAGACAGCCTGTGAGTGGAGGCTCCTCTGTTCTCTGTTCCTTAACACTACTACTCCCTTCCTGACCACCAGACACTCAGGGACACTTATCCCTAAGTGATGGAATCTTAGTCCATTTTCTGTTGCTATAACAAAATGCCACAGACTGGGAAATTTATAAAGAAAAGAAGTTTATCTGGTTCACTGTCTCAGTAATCAACCCCCTCCTGAGATAATAATTTTAATCCCCATGCAATGGCTTCACCTTCATGACCCAGTCTCCTCCCATGAGCCTGCCTCCCAACACTACTGTACTGGAGATCAAACCTCAAACATGAATTCAGGGGACATACTCAAGCCAGAGCAGAATGGCTGCTGGAAATGTCATGATGATTAGGTGGAGGGAGCTGCATACACTGATTTAGCCCATCTCTATCAGGCCACCTGCTTTCCTTATCTGAATAACTATTCCAGCCTCTTTGTGCCTGTAATTTGCCAGTTTGCATTCAGATTTTGTCACTAGTTCTTCTTCCACTCTATTTTGTGTTGGATTTGGCACTGGGGGGAACTAGAGAGCAAACCAAAGTGATAATTCAGCTTTTTCTCCAGGTCTATCTATCTATCTATCTATCTATTTATTTTTTGTACCAGGGATTGAACTCAGGGGTACTTAACCACTGAGCCACATCCCCAGTCATTTTTATCTTTTATTTTGAGACAGGGTCTCACTAAGTTGCTGAGGGTCTTGTTAAATTTCTGAGGCCAGCCTTGAATTCGAAATCCTCCTGCCTCAGCCTCCCAAATTGTTGGGATTACAGGCATGTGCTACAACACCCAGCTCCTCCCACTCTTACTCTGCCTATGATGGTGGCTCTGGGAGCAGCTGTGTCTTCTCTAAGCTCCATCTGTCCCCAGGTGGCCCCACTGTGCTCTAGCAACTCAAGAGGCTGAGGCAAGAGGATCATAATTTGGAGACCAACCTCAGCAACTTAGCAAGGCCCTAAGCAACTCAGTGAGACCTTGTCTCAAAATTAAAGAAAAAAGGGCGGGGGATATAGCTCAGTGGTTAAGCACTCCTGGGTTCAATCCACAGTACAAAAACAAAAGGATAAAAATGGATGAAGGGACTGGGGCTGTAGCTCAGTGGTGGAGGGCTTGCCTAGCATGCATGAAGCGCTGGGTTCAATCCTCAGCACCACATAAAGAAATAAAGAAACAAAATAAAGGTATTGTGTCCATCTACAACTAAAAAAACATTCTTTAAAAAAATGGATGAAGAAACATTTTCAAAAGTATAGATATAACTCTCAAGTATGGTGAATACAAGCAATGACAGTGACAGGAGAACCCTGAGTCTCTCTGAGCAGAAAACAGATCTTTGGAGTGGGTAACTGAATGTCTTCCTCTAGAGGTGGATTTCCCATGGTACCTATGCACAGGGCCTTGAAAACCACATGAACTTTTGAGTGTGAAATTGTTACACCTGTCAGCATTCTTAGGTGAAAGGCTTTGTGACATCTGCAGTGTCCAGGCAGAGAAGGGTCCAGAGGAGAGATGTGCAGCCTGCTTCAAGACAGCCCCAGGTATACAGACTTCTTCTCAGTCTACTGAAAACCCAGGTTAGCTGGAAAAAGCTGAGCACCAGTCAGGCACAGCCAATTTCATCTTGCCTTTACTGCTCTTCTTCTGGTTTGGCGTTCAGCCTATGTGGGCAATATATGACTCTCCATGATCTGAGGTCCTTCCTGGGTTGGGAGCAGGGATTTTCAATGTGAAAATGCATTGGTTAACATGCTATAAGACTGTTGGAGCTAGGCATAGTGGCACAGCCTGTCATCCCAGCTACTTGAGAGACTGAGGTAGGAGGATCACAAGTCTGAGACCAGTCTGGGCAACTTAGCAAAACCCTGTTTGAGGCTGGCACAATGGCACATGCCTGTCATCCCAGCAGCTCAGGAGGCTGAGGCAGGAGGATCACAAGTTCAAAACCAGCCTCAGAAATGTAATGAGGCCCTGAATAACTTAGCAAGACCCTGTCTCAAAATAAATCAATACAATAAAATATTCTTCATCCATAGAAAAAATAAGAAGGGCTGGGGATAGAGCTCAGTGGTAGAGTGCTTGTCTGGCATATGCAAGGTCCTGGATTCCATCCCCAGTACTACAAAAAAAAAAAAATCTAAAAGACACACTGGACAGTCAGGAATCCTGTTCCTAACCCCAGACTGCTCATCTGGCCTGGGAGAAGTTCTCATCCTCTTCCAGCACCATCATCAGAAGCTAGGGAGACCTCTGAAGGTCGTGTTACCTGTGAGCATCTCCAGGCTCTGGGAAGTCCCTTTCTAACTAGGAAGAGAGCATTTTGAAGAAGGAGAAAATGCAAGCAGCATTAAAGGAAACAAGTTTTAACCAACTTCCATTTAAACAGAGAACTCAGTCAGTGTTGAAGGACACGCAGTATCCACAGAGAATCAGTTCCAGGACCTCCCTTGGATACCAAGATCCTCAGATGCTCCAGTACCTTACCAAAAATGGTGTATCATTTGCATAAAGGCTTTGCACATCTTTCTGCATTTTTAAAATCTGTTCTAGATTACTTAACATACCAAAGACAACATAAATGCTCTGTAAAGAGCTGTTATAGTGCATTGTTTAGCGAATAATGAAAAGAAAAGAAGGCTGCACATGTTAAATAGAGATGCAATTTTTTTTTTCAGAATACTTTTTATCTGCAGTTGGATGAATCCATTGTTGTAGACTGGACATTAGAAGCAGTCATCAGGACTACCCCTCTGCACAACACCCTTCCTTTCAAAGGGCTGAAGGGCTTGAGTGGCCTCCTTCAAGTTGAGAGTGGGGAGGGGCAGGAGGAGCTGCCTGCAAACATGCATCTCAGAAAATATAAGCCCTAGCCCCAACTGAGAGGGGGGCACCACTGTTCACTTCCTTGCTCTGAGCTGCCACAGGACAGGAACCGAGATCATCCCCATTGTAGAGATTGGGAGACTGAGACATAGAAAGGTAAAGAAACTTGCCTGATGCTGTTTAGCTACTAGGCAGTGGAACCAGTATAGGAACCCAGACAATGCAATTCTAGACCTTTCTGCACCACACTCCTAACATCCAATCTAGCATGGTAAGGGCACTTCAGCAAAGAAGGAGCAAGCTTCTCCCATGTGCCAGACAGACAATAATGCCCTATTGGACTTAGGGTGTAGTTCAGGGAGACAGACAATAAAACAATAAATAAATATATAGCATACTAAGTCACCAGAAGTACTTTTAAGAAAAACAGAGCAGGGTAGTGTGCCGAGAGTGATAAGGTGTTATTGTATTTGTTTTCTTAAACCAAGAAACATTATTTCTATAATAACATCAATATATCTTTGGTATCTACTTTGCCTCCACAAAGGCACATAAGTTTATCAACTTAATAACATATGGGACCCTTTACAAATTTTACTTTCTTTTAAAACTCTCTTACAATCTTATATATCTTTTATAATTTACCTAAACCTTTCCTTATCACAGTAATCTTCACAACAAAAATACACCTTTTAAACACAAATTTAAATAAGCTTAAGTCTAGCCTACTTTGGAGCCATCCTAACATGGAGTAGGGTGAGAGGCTGAGCCTCATCTCGAGTAAAGTGGGGCTCTTGACAACACAATACAACATTACATCTGAAAGGTGAATCAAACAAAAACTAAGAGAGCTCCTAACTTTGTTTTTGTGGGAAAAGTGGCAAAATGTTTCTATGTTTTACGATGTCAACCTTTGAACAAATCAGGCTCTTCTTATTAACTTCCAAAAATATAGTTAAATTCCAATCCCATTGTATGTAATGAGTAACACAAAATTTTAGATATTACTTATTGACAACAGGTTACCTTTATACATTTACAAAACATTAAATGATATAAATAAATACCAACTGAATTGATTATTTCTATATACATCTGAAGGAGATTATGGCTACAGACAATTTTAGTTTGGAAAACACCAACTTGGTAATGTTAAGCTTTGTTTTAAAAGACTTTTTTGTTTGGAGAACATGAATACAGCTAATATACAAAGAAAGTAGTAATAATGATCAGTATCATAGTTACTTGGGTGTCCTTATATTAACTAAGTTAACTTTTAAAGTAAAATTTAGAATCCACAGTGTACAGTAACTATAATCACAGGTCTGCATAGGTTACCAGTATTAGCAAAAAAAAAAAAAAAAAAAAAAAAAAAGAATCAAAGAATAGCCTTTAATCTCTTTATTGTATTTATTTATTTATTTTAAAATATTTTTTAGTTATTGACAGACCTTTATTTTATTTATTTATTTATATGCGGTGCTGAAAATCGAACGCAGTGCCTCACATATGCTAGGCAAGTGCTCTACCACTGAGCCACAACCCCAGCTCCTGTATTTATTTTTAGATGCATATATTTATACTTTTATTTGTTCTTTTTAGTTATACATGAGAGTAGAATCTATTTGATATAGTTATATAAGCATGGAATAGATTTCATTCTAGTTAGTACCCAGTATTGTGGATGTACACAAAGGTGGGATTCACTGTGGTGTATTCATATATGTACATAGGAAAGTTATGTCAGATTCATTTCACTAGCTTTCCTATTCCCATCTTTCTTCCTTTATTCCCCCTTTATCTAATCCACTGAACTTCTATCTTCCCCACTTATTGTGGGTTAGCATCCACAAATCAGATAAAACCTTCAACCTTTGTGTTTTAAGGATCAGTTTATTTTATTTAGCATGGTAGTCTCTAGGTCCATCCATTAACTGGTGAATGTCATAAAGTCATTTTTTTTTATGACTGAGTAGTATTCTAGTGTGCGTGTGTGTGTGTGTGTGTGTGTGTGTGTGTGTGTATCCCAATTTCTTTATTAATTCATTTGTTGAAGGGCACCTAGTTTGGCTTCATAGCTTAGCTATTTTGAATTGTGCTGCTATAAACACTGATGTGGCTATGTCACTGTAGTATGCTGATTTTAAGTCCTTTGGGTATAAACTGAGGAGTAGGATAGCCGGGTCAAATGGTATTTCCATGGGCTGGGATTGTGGCTCAGTTGTAAAGTGCTTGTCTAGCATGTGTGAGGCACTGGGTTTGATCCCTGGCACCACATAAAAATAAAACAAAATAAAGGTATTGTGTCCATCTACAATTAAAAAAAATTAAAAATGGTGGTTTCATTCCAAGTTTTCTGAAGAATCTCCATACTGGTTTCCAGAGTGATTCCATTAATTTGCAGTCCCTCCAGCCACCTATGAGTGTACCCTTTTCCCCACATTCTCACCAACATTTATTGTTACTTGTATTGTCATTCTGATTGGAGTGAGATTAAATCTTTGACTAGTTTTTTTTTTTTTTTTTTTTGGTGCTGGGAATTGAACCCAGGGCCTTGCTCATGCGAGGCAAGCACTCTACCAACTGAACTATATCCCCAGCCCAAAATCTTAGAGTAGTTTTGATTTGCATTTTTCTAATTGCTAGAGTTGTTTGCCATTTTTTCATATATTTGTTGAACATTCATATTTCTTCTTTTGAGAAGTGTCTGTTCAGTTCCTTTGCCCATTTATTGATTGGGTTATTTGTGGTTTTAGTGTACAACATGATTTTTGATTGCATTGATTTTTTGGGGGGGAGTGCGGGGGGTCCGGGAGATTTAACTCAGGGCTTCACATGTGCTAAGTAAGTGCTCTACCACTGAGCTACATCCACAGCCCTTGGTTGATATTTTAAATAGGATGGTCAGAACAGCCTCATAAAAAACTGGTGTTTTTTAGGCTGGGGATGTGGCTCAAGCGGTAGCGCGCTCGCCTGGCATGCATGCGGCCCAGGTTCGATCCTCAGCACCACATACAAACGAAGATGTTGTGTCTGCCATGACTAAAACATAAATATTAACATTGTCTCCCTCTCTCACTCTCTCTTTAAAAAAACTGGTATTTTTAATGAAGAAGTTGAATATTCTATTATTTTTTCTTATTTTTGCTGCAAAGCTGTTGCTTCATGGTATAAAAATAGAAGCATCAAATGAAGTATATTGAAAAATTAAGATAGCATGACTTTTCTTCTTATTTATTTATTTCTGTGGTTCTGAGGGTTGAACCTAAGCCCTCATGCATATTACATACTATTTTTCTTTATTTTAGGGGGTGGATACCAGGGATTGAACCTGCTTAGGGGCACTCCACCACTGAGCCATATCCCCAGCCCTATCTGCATTTTATTTAGAGACAGGGTCTCACTGAGTTGCTTACCACCTCGCTTTTGCAGAGGCTGGCTTTAAACTCATGATCCTCCTGCCTCAGCCTCCTGAGCCACTGATATTACAGGCGTGTGCCACTGCACCCAGCCATACTATTGTTCTTAATCCAATACTGTACAAATAACAAAAACTGTTTTCTAGGGCTGGAGATGTAGCTCAGTTGGTAGAGTGCCTGCCTTACATGCACAAGGTCCTGGATTTAATCCCCAGCACCACAAAAAAACCAAAACCAAATAACAACAACAAAAAAACCTGTTTTCCATTCTCAGTTATTTCCAATCATCATTAACTATGTGGACTCCAATCGAGGCAAGTTAACAATAATATATAAGGCTGAAGATAATAGTATTATCCTTGATCACAAAATACATTTTTTTTTTGTAGTGCTGGGGATTGATCTCAGAGTCTTGTACATGCTAGGATTGTTATTTCATGTTGCTCCATGAATTAATGCAACCCAAGGCAGAGGGTGTCCCCTGTGCAGTGACCGCTTGGCAACTGCCCTCAGCCTCCAGGACACCTATGGGCAGGACCTGACAGGCCTCAGACCACAGGCTCCTCACTAAAGAGGCATGCTTTTCTTGCGTAATTTACATACAATAATAAACACTAAATATTTTCTTTTTAAAAATTATTGTTTTATTCATGCATTATAATTATACATAGTAGTGTGGTTCTATGTGATACATTCATACAAGCACATAACATAATTTACTCCATTTCAGTCCTCGGTACCTCCCATCCCCTCCCTTTCTCCCTCCTCAGATCCCCTTCCTCTATTCTACTGGTTTCTTGTCTATTTATTTATTTATTTATTTATTTTAAAAATATTTATTTTTGGGGGGTATAGGTGGACATAATATCTTTATTTTATTTTTATAAAATAAGGATCCAACCCATGTGTCTCACACATGGTAGGCGAGTGCTCTACCTCTGAGCCACAACCCCAGCCCCCTATTTGTTTTTTTAATTGGTGCATTATAATTATATATAAAGGTGGGATTCATTGTGATGTATTCTTAAATGCACATAACATAATTTGTTCAATTGCATTTCCTAGTACTATCTCTTTCCCCTTCTCCTCAATCCCCTTCCTCAACTCTACTGGACTCCTTTTTATTTTTGTGAGATCCATTTCTCATTCCTTTTTTTTCTCTCTAGCTTCTGCATATGAGATAAAATGTTCAACCATTGACTTTTGGAGCCTGATTTATTTCACTTAGCATGATGTTCTCTAGTTCCACCAATTTGCCAGAAAACGCCATAATTTAATTTTTCTTTTTATTTTATTGGTTCTTTTTAGTTATGCATGACAGTTGAATCCATTTTTATAGAATTATACAAGCATGGACTATAACCATGTATATATACCACGTTTTCTTAATCTATTCACAAAGAACATTAATCTTACAGCTCACTGATGTTACCTTTATAGACACTATAAATAAGCACCCCAGGTTAAGATTTAGACCATTTCCCGCACCCAGAAGTTCATTCTTTCCCAGTGTCTGTACCAGAGGTCACCACTACATTTTTGTTGTTGTTTTTGGTACCTGGGATTGAACCCAGGGGTGCTTAACCACTGAGCAACATCCCCAGCCATTTTTATTTTTTATTTATTTTTTTTTTAATTTAGAGACAGGGGCTCACTAAGTTGCTTAGCACCTTGCTTTTGCTGAGGCTGACTTTGAACTTGTGATCCTCCTGCCTCAGCTTCCCAAGTTGCTGGGGTTGCAGGCATCTGCCACCATGCCTGCCATGTTACCACTATTCTGACTTCTGTCAAAATCAGTGAATTTTGCATTGTGTGTGTTTTTTTAATTTAGAGACAGGGTTGTGCTGAGGAGCAAACCAAGTGCGAGGCAGGTGCTGTACCAATGAGCTACAGCCCCAGCCCTGCATTGTTTGACTTTTCACTAAACATGATGTTAGTGAGACTCAAGCATGTTGTTTTGTGTGTATCAGTTCATTCTTTATTATTGCTGTGCATTTCTCCAGGGATATTCTACATCTATTTATTATTCAATTCATGCACATGAGGGTTGTTACCATTGGGAGCTATTATGTATAATGCTGCTCTAAATATTGGTTTGCAGTTCTTTACATATTCTAGATGTGAGTTCAGATAGATGGATAGAATAGTTATAGAGGTGTGTGTGTGTGTGTGTGTGTGTGTGTGTAATATCTTCTTCCTGACTATGGTTGCCTTTTTATTCTCTTGGTTCATTTTTCATAAAGAGAAGTTCTGAGTTCAGTCCAATTCATCAATCTTTTCAATTATCATTATTCCTTTTAAGTCCTGTTTAGGTTATCTTTCCCCATCCTGAGGACATGAATGTATTCTCCTGGTTTGTATTGTTCCGTTTTCCTAGAAGCTGTTTTGCTTTTCATATTTAAGTGTAAGATCCAATTTAGATGGATTTTTGTATGAGACAAGACGTAGGGCATAAGGGTAATTTTTTCCCAGACAGTCAACTGCTCCATTGCCACTTACTGCAAAGCTTGCCTTCTCCTTCACTGCAGCACTCGATCAGTCACCATGTACATGCAATTCTATTTCTGAGCTGAGGTGATGTTTGAGCTGAAATGCGACAGAAATAAGTAAAGGAGCCAATCATGGTGCTAAGGGGGAAAGAATATTCCAGGGCCTGGACTAGGGTGGGGGACTTGGCTTTAGGCAAAAAATTAAGGAGACACCAAAAGTCTCAGTAATTTTTCAGAGAATCCATATTTTCATGTAGTATTTTTAAAAAGTCAAAACAAATGCAGAAAATCCATAATAACATATGAAAATTGTACATAAAGGCTGGATAGATATTACTAATTTTTCATTTTGTCTCGGAGACCAATATGGCTTGGCCCAGCAATGATGCATACAGTGCTGAAGTCGGGGGAAGGAGCAGGAAAGAAGTATCCAACCATCCCTCCCACCTGGCCTTGAAGTAATAGAGGTGGGCATGGGAGATAGGAGATGGTTACCCAGAAGAGGTGCTATATAAGAGGTCCTTGTCTGGAAGGAAGAATAAGAGCTTTCCAGACAAAATGTGGGAGAGGATTGCATCCCAGGCACTGCACAGTGTGACGAAAGGGATGCTGGCCAGGAGCACTTGGAACTGGGAAGCAATCAGCAGGTCTGATGTGACAGTTCTGCTTCTAGTGGAGAGGGAGAGAAAGTGGGAGAAGAGGCTGTGAAGCCATGGAGACCAGATGGTGAAGGGCCTGTAGTATCAGCCTGAGAAGTATGCGTTTTGTCTTGAAGGTGAAAGGAAGCCCTTGATGCTTTTTTTTTCTCTTGTGTGCATGTGGGAGATGTTTAGTACATGCAGTGTTTAGGAAGCTGTTAGACTGAGAGGGGCCCCTCCCTCTAACGACTTGATAAGTGGAAGGGAATTACTAAGAAACTGCAGTCCCCACCAGAGAGTGGGAGCTTCAGGGAAAGGAGCCCAGAGTCAGGACCAGGACACTCCCACACTAGCCCCCAGTTCCCTTAAGAACCTTATCTGGGTCACTGACCACTCTAGCCTTTGGGCTTTCCAGCTGGATACTGGGTCTCTGCCTACACACAGGCTGATGTCACCAATGCCCTCCTCTCCATCCTCTCAAACAGTGGCTAGACACTTCAGTGCCCTTTCTACTTGAACACACTGCCTTCTCTGACAGACCAGTTCCTCTCACCCCTCAGTGTCCTCTCCCATTCATCAGCCAGTCTCTATGCCAGGGAGCTGAGGACTGAAAGGGTTCACAGAGCATGTGGTGTCATGATTCTCAACCCTGCTACACATTGGAATCATCCAGAAAACCTTTACAAATAATCAGTCCCACTATTATGTATAATTATAATGCACCAATAAAATTTGATTTTAAATTCAGAATTTTAGCTACATGTCATCATTCCAGTAGCTGTTTATATATGCTACCTTCACATTAACAAAATTATTAAAATATACATTTAATTGATGACTTTATGTTTGATGATACACTTATTGATGTCTGAATTATTATACAAAATATTACAAATTAAAATTGAATGATACAAAATTTAAGTAAGTGGGAGTATTCACCATAAAAGGTGCCAATGCTTGAGTCCCATCACCAGAGGCTGAGGGCATTGGCTTAGGATAGGCTCTAGGCACCTAAGGGTTCCAAAGCTCCCCCTCCTTCTGATGCCAAACACTAGGATTTTTTGATCCAGTGACAATGGAAATGAAATCAAGCCAAGGAAGCAAACATATAGGCAAGACTTTTATTGAGGCTTCTATTTAGGAGGGGAGACACATTTCCAACAAGTAGACATCGTGGAGGCTATCTGAAGAAAAGAATGGAGATCATTTTATTGGTCACCTGCAGGGGTGGCAATGTTAATTGGCTCTAGGTGTACTCAACTCAAGCCTTTTTTCCTGTGCTAATGATAAGTTGGTGCAATAGTTTAAGAGGATAGAGGGCACCCTGTCTTCAGCTGGCACTGGTTGTAGGTGCCATACACCAAGCCGGGGGTCTGTTATCAGGCCATGAGCCAAGGGTCAGACGTACATTTGCCCTTTGTCTCTACGGTGGTCACTGTCTGAATTCCAAAGTGCAACTAGCATTGTGGACCACTTCTGCATTTTCAGACATCAATGATGAAAATAATTACCTGGAATATTTGTCAAACATAACCACTTCTGGACTCTCTCAGAATCACCAAGCCACAGGTGTCTTTCTTACTGCACCTAGGATTACAGATAGAAACATCTGGATAACTCCCTCTTCCTTCTCTCTTCCTCCTCCTCCTCTTCTTACCCGCCAGAGGTGACACTCAAGGCAAGCTGTGTACACACTCTGTGAGTGAAGAAGTTGGTCCTGGGGGGGCTCCCACAGACCAGTTTGTCTTGGGCTATATGTTAGTATGTCTGTTAGGCAACAAACAAGTATTCAAAACACCAGCAAACATATGCACGGTTGAGCCCTTGGCTTTGGGAGACACCACCCCACCACATTTTTTAGTGGCTGCAATCACCAGGGCAATCTGAGAAAAGATATGAGAAGGTAGGGGGTTTTCTCTTCCTGCCTTGGAAGAGTTAGGGGTGAGTAGATAAGCAAGAGATCAGAGGTAGGGATTGAGGAAGAGGGATGAGAAGGGAGCCTGGTTCAAGGTGCTGGCTGGGTACTGGGGTGCAGCCCATGGAGGGCATCGAAGACACAGAATCGGAAACAGATATGCCAGTGGGTGAATCAGTAATACATTCCTTTCATATCAAAAGCCACTGACAAGTATAGAACATCAACATCAAGGCTAGCAACTCAGCCAGAACCTGTCTCAAAATAAAAATATAAAGGACTGGGGATATGGTTCAGTGGTAGAGCACTTCTGGGTTCAGTCTACAAACACACACACACACACACACACACACACACACACATTATATTGGTTTAAAAATTGATCAGGGCCAAGCTAAACTCAGGCGCATGTGGAATCAGCACGTTTCTGGTAGATAATACTCCCTGACTTTCGTCAGAGGACATTTAGCAGTGGGTGTAGTGTATGGGCAAAGACTCTTTTTCACTTTGAAATGTTGCTTTAGTCTTTCTCAGTGCAGGGAATGACCTTCTGCTTCATATCTGCCCTACTTCTGTCTCCCTTTTATATCACTGCTTGGAAGCAACTTGAGGATTGTTATTTCTTCCTTTCTTTTTGTTATACATTGTATTCCCAGTAAGAACAAAACCTTGCTACTACTGAGAATGGTGGCACATACCTATAATTCAAGCTACTTGGGAAGCTGAGGCAGGAGGATCCCATGTTGGAGGCCAGTCTCTGCAATTGACAAGATCCTAAGCAACTTAGCAAGATCTTGTTTCAAAATAATAATAATAAAAACATACAGACGACATAGCTCAGTGGCATAGCAACCCTGAATTCAATCCCCAGTACACACACACACACACACACACAAATTGTTCAATAAACAAATATGCAGAATTCTAGGGTTTGAAGTATATGTTTCAAAAGCTGCGATTGGGGGCAGGGTGGCTGAGCTGACAGATACGACCTTGTTCACCAGAGGTGATCTGCTTTTATATGTTTCATGTATTTTTTTCTGAGTTAGATTTAATAATTTTATTTTTTCAAAAGCATGGAGACCACAGGTCCACAGGTGCATCCCAACAGTTTCATTTTACAAATGAGAAAAAAAAAACTGCATTTAAGAACAAAGGACTTGCCTGGATCATCCAGTCAGTGGCAGAACTGGATCTCGGGCCATGGCCATCCAAGGCCTAGAATTTGAGCTTCCCAAAGCTGTCTGATGGTTCTTTTCACCAGAGCAGGCCCCCTTACCTCAGACCTCTACTCTGCCATCTCAACTCTGCCTTGATGCATGGGGGTTAGGAAGAAAAATGAGGAAGGAGGGGTGGGAAAAGAAGGAAAGGAAAGAAGGAGGGAGGAAAATAAAGAAAAGGAAGAGCTCACTGCACTGTGTGTTGGACACCAAGCCATCTGTACTAAAAGGTGAGGATTTTGAGGGCCTGGGATTCAGGCAGTATTATAGAACCAGGCTTTTCTTGAAGACCAGTATTTCTTTGGAATGAACTTGACTGCACTAAAGAGTTGAGCAGAGATACACACACACACACACACACACACACACACACCGACAACTTTGTCCTTCAGCAGGCCCAGATGAAGATCCATAATGATTCAGAACACTTGTGATATGTCAGAGTCAGGAGCTTTGGGCTCTGAGTCTGGTTCTGCCAATCACAGGGCCTCTCGTGGACAAAAAGCTAAGCTTCCAGAGCCTCAGTTGTCAAGCGGAACTGCTAAGCTGTGACCCGTTTCCTCCCAGGGTTGTTGTGAAGCTGACAGAAGATGCAGATGAGGAAAGCCCTTTGATTCTCAAACATCACTTGGGGCACTTGGCAAATACACAGCTTTTCAGGCCACTGTGGGTGATTCTGAAGCAGAGCCCAGAAACAAGGATGTTCAACTAATAGTCCAGGTGATTCCTATCAGGCTTGTCTTCGAAAGGCAGAAGCAGGGGTCCTTGACCCTGTCTGCACATTAGAATCACCTGGGGAGCACTGGAATTTCCTGGCACCCAAGCCCACCCAGACCAATGACCTCAGAGTCTCTGGGAGTGGGACCCAGGCATTGATAGTTTTAAACATTTTCCAGGTGATTCCAATGTACAGCATGGCTGAGAATCACTACCCTAAATGCTCTGTGAACCTTTCAGCCCAAAGCTCTGGGATACAGCTGAGCAGGAGAGGATACTGGGAGGTGATAGGAGCCAGCCTGTCAAGGAAGGCAGTATTGAGGTGCAGAGGTTCCTAGGCTCAAAGTCAAGAGGTCTTCTATCTTATCCCTCACTTGCTAGCACTGTGAGCTTCGTTATATCACTTTCCTTTGCCAGGACCATATAATAATAATAATAATTATTATTATTATTATTTTGGTAACAGGGATTGAACCCAGGAGTGCTTAACCACTGAGTCACATCCCTACCCTTTATTATATTTTATTTAGAGACAGGGTCTCACTGAGTTGCTTAGGGCCTCACTAAATTGCTGATGCTGGCTTTGAACTTGTGATCCTCCTGCCTCAGCCTCCCCAGCTGCTGGGATTACAGTCAGAACCATAGAATCTTGAACAGTCAGATGATGTGTAGGATGGGGAGAGGGAAATTGATATCTAGCCATCTTTACACTATAAAGCTCCAAAGTTTTTTCTAAGAACCACATAAGGTAAGGTTAGGCAAAATAAATCATGAAACTCTATGAAAAATACTAGATTAATCTTAAGGGCTTCATTAGGAAGCAAGAATTTATCTCTATTGTCAATATTTCCCCTAACATTGGAGAGGGGGACAGCAGGTAGACATTCAGATTAATGTATTTAATTTGCTCCCCTAACTCCAGAAGGGAGTGAAGCATTAAAAGGATACAGGAGTAACAATCATGATGATGCTCCCCTAAATTTGTTTCAGGGCTTCGCATAAGCTAAGGGGGGATACTGCTTTTAGCTAACAGAAAATAAAGAAGAGAACCTTTGGGCATCTAGCTAGCCTCACAGAATCCTCAGAACAACCCCGAGAGATATACTGTGATCATCTCCATTTTGCAGTTCAGGCAACTGAGACTCAGAGAGGTGAAGGGCTCTATCTGAGGTCACACAGCTAAAATGTAAGCAACACATAAAACCAGACCAGTCAAGGGGGGTGGGTAATGACACATACTGTAACCTGAATGGACCACAAAAACATTAAGTGAAGGAAGCCAAATGCAAAAAAATCACATATTATATAATTCTTTCTTAAATTATAGATTTATAGTTGCACATAGTAGTTGGGGTATGATTTTTTTTTGTATGAAATATTCAGAAAAGACAAATCCTAGAGACAAAAAACAGATGAGAGGTTGTCAGGGAAAGGGGAATGGGGAGTGATTGCCTAATGGATATAGGGTGGTCTTTTGGAATGATCAAAAGTTTTGCAACTAGCCGGGCATAGTGGTGCATGTTTGTAATCCCAGTGTCTCAGGAGGCTGAGGTAGGAGGATCGGAAGTTCAAAGCCAGCGTCAGCAACTTAGTGAGGCCCTGTTTCTAAATAAGATATAAAAAAGGGGGCTGAGGTTGTGGCTCAGTGGTAGAGGACTCACCTAGCACATGTGAGGCACTGGGTTCAATCCTCAGCACCACATAAAATAAGTAAATAAACAAAAATAATTGTGTCCATCTACAACTAAAAATATATAATTTAAAAAACTTTACAACAAGTGTTGGTGAAGATGTGAGGGAAAAGGTACACTCATAGATTGCTGGTGGGACTGAAAATTGGTGCAGCCAATTTGGAAAGCAGTATGGAGATTCCTTGGAAAACTGGGAATGGAACCACCATTTGACCCAGCTATTGCTCCCCTTGGTCTATATCCAAAGGACTTAAAAACAGCATTCTATAGGGACACAGCCACATCAGTGTTTATAGCAGCACAATTCACAATAGCTAAACTGTGGAACAAACCTAGATGCCCTTTAGTGGATGAATGGATAAAGAAAATGTGGCACATATACACAATGGAATATTACTCAGCACTGAAAAAGAACAAAATCATGGCACTTGCAGGTAAATGAATGGTGTTGGAAAAGATAATGCTAAGTGAAGTTAGCCAATCCCAAAAATAAAAACAAAGCTGAATGTTTTCTCTGATATAAGGGGGATGGCACATAGTGGGGTAGGGAGGGAGAGCATGGGAGGATTAGATTAATTCTAAATAGGGAAGAGGGGTGGGAGGAAAAGGGAGGGGGAAGGGGGGTAGCAAGGATGGTGGAATGTGATGGTCATCATTATACAAAATACATGTATGAAGACATGAATTTGGTGTCAACATATCTTATATACAAACAGAGATATGAAAAATTGTGGTATATATGTGTATTAAAAATTATAATGCAAAAAAGAGAGTACATGTATAATGGCATAAATTGGCATGAATATACTTTATGTACAGAATTATGAAAAATTGTGCTCTGTATGTGTAATAAGGATTTTAATGCATTCCATTGTTGTTGTATATTTAAAAATAAATAAATTTTTTAAAAAATTAAAAAGGGCTGGGGAGGGGCTGGGGTTGTGGCTCAGTGGTAGAGCACTTGCCTAGCATGTGTGAGACATTGGGTTCAATCCTCAGCACCACATACCATATATAAATAAATTAAATAAAGGTCTATCAACAAGTAAAAAATATTTTTAAAAAGGGTTCAGGATGTGGTTCAGTGGGTAAGCACCCCTTGGTTCAACCCCCAGTACCAAAAATTAAAAAAAAAATGTTTGAAACTAGTACTTGCACAAGTTGTGAGTGCAGAAAACACCACTTAATCATATAATTTAAAATGTTTAAATGCAGGGGCTGGGGTTGTGGCTCAGTGGTAGAGCACTTGCCTAGTATGTGTGAGACACCAGGTTCAATCCTCAGCATCACATAAAAATAAAAAAGTAAAGATATTGTGTTCATTTACAACTAATTTTTTTTTAAAAAAAGAATCCTGAGAGATCACAGCTGCTATCTGCAAACATGCCACATAAGCAGGAGGCTCCTTGGATCTGGTATCTGGTATCTTTTGAGCTTGCCTTGGTGACCAATAGCAGCTACAAGAGGCAAATAGTGTCCCGTAACAACTCATAGTGTGTAAACTAGGGCTTCCCCATTCCATGCCTTTCCCCTTCTCTATGGAACCCTGATTTAGGTCAGGTTGCCATCATCCTCTGCATGATCATGTGCATCCAGAGGTGGGCTATGATTGTATTAAACATATTGTCAAGGTGTCAATCCCTCCTGGCCTATGATTGTCTCAGGCATGGCCATGTGACACATTTTGGGCTAATGAGATACTTGGGGAAGCCTGCTAGGGGTGCTTCTGGAAAAGGTTTCCTTGCTTTAAAACAGAGCTTCCAGCCATATAATAACTGTGGACCTATAATCCATGAGAATTCCCACCTTTCCACTCCCACCTTTTCATCAAGAGAAGAAATCTTCTTTTTTTTTTTTTCCTTTTCTGGCTGAAATGATTGTGGGATGCTGGCAGCTGGCTCCTCCTCTGTTACTATCTCACTGGGTGGAACTGGGCTGGGCCATTTCAGTATCAGATCTCAGTTGTCCCATGGTTATAAATTGCCAAGTAGAACTGGGGAATTTTAGCAATCTAAGAGACACTGATTCACAGAAAGAGCAGAGCCATTCCCACAGCATCTTTGGAGATACGCTTCCTTGGATACATCTCCCAGGGACTTGGGCCCAGATCTTTCCAAGTTCCAGCTACCAGGAAATGCTTCAGCTTTGGGTTTGGCAGTCAGGCAGCTCTGACCTCATTTGCCAAATGTACTCAGTCTCTCCCTCCCTCCTTACCCACATCCCTCCTCTTCGCCTTCAGAGAGCAGATTTGCTATGTAGCTCTGAATGAACCAGGTCTAGCCGCTTGATTGACAAACCTGTGCATGGAGAATATTTTCTTGCAGAATAGCCCTTTCTGCAAGATTACCATTAGCTTGTAATTGCCCAGTTTTCTTTTCTGGCTTTTTCTTATTAAAGAGATAATTTAACACCCAGCAAGATCTTGGGTCCCAAGGGTCTTGTAGGTGTTTTTAACACTACATTTTTCTCATCACTCCCTCCCTTTCCCCTTTTGCCTGGGTCCTCTCTTTGGTCCCTTGTTAAAAAATTCATTGATATCCTTAAAAAAGAAAGCGTGGTTGTTCCTGGGTTAGTAGTGGAGACTCCTCACACGACTAGAGGTGGCCACAGTTTATTTGCTGAGACACATATTTCCAATGGGGACTTATCATAATTTCTGGGGCCTCCACTCTACATGGGCTCTGTACACACAGTGTGTTACCCATGTAATGCTTTGGCCTGTGTATGTGACGGTGGTGGGAAATTAATAGTTCTTTCCCTTAATTTCCTGCCCTAGAATATACTAACCCTAAGACTTTCCTACAGGCACATGGACAAAAACAGGGAAATCAACACAGACTAACATGGAGCTTCATTGTCTGATTTCCAAAACCCCACCCTGCCTCCCCAATAAAGGTGCCACCCAGAAAACCGTGTCTGTGTAACTGTCCTTGCCAAGTCCAGACCCCAAGAGCCCAGGGCACTGGAAAAACTAAGGAGGTCATTTCCTGCCAAAGGACCGCCTCTCCCTCTTACAGTTTGGGTTTCTGTGTGAGAACCTGCCTCTTTCCTAGGCAAGAATACCCACATCTAACATGAATGCAACCCAATCACCCCTCCATTCATACTCACAGAATGTGCATTCAGTAGCACAGAGATGTCCTTAATATTTTTTTCTTTCTTTCCCTTGTCCCTTGCCTCATTGCCATCTCTGTCTCTCCTATGTTCTCCTTCTCTCTTTCATCTACAAGCAGAGTCTATTCTGGTTCTACCTTCTAATGGCCTCCTTCCCAGTGCCAGGTTGGCAAAGTCTTCCCTAATGGCTTCTCCTGCCCCCAGTACATGGCCTAGGTGGGATGATTGCTCACATCTCTTCCTCTAGGGTCACATTTCTGCCCTGCTTGGCTGATGTTCCCAATCATTCATTCAACAAGCATAGGCTGAGGTCACTTGGGCCAGTCCCTCATTAAGTACCAGGAGTTCTAGATGAAAATAGTCACAGCTCTTGCCTTCCAATGATCCATAGTAGTTGAGAACATAAGCACAAAAAAAAGGTGTGCATGTACAATGTAAGAAAGGCTCAAGTCAACAACTGACCTCAGATTGTCATTGAAGAGGAAGATCAAGAAGGGTTTCCTGGTGCACACCTATAATCCCAGCAACTCAGGAGGCTCAGGCAGGAGGATTGCAGGTTGGAGGTCAGCCCCAGCAACTTAGCCAAACATTGTCCCAAAATAAAGAATATTATGTACAACCAGAAGAATGAGAAATTATACTCCATTTATGTATGAGGTGTCAAAGTGCATTCTACTATCATGTATAAGTAATTACAACAAATTTTTAAAAGTGCTGAAATGCTGGGGTTGTGGCTCAGTGGTAGAGCACTCACCTAGCCCATGTGAGGCACTGGGTTCAGTCCTCAGCACCACATAAAACTAAATAAACAAAATAAAGGTATAAAAAAGTGCTGGAGATGTAGTTCAGAGGTAGAGAGCCCCTGGGTTCAATCCCTAGTACCACAATAAATAAATAAAGGAGAGGCAGGGGTACTGAGGAATGCAATTGACCAAAACTATATTGTTACATTGGGTGCATGTATGAATATGTAACAACGAGTCCCACTATTATGTATAGTTATAATACACCAATTTAAAAAGTTTTAAAAAAGAACTTCTATTGGAAAAAAGAAAAAAAGGAGAGGCAGGGCATCTGAGGCAAAGAGACCCTACATGTTCAGAGTCTAAGAAGAAAATGAAGGCGTGATATGTTTTAGGAACTATAAGAAGGGAAATGGCCAGAGCAAGGACTATAAGCAAATGGAGGAATGGATGATGAGACATGTGGGCAGGGACAAGTATGGAGAGCCTACCATGTCATACCAGGAACATGAGATTTTATCCAGAGAGCCTGAGGGAGCCATTAAAGGGGCAACCTTGACTTTGGTCCCAAGGCAGAGAAGGCGACTGGCCACTGAGAATGGTGCACCCAGCTCATGTGGAAGTGTGACCTAGAGATTAAACACTAGGTCTCTGGAGTCAGACCTCCTGCACTGGAAACACTGTTGTCATTTAATATAAGAGTGATCTTGGGCCAGTTCCTGAACCTCTGTAGATTTCAGGTTCTTCAATGATGCATTAGAGATAAGTATCAACCTCAGAGAGCATTCTGAAGATTCAATGAAATAGTATAAAAAAAGCACCAGGTACCTGGGAAGTACTTGATATGGAGTAGCTACTTTTTTATATTAAGCCTACAAAGCTCTCACTATGTGCTGGGCACTAAGTATTAACTCATTTAATCCTTACAGCAATCCTATGATATAAATAGTAATATTGTCATCCTCATTTTGCAGATGAGAAAATTGAAGCACAGAGAAGTTAAATCTTTTGCCTCAAATCATGTACTAAGCGATGGATCAGGATTCACACTCAAGGAGTTAGCTTCTATCATCTGTGTGCCCATATCCCATACACCATATGACTTGGTGTCATCATTATATTCATAAGTATTTTTCTCCCTTGCCACATCTTAGTATGTCACACCAGACACTGCAGCTCTCACTTTATAGCCACCATGGATCACATCTAGAGACCTGTATAGAGATCCCATTTCCTATTCTGTGTTAACTAACAACCAGAAGTAGCAACTTCCCTCAGGGTCTCCCAAGAAGAGCTAGACTTAAACTGCACTGAAGTACCGGATGTGCTGAGCAATACTTCACAAATGTGAAATTGATCACATGAATAATTTGAGTTAGACATCAGGATGAACTTCCTGACAGTGAGAATTGCAAAAGAAAATTGTAAAATTCTAAGTTGTAAAATGGAGAGAGCCCGTCTTCCTAGAGACAGACGGAGGTTTGAGTGTTGTTTTCTTTCCCGAGATTAATAATCAGAGAATAAAACAAATGGCCCTCAAAAGTGGTCCACTTATTACTGGCACTGGGGGCAGGGGACAAAACCAAGAGCCTTTCCTCTCTGACCTCTGTACCTGTGCTCTCCTGCAACCTCTCAGGATGGTGTCTCTCCCACCCTGGCTGCAGCATTAGGGAAATACCCTTGACTGCTCTACCTAGAGTCTCAGATCAGTCCCTCTGGGCTCAGGCACTGTGACAGATCTGTGAGTACCGAGACCCTCTAGGAGCCCCTGGGCAATGGTGGATGGCTGGATGGAAGGGGCCGCCAAAAGCTCTGGGGAAATAAGATGGAGCAGACCAGTGATCAGCTAAACCTGAGTAGACTTCCTACAAGCACAGAAGAACAGGGCCAGAGACACTCCCCTGAGAACAAGAGAAGGTTCTGGTTACACAGATATGATGTGTGTGTGTGTGTGTGTGTGTGTGTCTGGTAGGGGATGTGGGGCTGGAGGGGAGAGACTGTTACTTGTACCTGGCCAATCGTCTCCAGCTGCAGAACCAGCTTGGTCTGTGGGTGCCCATTACCCATGAAGAAGGAGAGGGGCTGTGGAAGGATCTTGTGTGAAGACTTTTGCGTTCTAGCAAGAAAAGTTCTTCTCCCCACATAATCTGGCTGACTTGGCCTGAATGAGGGGAGAAAGCATGTCCCTAGTCCTGTCCTGTGCCAAGATGGTCTATTTAGAAGGCCTGTCTGGACCAACACCTCATTGCAATCTGGAGACCATTGCTCTCTGGTCTCCTTCTTCTCCATCCCCCAGCAGAGAGTGCCCTACAGAGCTGAGCAGGAGTGCCAGCCCCCTCCCTATGCTCTCCCCTACAGGCTGCATTCTTCCTTTGTAGGGGCAAAGGGCTGAGACCTTCCCAGGCCCCTGCAAGGAGCAAGTACAATAGCACTATGCCAGCCTACAACCTAACCTCAAATATGCCATTCTGTCCCTGTTTGCAAGGCTGACCAAATATGTGACTCAGCCCTGGGTGAGGGCCATGGGGTAATCAGTGGCTGAGGCCCAGAACCAGGGCTCCAACAGTGCTTCCTGCCCATGTCTGGGAAACTCCAGCACAATCAGCCCCACCAGCCCCCAAACAGTTCATCCTGTTTCCATGTTTATAAGGGCTATAAGTGCCTATAGGCCTTGGCCCTTGCCTCATGACTAGTGTGCCCACCGACAGATCCCAGCAGAAGCTGGGTCACCAGGATACCCCACGAGCCATGTCTATACAACCAAAGAGATGAGGAGGGCTGTATGCTGGAGACTACCTGGTGTCTAGGCAGGCCCCTGTGTGTCTGTGTGGGGGCTCCTGCGTTTCTTTGCACCTGGGGTTGTTTTCTGTGCCATTGTGAAGATGCATAATTATGTGCCATATATGTCCTTGCATGACCGTACTACAGCACACCTTAACATCTATGACATCTTGAGGACTATTTCACTGGTGACATCACATACGCTATGCCCAGATGGCTGTGTTCCAGTGTGAAATCACCACGTTTTTATTATCAACAGATTGGCTCCTCCAACAGTCCTGAATGGGCCCTCATTCCTGAACTCCTGCACCAATCCCCATCAGAGCTAGGGTCACCAAGAGAATGAGGTTAAGTGGTGAGGTGAAGATGTCCTTTGCAAATAATACTAGATAATAATGCTCATTTTTTAAGCTGAAAGTTTAATGGTTTAATTTTAGGCCTTATAAAAATCCCTTTGTGTCAAAGCCATCCAATTAAAGCAGTCAGAACACAATGTTCTTGGTGTCCAAATGGATGCATCAAAGCAGACAGGTCAAAATGTCAGGCTCATGTGTGCGTGCATGTGTCTGCTCATGCGCGTGCTCCTGCGCCTGTGAGTATCTGAAGGTCGCTGGCCCTGCACTCCGTTTTATGAGCATTTGGACCAGCTCAGGTCTCTATAGGCCTGGGAGCTTTGTTCAGTCTACACTGAGTGTGCTGATGTGGAGAGAGGTGCCCATCAGCATTGCCCACAGGAATGGCCTGGCATGGAGCATGTCTGCCTGTGACTTTGACCTTATACTTTACTGGAGGGGGGAAATGAGGCTGATTCAAGGGGAAAAGAACCACTATTTGCATCTCTTAGCCCAGACCTCTTCCCACCGACTGCATTATTTCATCGTTGCCATCAGTCTGGCCAGACTTTGCAACAAAGTCCCTCTAATGGGAAGTCATAAAATGTTTCATGAGAAAGGAGCCTGGGGCCAGACCAACCCCAGTTGCAAGTCCCATTAGGGAGAAATGAATGGAGGACAATGGGCTCCATGGGACCACAGCCTTTCAAGGCTTCAGGGTGGAGACAGGCCAGGAATCTAGCTTTTTCTAGTGCCAGCACACTGGTGCCCGGGGCAGTCTGGAGAAGTTGGGGTGGGGAGGCTGGAACAAGGCTGGGCTTGGGATAGTTGCAGAGACCAAATCCAGGGTGGGACTCAGTACAACAAGGGGGCTCAGTTCTGGGCTGTGGGTGGGCATCTAGTGCATTGATGAGGCCTAGTTCAAAGATAAGAAAGGCTATTTCTGCTACCCCCTTGCTGTGGGCAGGATTCTCATTTCTCTTGCTTGGACAGTGACAGTAATCTCTCTTCTGATCTCCCTGTTCTAGTCTCTCAACCTCAGGCCCACACAGTGTCCAGAGGGAGTCTTCTGAAACCTAAGTCCAACCTCACCCTTCCCTAACTAAAACCCTTTGCTAGGTCCCTTGTGTCGATGGTAACATTGCCCAAATGTGGCCTGGAATTATTCACAGGATCAGGTATGAAAATGGGTTCCAGGGGCAAATACATTAGGAAAATGCTGGGCCTAGCAAAGTAAAACAAACTTATTTATTTATTTTGGTACCCAGGATTGAACCCAGGGGTGCTTAATGACTGAGCCACATCCCCAACCCTTTTTTCTATTTTTTCCTTAGAGATAGGGTCTTGCTGAGGTGCTTAGGGACTCGCTAAATTGCTGAGGTTGGCTTTGAACTCACAATCCTCCTGCCTCAGCTTCCTGAGCTGCTAAGATTACAGGCGTGTGCCACTGTGCCCAGCAAAAACAAATTTCATTATTGCATGTTGACTTGGCTAATGTGTATTGGGGCTCACCAAGAAGGGGGGTCTAAAAGAAGCTTGTTGCCCCACTTCTTTGACATCAGACTCTCTTGCACCCCAGCCTCCTTATGGAACATAGTGTTAAGCTGAACTCAGTTTTGGAAACACTGGCTTGGCGTGCATGTCTGGGACCTGGCATCCCAGGTTCTTCCAGTTCCTCATCTCCACTCATGTTGCCTGCTCCCACCCCCTAGAATCGGAATGCCTTCCTTGCTCCTCCCCATTACCTGGCTAATTACTACTTACGTTTGAAAACTCTCTGACGGCACTTCCTTCAAAAAACCTCCTACCGCCCACCCCTCACTCTCCAGGCTCTCTCCAATTTGTCAATTAACACTGTGTATTGAAACAATTTCCATATTTATCTCCTTCATGGGATTCTGAGCACCTTGTAGGCAAGACCTGGCCCTTATTCAACTCTGGGCCCAGAGCCCAGCACAGGGCCTGCTGGTTCTCAGTCAGTGCTAGATGGACAGATGGCAAAGTGGAAAAGAAAGGAGAAAGAGAACTTAAGAAAGAGAGGGATAGAGAGAGGGAAAGAGAGAAAAGCAAATATATGGAGGCTTCTGTCAGGAATCCCTCAGGTTGCCCCATGTTCCATGTGTCAAGCTAATGAATTTGAAATTAAATAATGTATATTATGGAAGATATTCTATGCAGTTTCAGTAGGAATGGCCATTAAATCTTCAATTACTGGAATTTGGTGAGGCTGTAGCCCACTCACAACAGCAAGCAGCCAACTTACTAAAAACTCAGGTGGGCCAACCCCCAGACCAAGTGGCTCCCATTCTGCCCTCAGGCAACATATTGAGTGTCAGGTTGTACTCTGAGCCCTGTCCATGAGCTGCTATCACTGTCTCCTTGGGACTAGACTGAGAGGTAAAGACCTGAGGGCTCACCCACCTCCTCAGGAGACACTGGGATGTTGTGGCTCCTGGTCTACTTCCATCTGGATGATGCACTTCTCATCTATTTGGATGTATTTTCTTTTCCTTCCCTCTGGAACTCAGAGTTAGGAATTAGGAAAAATATAGTGGCTAGAAAGAAGGCCAAGACTAGGGTTTGGAAGGGTTTCCTTAAGGGAAGAACTCTGGAACTCAGCACAGAATCTGATATAATAAATGCTTGAAGAATATCTGTTGAATATATGAACTTGGGTAATAGAGCATGAACTTGAGGTCTGGAGTATGATTCAAGGAATTCCTGAAGCCCTATTCATTGCAAAAGAATGGGTCTTTGAACCTACCATGGGCCATTCAAGGTTCCCAAATTTTACCACGTCCTTCCTTAACAAAGATGAGCAAGGTTGTAGTCCCCACTCTTGGTCTAAGGACCAAGAATGTGAGTTGTCTCTCTAGCAAGTGAATGTGCTGCACAGAATTATGCGTACTCTCACCTGCCACCCCAGCAACCCTGGACACTGGTGAACTATCTGACCCCTTTTGAGGAGTTGTTCTTATAAGCAGGCAATAGGACACTTCAGGACAAATGCAGCCTTCAGGAAAACTAACATTCCATATGAGGAATTCCTGAAGAAAGAATTCTTCAGTGCCTTTCTTGGCTAATTGGGAATTTACCATGTGCTTCTCTCTTAAGTCAAATCCACTCTTTGGAAGTTGCCTTTCCATTCAAACCAGCCCTCCTAGGCCCTCTAGAACTCCCATGGCCCACATGAGCCTCGGGCCCAGCCCTGCCCATGCTCCTGAGTCTACCCTTTTAGATCTCCACCACTTCCATAACTATATCTGCTCATTGGCCCCATAGCTCTTTCAGGGCCTTTCCTGTGTAGGATGGCTATGAGTGATTTCCTTCCTTCTGCAAATGTAGTACAGATGAAGCCAAGTTAATAAAGGAAGTCAGTATTGAGGGAGATGTTGAAGGGCTTAGGCAGTCAGGGCAAGATGTTAGTGAGGAAGGTGGGGGCACGGCCAGAACAAAGGAGCAGGGAGAGGGTCTTCTGATGAGGTCAATTTCCTGCTTGATGAAAGTGCTCATGGACATAAGTGAGGGACCCAGTCAGACAGATACTATACTGATGCTCCTAAGACAGAGATCCAATAGACAAACTAAAACAGATGCATGTACAGAGGGCTCACCAAGCAATAATAGTGAGGAGCAAGTGGACAAGGGAGGAGATAATGAAAGAAGAATATTCCAGAAACCATAAAAAGAACAGGCCAAAACTCCCCTCCAGATTCCCAGCTCTGAGGCCCCTTCTCTTTGGTGAAGTCTATATCTGTATCTCTGTCGCCTTTGCAATAAACCTACTTCTTGCTTGCTATTTCTGTGTCCTGTTCTTCAATTCTTTGCTGAATGGAGATAATGAACCGAGCACTAGACGATAACAGAATCTTAGTTTATTTGTGCTGCTGTAATAAAGTACCACAGGATAAGGAATTTATAAATAATATGAATTTATTTCTCATAGTTCTTGAGGTTGGGAAGTTCAAGATCAAGGTGCCAGCAGGATCTTCTGAGGGGTGATGTCTGCTTCCAAGATGGTGCCTTGCTGCTTCATCCTCTATTCTAAAATAGTGGAAAGGATGGAAGGTAAAAGAGCACTCCCTTCAAACTGAAGCCCATTATGACTTGATCACCTCCCAAGGACCTGTGGCACCAGAGATTAAATTTTAACATGGATTTTGGACAGGGCACCATCATTCAATTCATACCACAAGTGTTGGGAAAGGCAGTCTTATGAGTACAATCCCAGCCACATAAGAGTGAGTCTCTGGCCTGGAATATATTCTTACTGGAAGATACAGCCCTCACAATCTGGACTGGGCTTGTCCCTTTGGAGAGGACTAGCTTTCCCTATTCCTAGCCTGATGTGTGCCCCCTTTGTTTTGCTTAAGCATGCATATCAATGGCCCTCAAGTGTGCTCTCAGCCTTTTGAATTTCAGACCCCATGCAGCACCTGCTTCCGCACACCCAGACATACCTCCTCTCTCCTATGGCCCACGTGGCAGGAGTAGCCAAGACTTTCTTTGTTTTGATTCTTTAAAAAATTTTATTGAAGTACAATTATTATTTAAACACCAAACATATTTAATATATATAATTTGATGAGTTGATACATATGAATACACTGCAATGCCATCAGTGCAATCACTTAACATAAGTGCAAGTACTTAACATATCCATCACCTTCAAAAGTTCCTGTTGCTCCCCTTGTCTTTTATCATGGTAAGAATACTTAATATGAGATCTACCCTCTTAAAAAACTTTAAGTGAGCCATACTGTATTGCTAATTATAGGGACTATGTTGTACAGCAGATCTGTAGAATTTACATTGCATAACTTGAAAATGTATAGCAGTTGAACAGCAATTTCCCATTCCTCTCTCCCCCTGTAGCCCCTGGCAACCACCATTCTATCCTGTGCTTCTGTGACTTTGAATATTGCAGACAACACATATAAATGGAATCTCATCTTTTTGAGACTGATTTATGTCACTTAGCATAATGACCTCCAGGTATATTTATTTATGTTGTCCAAAAGTGGTAGAATTTCCTCCTTCTTTAGAGCTGAATAATATCATAGTATTAGCATATATCACTTTTTTCTTTCTTATATCACTTTTTCTTTATTCATTCATCTGCTGATGGACATTTAGGTTGATTCCATATCTTGGCTATGGTGATGAATGCTACAATGGATGGGGGATGCAGATATCTCTTTGAGATTCTGATTTCAATTATTTTGAATATATATCTAGACATGGGATTGCTGGATCATGTGGCCATTGTATTTTTAGTTTTTAAAAAAATCTTCATACTATTTTCCACAGTGACTGCAGCATTTTATACCTCAGTAATGGAGTGAAAGATTTCTAATTACTCAACATCCTCACCAACATTTGATAACTTTTTTTATAGCCATCCTAGCACATGTGAGATAATATCTCATTATGACTTCTGCACAACACTGATGATTAGTAATGGTGACTAATCCTTCATAGTCATTGCTATTACTTTTTTGAGAAATACCTATTCAAGTCTGTTGAGAGCCACAGCCAAAGGGGCCCCAGCAAACTTCCAGCTGATTGGCTCACAGCAGCCCCAGCAAACTTCCAGCTGATTGGCTCACCATGGCCCCAGCAAACTTCCAGCTGCCAGCTGATTGGCTCCTCTGCGGGGATGCTCATTGGGCTGTTTCCCCGCCCTTTCAGACCACGGAGCTGCTCATTGGGGGACTCTTTTGGCTCTGCCCATGCGACCCAGCCAATCGGCCTCAAGAGCGGGAGGAGTGGGGGTTGAGAGTTCCCCGGAAGCCAGTGGTGGCAGTTGGGCTCTGAGGGAATTCCTGAAGAGCTCGGTTGGTGCAGTGTGTGTGTGGGTGTTTGAAAAATAAAGTTTGTTTCTGCTTGACAAGTCAGCTTGTAAATTGTGCCCAGCCAGACTGTGGCACAAGTCCTTTGTCCATTTTTTAAAATCAGATTTTTTTTGCTATTGAGTTATAGGAGTTTCTTATATGTTTTGTGTTTTGCATAGTGAATTATTATCAGAAAAATGGCTTGCAGATATTTTCTCTCCATTTCATTCTCACTGTTTTGATGGTTTCTTTTACTGTACAGAGCCCTTTTGGTCTAATATAACCCCACTCATGTAATTTTGCTTTTCTTGTCAGATCCAAGAAATTATCACCAAGACCAATGTCAAGAAGCTCTGCCTCAGTTTTTTCCTGGTTTTACACTTTTTGGGTCTTATGTGTAGTCTTTAATCCATTTTTTAATTTGATTTTTGTGTTTGGTGTAAGATGGGGGCCAATTTCATTCTTTTGCATATAGATATCCAGTTGTTCTAACAGCATTTATTGAAAAGACTGTCTTTACCCTGTTGTATATTGTTGGTACTCTTGTCAAAGATCAGATCATGTATACATGAGCTCATTTCCAGGTTCTCTATTCTGTCCCATTGGTCTGTCTTCCTTAATGCCAGTACCATACTGCTTCAATTACAATAGCTTTGTAGTATATTAAAATCAGGATTGTGATGACTCCAGCTTTGCTCTTTCTAAAGAGCACTTTGACTATTTTGGTCATTTTGGATCCATATGAATTTTAGGATTGTTTTTTCTATATGTGTAAAAAGTTCCATTGGGATTTTAATTGGTGCATAGTAATTATACAGAATGATGGGTTTCATTGTGGGATATTCATACATGCTGATAAGATGGTTTGATCAAATTCATTCCATATTATCTCCCCTTGCCCTCCCCTCCCTGCCCTCATGGATCCCATTCCTCTATACTAATCTCTTTAAATTTACAATGTTCCTCTTATCTTCCTTCTTGAAGCTTCCACATATGAGAGAAAACATACAATATTTGTCTTTCTGAGTCTAGCTTATTTGGCTTAACATGTTGTTCTTCAGGTTCATCCATTTTTCCTGAAAATGACATCATTTTATTTTTCATCATGGCTTAATAAAAATTGGGTGGTATTTGCCATATTTTATTTATCCATTCATCTGCTGATTGACACCTAGGCTGATTCCATAACTTGGCTCTTGTGAATTGTGCTGTGATAAACATGGGAATGCATGTAAAATATGCTGACTTTAATTCTTTTGGGTAAATACCAAGGAGTGGTATAACTGGATCATATGGTAGTGCTGTTTTAAGCTTTTTGAGGAACCTCCATACTGATTTCCATAGTGATTCTACTAATTTGCATTCCCACCAGAAGTGTGCAGTTCCCTTTTCTCTGCAACCTTGCCAGCATTTAGCGTTATTTGTGTTCTTGATGATTTCTGTTCTGATTGGAGTGAGATGGAATCTCAGTGTAGTTTTGATTTGCATTCCCCTGATAGCTAAAGATGTTGAATATTTTTTTTCATATAATTGTTGGCATGAAAATAAAACATTCCAGAATCTGTATGGGATACAGCGTACACAGTACTCAGAGGGAAGTTTATAGCTATGAGTGATTACAAAAAAAAATAATCAGGAAGATCTTAAATACATAACCCAATGATGCAGTTCAAGAACAGACCAAACCCCAAACTAGCAGAAGGAAAGAAATAATAAAGAGCACAGCTGAAATAAATGAAATAAATACTTTAAAAATGCACAGGATCAATTAATCAAAGGGTTCTTGGTAAAGATAAAGGATAATGATAAAACCTTAGCTGACGTAACCAAAAGAAAGAGAGAAAAGACCAAGATTAGTAACATTAGAGGCAAAAATGGAGGATATCACAACATATACCACTGAAACTCAAAGGAAGACTATTTTCAAATTTTACATTCCAATAAATTGGAAAATCTGGAAGAAATGTAAAAATTTTTAGATGCATACAACTCACCAAAAGTGAATCAAGAAGAAATAAAAAGCCTAAACAGATCAGCAACAAGCAATGAGATTGAGAAAGAGGGACAAAAATGATCCCAACAAAGAGTAGTTGAGATAGATACATAGCTGATTTTTTTTTTTTTTTTGTACCAGGAATTGAACGCAGGGGTGCTTAACCACTGAGGAACACTCCCAGTCCCTGTTTTGTATTTTGTTTAGAGGCAAGGTCTCACTGAGTTGCTTAGGACTTTGCTAAGTGGCTGAGGCTGGCTTTGAACTCGAGATCCTCCCGCCTAAGCCTCCTGAGCCACTTGGATTATAGTATGTACCACCACACCTGGCTTGTACAGCTGATTTTTAAGAAAAGATTAACAGCAGTGTTCCTGAAATTATTCCATGAAATACAAAGTCAGTATCACCCTGATATCAAAACCAGGTAGAGATACATAAAGGAAAAAATATTACAGACCTATATCCTTGATCAACATTCATGCAAAATCCTTAATAAAATATTTGTAAATCAAATTCAACAATACAACAAAAAGATCACACACCACGATCAAGATGGTTTAATTCCAGCTATTCATGAATGGTTCAACATACACAAAGCTGAAAATATACTACATAAATAGAACCAAGGACAAAAATCAATGATCATCTTATTAGGTGCAGAAAGAGTCATTGATAAAACTCAACACCATTTTGAGAAAACAAAAGAAACTAAGGATAGAAGAAACTTGTGCAATAAAGGCTCTATATGACAAACCCAAACCCAACATCATTCTGAGTGGGGGAAAACTGACAACATTTCCTCTTAAATCAGGAAAAAGTCAAGATGTCCACTCTCACTATTGACATGGGGACAGCACCAAATCTGTAGATTGCTTTTAATTGTATGAATACTTTTAACAATATTAAGTCTGTGAATCCCTAAACATGGGTGATCTTTCCAATTATTTGTGTCTTCTTGATTTTTTTTTTCTTCAGATTAGTATAGTTGTGGCTGTAGCTTTAGCTCAGTGACCAGAGCACTTGCCTAGCTCATGTGAGACGCTGGGTTCAATCCTTAGCACTGCATAAAAAATTTAGAAAACACAATAAAGGCATGCAGATTAGTATCATTGTCAGGGGAAAAGTCTTTTGCCTCCTCACTTATTTCCAAATATTTTATTCTTTTTTATGCTATTGTAAGTGGAATTATTGTCTTCACTGTTAACGTATAGAAACAAAGCGTGTTTTTTAGATGATAGTGGAGATTGAACTCAGTACCTTACACATGTTAGCAGGTTAGGTCAGCACTCTACCTCTGAGATATATTTCCAGGGCTTTTTATTATATTTTGAGACAGTCTTCTCAAGTTACCCAGATTGGTCTCAAACTTGCAATCTTCCTGCCTCAGCTCCTGAGTAGCTTGGTTTACATTTGTGTGCCACCACATGTTGTTTTTGACTGCATTTTATGTGTCCCATAAGTTTGGCATGTTGTATTTTCATTTGTTTCAAGATATCTTCTAATTTCTCATTTGATTTTTTAATTTGATCCATAGATTTTGAATTTTCTAGTTTTCTTTATGCTTTTAGTTTCTAGTTTCATTCCATTGTGGTCAGGAAAAATATTTGTATGACTTCAGTCTTCTTAAATTTGTTAAGACTTGTTTTGTTAACTAACATGTAATCTATCCTGGTGAATGTTTCATGTGTACTGGAGAAGAATGTGTTATTTTGCTGCTCTTGAGCGAGATGTTCCAAATATGTCTATAATGTCCATTTATTCTATGAAGTTGTTCAGGTTCCATGTTTTTTAAAATTTTTGTGTGTATGTTCTATCCATTATTGAAAGTATGTTATTGAAATCTGATATCATATGTTGCTATTATCTCTGTTTAGTTTTGACAATGTTTGCTTCATATATTTGGGTGCTTTATTGTTGGTTGCATATATAATTATTATATCTTCCTGGGAAATTGACTCTTTTGTCATTGTATAATGTCCTTCTTTGTCTCTTGTGACCATTTTTACCTAAAATTTTTACTTAAATTTCTTAATATTTTTTGTCCTATGTAAATATAGCTACCCCTGCTATCCTGTTTTCCATTTACATATAATAACTTTTTTCATTGTTTTCTTTCAGCTTGTGTGTATCGTTAATTCTAGACAAGTCTCCTGTGGACATCATATAGTTAGGTCTTGATATTTTATCCACTAAACCACTCTTTGGCTTTTGATTGGAAACTTTAAACGGTTTACATTTAACAGAATTATTGATAGCAAAAGACTTGATATTGTCTTCTTGTTAATTATGTTCTGAGTTGTAGTATTTTTTTTGTCTTTTCCTCTCCAACTGTCTTCCTTTGTATTTTTTTGATCGTTTTCTAGTAGTATTTGAATCCTCTTTTTATGTGTGTTTTTAATTAGTGTGTGTGTGTGTGTATTCATGCATACTTACCATAAGCATATATTAGCCTCTTACACATATAACAGTCTATGTCAAACTGGTAACAACTTCAATCTCATGTATGCTTTTATTTTTCATGCATGCATGCACATACTTTATGCTATTTACATCAGAATTTACATATTTTTATATTGTGTATCCATTAATAGATTTTTGTTTTTTAGCTTTAATTCTATACCATTGCAGAATTACAATCTTCTATACTTGTCTCTATAATCCCCTTCATGTAGTAAGTTTTATATTTTATATGCTTTCATTTTGGTGAGTAGTGCCATTTTGTTTTAGCTTTAAGAACTCACTTTAGCACTTCTTGTCTAGTGGATACAATCTCCCTTTTGTCTATCAGAGAAAATTTTATCTAAACTTCTTCATTTTCAAAGGCTGATTTTGTTGGTTATAGTGTTTTGAGTTGGCAAATAATTTTTTTCTTTTTATACTTTACTATTCCTTTCTCTTCTGCAAGTTTTCCTGCAATAAATGTATTTGCAGTCTTAATGAAACACTCTGTACATTATGAATCCCTTTTCTCTTAGTGCTTTCAAAATTCTCTTTGTATTTGAACTTTGACAATTGATTATAATGTACCTCACTGTAGACTTCTTTGGGTTCATTCTATTTGGGATCATTTGTACTTTATGAACTGGATGTCTATTTCCTCCCCAGTTGGGAAGTTGTTTTTTAATCATTATTGCTTTACATAAGCTTTCTGCCCCTTTCTCTTTCTCAAACTTCCTTGATGTGTACATTGGTCCACTTGATGGTATCTTATAAGTTCTGTAGGCTTTCTTTCTCTCTCTTCTCTTCTCTTCTCCTCTCCTCCTCCTCCTCCTCCTCCTCCTCCTCCTCCTCCTCCTCCTCCTCCTCCTCCTCCTCCTCCTCCTCTTCTTCTTCTTCTTCTTCTTCTTCTTCTTCTTCTTCTTCTTCTTCTTTTCTCTCTCTCTCTCTCTCTCTCTCTCTCTCTCTCTCTCTCTCTCTCTCTCTTCCAGTGTTGGGGATAGAACTCTAGGCCTTACACATGCTGAATAAAAGATCACCCACTGATCTACATTCCAAGACATAAAGCTTCATTTCTTTAGGGACAGTTACTAGAGATTTATTTCGTTTCTTAGGTAGGATAATATTATGCCTTACCTCTCTCCTCCTCAAAAGCCTTCAAAGGCTTCCCATAACCTAGGCACTAGATAATTAAATTCATTCTCCCTCTGATTGTGTAGGGCTCTCTGCCCAAGGCCAATTCTCCCTATCTCTGTTCCCACTGTGTTTTCCTTCCAGCACAGTTCTTCAAGATCACCAGGTAGAACCTGTGCTCTCCCACCTTCTAATGTTATGGTTTGGATGTGAAGTGTCCCCCCAAAACTCACCTGTGAGACAATGCAAGAAGGTTCAGAGGAGAAATGATTGGGTTGTTAGAGTCTTAACCCAATCAGTGAATTAATCTCCTGACAGGATTATCACTGATAGTAACTGAAGGCAGGTAGGGTGTGGCTGGAGGAGGTGGACACTGGGGGCATGCCTCTGGGGTATATATTCTGTATCTGGTGAGTGGACTCTTTCTCTCTGCTTCCTGATTATCATGTGATCTGCTTCCCTCTGCCACATTCTTCTGCCATGATGTTCTGCCTCACCTCAAGCCCTGAGGAATGGAGCCAGCTGTGTATGGATTGAGACCTCTGAAAACATGAGCCCTCAAATAAACTTTTCCTCCTCTATGATTGTTCTGGTCGGATCTTTTAGTCACAGCAGCAAAAAAGATGACTAAAACAGCCTACTGTAGCTCATAGCTCATACTTTTTCCATGGCATCTCTCTCTATCCCCCCAATCCTGTTCCTGTCTTTTGTGGTGATGGCACTATTCTAGTCTTCTAAATGCTACTTTGATGCAATACCTCTGCACCAACATATTAGGATGAAATCTTGTCCTCCTCTAATCTTCTCTGCCACTCTGGCACATCACTCATGTTTCTTTTCATATTTTAGCCCTCCTTGGGTCTCAGTATCACTGACCTATAAAGCTTAAGCACCTGGGGTTGCTATAAGGCTTAGATTGAAGAAGTTTATGTAACATGAAGTTATAGTAGTCTCCTGTTGCCCTTCCTCATCTTACCATTTCCAGGACACCAAGTTCTCAGCTTGTGAGGTGCTTCACTCTGTGACGCTGTAGCACTGTGTCACTATTCTCTAACTTTCTATCCTGTGAGGGGACTAGGAAGTACAAAGCCTTCCTAGGATCTCAGCCTCTAAGTTCCAGACATATTAAGTAGTAAATCTGTCCCTGGGTTCAATTTTCAGCAACACACACACACACACACACACACAAAGAGGTAAATTTGCCAATTCTTTGTAAACATCAAATACAGAAATTGGGCCAGACTAGGCCTGTGGGGGGCAGTTAGTAGGAAAGATTTGTGGGGCACAAATCAGTTTCTTCTCCTCTTCACCTGTATCCATGGGCTGATCTCTACAGGAAGACCTCAGAACATCTTTTGCCAAGCAATTAGGCTGATTCCTTGCATGTCCTCCCCAAATTCTCACTCTTCCTCCAAGCCTCAAGGAAGTCATTTTTTTTTTGCATAAGCCCCATGACTCCCAAGTGAAGAACATCAGATAAAGGGGCGTTTTCATGATCCACACAATGAGGGACTTCTTTCTAATGTCAACCTCAATTTTTCCATCTGAGCCCTAAGCCTACTTCCTCTCTTTTCTCCATCGCCATGGGAAAACACTTCTTACCACCCTCCAGGTGAAAACTAGGCTCAGTCATTTGTTGATCCTTTTAGGACTGTGATTCATTTTCCCATGAGTTCATTTCACTGGTTCTAATACCCATCACCCTGCCCAATCCCACCCTTTCTTTGGTCTTTGGAATCTGCCAGAACAAGCTTCAAATCTGGGCTCCCTCATTTGCTAGCTCTGTGACCTGTTGAGACCCTTTACCTCTTGGTTTCTTTTTTTTTTTTTCTCGTCCATAAAATTTGAGTAATTTCATTATTAAACATAGAATTTGGTTAATGAATAAGAGAATTGTGATGAAAAGTAAATGAGCTAATACATAAAAGTGCTTGGCATAATAAGTGCCCAATAACTGTGAGAGAAGGGAAGTATGTTAAAATGTGTGAATGCTTAGCATACTGTAAGCACTAAATAAATATTACTCTGCTGATATCCACCTTTTGGAAATAAATAAAAAATTGGGAGGCAGTGCAGAGACTGACCATGGCTCTCAAAATGGGTGAAAAACCAAGAGAAAAGACACTTCTCTTTCAGTTACCACCAACCTTCCTGCCGCCACCTCAAGGACTGATCTCCCACCCACCCAACACTTTCAAATCACACAGACAAGATTTGTTCAAATCTAGCTTCACCACTAACTAGCTGAATATAAGTTGGACAAGTTCTTTCCTTCATCTTTCTGAGCCTGATTCTAAAATGAGGATTAAAAAAACAAAGTTCTGCAAGTATCTAAACAGATGGGTGAACTGTGTCAAACATACTCAGGTTGTTTTTAATTTCCGTGGTGTCTCCTCCTTTCCCTGGGTCCCCAGGAAGCCCGACTCCTTCTTAGCACCCCACCCTCTTAATCCCTATCTCATTCCCCTCACCATCTCTTCTGCTTCCCCTTGCCATAAAGTTGTCACAGTCAGGACATGGCCATTTCCTGTACTTGTTTATGATGGTGTTTTTCTATGACCTGGACAATGTGTACCAATGCATGGACAAGCTGGAGCCACTGATTCAGCTGTCCTCTATCCCTGTGGGGTGCTGGCTGGCAGGAGGCCAGCCTCAGTCTGGTGCCAGCTCTTTTTCTCCCCTCGGAAGAGAGAAGCTGAAACTCCTGGGACTTACCCTAGAGCTTCCTCAGGCCTTGCTCTATCCCTTCCCCATCAGGAGCCCTGTGCCATAAACTGCTCTCATTCAATAGTAAGGAGTTTGCCCAAGGTCATAGGAGCCAATTGGAAGCCCTGAGAGGGATTTGCTTGCAAGAACTCTGGACTAGGAAACAAGGTTGCAGTGGACTTGAGAAATGAGGAGTGTCTACAGTCCGTCAAGGGAGGCAGGGGCTGCTGTTGCAGTCAGGCTGCTAACGGACTTCACCCAAGTGTAGACACAGGCTTCTAGCTTCCCCAAGCCTCAGCACTTCCCTCTTCCATTGTCCCTCTTGAAATCTCTGTGCTGGCCTCTTTCAGGGCCAAGTTATCATTAGGCACAGTAGGCCCACTACCTAGGACCCACAAAAAAGTTTTCATTTTAATTTATTTTAACACTAGGAGGAAGCATTTCTATATTATAATCATTGATACAAGGCTGGGGTTGTTGCTCAGTGGTAGAGCATTTGCCTAGCACGTGGGAGGCACTGGATTCGATTCTCAGCACCACATTAAAAAAATGAATAGATGAAATAAGGTATTGTGTCCATCTACAACTAAAAAAAGTTAAAAATACAGTGCTATCTCACATCCAAACTCTCATCATCGAAATCAATTAAATCGGGTACAAAAAAGGCTCCTGAGTATAATGTTTTAAGTACAACTGCCACGGCATAATTCCTCTCCATCTGTGGAATTGTGAAACTAAAGAGACAAGTTATCTTTTCCCAATACTTCTAACATGCAAAGGTAAAAACAGGCTTAGGGTAACCACGACAGACATTTGTGTTAAAGTGGGTAGAACAGAGGCTGGGGTTGTGGCTCAGTGGCAGAGCCCTTACCTACCATGTGTGAGGCACTGGGTTCCATCCTCAGCACCACAGATAGATAAATAAAATAAAGGTATATGTCCATCTACAATTACCAAAATTGTTTTTAAAAATAACCACTATATAATATGAACACAGCCTAAATAATAGCTGTCTTTATATCAATACAGTTATAAAATACAATTTGAATATTCTTTATGGAGGAAGGGGCCTACATGAGCAAAAGTACCGAGGGTCAATGAAAGTTCATATACCAGCCAGGTGCAGTGGCATGTGTCTCCATCCAAGCTACTTGTGAAACTGAAGGAGGATTATTCCAACCTGGGAGTTCAAGGTCAGCCTGGGCAATATGTTGAGACCCTGTCTCTAAAAAAGTGAAAACTCATATGTGGCCCTGGACTCTGCTCCATCCCAGGCCCATCATCGCCTGCATTTTAGAGGTATCCTGGCAACCCAGGGCCCTTCTTGACCATGGCCAGAATCCAGAACTGGCACTGTGGTGGTGCCCTGGGGAGGACTACAGCAGCCTCCACAGAGCACCATGGCCTCGCTTCTCTTCAGTCAGCGTTCCCCCAACACCTACATTCCAACACAGTTCCTCCTTTGCTCAGTTGCTCTCAGCTACCACTCCTGGGTCCCTTCTCCATTTGTACCCACTCCTGAAATTACTGGCAGGAGGGCAGAGTCTCCTCCAGTGTAGAGAAGACAGGTTTGAGAGCTTGGGCTGAAGTCCAAGTTGCCTGCCTCTCGGACACTCAGATCTCCATCTGGAAAAAAGGGATGCTAATACCTCACAGGGGACTTTTGAGGTCGACAGGACATCCTTTGCAGGCAGGTCTATGGCATGGGGCCTGGCACACAGCAGGCAGTCTGTCTCCATGTGTCCTCTCCTGGGCAGTGGAAGGAGATTGGCTGCCATCCTTGCCTACCCTTCCCTAGGCTCCTTCCAGCAATAGTGTACTGTTCCATCTCCACAGTCCCCACCTTGTGTCCTCTCATGTCTCTGCTCCTATACACATATCTATTGCATGTAGCACACCCTCCCTGAGCAACTTGGATATAGGCTCTTCTAGATCAGACTCTGTGCTGGCCACTGGGGCCAAAGAGATGACTCTTACCTGACCCTGTTCTTGATGTACACAGCCTATGCCAGGAGACTGACTTGTACATTGGAGAATACATTTATGTGACAAATGCCCCCTCAGAAAGTGTTTCAAGAGCTCAGGAGTTGGTTGCTTCAGAAAGGCTAGCTGAGGCTTGAACATTGTGAACCTTAGAAAGGGTAAGGAGAACGTGCCAAGTGTGGGGAAGACCTTGTAGAGGAAGTTCTGGAATAAATGAGCCAGAGCAATAAACAGTACTCACTTTCTGGCTATGACTGTGCTGGGCTGTGTGCTAGGTGCATCACACAACTTTTATAGGATCTTGTCAACACCCTAGCAAGGTAGGTACTCCTGTACCCATTTTGCAGATGAGAAAACTGAAGTTCTGAAAACAAAGTGATAGTAAGTGGCAGAGCCACAATTTGAACTTGCCTCTGTGTGGCTCCAGATGCTTTCTTCTGGAAACCCCTACCTCCCTGAGCTGGGCACTATGAAAGAATCAGGTATGAAGTCTGTAACGTCCCTGACCCTGTGTACTACCAGGCTAAGGAGAAGACTGGCCCTGTGATTAGTACTCAAGGACTCTCAGGGGAAGCATAAACTAGATGGAGCCCTTGAAAGAAATGCAAATGACAGTGGCAACTCAGAGAAGGGAGAGATCAGTTCTTGCAAGAAGCTTCAGAGATGTTTTCCTGGTGGAGAGGTATTTGAGTTGAGCATTACCAGATTGGTGGGGTTTAAGGAGGCATTGAAATATAGTAACCTCTGGGTATGGTAATAACATTTTATGATAGACAACCTTCATTGCTAAATAATACATGCATCTCTCTGAGCCTTTACAAAAAAGAATTCTTTTTTTTTTTTTTTTTTTTTTTTTGCAGTGCTGGGATTGAGCCTAGCATTTTACACTTAAACACTCTTCATTGAGCTATATATATTTTTGAGACAGGATCTCCCTATGTTACCAAGGCTGGCCTTAAACTTGAATCCTCCTGCTTCAGCATCCTGAATGAGTGTGATTACAGGTGAGTGCCATGGCTCCCGGCCCTCAGGGCTTTCTTTTAAATACAGGGAAACTGAGGCCCTGAAAGCTTAAATAATTTGCCTATAGCCACACAGCTAAGACCTAACAGCTGGCATAGAACCTGGGTCTTCCAAGTCCAAGAACAGTCCTACCTCCACTCCTGACAGAGAGAACTCAAAGAGTCTGCCTGGGACATGGCTGGAGAAGGGATCTAAAGGGGAGGAGAAAGTTGGTGGGCAAGTCGAGGCCACATGGTGAGGTTGTGAATGCCCCGGTTTGAAAGTCAGTTGTAGAGAGGTAAAGGAAATGATGGGTTTTAACCCAGAAAGCTACGCAATGATACTGAATTGTAGAAAAAATTCCCCTGGCCAACATAGGTGGAAATGGGCAGGAAAAGAGGAAAAGGAGGTAAGGGATTGTTTTAGTCAGCTTTTTTGCTGCTGTGACTAAAAGATCTGACCAGAACAATCATAGAGGAGGAAAAGTTTATTTAAGGGCTCACGGTATCAGAAATCTCAATCCATACACAGCAGGCTCCATTCCTCAGGACTTGAGGTGAGGCAGCAACAAATCATGCTGGAAGAGTGTGGCAGAAGGAAGCAGCTCACATGATGATCAGAAAGCAGAGAGAGAGAGGTTCACATTTGCCAGATACAAGTATATACCCAAAGCCATGCCCCAATTCCCACCTCCTCCAGCCACACCCTACCACTTCAATTAGCACTCAGTTAATCCCTATCAGGGGCTTAATTCACTGATTGGGTTAAGACTCTCACTACCCAATCACTTCTCCTCTGAACCTTCTTGCATTGTCTCATATCTGAATCATATCAGGGACTTTCTCTGAAATTGAGATTGAAATGAATGACACATAAGAGGAATCCTTCTGACATTGGGAACAGAGGCTGGTACAGGAGACGCTGTGCATGGTGAGTAGACAGGACAAGGCAAGTTCCTAATTAGGGCCTACCTAGCTTTGTGGGGAGGGGCCCTCCTCTCTGGCCTTCTCTGCTCCCTCTCTGCCCTTGATCCCTCCATTGCAGCCCTACTGACTTCTTGCCCTTGAAAGCATCAATCTCACTCCCCAGGGCCATTGCACTTGCTCATTATTTCCTCCACTCTGAAATTTTCTTCCTAGATATTTGCCTAGGTAATTTCTTCTCCTCATTCAGGTCTTCTAGACCTCTTTGGAGAGTTTCTCCTTGGCCACCCTATTGAAGTGACCATCTATTCATTACTACCTCACCCTGCCCTCCTAGCCCTTAGCACAGCTGAAGTTAGCTTGGGTATGTGTTTATTATCTACCTCCTGCTAATCTCTCAGGTACTAGCATGTGTGCAAAAGGAAGGTAGGAATGTGGTTCCATCATGCATCAATTGGGAAGGGTATGTGGGAGGAAAGGATTGTGGTATATTTGGGGATCAGTGCTGGGCAGCCAAGAAACTGACCAGTGTCACCAACAGAGACAGAGCAGGCTGCGGGGGAGCAAAAAGTGTGGGGAAGATGATGCACTTGGCTGCAGCCTGTTGAGTTGGATCCGCAGGTGGGGCCTCCAGTGGATCCATTCATGCAATGGGAAAGACCATCTTGAGCTAAGGAACAGGTGGGGACTCAGTGATGATGTGAGGGACATCTGCACAGAGGCACAAACTGAAATGATGGATGCCAGCAAGCTTCCTAATGAGCGAGGTAAGGCAGGAAGGAGAAGCAGAAGGAAGGATATTGAGGAATACCTGTCATTGGGACAGGATAGAAGGAGAAGAGAGGTGGAGGAAGGGGCAGGAAAAGCAATCCAAGTAGCTGTGGTCAAAGAATTGGAAAGAGATCTCTGAGTATGGAGGAAGGAGCGGATCATAAATGAAGATATGGCCATGGAGCCAACTTATCAAGGAGGAAGTGGAGTGAAAACCAACCAGTAGCTAGGGACCAAAGAGGGCCCTGCGATATTTCAAGGGGAGTGAGGAGGGAGGCATCTCCAGAATGGTGGAGTCTGAGGCTCTGGGGGATCTGGGAGCCAAGAGGGTAGGGAGGGTCTTGGATGTTGTCTTAGATTGTTTCAGTTGCTAAAAAAATACTAGAAACTGTGCAATGTATAAGGAATTGAGGTTTATCTGGCTTATGGTTCTGGAGGCTGGAACTCTAAGAGTATGGCACCACCAGTACTATATTTTTGATCTGGAATGCTCTCCAAAGGCCCATGTGCTAAAGGCTTGGTTGCCAGCCTGTGATGTTATTGGGAGGGAGTAGAACATTTAGGAGATGGAGCCTACTGGAAGGAAGTTAGGTCACTGGGAGTGTGTCCTTGAAGGAGATTTTGGAATCCTGGCCCCTCCCCTCTCTCTTTTTGCTTCTTAGAGGTCATGAGATGAACAGACCTCCATCACATGTACCCACCATCATGTGCTGTGTCACCTTAGGCCCAAAGTGACAGGGCCAATTGACCATGGATTGATATGTGAGCCAAAATATGTCTTTATTTTTATTTTCTCAGGTATTTTGCCATAGCAACAGAAAGCTAACATAGCCAGCGTCTGCTCTACATCTGGTGAGGGCCTATTTCCTATATTATAACATGGCAGAGGGCATTTCATGGTGAGATAGATCAAGCTTACTACTTCCAGTCTCTTTTCCTCTTTTTTTTTTTTTTAAATTTTGTGGTGCTGGGGATTGAACCCAGGGCCTTGTGCATGTGAGGCAAGCACTCTACCAGCTAAGCTATATCCTCAGCCCCCTCTTCTTATTTTTTTAATCACTGAGCCACATCTTCAGTTCTTTTTATTTTTTATTTAGAGACAGGGTCTCACTAAGTTGCTTAGGGCCTTGCTAAGTTGCTGAGGCTGGCCTTGAACTTGTAATATTCCTGTCTCAGCCTTCAGAGCCACTGAGATTACAGGTGTGTGTCCCTGCACCCAGGTTCATCTTATAAAGCCCCTAATTCTATCAAGGGAGTCCCACCTTCTCAACCTCATCAAATCCCAACTACCTCCCAAAGGCCCACCTTCAAATACCATTAATATATGAATTTGGGGGTTAGTTCAACACAAGAACTTTGGGGGGACTCATTTAAACCATAACAGACACTAAGCAGAAATAATGTACATATGCACGCACCCAAAGAGGGGTGTCACACCCCCAAGTCCTGCTTTCATTCTGACACCCACTCTTCTGCCCCCAAACCTGCCTTCTCTCCTTTTCCCCCAAACATGGGACCTGATCACATTTCCTGGAAGCTGGATCCAGAAGGCCAGGGACTGGATTAGCAAGTTTTAGATTCAGAGAAGCCAATTCACTTGCAGCTGTGTTCTCATGCCTCACATTGGGTATGTTGGAAAGGCATAGAGCTTTTCTCCATGTTGTGGGCCTGTGTGAACTGTTCCAGACAGACTTGAGCCATCACCCCCTGCCCAGGTACTATCACTATGATAGTCTTCTTTTTTTAAATTTGTTCTTTTTAGTTGTACATGGCAGTAGAGTGTATTTTGACATATCACACATACATGGAGTATAACTTCTCATTCTTGTAGCAGTACATGATATGGAGTTACACTGGTCATGTGTTCATATATGAATATAGGAGAGTTATGTCCGATTCATTCCACTGTCTTTCCTGTTCCCATCCTCCCTCCCTTCTCTTCCTTCCCCTTTATCTAATCCAATGAATTTCTGTTCTTCCTTCCCCCTTTTTGTGTGTTAGCATCCACGTATATGATAGTCTTGTTCACATCTGACCCTCCAAGGCCTGCCATGTTGTGTCTTCATATGGTTCTGGTCTTCTTGTTCTTCACCTTTAGCAAATGTCACCCTATCCTATAATTGCCCTATTAAAAGAACAACCACTACTGCCCACCCAATACTCCTTATTCTCCTTTCCTGCTTTATTTTCCCTACATGTTTATTACCTTCAAACACACACACACACACACACACACATTATTGAATCCATAATTGTCACATGGGAAAGGGCACACTTGGATCTCAACATACATAGGTTCCATCACAGCACTGTTTCTTGCTGCCTCATGACCTTGAGCTACTATCTTCCCTTGCCTGTTCTGACATATATTCACTTGTGCAATTGGGAGATGAACTAGACAGTAAATCTCTACCTGGAAAGAAGTTCTCCCATCCCTAAGGAATGAGCTGGATGAGGGAAGGGGATAGAAGTTCAAGGGTTCTGTGATGGAGGGGGCAAGAGCTTGAGAGCTAAGGGGACAAGAGAAAGGACAGGATCTGGGGGACCATGTGAAGTAAAAAGGAATAGACACTAGGGCACACTGAGAAGAGTTGGAGGCAGGGGTAGAGGCTGGGGTTGCATCCAGGCAGCTTCTTGTTGCCTGTGGCCACATTCCCACACAGAGCAGCAGCGCCCTCGTGTGGACTCTACTAAAGCTTGGCTCTTAGCACTGCCACTTTCCCTTTGCCCATAGTCCCAGCTTTCAATCTTTCTTTAGCCCAAATAGTTACTTTAGTGCTTCCACCACTGTGCACAGCTGAAAGCCCCACACAGACAACATCCTTCTAGAACCTGCTTCTTCACATCCTTGTTTGGATTATTGCCTGTATCACCTATGTGGGCAAATATTCCATAGTGTGTATGCACTCCTGCTTTGTGCCTACATGCCATAGCCACTAGGTTTCTGTGCTGTGAGTGTGGGGAAGTACTGGGCAGCCCCTTATTCTGCACAGGACCTGGGTCCAAGATGGATGGCATGTCTGACCATGACTCTGGGGGAGGGTTACATCATTTTGTAAATGTGGTTCTAGCATAGGAGTATTAGGTGCAAATCAGGGGCTATTCATGCTTGTGTGTTTGGCCTGTTATATTCTAGCTTAAATTATTTTGTAATGAATCATTTCAAATTAAAATCTGCAGATTTTATATAAATGTTTGGACTTCCAGATCCCCTGGAAAAAGCAGAAGTAGTTATCTGGATCTGGGTCTATATTCCTATTTGTCTATAATGGATGGGAAGGGAATACCTTCTACCCAATTTATATGGGACATGCACTCTGTAATTCCTATGGCCTTTACTCAGCATGCTTTGCTTATCTGTACTAACTGCCTGGCTACATATGAATTACAATTTGAAACTCTTATAGTTTTCCAGGAAAGGAATGGGAAGCCTTATTTATTTGGTTTTTTTGGGGGTACTGGGGAATTGAACTCAGAGCACTTGACCACTGAGCCACACCCCCAGCTCTATTTTGTATTTTACTTAGAGACAGAATCTCAATGAGTTGCTTAGTGCCTGGCTTTTGCTGAGGCTGGTTTGAACTCTTGATCCTCCTGCCTCAGCTTCCTGAGCCTCTGGGATTACAGGTGTGTGCCATTGCACCCAGCTGGGAAGCCTTATTAAAATTAAACAGTCACCAATGAAACAGAGGAGGATCTTGGAAGGAGATTCTCTGGAAAGACTAAGGAGTGATACAGGAAGTACCCTTTCTGACCTTCTCTCCTGCAGAACTTCCTTCCTGAGCTCACTTCTGCCCACACCTAGCAGTGGGCTCTGTTCTATGTAACAAAGGAAGATGTGTAGAATTATTAATAAGACAATGGCATCAAGGTGACCTACCACTTCATGAGGACTTGGTAAGTAGTTGAATACTCGTAACCTCCTCATAAGGTGGTATTATCTTCATTTTAAAGATGAGGAAATTGAAGTTCAGTGAGGGTAAGTAAGACACATGGCTAGAAAGGGGTAATGACTTTGAGCCTTTGAGCCCCTGGCCTGGAGGTACTGTGTGTGGGACTGAGGGCAATTTCAAACACATGATTTGAATTCAGTTGAGTGGAGTTTGCATAATTATCATCAGAATCCTCAAGATCAGTGGATTTTGAAGTATAGTGCCTGGATGGTTTAGATATAAAGTGTCCCCCAAGGGTCCATGTCCCCCAAGGGTTCATTGAGAACCAAAGGATTGGTCCTCAATGCAGCAATGTCCAGAGGTGGGGATTTTAGGAAAGGATTGGATCATGAAGACTTTGACCTCATCGGTGGAACTGATGTGTTCCTAGCTAAATGAGCTCTTGGGGTAGGCCCAGTTGAAGGAAGTGCATCATTGGGAGCATATCTTTGAAGGATATGTCTCATCCCCAGTCCTTTCTCACCACCCTATCTCCTTCTCTCTCTTCTTCTCAGCTCTGCCAGGAAGTGAGCACTACATGATGTTCTGTCTTGCCTTAGGCCTGTAGCTATGGAGCAAAATAAACCATGAAGTGAAACCATTAGCCAAAATAAATCTTTTCTCTTTTAAGTTGTTTTTCTCAGGTAATCTTGTCACAGCAACACAAAGCTGATGCCAGAACCAATGGCATTAGCATCACCTATGAACCTGTCAGAAATGCAAATTCTCAGGCTCCATGCCAGGCTCATGAAATCAGAAATCTTGGATGTAGAACCCAGCAATCCATGTTGTAATAGGCTCTCGGGGTGATGTTGATGTTCATGAAAGTTTGAGACCCACTGGAGGAGTTATGGACACACACCTTGGCAGACTGTGTAGCTAGCCTGGCCACCTGGGTAACTAGCTATGTAACTACCTGAGATGATAACATAATGTCTCAGAGGTAGTAAGAAGTGGTGCCAAGTTCGACTCCAGGAAGCCTATACAACCATATACTGTATAATGCTTCAGTCGTCGATGGACTGGATATAGGAAGGCGGTACCATAAGATAGCCCCTAGTGATGTCATAGCTCTCTTAGTTGGTGTAAGTGCACTCTTATGACATTTGTACAACAAAATCACCTAACAATACATTTCTCAGAATGTAACCTCATGGCTAAGTGATATGCATGGCTTATGGCTAGAACAGAGACCCCAAGCCTCTTGTGGCCATTTCCACTTCAACCTTTGTATGGGTGGTGTGTAGGAGAGGGAGGAAGGAAGGAGTTTACCCAGGCTCATCTCTTCCTAGGGCCACTGTTAAGGATACCCAGCATTGGTGTTAAACAATTGCTCTCCCCAGAATGTTTGCCTGTTGACAGCAGCTTTCCCTGACAAGGGTGCTACCCACATGGCATCTGGGAATGCCAGCCAGGTCACAAGATGGGGTGTGCAGTGTCTGCCCATGCTTTGGCTTTTTCAAGTTTTGTTCCCCCATTACCTCCTCAGGACAAGAACTGAGGCCCTCCTCATTGCTCCCACAGCCTCACCCAAGTCCTAAAATCAATGAGTTGGGGCTTGCGAGGTGGTGAGGTAAATGCTCACTCCTGACCTGTGAACTTGAGTGCAACCCATGCCCAGTTCCTAACCAGTTGTCTCAGCAAAGACAGCACAGAGCCAGAGTTCATCTCTAGTAATGCTTTATTGTTCTGCCAAGGGATTCTTCTGTACCCTGCTCTCCACCTCTCCCCTCCCATAGGAACTGTCCTGCCCTGAGACCTTCCAGACCCTTGCTCCCACTTAGAGATTATAACCCATTTAGGAGAAACTATATATATATATGCATGTATATATGTGTGTGCATATATATGTATATATGTATCTATATGTACACATACAAATACACATATATATTCTGACTGTACAGTATTTATAGGTACAAATAAAATAAGCTCAAAAATTACAATGGTGGCTGGGACCCATCCCACTCCAGTTTATTTAGCAGAAAGAAAAATAAAGCACCAGTGGGTCTTTGAATGGCAATTGGATCTCCATGTGAGCAAAGCTGGCCAGTGAGTAGGACTGATTAGGTTTGGATAAAGCCCCAGCTGGTTAAAATGGGCCTTTCCATCTCACTGGCCCAAGAAAGGGCTATTATGTTAGCCCACTACCATAAGCAAAAGGGATGGGGACATAGATACTTGTCTTTCTGCCACTAAGTACTTTGACTTGGCCTGTGTGATGGGAGTGAACTTGTTTACTCTGCAGACATGGCAGTGCACAGTCAAAGGGTACCCGGGACCCCAGGAAGTGGCAGATAAAATGTGGAGCCCAAGCCAAGGGAGATTGGTTCATTGGTCTCTTGAGACTTGAGAAAGGAAGGCTGTTCACCTTCATGTCTCAAGCTATCCCAAATCGTCATGTCACCTACTAGGGGCCTGTCAGTGCCCACTCTAAATCAGCCTCATAAAAATTGGCATCGTATTTACATAAATCAAACAACTTATGGTGGTTGGGGCTGTCCCATGCTCTTCCCCTCTGCCTATATGTTCTAGTTCCATTTCTGGAATGGCCAGTTTAGGGCCAATGTTGACCCCAAAGACAGGACCAGAACCTCCTGTCCAACCTCAAAAGGATCCTAGCACCAAACAGGATGGCTTGGTCTCTCAGTCTGGCAGAGAGCTGGGACCATAAGTGCTCTTGACCTCTTTCTCCCTTCAGGTAGGGGACTGTTGTGGCTTACTGGGCAGGTGATGGACAGCAGCAGTCTTCCTGCTACTAACATGATTGTCTTCTCTTGGGAGAGCAGAATGCAGTGCTGGGCATGAAGATAGAGTGGAGGGGGACACCTAAATCCTCCCCACCCCACCCTGGCCTGTGCATGCAGAGGCACTTTAGGAAGTAAGGCAGCAGGGCAGCCAGAGCCACCTGGGCCTAACTCTGCTGCTGGCTGCAGCCTTGGGGGGGGGGGTCTGTTCTTATTCCCTTTCACTTCCTTGGTGACAGGGGGCCTGGGCCATGCTGGCCCAAGCCTCACAACTTTGTCTCAGGGCCAGCTGCCTGCAGCATGGGGAAGGAATCCCGGATCTTTGCCACTTCCATAGCACAGAGGTGCCCAAAGACTTTGTTGTACCAGTCAGGAGAACGGCCCCTAGAAAGGCAGAAGAAACCAGGCATGAGCTTTCACCAAGGGGAAGGAATAAAGGACCTGACCCCCACCCAGATCATCCCCACCTGGGGACCTGATCTCCATCCTGGAATCAATTGCATGAGACATAAAGTAAGCTCAGAGGCAAGGGAGGAGGTCAGGGCCACAGGGCTGAGGCAGGGCATCCCAGGCCTGGTACCTGAGGTCAGCACGGCAGATGTAAGTGAGGCGCGAGCGTCCCAGGCCACAAGGTTCCATGAGGTACTGGGAGGTGAGCATGAGAGCCCGCACCCCTGACTCCGGCACAGGTTGTTCAGGATCCAGGGACTGGGAGACAAGCAGGCAGCCCCCACGAGGCAGGTCAGAGCGCCACATTCTGTGGGGACAGAACACCCATTCAGATTCCTGGTGCTGGCTCCCACCCCACCTCTTGGGTCCCCCAAGCACAGCAGGGTGGCAGCTAGAGCCCCTTACCGGAGCACCACGAAGTCACGGCAAGGATGGGGTGCCATGCTGTCGGTGACGTAGTGGTACAGCTCCACCCCTGGCATCAAGGCTTCCAGCACCTGGGCTCGAAGTAGGTCCTCATCCCAAAGGGCCCGCTCCCGTAGGACACGATGTAGCACTACAGCTGGAGGGGCTGCCACCTCTGTGGACGCCTTCCACATACGTAACGGGTGCCCGTCTGGTGCCTGCAAACCATGGTGGCAGGGATAGGGCCAGCTGTCAGGGACAGAGAACTCCTTCTCCATCCTGCAAGCCACGCCTCCAGCCGCAGGGCCCAGGGTTTCCCTTGCTCCAGCCCCTGACAAAGGAAGGCTGCAGTTCACCCCGGCTAACCCTAGCTGGGCCCAGGCAGGCTGGCCCATGCTCTGTCTTCCCTGTCTTTTCTGGATTCCTACTTCTCAGCCTTCTCAAGAACACAAAGAGATGACATGTCACACATTCCCAGAGGTTTATTGGGCCTTATTATGACTGGGAATAGTGCTTGGAATTTTTAAAAGTGAGCAAGAAGAGAAGGTAGTGATCTTCCTCAAGGGACTCTTCATCTGGCATGGGAAGTAAAATATGTGCGCCAGGGCAAAAGCAGTCATTAACACAGCCTTTTATATGTACCAGGAACTGTGCAAGGTCCCTCCATCCCCAATTCCATAAGGAAGGCTTCATCATGACAATTTTATATATGGGAAACTTCAAGCTTGCCATCTTACACAGAAACAGCAGCCAAGAAAGAGTGCGGCCCAATGCTGGGAGGGGCATGGAGAAAAATTAGCTCCACTCTGGGGCATGACAGAAGGCTCTGGATGAAGGAGGGGACTTAGAGAATGTCACATGTCCCAGCACAGGTTGTTCAAGATCCAGGGACTGGGAGACAAGTGGGCAACCCCCTAAGAATGTCACTTAGATAGCATTAGCAATGGCATGCTTGGGAGCAGGCTAGTCAAGTCAGAAAGCTGCCGTAAGCAGACACACAAAGGTGGAAGTGCAAGTTCAACTTGGTTGTGGACAGGGAGTATTTGTGCCTGGAATGGGGCTTCTGATAAAGAATTCTGGAAGGTGGTCCCTGAGAGAGACCCCTGGGTTTTACTTGGTTTTTGATTCCTTAAGGTACTTGCTTAGCTGGCTGACATCCTCTAAGTATCAGGACCAAGCCCAGTGAGGCTGGCATAGCAGCTCCCCATGATTCCTTCCTTTAGGTTCCTCAGCCCTCTTGCCTACACAATGCCAGCTTCCAGCCCCATGGCAACTATGGGGAGCGTGGTGCCTACCTTCCTGCAAGCCAGTTCTGTGCGCTGGGGTCCTGGCACGCTCACCCAGCCCTTGAAGCGCTCAGCAGCATCCCGCAGCAGCTCCTGCACACTCTCCTCCATGTAGAGGCTCAGGCTCACTCCTGCGGCCTGAGCTCGACGGAGCTCAGCCAGGGCTGGGCCGGGAGGGCTAAGCTCAGCTGCACTGTAGGAGCCACACAGTTGCACCACCATGTCCTGGGGCACCTGAGAGGGCACAAACACACAGGGATGGGGGCCATGGGGAGCAGGAGATCCCATGAGGTCTGTCAGGTTTGTGTTCAGGGCAGTGGTGAGGCAGTGAGGTTAAGCAGAATCCTAGCTACTGGAAATATCTGTGACAGGTTGTGCACTATCCCTGACTTGGGGTGCAAAGGTCAGGCCTGACTGGTTCTCAAAAGTCTGGTAAGTAGACACCATGACCTGCGCTTACTCACTTGGAAAAGTTTCTTGCAGTCACTGATCATGTGTGATAGGCCCTGGGTGGCAGCCATATTTTCACTCAGGTCCCTAGGACCTGGCCGACCAACCAGGCTACGTTTGCTCTTGATCCTGGAGGGAGGGGGAGAGAGGAGAGGATGGTACCAAGGAACAAGACAAGATGGCTGACAGGCTGGCTTCCAGCTCCCAGGAAAGGCCCTGTTTTTTTTGGAAAGGCCCTGTTCCACAGTGGCTAACCAGTCCTGGGCCCTGAGAAGTCACACTGTCCCCTTGTGGTAAGGCCAGAAAACAGCAATGTGAGCCATCAAAGGCCAAGAGTCCAGTGTGACCAAAAACCCTCCCAGCCTGGCCCTGCCATGCCCTTGCCCTATTTCACCTGGGTGAGGGGCTATCCTTTTTGGAGACGTTGAGGTGGAAGATGGAGGGTGCCAGGCACACTGCCAGGTTGCCAGCTGTCATCTGATTTTCCTCGGCCGAGGCAATGTCACTTAGGAAGTAAAGCAGTGTCTGTAGCACTTCTCGGTTCTCATCGGGGAGCAGCAAGGTGGCAGCTTGTGCTGCTGCCAACCACTGATCCTTGGGGAGGACTGTAAGGAAGGAAGAACAGAAGGGCCTTCCTTACCTCCCCAGAGGCACTGGCAGCAAGCCTTCTGCTTCTAGGAATACACAAAAGTTCCCAGGGGAGCCACTGAGATGGAAGGAAAGACAGGCTTTAGGATGTCTCTGGGGGCTATATCTAGTTCTGCTCCCAATGTGCAGTGTGACCTTAGGTAAGTCTGTTCCTGTCTTCATGGCCTCAGTCTACCCTTTTATATAATGGGTTTGGGGGAACAGAATGTGGTGTCTCTCCAAGTGCTTTTCCAACTCCAGAGAGTAAATAAGCTCATGGATCTGGCCACCAGATTTCTCTGCCCCAAGTCAGGAATAGTTAGAATGGGGCAATTATTTGGGTTGAGGTAGAAGTGACTCACGCTGATAGATCTGCAGGAAAGTGGTGGTGAGCTTGCTGGTGAAGATGGGCTCAGGCAGATCCCGGAAATATTGCTTCAGGAGGTCAGCGACATCATAAGCAGACTGGCCCTCATAGCAGACATTGTCAGGGGAGCTCTCGTTCATTTGGCGCAGGTTCTGGATCCTGGATTTGACCCCAGACTTGCGGAAGATGCCCACCTGGCCCATGCAGAAGAAGGAGGAAAGGAGGGCAATGTATAGGGAAGGAGGGAAACTGTGAGCCAGTCCTGGTCTGGGTGTCAGGAGCACAGATTACCCTAGAGAATTTGAAGCCTAGGAGGCTTCCATCTGGGCAGGGGAGGAGATAAATGGCAAGACCAGAGAGAAGGCTTTTTACAGCCTGGGGACTGAATAGAAAGATGGGCTTCAGGGATAAGAGTAGGGAAAAGGAACCTCAGGCTAAGGCAGTTACTAGCAAATGGGGACTAGTGAACCTTGGGCAGAAAGAGGCTGCCACAGAGCTGGGCAGAGGGCTTCAAACTAAGGAGGGGAAGGGAGCTTTGGCTCCATTCTTGCTGAGGAGAGTACAGGTCTCTGGTAGGCCAGTCCAGCCCAGGGGGAAGGTCAGAGCAGTTCCCTCCCCGTCTCCTGAGCCTTGGGGGCCTCTACCAGCTCCACTCCCACTACCAACTCTCTGCAGGTTCCCCAGACGGCTCACCTGGTCCAGGCACTGGCTGCGCAAGTAGCGCATAGCTTGCTGAATACTTTGTGGCAGGGGCTGGCCTGTGCGCTGCACGTGGATAAGGGGTGGTACCCCAAATACATGCTGTCCCTTATAGTCTGGCGTCTTATTCCTTTTCATGAACTTGGGCATTGACCTGTTTAGAGGAGTGACAAGTGATCATGGAGTAGGAGCACAGTTTAGAGACTGTCCAGTCTCAGAAGCTTCAGTAATGCCTGAGGAAGGTAAGAAGTATACCATATCCCCAGGGGCAACGCTCACTGAGCACCTGTTTTGGGCCCAGCCTGAGGGAGTCACACAGGGACACTGGGGGCTCTCAGTCCAGTGAAGGTGATAACTGTGTCAATAGGCAGTGACAATTCATGTGTCCAGTAGTAGGCCAAGTAGTAGGGCAAGAACTTAGGGAAAGACTCACAAGGGAGGGAAACTGTACCTAGCAGGTCAGGGAAGGCTTTAGAAAGGAGTTGGTAATACAGCGGGCTCTGGAAGGACAGAAAGGAATTGTCCCAGAGAAATGATGAAAAGATATTCCAGGTGGAGAGAACAACATCAACAAAAGCAAAGGTTGGGTGGGGGGGGTGCATGGCACATTTAGAGAAGGACAATTAATTGGGTTGTGGTGGTGCATGCCTTTAATCCCCGAGACTCAGGAAGTTGAGGCAGGAGGCTTGCAAGTTCAAAGCCAGCCTCAGCAACTTAGCAAGGCTGTAAACAAGTTAGCGAGACCTGTTACTAAATAAAATAGAAAAAAAGGGCTGGGGATGTGGTTCAGTGGTTAACCACCCTTGGGTTCCATCCCTGGTGCCAAGAGAGAGAGAGAGAGAGAGAGAGAGAGAGAGAGAGGAGGGAGGAGGGCAACTAGTCCCATTGGCCTTTACAATGGCATTCCTTGACACTGGCAGGGTACAGAGCCAATCACATGGGGCAGGACCAGAACATGGAAGAATCACCATGGAAAGGAATTGGACCACACAGAGCCACAGGGGGTGTTTAATTACCTAAAACATGACAACCAAATAGGAATGGAGAAATTGGAATGGAGAAAGGACAGCTGTAGAATCCAGGGTCCCCCATCCCACATCCATCTTCACATGGCCCCTCCAGCCTCCTAGCACAGCACACCACTCCCCAGGCCTGTGGGCTTTGCCTGCCTGTACCCACCTCTGGGTTGCCTCCCCAGGGGGCTAGACATGAGCCAGCGGCTCCCCTCCCCATGGCTTGGGAGCCACTTACCAGACCCAGCCTTGTTTGTGGGGCACAGTGTACTTCTCCATGAAGGCAGTGAGCCGCAACAGTGAGCCCTTGTGCAGGAGGTTGATCTGGCCGGCAAACTGCCTATTGATCTCCAGCGACTCCGAGTTGAGGCTGGGCCGGTGGGAATTCTGGAAGCTGTGCCAACGGAGCTTCCTGGTGGGGGTAAAAGGGGCAGAGAAGGTTGGAGAAGCAGTTGGCTAATCCTTAGAAAAGGCTGTGTTCTTCTGGTCCTTTTTTTTTTTTTTCCTCCACAGAGAAAAGATAAGACAGAGATGAGACCATATTCAGCACTGTTGCTGGACCCCAGGGTGAACAAAGCTCACTTTGGCTCCCAGGTCTGCCCAGGGGCCAAGGAGCTCTCAGGGAGGCTAGCACTGTGCTCAGGCCCATGCAGTGCCAAAAAGCAGTGCCAGCCTCTACCCATTGCAGTCCTCTCAAGGAGCTTCTCCAAGAAACCCTCAGTAGCAGAGCTGAGGATCACAGAACATCTCCTCTAACACCCTCACTGCACAGATAAAGAAACCGATACCCAAAGAGAAGCTACCATTTATTTCCTCAAGGTCACAACAGGGGCAGACCCTGAATCTAACAGTCTGAACTCCTAAGTCTTGTACTCTTTCTATTTTCCAGGACTAGCTCTCTGGAGGTGATCTCCCAACCTGCAAGAACTTGCTCCTGGGTCTCATGACTAAGAAATTAGAGACTGGGTAGAGGGAGAGAGAGAGAGAGAGAGAGAGAGAGAGAGAGAGAGAGAGAGAGAGAGAGAGGTGTCAGGGATCCCCACCCACAACCCTACCCCAAATTCCTACCTGCAGGGTCTGGTAAGTGAGGCCCCAACGCCTGAATCACGCCGTTCACGGGGCACTGGTGCCTGGAGTCCCACCAGAGACCCTGCAGCCTCCGTCTCATTCGTGGAGTTCCCACTACTATCAAGTTCAGTGGAAGAGGCCCCAGTGTCAGAAATGGAGTGTCCTTCTACAGACAGACTGGAAGCAGAGGTGGGTTCCCCACCTGAGTTCACCTCTTGCTCACTGTCCTGGACCCAGGCTGGGGCCTCAGCTTCTACCTGTGCCAATGATTCGACCTCATCTGGGGCCTGAGCTGGTCCTACTGGCTGGACTTTGGCCTGGACCCAGGAGAGGGACTCTCCAAGGGTTGGAGTTTCTGCCTGGGCCATAGTCTCAGCCTGTCCTTTGACTTCAGCTGTGGCTATTTCTACTGATGAAGTAGCCTCCTCCTCTTCTTCTTCCTCCTCTTCCTCTTCCTTATCTCCAGGCTCCAGTTCTGGGTACATGGCCTGGGACCAGAGCTCAACCCGTTGCTGCAGCCCCCACACATGCTGGAGGATGTCATCCAGGTGGGCATAGCTGCCCCCACCTTCCTCCTCATCTTCAGGCTCGGCCCTAGCCAGTATAGGCTCAGCTGGGTACAGCTCAGGCATGTTGTCATAGGTGCTGGCATGGCTGCCTGTTGAGCCACAGGAACCCCGGCGGCCTTCATAGCCCCAGCGCCTAGCTGGCTGCCAGTCTGCCAGGCGGTGTCCATCCTCTGGACACAGGCTCTCAATGGACAGAGAGCGAGGGAATGTGCCTGGTTTATGGTCCCCAGGCACATGCACCAGGTAGTTACCCCGGTGTACCTGCTGAGGATGCCGGTATGTGGCCACAGGCCAAACCTCTCGAGTCCCACCATTACTGCCACTACCTGAGGTGGATGCCCAGTTCTTGGCCCTATAAAATCCAGCTGAGAGGAAGCCACGGCAACTGCGGAAAGATGAGGCTTTGGGGGCCCTCTCTGAAGTGGTGGGGCTACGCTCAGGCCCTGTTTGCCGGCTGTCACCCTTTTCCTTCCGCCTCAGAGACTCAAGGTGCTTGAGAAAGCTTCGGGAACGTTGTTTCTTGCTTTTCTCCTGGGGAACCTTCTGGCCCTGGGTGGGGCTGAGGAGGGTCAGGTCATTAGTGCTAGGGACATGGTCTACCAAAGGCAGGTGCACTGGCTCGGGTGGCAGGCTCACAGTGATGGCTGGCAGGGAGGTGGCGCTAAGTTCAGTGAGGACACTCTCACAGCTTGAGGTCACTGGAAGGCTAGGGCTCGGTGGAGCCAGTAGGTCAGAGGAACCCACGCGTGACCACCGCTTGCTTTCTGGCTGAAAGGCCCAATGAGTGCTGATGGTGCACTGCTCTTCCTCTTCTGAGTCTTCATTCTGGGGAGGGTACCACAGGGAGGGGTCAGCAAGGTCTAGCCAGCCCACGAGCCCCAGCCTGTGCTCTGCTCTCTGTTTCCAAAGTTTCAGGGGGCTGTGAGGTGAAGGCCCTTGCTTTATGGTTGAGGACATGGCCTAGGAGTGGGCAGCTGGATCTGGGAGTGCTGGAGGAAGCCAGGGTCAAATAAGGAGCACAGATGTATTATAACAACCATTGAGTTCACCTATCCACATTATACAGACAGGGAAAGTGACACCTCCAAATAAGAAGTCATATGACCAAGGTCATACAGTGACATGCAGTAAGTCAGTGACAACCTCCTAAGTGTTCAGGCTGTAGTCTTATATGAGAATCATAAGAGGCTGGAACCAGGGAGGAAGTTTAGATTTTCTAATTCATTTTGTCCTTGGCAAGGAGAGGAAACTGAGGCCCAGACTGAGGAAGAGGCTTGGCCAAGGTCACTCAAAAGTCAGTGGCAGAGCTGCACCTAGGCTCCTTGAGCCTCCTGCTTCATAGGTAGGGATCTAGCAACTTGGTTGCCCCATCTTACTGCAGGTCTTTTGGGGGAAAGTTCTGGAAGAAACCAACTAAGATGTTACCCAGAAAATGACTGGGTTACAAGGCCCACATTCCAGAGCTATGTCCAATCCAGTGTATAGAACAAATTCTTCTTAGTTTCTGTAATACCACAACAGCAGTGATGGAAAGACCTTGGAAGGCTACTAATCCAGCCCCTCAATTGATTGAAAATGAGGCTTCAGATAGCAGGTGAGACCATCCAATGAATTTTAGCCATCACAAACCAAGCAGTGAAGGCAGGTGGATTTCCTTGAGGAGGGGCCATCACTAGGTCAAAATACTGACAAACCCAGAAGGGAGACACAGGCTGAGCTGGGGCAGTAAAAGGCCATGGGCCAGGGTACTTGCTCACATCCTCTCACCTGTAGATGAGGCTCATCAAAATCCAGTGGCCTCATAGGGTCTGCTACACAGGGAGCTTCCTCCATTCCTACCCTGAATTGGGGCAAAGCACTGCTCTAGACAACCCAGACTTTTGTGATCCTGAAGCTAGTTTCACAAGTAGTTTATATATGTCATGGTTCCCTCCAAGGTGCCACAAGACCACAGGTCCCACCCCTTGCCAGGATTTACCTGCTTGCATTGAAAATGAACCTCCAGTTTCATCGAGGCACAATTATTCAAGGTCATCAGCCTCCTGCAATGAAATGAAAGTGTTTACCCAAGGTCCCAATCCCGAAAGCCTGGCATGGCCTACCAAGACACTGTCAAGTTATTGTCTACCACTTCACATGGTCAAGCCATCAAGACTTTTCCCTCAGGCCCCAGTGTCCATGAAGGCCTTAGCATCAGGCACAATGCTCAGACGAGCATGGCCTTTGTCCTCCAAGAGCTTATAGATAAATAAATAAACCACTACACAAATGGGACAGGTTCAAGAACAGAGGAGACAGAAGACACAGCAGACAGAGGGTGGGACAAGGAACTCCCATGAAAAGTGGGGGGTGCAGTCAGAAAAGGCTTCCTGGAGAATAGAAATGAGATTTTAAAGGTGAGGAAAACAGAAACTCCTATCCCAGGCTCTTCCCAGGAGTCTATGACAAGATACAGAGGGTGCATTCCAGTAGGAGATAAGTAGGAAAAGCTAAGATCAAGGCTGTGAAGACAGGTCAAAAGCCAGATGGCAAAGGACCTCGAGTGTCATGGCTGAAAAAAAAGCTTTGAAATTTTGTATGTATGTAATAACAAATTTTAAGCAGAGGAGCACCCACTTGGAGATTTAAAAAGGTGATTTTGGTGGCTGTTGAGAGGCTGGACCCAGAGAGGGTGGGAGTAGAATACAGAGACCAGTAGAAGGTTACTTTCAGAGATCCAAGGAGAAATCATGGTTTGGCTTCAGAGAAGGGCTGGGCTGCTATAAGTAGAGAGACTAAATCTGAGGAAGGAGAGATCTGAGTTTTCTAGCTAGAGTGACTGGGTATGTGAGAGTGTCACAGACACAGAAAACAGAGGAGCAATGTGACAGCAGAAATTGAACCTTGTTAATAACCTGGGCTCCTCTGTTAGACAGCACAAGGGATTTATTTTTCCATGAGGAAACCCCAAGCTGGGCCCTTGGTTTCCTAGCCCTGACCCTTAGCCCCCCTACCTGCACAGGGCCCCCAGAGAGTCCTCGTCCAGAAAACTGTGGTCCTTCTTCACAGAGCCAATATCCAGGGGAAACGAGCCTTCTGTATGGCAGAGAGAAGCAAAGTAAGTCAAGTAGTAAATTAGAAACCCAGCCTCTGCAGCCCTTGAGCTGGAAGTGTACAGGGGGAGGGGAGGGAACAGAGGAAGCTGGAAGAGAAGTCAAAGCAGAAGGAAAAGAGTCAGGAGTAAAGAAGGGGGACACATGGAACTCTGAGTTGACAGTTGGGAGAAAAGCCAGGAGGGTTGAGCTGGATTGAAGGACCCCATCAGTCAGTCAGGCAGGTTCATAGGGGACCACAGGCCTAAGAACCTGGGTAGCTGCCAAGAGCCATCTTGGATTCTTCTAGTCTCGTTTGAATCCTGGGCTGCTCAGACAGGGAACCTCTTCCCTGGCCCAAGGTGAACTGGGGTGGGTGGGGGGTAGAGAGGGAGTGAGGACAGAAGGGCCAGTATGTACTCAAACAATACCTCATGCCCCCTTAGTGTCAGAACATTGGGAACCCACTCACTGGGACTTATGAAAGGGAGAGGAATGAGGAACAAGTTAGGAGAAGGGGAAAGAGAATCTGAGAAGTCCCACAGTCCTCTACCTTACTGGTAAAATAAGCCTATTTATTTACTATTCATTCATCCATTTACTCATTCGAGTAATACTAAAATGGCTTCATGCCAGGCATTATGCAAGGTATTGAGCACACAATAGTGAACAGGACAGAAATGGTCCCTGCCTCCAGGAAGTAGTACTCTCATGAGAAACAGACAATAAACTATATACAAAACCAAGAGAACAGAGTTACAAATGCCACGAAAGACATTAACCAGGATGATGGGGTAGAGAGAGGCTGGTGGGGGCTACTTGGAGAGAGGTGGTCAGCAAAGGCCTTTCTGAGGCACTGATTTCTGCACTGAGCCCTGAAGAACGAGAAGAAGCAGGCTGTGCAAAGAAACTAGAAAGAGTTTCAGGCAAAATAAGTGAGCTATACCCAGCAGCTCAGGAGGCTGAGGCAGGAGGATCACGAGTTCAAAGCCAGCCTCTGCAACTTAGCAAGGGCCTATGCAACTCAACGAGACCCTGTCTCTAAATAAAATAGAAAAATGGGCTCGGGATGGGGCTCCATGGTTGAGTGCCCTGAGTTCAATCCCCAGTACTAGTAAAAAAAAGTGAGTTATAGCCATCAGAAATTTGGTTTTAGACCTTTTAAATCTCCTAGATACCTATTATACATCTGAATAGAGATATTGATTTGGTAGCTAAATAGATAAATCTGGAGCTTGGGAATGAGGTCCAGACAGAGACATTGGGACTACAGATACACTTGGACAAGGACCTCACTGAAAAGAAATGGTGAGAGTGTAGAGGGTTCAGGCTGAGCCCTAGGACACCTTAACATTTAGATGTCAGAGGAAGCAGAGTCAGCTAAGGAGACTGAGAGCAGCAGCCAGAGAGCCAGTCAGGAGAGGAGGTCATTCTGCAAGTCAAAGGAAGGAGTGGCCACCTGCACTGAATGCGGTTGAGAGCTCGAATAAGAGGACTGGGAAATGACCACTAAATTTGACACCATGAAGGTCAGTAGTGAGTTTGACAAAGTGAGGTGGGGGTGAAGCCAGGGTGCCGTGGGGGTATGGAAAGAAGAGGGAAAAGGGAACATTGAATATGAAGAACTCTAAGAAAAGGAGAATGATGAAACAAAACAGAAGTGAGGCCATCACTGTGGACAAAGTAAGGTCCAGGATGAGCCATTAGGTTGCAGACTCCATTGTGTCTATGTGAATGGCATCCTTAGGAGTGGTACAAAACAGTGTCCCTGGCAAAACATGTCCCTTCTATTGTCTTGAGCAACCAATAAAAAAAATCCCTTCAAATGTGGCCAACACCAGAGCTTGTGGAGGCTGATGAGAGTGATCTAACAGATGATGATGCAGGAGAGCAGAGCTCTACCTTCAGGAGTCAATTCCCTGAACAAATTTGAGCAGACCCAGGATACACAGCTTCTTGTGTTGTTGGAGAGAGAGTCTGATTTGCCCATTTCATAGATGAAAAGCTGAGGATAATGAATGTTTAGGTATGGGGGAGGGGGAACAATTGAGTGGCCTTACCTTCAAAAAGCTGAGCATACTGAGGGAATCCTGTCGCTCGGAGCCATTCACATGCTTGTTTGGCCTCAGTTTCTACAACAGGGAGAAAGAAAGAGGCAGAGAAATGGGGTTAGCACCCAGCCATCTGGATGTGTGCTGCCTTACCTTTAGTGCATAGGCGTATCTAGTTCTGGTGATCCAGAAATGGCAGGAGAAGTTCAGGAGGGGTTGGCCCATTGGCTCCAGGTCATAACCAGGGAGGGCACCCTTGATTCCTCTCCTGGCCACAGCTTTCTTGAGCCTCATTCCTTGCCTGTCCAAAACCCCTCCCACTCTCCCAGCCCCTGCCCAGGAAGGGAACCCAATGCCAGCAGCAACTCCCGGGATCATCTGGAATCAAGAAATACTGCTGGGATAAGAAACCACAGCTGTGCCTACCCTCAGCCTTCCTTACGGAGCCACCCACTTCCAAAGCCCCGGGTAGAACATCATAGCCCAGCTAGGAGATGTGGATGTTCAATGATACTTATTATTTCCTTTCTCATCATCACAGCCAACGTCCTCCAGCATAATCTCCAGCATTCTCCTTCCATAACCAAATCTCTTTGAACATCCACAGACACCAGCAAACATTTTTCTATGTCCAGATGTACAAATAAGATCAGAAAGGAAGGGACTCCTCTATAGTCTCTCAGAAATACTGGGATGGTATTCCACTCTAGTTTGGGCTTCCTGCCTTTCTTTCTTTCTTTCTTTTTTTTTTAGGTGGACACAATATCTTTATTTTACTTTTATATGGTGCTGAGGATCAAACCCAGTTCCTTGTGCATGCCAGGTAAGCACACTACCACTTGAGCCACATCCCCAGCCCTGGGCTTCCTGCCTTTCTGACAGTAGCTTCCCAGTGGTCTTCTTCCCCTACCTCTCACCAAGTTCTAGTTCCCCCTCCCAAGGGTGCCTCGCTTGGTCTGCCCCAGCTCTCCTCAACATCTCAGGCTATTTGTGGCCCAACTCAGTGCTAAATGTTATGCTGACATAGCACTGGCCTTGGGAGTCTTAGAGGGACATGGCTGGGTCAGCATCCCACCTCTGCACTGGGAGTGCCTGGCACAGAGCTGGGCACTAGTGCCAGCCTCAGTGAAAAGATGCAGCTAGACTAAAGCCAGTCAAGAGACCCTCTCAGCCATCAGAGTAGGCCAGATACCAGTAGTGAAGCTCTGGAATTGCCAAGGTGGCTATTTGCTCCCAACCCATGTGATGCAAAGGACTAGGGGGGCTGGGGTCATGGAACTTTGGCATTGTAGGGTTGACAGGGAAAGGCTGCTGGCTTCAGCCAAGCTGCTCTGGACATGGAGTCCTACCCTCAACACTTCCTTAATTTCCTTACTGCCTATAGCCAGAATCTAGTCTGACCTTGCTGACCAGAAAACTCTAAGGAGACTGGTGGGATTTTTCCAAGACAGGAAGAGCTCCCTCTTCCCAGTAGTGCTCGCCCACAAGGAAATCCAGAAGAGATCCTGGGACTGATAAGACAAAGAACTCTTCAAATTTCAGAGATGCTGGGGAAGTAGACAAGGGAGGGGAAAGTAGGAAAGGGTGGAAAATAGAAGCAATAACAGGTACCTCATAGGTAGCACACGGATGAGGAATGAGAGTGAGAAGAGAAAGCTCTGTAACCCCTGGAGCCCACAAAGGCTTTGGAGGCAAATGGGATTGGGGCAGGACTAAACATCTGTACATTTCCATGAGAGCATGCAGTAACTCAGTGGCCATCCCAGTGTCTGTTGTAGCCAAGTTTGCTCCTATCCATGATCTAGGAGGATTAGTGCAGAATTGTTCATCTGTATATGCCTGCAGGTTTCCCAGTTTGTGCATGTACCCACATCTGTGTGTGTGTGTGTGTGTGTGTGTGTGTGTGTGTACCTATATGCACATACATTACTGAAACTTCCTAATGTATGATAGAGATCTAGGAACAGAACCTTGGAGAGCCCTGGGAAGTATCTGACAGAGCTCTGCTAGCAGTACCTCAGTGCATCTGGCAGGGGGCAATGCAGGCCTGAGAAAGGATTCAGGTCTCCAGGCCAGCAGCGGTCTGGGCAACTGGTGAAATCAGCCAGTGAGGATTTAAAGCACACGGTTTTGCTGCTGGGACAGCTGAGCTGGCTGCCACAACCACTTCCCTGTCCCCTGTTCCTGCCACACCCCCAGCAGAAGACAGTTCCCTGAACTAAGTGCCCCTCCTGGCAGCCAGCTCTGCTTTCCTGTCATTAGAACAAAAGGGAGGTGCCAAAGGATGGACCAAGTCAGAGTTTCCATAGAGGTGGGCACAGGAGGAGGCAGTGATCCTTAAAGAGTCACAAGTCTGGTATGGCCATTCCAAGCAGGGAAGTCATTCTTTGTCATGCCAGGAACAAACTCTTGAAATCCCACTGCAGCCCACAGTCACTCAAGGCTAGAGACTGAACAGAAAAGAAGTAGACAGGCACTTCCTTCCCCTACTACTCCCTTCCTCAGCCTGAAAAAGGTAGGACAGTACAATAATGGAATCCAAAAGTTTATGCATCTGCATCTGCCCAAGTCATATAGCCCATGAGTGACAGGCTGCCTGCCTGTTCCAATGACACTAAGTAGTAGTCCTTGCTGGGGTTGGCAGGGAGGGGACAGGCTCACTCAAAAGTTTCTGCATTCCTACCTGGAGCCCTCTAGCACCCTGCCCCTCAAAGTGCGATCCCAGACTAGCAGCATCAATATCACATGGGTGCTTGTTATAAATGCAGAATCCCAGGTCCTTCCCACCCAGACTACTGAATCCCAATTTACACTTAATGAGATCTGCCGGCAATTTGCATATACATTTAAGTTTGAGAAGTGCTGGTCTAAATCACATGGCTGAGCAATTCTCACCCCTGGATGTACATTAGAATCAGCCAGGAAGTATTTTAAAAATACCAGTGCCCAGGACCCCCTTCCCAGAAGGCTAACTTAATTGGTCTGTGGTGGGACTCTCCACAGAAGTATTTTTTGGGGATCGGGTACTGGGGATTGAACTCAGGGGCACTTGGCCACTGAGACACATCCCCAGCCCTTTTTTTTTTTTCTGTGAATCAATTTTATTTGTGAAATTATCGTGAAGAGTAAGGACAAAATGATTTTATTAAATAATTTCATTGGTTCTTAGGCAGACCAATTTCACATTTAATATGACACCATGGATGAAATCGTGACCTCAGACTTTTTGAATTTGACACCAAGCTCTATTACACCTACCAATTCTGTAATTTTATGCAAATTGCTATGCCTCTGTTGTACCTTGGTATACTCATTTTAAAAATGGGAACAGCATTCATAACCTTCCTCAGTGGGTTGTTGTGAGAAGTCAATGAAAACAGATGAGAAAATAGGCTTCAGATTACCCTTGGATCAAGGCAAGGGCTCAACTTTCACTACACTTTGTACTGGAATTGGTTTACTGGTTAATGGAATAGGAAGCACTCAGAAAGAATTTGTAGGAACCCTACCCTAAGCCAGGTCCAGTTAGTGGCTGAAGTCTAATCAACACATCAGGCAGCTGGTCAGAAGGAGAGCAGCATTTGCTCAACCCTTATTTCAAATGAAGCAGGCTTTGGCAATTTAACCTTCATCAATTCAACCATTTGTGGCACTACTGTTGGTCCCTACCACAGCAGTATTTTCAGACAAATGGCATGGATGGTAGTGATGGTTGCACAAAGACATGCATACAAGGAACTATATACTTGAAAGTGATTAAAATGGTAAATGTTATGAATACTTCATAGTAATAATAATAGATGATGTTGTGGATATGCCCCAGGAGCTTTGCCTGTATAGGAGGAAATGGTGAGACCAGAGGGGCTGTGTCAAAGATTGAGTGGGTCAGGGACAAGATGGGCAGAGCTGGAGTATATTTATGAGACATTTTTTTTTGTTACTATTCTCCTCCAACATCTCAAAGTGTTGATGTAATAAAGTTGATCTCAAACGTTTTGCTGATAACTAATTAGGATATGCTTTCAAGTCCTACAGAAGAAGTGAGGCGTTAACAGAATGATTAAGGTTCTTAGCCATAGAGACAGCAGGGGATATACAAAGAAGACCATAGGATTAAAGAATGTTGCCTGTAACCTACACCTTAGGAGTCAGTCTTCTCCCATTGACTGTCTCATAAAGAGATTTTTTTTTCTTTTCTTAGCCTCAAATTCATCTCGAAGAACTTGGCAAATGTACTAATGGATATTTAAGTACTTCAGAAATACCTACTTGTGTCTAGATAATGTAGGTTTAATAACTGACCTCTCATAGGTAGAAGAAAAATGACTGTTTCAGAAATTGTATTGCAGAGGGGATGGGGCTAACCACACATCCTCCTGTAGAGATGTCACTGTATAGATATGCATTTATCATAACCTCAGAATCAGGAACAAAAACTGCACCAGGCTTTCAGCTATGCTGCTTTTAGGGAAAATATAATATGAATCACATATTTGGGATTCAGTGGAAAATATAAAAAATTAGGAATTATTTCACAATATAACCAAAAAATAAAGTTATTTTCTAGGAAAATGTCTTATTGGGTGTGAAAGATGCTCTAAGTGACATGGTTCCCCCTTTGTGGGACTACATACATGGGACGGTCACTGTGGGTCGGCTGGACATTTCCCACTTCAGAAAAACTGCATATTGACTCAGTAAAAAATTACTCTCATACTTGCACTCCACTGTCATTACATAGACATCCAAGATCCATGTGCTCTGTGCTCTGCACCTACTTTCTGACTCAAGTCCTAATGCAGCCTCTACCTAACCTCTCAACAGCTGTTGTTCTCTGTCTTCTTTTGTGGAGATGACTTGTTTCCAATCTCCTTTCTTTGGATGTAAACTCAGCCTTTCCCCAGCTTGTTTCTTATTTGTCCTTCTCTATTTTGTAAATTTCTCAGACCCTTTTCTCTGATCAAGATATTTGGTTCTTACTTATCTGCCCAGCCCTTTTTTTGTATTTTAGTTAGAGACAGGGTCTCACTGAATTGCTTAGCACTTCACTTTTTTTTAAGCATATTTAAGAAATATGCTTAAATGTCACCTAAATGTGACATTTATTAAATCGTTCTTTAGGGAATAATTTAAGATCACAGGAAATAATTGAGAAATTCCAATTAAAATGTCCTTAAAAGTCCCTATTTTTTATTTGTATATGACAGCAGAATGCATTACAATTCTTATTACATATATAGAGCACAATTTTTCATATCTCTGTTTGTATACATAGTATATTTACACCAATTTTTGTCTTCATATCTGTAGTTTGGATAATAATGATCATCACATTCCACCATCATTAATTACCCCATACCCCCTCCCTTCCCTTCCAACCAAGCCAATCTCCAAAAACCAAATGCTGAGTGTTTTCTTTGATATAAGGAGGCTGATTCATAGTGGGATATGGAGAGGGAGCATGGGAAGAATAGACGAACTCTAGCACTTCACTTTTGCTGAGCCTAGCTTTGAATTCGTGGTCCTCCTGCCTCAGCCTCCGGAGCCGCTGGGATTATAGGAATGCACCACTGCACCCAGCATACGCTTTTTTTGTTTGTTTGTTTGTTTGTTTGTTTTTAAGCTACAGTATGAAGTATTCTGTGGCCCAGGGGACTTTCCCAAGGTCACTCAGTGTTAAGTGTCCCAGCTGACACCACAACCCTGATCTTTTAATTCCTCATTCAGTGCTCTTTTCCAGTGCATTATGCCATCTGCCTTTAGATGCCAAACAAGCAAGGGGCTTAGACTCAAAGGAACCATCTCTAAGCCCTCAAATTTTTTTTCTGTTCTTCTGGTCTAGTGGAGCTACGAGCTTGAGTTCAAATCCTGATATTGTCAGTCACTAGCTCTTTGAGTCAAGTTGTATGACCTCTCTATGCTTCTGTTTCTTCCACTGTAAAGCCCAGGTCATAGCATCCAATTCTTACAGCTCCAGAGAGCATTGAATGAAATACTGGAGAAAATAAATGTAGTACCAAGCACTTGACATCTGCATTCCCTCCCAACTCTGATTCCGAAAGGTCCCAAAGAAAGAGAAAACTGGGCCAGGTGTGGTGGCACACACCTCTAATCCCAGTAGCTTGGGAAACTGAGGCAGGAGGATCACGAGTTCAAAGCCAGCCTCTTGATCTAAATACAAAAAGGGGCTGGGGATTTGGCTCAGTAGTTAATTCACTGGTACCAATAAATAAATAAATAAATAAATAAGAGAGAGAGAGAGAAAGGGAAAAAAAATGGAGAAAGAGGCCTAGCTAGCATTCCTTTATTCCTTTCTGGATCTGGGCAATGGCTGCACTCACACCTCTTACAGAATTGGAGCCAAATGGCTTAGGAAAGTGAGGTTAGGAAGGAGAAGTTTCAAAGAGGCTTAAATTGCTCCAAAAGACAAAGGAGTAAAGACGTTTGAAGCAGGGCTACAGACCGAATTCCCCAGCAGTCCTCCCTAGCAGGAATCTAGAGAATGTAATGGGTTATTACCGAACAGGATGTCAGGGACACTGGCTCCTGACAATACACCATCTCATGAAGCCCCAGAGGCCCTGAGGCTCCCTCCCAGATGGAGCAGTCAGGGACATATGTCTTGGTGATTAAGGGCTGAACTAAGATACTTTACCTTTGTCCCTCTAACCCGTCCTGGCCTGCTCAGGCTAGGCCAGGAGTGACCCCACCCCCACCTTCAGTGGAATCAAGTCACCTGAGGCTGGAGCCCAGGCAGTCCAGATTGAGGATTGGCTTATGCACCCAGCGGGAAGAGTGACACCGGGCAGGCTGAGGCGAGTGAGGTAGGAATGTCTGTGGCCCCTGGCCCTAACCTCTATGTCCAGATGTGCAGATTCCAAGGCACGGCTGCCAGCAGTTTGAACTGCTAAATTCTGCAGGTTGTGCTCTGGCCAAGTTAGAACCATGTGCCAGGACAGGTCAGTAGCAGTGCTGAGCTGGCACAAACTGAATTCCATTAAGATATAAGACTCAACTCTCTCCTTGTAGAGGGGGACAGCTGATCTGAGCCACAAGTTAAGAGAAAGGACATATTAGAAAGCTCTAGAGTCAAATCAGGTCTGAGTCATACCCACATGTCTCCTGGAGGGAATGTCAAAGAAGGAATGGCTGAGTAGCAGCACATGGTTTCAGAGGTCAATGGCAATATCTGCACGTACACTTATACAGGTCACATACCAAAGATCTCTTAACACAGAACACTTTTCTATGCAGTGAAGGATGGAATGAAAATACAGGGTTTAATGCTTTATGAATGATGGTAGGGTTTACGGACCCACGAAAAAGGCAGCAACCTTTCCCTCAGAGGAAATGCAATAATGCCCCAATATGATAACTAAATTGTAGGGGGCAGGGAAGCTTTTTCTCTTTTTTTTCCAAATTAGATTAGTTGATTATGTTTAGAAAGTCTGGGAGAAGGGTGAAAATAACAACCATAAGTGTTCTATTAATTTAGTGCTTATTATGCCATAATAAATAATAGTGGGATTCATTATTATGTATTTGTACACGCATATAACATACTTTGATCAATCTCATTTCCTAGTACCCCCCTTTCCCTTCCCTCCTCCCTCCCCCAGTCCCCTTCTTCTTCTCTATCGGTCTTACTTCTATTTATTTTTTATGAGCTTCCTCCCTGCCTTTTTTCCTTTTTTCTCACTAGCTTTCACATATGAGAGAAAACATATGACCCTTGACTTTCTGAGTCTGGCTTATTTCACTTAGCATAGGTTCATCTATTTACTCTAGGTTCATCCATTTACTAGCAAATAACATAATTTCATTCTTCTGTATAGCTGAATAAAATTCCATTGTGTATATATACCACATTTTGTTATCTATTCATCCATTGACAGACACCTAGAATAGAGCCATAGTTTTGGCTGAACTGCTGCTAGAACTATGGGTATGCAGGTATTGCTATATTATGCTGACTTTAATTCTTTAGGATAAATACTGAGGAGTGGTATAGCTGGGTCATAAGGTGCTTCCATTCCTATTCTTTTGAGCAACCTCTATACTGATTTCCATAGTGGTCACAGTAATTTACAATCCTGCCAACAGTGTAAAAGGGTTGTGGGACACTTTCTCCAATCAAGTCAGTTTCCCTGCTTGCTGCCTCAGTCATCTTAGGCAACTTGCTTCATCCTCTAAGCTGTTGTTTCCACATCTAATACAGGGGGGATTGACAACTTTCCTGCCTACTGTGTGGATTGATCAGGCCTTTGCTGGGTTTCAAAGTGGTATATGAAATTTATCCTTAGAGATGGCTAGTTTGGCCAGGCATGGAGGCACACACTTGTAATCCCAGGAGCTTGAAAGGCTGAGGCAAGAAAATTGCAAGTTCAAAGCCAGCCTCAGCAACAGCAAGGTGCTAAGGAACTCAGTGAGACCCTGTCTGTAAATAAAATACAAAAAAAAGGGCTGGGATGTGACTCAGTGGTCGAGTGCCCCTGAGTTCAATACCTGGTATCCAAAAAAGAAGAAGAAGAGAAAAGAGATGGCTAGTTTGGTTAAGACTAGTTGAACTTTGTAATCACAAAGTAATCTTTAAGGTGCATTTGGATCTTGTGCTAGTTATTCAGAATTGAGAAAAGAACTGGGAAGAAGAAAAAAGGCAGTAGGCTACCAGACTGCAGGAGGTAAGGTCTCACCCAGCCAAATTCACCAGCCCCCTCCCAGGATGGGGGCCCCCTCTTCACACTACTATTAGGCAACTGGAATCCTTGTGCCTTGTGGCTACTCAGCAGGTTATGAGAGAGTTTCCTAGGCCCCAGCTTCAGCCTGCTCCTTCCAGCTCAATCCAGCTCAGACCTTAAAGCCCCTAAGTCATAGAACACAAGGCAAGCAATGGATGGAGGTCACAGGGATCCCAATGTAGAATGTCCCCTGTTAGTTTCTACTCATGGCTGTGTCATCTTTTTTCCTCCTTCACTCTCAACTCTGGCTGTACATTTGCTCCTGGAGAGCTGTGAAAAATGTCAGTGCCCTGGCTCCACTTATGATTTAAAAATTTGGAATATCTAAGGAAAGGATTAGTTTCCCATTTGTTTCTTTGTTTCTGAGAGTTCTCCAGGTGATTCTAGAGTGTAGCCAAGATAAGAGAACCACTGCCCTAAATGGACATGGTCAGCTAAATAGCCACAGGTGGAGAATTCTGGAAAAGTCTAACTAGAGGCCAGACTCAGGCCTGTTCTAATCACTGGCCTAAGGGGCAGGGGGTAACAAGCATGAATATGAAAGTATATGATAGGGGTAAGAGAAGGCAGGTCTGTGGGTGTTTCTGAAGGTAAATTTATTCAAACCATTAGCTGACCTGCTCCACGGGGCAACTTTCAACAGATGAGTCATCTCCTTTTCCTTACTTAGCATCCTGTTTGGAAAGGTATTTCCTCCATGGCCCTCACCATAGAACAGGTAGTCCCAAATCGGGTCTGATATCAGCATTGGTCTCTCTCACCATCAGTAATCACAGAAGAAAATGCCAGTATCCTGAGGGGTAGAGAAAGACTCTGGATGCCACTCTCTCTGTGGCAACCCAAGTTCCTAGGGTAGGTTCCGTGAGATCAAACTGGTACCATGAGGTAGAGCTGGTAAGCAGGCAGAGGAACCATCAACCACCACAGGCCTGTCAATGCAGCTAGGAAATTCTAGGCCCTGACTAAAAACTTCTCAGATAATTTCTCTTGATCTCTTAATTAATCAAGGCCTGTTTCCTTTGCCTACTCCCCACCCACCCCTAGAGAGGGAGCCTACCATCAAGGAGGAGACGCTGATCTTTGGGGAGAAAAGATACTAAAAGTGCTATCTCAGAAGTTACCATCCTTGAAACTGGGCCCCCACTGCTTCTGACCGTTCCTTTCACCATCACATAAGGACACACTAAGGAGTTAGGCAAAGGAAGCCTGTCTACACTGCCTGGAACCCTGGCACAGGGCTGCATCCCTGAGACAGTACTTCATTCTAATTTGCATAAAGGTGCCCTTAGAGTTTACAGTAGTCCTGGCAGAGATGCTGCTAACAGGTAATTGACTAGCTTCACCACCTCCCTGGGAAACACAGAGAGAAGGGCCTTTACTGACAGCCATCAGGGATTCCAGGGCCACTAAGACTTCCCTTCCTGATGGTGGAGTGGCCAATCAGGGGGGTCTGCAATATCCTATCCACTGGGAGGTCCAGCACGCTTGCCACCTCTCTCTGCTCCTTCTGCTCTTAGCTGGAATCGCTACTCTCACTCAATGCTCACAAGGGAGGGAAGCATGGGGAGGAAGGGAGACAAGACCAAAATAGCTCCCATCCCACATTCCAAACCTTGCTGGCAGGGCACCACAGCAAGGGCCACCGTATTTTAGCCCGCCTAGCTTGGCAGTACAAGACACTGGCTGGCCTCCGGCTTGTAGGTCATGGGGCAAAACTCGGGGCCCTGCTGCACCTGTTCAGATGCCAGCCTCAGTCTCAGCCGGAACTACAGCTGGATGCCAAGCTCCTGGGCTCATGTGAACAACACTTTTGGAGTCTCCCTTCACAAATGAGGCACCACCAAAGCACACAGCCCAGGAGGGTCCTCTGGGACTGAGTGACCGCAAAATCAAGCTACTGAATCTTCCTGTTGCTGGGGGCAGGTTCACTTGTGGAGTTCTACCCTCTGATGTATCTCTCTTCTTAACACTTTGTGACCATGCCATAGTTATAAGGCAAAACTTCAAATCACTACCACAGAGATTCCCATCCAGAGACAATTTCTCCTGGAGGAAACATTTGGCAATGTTTGATCATTCCAACTGGAGCAGGGGGTATAAAGTGTAAAACCATGAAGTTCAGCCTCTGCCTTACCTGGGGCCTCAAGCAGCCATATCCCACCTTGGCAAGGTCCTCAGTGGGAGGTGAAGAATGGATGCAACAGTCAATGGAGGTCCCTTGCTTTTGTGGACACCTCACAGCATCAGCCACGTAGAGGTGGGAATTCTGGTTTAGAGTTTTTATATATATGGAAATTACACAAGAAACCCCCAAACTGTGGTTCCCCACCCCCATCCATGAAGCTGTAGCTGAATCCTACAGGCAGCTGCAAATGGGTGAGAGTGATGAGGACCCTGAGGTTAAACAAAACCGCTGGTCCCCTGGAGCTGCTTGAGAATCTGGATCCAGAGGTAGCCAGGCCTATGGTCTCCTAGGCTAGCAAATGACACAGCAGGGTCAAAGCAGACAGCTGACATTCCTGTCCGGCCCAGGGCTTCCCTATGACAGTGAAGGTCAAAGCTGCCACCTGCTTTGCTGCAGTTGCTCCATTAGCTTTCTTGTCCCCAGGGGCTCCTGCCTCCAATCCATTCCCAGGTGCTCTGTCAAGGTCATGGTGACAAGGAAAGACAGGTGTTCCAATAAGCCATGTACTACTTCACCACCACCAGTCTCCAACCTGTAGGCAAAAGATGCCAGCCAAACCAGTCTGGGGCAGATGTTAAACCAGCAATAACTGCTTTTCACTGGGGTATGAGTGCGAAGTATTGGACTGAATGAAGGTCAGGCGAACTACTTTCTGGCCTTAGTTCTACTTGCTACTTATGTATAACTTAAGGCAAATCACTACCTCTGCTCAGCCTTAGTTTCCTGTCTTCTAATGGCCATTCCCCCAAACCTACAGCCAGAGCAGAGGAATGTGTGATTGGCAGTGGCTGGTTCAGTATGGAAAGCTGTCTTCCTCCTTCACATTCTCTAGTGGGGGACCCAAGTAAGCATCCTCAAAAAGGGCCAAGACCAAATTCATCTTCCACCATAAACCAACTCTCCTATGTTCTTGTCTACAGAACATCAAACACCTAGGCCTCAAGATATTCTTATCCTCTCTCCCCATATGTATTTTGTGACCAATTTCTAACACCTTGATCAGGGTTTCCCAAGCCCATCTGTGCTCTAGGTTTCCATGCCTGGGTTATCTCTGCCCACCACGTTCCTAGCCTCCAGTTTTTCCTTTCAATGGACTCTCCAGCCAGCTTCTTCTCCCAACATCCCAGCTCTAACCTGGTCACTCTCCTACTCTGCAACCTAATGGGCTCACCATTGCCCTCAGTCTGGAACAGTTATCAGTCTGCTTTCTACCTGACACCCATGGCTCAGCACATTCTAGACCCAGTCTGAAGTAAAGCTGCAAACTCCTACTGATTCACTAAGACAGGCCAAACATCCCAACCTGTGATTCTACCCTGCCATATTACTAACCCCTTACCACCCACTTGGGTCAATTATGTGGCCTCAACATTTCATTACCTTCTCAGCAGCATGTGAGTCTATTTCTGCCATTTGACTGGAAGCTCCGCTCCATTGTGTCCTATTGGTCTCAGTGTCCCCACTGCAGTGTGGTAAGGGCTACTGAATGTACTAGAAACACACAGACAAGAAGCATTGATTCCCATCCAAATGGTGGACAAGCCTCTGGCTCCAGCCCCTCCTCTGGTACCCCAATAGCACACACCTTCAACTCAAAGCCACTGCACTGACTGGCAGTAAACCTTGCTCAAGGCAGAAAACTCAGGGCCAGGAATCACAGGCCAGGAGAATGAGAACAGAAAATGAGCTCTGCCTGAGGGTGGAGGCATTTGAACCTCAAGAAACACTCAGCTCTGCCACCCAAGATCAAGTAGGGGCATCTGAAGTTCACCTGAGAGAAGGGCCATGCATTACCGCCTACTTCTCTTTCTTAGGCTGCAAAGTCTTGGCACTCAATTGTTTTGACCCTGTGCTACCACCTCTGTGTCCCACCCCCTTGCTTACTTCCCTTTCCTTTTGCTGAGTCCAAATATAAACTCCGGGGCAGGAAATGCCTTGAAGGAGCCTGGCCCCACCCTGAGATCCAGAGAAAATTGTCTCTGACAGAAAGGAAATGGGTTGGAAAGAAGTGGAGTCCTTATGAAGCCAGAAGGCACAGCCCCTCCCCTGAGCCCTGTAGCCAGCCAGATGGAGGGCTGTGATGCTGCACATGGCAGGAGGCAGGGGTAAAGAGAAGGAGGGCCAAGAGAAGGAGAACCCAACATGGCGACCTATCAGCTGGGTAAGGCCTAAAGTCACAGAGGTTGTGAGGTATGGTGGGATGAGTGATATGTTAGCAACCTAGAGATGTGGCTTTTAGTCATGCCTCTGTTCCTTCTTACATGTGACTATGCTCATTAACAACAACAATGTTTATGATACTGAATTATTAATGGTAATTATCAATACACACTACTAATTACTGAGTGCTTACTATGTGTCAGGCCATGGGTCAAGAACTTTACACAGATTGGCCAGGAATGTTGGCACACACCTGTATCCCAGCAATTTGGGAGGCTCATGCAGGGGGATTACAAGTTCAAAGCCAGCTTCAGCAACTTTGCAAGGCCCTAAGCAACTTAGCAAGATCCTGTCTCAAAATAAAAAATAAAAAGGGCTGGGATGTGGCTCAGTGGTTAAGTGGCCCTGAGGGGTTCAATCTCCACCAAAAAAAAAAAACTTTACACAGATTATACTGGTCAAGTTAATTACCTTCCATTTGCTTCATTGTCTTCATCTGCAAAGTAGTGATATAATCATAGTAGAACGACATGAGTTTTTTTAAAAAAAAATTTAGTTGTAGTTGGACACGATATTTTATTTATTTATTTTTATGTGATGCTGAGGATTGAACCCAGAGCCTTGCACATGCTAGGCGAGCACTCTATCGCTGAGCCACAGTTCCAGCCCCAACAACATAAGGTTTTTGTGAGGATAAAATGAGATGATATAATAGCTCAAGCATACTGAGCCATTAATAAGTCTCAGGCATTTCATCAGGCATTTTTAAAATGGATTATACCACTGAATGTTCATAGTAACTCTGTGAGGTAAGTGCTCCAATGATATGTTTTACAGATGAGGAAACTGAGGAACAGATAGGGATAACTTGTCCAATATCAGCAGATAAGTAGTGATGGGCCAAGATGTAAATCTAGGCAATCTGGCTCCAAAGTACAAAGTACCAAATTAGAATCATCCTCTTTTATAAGGAGAAATTGGCTAGGCTGGGGTCTGGCACATAGTGTACACACACACACACACACACACACACACACACACACAAAACAAACAAACAAACCACCTATCAGGGGTTTGTGCAGTGTGAACCCTTAGGCTGAAGTAACTTCCCATAAGTGGGGAAAGCACCAGATCATCTCACATCTCATTTGATCCCTACAACAACCTTGTCCAAAGCAGGCAATGCCTACTGCACAAATGGGGAAACTGAGGCTATACATGGTCAAGTGGCTTCTACTGGAATACAGATGAGGCCAGGAGTCTGCTTAAATTTCTGATCCCCTCCTGCTAGTTTCCATTTTAGCCTCCTTCTTGCTTTCCCCTCTGAAGTCACTCCCCATCAGTTGTACACATATTCACCTAATAGTACCTGAGTACCCACTGAGCGCCAGGCCATATGGTGGACAGCAACATCTGAAAGCACAAGAAAAGCTGATATCTCCTAGAATACTTGGCCAGAAATATTGCCAGGCTCATCCTTCTCAGGGAGGCAGAGGCTAAGATGGACTGTCCCTTCAAAGGATACCCTGGGGCTTGTTTTGGAAATAAAATAATAGGGAATGAACTCCAAAGCAAAGGGGATGGCAGCTGGTACAGCCTGAGGAAGGAAGTTTGCAGCCCCCAAGGAGCTTGAGATGGGAACATTGAAGGGAGGGCTGGATCTGGACAACTCCCCACCCACACACTCCCAATTCAAGCATAGGCCATATGAGCTGGAGGGATCACAAGTGTTAATCCAACCAGTCTCCTGCCTGCCCCTGCCCACCCACGCCTTCTAAATAATGCAACCTGGTTGTCAAGACAACACATGAAAATGTCTCTTTTTCCCTGATGCCACCGAGCACCCTGTTTCTGACCCTCAGTGCTGAAAGGTGCTAAGCAGGCAGGCTTTGTTCTGATGCCAGAACCTGCCCACCCACATCTGTCCTGTATGCCCTTCCCCTACCTTAACAGGACTCCACTTTAGAACATAATACCCACTCCTTTGTGTTTTCCCTCTTTCCATCTGTCCACCTTAGAGGTGGTAGGGGACAGACAGGGCAGGCAAGGACCTGACTGCACAGAAGTGACTGATGGCTTCTGGGTGTGATGAGCACTTAGAAGGAGGAGGGAAACCCATACTCCCTTGCCTCTTGGCCAGGCATCAGGACAGAGAAAGGAAAGGTCCAGCCATTAAGGGCAGAGGACATGGAGTCAGACTCCCTGGGTCCCAATCCTTCTACCATTATTCCTTAGCTGCATGGGTCTGAGCATGTTCTTCCTTTAACCTCTCCTGATTCAATTTATTTATGTGTAATTGGGAACATGATAGCAGTAACTGCCTTACAGAATCATCATCCAAGTTAAGCATGTTAGCCAGGCATGATGGTACACACACGTAATCCCAGTGGCTCAGAGGCAGGAGGATCGCAAATTCAGAGCCAGCCTTAGCAATCCAGTAAGGCACTAAGGAACTCAGTGAGACTCTCTCTCTAAATAAAATACAAAATAGAGCTGGGGATGTGGCACCCCTGAGTTCAATCCCTGGTACCCCCCTCCAAAAAATTAAGCATCTTAAAGTGTATCAGGGATTTAGAAGTGTTCACTATTATTATTGGTGTTGCCATTACCACAACCTGTTGCAGTGTCATAAATGTCTCTAAAGAAGGCCAGAAGAAGGAGCCCTTTAGGTGGGTCCAGCTATGGAGAGCTTTTACAAATGAGGTGAAATTGGAAATGATAGAAAAAGCCAAACCTAATGCCCAGAGGTGGCGGATTTCAGCCCTACACATCCCCAAGTCCCTGAAAAACAGCAAGGTGACAAGAAAGTACTATTAAGCAACAACAACAGCTAGAATTTTATATATATTGTTGGACTGACTATTTAACATTCCCAAGAGGTAGGTACATATCTCCATTTCATATTTGACTATATCAAGGCTCATAAAGGTGACATAATTTATGTGAAGTCACCCAGGGCTGCATATACCAGAGTTCATGCTCTTTGCCAGGACACCCTTCTGCCCCCCGCACATCGTGTACACCTCTAGATATATTTTACTTCTGCTCCACTCTGGCCCTTTTCCCACATTCCCCTCTTTGTTTTTTTCCCACAGAAAAGGTCCTGCTGGGGTAGGGGTTACTCACACCAGATGTTTAGGGCCAAGCTCTTCCTACAAGCTCCCTGGCCCTGCCTGAGCCTGATTTGACCTCAGCCTGGAACAGAATGGCGGCCTGCAGGTGCCTATCTCACACTTCAGACAGGCCAGCCTTTGGCCAGTGCAGATAAAAGGCAGGAAATCCTAGGCTACCTCCCCTGGAGGTTGCTCCCTCTACCAGGGGAACAGGGCTGAAGCCCAGGCAGAGGTTCCTCTGTGGTGGGGAAGCTGCCTCTCCTGCTGGGTATGGTTTGTGGGGAAACCAGGGAGAGCTGAGCTTCAGTAGACCTAGGTTCCAAATCCTCCCTCAGTACTCAGTGAAAACTGTTCATTTCCCTTCCCTTGTCCTCATCTGATCACCAATGGTCACACTGAGGGAGGGACCTCTACTTTATTGGGTTGCTTTGAGAATGAAGTAGGATCATGGAAGAAATGGGAGGACTCGTCGTTGTCACTGTCATCAACTACTGGGAGAAGGAATGACTGAGTTGGTGTTTCTCCCTGTCTGATTCACTCTTTTAGGCCCCACTGTGGGCATGGCTCATACTCATTTCCGGCTTCAGTATTCCCTAAAATATCCCCTTTCCTCCACCCACTCCAGCTCCAAATATGAAGGCAAGTGTCAGAAAATCAGGGTATACTGGAAGCCCCCCATATTACCCTGTATTCAGCTCATCAACTTGGGCACCTGCTCTCACCAGGCTTGTCCCCCACCAAAGGGGCACTGATAAGAAAAAGGACTCCCCAGTCATGGGAGCTGGCTGGATGAACAAATCAGGAAGAGATCTGTATAAGGTGTTTGGACCCAAGAGTCTAGCTTTTAGTGTCTACCTATTGGGGTCATCAGAAAAGAATTAAGGAGATATGATACTGAAAAGTTCAGACAAGAAGTAAACAGTGAGTGAAGAGCTTTCAGCACCCTATTTCCTGCCCACATACATTAAGGGAGCCACAATATAGTATGGGCTGGGAAGGGGGCTGAGAGGAATAGTTGGAGGAGCTGAGGTTGTTTGCCCTGGAGAAGACACATGGGGACTTGAGTTCTGTTCTCAGACATTCTAGGTAGTCCAAAGGGGCAGAACTGGACCCAGGATTAGAAACTTCAGGGAGACATAGTTATGTTTGACATGAGATAAAACTTTCAGATATCCCTCAGATGAAAGCTATTGCTTAAAATGCAGCACTCCCAGTTACTGAAGACAGGCGAGCAAGAACTACACAAGTACATGGTGGGAAGACACGAACTTCAGAAGGTGACTTGGATTCAGTGTCCTTTAAAGGCCCTTCTCTCCTGGATTCAGTCTGCATGCCTACCTCTAGGGGGATGGTGGGGAAAAAAAAAACAGAAAGGTGACTGGAGCTGGCCATGCCCTCCTTGCTTTTCGCAGAGACCTGGGATCCCAGGAACACCTTGGGCCAGTGGAGCAGGGGGAGCAGGTCACTCATTAACTTGTGGCTGAATGGGTCAGAGGGTAGCCACCTGGGGCAGATGCAAGCATGGGGAGGGACTAGAGAACAAACAGCACAAAAGCCCACGCCAGAGGAGAACCCAAACTGATCCAAGCTATTAGAATATTTAGTGACTAGGCCTGGATGAACTTGAAGCCAGTCTTCCTTAACCCTGTGGATAAGAAATAAGGTCTTTGTAGGACACAGTGGTGCATGCTTGTAATTCCAGCAGCTAGGGAGGCCGATGCAGGAGGATTGCAAGTTCAAAGCCAGCCTCAGCAATTTAGCGAGGCACTAAGCAACTTAGTGAGACCCTGTCTCTAAATAAAATATAAAATATGACTGGGGATGTGGTTCAGTGGTTGAGTGCTCCTCAATTCAATCCCTGGTACCAAAAAAAAAAAAGCAGTAAGGTCTTGAGTGGGAATGCATAACTGCACAGATGTAAGGGAGCCTGGGAGATCCTGAGACCATGCCACCTACACTGCCTGCTTTATAGACATGGAAATATAGGCCCAGAGAAAGCAACCATCTTCCCCAAAGTCATTCACAGAGTGGCAGAACCAGAAGCGGAGTTTTCTGATGTTGTAGTTGGTCCAACCAGGGTTCATTAAATGTTGGTTCCTTCTCTTCCCACTGAAACTGTAGAAAGCTGCTTGTGGTCTGGAGCTTTCTAAATTGGGTCTGGGTTCTCGCCCATCCCTTCCCAACTCCTACTGCTTCTCTGGATACAGGCTCTCTGAGGAAATCATCCTCCACTACAGAGGCCCTCAACTTCTCAGTCCAGTATGGAGGGACTCACAGCTGTGCTCAAAACACTCATACACGCTCACACTAACTCACCTAGCAACAGCACACCCTTTGAGTGGGCATTTCTTGCTCTTTCAGACTTTCAAATTGGGATCAGAGGATCTGTTGCTTCTGGAAACACCCCTCTAATATGCTTCTGACACTGATGCTTAACTCCTCACCCCACTGGTGCCCATACAAATCCCTACTGATTCAACTACCCTGCCTTTCTCAGGACCATCCAACCTGACCATGTGTCCTTCAATCCATGTGAATAACTATTTCTATTTGCCTAAGTAAAGGACAAAGGGGTAGAATTTTAATTGGCCCAAGAAGTTCCTGTGACTGAATGTTTGTCAATGTCCCCTCAAGGGGAAGTTTGGTGTTTAGGATGGGGTCCCTTTAAGGCCTGGGGTGGACAGGGAGTTAGTTAATGTCTATCCCCTAGAGGTGACTTTCCAAGGTGGTTATTATGTGGCTCAATCATTAACCAAGCAGTGGCAGGACCCCAAGCTTGCTGGAAAGGGGCCACTCCTTTCCCAAGGACAGCCCAAGAGCAGGAGGCTGCAGCCAGGGAGAAAATTCCTGGGGTCTTTCTGTCCCTTTCTGATAGGCTGCGGTGGAGTGTAAGGGGCAGAAGCCTGTATTGAGGAAAGCTCTCCCTCAGCCCACACTGGGGTGGAGGAGGGCTGGCCCGGAAATGGAGGAAGTCAGCACACCCTTACTGGGGCGGGCGGGAAAAGAGAGACAGTGAGGGTTTTTATCATGAATGAGAGAGGAAGCTCCAAGCTGGGCCTTGGTGATTAGATGACAAGCTGGAAAAGACGCTCATCCTGAATGCATCCTGTTTTGCTCTGAACTGGCCTCAGGGGCCAGGGGCTGGGGAGGGGCCTGGGTGGAGAGCAGCCTCCCAGGAATTCTCCCAGGCCTGCTGACCTCAAGCTCCTGGGTGGCCCTGGAACTGGGGAGGCAAGTGGGAGTCAGAACTCTCATTTACCACCAGAGAAACAGAGGTGTTGAGTTTCTGGGAGAAGTTTCCACAGGTCAGCCTAGAGATGGGGAGTCCCAGAGGCAGTTAACATCTGCCACCAAGCTGCAGCCACACTAGCAGTGTGGCATCTGTAAAATGAGGGACTAGGGCTCCATAATCCCCTCTAGCTTGGACTTTTAATGGGCTTTGCTTCCAAGGTTCAGCTCAAATGTCACTGCCTCTGTCAGTCACCTTCCCCTCAGTCAAAAGCAATCGCTCCCTGGACTGAACTCCCAGGGCAAAAATCTCCTCAACAACTGGAAATAGGAACACTGATCAGACATTTGATAATATTAAGGGACTGTTCTTGGTGTGATAATGATAGTGTGGTTATTTTTTTTTTGATGATATATTTTTTAGAGATATATATTGAAATATTTTTAGATGAATTGATAAGGTATCTGGGATTTGTTTCAAAATAAAAAGAAAGGGGGTGAAGTAGGTGGGGATACCTGAGGCCTATTACACTAATTGTCTCTCTTTTGATATATATTAATGGTTCTTTATAATTTCTTTTATTTTTAATTTTTTTAGTTATAGATAAACACCGTTAATTAATTAATTAATTAATTTTTTATGTGGTGCTGAGGATTGAACCCAGTGCCTCACACACACTAGGCAAGCACTCTACCAATAAGCCACAACCTCATACCCTCTTCATAATTTCTTTAAAAGCCTTCACTGAGGTAAAGAATTTTAGTGGGCCATGTATTACTCAGACCACTAACCCTCAAACTAGATGAAAGATTCACTGAAGGGGGTTGTAATTCTGTGATCGCCACAAGACCTGGCACCACACCTAAACTTAATGATTAATAATTTGTAAAAGTACTTGGTAGTTTACAAAGTTCATAGCTGTGTATCCACTGGTTTAACTCACTGAAGGGGAAAAAGTGGAGAGAAACTGAGTCTGAGGTTGAGGAGAGTGGCAGAGACTGGATCTAAACCTCCATATTGCCAATTCCCAACCTCTGCTCTATGCCACCTTGGGACTCTGAAGGAACTTAACATTCAGTTCTCTAATTCTTTATGCAGTTGAGGTAAGCAGGAACAGCAACTATTGGGAATGGAAGTTCCCAACATGGAGGACTGCACAAAAAGAAACTCAACACAAAAATACGGCAATCTAAACTTTTGACAAGGGCCCAGACTGTGGCCTCCAGTCCACTGATTTGTATCAACTAAGACCTTCCCTTGAAATGCATGCATGCTCACACACACACACACACACACACACATACACACACACCAAGAACCCAAGTCACAGATGAACAGAACTTTAATAAATACTTTACCTCAACAACTGTGTGCCCAACTACCCTCCACGGGGTCATGGGGTCGGGGAGAATATAAAACTCACTGAGACCTTGAGGAGTTCATACTTTCCACCCCCAAATCCTGGCCTCTTTTCCATTCCTATCCCCATTTTGTCTGCTGAGCAGCCTCCCCAAGGCCCAAGGCCATGATGCTTAATTCTACCCAAACTGGAAGCCCAAGAAAAAGTTTTCTCTCTCTTACTCAAGCCCAAATCAACTCCTTATTCCAGCCAGACCCCTTGCCTCACCTTCCCCAAGAAGATGAATGAGTGCATAGCCTGCCTTTGTTAAACCTGCCATCCACCAAACCCAAATTTTCCATGGCTAGAACAAGGAGTTCCAGAACTTGTTCCACTGCATTGGCAGCTACAATAGCATCCCAACTAGATACCATCCCTTCCTCCTTTTGTTGACCTTCTTGCTTTTGTGTCCCTACTACTATCCCTAAACCTGGCCCCAAGAGTCTTCTGCTCCCCTCCAATTTGTAATCCCAGCAATGGATTTTTAAAAATTTAAGAAGACATATAGAGGGTCAAAGTCTAGGTCTCTTAGTGCCACTTTCTTTTGTTCCTCTTCTTGAACTCAGGAGGTGTTAAGGTTTCACAAGCAAGGCCCTACAATTCTCTTGTAAGACTCACTGCCTAACCACAGCACTCATACAGAGTTACCCAGCCCCTTTGTGCACCTTTGTCTCCTCTGATTGTTTTTTTTAACACCCCCCAATATCATCTCCTGGAAGCTGCTCCCAAAGGCACAGGGGAGTTGTAAGATGCACAGTGAGGTTCCAAATATTTCTCCAAGAGTTGCTTAAGGTATGGAAAAAAGGCATTAGAACCAGGGAGACAAGACTCTCTCCAGTGTGGCATTTCCTAGCCCTAACCATAGATGTTCAGGGAGCAGAAATTCCAAATCCAGAACCTGGATGTAAGGCCAAATCTCTGAAATGAAGACCAGTTTAGTGTGTCTAGCTAAATGGCAGTTACAGTTTTAGGGCAAAAAAGTTTCACCCACCCACTCCCAAACACACCCCTCCCCATCATGGTCTTGCACTCCACCAGCCACCCAGAAACTACTTTCAGCCTTCTGTTTTGGGGATGCCTTCCCTTCCATTCCCAGACAAGTTTTGTCCCTCCTTCATTCCAGGAGGATTAAAGTGGGGGTGGTCTCAGATAGCAAGGATACAGATGGTGAGGGGAGACTGCACCCTTAGACTGGGGGTGGGAACTGGTGGCTCAGGAAGATTTAGGGTTTGAAAATAGTCCTGGGTGTGATTTACTGCCCTTTCCTCCCCAGCAGCACTGGGGAGGAGAAACCTCCAGAGCTTACTCTCTGGGGTCCCCAACCTCAGGGACCCAGGGCTTTAGAAGGAAACACCTACCTCTCCCCACCTTCAGTATGGCCACTGTCTTGCACACCACCCCCATACGCACTAGTTTTCCAGCTGGCTTAGCTGCATAATCAACGCAAAACTCAAACTGCATAGCTCCTGTCACCCCAAGCGTCCCAGAGACAACCCTTTACCTGCCAGTTAGAAGATGGGCCCCAGGGTAACCAAGTAACCAAGTGTCAGCAGAAGAGACTGCGCCCTTTAAATATTGAAATCCAGCTGCCATCTGAGGTGCAGTCCAATACACTTAAGTTCACAGAAGTAGTACGACTCGCCTAAGGTCACATAAACTGGCTGAACCCCAGTTTCCCGAGTGATAATTCATTGCTCAACTTCAACAAGTGTTGGGAGAAGAGACAACCTCTGACTATCTAATTTGGAACTTTCCAAAACTTCCACGGAGAGGCCTTTCTTCAGAAGTCCTCTCATCTACACGCATTTCGGTCTTCATGCGGGAGCTGAGCCCTAGAAAGACGCGACCTACCCAGAAGTTTTCCCTTGGTCCCTAACACCACGTTGACACGAAGAAACTCCTAGGCATTTCTCAGAAACGAAGGCAGTGAGAGACTGGCAGCCGGGAAAGTCCATCGGCCGAGTATGGCTTCCTGGAAATGCCCTCGAAAGCAGATGAAGGAGAAGCGGGTAGGAGACACAGCGTGACTTGGCCGCGGAGCCCAAAGCCCCGGCACCCCGGCCCTGCCGCACACCCCTCTGAAGCCTCCGAGCAACGGCTCCCTGCTCCACCCAGGCCCAGGGGTGGCAGGCGGACACTTTTCACAGCCCCACTCGCTGGGCTTCTCTGGCCGACAGTGTGGCCAGTGCTCTCAGGAGCCGCCCCCCCCCCCCGATTTCGTTAACTCTGAACCCAAATCTTGGAGATAACCGGGTTCGGCCTGTTTTCTCCCGGTTTCCTATGTACGTCGCCCCCGTGGAACCGCTAGGAGAGGGGCCCGGCCGGAGCGCGCCAGAGAGATTAGGCGGGAGGAGGGAACCAAGGCACCCCCTTCCTCTACCATCGCCCCAACTCTTACCTGGAAACCGAGTCCACCTCTTTGGCTTCTGCCCGACACAAAGACAGGCGAGCACAGGCGGGACTGCTCCCTCCGGGGCACGCGAGAAGTCTGGAGTCTGGCGGGGGTAACGGTGCCAGCCAGAGGAGCAGCTGGCGCTGCTGCTTAGCCGTTGTCAACCCGAGTCCACTCTCCTCACAGGTGGGGAGGGAGCGGCTGCTAGTCCGGCAGTAGCGCCGCCCCGCCCACTTACAGGACCCTCAACCAATGAACGCGCAATCTGGCCCAGTAGCCTCCCCAGAAAACCGCCCAAATTGGGGTGGGCGGGGCTCTGCTTGGCGGCTGCTCCAATCCCCACGCCGCTGCCTTTCCCTCAGGTCACACCGCGGGAGGGAGGAAGCACCAGCCCAAAGCCAAAGACCCAGGGTGAAGGAGCGAGTTGGTCAGACGCACAGATTAATATTTATTGAGTTCTAAATGTGTGCTGCACCGCGTGGGGGCTTCAAATACTTATACCACGTACACAAGAGGGTTCAGTGATTTGCTCAGGATAATTTATGGGGACCCCAGAGGACGCCTTCAGTGAAATCTCAAAGGAGAACTAAATAATTCAATATTTGAGCAGGAAGTTGCCATCCCTACCTTGCTCAGGTCCCAGCATTCTGCAACTTCCCTGATAACACTACCCCTCTGTCGCCCCCCACTCAAGTTATCTTCATACAGAAATGCATGGAAATTTGGAGGAAACCGGCATTAATCATGGCAGGAGTGGGCTTCCAGTTCTGACAGCAAGTACCACCGGAAAGCCCAAATTCAGTAAGAAACCATGTTAGGATTTGATTTCTCTGTTGCTTTCCTCCCAAGATTCCAACGCAAGTTCACAGCTTCAATTTCACTGTTGAATTGAGGACTCCTGTTAGTCAGGGTTGGGAGTATTTAAATCCTCCTGAAGTCTATCCACTATTCCCCCACATTTACTATTACAAAAATTGAGGAGAAGTGACTCGCTCTAAGCAACTCAGCAAATCCATGCTATTGGTTATTTTCCCCACACCTAACAGATGGGAGAAATGAAGCTGAGGTTCTTAGAATGCAGGAACTGCAGCATCCATCAAATTTGCTTGCTAGATTATCCAACACAGATGAGAGCAAACATGATTTTCCAGATGGCAACTTTCTCAAATTCACCCATGACAATGACAGAACCTAGCTTAGTTCCAGATTCTCCCTCCTTCCTGGCCTTCAGTCTACTAAGTCTACTAAGTCAAATTGAAGTTCTCCTGCCCTTATGAGATTCAGAGGTGCAACAATGAAGAGAGGCTACTGCCTGCGCCTAGCCCTTTGTTACTCTCAAAGGCAGGGCTGTAGTTGGTATCTGGCAATTTGTTCAAGGTGAGCCATCTTGAAGGTGGATGAGGCCTGAATACAATAACTCACTTCTGGAAACAAAATCCTACCCAGAGTCAGGAATCCTTATGATGGTTGGGAAGGGATATGACCTCCTTCCTGAGGCTGGACTGTAATAATTGTAAGCATCCCTAAGGTCCTGACTTGAAGCCAAACATATCTTGCTTATGAACAAATGCTAGAAAGGACGTAAAAGTAGGGATCCCCACCATGATCCTATCTCCTCCCCAAGGGGAAGAAACCATGTCAGAGCTGATTTCATTTACCCCATTGCCTACAGTGGTTTCTCAGTAATGTTTGCTAGTGGTTGAATAAATATTGAAAGATATGAAGAAATTAAAATCCTATGAAAAATAAGCAAACCCAACTTATCTTTCAGTAGTTACATATAACTGAATCAGGATGAATTCTGAGACATCAGTTATTTTTTTAAAAGGCACTCAAACTAGAAAACTACAAAAGTATAAAATATACCAAAAATTACAAAAATTGGTGGGCATGGTGGCTCACATCCATAATCCCAGCTACACAGGTGCCTGAGGCAGGAGAATCAATAGTTCAAGGCCAGCCTGGACAACTTAGTGAGACCATGTCTCAAAATTTAAAAAAAAAGGTTGGGGATATAGCTTAGTGGTAAAATGGGACAGGAGGTACAAAACTACAAAAGGAACACTACAAAAAAACCCAGAAACTGCTATAAATAAATAGAACAAGAACTTCACAGTATCTGGCATAGAGTAAGCATTCAATAAAAATATTTCTTTGAATGACTGAATGAAAACAATAGTCAAGGAAAGCTACAATCCTAATATTTTCCATGTACAATATGACATTTTGAAATAGTCCAAGCAATATCAGGGCTATTTCCTTGGTTCTTCTTTTTTTTAATCTTAAATCTCCCTCATCTTTCAGCTTCAAAAAGGCAAGGAGAGCTCAGCCTCTTCAGAAGGGCAAAGACAGCTGAGCCCCTTCAATACTGCCAGCCCTGGCTCCCCACTTCAGCCTGACTCTGTCCTGAATGGAATGGATAATCAGTAATAGTGCTTGGAGTGGATGAAGAAATGGTGCCTTCTGGGATGTAGACTGAGCAGCTCTGCAGATAACTGGAGCTTTAGGTTCTTGGCTTCCCTTTTCCCACAAGTTCTCACTCTTGCTTGTGTTTTTTAATTTTATTTTTTGTAGTTGTTGATGGACAGCATGCCTTAATTCGTTTTTATTTTTATGTAATGCTGACGATCAAACCCAGTGCCCCACATGTGTTAGGCAAGCGTTCTGCCACTGAGCTACAGCCCCAGCTCTTGCTTGTGTTTTATAGTCCACCCCTGCTACACTGGATGGCAGCTCAGGGAAATGTAGTGTATGAAGCAGGCTAAAGGCTGGCAAAAAAAAAAAAAAAAGTGGTTGTGTATGTGTTTCTATGCCTGTGGTATGGAACTTCCTTCATTCTTATCACTACCAGAGCCCAGCTGTATAGGAGAGTGTAACGGACTCCAGAGCCAGACACCGTGGTACAAACCCCACCTCTAGCTCTGCGGCTCTGTGGTTTCATATCCTCATCTGTACACTATAGATGATAATCACAGTACTGTGGCTGTGGAACAGAGCTACGGGGCTAAAAATCACTTAAAATGATGGCTGCCACATAGCAGGTTCTCATAAGTGCCAGATATGGAGACAGAGGCCTGAGAAATGGTGGAAAGAGCGTTGGATTAGAAAGAAGAGCTGGATGTTAGTCCTAGTTATGCTTTCTGACCAAGTCCCAGGACAAGTCATTGTATCACTACAAGCATCAATTTTTTCACCTGTAAAATGGGAGGAGAGTTTAATGACAAGTGCACAAAGTGGACACAATGGATGTGAGAGTGTTCTGTAAAGGCCAGTGGCAGGGGTCAGAGTGAAGGAGCTATAGAACTAATGTTTTTAAAGGGCCAATCAGTCTCTTTCTTCTAGAATGTAGCAGACAGCAACTTCACCTACTACCAGCCAGAACCTGTCTCTGAGACCTTTGGGTCCAACATGGGCCTCTCTGAGGACTCACAACAGTCCCTACATCCCTCTCTGCCTGGGAATAGGATTTTATCACTCTGTTGCAGGCAAGCCCACAGCCTCATTCCTCAAAGGCTGGAGCAAATGTCAGGACAGCAACAAACAGACCCTACCACTACTTTTTCCATGGAAGGTAAGGGAGCAACAGCAAATCACTGGTGGGAACTCAGCTGAGGAGTGTAAACGGGAAAGTGGAGCCTTGAGGAGGAAATGAATTACACTGTGACCTCTGCTCCCAGCACATGACAAAAGATGCCTTCTCTCACGGGCTTCCACACTTGTGCACGCATTCCTGAAGGCCTCATGGAACTCCACGAGCAAAACCTGCTCCTGGTGGCTTGGGGTCCCCACCCAGCCTCGTGAAAGAGGGCCATTGATCAGATGTGAACAACATGGAGTGGTCGTGGTTTATTAAGAAAATTCCTGAGGTGCTGTGGCCACGGCAGGGGGACCCGCACTAAGGAGGGGGCAGTGTGAGCAGGGGTACATCTCAGGAGGCGGAGGCTGCAGTGGCAGGGGTGGAAAGGGGCCGGGCACACAGGCTCCTCACTGTTTGTACCTTGCCAAGTGGGGATGGGGGACAGAAAACTGGATCCTGGGAGGAGCACAAAGACCCCTCTCAGCCCTCAGCCCAGGGCACAACCATGGCCGCACCCACCTGCCACCTCCAAGCAGCCTGGAAGGAGAAGCTCTGCACTGGCACTGAGGGAAGCTCAGAGCTGGCCAAGCCCCACCCAGGCCAGGGGACTTCAGGGTCACCCAGCCTCTCTGCGCTCCCCCCCCCCCTCAGCTGGGACACAGAGGTGCTCCATCCCTGTGCCCGGAAGCCTCAGCAGCCCACAGGTGACTCCAGGCACTGGGACTGGGCACGCAGGCAGAGCACCCAGGCCCCACTCTCACCCAGGTATGCCAAGAGCTGTCATCGTCCCTACCAAACACTAGGCAAGGTGTCAGCCCGGTGGAAGGCTGGACCCCAAAGCCATGCAGCAGACCCCAGCCAGAGCCTGCACTGGCTGGTGGGTTCAAGGGGGCCCCAGGTTTGCTGCTATAGGCAGATGGAGCACATATGAACCCCCATTCCCTCAAGGGGGTCTGCCTGGCCCAGGCCCAATCCAAGAGGTAGGTCACCATGGACAGGGCAACTGGTGACAGAGGCATGGACTCCCAGAGTAGGATGTCCACCCCCAGCCACCCCATGGCTGCCCTGCAGTGGAAGGTCACAGTGTGCTGAGGACATGAGCCAAGGCAAGCCCACCCTTACCACTGCCCCTCATCTGGCCCCACGCCCCTCAACAGGAACACACACACACAAGCAGCTGCGGCCACACGGTCACTTTCTCTAGACCCCAACTCTTCCCTTGGCCTGATCCAGGCTCTGCCCGGGATAGGTCTTATTTCCTCACCTAGATAAACAAAGGCAGGACCCTAGTTCCCAAGGCCTTTCTTTCCAGAACATTCTCTGCTCTGTGAGATTCTCTGTGTGTTCCTGAGGATGTGGAGCTTCTGCAGAGCAAGAGGCTAGGAGTGGAGTGAGGATCTCTGAGGAAGGAGGGAGCTAAGAGAAAGGCCAGAAAAAACAGAGGAAGGGAGAGAAAGGAAGGGTGAGAGGAAAGCTGTGGAAGGGAGGGGTGAGGCCAAGTGGGCTCAGAGGCTGGGACCAGTCTCTGCCACAGAATCACCCTCAGCGCACCTGGACCCATGGGCACCCAGAGCCCCTGAGCAGACCTCAGGACCCTGTCCCCTTGCCTGGGACCTTGCACATGTCCTTCTGGGGCTGTGGCTTCCACAACAAAACCTGGGAGGGTGAGGAAGAGATGGAGGGCAAAGAAAGGGGGCTCTTCCTCTCTACCACACGCTCCCCCATCAGCCCACATGGCCTGCCCTGCTGCTGCCACCAGACCCCACGCCCAACACATTGGAGGGCTGCTTGGGGAGGGGTAAGGCTCTCACAGTACTGCCCAGAACAGGCCCAGCCCAACCCTGTGGCAATGGGTCTTCAGGGCTTAACTATGTGTGTTCAGGTCACTAAGCCCACCTCCAGACAACCACCCCCTGCTGTCCCTGAAAGGCAGCCCTCAGAAGCCCCAGGAGGCCATCAGAGAGGGGGTGGGATGTGTGGTGAGGTTCAAGGGTCACTTAGCCAAGGGGTTAGGCTCTGCTTGGCTTCAAAGTCCCTGTCCCCTCTCAGAGGCTCTTCTCTAAGAATAGCTTCCCCCCCACACACACACCACCACCATACCTCCAAATACACACCCTCTCACTAAATAGTGCTTCGGATCTGATTAGCATCAGCTGGGGTTCCCCATGCCCAAACATATGGTTCAGATAATGTGGTGCCCAGACGCTGTCTGGGTCAGGTACTTGCAAAGATGGGGATGTGGAATGGAGTACCGAGTCACAGCAGCCTGGGTCTCTGCCTTTTTGGAACTCCCACTCCAGTGGGGAGAGGCAAGTGTAGCCTATCCTAACAGAGAATGCCTATCCCAAACGGGTGGGCAGGATCTGATGTCTCTGGATTAACAGACCCCCAGGATTGAGACTCCTGGGTCAGGGGCTAGGGTCTCTAAATCTGGTTTCTAACCTGCTGCTTCTATCACAGAGATGTTTGGTGATCTGGCAGAGAATCTTGCCTTCTCTGGACCCCAGTGTGTTGTGTGTGTGGTGTGTATAATCAGAGTCTGATCTAGGATCTCTTGAGTGCCCTTTCAGTAGTTCAGGATCCATTACAAATCTATGGTGAGAAACCCAACCCAGTTTACTATTTCCTCCCTATCATTTGGATAGGATCAATAGAGTGTACCAGGGAAAGTAGCAGGCAGTGCCCAAAGATATAGAAAGCTGCCAACTTTTAGAAAAGCAAAGTTCCAGATACTTTGAGAGATCCCTCTGGGTTCAAAGAGGCCTTGGGATGAAGCTTTTAGGCAATGGGAGTTGACCAAAAAGGTGCTGCAAGGATAACTGGGCTGGTAGTGGTATAGGCACATGAGGTACAGAATGATGTACAAAGGGGTCATTGACAGGGGGATAGGAAGTAGGGAGCTACAGTCTAAATGTTAAGAAGCAAGGATATAGAGTTTGAAAGCAATCAAACAAAACCAGGGGGTTGGATAGAGGGGCAGATAGACAACAGAATGACCAGGGGAAAATAGAGGCCGAGAGTCAGACATGTAGCAGGACAGGAAGACAGGCAGAAGCATGAACAAGCAAACGCCAGACACAGAGGCTAAGAAAGTCTTAGCAGAATCAGCAGTAAAGGACGTACTGTTTTCTAAACACCTACTATGGGTTAATAGCCAAAGCGTGTAGGCAGTGGTAGAGACGAAGGGACAAAGCCAGATGGACAGCCAGGATAAGAAGATGGGGCACCTCTGGAACAGAGCAAGAGCTGTCCACGATTAAGAAAGCAGGAGCGCGGGGTGGAAGGCCTGAAAAGAGGGGACTGTCGGCCAGAGGTGCAGTTTGGCAAATGGGCATAGGGCTAATAGAAGAAAACGGCACGGGGACGGAAGCCAGGGAGCCAGTGAGGACTGGCAGCTTCGCGAAGCCAGCGCCGGTAACGCAGCTGCAGGAGCCTCTGGGCGAAGGGCAGCCCAGCCCTGACCGGACCTCCCCGCCTGGGTCTGCAGGGCTCTGTTCACCTGGATTCCAGCGCGGCAGGTCGCATCGGGTGCCCTTCACACCCCGCAGCGTCCACGTCCGGGGTTTCGGGAGCCACAAGGCCGGCCCCCAGCCCCGTGCTCCGGCCATGTGTCCGTGGGTGCCGCACAGCGCTGCGCTGCACCAAGAGGCTCTGGAGCCTGAGAGTGAGCAAGTGTGCTAGTCCAGCACTGGCGCCTTGGGTGGTTGCACCCGGACTGAGCCTCTGGCCAGGGAAGCAGGGAGGGAGCAAGGGAGGAGCTGAGGGAATGAGGGCTGTAGTCTCCCCGCCCCCTCAGTAATGACTAGAAAGTTCCACGCCCCCACCGTGTGCGGAACTCTAGTCTAGCTACGCTAGTCTCAAGTCATCTACTCTGCCACTCTCTCCCTAGTGCCATTAGGCGGGAGTCCCCTCATGGGTTGGAGTCACTTTCTAGCCTTTTCCACCCTGACCTCCTATTTAAAAGGTGTCTCACCACTGATCCCCCTCCTTCCTGCTCTCATACCCCTGTGTCTACCTCCTATATGCCCCAAATCTCACCAACCAGGTGACATGGAAGAAGACTTTGCACTAGATTGGAGAGAGGAATGATGATTCCTACCATCTTGCCAGACTGACTCTCCTCAGCCTCCCACACTGTATCTCTCTCTCTCTCTCTCTCTCCCTCTCTCTCTCATATTCTCTCTCTCTCTCTCTCATATTCTCATTCTCTCTCTCTCATATTCTCATTCTCTCTCTCTCATATTCTCATTCTCTCTCTCTCATATTCTCATTCTCTCTCTCTCATATTCTCATTCTCTCTCTCATATTCTCATTCTCTCTCTCTCATATTCTCATTCTCTCTCTCTCATATTCTCATTCTCTCTCTCTCATATTCTCATTCTCTCTCTCTCATATTCTCATTCTCTCTCTCATATTCTCATTCTCTCTCTCTCATATTCTCATTCTCTCTCTCTCTCTCATATTCTCATTCTCTCTCTCATATTCTCATTCTCTCTCTCTCATATTCTCATTCTCTCTCTCTCATATTCTCATTCTCTCTCTCTCATATTCTCTCTCTCATATTCTCATTCTCTCTCTCTCATATTCTCATTCTCTCTCTCTCATATTCTCATTCTCTCTCTCTCTCTCTCATACACACACTCACATGCACAAATGCCCCATTTTCCTGCTGGCTGGCAAGAGCAGTGCAACCAGCTATGTTCCAACAAGAGCACCTTAAAATCCTGCAAGTACCAAGACTGTTCAGGAGTGGAAGCTGTCTTTTATAGACTCTGTTATATTACAAATGGGAAACCTCAGGCTCAAAAATACAAATGACTTGGCCAGCATCTATACAGGGACAGTTATCTCTATGTGGCAGGACTGTTGTGAGGATTTGAAGGCTGAGTTCACAGGGTGCCTGGCACAGAGTACAGGCTCCATAAATAACAATTAACTTTTACTCTTGAAGAGCTCAGTAGTGGGGACCTATCCCCACTGATACACAAACACACACACACCTGGAACTTGGACTCTAAGGTACATAACCCCCCACCCATAGCAAGCAAAATTGTATCACCTGATTTGGAGGTGGTGGAAGGGCCTGACTGATTTCATTTACAAAGCTGAAAGTCACCAGCTTGCAGATCCAGTCATTTCCATTTCATTTCTCTCCAAGGCCAGTATGGGGCCCGAGATTTTCATACTGGCTCTGCAAGAACTGTGGCATAATATGGGCTATGACTCTTCTCTGAGCTTTGTTTGTATTTCTTGTTTGTACCCTTTATCATTTACAAAGCATGTTCAACATTGCCATTGTGTCATGGGTCACAGCCCTTCCCCTCCATCCTCTCCGCCCTGGGTGCCTCTATTCTGAGGGAAGCAGCCTTATGTTTGATCAGTAGTCTAGGAAAAAGGAGAGTGTTCAGTTGATGTGTGCTTATTGGCATGCAATTTGAACCCACTTTTCATAGATTTAGTATCTAAATGGAAGAGAATTAGAAGTTACCATGTCATTCTTCATGCCATCACCCCATTCCCCCAGGTTAGTGCTGGCAATCAATAGGCATTGACAAAATAGTTATCAACTGTATGAATGTACTGTTCTTGTGGGGGCCAGGACATCCCAGAGGCACACACTGAGTTCATTTCAGAATCAAGGCAGAATTCCGACTGCTCCTCCTTTCATTAGGCCACTCTATTTCATGGAATTATTTTTTTGGTTTTCATCAAAAATCAGTGAAATCAGGAATGTGGGGAACTCATTCTTCTCTCCCAGCACCTACTGGCCTCTCAGCAATCACCATACTGGACTAGGTCAGCCAGAGCAAATGACCACCAGGATGCACCCTCTGAGCCCAGCTTGGCACCACTAAGCCTTTGACTTCTGAGTTTCCAGAAGTCTCTTCACTGCCGTTGCCACAGGGGCAAGTTCCAGCCTGAGGAAAAGGAGGCCCCAGCCAGCTTCCTCCCAGCATAGGAGTTTCCCTTCTGCTCTCTGGTTGGGCGTGAGCGTGGGGACACAGCAGCCTAGAAGGAAGGGCGGCAGTAGCCATTTGCTACCCTGCTAAGGCATCTCTGTCTCTGACCAATCCCTCCCCTATTTCCTGAGTTCTAATGCTTCAGCCCTACCCTTAACAATGATACAAGAGGGATCCAAAAATTAACTTGAATCACAGAACCTCCGAGCTGGAAAGGACTGTAGAGGTCATTCACTCCCACAGCCTCCCCACTGCAGGAATGGCCACTGTTGGCAGAGGGGGGCATCTTACCTAACCTCACACAGCTTCAACTTCCTTCTCCATAAAATGGTCAGGATGAAACCTAACTGACAATGTTACTGTGGGGGAGAGAGGCAAGAATGGATTTAATAACAGCTAAAATATATTGAGCACTAACTATGTGCCTGCCATTGCTCTAAGTGTTTCTTTGAGAATTATTTAATGTCAACCACAACCCTCTAAGTAGTTGTATTATTATTATTATCATCATCATCATAACCATCATCGTCTTCATCACCCTCCTTTTACAGAAGGACAAATTGAAGGATGACAAAAGTAATGTAACTTGCTAAGTTCACTCACCTAGTAAGCAGTAAGGACAGAAGTTAAAACCTGAATGTCCATTATCTCCCGCACAATTGTAAGGATCTTCTTTACTCTAAAGAATGATTGGTAGGTCATGAGGGTTCCTGAGCTCAAACTTTTTGCATTGGTGTCATTTTTGTATTCAAATACCCTCAGGGACTGAGGGAGAAGATTGTGAAGCCTTTGGGGGTGGGGGCTGAAGATGTAACCTGAAGCTTTAGCTCCACACAGGGAATGTCTTTGAAGTTCCTGCTCTTATCGTAAATATCTACTTGCATTTTCCAGTTTATATTACACACACACACACACAAATATATATATATATATATTTCTTATACAAATTGGTGTTTTCCTTCTTAAGCCTTTGAGGAAAGTTGACCCTCCAGGAAGATGAGACATATTGGTTCTATGATTCCTATGCCTACAAACTACTACCTTGCATCCCAGAGGTGCCAGACACGTGGCATAGTAACCTTCATATATACCGCCTCTGAGGCCACGTGGGAGCTCCTCTTACCTTCCTCCCTTCACCACTTCCCACTAGATCTATTGATTTGTTTATTGGCAGCACTGGGCCTTATTCCAATTAGGTTGTCAGCTCCTGAGGGCAGACATTAGTGCCTCTTCCCACACCTCATCAATCCTTGGATCTGAGCCCAGAGCTGGGCAATACACAGGGCTGTTCCTCCATTCATGTTTGGTGACTATTTCCTGGCTGGTGACAGTCTCTTGGTCCTAGCACCTGTTTGCTGATGGATACAGCATTTCACACAGGAGTTCTCTGCCACCACACCCCCCAACACCTACCCCTATTGCAAAAGTCCAGCTTCAAAGGTGGCTTCTCATAACTGAAGGGACAAGGTCATGCTTTTTTTTTTTCAGTACTGAGGATCAAACCAAGGGCTTTAGGCATGCTAGGCAAGTGCTCTACCATTGCACTATGTAACCAGCACAAGTCCATACTTCTACGGTGGTATTCTAATGACTGCCCAAGCTCACCCAGCAACTCAGCTGGCATTCCAAAAATACACCAAGCTTCATTAACCCTCCAAATGTGTTACATGTGCTCTTCTCTTTCTCAGAAATTCACATCCTTATTTCCTTTACTTACATCACAATCATATGGTGCTTTCAATGTGCCTGACCACCACTCTAAGCTCTTTGCACATTTCAACTCACAAATTTCTTTTAGAAAATCTGTACAAACTATTATTATCCCATTTTATAGTTGAGAAAACTGAGGCACAAAAAGGTTGAAGTATTTTCCCTATCTCCTATACCTGGAAGAGTCTTATATATCCTTTGAGTAATTCCTATGAATAGCAAAAGTCATTCCCTTTCTGGATGAGTCCACAGCTCAGCTACACCAGCAGTCATTCTATATTGAGCTTAGTTATTTATATATCTTCCTGCTCAATAAGAATTTGAAATCTCTGAGAACAGGGACCATATTTTATTATTTATGGCCTATTCATTGCTCAGGAAGGGGTATGACACAGAGTCTGTCCTTAGAGAATATTGATAAAAGGTTTGAACAAATGGTGAGTGAGTGAGGGAGGGAGGGAGGGAGAAGCCCTGAAGCAGACTTGACAAAACCAAATAATGGCTGAGAGATTGGGGGGTTTCTTTCCCCAATATCATTGCGGTGGAGGTACATAAAAATGAATTGATGACCAAACATGAAATACAATTGCAGGTGAGGCAACGCCCCCTCCCATCCAGCCATTCATGTGGCTGGACCAAACCTGGCACCCTAACCAGAAAGCCATTCTGTCCAGTGAGGCATCTAGTGAGCCATGAAAGGCAATAGTTCTGCAGGTTGCTCTGGAAAACTGAGCTTGCTGGCTTCTCTGTTTCCCCATCAAAGGCCCCATGATTGCTTCTACATTTAGACAGAGTTCACATGGAAAAGATGGAAGGACTTAGATGTCACCCCAGAGAGTTGGGGTTTGTTGCTTTTGGTCTCAAACATTATACTTCAGTGAGTTTTCTCTGTCCTTCCCCTTGCTGGCCAAATGTACTTTGTGGAAAAGGAAAGGGGAATTTGGGCATAATTCTGGTTTCAAACCTTGGCTCTGCCATTCAGTAGTTGTGTAACGTTTGGCAAGTTACTGAGCCTCAGTTTATTCATCTAAAAAGAAATAGAAAGTTTTGCCAGGCCTGGTGGCACACACCTGTAATCCCAGTTCCTCAGGAGGCTGAGGCAGGAAGATGGAAGTTGAAGGCCAGCTTCAGCAACTTAGCAAAACCTGGTCTTAAAACAGAACTTTAAAGAGGGCTGGGGGTGTAGTTCAGTAGTAGAGTGCTTGTCTAGCCTGTGAGAGGCCCTGGATGAGAAAAAATGGGGACCAGTTATTGAGCCTAAGTTGTTCAATAAGATGCGTTTGTCAATTGCAAACTCATCCTTTAACTCTTCACCTCACCTCATTGTTTCTTCCTGCCCCTGTGCAGGCTGCTCAGTTCTAATGACCACTTATCTTTCTGCCTTTATCTGGGAAATAGTTACAGTGCCCACATACACCTGTCCCCTATCCCCATTCCTTGGCCTTAGGACACAAACCTTCACCTATGTCAGAACTTGCAGAAGTCCCTCCTCCTCTTCGCATTGCCTGGCAGGGTGTAGCACCAATACACCCTGTAGCAACATATACCCTGTGATCTAGTTAAGGGTTTCAGGCTCTATCCACTTAAGCAACCAGCATGGTCATGATCAAAGGCTGCTTTTGTGTCCCTGGAGCAGTTTGCATCTTGGGGATCAGAACTCTGCCTCCTGCTAGGTGCAGTGGTGCACGACTGTAATCCCAGTGACTCAGGAGACTGAGGCAGAAAGATCACGAGTTCAAAACCAGAATCAGCAAAAGTGAGGCACTGAGCAACTCAGTGAGACCCTGTCTTTAAATGAAATACAAAAAAAATGGCTGGGGATGTGGCTCAGTGGTTGAGATTGAGAGCCCCCGAGTTCAATCCGAGGTACCAAAAAAAAAAAAAAAAAAAACAACAAAAAACCTCTGCCTCCTGCATACCCCTCTTCTTGTGACAAACTAGGAAGGCCTTGTTTGCATCCATCCCTTAGTATGTCCCCCTGGACTTTCAGGCCAATGCATGAGAGGACGCTGGGTCCACAGAAGGCCAGGCTGGAATTGGTGGGCCCTCGTTAAACCTCTGGTCCATCCCTCATCATACAGCTGGAGCTCCTGAGTTCTGTCTGGAAGGAAAAGCAGCTCCAGGCTCTGGCCCAGGCTTTGCCCAACAGATCCAGTCTTCCAGGACTGTCACCAGACCTGAGTAGCTCAAGAGTTTCGGTCAGAAGAAGAGATGACCAAGAAGCCCCAAAGTTCTCTGGGGGCATTTCTCCCATAACTTCTCCTCAGTGTGGTGTCCCCAGGCAACCTATGTTGAGGTCCTGGAAAAAAAAAAAGTTGGCAACTCATTGGTTCTTAGCCAATCAGTGTCGGCAATGGCCCACTCTCCACAGATAGGGGTGCACACACACTTTAGCTGTGAATAGGGCAGAGTGCCAGGTCCTCCCCACAGACTTCCCCTCCAACAATGAGTTGGAAGTCAGGCTGCAGTCCGGAACCAGAGAAGAGGGAACCTGCAAAAATGCCAACTCAGACCAGAGCCCGATCGGAAGGCCTGGATGGTGGAATTTAGTTGTGGGTCAGCTGCATCCCACAGACTGGAGAGCTAATGGGAACCCCAACCCCTGTGCAGTGAGATACTCCAAATGGGTAGAGAATTGTCTTGATGTCTGTGGTGGGCCAAGCAGGATATGAGTCTCTGAAATAGACTGAAATTAAGGGCCTGTAAAATTGAGAGAAACTTCCTTGTACTGCACATAAAGCCTGAGGGGCTGCCCCCTCTCTGCTGGCCTGGAAGATGCCAAGCAAGCTGAGATTACCCCCTCCCCAGGACTGTCCATCAGGGTAATTAAATCTGCATATATATTTTTTCCCTGCCTTTTGTCTCACTTTGATGCTTTTACTTCTTTAAAAGCTTTGTTTACCCTCAGAGATTGCAAAGATGGAATTTTTGAAAGAATGTGTTTCTTTTATGTTCTTTCAAAGATAGCTTTGAAGAAAACCTATTTTCCTATCAGTTTGCCTCTGAATATTTTCAGAGTGGCGGGAAATCAGAGGGGCGGGCAGTGTAGCCTAGCCTCTTCCCCAGGCCAGAATCAGTGCCACCTGGTAACATGTGCAGACCCCTCCCTTCACTCCTGCTTACCCTCTTTTCCTAGCATTTGTCTGACCCAAGTCAGGGATGTGGGTTCTGTGTTCTAGTTTAACCAAGAAGCTGTTCTCTTTGACCAATGTACCTGCGGTGATTATGCTGTCTTTGGCTTGCTGTACGACTTTGGGCATATTACTTGCCCTCTTGGAGCTGTGACAGCATCATCTAAACATCATATACAAGTTTAGTTGGACTAGATCAGTAGTGCAGGAAGAGCCTCAAGTTCTGCTGTGGGCTGTTGCAGGAAGAACAGGGCAAAACTGAGTCAGGAGACTCCAGGCCCCCACCTTGCTTCAATTAGCCATGCTGTTGGTGTATTTGATATAGTGGGGTTTCACATAGGATTAACTTTGTGGAGGCAGGGAAAGTTCTGCATCTAAGAAGGTTGTAAGTTAATAGACCTAGATGTGTTCTTGCACCTGGGCCTCAGTTACCTTACAGGGTATAACACAAGTGAAATGCCTAGAGGGGCAACCAGCACAGAACAATGGTAATAATAATAATAATAATGACCATTTTTGAGCATTAACTATGTGTTAGGCACTGTTCAAAGGCTACTTGGGGATCAACTTAATTGATTCTTCCAAATCTTCTCAGAAGTCACTATTATCATTTTCATTTTTCAAATAAAGAGACTGAACAGAGAAGTTTGGCAAGTTGTCCAAGATCACACAGCAAATGAAGGGTACTACTGGAATTTGAATACAGGCAGTTTGGCTCCAGGACCCTCATTCTTAACATGTATTGCTTCTCCATATATATTTGGTTATTTTTCTGGTTGTTGTTCTCTTTGGCAAATTGTTTCCCACCGTCTTTAAAACGGGTCAACCTCATCTTGCAATGTGACTTTTACTTAGATTGTGGCTGTAGAGTGGGCAACTTAGGACCTATTCTGGCAGCCAAACCAGGCTGTCCAGTCCCCTCATGTTGGTGTGCCATATCTGCCTACAGTTTAGGGCCACTTCTCCAAAGACTGAGCAGTGGAAAAGTGCTGAGTTTGCTATAAAAATAAGGACTGGCTCATGTGCTTAGAGCCTAGAAAAAATCAGGCAGGAGATCTGGTGGGAACTTTAGAAGGTGGTGGGATGCCACACATGGTATAGGACTCTGCTGATTTGTTCCGTTTCAGGTCTTACTGACCCTGTCACTCTAAATCGCCTCCATATTCCTGGCTCAGCCTTCTTCTTCCCTTTGGACTCCTTTTCTGGCCCCCTCAATCCTTCTCTTCCTCTCTCCTCCCTCTCCTTGCTCAGCAAGACTCATAATAACTTGCTAAACCACAACCCTCCCATTTCTTCTATTTCCACTTTCCAGGGGAATTTTGCAGCTGGTCTCCACTGTTTCTCTTGATTGAGCCCCCGCCCCCCCCTTCTCTCTGGCCACGCCCATCTCTTCCCTGGCCCCACCCACCTTCCTTAGGCTAGTTTCCTCAACTTTAACCCCCTCAGCCCACAGGTAAATTGCAGAGGCTTATCCTTTGCCCCCTTTACTTGGTTATCAGGGCCACTATCTCCCTGGGCAAGTGTCTTCACTTATCTGGGTCTCAGTTTCCCCATCTAAAGGAGGTTGGACTAAATGACATCTGAGAAGCTTTCCATATCTAATTTCCAATAGTTTTCTAACTGGTTCATTTAGAAAATTGAATCTTCTTGGCCACATCTTTCTATTACCTTTACACACACACACACACACACACACACACACACGTTCTTTTGGGGTAAGGAACTTCAAAAACATTCACTGAGGCCAGAATCTGAGGAACTGGTTGTCTAGTGAGGCACAGAGTGGAAACAAGATTTGCAGAATTTTCAAAATAACAAAAGTTCATGGAGACAGGAGGCTTGGCCAGTGACCACTTGGTGGAGGAACAGAATTCTGCAAGCTAAGTAACTTCAGAAAAATGGTCCTCTCAGCCAGGTTTGGCTTCATACAAAGGCCAAGGAGCTATGTGGCATGAACCCTGCAGGGTCAGAGCACAAGTTCCATTGCCCCCCAGCATCATCACCTGTCCATTCTGGACAAGTCAGGGAAACTAAGAGCAATGGGGACAGAGCCCCTGATGTGCCAAGGTTTCTGTTTCAAAGGTGCTTAGTCTCAAGTTGCAGAGACAAGTATGGAGATAAATAGGCCCCCTTGCAGGCTCCTAGATGCTTTCATCTCATTTTTCCTTTACAACAGCCTGTGAGATAGTGAGAGAGGAACTGTTATCCCATTTACAGATCAAAGAGGACACAGAATTCACTCCAGCTGATCTGATCTCTCAGAGGCTCAACCCCAAGTGTTTAGACCCCAGGGCCAGTTCCCTGTGCAAAACATATCTGCATTTTCAGGAGCTTTGACAATACAAGATTTTTGGAAAGCTACAAAAGCAAACCAAACCCAAAACCCTCTTAACAGTGGTAACTCTGGAAAGGAGGAGTCAGGGGTTATGGGACTTTAGATCTTCATTTTATTTGCAGATACATTGAGATTTTTACTCCGAGTGTGTATTTTTATTTTTATTTCATATGTGAAAGGAAATAGCTTGAACACAAGGCAGAACATGATCTTCTAACATGTCTGCTATAAGACAGACACTCAGTATTCTGGGGATTCAAAAGAGGGAGGGGACAATATTTGAGCTGGGCTTCAAAAAAATGGCCAAAGTCTAAACAGATTGAGATGGGGTGCGGGGAATTCGAGAATTCCAGAGACTGCATAAGTCAGCCATTTCCACTCAGCAGCTGTGGTTGACTTCTGGGACAACAGGCCTGCCTAGAAGGAATTCTTCCTGAACAATCAGGTACACATAGTGGGTAGGATTTCCTGTTTTCTTTCCTTTCCTCATTTTACATTGTGAGATACCTGGGCCAGAGTCCAGAGCTTGGGAAACACCTGCTTTCATCCACATGGCTCTCACCTGGACTGTGATCTTGGTTTGCCTAGGACATGTCCGGCTGGGCCAGTTCAGCCAGGCTCAGGCAGAAGGAACCACAGGGAGCAGCAGACATCTAAACAGAAAGGGGCCCCAGCCTAGCACCCTCTCCCCAAACTGCTTTTCACCAGAGGTCAAGATTGGGTGTCAAACTATAAGATCGATCACATTTTTGGAAAATTACATTTTTCACAGTTTTTGGAAAATCAAGGCCAAACCCCTTTCCAGTTAACGCTAATAGAAACACAGAATGTAGGAGCTTGAAGGACCTTAAAGATTACCCAGTTCAGTCCCTTCCTTTTAATGGTGGGGAAATTGGGGCCAAGACAGAGGGACTTACCCAAGGTCACAGAACCTATTAGCAGCCACGTCAACACATCCTGCCTGGCTATACTTAAGTCCCAGTGATGAATGACCCTTGCTGTGAACTGGGCCTTTTAAGAGGCGCTCATTGGCAGACATAAGAAAGACAGCACATCTGGTCTTTGGAGACCTGAGGTGTATGAGGCACACTTGATCTTTCTATCACTCCCCACTAAAGTTCCCCTCTGGCCTGCATGCTGCCTCCTGGAGTGCAGGTGAGGCTCTGGAGTCAGCATTCAACATCTGCCCTCCCCATCCTAGAGGCCTGGGGCTCATTCCTGAGGCCTCAGCTCCTGCTTTTTTAATCTTAAATCAGACTTCTGGACTGGAGAAAATGCCTCCTCCTTCCCCAATCATACTGCCTGGGCTACTTGTCATGATAATTTTATCATCATTTAATAACTATAGTTTTTGTGTAGTCTGTGAGATTATAGAGCATTATAGAGCATTCCCACCCCCTTCATTGAAGTTAGGTCCCAAAGCCAGGAGTTCAGTATATGGACTCCATTTTATTTTATTTATTTATTTTTGGTACTGGGGATTCAACCCAGGGGTACTTTATCACTGAGTCACATCCCACTCCCTTTCTTTTCCTTTTTTTTTTTTTTTTTTTTGAGGCAGGGTTTCACTAAGTTACTCAGGGCCTTGCTAAGTTGCTGAGGCTGGCCTCGAACTTGTGAACCTCCTGCCTCAGCCTCCCGAGTCACTAGTATTACAGTTGTGTTCCACCATACTCAGCTGGACCCCCCCCCCCTTTAAAAATTGAGAGACCTAAGGTTTAAAGAGATGATCACACGGTTAATAAGTAACTGAGTCAGAATTCAGACCCAGAGGGCCAGGGATGTGGCTCAGTGGTAGAGCACTCACCTAGCGCGTGCGAGGCCCTGGGTTTGATTCTCAGCACCACATAAAAATAAATAAATAAATAAACAAAGGTATTGTGTACAACTAAAAGAAATAAATATTTTTTAAAAAAAGAATTCAGACCAAGAGAAGCGTGGATTCTCCAAACACTGAGTTATTTCCAGTACACTAAGATTTGCCTTTTTGCTTGTTTCTTGGCAATGATGAATAGATGGATGGATGGACAGAGGGATGGATGGAAGAAAAAATTCCCAAGTGCTCTCTGTGGCTGGCTCTATATTAGAGGTTACAGAGAGAGAGGAAACAAGTTGCTACCCTCAAGAAGGCCACCATTTCAATCAGTGCTTCTTGCACCAAAGCACACCCAAATGACTGAACACAATGAATTCCATCTCCACTCAGCCCCTAGAAGCTGGAGGAGAATCCCCTGAAGCCAGAAACAAGTAGGAAACTTTCATCTTACAGGTTCTTGGGAACTTAACATGCTATTCCACAATAGGTCTATACTTCTTTTAATATAAAATGTTAGTTTGTCCCCAGATCTTCTAACAAAAATAAGCTGTGGTAAGCAGATGCTCTTGGAAGTAACATACAGGAAGAGGTTCTACTTATCTCTGGCCCCAGGGGAGACAGTGGTATGGTTTTGTGTGGTGAATTTCTTATTATTCTGTGAAACTAATATTTTGGTAAATAAGGCTATGTGTTCAGAAATGCCACACATGTGACATTTGTACATGTGTGTGCATAGGATATCCAGAGGTGGAAAGAGTTGATTTCTTTACAGGTACATGTGTTTCTCTGGCACCCAAGGACAAGTCACACTTCTAAGCTGGCAATAGCTGTGAACTAGGCATGTTCCTCAACCAGAAACCAGAACCGAAAAGGATCCCAGAGATCCTGGGAAGCTTCCTTCCAAAACACTTTTTTTCATTGGCCCTTCTAGCAACAGGGTAGGGAAAAATATGGCACCCATTTCCCAGTGATAGAGAGCTGAGAGGGCAGAAAGCCAGGCAAACGCACAGCAGTATTATTAGGGGTGATGAAGTAGTTATCCTGAGAGATATCTGGGCACTGACAAAGCACTTCCCTGCTTTTGTTGGGGTTCTGAAAGCAAGGAGCCAGCACTTTATAAAGCCCAAATGTTGTTCTCCTGTTTGCACATTCTCTAATTATGTCTATTTTTTTATTTTTTGTTTTAAAGGAGGGCTCTGAGTACCAGTCTGCTTTGGTGATCCTCAGAGAAACAAGAAAGGGGGATTGGATTCTCTCTTGGGCCATAGGTTAAAGAAGCAGGACATCTCTGGGGAGCCAGATATGGTGATAACAGCAGTGAGATCAAAGTATGACAGTTTCAAGTGGCGGATGGGGTGGGGGAAGGGCTGGAGATTCTGAAATGACTGACCCTCCCCTCCTTAAGAATCTCCTTTTGGCCTTTTTCTTTTTCCAAACCTTGAAGGGCTTTGTGTTTTGTTTTTAATAAAGGAGGCTGTTCCCTTCCCCTGTGGAATGTATTCCCTGAAATATCCTGCTCCAGGGACAAATGGACACAGGATTGGAAGCCTCTGTTCTCAGGAGCTCTACTTCCTATGTTTTCATTTTTCTTCTCAAAACGCAAACCAAACCAACTCTTCCTGTTTCTGGGTTTGGGATGTGGAAGGTCACACAGCAGGAACCCTCTAGCAAACAGGTCAGAAGGGGCCACTGAAAACTACCCCTTGGCTGCCCTGCCATGGGGGAGGGCTGTTTGAGTGAAATTCTGTCCTATGGAAAGAAAAGGAGGACAAGGAATGACACTCAGGTTATGGTGAGGGATCAGCTAGGCTTGTGACACCAGTTTGTTCTCCTCTGCTTTGGCCCTATCCCCAGGAAGACCAATCCCTGGGCACCATGGAGCCTTCAGAGCTCAGTGACTAGTCTTCAGCCATTGGTTCCTGTTCATTGGGAATAAGGTTAAGGAAGTCATCAGGACTGTCATTCATATATATATCTCCAAGGGTCACTTAACCACTGAGCCATCTCCCCAGCCCTTTTTATTTTGTATTTAGAGACAGGGTCTTGCTAAGTTGCTTAGGGCCTCGCTAAGTTGCTGAGGCTGGCTTTGAACTCATGATCTCCCTGCCCCAGCCTCCTAAACTGCTGGGATTACAGGTGTGTGCCACCATACCCAGCTAGGACTGTGAGAAATTATTTTTAAGAGCTAGAGTTTTCATTTCGAGGAGGGACAGATTCTGGGCAGGAAATTGAAAATGAGTGGAACCTGAGTTCCAGTCTCCATTTTGTTATCCTCTAGCTATATGCTGTGGTGCACATCATTTACTTTCTTTGGGTTTCCCCCCAGCTGCAATGAGAGCATTGGTCCATATAATCTCTAAGGTCCCTTCCACCTCAGGAATTGGGGAATTCTAAATGCCAGCTGTCATAAGGAAGAAGGAGCACACTCCTCTCATAAGACTCTAATGAGCTAAAAACAGGATCACTGGGTAGAATTTGTTGTAAGGCGAGGTCTCTCAACATAAAGTAGAACTTTCAACTGAGTGTAGAACAGAAAAGGCTTTACTCTACCTGGAAAGTTTGGTCAGAACCTGAGTGGGCACAGAGCAGGAATGGTATAAAAGTCAACCAGGAGCTGGGCATGAGTTGCACATACCTGTAATCCTACCAACTCAGGAGACTAAGTTCTGAGGATTACAAGTTCGAGGCCAGCTTCAGCAACTTTAGTGAAGCCCTGTTTCAAAATAAGAACTAAAAAGGGTTGGAGTATAGCTCAGTGGTTAATTTCCTGTGGGTTCAATTCCTAGTACAAAAATAAATAAAAAAAAAAAAAAAAAACAAAGCCAGTTAGCAATTGAACACTAAACTCAAGCTATGATCTCCTCCAACCTTCACTTCCATGTGGTAGGCTCCAGTCTCCACATGAAATCTCCATGAGACCTCCAAAAGGTAAAATGGATTTGGTTGAATGAAGTAGACATGAGATATCCCTCAACTTTGAACTCTGATTCCCCAGAATTTCTGGGGACCCAAGGGGTCCTTAGTATTTGGTTTGAAAAGCATTGATTAATATGGTACTTAATTGCCTTTCCAGCATAGAGATGGAGGGCAACCTCAAAGTTTTAAATGTTGGATTGAAAATGTGCTTTACATGGATCTGCACCACTGGTTAGCACTATTGGGCCCTCAAGGCCCTGTCTTAAGACATTATATCCTCTGGAGCCAGTGGAGCTCTGTGTTGATCTATAATAACTAGTTCAGAGCTGAAATCATAGGGAAGAAAATCTTCTGAGAAGAATTCACCAGTCTGATTACCAGAAGTTCTTTTGCTATGCCATCAAAAATAAAAGACAGTCCTTGGAAGATTGATTGTTTATGTGAGGCCCTGTGCTTATTTCTGGGAATACAGGGATTAGTCAGATGTGGCCATTGTACAAGAAGAGCTCATGGTCTATAGGAGAGACAATAAAGGAAAGAAGCCAACATAGAACAGTGTGATATGTTGTAACAGAGATATGGACATGATGGGAAGGGAAGGGAGTCCGAGGGTGGCTTGAAAAGCCAAGATGAAGAGGGACTGGCAAAGTTACTACCAAGAGAGTCCAATATGAGTGTTCCATGTTTGTCCAAGAACTAGTGTGTTGTCCCCTGGGGTTCGGAAATGTGGTGATGTGGTGTGTGATGACCTTGAATACCAAAGCAAAGAAGTTGAATTTTGGTCAAAGGTATAAAACAGAGTTGTTGAGTTTTTGTTGTTGTTTTGCAGTACTGGGGGTTGAACCCAGGGCCTTGTGCATGCTAAGCAAGTATGCTACCAGTGAGCTACACATAGCCCTAAAATCTTCTTTAAAAGAGAGAACTCTGGTAGCAATATGGAAGGTGAAGTGGTAGAGAAAGCATAATGGTGAGAAAACCAGTTAGGAAGTAATAGAGACCATCCCTGCAACAGCTGCTTGGGCCTAGATGGAAGTGTGCATGACAATGTGGATGAATGATGGAGCAGATAAAACAGAGGGACACATTTAGGAAGCATTAAAAAGAGCTCAGGAGGCTGAGACAGGAGGATCACAAGTTTGAGGCCAGCTTCAGCAATTTAGGGAGGACTGGTCTCTAAATAAAATATTAAAAAGGGCTAGGGATGTGACTCAGTAGTTAAGAGCCCCTGAGTTTAATCCCTGGCACCAAATTAAACAAATAAAGTCTCATGCACGTGATTTGGTGGCTAAATGGTAGCAAAAGAGAAAGATGGCAGAGTCCAAGTGACTCCCATGCGTCTAGGGTGGATGGTGGCACATTAACCAAGAAAGGGAATCTGAAGAAAGAAAGCTTCCAAAAGAATGATGAAGAATTGCAATCTTTAGTGTTGAGTTTAAAGGATCCACAGGCCCTTCTGGTGCAAGTGTCCAGTAGCGCCTCCCAAGTCCTTTACAGACCTGGCATTTGACCTCGAATTCCCATTCCTTCTTCATCTCCTGATCTTCTGGATAGTCCCAGCTTACAAAAATGGCCAGCTAGACTGTGCCTCAGTACATTTGTCTGTCCTGTATCTGTAAGCTGAGGCTTGAGTCTGGTTTGCATTCCTGAAAACAGGAACTGGCCACCTGGATTTCTCAGTCCCTTTGGCCCCAAAGGAAACCATTCACTATATGCCTCCACAGTTTTGGGAACCCTTCCCCCACCTCAAATAACATCTTGAAATTGCCCTTTCCACTGACCCTAACCCCCTCTGTTCAGCCTGACTTTTGGCAAAGACATAGGGGATAATATGGAGTCAAAGTGCAGAGGACCTGAGAACCTTCTAGTTCAACCTTCTCATTTTTCAGACAATAAAACCAAAGGCCCAGGGAGGGAAGGCAACTAACTCAAGGTCTCAGAATGAGTTTAATGGAAGGCATGGGTCTACATCTTAGGTCTCTCAACTCAAAATGTTTTTGCCTTGGCTGAATTCACTGTAGGTCATGGTTGAAAGATTTCCTGTCTCAAATAATAATCAATTCCAGATATATCCTAACTAAGTAAATCTTTATACTATTCCAAATTGTTGGGTAAAACATCTGTCAAATGTTTGATAAACCAATGTGAAATAACCAGATGTGTTAAGAGTTAGTTATAAGAATGATTTGGTCTTTTTCAGAAGACAGGAAGCAGATCAAATTATTCTTAATTTTGATGATTTTCATGTGTTTAGTACTTTAGCCTACTGCCCTCTTGAGCCTTGGAGGGAACACCCAATAGCATCTTAAATGAATGCATTTAAATAAATAAATTTGTTGCTATTTTCTACCTTTTAAATAGGTCTTCCAAGGCCTTGGAGCTCGAAGGAAGGGTCTGGAGAATCTGGTGCAGAGGCTAAGCCTGCAGCCAGACAGGAGCCAGTTGGGTTTGGGAGCAGGGGCTCTTATTACAAGCAAAGTATTACCCCCTCAGGTCACCTCAGTCACTTCAGCAGGAGCCTGGAGAGAAGCCTTGAATGACTTTGGCCAACAAAAGGATCTTTGTGCTCTAGGAGCAAGGGCCTCAGGGAGGATCTGGCCCCAGTGTGGTGGGAAGGAAGGTCAGCAGCCCACTCACCTCTCCAGGCGGCTGGGAAGGGGAGCTGAACTGTTCAGCAGAACTGGTGTGCAAGCCAAGGAGTCACGAATTTCAGAGCAGCAAGATACCTTAGAGATCCTTTGGAGCAAAGTACTCATTTCATAGTTGGGGACATTCAGGCCCAAGGAGGGCAAGGGACAGGTTCAAGGTCACACAGGTGGCAAAAAGCAGAGCCAAAACTGGAACATAGAGCTCCTGGTCACATGTTCTTGCTTCAGTACCTAAGAGGCAGTTTTGAATTGTGGGTTTTGTTTAAAGGAAGGGGGTTCCCTTAGGCTTCAGAAATCTCCGTGTTAGAGGCACTTCGAGGTAGGAGGACTTGAAAAAAGCATGAGGAAATGCAGAAATCCCAGATGCCTGAGTGGGGAATGTGCCCCTGAGGCCTGATCCTCCTCCTGACCTGCTGGTTCCTATTACCTCTAGCTCTATATTTTCCAGAGTTTGGTAGATATTAGTGTGGGATGATTTGGGATGGTACATTAACATTTTGAATTGTGATGAATATCTATTTAATTTACTATGAATTAAAAAAAAAAAAAAAAAAAAAACTAACCAGTACCCGAAAACCTAATTACACAGCTATTACTGCCTAAACCTAGCATGCACAAGGTCCTGGGTTTCATCCCCAGGACCTCCAAAAAAAAAAAAAATTCTGAATTTGGTTTACAAATAAGTGAAGTTTGGGAAACACTGGATTTTTTTTTTCTTTTCTTTTCTTTTCTTTTTTTTTTTTTTTTTTTGGTACCGGGGCTTGAACCCAGGGGTGCTAAACCACTGAGCCAGATCCCCAGCCCTTTTTTTATATTTTATTTAGAGACAGGGTCTCACTAAGTTGCTTAGGGCCTTGCTAAGTTGTTGAGGCTGGCTTTGAACTCGCAATCCTCCTGTCTTAGCTTCCAGGGCTGAACGCTGTGGATTTTTAGATAGACCACAACAGCAGAGCTCTCAAAGGTCATCCAGGTCATCCTCTGGGCCTGGGCAGCACCCCATATATTGAGTCCAGTTGGACACTCTTCATGCTCTCCTATAAGACAATGCCAAGGTGTCCCATGAGACCCCCCTGCCAAGGTTTCCTCGGTCCATGGGACCACTAGGACAAAAGTCGTACCATATCAGAGAAATCTTCCATTGACTCATCCTGATAGGAAAAATGATATATGCAAATTATATGCAATTGTCAGCTGGAGTCAGTGTCTCCACTTTCTTGGTCTCTAAAAAGACCCTAGCTGGTTCTCTTCTCTGCCACTTCTGTTCTACTGTAGTGGCCCTTGGGAGCATAGCATGTAAGAACACAACAGATTCAGGGTTCAGATGTCAGTATGTAGGTTTAGAGAAGAGGAAGTCTCTTAGGATCATGGCGCCATGTGTGGCACTGTCAACACAGGGTCCCCAACAAATGCTGATTCTACTGCCCCACTTTCCTGCCCCCCATCCCTGCTCTGCTCCCCTTTGTGCAGGCTGTCCTCACCCGACTCTCACTAGATTCAGGCAATCACAGATCCCTCTGCAGTCCCATCCAGCACAGCACACTTTCTTCCAAACCTCTGAACTCACTGAGGGCCCAAGAAGCTACTAATTGGTCACCTCTAAGAGGATTGCTAGATAGTTGAGGGTCAGGGATGCAAAAACATTTTTATTTTTGTATCTCTTTAATTTTAAAGTGTATGAAGCCATCACCACTCCATCAATCAATCAATAATAAAACAAATCAAGAGCTCTGCTCATTCCCTCTATGAAATCTCAAAGTCAATCACATTTGTTCAGCTTTTTGATGTTTTTTTTTTTTTAATTTTTTATTGTGGGTTGTTCAAAACATTACAAATTTCTTGACATATCATATTCCACACTTTGATTCAAGTGGGTTATGAACTCCCACCTTTACCCCATACCCAGATGCTTTTTGATGTTTTTAAGGCACTGTGTCTTATGACTCATAAGAATCCCATGCAATAAGATGTGGACATCCCATTTTATAGATGTGGACACTGGTCCAGAGAGAGGAAGCAACTCGCCTGGACTCACACAGTGAATTTGTAATGATATTTGGGCCAAAATCCAGGTGCTGTGTTTCTCAATGCCTTGCTGGTATGATTGCCACATCCACATAAAATCATCACTTCTTGCAAACTGTCCTCGAATCGGCCTGAGATAATGTGTTCATATTTGCCCTTAAATAGACATTTTCAAACTTGAACCTAAAGAAGGAGTAGGAAGACCAGTCTCATCGCAGCTTTGTAGGTGGCAACCTCTTCTGCCTGGTTCCACCCCCTAAAAGACACTCCTCTCTGCTCTAGGAGCCACAGACCCCTCAGCCACTGGGTGACCACCCTCCTGGGGTTCCTCACTGGCGCCTCAGCCTGGCACAGACATTCTAATGAGGTAGCTTGGCAGCTGCAAATGCATTCGTCTGGGGGGGGGGGTCACTATTTCAGGGCCTGAAGGGTTTCTTTTTAGCCTTTGCAGCTGGTGTCTCTGAAATGGAGAAGTTTGTCCTTCCCCCAGTATGGGCGGCGCATACATCTTGTACCCCCAGAGGTCTCTGATGCAAAGCAGGAACTGTGCTCAGCAAGAAGCCCTGGAATGGTGATGGGTGGGGTGGGGGTACTGAAGGAGCAGATGTATGCTCTATGCTGATCAAAGCAGTGTTCTGCTTCAAAATAGGTTCCTTCTACTGTCATGGCAATGCAAATAAACACCTCACCCCCGAGTTCTTCTTTTCTTTCTTTCTCTTTCGTTTCTTTTTTTTTTCTTCACTACTGAGGTTTGAACCTAGGGCCTCACTTATACTATTCTATCACTGAACTACACCTTTGGCCCTTTTTTATTTTTTAATTTTTATTTTGAGACAGGGTCGCACTAAAATCGCCCAGGTTGGCCTTGAACTTGTGATCTTCCTGCAGTCGCCTCAGAGTAGCTGAATTTACAGGTGTGCGCCACCATGCCTAGCTTTGTTTGTTTGTTTTGTTTCCAGGGATTGAAGCCAGAGCTGTATTACCAGTTTTATTCTCCAGTACTTTTTTATTTTTTTATTTTGAGACAGGGTCTGGTTAAGTTGCTTAAGGCCTCAATAAGCTGCTGAGGTTGGCCTTGAATTTGTGATCCTCCTGACTCTGCCTCCTGTGTAGCTCTCATTAACAAGCATGCACCACTGCACTGGTTTGTCAGTTCTGTTTTAGAAGGCACCACCCAATAATTCAAGGTCCTAAGGTAGAAAAGTCCTTGGGAATTTACCAGATCCCTGGTCTACCTCCTGGAAGGACTGTGCCCAAAACAGCTCCAACTACTTTGCATGGTCCTCAGGAATAAGGACCTTTTCCAGTACCTTCCCAAGATACCCTTGGCAGGACATTGGTGCCTCTATGTTTCAGTGCCCCTTACCCTAACTGCCACCTGGAAGCTATGATCATGCAAGTAGTGACTTCATCTTCATGAAAAATTGGAGCCAGTGAGTGGCTGAGGTCAGGAGAGAGACAGGAGGTTGACCCCATGACCTCAGTGAAACATGGCCCGTGCCACTAGTCCAGGCATGGCAGCAAATGCTTCCCTGGTCAGAATCCTTCTTTTACTTCCCAAACCTGTCACCCTTCTCTAGACAACTGTGTCCTCCTTGAAAGAAGGAAGTGGCTCAGGGAGTGTTTACTTGTCCACATCCGAGTAGGACATCAGAGGGCAGAAGGCAGATAGGCAGTCAGGCCCATAGAAACTTGTTAAAGAAGAAAAAGAGGTTTTGTTTGTTTGTTTTGTTTTGTGTCTCAGTAGGCTGAGAAAAACATGATATTTCAACTTTTTATCAGTGCATATTAATTGTATACAATGGTGAATTTCATTATGGCATATTCATAAATGCATGGAGTATAATTTGATCAGCTTCACCAACTCCCCCCTACTTCCCTTTACTCTCCTCTCTTCCCTCCCACTTATTCTCCTCCTTGACTCCAATGGCTTCCCTTCTACTTTCATGGCATCCCCCCCCCCTTTTTTTTTTTCTTTTTTCTTTCTTTTCTTTTCTTTTCTTTTTTTTTTTTTTTATATGGGGGATTGAACTCAGGGGCACTCAACCACTGAGCCCCATCCCCAGCCCTTTTTTGTGTTTTATTTAGAGACAGGGTCTCACTGAGTTGCTTAGGGCCTCACTAAGTAGCTGAGGCTGGCTTTGAACTTATGATCCTCCTGCCTCAGCCTCCCCAGCTGCTGGGATTACAGGTATACACCACCACACCCAGCAGGAAGGAGGAAATTTTTTACATGAAGGCTACATTTATTCTCTTAGCCTAACTAATCTCTTGAAAACCTTCCAGATAAAGCAAGTTTTGGGAATATCAGAGACTCTTCCCTTCCCCTTTCACTTACCTGCTTCTCTTTCCCAATATATCTCCCACCATTAATACACTTCCCAGTGGAAAGAAGACATTTGAGAGCAAGGGAAGCACGTGGGTGCCTGTCACTTGCTGATAGCTCTAGAGGGAAATCCTCTCCTGGCTCCCAGACAAAAGCAAAACCTCCATCTGAGAAATGGAAGTTCTGCCTGGAACCAAAAGGCAGGGCCCCAAAAGAGACCAAGAAATGCCCAGTGGAGGGAGACAGAGAGGATGTCTTGAGCTTAGCATCTCAGGCTCTGGCTCCTGTCCCTAGGGGACCTGATCAGCTGGTCTCTAAGAACCACTGAGAAGCTTAGTCTCATTGTATGCTGCTTGTGAACCCCACCTCATGCACTTACCAGCATTCTTCCTCGCTTGCATCAACGGGAAGCACTGCAAAGGAAACAGAAAAGCAGTCACGACATTGCCGAGATGTAATGTCAAAACTGAAGGGAGCTTTAAAATCAGCAAGTTCAATCAACCCATTTTATGGAAGGATAGATTGAGGAACAACGAAAAAGGAAAACAAAGTAAGGAGCAATGTGAATTCTAGAATCCCAGATTCCTGACTGCCTACTCCTTACTACTTCCTCCTATCCTAATGGCTGATTCCTATGGTTTATTTCCTTCTCATGGAATGGAGAGTGCTCCTGCCAAGTTAGGGGACTAGATAGAGTCTGCAAAATTCAAAGTACCATTCTAAATCCTGACAGTAAAGATAATTCAAGAATCAGTCCACATCTGCTTGGCATATACTATCCTTGGTATAGCATTGACCATGCTAGAAGCAAGGTGTACTGATGGAAATGGCAGTATTTAAACTTGGAAATAGTTCAAGGTCACCTTCCCCTATTTAATGATTATATGACACTGGACATAATCCATAACCTTTATTTACTCATTTATTTATTCAGAACTGGGGATTGAACCCAGGGTTGCTCTACTACTGAGCTACATTCCCAGCCCCTTTTATTTTTTATTTTGAGACAGGGTCTCACTAAATTACCCAGGTTGGCGTTAAACTTGCCATCATCCTGCCTCAGCCTCTAGAGTCTCTGGAATTACAGGTGTGTGTCTGGTGCCCATAACCTCTTGAGCCTCAGGTTTTTTTAAAATATAAGATTAGTAGAGTAATAACCCTGACCTCACAGGTTTTGAGAGAAACTAATGTATATGAAAACACTTTTTAAAATGATAAACCACTTTTTAAATTCATTCAACAAATACTTATAGGGCATCAAAAGATATTTATAGGGCACCCTAGCATTATGCCTAATGCTAAGTACATACAGCAATCTAGACAGATAAGGACCTCATGGAGCCAAAACCTTATTGGGAAGGAACAAACAATCAATAAGCAAACAAAGAAATAAAGGAATTTCAGGCACCACTGAGAACCAACAAGGAGAAACTTTAAAAAACAGGATGAGATAGAGAGTTATTGGATAAGGAGAATAGGAAGGTGGCCACAGGGGGTTTCTCTGAGGAACTGAACTTTGAACTGAGATCTGAATGACAAGGAGGAGTTGGTTATGTGAAAATCTGGATGCAGTCTGTTCTAGGCAGTAGTTGAAGAGAAAGAGGCAAGAGTCAAATTCTGCAGAGCTTTGAAGGCCAGGATGTGGATTTTGGCTTTGATTCAAACATAGTATGGAGCCATTGGTGGGTATAGGTCAGGAGAATGGTAAGATTTTATTTCTACCTTAAAAAGATTACTCTGGCTGCAACATGTGGTTTGGATTATACAGCTAGAGCAGAAGCAGGGAGACCTGTCAGGAGATTTAAATATTTTTTTATTTTATTTTTTTTTACAGTGCTGGGGATGGAACCCATGGCTTGGCACACGTAAGTAAGCAAGTGCTCTGCATCCCTAGCCCAGGTGTCTTCTGCCATAGTGCAGGTAAACAATGTTGGAGACTTGGGCTAAAATGGCAGTGATAAAGATATTAAGTTAATGGTTAAGTGGGAATTTTATAAAAGGAAGGAAAGAAGGGCACTTCTTAGAGATAGACGAATTTTCTAGGCCTATTCTCTTGTCTTTACACAGGCAACCTCTTTATCAACCAAAAGGATCAACAAAGTAGTTATCAGAGTATGTTTACTATCTCTTACCTTTGGAATAAGGACTGCCACACCAGGTATAGACGCTTAACCACAATGTTTCCTCATCCTAAGATTTGTCTTGGCTTTAGATCACCCTAAAATGACTAAAGGTCAGGTCCACCCTTGAAAACCACACTTGTTCATAGGAAAGAGAAGGGATCAGAGATGGGCCCCTCACAGTGTTCCCTGGCAAGGCCTTTGAGAGATGTTAGTGTGAGGGAGAAAGAAAGTTCTAGAATGAGCTAGGTATGAACCAAAAGAGACAGATGTGAAAGTCTCAAACAAAGCTACAAGTTGGAACTAAGATACATCAAGTCAGTATAATTCTCAGTGGTAGATCAAAGTGGAGGAAAAAAAGAGAAAGAGTGAGCTGATGAAAGAGAAAGAGAAAGCAGGCCCCTGTGAGTTCCTAAATCAGACAGTTCTGAGAAATTAGGATATGAACTGATGATTGGGACAGACTGCTATCCTGAAGTCCTGCTGCAATCATACCAAATCTACTCCTCTCCCATCCTACCAGCCCTACCCACCATTGGGAATGTCATAGTTAGGGATAGTTCAGAAGATAATTAGGTCTTAAATTAACACAGGGCTTTATGGGTTACAAATAAATGACTTCCTTTGACTGTCACAATCATCCTACATGGTAGGTTTTATTGTCCCCTTGTGGCACATGAGGAAAGCCAGGCCCAGATAAATGACTGATTTAGCCAAAGTCAAACAGCCAGTAAATGTCAGAGTCAAAATTACTCTTGAGGTCTATGGTGTCCCCAATTTTACTGCATCCCATTATTTCCTCTGGGGTCCAGGATAATTGGGTTGGCCAGGACCATTGAGTCCCACTCTGATTTTGGCCTTGATCTTTATGCTCTTTTGGTAGCTAAAACTTTATAGGGGAAGAGGGGGTATGAATTTTTGCATCCAAGAATTCTGCTAGAGTAGAGGCTCTTTTTGTTTCCTGGTGTAGAACATAGCACTCTCAGATTTGGGGGATTCTGAACCCAAGAACTAGAAGTTCAGCAGCTACAAAGACAGTGACAATCTTCCCATTCTGTGAGCCATTCATTCACATTGTATTTATGCATTTATTCACCCATTCACTACATGCCTCCTTGGGGTCAGGCTCTGTGCTAGGTACCAAGGGATAGAGAGAAAGCAGATAAATGTCTTAACTTTGTGGAATTCACAGTGAAGTGGGGAAGTCATTGCCAGCACAAATCATTACAATTCCATGTAAATACAACTGGAAAGTAGCACTTATGGAACTGAGCAGAAGGAGTAATTCAATGCTGGATGTTGAGTTGCAGTACCATCCACATGAAGGAAGTATCAATTTGAAGTCAGTCTGGAAGATGAGTAGTTAGTTTTCATCAAGTAGATAAATGGACATAACAAACATGGTGGGCAGAAGGAAGGGCATAGAAAAGTGCAAGGAGATGTCAAAGCATGTGCTTTGAGAAAGTATATATAGTCTGGGTGGAGAACAGAGCGCCAGACAGATACTGGAGCAGCAGGTAGAGGCCACAACATGAAGGACCTTGTAGGGCATCCTAAGAAGCTTTATCCAGAATCCAGTGGGGAGCCAATGAAGGGGCCTAAACAAGAAAGTAACATATATAGATTTGTTTTTAAGAATGTTGCTCTAACCAGGCTCAGTTGCACACGCCTGTAATCCCAGTGGCTTGGGAGGCTGAGGCAGGAGGATTGCAGCCTCAGCAACTTAGCGAGGCCCTAAGCAACTCAGTGAGGCCCTAAGCAACTCAGTGAGACCCTGTCTCTAAATACTCAATGGTTGAGCGCCCCTGGGTTCAATCCCCAGTACCCCCCCCCCCAAAAAAAAAAAAAGAGAATGCTCTAGCTGTGGAATGAAAGATGGATTGGGAATGAGGAGGTTACAGAGAGACCAGTGCACTGGTAAGGTTATGGGTTGGACAGTGACCTTTGGGATAGGAAGTTTGAGACAATATGTGGACTATTTCCATGGGAGAAGAACCAAAGTTAAATAATAGGATGTGGGAGGATAAGGAAGGAGTCCAGGATGACTCCAACATTTCTGGCCTGTCAACTGGGTGAATGAGGGGCTATTAACTGCAATCGGGAACAGAGGGAAAAGTGGCTCACAGATATGGGAGCAAAGTCTTCCTGTTCTAATGAATCTTGTCTTGGACATGGTGGACTGAAGGGTCTGTGGAACATCTGCTCAGAGCTATCCAATAGACACTGTGGTAGACCTACAGATGCTAAGATGCATAAAGGCAGACATGGTCATTGCCCCAGAAGAGCTTGAAGTCTGGTGGGAGATAGAGTGATCAGAAAAAAAAAATGAAACAGTTTTGAGTTAAAAAGAGAAACAGGATGAAGGAGTCAAAAAGGGAAAGTCAGAGTCAAAGAAGGGATAAAAGCAAAAGGAAGGTTACTGTGTGAGAAGTCAGAAGTCAGTTACTGAGAGGAGTAGTTCACATACAAGCTGCAAAGTTATCAAATGACTTGGCCCAGCCCTGGGAGTCCTCAGCCATAGTGGCTGACTGGGACCAAGCTCATTCTCTTAGCATCTTTTCTGCTCAGTCTACAGGCTCTCCAACCTGTCCTTGCCCTGCTGTCTGAGGGAAGGCCTGAAGAAATGGTTTGTCCTTTCCTTGCCTGATTTCTCTGCTTTCCTCTCCACCTTCACCACCCACCCCCACTCCACTGCCCCTGGTCAACCATGTGCCATAGACCCAGGCCTAGGGCCACAGTCATGAGAGCACGTTCTTCACATTCCAGCCTCCCCCAGTCCTCTGAGCTGGGCCACACAGAGCCCTATTCACAGCCTGGCCCTCCCTTCCTCCCTTCAGAGTGGGCCTCACCACCCCCAGGCGCAGCCCATGTTTTGCCAACACAGACTATGGCCACTATGAGAAGGCAGGTTCCCCTGACCCCTCTGGAGCTGACTCCTCTGTCTCTTGGGGTCTCTCAGCTGGGAGGTGGGTCCAAGGGGTTTGACCCTTTGTACCTGCATGAGTATATATGTGTATTTTATGCACTCATTAACCTTCCTCTGGGTTAGGCCTGAAATAGGGACTAGGTTGGGCCACACTGTCACTGGACACAGGGATGGTAGGGCCACAGTCTGGATTCCTAGAGGAGTTTATAGTCGAGTGTGGAAATAGCTGGGTACACGGGGGATGGCATATGAGCCTGGGCTGGATGGAACCTGCCACAGGTCTTAAATTGGAATGTCACCATGCCACTTTTTAAACCAGGGAACATGTGCTCATGTTCAGGGTGTAACTTCTACTGGTGGTGGGGTATTCTTCCATTGGAGGATGCCAATCTCTTCTCTGAAAAGGGGAGAGGAGACCTGGTCTTCAGAAGGACTGACTGACATGGGCATTCTGGGCCTTTGACCCTATGCCTTTGACCATTTCTTTGCTGGGCCTCAGACTTCTTGCCTAAAAAAGGCATCCTACCTGGAGCCACAGGAACTCTGACCATTTTATTTATTTATTTATTTTTGTGGTGCTGGGGAACAAACCTAGGGCTTCATGCATGCTAGACAACTACTCTACCACTGAGACACATCCCCAGACCCTTGACCATTTTATAAGTCACTGACACACACAGAAATTCCTAATGTCTCAAACTCTTTTCTCCTCTATTCCTTCCTGCCAGTCCTGATATGGCTTCCGATCTGTCTTCCCCACCCTGACCCCTCACCTGGCCCATGGGGCTGCTTCAGGCCTGGCTCCTTACTTCAGTCCCCTTTCCCTCTACTCTCCTCCAGCCTCATACCCTACTAGCTTGGCTGTGTCCACAGCAGGCTGAGAGCTGGGCCAAGGAAGAGAGTGAATGAGCAGCTGCAACCCCCAGGGGTTCTCTGGATAATCTCAGGAATGTCATATCCTAAAGACTTGACTTTCCCACCAGCCAACAGGGACCCTCTTTCCTGCCCAGAGCTTGGGAGTTTTTCCGGAGGAGGGGCCTTAGAACACTGAGTATATGTAGGAAGGGGCTGGAGGAGAGAGACCCAGCAGTTCCAGTGTGGGATGGAGCCTCTTTTCTACACTCTAATCTAGTCTGACCAGTGGTGGGAGCAGAGGTGGGAGGAGGAGGAATAGGGGAATTGCCTAAAAAACTCACTTCCTAAAACTCAGGGTAGTAACATCAGTGTTTTCTACTGTCCTTTCATTTCCATGTATGCTCTCAATTCTAGGCTCTCCTCAGCCAGGGTGGTGAGGGAATTGGCAGATCTAATTTTTCCTCATTTTATAAATGAGTACTTTGCGAGGTGTGGTGATGCACACCTGTAATCCCAGTGCTTCTGGAGGCTGAGGCAGGAGGATCAAGGGTTCAAAGCCAGCCTCAGCAAAAGCAAGGCCCTAAGCAACTCAGGGAGACCCTATCTCTAAATAAAATACAAAAAAGGACTGGGGATATGGCTCAGTGTTGGAGTGCCCCTGAGTTCAATCCCCAGTACCAAAATAAAATAAAATAGTAATCTGAGGGCCCTAGCAATGGACATAGGGTCACGTACAGTAATTAATTCATCATCTTCACATTGAACTCCTATTTACTGACTCCCTACTGTGGCAGGCTTTTTCACAGATGTCATTGCATTCAGTTATGAAATGGGAAGTATGCTGCCCGTGTTGTAAATAAGGAAACTGAGGCTCAGAGAAAACATGAAGAGGCAGAACGTGGGGTAGTAGAAGGTTGCCTAGTTTCCAGCTACTATCTTTATGTCATCATACCACATTCTTTTCTCCAGCTCCCAGAGGGTGACCCAACCCAGGTTAGGGAAGTTCAGCCCATGCTCATTTCCAGAGCCTCAACCCCCATTCACCAAGTGCAGGACTTCCTTTCCTCTGCCCCTTGGCAGTCCCAGCCTTGGAACTGCCAAGTGACCTGGACTCTAAGGTCCCTGGCAGCAGTGGCAGCAGCAGCTCCAGGGTTGGCCAGAAGGGTGGGGCAAGGAGCTCTACTGCCCCCACCCTACTGTGAAGTCTCTGACCCCAAATCCCAGCACAGGCGGTCTGAGCCACTGTTCCTTGTTATTGTTACCAGTGACTTGGAAATGCAGGCCAGGCCTTGGCTCCCAGAGCTTCCCAGGCCTCCAGCTGCTCTCAGGCCCTAGGGGGTTCTGGGAGGCCTATTATTCATTGCAGGCTTTTTTTTTTTTTTTTTTTTTTTGCCCTGGGCCTGGGCTCCTCTCTTTCCTCCCCAGAGACCTGGAGTGGAAATCACTGACATTTTGGGAGCAGTCTTTGTTGTTTGTTTGTTTTTTTTTTCCAATTTGGCCTGGAAGTTTGGGGAAATATATGCAAATATAATGAGAGTATCAGAGCTGGAATGGCTCTCAGAGATAACCAATCCAACATCCCCATTTTATGGGTAGAGAAACTGAGTCCCGGTTTATATAGCTATAATGGACTCTGGAACTAGATTACCTGGGTTAAAAAAAAAATTCCAAGGTAACAGCTGTGTGATTTTGGATACGTTTCTAAACTTTTCGGTGTTTCAGTAAAATGAAGATGATAATAACTGTGCTTGCTTTGTAGGGTTATCCTGATGGAGAAATGAGCTAACACATGTGAAAGGTTGAAATGATATGTGCTACAGAGTATGTGCTCTAGCAATAGTGATTCATGTTAGTTCCAACTTTCTTTAGTGTTTGTGAGAAAAAAAAATCAAACCTGGCATTGCCAATCTGTAGCTTTCTCCACTTACTTCCCCCTACCAGTCATAGTGTCAGGCATACCCTCCATCCCCAGCAGCCCCACTTGTACAGTTTTTGGCACCAAAGAAGCTGAAGACAAAGGAAGAATTCATATCTGAGGAGACATAAGTCAGAGTTGAAACCTCACCTTCTGTTCCCCATCTCACCTGCCTATGGCCATCCCACCATCTCCCACCTTCCAGAACAAATACTGTTTAATCTCAGATGAGTCTTGAGCACCAGTTGTGCTGAGATGGAACCACTGGGGGAGAGGGACAGAGTCCAGGCCTGGCAAATTCAGGGGATAGGAGTCCCTTCTCCACTCCCAGGATGGACCCAAGATGGTTCCAGGCTTTGCTCTTACAGGAATTACCCAGACTCCAGTGTGGTCATTTCTCCACCTTGTGGACTAAACAGGGTCACCAAGTACAAGTACTGGATAAACTTAGATTGGTAATTAATTGTATAGTTTCATACCCTGAAATTTTCTCGACTGTACCAATCGTACCCATCAACAGGGCAATTAGGGATTGTGAGTATGAAAACGTCATTTTATATGTACTAGACAGTAAGCTCCATGAGCGTAGGGACCTATAGCTATGTTGTTCACTTTTATCTAATTCCTCAGGGCCTGACCCAGAGTAGGTCCTGAATAAATATCATTGGGTGAATGAGTGAAGGAATGAACTCTTAAGGGTATTCCCAGCCTAAGGAAAATCTCCACTTCATTTCAGATAACAGCAATAAGCATCTCAACATGCTTCACTATCATTATTTCCTTTGAACCCCACCATAGCCTTGTAAGGTAGAAATTATAATTGTGCCCAATGTACAAAGAATAAAAATGGCTACTGCTTACTAGGTGCTTTTTTAAAAGAATTTAACCATTATTAATTTGTTGTTGTTTATTTGTTTTTATGTGGTGCTGAGGATCTAACCAAGGGCCTCACCTGTCCTAGACAGGTGCTGTACCACTGAGCCACAACCCCAGCCCTGTGTGCTGCTTTTTGAAGAGATGTAATAAGTATTTACTCATTTAAGCCCTAGAACAACCTTATAAGGTGGTTTATATTTTTAGCTACATTTTATGGCACAAGAAACGAAGGCTCAGAGAGGTTAAGTAATTTTCTGAAGGTCACAGAGCTAGTAAGTTTTGGTCCGAACAGGTGAAGGGATTGATTCCAAATTTTACTCTAGATATCTTGGTATTCTCACTGCATCAAGAGCACCAAGGTTGAGCTCTCATACCCAAATTTCAATGTCTCTGGCTAGGGATGTAGCTCAGTATAGAACACTTGCTTAACATGTGTGAGGCCCTGGGTTCAATCACCAGCTCCACAAATAGAAATTTCAAAGTTTCTCACCATCCCCCCTCCACCATTGTCACCCAACCCCAATATCCAGGGCAAGTCCCTTGGATCTGTGCCTTCTCCTGTCTCCTTACTGTCCTTGAAGACTCACCCACTCTTTACTCCATAGATGATTCCTTCAGATCCTGATTCCTGGGCCAGGCTCCTCCTTAAACCATTTCATTGGCAATTCCGTTGAGTCTTATCCACTGAGGACAGCTGAGCAGCCTAAGATCACTCAGCACAGATGTGGCCCAGGTAGACACACTCTCCATATCAGTCTCTCCAGAAATCAACTCCCAGATCTCTTTAACTCCATATGTGCCAACAACCTCACCACAACCTATTTTCTTGCCTCCATCCATGGGCCTGGAGCATCACAGACACACAGTGTAACAGAATCTAGGTGACTTACAGTTAGATTTTCAGGGGCAACTCATGGATAGTATGAATTTTCCCCACATGTTGGGATCCAGGACCTACCACTCAGCCAACACAATATTTGACTGGGCCATGGTACTCTGCAGAGAGAGCCCTGGGGGTGAAGCCTCCTTCTATGGGGCATCGGGCCTTGCCCTGCCTTTTCTAAGCAGTTTTCCCAAAACATGAGAATCTCTGTTATAATTTATTTCTTTAGATCCAGTAATTAAGAAGTGGCTGAGCATACATATCTCAGAGGTATACATGTACCCTACTACTTCCATACTCAGACACACACACAACGTCACCCTAGACTGGTTGAAGGACCTGTGGCAATGTCCCAAGATGAAACAGAGTATCTGAGGAGGTAGTGAGCTCCATGTACACCCCATATCTCGCCAGGCAGATCCCCTGCAGACCAGAAAACTGTGAGTTGGCTGGGAACAGAGGGGGCCTGGAGCATAAGTACACATCAGGAGGATGTAGGTTACCTCATAGGCGAGTGCATGTGTACAGGAGTGTAAGCCTGCTTGAGGGATGTGTCTGTGAAAGCTCAAACCCATACAAACAGGAGCCCCAGCAACCTGGTATAAAATCAGCCACATGGAATTCCCATGTGTACCCCTGGGGAGAGCATTCACAGGACAGAGTGCTTGGGAATATGTAGCTGGGGGAACTGAGGAAAGCCTTTATGCACATACGGACTTCTATGTATGACCTAAGTATGAATACAGTGACTGAGGACAGGTATGGTGGCTCATGTTGGACCACAACTGTGTGGCTAATTTCTATGAGCTTTCCAAGTTTACAAGGGACTTTTCTGTCATGCTTGGCTTTGATTTCACTAGAAGCTTTCGGGGTAGATATGATAGCACTGTTACCACATAGATGTATGTGTGCGTGTATGTGGCACATGTATAGAAGTCCCACATAATATTGCTGTTAGATTTTACCAGAGATGGTTCTTTGAATTTTGCCACAGAATGAGTAGAGAGATTATCATACAGACCACATTTCAATCAGACTATGTCCTGACTCAGTCAATGACCTTGAGAACATGTCTTTCTTTGCTGAATCTCAGTTTCCTCATTAGGAGTTTGGAAGGGGAAGCAGACAAGGGGGAATAGATGATCTCTAAGGTTTTTTTCAATTCTGATATTGTGTGATTATCTACCTGTTATAAGAGGAGGGGACTGGGGACAGTAGGGAGATTTGACCCTCTTTCTTTTTAATGTTTATTTTTTTAGTTGTAGTCGGACACAATATCATCTTTATTTTATTTATTTATTTTCATGTGGTGCTGAGGATCAAACCCAGGGCCTCACATGCACTAGGATAGTGCTCAACCACGAAGCCACAACCCTAGCCCCAAAAGATTTGACCCTCTTAATGTGTGTGTGTGTGTGTGTGTGTGTGTGTGTGTGTGTGTGTGTGTATGACAGAGAGAGAGAGAGAGAGAGAGTGTCAGATGCATGCTTGGTTGTGGTGAGAGGCCATAGATACTTTTCTGGCCCCTGCTGGCCTGCAGGGCGGGAACATCAGACACGTATGGAACTATTTATACTGGGTTCATCTCACACCCAAACGTCTTGTCCCTTGGCTGCCCCTACCTCAGAGAACCTCAAAGCTATCCTGAGCCCTGGCCTGGCCTCTTGCCACCTTCCCAGTATCCTTGGCTTCTGACGTGTTACCCTTGAGCAAGGTTTACTTCTGTTCTAAGACCCAGCAGGGTCAAAGTAGAGGCCTGAGGGGAGGGGTTGTAACAAAGAAGTGGATAAGATCTGAGACCATAACCCTGCAGTATGCAAATATGGAGTAATTTTATCCTTGCTTTGGTCTCCCCCAGTACACAGTTTAGAAATCTAGTGTATTGACCACCTATTCTATGACAAACATGTGAAATTCATGAACCCACAGAATATGCATGGCATCCCTGTGAGGCAGGTACTGATTAGTGTCCTTTTTCAGGCAAGGAAACTGAGGCTCAAAGGCACAGGGTTAATATGTGTGCATGTGGGAGTGTGTCCAATTTAAACACATTTATCTGCTTCACTTCTCTTATATCTCTTTAGATCAAGGACAGCCCCATGTGGTATGGAGTTGTAGGGAGCTCATTTTCCCCCATCATAACCACCATGAGGTTGAATTTGATCATCTGATAAAGCCCTTTTCAGCCATGGCGGGCTCTGCCACAGCCTTGCCCCTCCCCTCAGTCAGCTTTCCCACAGCCACATGACTGCTCACAGAGAGGCAAGGCTCAGAGAGAAAGGGTGGCTCAGAGCAGCTGACTGGGTTGACAGGCCCAGAGAGCCTGCCTTTCTGACTGGGGCCTTAAACCAGCAGCATTGGAAAAGGGAGCATGAGGCCCAAGCATGTGCATTGGTCTGGGGTCCTGAGATCTAGCCATGTATTGATTCATGTCTACCAAGATCACACACAACCACATCCCTGTCTGTGTGTGTGTATGCTTGTGCACGTGCATGTACACACGCACGTGCGTGTACATGTGCCTCTGTGCTCTGTGAATACTTCTACATATCTATATAGTTTTGTGTACATGCTTGGATCTGTGTGCTTCCGTGTGTCCCTGTGTGCTTGTGCATGGGGGTACTTGCCAGCATCAGAGAATTTGGGGTAATGAGTGCAAAGCAATTTAAATTCATGCCAAGCACCCAGAATGGTTAATTAGGGTAGTAGTCAGGGGTGCTTCTTAAACCTGGGACCTCAGAGGCACTTTCAATTCCCCCTTCTGTTGCCTTTATCATTGCATCTAGCTTCTCATCATCTCCTAGCCACATACCCTGGCTCTGCATCTCCACTTAGACCCTTCTATTCCACCCCCGCTTGCTGCTGCTAGCATGTGTCTCCTAAAAGCACCCATTCAATTATATTCCTATTTTACTGAAATGGGCTCTCTATCTCCTAAAACAGGAATCCCCAGACTTTGGGATTTCATGAAAGAATTTAATTTAATTTTTAAAAAAAATTTTATAAGATTTCCAGAATTTTTTTCTTTTTTTAAGAGAGAGAGAGAGAGAATTTTTTAATATTTAGTTTTCAGTGGACACAACGTCTTTATTTCATTTTTATGTGGTGCTGAGAATTGAACCCAGCACCCCGCGCATGCCAGGTGAGTACACTACCGCTTGAGCCACATCCCCAGCCCAAGAATTTAATTTTAAATAGACACATTTTTGTTTACGATTTTAAATATTAAAATATTTTAAAATAAATCAATAGGGGAACATTCAACATGTCACAAACTACTTTTTAAATTTATTTTGCCAAGGACAGACATTTAGAATTTTTTTTTTCACTCCATACTATAGTAAGGACACAATAATATCCACATAAAAAATAGTTTGAATTGAATTAATTCAGCGTCTGAGAAACCACACTACATTAGTCCTTGTCTTCTCCCATTCCATTGCAGATGGGACCCCCACTGGGTGAGAGCCTTGAGCCCATGGGTTAATTTCAAACCCTTGGGGCGGGGTAGCCTATGCTTCCTTCTCTTTAGTGCCTCTGTCCTCAAACCCCTTGCTTGAGCCACATCACCAAAATGAACCCTCCCCCCAGGCACAGCCACCGTGCTGCCTGCAAGCTCTTGCCCATGCAGTTCCCTCTGCCAGGCATGCCTGGAATGCCCCTCCCCCCTTTTTGGACTGACAAACTCTTCTCTTCCTTCATCCCTCAGGCTCAGCCCAAATGTGACCTCCTGTGAAACCTTTCCAAGTCCCTCCCCATGGAATGGATCTTTCCTTCCCGAGGGTCCCAGCAGCCCTTTCATCCTATCTTAGAATCAGGTTAATTGTTTGAACATTTTCCTGCCAGGTTGGACTGTGGGGAGCCACATAGTGTCAAGAAGGGCATGGGCTTAGGTGTTCCAACCACAACTCTTCCAGTCATATTTGAGTAGCCTTGTGGATATTCCTTAACAGTTCATAGGATCCTTTCCCAATTATCAAAGCAGGAAAACTACATATTTTAGAAAAGTTCACTACCACAATGAATGAATTCAAAGTGCCCAGGTCTGTCTGATACATAACAGATGCTAAATATATATGAGTTCCTTGATACTTGAAAGCAGAAATCATGCTTTACAAATCCCTGTTGATTCTGCTGTGCTCATCATGTACTTCCTGTGGCCAGGACATAGTAGGCACTCAAATATTTACTGACTTACTACCTATCCCAGGGCTGGTATATAGTAGGTGATTAATGAATATCTGGCACTTTTCTTATCTCCTTTACAAGGACAAAAACCATGTCCTTTTTCATCTTTCTGTCGCCCCTACGGTGTGTAGCACACAGTAGGTGATTGATATGTTGATGGAGATTAGTAGTAATAATAATGATAACAGATACAATTACTTGTGTGGATGCCGCATGCCGGGCATCATGCTAGGAACTTAACACACGTTATTTCTTACATTTTACATATAAGAAATAAAAACACTAACAGCAACCTCTTTACCCCATAAGGTTAGTATAACTATTGTCCTCATTTTAAAACTAAAAAACTGAAGCTCAGAGAGATTAAGTGTCTTATCTTCATGTGAAACCTTGGGAAGCAACAGAGGTGGGTTTTAGGAAAAAGAGCCAGCTAGCAGCCATGCATAGTGGCACAAACCTGTGATCCCAGCTACTCAGGAGGTTGAGGCAGGAAGATCACAAGTCTGATACCAACCTGGGCAACTTAGTGAAAAACTCCGTGTCAAAATAAGATAGAAAGGACTAAGGTATAGCTCGATAGGAGTGTCTAGTATGTGCAAAGCTCTGGGTTCTATCCCCTGAACTGGAAAAAAAAAAAAAAGCCAGGTGGCTTATTTATTTCCTTAGGAAAGCAGTAGAAGGTCACAGAGCTGATTAAGAGACAAGGGTGAGACTTGAACCCAAGCCTTTTTAGCTCCAAGAGCCTCAGGAAATCTCAGGAGCTGGTCTGATCTGTCTTTCTCAGCCAGTAATGGTCCCAGCTGCTTCCTTCCCCCAAGAGCCATGGGATGGGCTGGTCTGGCCGGCCACTTACCTTCACTTTCCTGAAGCAAGACCAGAAAACGTCCAGCAGAGGCATGGTGCTGCGCGGGGAGCTGGTAGGGCCAGAGAAGCTTTACTGGGCATGAGCCTCTGCCTCTCTGTGGATGAGGCTAGAAGGGACCCGGGGCTCAGGGACAGCCAGCCCTGGCCCTGGGCTCCATCAGCCAGCAAGCACTGCGAGGGGAGAGGCGGAGAGCAGCGGCTGGCCTGAGATCAGCTGCCTCGACTGCCGGCCCCTCCCGGAGGGCTGAGGGAAGGAAAAAGGGAGGGAGGGAGGGAAGGAGAGAGGCTGGCTAAGGAGGAGGGACCGGGAGGCGGGTCACTCACTGATTCAAACTCGGCACCGTTAACCAGTTGGCTGAGACTGGACAGCAATGTCAGTTGAAATTCCCGGGACGTTACAGTTTCCCAGCCTGGGTGTCTAGTCTGTCTGCTGGCTCCCGCAGCAGTCCCATCACCTGTGTGTCAGTAGGTCTGCCAGGTTGCCTCCTGGCCCATTAATACATCAGCTCTCCCTAGGGCCTTCAGGTACAACCCAGACCAGGCAGGAGCTATGGAAAGAGTGCCAAGGAGAAGGAGCAAGGAAGGAGTTCCTTGGCCCTTAGCAGGAAGGTGTGAAGGCCATCAGTGAAAGGGGAAAAGCTTATAGCCTTGGAAACACCTCAAACAGGTGGCTCCGGGCTCTGTGTCAGGGGATCCTTCTCAGCCCCACTCTAAAGTCAGGCATCCTGACCCACTGGCACTTCTGGGATGCCCCCTCCATCTGGGTCTCAGTTTTGCCAGCTGGGCAAACTAGTTAACCATGCTGAGCTTGAATCAGGGAGTGACTTGCCTCCTAGTCCCTCCTCCTTAGCCTCTTTCCTTCCTTCCCTCCCTCCCTTCGAAGTCAATGTATAGAGGTCTCTATGTCTCAAGTCGGTTTTTATGACTCCTATTTAGAGTTAGAAACTGGGCAAGTCTGGAAGAAACCCGATTCCAGAAATCAAATTTATGTCTTCTCAGAATGCCCCAGCTGCCCTCTAGGAGTGCACAGGAAGTCAGGTAACTCCCCCCAAAGATTCTGAGTCTTCAAAGGCCATTTCATCCATCCCCTAGCTCACACAGGATGGGTGTACATCCCTTTCTGAACATCTCCTGTAGAGATGATACCTTCCTTCCTTTATCCACTCCCATACTCAGAAAGCTTCCAGTCTGAAATCTAAACCTGAACCCTCTGGACGCCCTGAAGTCAGTTCTTTCAGCAGAAATAGAGTTAGCACTCTGCAGTTGTAGAGGCTTTCTGGGCAGGAAGCCATTAAGAAACAGTGATCCTTCCACCCCCACACACCCTTTCCCCAGACCTCAAAAGGCAGGGTGCCATGGATGGTGGTTAGAAGCTTCCAGGGACCCCATGGCAAAGGGCCAGGCTTGGGTCTCTGGGGGCGCATGTCATCAAGAGCCCCAGAATAACTTACTCTCTCATTTATCTTTCAGAGACCAAGTTGGTCAGGCAAAGGGCCAGTTTCTGGGACTCTGGAGGGTCCCAAGCCTGCTTTGAGCAAGCCTCTGCCTGCCTTCAAGGACTTTGCTTATCTGTGGTTTTGTCCTGAGGTCTGTTCAGAGAGTATACAAGAGTCCCTCCTGATCTGCCTAGGATTTACTCTGTGGCCCTCAGTTTTGCTAGTTATGCCCTGAGGTTGTAATAACTGATCTGTCACCTTCTCACTCTGACCTCAGGAGTATCTCAGATGTGGCCTGGGCTTATAAGGGGAAGCCCCCTACAGGGTGTGGGGGAAAGTGTAAAATGAAGACCCAGGACAGAGATTGTTTCCTCCTTTGAGCATATACCCACTTTCCCTGCAGCCAGAGCCCTGAGGATGAAGAGCCATGGATCAACTGTTGTAGGAGAGGCCACATGGAGGCCTAAGATTGCTACATGTTCTCTTCCTCCCTGCAGTTCACCTCCTTTAGATTCAGGACTCTGGGAGGAAGTGCATTCTCTGTGGCTTTGGGCATTTGTTTGGGAGGTGATAGTGCATAGCACACCACACTAACCTGAGAAAGCAAGAGACTTCAGTTTCTGTTCTGGACCTTTCATTCCAGGTTAGCCTGAGATGGTTAAGCCCATCTGGAAATAGACTGCCTGGATTCAAATCCCAGTACTGTTACTCTCTGAGTGACCTTAGCCCTGTCACTATATTATTTCCCCTCTGTAAGATGGGAGATAATAAGAAATCTTACCTTGTGGAAAGGTTTAAACTGAATGAGTTAAAGCATTTACTACACTGCCTGGCATGATGTTAGTTCTCAATAAATGCTATTTGTGCTATTGAAAAACAGAGGCTTTGGAGCCAGAAAGACTTAGATTTAAATTCTGGTTCTGCTACCTCCTGGCAGGGTGCCCTTATAAAAGCCACGTTCTTTCTCCAAGCTGGACCATGGATTCATGCTTACATAAGGGGACTGCTGTTATGAGTTAACAAGATAACATTCACATGCACTCACTAGCTTGGTTCATAATAAGTATTCAGTAAAGGTTATCCCCGACTTCCCTCTTCCTGTCCTGGGTGCTCCTGACTCTCCCTCCTTCTGCAAAAGCAGAAGTGGCATTGATTGGCATCATTCATCTAGGAGTTCAAACCCAAGGCTAACTGCTTCTTGGCTGTGTAACCTCCTTAGGAGACTCATTTGACCTCAGCTTCTCTGGCTGTAACAAGAGCATGAGGATAAAGATCCCCACCCACCTCCTAGGTTTCCTATTTATGAAAGAAGGAATATGAAGGGCCAGATGTGACATTTCTTCTGTCTTGTCTCTTTCCTTCCCCCATATACAACAGGGGCTCTGAGTCTGGCATAGTCTTGCCTTACACCCAAGGTCTGCCCTGATCAATCAATATAGCAGACAGGAAGCCTACTTTCTTTGGGGTTGAAAGTAGCAATTAGGGAAGGTGGAACCAGGTTGGGTGCACTGGGCAGCAGCTGTGCACAGGCAAGCAGAGAGGCTGTCATATCAACCTTTGCACTGCTCATGAGGGGTTGTGTTGTCTAAGGCTTAAGTCACTTATCTACACCAAGGATCCCAGATGAAGAAGAAAGACTTGGTGTGGTCAAGTCCCATAAGGAAGGAAGAATGGCCTTCCTCCCAAGGTCATTATGTCCATGTCTGTGCCAGATATTGAGCAGATCACATCTGTGACGATGAGGGCTCCCTATAGAATGTGACAGGAAGTCAAAGACACACTTGAACAGGAATGCTTTTTACAATTAAAAGTCATTAAGGGGCCAGGCATGGTGGCTCATGCCTGTAATTCCAGTGACTCTGGAGGCTGAGGCAGGAGGATCACAGGTTTAAGGCCAGTCTCAGAAATTTAGTGAGACCCTGTCTTAAAATAGAAAATAAAGGGGGCTGGGGATGTGATTCAGTGGTTGAGCACCCCTGGGTTTAATCACTAGTACAAAAAAAAAGTTAAGGACCCCAGAGAATTTTTATATATGTGGCTAGACTTATCAGTACTTACCATATTAGAAACTAAAACTGAGACATTTAAGGGATATTGTTTGATTGATTTTTAAAACAGGTCTAAAATTTTTAAATGTTAACATGAATGACATATTGGATAACATATGTTTATCTATTTTATTAAGAATAGCAATAGTTTCCAAAACAAAAATAAATCTGAGAAAAGTGACATTGTTTTACATTTTTTTGGGTCTCTTTAATGTCTGGCTTAATAGAAGACAGCTGGCTTCTCATAGTTGTTCTGCATTCAATCTGTTGTGAGAAGCAGTTTGGCTTGGAGTATATGAAGAAAATCCTGCCTCCTACAAATATAGAGTTTGAAAACAGAGACCTCATTGACCCTCAGAAATGTTCTGAGGGACCCTCAGGGATTCTTGAACCACACTTCCACAATCACCACATTAGAAGATCCTAATTAGACCACATTAGAGAATCCTGGAACATTTGAGCTGGATGTCTTTTAGAGCACTCAGTTTGAAATCTCTCATTGTACAAAAAGGGAAACTGAGGCCCAAGTAGGAAAAGGGATTGGTTGATTTCACACAGCAAGTCAGTGGTAGAACTCAGACTTAGATGGAAGTCTCCTGCTTCCTAGGAAAGTTCTTCTTCCATCGTTTTGAATAAAATACAGGTTTCACAGGGCATGGTGGCACATGTCTATAATCCCAGTGGCTCAGGAGCCTGAGGCAGGATTGAAAGTTCAATGCAAGCCAGCCTCAGCAATTTAGCAAGGCTCTAAGCAACTCAGTGAGACTCTTGTCTCTAAAATATTAAAAAGGGCTGGGGATGTGGCTCAGCAGTTAAGTGCCCCCTGGGTTCAATCCCTGGTACAAAAAAAAATCAGCTTTATAGTGGGAGCTCTGGTAACTATGGATGAGAGAAGCTTGGGTATTGGTATCTGGTCTGTCACTGATGCAACAATTAGAGCTTTTCAGAGCATCCAAAGATCACACAGATTGCCCCAAAAGGCAGTGAGCTCCCTGTCACTAGACATGTACAAGGAGAAGATTGATCCAGCTAACTTCTCAGATTCCTATCAGCCTCAAAGACTAAGAGATGAGACTATAAATGGTACTTGCACCACAGTTCAAGCAGTATTTTCATGGCAGAGCCAAAATGGTCACTTTTCCAGGGCCTTGCACATGCGAGACAAGCACTCTACCATTGAGTTAGCAAGACTCTTGCTAAGTTGCCCAGGCTGGCCTTGATATTGTGATCCTCTTGGCTAAGCCTCCTAAGCCATTGGGATACAGGTGTACACTACCATTTTTGGATCACATTTACTTTATTAAAAGAAAAAAAAACTATTTATTCTCCACCTTTCATTCAACAATGTTCATTCATTCAACAAATATGTATTTGATATCTACAATATACCAGGCAAAGTGCCAGGTATCTTGTTCTAACAATATAAATGATTTCAGATGAGAATGATACATTCATTCTTGTTGCACTAGTAAACTACCTGTCTCGCCTCCTTTTATTTCAATCCTATTTATTTTATGCTCATTTTAGTAAATGCTATGGACCCAAGGAACCCTCCTCATCTACTGCATATAATAATAAGGAATTAGGAAAGAAAACCTGGACCAAACTTACACTTGCATTTCATCTTATTTTCTTAGTCTCTGAGTTTTTACCAGTGTTTCAAGTAATGCATTTCAGTGTAATGAAGGGAGAGAGCAAAGCTCAGTGGAAACAAAGTTTCCTAGCATTCCACAAGAAGGCAGGGATTTGTGAAAGGTACAAGTCTGGATTTCCACTTCCAACAATGATTGTAGAGATTCGAAGCATAGAAGTGCTCCTAGGAGACAAACATTTGTGCATTAATCTCCAAACATCAATTTATTCTCCCAGAGAGGAATATGACATTATATATAGCTCCTAGAGGGCAGAAAATTCCTCATGAGGGAACACTGTTTTCCAATAACATTGTTATGGTTTACATATGAAGTGTCCCCTAGAAAACTCATGTGTAAATGTATGAGTGTTCAGAGGCGAAAAGATTAGATTATGAGAGCTATAATTTAATCAGTGGATTAATCTATTTGATGGGTTAATAATTTGAAAAGACTACTATACTGCGTGTAACTGATGGCTGGTGGGGCGTGGTTGGAGGAAGTAGGTCACTGGGGGGGCATTCCCTTGGGGATTATATATCTTGTCTCTTGCCTCTCCCTCCCCCTCCCCCCTCCCTCTCCCTACTCTGCTTCCTGGCTGTCAGGAGATGAGCGGCTCTCCTCTGCCATTCCTTTTTTCCATGCTGTTCTGCCTCACCTGAGGCTCAGAGCAATCTGGTAAGCCAACTCTGGATTGAACATCTGAAACCATAAGCCTGAATCAACTTTTCCTTCTCTTACGTTATTCTGGTCATTTATTTTGGTCACAGCAGCAAAAAGCAAACTAACACACACACATTTATTTTCAGTGCAAAGTCACTCAGAATGGCATCTAGCACTTTTGCCAATAGGTCACAGGATCATATACCCAGGACTTTTACTTTTCCTCGTGCATTTAGTTGTTTATTCATTCAATAGACTTTGCTGATCACTACTCTATGCTTGGTCTTGGGATACACAGACAATGATGCTGATAATTTATAACAACACTTAACATTTCCTGGACCCTTTATGGATACCCTGACTGTTCTAAGTACTCTCCAAGCTTTAACTCATTTAGTTTCAAGCAACTCTATGTGGAAATTACTCTTATAATTCCCATTTTACAGATGAGAAAACCGAGTCCCATGGAGGTGGTAAATCGTGCCCAAGATCACATAGCTGATCAGTGACAGAGCTGGGATTCAAGCAAAAGCCATCTGAGGCCAAATCCCACACTTTTACACTGTACCCTTTGCTCACATATGATCACCTCCCTGGCACAGGGTTGGCACATGCCTCACAGAAGATTTAAGCAAGTAGACCAAGGGCTTTGATCCAAAAATGGAGTGTGAGCAGGTGGAAATGGAGAAGAATTGGAGGCTAGATAAAGGTTGAGTCGAGGGATAAGATGGCTTGAGGGAAAAAGGTGGCATTCTTATTGAAAGATGCCTCAGGTTTGAGGAAAAGATGGGATGAGTATTCCAGAGAGAACAGCATTTGAAAAGGTCTAGAAGTAGGACTTCAGAAAGTGTACATGACAAAGCTAATTAAAGTGGTCTGTATTATAGGGTACATAGCATTGCCATATCGACAAATCAATGTATGGCATTCCCAGTTAAATTTGAATTTCAGATAATCAATCAATATTTTTTAGTATGTCTGAAATGCATATTTAGCTGATGTCCTGTATTTGTATGGCAACCCCAAGAGCAAGTACATGGGATTCTAGAATGAGAAACGGTAAATTAGAGCCATATCATAGAAGGCCTTCAAGGGAAGCTAGTGAGTTGCTAAATGACCATGAAAACATTCCTCTTTGAGTCTCAGTTTGCCTATATGTAATGTGATAGCACTGACTAGAACAGTGATTCCTAAACCTGGTGCACATCTATTTCAAAAATATAGACTCAGGGCTGGGGTTGTGGCTCAGTGGTAGAGTGCTTGCCTAGCATGTGCGAGGCACTGGGTTCGAGTCTCAGCACCACATATAAATAAACAAAGGTCCATCAATAACTAATAAAAAAAATAGACTCCTAGGCCCCTCCATAGGCATACTAAATCAGAACCTTAAGTGGACAGAGCCTGATACTCTGGTGATTCTGATGAATAGCTGGGTTTGGAAAATGGTGGGTCAGGTAACTAAGCCTTCTTCTAGTTCCAATGTGTATTGTGACTCATCCATGTATTGGTTAGACCAGAGAGATAGACTATGCCTTAATACTACTAAATTCTTAATTCCTTTCTGTCCCCTGAGTATCCTCATCATTAAGGCCCAAACATTTCCAGAAAAGACTTGGAACTCTCCTTCCATTCCCCTCCCAGCTTACAGAAGGTCGCCACGTTAAATGCCCCTAACATGGGGCATTTTGGCAAATAGAAGGCAGTGGGTCATGTCCTTGCTGCAAAATGTCCCTTGTTTTGACAGGAATTTCTTCTTACCCAAGAGAAGGGCTCAGGATGGCTGGGAAATGGGGTAGACACTGAAGTTCTGTATGTTGCAGGACCATCAAAGCAAGCAGCCATAGACTGAGGAAGAACTGGGCATGCTCTGTAAAAGAGGGATGAGCTGCTCCTTGGAGAAGTGAAATTCCTGCTGTTGGAAAGTCTGGTCTTCCATTCATCAGGGCCTGGAATCTGAAAGACAGACTTCCTAGCTTAGGAACGCATGGCTCCTGCCCACTGCCACAGTGGCTACTGCCCATAAGTAGGTCAGCTCAGAACCTCCTCGCTCCCGTAGCTCCTACCTCAGCAAGCCTGGTATGCCGAGATTTAGAGGCAGGGCAAGGAATCCTCGACCAGGATCTGCTGTATTTCCTAGCCAGGCCCAGAAGCCCCTGCCTGGGACCAACCCATTCCATCTCTCCAGGGGGACTTGGACTCCATTCCTAAGTGCATGCACCTCTTATGGTCACAGCTTTTTTGGCGTGGCCTCCTCACTAGAGTCCACTTGCCAACAGGTGAGTTCTGCTGGGGCTCACAAAAAGGGGTTGCAACCGAGGGCTGAAGCTCATGAGCACCTGATTATGAGCAGGCTTGTCAGTCATTATCAGTCTAGCACCTGAGCAATCTTCTGCATGCACTGGGGGCTCCAAATACTCTGGCAGCAAGGCATCCATCTTGTCTCTAGCTAGAGGCTGGAAGGGCGAAAAGGGCAGGGCAGGAATGCTGTCCAGTGAAGGAGGAGGAGAAAAGGGACAAGGAGACAAAGAGGGGGGAAGAGGACCAAGAACAGGAAAGGAGAAGGAAAGAAACTGGCTTGGAGCAAGGTCTGGGCCAATGACCCAGTGGAGATTGTGGGCCCACTTCTAATTCCCTGATAGCCCACAGGCATATCTTAAGTTTGTATAGAGCTCAGGAAGACTCTGAGATAGTGGCTGCTGATACTGGGAGCCTATTTTATTTGCCAGGCTTAGTGGATAGTCAAATTCCTTGTCTTAGAGGATTATAGCCACAGTTTGCTGAAGCAAATCTGGATGCCCTGAGACATGTCAGGCATTATGCAACAGGTCTTGCTACACTCACAGTTGAGTAGGTAGAAAAAGCTTGCTGGTGAGCTGAGGTGACAACCAGAAGTGGTGGTATCTAAGGGAGCAGCAGAGGTCTTCAGGCCCACACAATGTCTTGGGAGAGGTCACAGTAATGGACAAGATGTTTAGGGGCATATCTTGCTAGGGTTTGGATCTGGAGTGTCCTCAGAAAGCTCACGTGTTCAAGACTTGGTTCCTAATCTGTGATGCTATGGGGAGGAATCTTTTAAGAGATGGGGTCTTGTGGAAGGAGGTTAGGTCACTGGGGGCATGCCCTTGCAGTGGATATTGGGACCCCAGCTTCTTCTCGTTCTCCTTCATTCCCACCCATCATAAGGTGAGTAGCCTCTTCTGTCACACACCCCTGCCATGATGTACTGTGCTGCCACAGACCCAAAGCAATGAGGCAAAGCGACCAGAAACTGAAACTTATGAAACCATGAGTCAAAACAAACCTCTGTTCCTTTAAGTTGATTATCTTAGATATTTTGTTACAGTGACAGAAGAGGGTAGCAATGGGGCGGGGGGAATGTGTGTAAGCAGCAGGACCCTGGTGTGGGGAAAGGGGCCAGGCTCAAGTCTGTGAAGGGACCAGAAAAAACAGATGAAACTCAGACAGCAGAACTGGAGTGAGCAAGGTGGGGACCTGGTCACTGTTATCAGAGTCCAGTGACTAGAACCAGGGTGCAGGGACAGGGGCGCCTCACAGCAAGGGACTGATGTTGAGTTCATCAGGTGGGCCTGGGGAAGCCAAATGTCAAGATGTGGGGCCAGAGATGCAATTGGTCCTGAAAATGAGATCAAAAGTTCTCAACTATAGGGGAAGGAGACCAGTAGTGACTGGGTACCATGCAAAGTTAGATGGTAGGCATTCTATAGGGTCAAGTCCAGCCCAGAGGTTGCTTGACACAACTCAGCTTACAGAGCTTGATTCAGACCCTGCCATAGTAGCAAGAAAGCTTCCAAGAGGCTCTCAGGCTCAGCAAAAGCAAATCCTGAGCTGTGAAATATGGCCTTCTCAGTGACTCAGTAAACCATGAAACCCCGGACAAACCAATACTGGGCTTTGTCTCTTCATTTCCCTATGTGCCAATCCATATAGCTGGAGGAAATGAAATGCCCAAATGAGAATACTAACCATGGTAAGAATGATAAAAATAAAACTAATAATAATAGAACAACAAGAAGAAAGTAGAATAATTAATTCTATCAAAATAGTCACAATCATGGTTGACATGTATTAAACACTTATTATGTGCCGGACACCACTCTAAACTTTTTCCTGGAATACCCCATTTAATCCTCACCAGCAACCATGTGTGAAATATAGAGATGAAGACCCCCAAGAAAGTTCAGAGATGTTTAGGTCATATAGTGTGTAAGTGGTGGAAATTGGCTTCTCATCTTGGCAAACTGGCTCCTGAGCCTGCATAAGCAGCCCTCATGCTCATGGGGAGAAAACAAATCCCCATTTACATTTCTTCTTTTTGAGAAGTGCCTACACAGATCAGTTGCTCATTTAAAAAAATGGTGTGTGTGTGTGTGTGTGTGTGTGTGTGTGTGTGTAAGTATTTTGAGTTTTTCATAGGTTTTGGATATCAAGCCTTGTCAGATGAATAGTTGAAAAACATTTTCTCCCATTCTATAGGTTGTCTCTTTACTCTGTTGATTGTTTCTTTTTACTGGGCAGATCTTACCCTATATAGAGCGGCTATTATAGAAGAAAATAAAAAGCTGGGTGCAGTGGTGCACACCTGTAATCCCAGAAGCTTGGGAGGCAGGAGGATCCCAAGTTCAAAGCCAGCCTCAGCAACCAGCAACGTAGTGAGGTTCTAAGCAACTTAATGAGATCCTGTCTCAAAATAAAAATAAAAAATAAAAACGGGGCTGTGGATGTGGCTCAGTGTTTGAGCACTTCTGGGTTCAATCCTTGGTGCCCCCAAAATAATAATAATAAAATAAAGTAACAATGCTGGTTGGGATGTAGAGAAAAAGGAACTCTTATAGACTGTTAGTGGGAATGTAAATAAATGCAACCATTATACAAAATAGTGAGGAGGTTCCTCAAAATAACTAAAAATAAACTATCATGTGATTCAGCAATTCTACTACTGGGTATATATCCTAAGGAAATGAAATCAGTGTGTTGAAGAGATATCTGTACTTTCATATTCATTGCAGCATGATTCACAATAGCCAAGATATAGAACCAGCCTAAATGCCCCTTGGCCAATGAATAGATAAAGAAAATATGGTACATATACACAACTGAATACCATTCAGCCATTAAAAAGAATGAAATCCTGTCATTTGCAACAAAATGAATGGGAATGTAAGAGATTATGTTAAGTGAAATAAGCCAGGCACAAAAAAGACAAGCACCACACGTTTTCCCTCATATACAGAAGTAAAAACGAGTTGACTTGAAAGGAGAATAGTGATTACTATAGGTTATGAAGTGGTAAAGAGGGAGAAAAAAGGAGGCTGAATTTGATCTGTGCATGCTGTGTGCATGTATAACAATATCATACTGAACCCCATTAATATATGCTATTAATGTATGTTAAGTTTTAAAAAGGTCCCAACCACCCTTGTTAGCCCATCAGCAGTTAATGGGAGCATCTCCAACAGTGTGGGTGTGTTGGTCATTATCCACACTTCTCTCAGACCTCACACCATCAAGTGGCCTTTGCTGGCCAGGCCTAAGGATTCAGCTTGGCTAAGGCCAAAGCTTTCCTCTATAGAAGGTGCATCAATGCTTCATAAGACCGCAGTAATTGTCATCAGTTTGTTGGCACCAGGCCCTGAGCCCTCTCATAGTGTTCTGGTACACAAGTCAACAGACAGTGGTTTTAGAGCTAAGCCCTGTCTCCAGGGGAACAGAGAGGGCACTGTCCTCTGAGCCAGGAGAGAGAGAGGGACATAGGCTCCACTCCTATGTGAAGCAGTGATTTGACATGGGAATGGGGAACAAGCACTTCTCTTGATCTTGATTTTCCCACATATGCTTTTCAAATATTTATCATCACATATGCATTAAATAAATACTTATGCATTAAACAAATATTTATCATCATATGTCAGGCACTTTTCAAATCACTGTAAATGAGAGGGGCATATGTCCTACCCTCCTCAAGTTTAAATTCTTTCTAGTGGGGAATAAAAATACCAACCAAAAAAGAAAATATGCAATAAAGTAAAATAATATGCCAGGTAATGAAAATGGTCATACTAAGTATAGCAGGGAGAGATGACAAAAGATGGAGCCGAGGGTGGGACTATTTTAGTGAGGGTGGTCAGGAAAGCAGAGGCTTCAAGCCTGGGGATAATGGCCCCACCTCAAAGGGCTCTTGTTGAGGCCCGAAATATAAAGTGGTGAATGACTGTGAAAGTCATAAAACTGTTCAGATGGGAAGAATGATTCCTAGTTTCATCCTTAGTATCTGTCACTTCGCCTTTTGCTTTTTATCTTGACAGAAACCCCTTCCTCCCAGCCATTGCCTCCTGATGTTTCCCTCCCCCAGTTCTGTGATAATTCCTTCCTAAATTCCTCAGAAGTTCTCCTTTATAAAAAGGACACTGCCTGAAGAGGAAGGAGGAGTAGATGCTGGGGACCAGGGGGAACTGCCACTAGGGAGGGGAGGTAGCACATCTAGAGCCCTGCAGCTTCCACTCAGGAATGTGAGAGAGCCAAGATGTAAGCAGGAAGGACTGTGGAGAGAGAACCGTCCCTAGGCGGCCTGAGCAAGTCCTGGGAGGAAGGTAGGGGTAGTGCCTAGAGGCAGCCAGCAGTGTTTATGAATCTTCTTGCCTAGTGCTGCCTGTGAAGAGATATGGGGCACATGACCCGGAGGGACCCCAGGTCCAGGAGTTCCTGAGGCAAAGTCAAGCAACAGAATTCCCCAGGGAGTTGTCTCCAAAGACACAATATCAGATCCCACCTGCAGAAGATTCTTCTGTCTTTTGAAAGAAACTCTTCAGATCATACTGATAAGCATTTCTGGTTCTGATCACTGCTCTGGCTTAACCTCCTATGTAACAGATGAGGAAACTTAAGACCAGAGAGTAACAAGTGTATCTGATGTCACAAGGTAGTTCAAGTACCAGAGCTGGAACTAGAGCCTCTTTCTCTATTCTAGCCCAGGCTTCCTTCCACAGGGCTCCTCTGTCTCCTAATCCTTCAGCCCATACTTCACTAATCCCACCCCAAACCCTGAGTTCTGGCATATTCTACCAAGCCAGGGTTACAGGGTATGTGGTAGGGAAATTCTTTTTTTTTTTTTATTGGTTGTTCATAACATTACAAAGCTCTTGACATATCATATTTCATACATTAGATTCAAGTGGGAAATTCTTATCATAGGCAATGGGAGTCTCCTCACTGAGTAACCATTGGGAACTCGAGCTCCAGTTCATCATTGCCCTTCCTCTCCCTGCATTCCACCCTGGTGCTGACCCCTGGTGGCAAGGCCAGGCAATGGGCAGAGACGCTAATTTCCTTAGAAGTTCCTGGAACTGACTAGGAGTGAGCTCTTCATCTTTCAGATGGGGGTGAATTGAACCCCATTCAGAAAGTCAGACAGTCAGCAATTCTTTGAACATTAGCCACTGTGGATTTATCCAAGATGATATAAGACACAGTCCTGCCCTCAGAAAGTTTACAATCTAGTCTCAGAGCTAAAACAGATATTCAAAGGAAGAGAAAGGGTCCTGAACTAAGAGACAAGAGGTGTACCTTGTGTTCCCCACTCAGCCCCTTATAGCTTGGAGATGTAGGGAAACCCTCTGCATCAATCTTTGCCTCAGTTTCCCCTTCTAAAAATATGAATGAAAATCTCTGCGCTGCCCATCTCCTAGGGTTATTTGTAATAGTAAATGATAGAAAGTATGTGAAAGTTACTGTGGCTCTGTAAAGTGCCACACAAACGGAAGTGGGTGTTTATAACAATCTGAGGAACTAAACAGGCTGTGGGGGATGTTCACTGACACAAGGAGAGTGTTATGCTTTTCAACTCATTCACACCATCTTCATAAAAATGGGACTCTTTATGACAGCAGCTTGGCTTGAACATCAACCTTTCCTAAGTTAAACATTTAAATCAAATGCAAACTCACACATGATTTTTAAATATACAAACACCTAGTATATTCAGTACTTTTCTTGCCAGTGTTCATCTGCTCTGAATTATGAGGATTAAATAAGTTAATGCATATGAAAGTTTTTTGGGGGAGATTTGAAAACACCATGAAAATGTGTTATTAGTATAAAATGTATACCCCATTACATTTCTTTCTAGAATCCCCTATTATGTACTCTTGTAGAGTCTAATTATGTAGAAGGTGAAGTCAGTAGGCATCAAAGATAAGCACATCATGCCACAGTGTTGAGCTGGGATGGTTCCTTGGTTCCACCTGAGGTCCACAGAGGAGGCCAAGCTGCATTATGTTGGGCTGCTAGCAGGAACAGGGACTTGCTGCTTTCCCACATGTTGAAAGGCCCTCAGGAGTACAGGGACTTGATCCGACTGCATAAATAAAAACAAGCCATTTGCTTCTGGTTGTTCCCAAGGCCCAGTTATATTTCTGCTTCTCCTGAGGTTTGCATGTTCTACCCTATATTACCCCTCCCCCCCTTTTTTGCTTAAGATAGTTTTATTTTGTTTTGTACTGTTTGGTTTGGTTAATTTCTGCTATAGTTTTGGTGTTGAATGCCCCCCAAAGGCCCATGTGTTAAAGGCTTGGTCCCCAGGGTGGAGTTATTAAGAGGCAGTGGAACCATTGACAGATGAGGCCTTGGGGGAAGTCCTTAGATTTTTGGAGGTGTAACCTCAAGGGGATTGTGACACTTTGGTCTCTTTCTCTTTGCACTCTACCTCAGATGTAATTGCTTTTGCTCTACCATGTGCTCCCACTATGATCTGCTACAGGCCCAAAGCAATGGGGTCGAATAATCATGGAGTCAATGGGGTCAAATAATCTCCAAAACTAAGACCTTAAATAAATCTTTTCTTTTTAAAAGTTCATTGTCTCAGGTATTTTGCTACAGTGATAGAAAGCTAACACAATGTCTAAAAAAAAGAGTCTTGACATTTTGTCCATTCTTGACCCTTCACCTTAAAATCCTTTATAAAGAGCACTGTCAAAGTGCCCCAGAAAAGAAACCAGTGCAGGTCACTTTTTAGTTATTTTCTCATTTGACATCTGTACTGACTTTGTTAATTACTTTCTCTTCCTTGAAACACTCTGACTTCAATGACTCCTCACTTTCATTCTCCTCTCTTCAGCCTCTGGTTCATCACTACCCCATCTCTGTCACAGAGACATCTTTCTCTGCCTGTACTTTAACTACTGCTTTTCTCAAAAGATTTTTCCTAGACTCATTCTCCTCTCCCTGGATGATCTCATTTATTTTCAAGGCTTCAGCCACCATTTAGTGCTAATGATTCCCCACCTTCATTTTGAGCCCAGACCTCTCCCTGAGGCCAGTCCCACGCATACAGTTACCTACTTCACATCTTTGCCTTAATGTCTCCCAGGCTCCTCAAATGTAACACATCCAACGTTGAACTCATTGTTTAGTCCTTTCCTGTATTCTCACTTTCATGAGGAGCTCTCACACCCTCTCACTAACCTAAGCCAGGAAAGAAACCTAGAAATACTCCCAGCTTCCCCCCTCTTTTTCCACTATCCTATCACCATGTTCCATCAGTTCTGCCTGCTGAATACCTCTCTCTTGGTTTGTTGATTTATCAGTTTTCTCACTGTTATAATAAGGAAGATAACTGCCATAAATTAGAAAAGGTCAAAAAAGTGCCCCTTCTTCCTGCCAGATGTTAATCCAAAATTATTGAGACTGAGGAATTTCTGAAATAAGGGTTGATTAAGCCATTACAGATGCCAGCCTCAAAAAGGACCAGGTCCTGGGACAGGTTCCCACAATTTCCAGAAGTAGGGCACGATAGCAGTTGGAAAAATAGCCACTGGACTCAGAGCTTAGAACATTTTTATTATGAACATTTGAGAGGAGAAAGCACAAGTTGTTTATATGGACCCTACATTGGATCTAGATAAGACGGGTGGGATAATACAAAACTAGAAAGGCTTCAGGATAGGAGGACAGTCCATAAGGTGAAGCACTTGTTGCCTTTGGATTGGTTGGAGTTAGAAGCAGGATGTGGTGGTGCTTAGGAAGTCGTGAGGGGATTTGGGTTAAGGTTTAACATCCGCTCAGGAATGTGAAGCAGACTTTGTTGTTTTTGGACCATTGCTGTTAACTGATTAACCTTTTCCATCCCTCGCCCCTCCATCCTCCTGCCCTTGTAATGAAATTTAAGACAACTCTGGATTTTTCTACTATCACAGAATTATAACAAACAGTTTGTAATTAGCTGAGTTACTATCATGACTGGTCTAAAAATCACAGTACTCTCACCTAACAGCCCTAACATGTTTGCCCTAGGTCAGCTCTCAGTTTCTACCTGGGGATCATCAAACTGTACTGAAGAGGCTTGGTGCTCTGGAGTCCATCAAGCATCACAAGGGGAGAGGGAGAGTATGAAAAATGAAGGCTCTGGTCACAACTCTTGCTTCAAACAGAGCAGAACTGATTAATTGATGAATTGATTTATATGCTAAGATCAATTTAAAATTTGATTATTTGGAAAAAATAGTTTATATTGACAAGAGAAAGAGGGAGGGGGAGTGGGGGAGAGAGGAGAGAAACAGAGAGAAACAGAGACTGGGAGACAGAGCAAGGGAAAGAGAAAAGGAAGGAAGAAAGCAAAAAAGGAAGGAAATGAAAAAGAAAGAAAAAAATGAACACCATTGCATTAAGTATTGCAGCAGTCTCCTAACATTTCTTCCTGCTTCCAGGCCCTACCCCTCCAATCTGCTTTCCAACACACCTTATGAGTTTTGGGTTATGTAACATTATAAAAATAAATACTACATGACTTAGATGTTTGTAGTAAATAATCCAAATAAGTAATAAATGTATAGACCAGGGCCTTTTGGCCTCAGCACTATTGACAGTTTGGACTGGATAATTTTTTTGTTGTGAGGGCCGTCTTGCATCTTGTAGGATTTTTAGCAATCTCCCTGTCTTCCACCCACAAGATTCCAGTAGCACTCACCCAGTTGTGACAACTAAAAAAACATCTGTAAATTCTGGCAAATATCCCCCAGGAGGCAAAACCTTCCTTTGTTGAAAATTGCTGCTAAAGAGTAAAAAGTGTATGTCCTCCTTGAGCTCTGCCAATCCCACTCCCCTCCTTAGAAACATTAGAAACAGCTGACATCTATCATCCCAGACCTTGTCTATATATAATATTCATACATATGTGTATGTATGTGTGTGTGTATGTGTGTGTGTGTGTGTGTGTGTGTGTGTATAAAACATTGTGAACGTTCCAAAATGCAGATTTGGAAATTCAATCCATTGTGTTCTCTAATTTCTTTCTAGCCTGGAGGAGAAAATACAAGGTTCTTAGCCAAGCATAAGGTAACCTTTAGGAACTAACTTCTCCAGACTTCTCCTATCATCCCTTCTTTGTGGTAAAGCCTCTCACCATAAAGGCTAAAAAGCTCATATACTCACCTTCCCATGGACAAGGGACTCAAAGGGATATCTGATGGATGCTTCAAGGCAAGTTTTCCTGCCTAATATAAGGACACTCATTATGAAGTGGTCCTCTTAGCATGGGTGTTTTCCCCACATGTGACACAATAACTACCTTGCAATCAAGAAGAGAGATGTCACTGGGAACTCCAGGTCCTTGATGACATCCTTGAGTCACTGCACCTGCCTGGAAACCCACCTTCCTTCAAACTTCTTCTCATGTGAGATGATAAGTCAATTATTGTTCATGAGATTTTTAGATGGATAGCCACTTACTTGCAGTTGAAATCATCCTAACTATTGTAGTTTGGATGTGAAATGTCCCCTGAAGATTTGTGTGTTGAAGGCACGAATCCCCAACACAGCAATCTTCAGAGCTGGGATTTTGTGGAAGTGATTGGATCATGAAAACTCTGACCTTGCCAGTGGATTAATTCACTGGTATCTGAATGGACTTCTGGGAGGTGGTGGAGACTGTGGGAGGTGGGACCTAGATGAAGGAGTTCATTCTTGGCAGCATGCCCTTGGGGACTATAACTTGTTTCTGGCCCCTTCCTTTCTTTTTCTGCTTCCCCACTGCCATGAGCTAACTAGCTCTCTTCTGCCATACCCTCCTGCCATGTTGTTCTGCCTTATCTCAGGCCCAGCACAATGGAGTCAGTCAACCATGACTTGAAACCTTTGAAACTGAGAGCTAACATGAATCTTGCCTGCTTTTAAATGATCTATGTTATGTATTTGTCATTGCAATGAAGAGCTAACACATGGATACACATCATATCCCATCTATAGTTGCCTAACACGCTAGTACATGCCTTTGTGCATGCTGCTACCACTGCCTGAATTGCATTCTCCATAATAGCTGCACAACAAATACTCTTACATCAAGTCCCACCTTAAGAACTGCCTTCCCTAGAAAGCCTTTCTAACCATCATCCTATATTCACACATGGTGAACACTCTTCCTTCATGAATCTAATTCATTTTGTTTGTATCTGATTTGTTTCTGAATTAATGTGCTCATCACAAGTCTTGGCCTAGAGTAGAGATTTAGTAAATGATTATTGATTAGGTGGATGGCCTACTGGAGGGGCTTGACTCACAAGGGCTTGGGAAGGAGGGTGTTCCAAGTATTCTTCCTTCGTTCCTCCCTTCCTTCCTTCTTTCCTTCCTTCCCTCCTCCCTCCCTTCCTTCCTTCCTTCCTTCCTTCCTTCCTTCCCTCTTTCCTTCTCTCTCTCTCTCTCTCTCTCTCTCTCTCTCTCTCTCTCTCTCTCTCTCTTTCTCTAGCATTGGGGATTGAACCCAGGGGCACTGTACCACTAAGTCACATCCCCAACCCTTTCTATTTTTTTTATTTTGAAATAGGGTCTTTGCCTAGGCTGGCCTCAAACTTGTGATCCTCCTGCCTCAGCCTCCTAAGTTGTTGGTGTTATAGCATGCACCATAGCACCCAACTCTTCCAAGATTTTCTAAGAGGACTGGCATTATAGAAACCCTGAATGATGATGATGATGATGATGATGATGATGATGATAACTGCTAGGGAATGATACTCAAAATATTTCACAACAGTTTTGGCACAAATTCTGACCAATCAGAATGGAGACCATACACATGTATAGATGCTGAATATCATACTTGAACCTATGGGATATTTGTAGGGCTGTTATGGTTTGGATGCAAAGTGTTCCACAAAAGCTCACATGTGAGACCATGCAAGAAGGTTTGGAGGAGAAATGACTGGGTTATACCCTTAATCTAATCAGTGAATTAATCACCTGTAGGGATTAACTGCATGGTAACTGTGTGGTAGGGTGTGGCTGAAGGAGGTGGGAATTGGGATGTGGCTTTGGGGTATATGTTTGTATATGGGAGTGGAGTCTCTCTCTGCTTTCTGATCATCATGTGAGCTGCTTCCCTCTGCCACACTCTTCTGCCGTGATGTTCTGCCTCACCTGAGCCCTGAGTAATGGAGCCAGCTGCCTATGGACTGCAACCTCTGAAACTGTGAGCCCTCAAACAAGCTTTTCCTTCTTTACAATTGTGCTGGTTGGTTCTTTTCATCAGTGGCAAAAAAAAAAAAAAAAAAAAAAAAAAAAAAAACTGGCTAAAACAAGGGCAAAGAAAAATTTCCTAAACCCTTTCAGTCTCACTCAGTTTTTACAATATCCCACAAAACTTGCTTTGAGTACAAGTAAAGTGAGGCTCAAAAAGGTTATGTGACTTGCTTAAAAATCACAACAGCTATGGAGTGGTGTGAGCCAGAATTTGAACCCATCTGCCTGATCTCTCCATTTTGCAGTTTCCCCAATATGCCATCACTACTCCTCCTTTTCAAAGATATTTTTAGTTATAGATGGATACAAGACCTTTATTTTTATTTGTGTGTTTCTATGTGGTGCTGAGGCTCAAACCCAGTGCCTCATGCATTCTAAGCAAGTGCTCTACCACTGAACCACAACCCCAGCTCCTCCTTTTCTTGCTTAAACACCTCCATATCCTATTCATTTACAAGGACTTGGTATCCATGATGCCTAATGTGAGGAGCTGGAGAAGGAGACTGGTACGCCAGGAATGTCTTCTCATCTCAGACTCCAAATTGAAGGACTGGAAATGAGAGACGTTTAAGGTAATGGAGCCCATTTTATAATGAGGGAACTATACTCTTGAGAGATAAGACAGGCTGAATATTGCCTAAAGAACCAGAAAGGGCATTAAAGATTATTTAGTGTAACATCTGCCCCTCTTACTCTCATTTGGCAGATAAGGAAATGATGGTCTACAGGGAACTAACCTGGCCGACAGCGTAGGGTAATGGCAAAGCTAGGGCTTAAATCCAGGTCCTTTTATGAGACATGTCTCATTTCTATCACTTCATTCTCATCTCCCAAACGTTACTTTTGCAAAAAAACAAAACAAGAGATTTCATATATACTACAAGAAACAACTTTAAAATAATTCTTTGTCATTACTCAGCATTAATTGGCTGGGAAGATTGCTGGAAAGTTCTTGGAAGAGAAAGAAAAAGATAGAAACAAACAATTCACAGATTCTTCCACTTTCTAACCTTTTGGAATTTTGAATCCATTTGAGCCTGTCTCATTTTTATTTCTCATCTGGAATTTTTCAAAAGAGCATTTCACATTGCAGTAAATTGTTTTACACTTCAGGCCACCTTGTGTAGCAATCAGACCATTCCATTTTGCTTACCCGTGGAGGAATGCTGACTTTTGGACCATTTGCAACTTTCTTTCATGATTTGTTTCCCATTGCTACTTTTTCTATCCTGTTTTCAACCCCAGAGTCAGCGTCAAACTCAGTGCTGAAGAAGCAGAAAGAGGAAGAATGGCATACAGACCTGCAGCCCCAGGCCACAGCCATCTCCACAAACCCAAGTACTCCCGGAATCTATACACAGGACAAAGAATCCTCATATGGAAGGTTCAGCATAGGGTCACAGGGAGTTCCAGCAAACCATACAGTACCCATCTTCTTCTGTCCCTGAGCTTTGCATCAACTTTCTGTGGCTTTGAGAGTACTATCTCAGATCTGCCACTCATATACATGTCTATGAATTTCAAATTTTCTCATGTATAAAATAATCAATTTAGCTTGTTCAGACATGCCTATAGTGTATGTACAAAGCACTTTGAGGAATATAGCATAAAGGAATCATATTTTTGTGATACGTCTGATCTATTAACAGAGAAGAAGGGTGAATCTTGTTGCCCTCTTTCTGGCTGGCAAAATGACACCAGTACTCTGTAGTCTCACCTAGTGGGCACTTCTTTTGTTCCCAGGGACTCACTCCTAGTCCTCTGAACAAGCCCTCCAAGGAGGTGCATTTGTATCTGGAATAATGAAGGAGAGAGGGACAGTTGGGTAATAAATCCCAGGACTCATTCTGGAACAAACAAGTCCTAGGGAAATGGAGAGAACTTTGCCTCGGCTAGGTTGAGAGGACAAGTGATTGGCCCAAGCTTTTTTCAAATCTCTCTGCAGGATTCTTGTCCCAGGAATTCCCTACCAACTCTCCCCCTTCCCCAGTTAGAATGAACAGAACAGACCAGGTTAGGTTTCTTATCATAGATTTGTCATGAGACAAATCTTTGAAATCCTTGGATCAGACTCTGATAGTACATACTGGGATACTGAAGTCTATAGAGGGCAAGACACCTCAGCGAGGTCACACAAATCCTCCATGGTAGAAGCAGGGTAGAAACCAGAATTATATTGCCCTGACCTCTAATCCAGGACCCTTGGAGAAGGTAGGTTACAGAAGCCAGTTTCCTAGGGGTTTGTTGATCCTGAAACATTAGATCTTGCTCACACTAAGAGCCTTGCTGCCATGCCCTCAGTCTCTTCTGGAACCTAAGCTGGCTGCTCACATGCCAGCAACAGGCATTTTCTGTCTGGGGCTGCCATTGCTTCCTGCACTGAGGTGGAGCTCCAGGAATGCAGGGACTCAGGCTTTGGGCTGGTCTATCCCTCTCCCCACCTTACCCCTGGCACAGACAGCGTCTGGGCACCACATTATCTGAACCATATGTTTGGGCATGGGGAACCCCAGCTGATGCTAATCAGATCCGAAGCACTATTTAGTGAGAGGGTGTGTATTTGGAGGTATGGTGGTGGTGTGTGTGTGGGGGGGAAGCTATTCTTAGAGAAGAGCCTCTGAGAGGGGACAGGGACTTTGAAGCCAAGCAGAGCCTAACCCCTTGGCTAAGTGACCCTTGAACCTCACCACACATCCCACCCCCTCTCTGATGGCCTCCTGGGGCTTCTGAGGGCTGCCTTTCAGGGACAGCAGGGGGTGGTTGTCTGGAGGTGGGCTTAGTGACCTGAACACACATAGTTAAGCCCTGAAGACCCATTGCCACAGGGTTGGGCTGGGCCTGTTCTGGGCAGTACTGTGAGAGCCTTACCCCTCCCCAAGCAGCCCTCCAATGTGTTGGGCGTGGGGTCTGGTGGCAGCAGCAGGGCAGGCCATGTGGGCTGATGGGGGAGCGTGTGGTAGAGAGGAAGAGCCCCCTTTCTTTGCCCTCCATCTCTTCCTCACCCTCCCAGGTTTTGTTGTGGAAGCCACAGCCCCAGAAGGACATGTGCAAGGTCCCAGGCAAGGGGACAGGGTCCTGAGGTCTGCTCAGGGGCTCTGGGTGCCCATGGGTCCAGGTGCGCTGAGGGTGATTCTGTGGCAGAGACTGGTCCCAGCCTCTGAGCCCACTTGGCCTCACCCCTCCCTTCCACAGCTTTCCTCTCACCCTTCCTTTCTCTCCCTTCCTCTGTTTTTTCTGGCCTTTCTCTTAGCTCCCTCCTTCCTCAGAGATCCTCACTCCACTCCTAGCCTCTTGCTCTGCAGAAGCTCCACATCCTCAGGAACACACAGAGAATCTCACAGAGCAGAGAATGTTCTGGAAAGAAAGGCCTTGGGAACTAGGGTCCTGCCTTTGTTTATCTAGGTGAGGAAATAAGACCTATCCCGGGCAGAGCCTGGATCAGGCCAAGGGAAGAGTTGGGGTCTAGAGAAAGTGACCGTGTGGCCGCAGCTGCTTGTGTGTGTGTGTTCCTGTTGAGGGGCGTGGGGCCAGATGAGGGGCAGTGGTAAGGGTGGGCTTGCCTTGGCTCATGTCCTCAGCACACTGTGACCTTCCACTGCAGGGCAGCCATGGGGTGGCTGGGGGTGGACATCCTACTCTGGGAGTCCATGCCTCTGTCACCAGTTGCCCTGTCCATGGTGACCTACCTCTTGGATTGGGCCTGGGCCAGGCAGACCCCCTTGAGGGAATGGGGGTTCATATGTGCTCCATCTGCCTATAGCAGCAAACCTGGGGCCCCCTTGAACCCACCAGCCAGTGCAGGCTCTGGCTGGGGTCTGCTGCATGGCTTTGGGGTCCAGCCTTCCACCGGGCTGACACCTTGCCTAGTGTTTGGTAGGGACGATGACAGCTCTTGGCATACCTGGGTGAGAGTGGGGCCTGGGTGCTCTGCCTGCGTGCCCAGTCCCAGTGCCTGGAGTCACCTGTGGGCTGCTGAGGCTTCCGGGCACAGGGATGGAGCACCTCTGTGTCCCAGCTGAGGGGGGGGGGGAGCGCAGAGAGGCTGGGTGACCCTGAAGTCCCCTGGCCTGGGTGGGGCTTGGCCAGCTCTGAGCTTCCCTCAGTGCCAGTGCAGAGCTTCTCCTTCCAGGCTGCTTGGAGGTGGCAGGTGGGTGCGGCCATGGTTGTGCCCTGGGCTGAGGGCTGAGAGGGGTCTTTGTGCTCCTCCCAGGATCCAGTTTTCTGTCCCCCATCCCCACTTGGCAAGGTACAAACAGTGAGGAGCCTGTGTGCCCGGCCCCTTTCCACCCCTGCCACTGCAGCCTCCGCCTCCTGAGATGTACCCCTGCTCACACTGCCCCCTCCTTAGTGCGGGTCCCCCTGCCGTGGCCACAGCACCTCAGGAATTTTCTTAATAAACCACGACCACTCCATGTTGTTCACATCTGATCAATGGCCCTCTTTCACGAGGCTGGGTGGGGACCCCAAGCCACCAGGAGCAGTCCTTTACCTTCCTTTTTGTGTATGTATGTAGTTATTTTCTGGAAGGCAATGATGGACCTTCCACCCCTCTCCTCCTTCAGTAGGGCTATCTTATGGGAATGCCTGGAACACTTCCTGGATCTTTGCTCAATCTCAGCACTTGAAAGGCCTTGGGGATTTGAGGAGCCCTTGCCTTATGATATGATGGTCTTTGGCCAAATCAATGGCTTCTGGGCCTTTTTCTCTCTCTGCAAATGAAGGCACAAGAAACTTATCACCTGGTGTCCAGTAATCATTAACATCATGAAGCTACATGCAAAGTTCTCTGACCTATAGTCTCCTTATTCGTGAGATGGTCATATACCAATTAAATGTAAAGCTTTTGCCATGGCTGGTAGCATGCTCTATATGAGCAATAGCTGATTTTCAAAATAGTTTTTAAATTAAGAAATATTTTCAACACACAGAAATAGAAGCCAATCTAACATCCAGGTACCCACCAACCATTTTTAAATTTTTTTGGAGTTTCAGATGGACAGCATGCCTTTATTATATTTGCTTATTTTTTTGTATGTGGTACTTGCTAGGCAAGCACTCTGCCACTGAGCCCCAGCCCCAGCCCACCAACCATTTTTAACTGAATAATATTTTTACCTGATACCTACGTTTAGTGTTGGAAACATTTATAATATATCTAGCATTTCTTGATTTTTATTTTTATTTAAAAATCTGGTTAAGTTTATATAAAACCTTAAGGTGGTGGTAGCAGGAAGGCAATCTTAATTCCATTGGGAATCTTGGGTTTTCATAAATTTATTGGGGAAATAGTTTTACCTGTATTGCTGCAGTTTCTTTTTGATAAATAGTATTTTTATAAAATAAAAAAGCATCAAGGAGAAATTGAGGCATGTATACATTTTCTCAAATCACCAGCATTGTGTTTGTGAATATTGAGTATCTTGCAATGGACAGTGTGGAAACTCTTCATTTTTTAATCTGAAGTAAAATGTTTTCAAGAAAATAAAAGAATAAATAAAACCAACAAGAATGAGGGAAAATTTAATTTAAAACAGAAACAAATAAACCTAAATATCTTGCAAATGACTAATATGACCTCAATGAAGAAGGAAATGAAGAATTAACCCATGTGATGTGATTTTTCTTGGGGCAGGGGTTGTACTGTGGATTGAACTTGGGAGCATTTACTGCTGAGCTACATCTCCAACTTCTTTTTTTTTTTTTGAGAGAAGGTCTTATAATTGACCCAGACTGGCCTGAAACTTGCAATATGGCATACATGGAGCCAAGCTGGTTTCTAATATTAAAATTAAAGCTCAAAATGATAGAGGTTTACCCACTCAGCTATCTGCAGTGCTAGACCATCCCAGGCCTCCCCAGAATGACAGTGACTATTCTGCTAAGGTGGCTGCATGGTAAAGATCCATTGAGAGTATGTATTCTCTGTGGACAGGGCTCTCCCAAGAGGGAGAGAAGAAAAGGGGGCTAGAAGGGAGGTTTTCCTGGTTTCTCTGTTCAAACACACAGATTATGATTGAGGAAAGAGGACAGAAGTGTTTAAGAAATCCTTTCTGGAATGGGGAAGAATTAGCTCTTCTCTATGCAGACTTTCAACATTCTTGAATTCAGCTTTAATTTCTACATATGCCCAACATCAAAACTGATGTTTCTTAAAAAATTACACTGAAACACAGCAAGAGGAGATCCCAAAGAGTTCAAAGAAGGCATAGGCAGAGAAGTGGGAGGAGGGCTCAGTCCTAGGAAGCTCTGTCATGCAGCTCACAGAAGAATCAAATCCCAAGGAAGAAGTGGTTGTCAATAATGACAACCGGTGACAGGCTGCAGGAGGAATCCTTCAATTTGGGTTTCTAAATAGAGTGTCAGCGGTACATGTGGAGAGTGGTGAGGGTAGGTAGCCCATTGTAGGAGATTAGATTTCCATCCTTACCTTCCTCCTTTCCCCTCAAAAGCATCCTACACATGACTAGCCTCCATATACCAAAGGTACGGACTTCTTCAACTTGTCATGGTGGGGTTAGGAGGGTGCTAAGCAGCTATCTCTGGCCATCACACAGTTAATGGTCCTCTCAATTCTAGTTTTAACTCTGTTCAGCAGTGGTGGGATGCACAGGAAGGATGTGGTAAGAGCCCAGTGTGCTAGCAGGCTATACCTCCGTGGTGGCCACACAGCAACTTTGCTCAAGAAGAGCTTTACCAATGCTGAATGCTGAGAAAAATTGAGAACTACTTGCTTGAGGACAGCAGGTTAGGTTACCCCACCACACACAGTGGTAGGTTTGAATTCATGAGAACCAACAGTCCACTAGCCTACTAGAGGCATTATAGAAGTAGGATGTCAGAGAGGAACAAACACTGGTTCTGATCAAATATGGGTTCAAAACTTTGCTCTGCTTTTTACCACAGGAATGGCATTGGGTAACTAATTTACTCTCTTAGCTTTAGTTATATATATATATATATAAAGAATATCACTCATTATTTCACACATATTTACTGAGGGTCTACTAAGTGACTAGACCTATGAACCACACAAGCATGTCTCCACAGAAGTTACAGTCTAATAGGAGACTGGATATTACCGAAATAATCACAACATATGTTAAATGCTAATGGAATGTGGAGATGAAGGATTCAATCTAGTCTAGGGGAAAAGGGCTTATTAAGCTATCTGAGGTTACCAGGTAAAAATGGGATTAAAGGGACAGTGTTCTATTGGAGGAAGGATTCAGTGGGGAAAAATCTCAAAAATAAGACAACATATGATGCTTTGAAGAAGAAAAAATAATTTCAGTATTGTTTGAGAAGAAAGTGCAAAGGTGAAAAATAGTTGAAAGCATAGGAAGGTTGCTTGAGATAAAGTTAATGATTTTGAACTCTCCTTAGTATATTGGAGAGAGCAAGATTAGGAGTTTTAAGCAGGACCACTGAAAGTAATGTCATCAAAAATGGCGGACTAAAGAACATTGGAAAGTCTGTCTTCCATAAAATCAACAAGAATATTCATAAAATTTATCAAAATTAATTTTTTGAGAACACTGAAAATTAACTGTAATCTTTCAGGAATTAGAGAAATGTTTGGTCAAGAAAAAGCCTAGATCTCGGTTTTGTGGCACTGTAACTTGTTCTATTGGCATACCCCCTTCTTAGGTATATGATAGCCTTGAAAACTAACAAACCACAATCACAGTGAAACCAGCCAGGTAGCAGCCAATGGAAGGGGAACAATAGGATTAGAGTTCTTTCTAAGAATTGCCATTGTTCACCCTGTTTGTTACTCCCTGGGAGACCACATTCATAGGGCCATCTTTATCTGATCTACCTAGGATCTTGCCAAGAGCAAACAATCTTTTCCCAGTGGTATTTGTGTGGGGGTGGGGAGTCCTTTTGGAGATTGAACTCAGAGGCACTCCACTGAGCTGCATCTCCAGCCCTTTTGATTTATCATTTAAATTTGGAGACAGGAATTTGCTAAATTGCCCAGGCTGGCTTTGAACTTATGATTCCCCTGCCTCAGCCTCCAAAGTAGTTGAGATTATAGACATATGCCACTGTAGTCAGCTCCCAGGGGTATTTTTTTAAAGAATCAGAGTCACTTGTTTAACAACAATACTACCTGAGGCAGTAGATAACGAATAGACAATAGTGTAACCTTAGGTCTTCCTAAATATGTATACAGCTCTCATCATATTCACAGATTCATGAATATGTATATCTTTCTAGATTCTCATGAATATGTCAAAGCTTTTTGAAGATGCTTATGAATATATCATTCCCTAGCTTTTCCCATATAAATAAAAACATGATGCAACTGCATGTGGTCTACAAGATATACATTTTAGATTCAAAAATATAAATTGGCCTAAAGGAAAATGATGGAAAAACACTAATAAAAAGAGAGCTGTGTCAAGCATGGTGACACATGCCTAAAATTCCAGTGACTCAGGAGGCTGAGGGAGGAGAATTGTCTCAAAATAAAAAAATAAAATAAAATAAAAAGGGCTGGGGATGTGGCTCAGTGGTAAATATGCATTTATGCGCCTATGGGTTCAATTCTCAGGAATAAAACAGATATGTGTATATCTGAGAGAGAGAGAGAGAGAGAGAGAGAGAGAGAGAGAGAGAGAAACTAAACTGTCTATTACTACTATCAGACAAAATCGATGATAACCAAAATTGTTACTAAAGTCAGAGAAGGATATTTATTTGTTTTTGATGAGTCAATTCATCAAGAAAATATAACTATTATAAGCAAATATGTACCTAACAAATAAGCTCCAAAATACAGAAACAAAACTGCCAAAATTAAAAAAGAGAAATAGATAATTTAACAAAACTACTTGGAGATTCAAATATTTCATTTCAATGATGGATAGAACAACTAAATTGAAGTTCAATATGGAAATAGAAGACTTGTATAATACCTTATGTGAATTTTGTTTCTATATAATACCATCTAAGAACAATAGAATACATATTTATCTCAATTATAGTTAGAACATTTTCAGGATAGACCATAATGTTAGGGTATATAAAGTCTCACTAAATTTAAAAGCATGGAAATCATACAAAATATCTTCTCTGACATAATAAAATGAGATTAGTAATCATTAACAAAGGACTTTGGAATTCATAATTGTGTGAAAACTAGCACAGTTTTAAATAACCAAGAGAAATGAGAAAAAAACAATAACCTCTTAGATGCATGAAAAAAAAAACCCCAGAAATACTAAATTTTGGGGATCAAACTGAAGCAGTTTTTAAAGGGAAATTTATAGCTATCCACATCTATATTTTAAAAAGAATAAGAACTCAAATCAACAAGATAAATTTCCACCTTAAGAAATTAGGAAAAGGGCTGGGGCTGTAGCTCATAGCAGAGCACTTGCCTGGCACATGTGAAGCACTGGGTTCGATCTTCAGCACCACATAAAAATAGATAAATAAAATAAAGGTATTTTGTCCATTTACAACTAAAAATATTAAAAATGAAATTAGGAAGAGAACAACAAACGAATCACCAAGCAAGCAGAAAGGAGGAGATAATAAAAATTAGAGAAGAAAATAAACAAAATAGAAAATAAAAATACAATTGAGAAAATCAATGAAACCTATATTTGATTCTATGAAAAGACCCAAAATATTGAAGAACCTTCAATTAAACCCCCATATGAGTTAGGAAAGGAGGGAGGGAGGGAGGGAGAGAGAACACAAGAATACAAACTACCAGAGATGAAAGAGAGGACATTGCTATCAATCTCACAAAAATTTAAAGGATTATATGGAAATGCTATGAACACATATTCCAAACATTTAGCTAACTTACATGAAATAGAAAAATTCCTATGAAGACATAAAGTACCAAAAAGTACTGAAAAAGAGCAAGAATATCTGAGTAAACCTATAATAAGCAAAGTGGTTAAAATAGTAATCAAAAAGTTCTTACAACCAGGCACGGTGGCCCATGCCTGTAATTCCAGTGGTTCAGGAGGCTGAGGCAGGAGGATGACAAGTTCAAGGCCAGCTTCAGGAACTTAGTGAGGCCCTAAGCAATGTAGCTAAGACCCTGTCTCAAAATAAAAAATATAAAAGAGCTGAGGATGTAGCTCAGTGGTAAAGCGCCCCTGGGTTCAATGCCCAGTATTCAAACAAACAAACAAACAAACAAAAACAGTAAGCAAACAAAAAACTTCCCACAAAGAAAAACCCAGGACCAACATGGTTTAAATTTTTAATTCCATCAGATGTTAAATGAGGAGTTAATACCAATCCTTCAAAAATATTTCAAATAAATCAAAGTTGAAAGAATGTGCCCAAATCATTCTAAAGTCAGTATTACCCTGATACCAAAACCAGAAAAATAAATTATAGATTATCCTCTATGGACATACATGTAAAACACTTCAACACAATACTAATTAACTATTCCAGCAACATAAAAAGGACTATTAACCATGAGTAAATGAGATTTATCCCAGGAATGCCAGGTTGGTTCAACATATAAAAATTGATCAATGTGATACACCATACTATAACAAAGTCACATGAGTGCCTCAAAAAAAAATGAAGAAAAATGACAAAAGTCATCACCCATTCCTAAAAATTTCCAATAAACTAGGAATAGAAGAAAATCCTTCAACTTGTTAAAAAATATCTATCAAAATCCCATAGGTAAGATCAGACTTAAAAGGGAAAGACAGAAAGGTTTCATTTTAAGAACAGGACTTCAAGATGTCCATTCTTGTCACTTCTATTTAACATTGTAATGACGGTATTATCCAGGGAAACTCATCAAGGAAAAGAAACTAAAAGGCATCTGGGGTTGAAAAGAAAGAGCAAACTGTCTCTATTTACAGATGACAGTATCTGGTATATAGAAAGCATGGGGAGTCCATAAATATCTATTTGAACAAATAAATGAGCTCTGTACTGTTTAAGAACAGAAAATCATCATGTAAATGTCATTTTATTTCTATATACTAGCAGTGAACAATCTGAAAATGACAAGAACAAAATTATTCTATTGACATTACTCTCAAAATAATAAAATACTTAGGAAGCTGTTTTTAAAAGAAATGCAATATTTAAGCAAAATATCATTTAAGAAATTAAATACTTAAGAAATGGAAAGACATCCTTTATTTATGGACTGGAAAATTTAATAATGATAAAATGGCAGTCTTACCTACTGATTTAAAGATTGCATGTAATCCTTCTCAAATCCCAACTACCTTTTTTTTTTCAGAAATTGACAAGCTGATTTTAAAATTTATATGAACATGGAAGAGACTCAGAATAGAAAATACAGTCTAGAAAAAGAAAAGAGAGTTATAGAATTTGGACTTTGTGACTTTGAAACTTGCTGAAACGGTAGTTATTAAGATAGTATAGGAGGGTTGGGGGTGAGCTCAGTGGTAGAGCACTTCCTTAGCACTGGTGAGGCTCTGGGTTCAATCACAAGCATCCCCTCACCCCACCCCGCCACCACACACACACACACACACACACACAAAAAAAAGCCACCAGTATAGGTCTGAGATAATGAAATATACAGAGACCAACAGAATAGGATTGCAATGCCAGGAAAAAAAAACTTCCATTTAGAGTCAGTTGACTTCAGACAAAGTGCCAATATGACTCAATGGGGAAAGAATAATCTTTTCAACACATGGTGTGGACACAAATGGATATACACATGTGACAGAATTAAGTTGGACATTTCCCTCATACCTATACAAAACTTAACTCAAAAGAGATCAAAGATTTACATTTAGGACTCAAAAGTATAAAACTCTTAGAATATATAAGAGTAAATTACAGTGTCCTTAGATCAGGCAATGGTTTCTTAGATATGACACCAAAGGCAATCAAAGGAAAAATAGATAAATCAGTCTTCAACAAAATTTAAAAAAAAAAAAACAAACAAACTTTTGTGCACTATCCCACTAGACATCCCACAGACTGGAGGAAATTTTTTACCAATCATATATCTGTTAAGGGCCTAGTTTCCAGAATATATAAAGAAAATTTACAACTTAAAAACAAAGATACAGCTAGCTGTGGTGGCACATAACTGTAATCTCAGTGACTTCGGAGGCTGAGGCCGGGGGATCGCCAGTTCAAAGCCAGCCTCAGCAAAAAGTAAGGTACTAAGCAACTCAGTGAGACCCTGTCTCTAAATGAAATATAAAATAGGGCTGGGGATGTGGCTCAGTGGCCCAGTGCCCCTGAGTTCAATCCCTGGTACCAAAAATAAAAAAGAAGGGTGAGGAGGAGGGGGAAGGAGGAGGGGGGGAGGAGGAGGAGCGGGGAGGAGGAGAAGAAGGAGGAGGAGGAAGAGGAAACAAAGAAAAGAAAAAGGGCTGGAAAGGGGTGAGGATATAATGCAAGGGTAAAGCACCCCTAGGTTCAATCCCCAATACCATGAAATATGACAAAATACACATCACATCTACCAGACAATATCAAGCATTAACAATGATGTAGAAAAACTGGAATAATCATTCATTGCCAGCAAAAATGTAAAATAGTGCAGCTGCCACATCTAGAAGAATGAAATTATATTCTCATGTCACAGCATGAATAAAAACCAACTCAAAATGTATTAGAGACTTACATAGGACCCCAGACTATAAAAGCTCTAGAGGAAAACATAGGGGAACTTAGTCTAGGCAATTATTATTTTTTTGGATGTGCCCCCAAAACAGACAACAAAAGCAAAAATAGACCAATAGGATCACATTTAAAAAAAAAAAAAAAAAAAACTTCTCTACAGCAAAGGAAACATTCAAAAGTGAAAAGACACACTATATATTTGACAAAGGATTAATATCCAACATATATAACAAACTCAAACAACTTAATAATAAAAAACTAATAGGCAATTAATATATGGCCAAAGAACCTGAAGAGATATTTCTCAAAAGACATATAATAACCACCACTATACAAGAAACTGCTCATTATCAGGGAATCATTAGCCATCAGGGAAGTGCAAATCAAAACAACAATGAGATGTCATCTCACTCCACCTAGAATGTCTATTATTTAAAAAAAAAACTTGTGAGAATGCAGAGAAAGAGGAACTCTCATGCACTCTTGGTGGGAATGTTCATTAGTATAGCCTTATGGAAAACAGTTTGGAAGTTCCTCCAAAAATTAAAAATATAATTACCATATGATCCTGCGGTCTCACTACTGGGAATATACTTAAAGGAAATAAAATAAGTATATTTAAGATATATCTGCACTCTCATGTTCATTGAAGCATTACTCACAATACTGAAGATACAATATCAATTTAAGTGTCCACTAACAGATGAATGAAGAAAATGGGGTATGTATACACAATGGAGCACTATTCAGCATTAAAATAGAGAGAAACTCTGTCATTGGCAATAATATGGATAGTCTTGGAGGACATTGTGTTAAGTGAATTAAGCAATGCACATAGAAACAAATGCTGCATGATTTTACTTCTATGTGGAATGTAAAACTCGATCTCATAGAAACAGAGAGTTAAATGGTGGTTACCAGAGACTGGACAATAGGGAATTGGGGATACATAGTCAAAGGACACAATTTTTTAGTAAAAGAGGCAGAATACATTCAAGAGGTCTATTTTTTTTGTACAGGGGATTGAACTCAGGGACACTCAACCAATGAGCCACATCCCTGCTCTTTTTATATTTTATTTAGAGACAGGGTCTCACTGAGTTGTTTAGGGCCTCACTTTTGCTGAGGCTGGCTTTGAACTTAGGATCCTCCTGCCTCAGCCTCCTGAGCCCCTGGGAATACAGATGTGTGCCACTGTACTTGGCTCAAGAAGTCTATTATAGCATGGGAACTAGAGATAATAACAATATATTGTATACTTGAAAATTTTTAAGAAAAATATTGCTAGAGATTAGATTTTAAGTGTTGTTACCAAAAAGATGATAAGTTATTGAGGTAATGAAAATGTTAAATAGCTGATTAAGCCATTTTTAATGTGTACATGTTTACACATATCAAATCTCATCTTCTATCCAATAAATATATACCTTTTTACTTGTCAAAAATATTCAATTTCTGCATGCAAAAAGAGTGCATCTGCTTTGCAAAACATTTTGGCAGTTTCTCTGAAAGTTAAACAGAGCTACCTTTTGACTCAACAATTCCCCTTTTGGGTATATACCCAAGAGAACTGAAAACATACATCCACAGAAAAAGTTATACACAGATGTTGATGGCAGTATAGTAGAAAAAAAAGTGTAAACCACCAAGATGTCCATCTATTTATGAAAGGGCAAAAATGTGGTATAGTGCTACAATGGACAGTTATGTAGCAATATAAAAAATAAAGCATTGAGCTGGGCACAGTGGCACATGCCTATAATCTCAGCAACTCGGGAGGCTGAGGCAGGAGAATTGCAAGATTGAGACCAGCCACAGCAACCAGTGAAGACCTAAGCAAGTTATTGAGACCCTGTCTCTAAATAAAAGATAAAAAGGGCTGGGGATGTGGCTCACTGGTTAAGCACCCTTGGGCTCAATCCCTGGTACACAAAAAGAAAAAGAAAGCATGGATACATGCTATAAATGAAAACATCATGCTAAGTGAAAGAAGCTATACACAGAAGGGCTCATATAGTATGATTTCATTTACATGAAATATCTGGGATAGGCAAATACTTAGAAAGTATATTATTGCTCCTCAGGAGGTGGAGACAGGGAATAATGGATGGTGACTGTTAAAGGGTGTAGGATTTTTTTTGGGGGGGGGGGTGATAGAGTTATTCTGTAATTAAATAATAGTTATGTTTGCAGAACTTTGTGTATATACTAAAAATCAGTAAAGTGCACATTTCCAAGTGCCGTTTTATGATATGTGAATTATACCTCAGTTTTAAGAATGAGTGGTATGATCAGCTTTGAGTTAGAAAGATAACGTTGTGGCCATTACAGAGAATAGATTGGGATGGCAGCAAGACTGGAAGAAGGAAAACTAGTTAGAAGACTTGCCTGAACTTCAGGTGAAAGAGAATGGTGGCATAAATGGGGATTGTTCACAATCATGTTTGTTTGCTTGTCTTCTCCATCTCTACCTCCCTCCCTTTCTCCCAGTGATCATTCCTTTTACCTTGCTCTTTTGACATGGGGTGAGAGATACCAGATTTTGCTTGGATTGCAAACTTCTGCCCTGCTGCCTATCTCACATTGACAGATGGAATGTGAGAAGATACGGACTGGCTAATGCCAGTCAATCATATAAAAATGGCATACTTCCATTTGTTTTAAAATTTCAACTTGATAGACTTCTGGTTCCTTACAAGATGTATTAGATAGATATATTTGTTCCTGTTTCTCCCACTAGGTATAGCTTCAACCCTGGACATTGTATATAAAACAGACATAAAAAATCAAACACATACAGAAGAAATCAGACTACCTAGCCAAGGGACCAAGGAACCATAGAAATGACATACCGGTGAGTTTCCTGAGTTTTCTTTTTCCTTATATGTTCTAGACTTGGTACCAGTGACACAGGCAATGTGGAAATGACAGTGAGCATAGGCCAAAATAGTACCAATAAAAGTCTTTTCTTCCTTCCTAAAGAATCAAGAATTGGGGGGTGGGGGCAGGGGTTGTAGCTCAGCGGTAGAACACTTGCCTAGCACATGTGAAGCACTGGGTTCAATCCTCAGCACCACATAAAAATAAATAAAATAAAGGCATTGTATCCATTTATAACTAAAAATATTTTAAAAAGAATCAAGAATGGGGCAGCCTAGCACACACAATATTTTTAGATAATAACCATGGCACTCCAGGCAAAGAAGAGAATGACCCAAGCAGCCAAGTAACAGTGGCTCCACCAACATCCATTGCTAGCAAAGGCCAATTGCAGAACCTAGATCTCCATATTCACCAGGCTGCAGTGCCTATCCTATCCTCCATTGAGTTGGAGTCAGAAAAGGACAAATGGGAAACTGGGACTTTCATCCCTGTTATGTAGAAACAAAACTGCAACCCAAGGTATTAATGGAGAACAATGGGGAGCTTGGACTTGTAACCTCACTTAATGGTAATGAGATTCCCTCCCTCTCAGTATGAAGCTGATGTCAGCAAATATCTGGTACAGAGCCAAGGCTTCCACTACTATACAAGAGTAATAAGGCCGCTCCCCCTGTTGTCAGTGGAAGTCACATGGGGATGACTAATGAGAAACCCTTGCCCCTCCCAGCCAGGGTGGTATTAGGGGAAGAATAATGGATAGTATGAACTCCCAGACAAACCAAGCAGGAAGGAGAAAACCTCCTCCTCTAATTGTTGATGTAGGCTGAGTAGAAAACCCAGTTTCCACAGGCATCTTGCAGTAATGAGGTAATGATCTCCTTTTCCCTTATGGGAGAGGTCCTACTAAAATAGACTTAAATAGATCCAAAGTGATGACATCATGCCCAAAATGTTCAGGATATGATAGAAAAATCTCTAATACAGAGAATCAGGAAAATCTCAACTTGAATGAGAAAAAACCATCAATAGATATAAATATGATGATGGTACAGATGTTGGATTATGTACCACAGGGACACAAGATTGGTTTTGTATTTGAAAATCAATAAATAAAATTCACTTTTTTAATAAGCAAAAGAAAAAAAAAACACATGATCATAGCAATTGATACCTAACAATAATGTAATAAAATTCAATTCCCATGCATGATTTAAAAAACTCTCAGAAAACTAGGACTAGACGGAAACTTGATATAGACATCTATAAAAATCTTACAGCTGACATTATGCTTAATGAAGATAGACTGAGAATTTCCCTTCTAAGAATGCACTTCATCAAAACTGAAATCTTTAGCTCTGTAAGAAACACTGCTAAAATGAAAAAAAAAAAAAAAGGCATACTACAAACTGGAAGAGAATACTTGCAAGCCACAAATCTCAAAAATAAGTCATATAAAAACTCTCAAAACTGAACAGAAAAAATTAATTAGAAAAATGGGTAAAAAACCTGAACAAATAACGTAATGTCCAAAAAAGCACATTTAGAGTCACTAACCATTAGGGAAACGCAAATTATGACCTTGATGTGATATTACTTCATACCTATTGAAATGGACAAATAATAGTAACATGGATTTAATATCCAGAGTATATGAGGAACTTGAAAATAACAAATAATCCAATGAAAAATGGGCAAAGGATATGAATAGACAATACTTAAAAGAAAAATAAAACCTCAATGGCCAACAAATTTATGAAAAATGCTCAAATTCATTAGCCATTGGGGAAATGCAAGTGAAAACTATAATGAGATATTATCTCACTCCAGTTAGGATGGTCGGTAACAAAAGACAAAAAATAAATAAATAAAATTTTTAAAAAGACAAAAATAAAGTTTGGCAAGGGTAAGGAGAAAAAAGAATACTCATATACTGTTGGTGGGAATGTAAATTAATATAGACATGCTGGAGAATGGTATGTAGGTGCCTCAAGAAACTATGAATACATTTACCACACTCTTCAGCTATCCCACTTTTGGTTATAATTAATACAAAGGAAATGAAATCAGCTCATCAAAGACATACCTGCATGCCCATGTTTATTGTAGCACTATTTACAATAGCTAAGATATGAACTCAACCTAGATGCCAATCAATGGATGAATGGATAAAGAAAATGTGGTGTGCCAGGTGCCATGGTGCAAGTCTGTAACTCCAGCTACTTGGGAGCCTGATTTAGGAAGACCATAATTTGGAGACTAGCCTGAGCAACTTAGTAAGACCCTGTCTCAAAATAACAAATAAATAGGGCTGAGGATGTAGCTCAGTGGTACATTACTCCTGAGTTCAATCCCCAGTACCACAAAAAGAAAGAAACAGTGGAATATATTCATAGAGGAATATTATTTGAGCATAAATAGGAATGATTTACTATCATTTGCAGCAAAATGGATGGATCTAGAAGAAATTATGTTAAGTTAAATGAATCAGGCACAGCAAGAAAAGTACTGTGTGTTCTCTCTTTTATGTGGATATTAAAAATATCAAGCAGAATGTATAATAGTGTTCATTAGAGACTAGGAAGGGTGGGGGATAGCGAGAGTTTGGACAATGGGTACCTAAACACAGTTAGATGCAAGTAATAAAATCTATAGTTCTACAGAAATGTGAGGTGATTATAGTTCACAACAACTTATTATATATTTTATAAACAACAAAAGAGAGCATTCAGAAGACTCTGAATGCAAAGTAATGATAAGAAGATGGAAATATTAATTAACCTGATTTGATCAGTACATATTATACATACTTATAGAAAATCACACTGTACCCCATAAATATAAATATATATATATATATATTATAATTATATTTATATTATAATATATTATAATTATATTTTAATCAAATTTTAAAAGCGTTTAAGGAGATAGAAATGTTAAGTACCTTAGTTTATTGTTACACAGTATACATGTATTTAATTATCACACTGTACCTATGTATTTGTACAGTGAAAATAATAATTAATAAAAGGGGAAAAACAGTGACAATACCAATTGTGGAGAAGATTCAGAGAAATTGGGTCACTTAAATGTTCCTGGTGGAAATATTGTATGGTACAGCCACTCTGAAAGACAGTTTGTCAGTTTCTCAAAAACCCAAAGATGCATTCACCATAACACACAGCCAAGGCATTCCTGGCAACCTGTGTGACTCCCACTCTTGTGCTCTGTTCTGTCAGTGCTTAGATTTGAGAAAAATAAAAACTAGTCCTGGGGCTGGGATTGTGGCTCAGTGGTAGAGCACTCGCCTAGCATGTGCAAGGCTCTGGGTTCGATTCTCAGCACCACATAAAAATAAATAAATAAAACAGAGGTATTGTGTACAAATAAAAAATAAATATTTAAAAAAAAAATACTAGTCCCCCATGCCATCTTAAGAAAGGCTGAATGTTTGATATGTTTCAGTTTTCCTTTTCTTTCCCCGGGAGAAGCTGGGAACTGAATGTTTTCTCTGGATCATGCCCCACTGAGCCAGGAGGAAGGATCATGGTGAGCTAGTGCCCCAGATTTTCTACTGGGCTTTGATGCAGCTAGTGTTATGCTCACCAGGAGTGCTCTATAAAATAAGTTCAAAAGTGTTTCTTCCTCTCCTATTTTCCAAAGCAATTTGTGTAAAATTGGTGTTATAGTTTTCTATAAATATTTGATAGAATTCAAAACCATTTATCTAGGCCTGTAGTTTTCTTGCAAGTGAAAGTGTAGATCTTTCTTTTATTCTGGATTGATGAATCTTTTCAACTCAGTATTCATATTTTCCTTTATTTTTAAGAAATTATCTTCCTTTAAAAATTGCTGCTTCAAACAAAATGAAATTGAACCCCTATCTCTCACCATGCACAAAACTTAACTCAAAATGGATCAAAGACCTAGGAATTAAACCAGAGACTCTGTGTCTAATGGAAGAAAAAGTAGGCCCTAATGTTCATGTGGGATTAGGTCCCAACTTCTTTAATAAGACTCCTATAGCACAAGAATTAAAAACAAGAATCAATAAATGGGATGGATTCAAACTAAAAAGTGTTTTCTCAGCAAAAGAAACAATCTGTGAGGTGAACAGAGAGCCTACATCCTGGAAGCAAATTTTTACCTGTCACACATCAGATAGAGCACTAATCTCTAGGGTATATAAAGAACTCAACAAGCTAAGCACCAAAAAAACAAATAACCCAATCAACAAATGGGCCAAGGACCTGAACAGACACTTCTCAGAAAAGGATATACAATCAGTCAACAAATATATGAAAAAATGCTCATCATCTCTAGCAATCAGAGAAATGCAAATCAAAACTACTCTAAGATATCATCTCACTCCAGTCAGAATGACAGCTGTTATGAAGACAAACAACAATAAGTGTTGGTGAGGATGTATGGAAAAAGGTACACTCATACATTGCTGGTGGGACTGCAAATTGGTGCATATTTCCATTGGAAATCTGGGAATGGAACCACCATTTGACCCAGCTATTCCTCTTCTTAGACTATACCCAAAGGACTGAAAAACAGCATACTACAGGGACACAGCCACATCAATGTTTATAGCAGCACAATTCACAATAGCTAAACTGTGGAGCCAACCTAGATATCCTTCAGTGGATGAATGGATAAAAAAAAGTGTCATTTATACACAATGGAATATTACTTGGCATTAAAAAAGAACAAAATCATGGCATTTGCAGGTAAATGGTGGTGTTGGAGAAGATAATGCTAAGTGAAGTTAGCCAATCCCAAAAAAAAGAAATGCTAAATGTTTTCTCTGATATAAGGGGGAGTGACTCATAATGGGGTAGGGAGGGAGAGCATGGGAGGATTAGATTAATTCTAGATAGGGCAGAGGGGTGGGAGGGGAAGGGAAGGGGAAGGGGATTAGCAAGGATGGTGGAATGTGATGGTCATCATTATACAAAGTACATGTATGAAGACTTGAATTGGGTATCAACATACCTTATATACAAACAGAGATATGAAAAATTGTGGTATATATGTGTATTAAGAATTGTAATGAAAAGCAGTATACGTATAATGGCATACATTGACATGAACATACTTCATATACAGAGGTATAAAAAAGTGTGCTCTATATGTGTAATAAGGATTGTAATGCATTCCACTGTTGTCATTTATTTAAAAAAATAATAAAATCAATAAAAAATTGCTGCTTCATCTTCATGTTTATTTGTCATTTTTTGGAAACTCTATTAAACCTTTGGACCCTTACATTGATTCTACATGACCTAACTTTTATCCAATATGTTTTAGTGTTTTTGGTTTTTTGTTCCATGTTTTTTACTTCATATTGTGAATTTAAAATATGAAACAAAATATTTATATAAAAACACAAAATATTTATGTGATTATTTTTTTTAATTTCCAAGAAGTCTTTTTTTTACCATGATTGCTCTTTTGTTGTGGCACCCTGTTCTTGATTTATTAATTTAATATATTTCTGGATCCCTGAGTATATGAATTAGGAGGTCATAAAAGTTACATTCTTTGAATTCTCATTCATTCTTCTCACTACCCTTCTCCATTTCCCTCTCTCCATTTGTTGTCATGTGGGACCTTCTATTTTGTTCTATTTGCTGCTCATTTAGTCATCTAGACACATTCTGGAGAAGCAGCCATTTTCTCAAATGATGCTAGCTGCCACGCAGGAAGGAAGGAGAATTTTGTGGGTTCTCAATCCTCTGACTTCAAAGTAATACACATCACTTTCATTCACAAGTCTTTGGCCATAAATAATCATATAGTGCCATGTAAGCTTAGCAGGGTAGGTAAATATAGGTATAGATAAATTAGCATAGTTATTAGTAAATTTATTATGAACAACAGGAAGTTCATAATATCTAGTGTTTTGTTTTTTAATGTTAAATAGTACTGAGGACTTAAACAAGGGGCACTTAACCACTGAGCTACATCCCCAGCCCTTTTTTAAAAATTTTAGTTTTGAGATAGGGTGGCACTAAGTTGCTTAGGGCCTTGCTAAGTTGCTGAGGCTGGCCTTGAATTTGTGATCCTCCTCCCTCAGCCTCCTGAGTTGCTGGGATTATAGGTGTGCACATCACCACTTCCAGCTCATTCTATATCCTTTTTTTTTTTTTTTTTTTTGGTACCAGGGATTGAATGAAAAATGTTTCTTATCTGAACATGTGGAGATTTTTCAGTTGTGTCTTTGCTATTGATTTTTAAATAATATTGTGGGGGAGAGAATACTACTTATATGATTACCTTTTTTGATATTCATGTAGACTGCTTTTTTGATTATTTTTGCTGATTTACTTATTTTAAAAAGTTAACAAATAAAAATTGTACAGATTATTGTGCAAAAATAGTACTTCACTGTTAATATAGGGTTCTTCAACAGGAGGTTCATAATATCTAGTGTTTTGTTTTTTAATGTTATTAACTAGTGATGCTCAATGTCTGAATTCATTAATTTAGTAGGGTTTCCATTAGAAATGATTATACTCTAGGGGCTGGGCTGTAGCTCAGTTACAGGACACTTGCCTAGATGTGTGAGGTACTGGGTTTGATCTTTAGCACCACATAAAAATAAACAAAATAAAGGCATTATGTCCATCTACAACTTCATTTTTTTACAAGAAATGATTATACTCTAACACTGCCATTCTTATTCATTTTGTAGGTGGAATAAGATGGAAATTCCCCACATTTACTATTTGGTCACACTTTCCATATTAGAGAAAAACCAAGACAAATGCTTGATCTTTCCCTTCAGCTTTTGGCTTTCAAAATAAGTTGGTTTCATTGGCATACTTTAACAGTGAATAACTATTTTCATTATAGAATTTCATGTATTAAACTTATCCTTTTAAGCAATTCTTTCTTTGTTTGCTGCTTCTGTCACAACTTTGCTGTCCCTCTCTTTTCCATGTAAGATGACAGCTAATTCCTGTATGATAATTGGTCTGGCCTATTCCCCCTGAGGTTGGCTGGCCCAGCCGATCGGTGATGTCCTATTTTTTCTCTTTCTCCCTTATCTTCTATCTCTCCTTTGAACATGACTCACAAGCCATTAGCCCTAAAAAAATCATGAGAACACAAAATTGAAGACAGAAGCTTCTTCTTTTTTCAATCATAAGGGACTAAACCTTTTGTGAGTCACTGTCATCACCTTCCATCCTGTTGTTTATTGTCAAGAAACTTAGTAATCAGAGTTTCCTTTGGGTTTTAAAATTGTGTGTAGGTCATAGGCAACCATGAAAGGGGGCTGAAATCCAGGCATTGAAATCATCACTTGCAGGTCAGAGACAGGAGGATACTTTACTGAGCTACTGTTTCCCATGCAATGTTTTCAGTCCTTTATGTGCATTATTTCATTTGTTCCTCACAATAATTCTCAGAAATAAAAATCATAGTTCACATTTATAAATGAGGACACTGATATTCAGAGTTTTCCATAGCTATATAAGAGCAAATATCAGAATTGGTGAATAATAATCACCATTGGAAAAATTTTTAAAAAGAGGAGGAAAATGAGAAGATCATCAGATTTGTTTTCATTCTTTCAAGAAGTACAGTATCAGGGCTGGGGTTGTGGCTCAGCAGTAGAGCACTCACCTTGCACGCATGAGGTCCTGGGTTCGATCCTCAGCACCACATAAAAATAAATAAGTGAAATAAACGTATTGTGTCCAACTATAAACTAAAAAATAATAAAAAACGAAGTACAGTATCAGTGCCAGGTGCAGTGCTCATGCCTATTTTCCCAGAGGCTTTGGAGGCTGAAGCAAGAGGATCACAAGTTTAAGGCCAGCCTCAGCAACTTATCAAGGCCCTAAGCAACTTAGTGAGACCCTGTCTCAAAATAAAATATAAAAAAGGACTGGGGATTTGGCTTGGTGCTTAAGCATCCCTGGGTGTTTCAGAGCCATTAGAGTATCAGCATGCACTGTGAAGTAGAACTCTAGTTAGGATCTTCACACATTCATGCCTCCAATTTTTAATCTAAGAGTTGGAGCCAACTGTCATCTTTTGTTCCCATCCAACCCTATCCTGGCAGTTATCAGTGAACACTCAGGTGTGTGTGTGTGTGAACTGTTTTGCTCCTCTCCTGCAGCCAATTAGAAGAGAATCATTCCATACATTAAGACCCTTCCCGGCCATATCCACAGATATGAAAAGGATGAATTTTCTTCTATGTCCAAGAGAAGACTTTCTTAAGACCATAGGATGACCATATGTTACCTAATTTTAGGGTCAGCATGAGTCTAGAGGAGGTATTTTCCAAAGTGGCCAGAAGAAATGCAATAAGAACAAATAATCACAAACATAGTCTAGAGTCCATATCATTACTAGGCAAAGCAAGACTGAAGTATAAGATGGGGACAAAAATGAAAGCATTGGGAATGCAAAAGGCGCAGGAGTGGGATGATATTGAGTACAATCATGTGCTATAGAAAGATGTTTTGGGAGCTGGGATATGGCTCAAGTAGTAACGCACTCGCCTGACATGCATGAGACACTGGGTTCGATCCTGAGCAACACATAAAAATAAAATAAAGATATTGTGTCCACCTAAGACTAAAAATAAATATTAAAAAATAAAGGTGTTTTGGATAATCATGGACTGCATTGACTCATAAGATTAGAATAAAGCTGAAAATTCCCATCATCTAGTGACCTCAGAGTCATCATAAACCATTGTACAATGCATCACTCACATGTTGGTGGTGATGTTGGTGTAAACAAACCTACTGCTCTGCCAGTCATATAAAAGTATAGTATATATAATTGTGAATAGCACATAATACTTGCCAGCGAAGGTAAATGATTGTTACTGGTTATATATTTCTATACTTTACTTTTTATTGTCCTTTTAGAGTACATTCTTTCTACTTATTAAAAAAGAAAAAGTTTGTTATAAAACAGTATACCATATTATCCTGGCATCAGCTTCATATATCTCATGTCTACCACACCTCTTGATTGCATCAAGAGGCCTTGTTGAGAGCTGGGCAGAGTGGCAGGTGCCTATAATCCTAGCAACTCAGAAGGCTGAGGTGGAAGGAAGGCAAGTTCTAGGCCAACATAGCAACTTGGCAAGACCCTTCTTCAAAATAAAAAAATAAAATGACTGGGATGTAGGTTAGTGATCAAGCACTTCTGGCTTCAATTCCCCCATCCCCCAGTATCAAAAAGAAAGAAAGAAAGAAAGAAAGAAAGAAAGAAAGAAAGAAAGAAAGAAAGAAAGAAGGAAGGAAGGAAGGAAGGAAGGAAGGAAGGAAGGAAGGAAGGAAGGAAGGAAGGAAAAAGAAAAAAAGAACTCATTGACTGATCTAGACTTGTGTAAGCACAACCTACAGTGTTTTCACAATGACAGAATCACCTAATAATGCATTTCTCAAAAGTATCCGGATCTTAATAATGCAAAACTGTACAAGCAAGTTGAGAAGAGTGGTTCAGAACTAATACTGTCAATGTGTAGACAGTATATGCTGATGTTCCTCTTTTATATAGTTCATACAACATGTTGTAATACTAGGTGTTATGGATATGAGGTGTCCTCTGAAAAGTTCCTGTTAGGCAATGTAGAAATATTCAGAGGTGAAATTGTTGATTATGAGAGCTGTAACCTAATCAGTGGATTAATTCATTTGGTAGATTAATAATTTTATGGATTATTGGGTGGTAACTGTAGACAAGTGGGGCATGGTAAAGGAAGTAGGTCATTGGGGGCATGCCCTTGGGGATAACAATTTCCCCATAGCTTTTATGATTTTCTGCCTCATCTTGAGCCTGACAATGAACTGAACCTCTGAAACCATGAACTCTAAGTGAACTTTTCTTCTTCTTTGTTGTTCTTTTCAGGCATTTTGTTCACAGAAAAGAAAAGCTGATAAACATACTGGGTATGGGATTTTAAATAAGATATCCAGCTCAAATCCCTTCTAGAATGAGATGGTATCTAGAAAATAAGCAGGGGTCACTTAAATACATTCATTCCTCTACCCACAGGCCTTGCTGGGGATGGGGCCAGTTTGGCTCCAGGGGATTTTTCAAAGCATTGTGAAAGGTACTTAAGATGAGAGTTGGGCTCTTAGGAGCACCCCTGACTCATATATTTCCCATTGCTAATAAATGAGACTGGAGTTTATTTGGTGGGCCTGAGAATCCAGATTCCCCTATACTGTAAACTTTAGCTTTTAATTTCTGAGTGTGGGGTGTGTGTTGGGACCTAAATGAACTGGGCCTATTAAGGAAGAAGTGGTGAAAGACTAGGTAGATATGGGTAGATTGAGGGTTAAATTCAGAAACAATAGTATTTGTTCAGCCATTCAACAAACACCAAACACTTTCTATGTGACAAGCAATGTTACAAGTATTAGGGAGCTTAAGTAAAGTTATATTGACAAAGAGGGGCAATAAATAAGTAGACAAACATATATAGAAAGTTGCATATGGTGAGTTCTGTGAATAAAAATAAAATAGTCTAAGGAATTGAGATTAATGGCCGTGAGGTTATTTCTGATTAAGTGATAATGGAAGGCCCTTCTGAAGAGGCAGTGTTTGATCAGAGATCTGAATTATTAAGTGAAGCCATGTGAACCCTTTGGGAGCAATTATTCCAGGCAAAAGAAAAAGCAGTGCAAAGATCCTGAGGCAAGAATGAATTTGGCCAGGCAAGGCTGGTCAATCAAGGGAGAGAGGAGCTAGGCTTAGAGAAATAGGAAGGAACCAGATCACATAGGGACTTGAGGACTATGGGAGAACTTGGGTTTTATATTAAATGCAATTTTAAGAAGCCATCACATGCAGAATTTTTCCTAGGAGAGTGACACAATAAGCTTTAAAATTTTTAGAGACTTTTCTGGTTGCTGTGTGAAAAACTATAATGGAGGCCAAAAGTGAAGCCAGAAATATCAGTCAAGAAACTACTGCAGTCATCCTGGTGTGAGATGATGGTGGCCTGTGCTAGGATGATAGCAGTAGAGATGGTGACAAGTGGTCAGATTCCAGATAGAGTCTGAAGTAGAGCCAACAGGTGTTGCTTCTGAATTGGTTTTGGACTTTGATGAAAAATAATTCAGTCTCTGGTCTGAGAAACTGGATGAATAGTGATGTCATTAATCATTGGTATAGTTGAGAGAATGAGTATTTTTAATGTAGAATAAATAGAGGCTAATTCTTAATATAATTTGAGATGCCTACTAGATATTTAAATGGAGAGCTCAAGTATATGGTTAAATACACAAGTAAGGATTTTATGGAGCTACAGGTATAAATTGGGAGACATCAGTGAATAGATGTTATTCAAAGTCATGAGATTGGGTAGATTGAATGAGATCATTCAGGGAGTAAGTGTAGAGAGCAGCAGTCTGAGGACTGAACCTTGTGTCACTCTAACATGTTTAGATCAGGAAGAGGGGTTGGAACAATCAAAGGAGACTGAGAAAGAGTGGCCAGTGAAAAGTGAAGGTAACCAGGAAAGGATAGTTTCCTGGAAGCCAAGTCATCCCCCAAATTTTTTCAAGAGAGAAGGGAGACTCAATGACTCTAAATCTATTTGATTTGGTAAGATGGTGGTCTTGGGGACCTTAACAAAACTTGAAAGGAAAGTGTTGAAGAAAAAATGACAAATAAGGAAATGGAGCCAAAAAGATAAATTTGTTCTAGGGCATCACTCTTGAGGGTAATAGAGAATTGGAGAGTCCTTGGCAAGAAATAAGCATATTGTAAGCTGATGGAACTGATCCAGCAGACAGGAAAAGACGCATGGCTATAAGAAAAAGAGAGGGTTTATTTATAGGTGCAAAGTCCTTGAATTTACAGGAGATTGTGCAGTACAGTACATAAGTGGAAGGATGGACCTGTAATCAGGGTATAGTCAGCTCATCCTCTGAATCAAGAGGAGAAAAAAAGGAGGATATGGATAGACACTGGTAGAGTAACAGATTTGGCTGTGGGAAGATGAGCCACTTCTCTTCTGGTTGCTTCTCTTCAGCCAAAAACCCAGTAAGAGAGGTTATTGCTAAAAGCAGGGAGAAGAGAAGGTAAGTTAGGAGATGTACAGAGCCAAACAGAGATAATAGTCTGGGTGATAATGGCAGGTTTAGATTTCCTTCTTGTGGTAACTCAGGTGAACAGGAGTGTACATCTTGAGGGGTAATTAGTTCTGACAGTCTTTTAAGGAGAATGTGCTTTTTCTCACTCTGGCCTTCTTCCTGTTTCTCCAACACACCAGTTTTATGGATATTGCAAGCTATTTGGCATTTGCTTTCCCTTCTCTCAGAACACTTTTCTCCCAAGGCTTGCTACCTCACTGTATTCAGGCACTCATTTAAATAACAACATCTCAGAGAAGCCTTCCCTGCCCACTCACTCTAAAATAACATTTTTAAAAATTCTTCTCATTCTATATCTCCTTACTGTGGGTTTCGTTTTAAATAAACAACTTTACTAAAACAATCATAATCAAACTAAAACTAGCTTTATTGTATTAAAATATAAAGAATTGCACATATTTAATGTTTACATTTGAATGAGTTTCACAGATGCCAACACCCCTGATATCATCATCATAATCCAAGTCACAGAAATATCCAAAACTTCTCAAAGTTTCCTAGTATCCTTTGTCATGTGTGTGTGTGCATGTGTGTGTTAAGAACAATTACTATGAGATCTACTCTCAACAAATATTAAATTACACAACACCATATAGTTGCTATAGGTAGTATGTAATAGACACATCTGTAGAACATGTTCATCTAATATAACTGAAACTTTACACCCATTAAGCAGGAACTCCACACTTACCCTACTCCCCCACTCCCTGGCAACCACCATTCTATTCCTTGTTTCTATTTGTTTGACTACTCTAGACACTTTATGTAAGTGGAATCACGCAGTATTTGTCTTTCTGTGACTGGCTTATTTCATTTAGAATAATATCCTTTCCTGTACCCATTGGACATATCTTTATTTAATTATGTCTTTATTGTATTTATCATATCACCAAAGCATCAGCTACATGAGAGAGGGACTGTATTTCATTTTCTGCTGTCTCCATAATGCCTAGCACAGCATTGGCCACATATTTGATTGCTAATCAACATTTGTTGAATAAATAAACCATCAGTTCTTATTATAGCCTACCTTTTTGAATTGGTCTCTTGAAGGTTTATGGTGGTGAGGTGGGTGCTGTCCAGGGATCCAGGTGCCTCTCAGGAGCTGGAAGAAGCCTTACATTCTGCTGTGGTGGGGTTGAGGCAGCAGTGTGGTTCATGATTTCATAGATCTGGAATGGGGCCAGGATCAAGTGCTGTGACTTGCATCAGGATTGCTTTGTGGAAGGTGAGGTAGAATACAAGGCAGGACAAAAGCCAGATCAGGTTCCCACAGACAGTAATTATTCCCCCTTCCCTATCCCAGTGAGCAGTATTTGCTAGTAGAAATGCATTTTTCAGGGTATCAGAGTCTGAAGTTCTTAAAGGTGTTCACCTAGGAGTACTGGGTGGTGTAGGCAAGTAGCAGAAGTGGTATCTTTTTTATATTTATTTTTTAGTTGTAGTTGGACACAATACCTTTATTTTACTTATTTATTTTTATGTAGTGCTGAGGATTGAACCCAGGCCCTCCCACGTGCTAGGTGTCTGCTCTACCTCTGAGCAACAACCCCAGCCCCAGAAGTAGTATCTTTTGTTACTGAAATGGTTAGGGGTTCTAGATAGAGGTATATAAGATGGAAAAAAATGGATACTAGGGAAGTCAGAAGGCTCAAGAGTCCTGTTGCCCTGGCAGGTGAGTTCCAGGACTACTCTTTGAGGGTCTGGTTCAAAACAACAAGTGCTGGAGAGGATGTGGGGAAAAGGGTACTCTTGTACATTGCTGGTGGGACTGCAAACTGGTGCGGCCAATCTGGAAAGCAGTATGGAGATTCCTGGGAAAGCTGGGAATGGAACCACCATTTGACCCAGCTATTCCCCTTCTTGGACTTTTCCCTGAAGACCTTAAAAGAGCGTACTACAGGGATACTGCTACATCGATGTTCATAGCAGCACAATTCACAATTGCTAGACTGTGGAACCAACCCAGATGCCCTTCAATAGATGAATGGATAAAAAAAATGTGGCATTTATACACCATGGAGTATTACGCAGCACTAAAAAATGACAAAATCATAGAATTTGCAGGGAAATGGATGGCACTAGAGCAGGTTATGCTTAGTGAAGCTAGCCAATCCCTAAAAAACAAATACCAAATGTCTTCTTTGATATAATGGTAAGTTCTTATACGATGTCATGTTGCGGTCAAGGTGGTTGAGTACTGAGTGTGTAATTGTGAACATTCTCATGACTCCATCTGCTGCTAAAACACTAGAGTGATCTTGAAGTGACAAAATGGCAGAGCCACAAGTTGGAAATTGGTAGCTTCTTGGGCCACCACTTGGAGGACACTTGCAGACTCTCCAATAGACTGACCTGAGGAAAAAATAAGCCTTTATTGTGCCAAATCAGTGAGATATAAGGGTTCTTTGATACAGCGACTAGTGTCACTCTTATTAATACATGTTCTCTGGCCCTTGTAATATTCCAAGTAAATTAGAGTGCCTAGTTGCCAACACCTCTTGGATTAAAGAGTCGTTATTTATCTCTATGTCTAAGAAATTCTGTTTTACTAAGAACCTGGATTTCAACGAACCCCTGGTACCAACTCAAACCTAAGAGAAATTAGATGTTGTCCCTCCACCTCCCTCCATTCTTCATTTGGTGATGTTTTGAATCTTCTGCTCTAAGCCAAGCTGTCAGTCATTGTCAGGTGATAGCAACAACTTCCAGAATGATCAGGTGTGGAAGAGCTTCAGGATCACTCCAACTTAGCAGATTCCAGAGAATGTACCTATGCCAATACAACCTTTAGGAGATCCCCATCAAGGGTGCTATGAACCAGATGTTTGCCTTAGACCTTACTGCCAGTTATACATGGTGATATAATAGATATTGAGGCTTTTGATGAGGCTGCATCAGGCCCAGTGTTCGAAGGGATACAAAAATCATGTAAGATTAAAGATAGACTAGGAGCATCTCTGGGGGACAGTAACTTGAAACTTTGTCTCTTACTTTTGTCTCTCCCCTCCCAAGGTCTAATATCACATTTGTTGTAAGGCAGGCGCCATGACTAAGATAGCCCACTTCCTGCCCCATGACTTTGCCTCCATTATCTGCTACCCCACTATCTAGAGCCTGCAGGAGATGCTACAATTCCTTGACTTGCACAGCAGTATTCTGTTAAATCAAGAACTCCCCATCTCGTGCCTTTTCTAAAGTGTCCATATACCTGCCACTTTGATATAATGAGAGCAACTAAGAACAGAGCAGGGAGGAAGAGCAGGAAGAAAAGATTAACATTAAACAGATAGATGAGGTGGGATGGAAAGGGAGAGAAAAGGGAAATTGCATGGTAATGGAGGGAGACCCTCATTGTTATACAAAATTACATATAAGAGGTTGTGAGGGGAATGGGAAAATAAACAAGGAGAGATATGAATTACAGTGGATGGGGTAGAGAGAGAAGATGGGAGGGGAGGGAGGGGGGATGGTAGAGGATAGGAAAGGTAGCAGAATACAACAGTTACTAATAGGGCATTATGTAAAAATGTGGATGTGTAACCGATGTGATTCTGCAATCTGTATTTGGGGTAAAATTGGGAGTTCATAACCAACTTGAATCTAATGTATGAAATATGATATGTCAAGAGCTTTATAATGTTTTTAACAACCAATAAAAAAAAATTAAAAAAAAAAACTTACCAAATGACCCTGTGCAGAGGTGGGGTGGGACTGGGAAATGGTAGTCTCTGGTTGAGAAGCATCTTCCAAGCCACAATTCTTTTCACTGTGGAAGGGACACCTGAACCTTCAGTTGCCAATTAGTTCTCTGTGCAAGAGAACAGCCTTGGTTATATGCACTCCCCCAATTCAGCTTGCATTGTTGTCTTCCACTAGTCCTTCTCTTATACAAAAAGATAAATATCCAACTGACTTCTGATTTTGTGAATTCTTGGATCTGCTGGAACTATACAGCAGTGTGCAACTGAGCAGGAGTGGATAGTGGCATAACATTATGCCACTGAATAAAAGTCCCATTTGATTTCTTTTTCAAAAATAATTGGATGGAAATAGGGGACCTAAGTTCTATATGACCCCACAAAAAGGTTCTGATACCCCTTGAAAACAAAGATTCTGCATGTATTATACATTCTTTTTCAAGAGTTCAGGGCCAAGGGTGAGATTAATAGTTGTGGTTACTTTATGGAGCAACTACTCGCCATCCCTCTCATAGGATTATTCTCTTGGATGCCTGTTTTCATGGTGAGACAGACTGGACAGACAAAAATACAACTCACAGTTTGTCCTACGTGAAGATCAAGACAAGGTTATTCCTATTCATGGATTCACAAATGATTGACAGCACCCATGGTTCAATGTGTTCCCTATCCTAAACCACAAAGGTACACAGGGTTTCACAGGCTCTTTCCAGTAGCAGATGTGTGCTAATCTCATTCATTTAGACTTGCTATGGCTTCAAGAATCTCACTTAGCTGAGTCTTTTGAAGTGTTTCAGTTAAAAAAGTTATGAAATGTCATGGAATTTACCCTTATCTTGATCTACTGGTAGATCCTAACCAGTATGTGCTGGTGAATCCATAACAACAAGATCTGAGAATTAGAAAAACCTTGATCTGGAATGGATAAAGAAAATGTGGTATATATACCCAATGAAATATTACTCAGCCATAAAGAAGGATGACTTTATGACATTTGCTGGTAAATGGATGGAACTGAAGACTATTATGATAAATGAAATAAGTCAATCCCCCAAAACCAAAGGCCAAATGTTCTCTCTGACATGTGGTAGCTAATTCAACATAAGGAGAAGGAGATTTAAAAAAAAGTATAGAAGAAAGATCAGAGGAGTTGTCAAAGGGGAATGAAGAGAAGGAACGAAGTATGGGACAGGGAAAGACAGTGGAATGAATGTGACCTAACATTCCTGTGTACATATGTGAATATACCACAGTGAATCTCACCATCAAGTACATCCACAAGACACTAATTTACAACAAACCTATAAGTTAATAGCAGAAAGATCAATAGAATAGAGGGAAGGGAATAGGAGGTGGAAAGGAAGCACTAGAGACTGAAGTAGAATAAATTATACCCCATGATTTTATAATTATGTCAAAATAAATTCTATTGTCATGTATAACTGAAAAGAAGCAATAAAATTAATACACAACACACACACGAGAGAGAGGGAAAACAAATGTTATGGCTAACAAGCCTTTAAAAAGATGGTCATTGGAGCAGAGAAAAGAAAGATAAGGGATCTCATAAAAATCAAAGGGAGATCCATAGAATCAAGGAAAGGTACCAGGGGGAGAAAGCAGGGATAGGAAATTGAAAATTCTGTGAAATGATATTGACCAAATTATATTGTTATATTGTGTGCATATTTGAATATGTAACAACAAATCCTATCATTATGTGCAAGTATAATGCACCAATAAAAATGTGGAAAGATAGAAAACATTGATCTGTAGCATTTACTGATTTCCATGATGAAATACTCCCACTATGGCTGATTTCACAATAACACACCATTATATACTCTCAGTATCTCTACCATACAGGTAAAATGGACATAAGAGTGCAGATAAACATAAAAGGTGGTAAAATAACTAGAAGGTAATCAGTTCTCAGTATTTAATACCCATGTTTTTATAAAATGTTTTAAATAGTATTTATAAAATTTAATTTTAAAAAATATTTTAGTTATAGATGGACACAATACCTTATTTATTTATTTATTTTTATGCTGGCCTAGTACATGACTTCAGAGGAAAGAGGGAATATATATGTAATTGGGCTCTAACAAAGGGTTTCTAAAATTTTTTTAGTTGTAGATTGATCTTTATTTTATTTATTTTTATGTGGTGCTGAGAATTGAACCCAGTGCCTCACACATACTAGGCAAGCACACTACCACTGAGCCTCAACCCCAGCTCTATAATTTAATTTTTTGGGGGGAGGAACTGGGGATTGAACTCAGGGGCACTCAACTACTGAGCCACATCCCCAGCCCTATTTTGCATTTTATTTAGAGACAGGGTCTCACTGATTTGTTTAGCACCTCGCTTAGTTGCTGAGGCTAGTCTTGAACATGCAATCCTCCTGCCTCAGCCTCCCGAGCCACTGGGATTACAGATGTGTGCCATTGCACCCTGCATAATTTTTAATAAAGACTGTGATCCATAATGAGGGATCAAAATTTTCAAAACTTTAGCAGTCAGCTCTTGTGAACTGGTACCATATGGCTTTAGCACACCTCTGGCCTTGGCCCTGTCACCCAGCCAGCATAGAGAAAGCAGAGGATGCATGAGACTAGAAATAGACAGTTTTCTCCTTTTGGTGGACTCAGAAATTTCCTTACAGTGATAAAAAGAAACCTAAAGACACAGCACTTGATTAGAGTCCAGGAGAGGCACAATTTCACGTGGTGGTGGCATGTGTTCCTAAAAGCAGACTTTAGGGAAACAGCCCTTGAAGACTTGTGAGCTCATCATCAGCCCTGGGAGTGACTCATGTAGGACCTGAGTCATGAGATACAATGCCCCCCCACACTCACTAGTCACCAATTTTAATCAAGCTTCTATACTAATAGTGGAGGAGTTTGGAAACAACTCCTAGAATTTCCTTGCTTGGTGTCATTGCTGTAAGACAGAACTTGTACTGGCTGATCCACCTTTCCCTGGAAAAAGCAGAAAATGGATGTGTTGATGCTCTCTGCCCAGCACAGTAGAAGTTTGGCCATCCCCTCTTGGATCTCCACCACCCTCACACACATAGAGATAACAGAAGCCATGCAGAAACTTTTCCAAAAATGGTGGCCAGCCTGCCTAAGGAGAAGTCTCATCTAATAAATCTTCCACTTGTTCATCCTCTGGAAGAACAGTGAGGCCTGGTGTCCATGAGGATTTTCAACTATATAAGGAAGCCTGTGTCACCTAAAGCCATTTGGGCAGCAAGGCACAGTGGTACAGAAGTACAGATTATGACAATGGAGACCAAAGCAAGGTTGCACAATCTCATTTTAATGCCGTCCTCACCCAGGACAAGAACTCCAGTACTGAATATTAATTCTGAAGCTATATATAAGGTACTCTTGGGGTCAAGTTCTCATGGTCTGGCATTAACTTCCTGCTTCTCTATATTCTAAACAATTTCCCACTATCCCCTATCACCTTAACCCAACTCAGTCCCTGTATTAGGTATATATTAAAGGGTAACAAATTACCACCCCACCCCACCCCCAAATCATAGTGTCTTAAAACAACAAACATTATCTCAGTGTTTCTGTGGATCAGAAATTATGGAGAAACTTAGCTAGGAGGTTGTGACTCAGGTCTCTCATGTGGTTGCAGTCATGAGATCAGTGGGGCCTGCAGTCATCTGAAGGCTTGCATGGGGCTGGAGAACCTGCTTCTACGGTGCTTAGCCACATGGCTATTGGCAGGAGGCTTCAGTTCCTCATGATGCATCTTCTCCCTAGGATACTGGAGTGCCATCATGCCATGGCAAATAACTTACCCCAGAGTTAGAAATCCAGTTCAGAAGGAGCACAGAGGAAGGCACACTGTCCCTTTTATGACCTTGATCTCTGAAATCACATAGTTACCTCTGCTTTATTCAATTCATTAGATATAAGTCACTGATGAATACCTTTAGCCTACTCATCAGAAGCAAGCAATAACAAGCAGCTCACCCTCCAGGGATGGGGAATTCGTTTTTGTCCTTTGACGGTGGGAATAGAAAAGAATGTGTGGACATATTTCCAAACTACCACAATTCTCCCTCTGTCCACAAATTATTGCTATTCCTCCCACAGGCGAATTATGCTCATCCTACCCAGTCCTCCCAAGGGTTTGTCCCATCACAAGATCAGTTCAAGGTATAGAATCTCATCACCTACATCAGGTGCAGATTTATTTTTTGATGGCAGGGGGCACTGGGGATTGAACCCAGGGGTGATTTACTACTGAGCTATATCCTCAGCCCTTTTTATTTTTTATTTTGAGATAGGATCTCACTAAGTTTCTGAGACTGGCCTTGAACTTAGGATCCTCCTGCCTCAGCCTCCCATAGGTATAATATTTTAAGCAAATCTCCTTGACTACAGTCCTTCTATACCTGACGGCCTGCGAACCCAAAAGATAAGTTATCTATTCCTAACCTGTGGTGAGAAAGCATGGGATAGCCTCTGCAGATGCTACTGTGCAAAAAAGAGGGAAGAGAGGGGATGCAAAGGAGTCCCTGTTTCATAAATGATTCTGAAAACTACATGGGGGACTGTTGAAAGTTTCTTGATTATGATTCAGTTCTACTCCTGCCTGGGAATCATTCTCCATGGCTCTTGGCTTTGACCTCTGGGTGCTTGGTTCCATCCTCTAGGTCATCTTTCCTTTCTCTTGAAAGATAGCTTGTGTCTTCAGCTGCATGTTGTTTTCCAGCTTTATTGCTATCAGTAGAGTTTTGAGGGTCCAAATATCTCTTCTTATTTTTTTCTCTTTGTCTCCTTTAGTTTGAGCTGGAACTGCTCCTATAAATATAATTCTCTTTTAAAACTTTATAAATAGTCTTCTGTAAATCTTAGTAAGGTTTACTCAATTGCACCAAAGCTTCATCCAAAAATATTTTTGAGATAAAACCTTCCTTCCACTGGGTTTTTGCAGAGTCTATTGAGGAATAATGTACTTAAGCTCCTTAAAAGCCCCATTGCTTGATTGACTAACTCTCAGAGGCATGACCTTGGATCTTCCTGCAGTGTTTTTTTTTAAAAAAAGATTAATTGGTGCATTATAATTATACATAATAGTGGAATTCATTGTAACATATTCATACATGCACATAATTTGATCAATCATATTCTGTAGTACCTCCCCTTGCCCTCTCCTCCTCCCTTTCCTCTACTGGTATCCCTTCTATTATTTTCTTCTGTGGTCTTAAGAAAGGATTTTGCAGTTATACCTTCAATTTTATTTTTAAACCATGCTTACCTGAGAGTACCTAGGATTTGATTTTTGTTCCAAAGCCATTATTTCTTTCTTTTAAAGAAGTTTTTCATTCTTTTTATACCTTTGTTCTATTTATTTATTTTTATGTGGTGCTGAGGATCAAACCCAGTGCCTCACACAGGTGAGTCAAGTCCTCTACCACTGAGCCACAACCCCAGCCCCCCTGCAAAGCCATTTCTTATTTTTAGCACTATCAACGATTTGGAGGATCTAGGAATCTTCAAAACCAGTAGCTTCAGACTCTTTCTGGTTTAACAATCCTTCCTTCAGCTAATCTCTGCCTTTTCACATTTCACTGTAAGCAACAAGAAGAAACCACGAAGGACCTTCAATTCTTATGCTGAAAGTTACATTAGCTGTATCATCCAGATCATGGACATATTTTCTACTTTCCAGGTAATTTCAGGTGGCATTGTTGCTACATTTTCTGTCATTACAGAACATAACATTCCTTCATTTTCCAATAAAGTAGTCCTTCCTTAGATTTAAGCTGTCACTGGCAGTCTCTTCAAGGCTCAGACTGTCTCAGACAGGCTGTTGGAGTGTCCTCATGACAAGGTAACTAGCCTCCTCCAGAGCTAGTTATTTATAAGAGAAAGTTCAGAAGCCACACTGCCTTTTATGACCTAGTCTGTGATATTGCACATTGTCACTTCTGATTTATGCTATTCATTAACTTCAAGTCTTAAGGGAAATGGAAATCAAGTTCCATCTCTTGAAGCAAGGAGAATCAAAGAGTTTGTGGCAGTATTTTTAAATCATCATATTCCTCCTTTCTCCCAGCAGGTCATGGCAGGGGCAGACAGACAGAATTTTCTAACCTAAGCAGGAAAAAAAGAAGGCTTGGAGAAAGTAAGTGGCTGAACTGATATTTGACAAGTGCTTTCAAAAATTAGCAGTTTTTCAGGGTGGGGTTGTGGCTCAGTGGTAGAGCACTCACCTCACACATGCAAGGCCCTGGGTTCGATCCTCAGCACAACATAAAAATAAATAAATTAATTAATTGAATAAAGGTATTTAAAAAAATCAGCAGTTTTCAACCAAGCTAAGTCGGACAACACTGCATCTTCTATGAATGATGCTGTTCAACATCATCTGTGTTCTTACCCAGAAGATAACTCATCTTTACAATATGCCAATTTTTGCCACACACCAGACACTATGCTAAGTGCTTCACATATATTAGCTTAGTTAACACTTGCAGACCCTTTGCAGAAAACACGTTTATAATATCCAGTTTTACAGGTATGGACTCTGGCTTAGAAGAAGGAGAAAGGAAATAACACAGTCACAGAGCTTAGGTACAAAAGCCAGGATCCAAACATGGCTTTGTCTATCACTAGAGTATTTTAAACAATACAGGATGAAAGTTTCCATCTTGAAGATCCAAGAGAAGTTTGAGCAAACACAGAATAATATCAAAGTTCAGCCTGACTTGAAGTAGTATTATCAGTGTATCCTAAGAAAATATGTTTTTAAAAAGTTATTGGGGGCTGGGATTGTGGCTCAGCAGTAGAGCGCTCGCCTAGCACGGGCGGGACCCAGGTTCAATTCTCAGCACCACATAAAAATAAAAAAAGGCATTGTGTTGTGCCCATCTACAAAAAAGATTCTCTCTCTCTCTCTCTCTCTCTCTCTCTCTCTCTCCCTCCCTCCCTCCCTCTCTGTCTCTTTAAAAAAAAGTTATTGGTACATTCTAATCATACATCATGCTGGGATTCATCATGATATATTCATACATACACATAGAATAAATTGGTCTCTTTCATGCACCCACACCTTCATTTTCCTTCCTCTCGTCTCTCCTCTGATCCCCTTTCTCTACTCTACTGGTGTCGCTTCAATTTTCACGAGGTCTCTCTTCACTCCTTCTTTTCTCTCTAGCTTCCACTTATGAGAGGAAACACATGACCCTTGCCTTTCTGATCTGTCTTATTTTACTTTACGATGTTCTCCAGTTCCATCCATTTTCCAGCAAATGCCATAGTTTCATCCTTCTTTATGACTGAGTAATACTCCATAGCTTATATGTACCACATTTTCTTTATTTATTTATCTATTGACAGACACTTGAATTTGTTCCACAGCTTGGCTATTGCAAATTATGGAAAATATGCTTTTCTAATTCTAAAAATCCTTTTTTATTTGTTCTTTTAGATATACATGATGGTAGAGTGTATTTTCACATATTATACATGCATAGAGTATAACTTATTCTAATTTGGAACCCATTCTTGCAGTTGTACAAGATGTAGAGTTTCACTGGTAACATATTCAGGAAAATATGGTTTTAAAAGAGCAAAACTATTAGGTCTGGGAGTATAGCTCAATGGTAGAACACTTGCCTAGTATACATGAGGCCCTGGGTTGGATCCCCAGTACACATACATACACACACAATAAACAAACAAACAAAAACTACCATTTATTGAGCACTTGATATTTCTTACATGTTTAACTCATGCAAGCTCATTTGATTTTAATAGCAGATGTGTGGCGTAAATATAATTAGCCCATCTATAGAAGAGGAAACACATTTTACATATGAGGAAGAACAGAGAGATGAAATGACTTGCTCAAAATAGCACAAATATAGTCACGTATGATTCCAAAGCCTGAGCCTACATCAGTGATTTTTAATGAGCTCCATATACACCTAGGACTTATTGAGGCATTGGAAGCTGCTCCGCCTCACCTTAAACAGAGCCACTCCTCCTATTTTTTATGTAGCTGACCTAGGGAGCTTCTGTGCAACATTTCATTTGAATTGAAGATAAAGGGGACCGGGGCAGGTGCGGTGGTGCACGCCTGTAATCCCAGTGGCTCAGGAGGCTGAGATGGGAGGATTGTGGATTCAAAGCCAGCCTCAGCAAAAGCAAGGCCCTAAACAATTCAGTGAGACCCTGTCTCTAAATAAAGTACAAAATAGGGCTGGGGATTTGGCTCAGTGGTTGAGTGTTCCTCAGTTGTTCAATCCCTGGTACCAAAAAAAAAAAAAAAAAAAAGGTGGGGGGGACCAGGCACAGTGGTACATGCCTGTAATGTCATGAGATCAAGATGCTGATATAGGAGGACTGAAAGTTTGAGGCCAGCAGCAGCAATTTAGCGAGACCCAAAGCAACTTAGTGAGACCCTGTCTCAAAAAAGGAGGGGGGTTCTGGGGATGTAGCTGAGTAAGTAGAATGCCCCTGGGTTATATCCCCAGTACCAAAAAGAAAAACAAAAGAGAGGGGAGGTCCACAAACCTATTGTCAAATGCACCTTAAGAATTTCTGTTAGCCCTCCTTCTGAAAACCTTGCATTTTTAGCTTATTCACTCTCTTCACTTCTAACATCATCATTATGTAGAACTGTCACAAAGATTCCCAAAGGAAAGTGAATATGAACTTAAGGAAATACAGGCCTTCAGGGATGAATCCAGATGGTACTTCATCAATAATTCAAGAATTTTAAATCTGTGCTTATTACATTGTGGTAACCAGCATTGTATGTTCATTTCTAAGAAGGCAATATTATTCATTTAAAGTAGTGATGCTTTTATAAAATAGCGCCACCGTGCTACATGAGCCTGGCTTGGGCTCCACAGCCACCCGCACAGGCTGCATCAAGCATGTGCGTGGTGAAGGCCACTGATCCCCCAAGTAAAGATATTTTACACCATCTCTCCCACTGAATGTAGCTCTAAAACCTGGTTGATTTGATGATTCAGAAAGTAAACAGTAGCAGGAGGAATAGGAAAGAAGACTGGAGTTCAAAATATGACTAGCACTGATAGTGAGGTTACTATTTTATTTCCTCCAGGACTCCCCTATTTTATTTCCTCCAGGACTCCCCACCTGTATTCCCAAACCCAGAAGCAGCACCAACACAGAGTGACAGAAGCCATGTAGTTCTGGTGCAAGGAGCCCAAGAGATCTCTTCATGCCCAGAGACCATGCAAACATTGTTGAGTACAAAGAATTGTCGATTTTCTTTTTTCTTTTCCCTTGTACCCCAGTGCCCATGCAATCCTCTGCAATAGTGGTAGTGCTGGCACCTGTAGCTATTTGAATTCAAGACACTGAAGGGGGAAAATAATCCTCTCCAATAAGAACCACTATGATGAAATCTTAGTTTTGATTTGCATTTTTTCAATTACTAGAGATGTTGAACATTTTTTCATATATTTGTTGATTGATTTTTATACCTTCTTCTGAGAAGTGTCTGTTCAGCTCCTTAGCTCATTTATTGATTGGGTTGTTTGTTGTTTTGTTTTATTTTGTTTGGTGTTAAGGTTTTTGAATTCTTTATATATATCCTGGAGATTAGTGCTCTATCTGATGTGTGTGTGGCAAAAATGTGCTCCCAAAATATAGGTTCTCTCTTCACCTCACTGATTGTTTATTTTGCTGAGAAGAAGCTTTTCGTTTGAGTCCACCCCATTTATTAATTCTTGATTTCATTTCTTGAGCTTTAGGAGTCTTGTTAAGGAAGCTGGGACCTAATCCGACACGATGAAGATTTGGGCCTACTTTTTCCTCTATTAGGTGCAGGGTCTCTGGTCTAATTCCTAGGTCCTTAAAACATTTTGAGTTGAGTTTTGTGCATGGTGAGAGATAGGGGTTTGAATGGCAGTTATCAAGAATGCAAACAACAATAAGTGCTGGCGAGGATGTAGGGGGGAAGGCACACTCATGCATTGCTGGTGGGACTGCAAATTGGGGCAACCAACCTGGAAAGCAATATGGAGATTTCTTAGAAAACTTAGAATGGAACCACCATTTGATGCAGGTAACTCACTCCTTGGTCTATACCCAAAGGTCTTAAAATCAGCATACTACAGTGATGCAGCCACCTCAATGTTTATAACAGCACAATTCACAATAGCGAAACTGTGGAAGCAACCTAGATGCCCTTCAATGGATGAATTAATAAAGAAACAATGGTATATATACACAATGGAATATTACTCAGCATTAAAAGAGAATAAAATCATGGCATTTGCAGGTAAATGGATGGAGTTGGAGAATATCATGCTAAGAGAAGTAAGCCAATCCCCCCCCACAAAAAAAAAAAAAAAAAACCAAAGGCCAAATATTCTCTCTGAGAAGTGGATGCTGATCCATAATGGGGAGGGGCATGGAAATAAATGGAGGAACTTTGATTGGGCAAAGGGGACAGAGGGGAGGGGAGGGGACATAGGGGCAGGAAAGATGGTGGAATGAGATGGACATCATTATCCTAGGTACATGTAGGACTGCACATATGGTGCAACACTACATCACGTACAACCAGAGAAATGAAAAGTTGTGCTGCAAATGTGTACAATGAATCAAAATACATTCTGCTGTCATATATGCTTATTACAATTAATTAATTAATTAAAAAGAATCACTATGATAGTACCAAGCGGTAGGGCTGTACCACCTCTGCATTTTTCTTTTTGTCCTCTTGTCACTTGGCTCAAATGTGGGCACAGTTGTGGGAAGTATGTGACAAATCAGAGTTCCTAAAGTCTCAGCTTTCTGGCTGGGCTCCCAAAAGAGGAATTTCTCGACAAGCAATAAGCATCAGGATGATCATACAGAGAGAGAAATTTAGAAAAGTGATATTTAAAGCTGTCCAAGAGCTCCTGGGCTTACATCTCAATGTACCTGTATGTGAGTATGCCACAAAACAACACGCACACATTTTTATTAACACATATTAAAAGTGTCCACATTAATGGGGTTCAGTGTGATATTTCCATCCATGCATTCAGCATGCAATGATAAAATTTAATTACCCCTTTTCCATCTTCCACCCCACCTCACAACCTTCCCTGTCCCTTGAAATCACTATTCTACTTCAGGTCGACTGTTTTTTCGTTTACACAGGAGAGAAATAGAACATGAGGTACTTAGTCTCTCTATGTCTTGCTTGAGAATGGAAGTTGGGAACAGAGTGCCAGATTGACCACTAGGTGGCGCACACTTGGGCTGATCCGAATAGAATTATAGAGGCTTTGAAAATTAAATAGACATGGCAAAACTGCAACCCATAGAAGGTTGGTCAGAACCCAACTGATCAATTGCCTGCCAAAACAAAAAAAACCATCAACATTCTCTTTAGAGTTTAAAGAGGGCCTGACATCTCATGAAACAAAATTTAAAATATCTAGGATACATTCCAAATTTTCTTGGAAAACAAAGAACCAGGAAAATCTCAACTTAAAAGGGAAAAAAATTCATCAGATACAGAGAGCAAGATGACACAAGTACTGGAAATATCTGCCAAAAACTTCAAAGCAGCTACTATAAATCTCTTTACATTTTTTAAAATTTAATTTGTTTTTAAGTGATAAAAACATAAAATTGTACATATTAATATAGAATAATGTGATGTTTCAGTACATGCATATATTGTGCATTGTTTAAATTAGGTTAGACATATCTACCTTCTGGAACATTTATTTCTTTTATGATGAAAAATTTCAAAATATTTTCTTCTAGCTTTTTGAAATGTACAATTCTTTTTTGTTATCTGAATTCACCCTGTTGTGCAATAACATACCAGAACTTATTTTTCCTATCTAAATGTAACTTTGTCCCAGTTGATCAACACTTGTGTACTTTTGCCCCTTAATGATATTTTTCAACCTTTCCCCTTCTCCTGCCCGCACTCTTCCCAGCCTCTCAAAACCACCATTGAACTTTCGACTTTTACAAGTTCAACCTTTAGATTCCATATATGAGTGAGATTGTGTGGTATGTCTTTCTTACCTTTTTGTGGGAGGCAGACACTGGGGATTGAACCCAGGTGCTCTCTACAACTGAGCTACATTTCCAGTCTTTTTAATGTTTTATTTTTGAGACAGGGTCTCCCAAAGTTGCTCAGGCTGTGCTTGAACTTACCATCCTCCTGTCTCAGCCTCTGAGTGGCTGGGATTTTAAGCATGTGCCACTATGTCTGGCTAAAATTTTTGATTTCCAGTAATTGTCTTTATTGTTATAATTTATTTATAAATACAACTTTGCCTGTTCTCTATACATTTTGATCAGCAATGTTTTCATGATTACTAACTTCTAAATAACTTATAATTTTCAATTTATTTCCTCCTTAACCCATAATTTTTAGATAAAATCAATTTTGTTTGTTTCATGGTACTAGGGATTGATCCAAAGGGTGCTTTACCACTGAACTACATCTCCAGAACTTTTTATTTTTCATCTTGAGACGTGGTCTTACTAAGTTGCTAAGGTGGCCTTATATTTGTGATCCTCTTTCTTTAGCCCCACCACCAAGACACTAGGATTGCAGGCATGCACCAGCACCCCTGACTGGTATCATTTTATACCTGGCTTATTTCACTTAACATAGTGAACACCAGTTCCACACAGGTTGCCTCAAATGACAGGATTATATTCTTTTCATAGCTGAATAGTATTCCATTTTTTTTGTGTGTGTGTCTGTGTGTGTGTGTGTGTACATATCCTAAGCCATACTGGAGGATAGGGAAAAAGGCTAAATAAGAAATATTGGTATAATCTAAACCACACAGAAAAAAAAAATGGAAAACAAATTAACAGCCTCAGAGAACTGGGAGACATTACCAAAATATCTAACATTTCTGTCATCAGAATCTCAGAAGGAAAGAAGAAAAGTGAAATGCAGGAATTTTTTTTTAAAAAACTAGCTAAACACCCACAAATTTAATGAAAGACATAAACCTACAACATCAAGAGGTTTCTCAGACCCAACAGTATAATCACAAAGAAATTCATTCCCAAACACCTGATAATAAAACTGCTGAACACCAACAATCAAGAAAAAAAATCTGAAAGCAACCAGAGAAAATTGAGTCATTACTTCAGAAGTAAAATAATTACAATGATTTTTTTTTCTTTTTAAACTTTCTAATAAGATTAAATTTATTCATAAGTTTTGATTATAAGTATTCAACAGTATTAAAAAGTACAAAACAGAGCTGTAGATTTCTTTATTTTTCCTTTGTACCGGGAATTGAACTCAGGGGCACTAATCCACTGAGCCACATCCCCAGCCTTTTTTGTATTTTATTTAGGAGACAGGGTCTCACTAGTTGCTGAGGGCCTCGCTAAATTGCTGAGGGCCTTGCTAAATTGCTGAGGCTGGCTTTGAACTCGTGAGCCTCCTGCCTCAGCCTCCTGAGCCACTGGGATTATAGGCATGTGCCACTGTACCTGATTGATCTGTAGATTTCTAATAAATTAATACAAATGCATGAATACCTACAGGACATCCCACAGGCAAAGAAAGGTGGAAGGGGAAAAAGAAGACTGTGGTTGAGGTCAACTAATAAATAAATACAGAGTAGAGATGATCCATATTATAATATATTATACCACCAATACTGCAGCCAAAATATACAAAATAACATTTCAAACTAACTCAGGAGGGTGATAATGGCTGGACTCTTGTAATACACCTCAAAGGCTATGGGAGAGCTGACCCAAATCACTGTATAGTCTGCATAAGGTAGCTTGCAGCCTGTAAGCATTTTCTAAAAGGAAGAAACATAAAATATGCTTAGATTAAGGACTAGGAAACTATAGAGTGCCCATAAAAAGTGTCCATAAAAGGCTCACTCTGTACTGTAACACTATCCAATTTTTAAAATCCTGTTAAATAAGCACTGAGTCATGTTATTATAAGGCAGGCAAGTACCCTCCCTCGTTTATGAAAAGTATCATCTGGTACTATTCTTTTCTGAATTTTTAGGAAAGAAGCAATGAGGATACCTTGGTTTGGGTTCAAGTGAGAAGCTTTTAATAAGTATTTTAGAATTAAAAGCTCCACATTCAGCATATCTCAATGTTCATAAAGCCCAAGTAAAAGAAGTCAAACCAACACCAATCTACTTAGCATGATTACACCTTTTATCTTGGTTAATATTACTTTAAATATAAACAGAGTGGAAAAAAAACCCAAAGCTCTAATAGTTAAAACAAGTCAAACACTTACTCTATGCAGATAAAATCTTCACAAAGGTCAACTGAAGTAATCCAGAGCTAAAACTGAATTATGTAGATTTCAATGAAGCCACCAGCCATGTAACACAAAGTCAATTATTTACATTCTTGGCAAGCCCTCCAAACAAAGTATCCAAGAAGGTTAATACCTTTCTTTTGTGGTGCACTGAAGATTTGCACATAGTTTAACATTTTGCGGAGAGTACGGGGGATTGAACTCTGGGGCACTCAACCACTGAGCCACATCCCCAGCCCTATTTTGTATTTTATTTAGAGACAGGGTCTCACTGAGTTGCTTAGCACCTTGCTTTTGCTGAGACTGGCTTTGAACTAGTGATCCTTCTGTCTCAGCTTCCCAAACCACTGGGATTACAGGCATGTGTCACTGTGCCCGGCTTAGTTTAACATTTTTAAGAGTGGGTTCTCCACTATGTGGTGATGCTTTGGTACTGTTCATATGGGATCTCCTGTATCCCACGTCCTCACCACTTCCCCAGGAGGAGTTTTGATGCTGCTTGAGAAGTTTCACATAACCTAAAATCTTTATCAAACATTAATATGAAGGAAGGTAACACAAGATGCAACATATACAGTTAAGGTTCTCTCTGTATATTTAGAAATTACTTCCTCCTTCAAGATATTTGCACCAGAAAGCTCAGTCTGTTCTGCTTAATCATCAGCAGTAAAGGTTTGAATCATCAAACCTTGGTAAACCCTTAGGATTTCAAAATTATTAACAAGTACCTCTAGGGGCAAGACATGTTATTGAGTTATAACTAATTTTCTAACATGAGGGAAAACAAGCGTACCAGCCATCTTTTAAAAATATCCCAACCACTGCTTCTCAATATAGAAAGACTATAAACTACATATGGTTTATCATACAACAAATCCCATCTCTGTCCTCTGAAATTCCTGAATTACATTCATTAGAAAGGGATTTAAAAAATATAGCTTAATGAGCACTTTCCAGCAGCATTCAGCGGCTCCAAGATGGCTTTTATAGATAATCCCACAACATATTTTCTGCCTTTTTCGGTATGTAAGATCTAAAAAGGAAAAAAAAAAAAAACACCTGGTATTCTGTAGAGCCAGAAGCCTTTTCTTTATCTGAGCCATCATCTGGTTACTGCAACAAGGAGATGGAGCTCAGGAGGCCCTTGAAATCCTACTGTGAGCATCTATATTGTGACATTTAAATTCTTTCTGCAGTATACTGATCTGGTTACTTTTTATCATGTTTTCAGATAGACTATTGTGCGCTTTTTTTGTTGTTATTGTTTTAATGTAGTCTTTAGACTAGGTCCTGTCCTTGCATCTACCAGGATTCCAGTTTTGTGGTTTTTGTTTCATTATGTTTTTGTTTTTTGATCCTGATGGTAACTTTTTCCATCTTTTTATAAGCAGAACACAGGCCTTGCAGATGTCTCCTGAATGAGTCTCATGCAACCCAAAACAGCTCCTGGAAGTCATTTTCATAACGTTTACTGTCAGTAAATTGACAACTGGAGGACTCGGCTCTGCAAATACAGCAACCTTCTATACTTCAGTACATCTTTGGCTTACAAAAACCAAACTCAATTCACAATAGCTAGACTATGGAACCAACCTAGGTGTCCCTCAATAGATGAATGGAATATTACTCAGCTTTAAAAAAGAGTAAAATTATGGAATTTGCCAGTAAATGGTTGGAGTTGGAGAACATCATGCTAAGCAACATAAGCCAATCTCACAAAACCAAAGGCCAAATGTTTTCTCTAAAATGCAGATGCTAATTCAATATTAGTCAGGGGGCACTAGGGAAGAATAGTGTTACCTTAGATAGGTAGAGGGAAGTGATGGGAGGGGATGGGAGGGGATGTGGGGATAGGAAAGATAGTAGAACAAAAGAGACATTATTACTGTATGTATATATGTGACTATATGACCAATATGATTCTGCAGCATGTACACTGAGAAAAAAGAGAAATTATATCCAATCTACGTATGATATATCAAAGTACATAAATGCATTCTACTATCATATATAACTAATTAAAATAAATTTAAAAATTAAAAAAATAGTCTTCCCAAAGCAGCCGATCCACATGCAATAGCATCTCCACCAGGCCAACTATCCTCCAAGCACTCTCTCCTTCTCAAATGCCTTATCTAAGAAGATTGTCTCCTGCAGTTCTGCAGTTGCTATGGCTGGACAGAAGGTATAGATTCCTCCTCTCTCTGTACATGTGTGGCTCCCTTATAATGATTGTTTGTGTGTGTGTGTGTGTGTGTGTGTGTGTGTTTGTAACTTTTTTATTTGTTCTTTTTAGTTATACATGACAGCAGAGTCTGACATATTTATACAAACATAGGGTACATTTTATTCTAATTAGGATCCCAGTCTTGTGGATATACACAATGGTGAGATTCACTCTAGTATATTCATATATGAATATAGGAAAATCTTTCTTATTCCTATCCCCCCACACTTCTCTTCATTCCCCCCTGTCTAATGCACTGACTTTCTGTTCTTCCTCTCTGAGCCTTGTGAGTTAGCATACAAACTCAGAGACTGTTCAACCTTTGGGTTTTGGGATTGGTTTATTTCAATTCTCATGATACTCTGCTGTTCCATCCATTTACTAGCAAATGTCATAAAGTCATTCTTTGTGGCTGAGTAATATTCCATTGTGTATATATACCACATTTTCTTTATCCATTCATCTGTTGGGCAATTAGATTGTTTCTTATAAGAAACTAGGTAGGCCAGAGGAAGTGGAATAAATTTTCAAAGTGCTGAAATAACTACCATCTCAGAATTTTATATCCATCTCAGAACTTTATATCCTTCATAAATTAAATAAAAACATGAAGCAAAAACATTCTTACCCTTAAAATAAATACTGACAGATGTTTTTCACACAGAAATGAAATTACAATGGAAATAAAAATAGACCATCAAATGCAAAAAAAAGCAAAAGAAGTGGTGACTATCTGTATAAATATAACAGATCATTCTTATAGTAAACTATTTAAAATATATTTGACACTTGAAGAAATTTATACCATTCTCTGATGATGGGGTTTTCAATTTATATAGATGTATTTAATAAGACAATTGCAAAAGAAGTAAGGGAAGGTAAAGTGGTTTTTAAAACTATAAGATTATGCATTGTTAAAAGTTACCTATGAGACAAGTGCAGTGGCAGACACCTATAATCTCAGCTACTTGGGTGGCTGAAGAAGGATGATCATAAGTTCAATGTCAGTATCTGCAACTTAGTGAGACTCATTGTAATATATATATATATATATATATATATATATATATATATATATATATATATATATTCTAATCGATAGAGCAATTGCTAAAAATGCAGGAAAAATATAGTGAAATTAAAAATTAATGCAAAAAAAGTTGAGAAGAAGGCAGGAAAGGGAAAACAGAGGAATGAAAAATAGGAAAAACAGAAAAAATAATTAATAATAGTCCTAAACCCAAACAAATCAATAACTCTACATTGACTGTAACTGTTTAAACCAATTAAAACTTAGAGATTGCCAGAAAGGATAAAAATAAATAATAAGGGCTTGGGATGTTGCTCAATGGCAGAGTTCTTGTGGGTTCCATCCACAGCACTGATAGATAAACAGATAAATAAATAAATAAATAAATAAATAAATAATAAGGTAGTCACCTGTGGCCCTAGCATCTCAGGAGGTTGAAGCAAGAAAATTGATAATTCAAGGCTAGTCTGGGTATCATTCATACATAGCAGGACCTGCCTCAAATAATAATTATAATATCAATAGATATATCATTGAAATACAATTAAACTTATAGTAGTATCAGAAAAATTATACCTCAGAGTACACAAAATGATCATGAAGAAAAGATAATATTATATGATGATAAAACAGTCAATTCCTAATGTGTGTGCATTTATAAATCATGGTTTCAATATATATGAAACAAAAACTGATAGATAGGAAATGAAAAATAGATGAATCTACATTTAGAGACTTTAACTCTGATCTTTAAGTAGAAGATAAGACTAGGAATAACACTCTCAATCTGAACTCAAATTATTTGCCTGAACAGATTTTTGCCAATATTAATTCTCTCCCTTTCAATTTGCATTTATTTTATACTCTTTTCTTGCCTACTTGTTCTAGATAGGATCTCCAAGCACATTGTCAAATAGATGGGGCAAGAGGAGTTATCTTAGAACAAAAGTTCCTGATCTTAGAACAAAAGAATCCATCCTTTGAACATCAAGTAAGATGTTAGCTGTGGAATTTTTGTAGTTGCCCTTTATCAGTTTGGGGCCATTCCTTTCTATTCTTTGTTTGCTGGGTGCTTTTTTTTTTTTATCATAAAGATGTGTTGAATATTTTCAAATCCTATTTTTACATCTTTGTAGATGATCAGACAAAATATATCTCAGAGTACAATGATCATGTGCCTTTTGTCCTTTAGTAATATGGTGGATTATATTTATTTTTATTTTTACTTATTTATTATTTTTTGGTCTGTATCTAGGGGCACTTATCCATGGAGTTATATCCCCAGCCCTTTTAAAAAATATTTTCTTTAGAGACAGGGTCTCACTAAGTTACTTAGAGCTTTTTTCAGTTTCTGAGGCTGGATTTGAACTTAGGATCCCGCTGCCTCAGCCTCCTGAGCCACTGGGATTAAAGGAGTATGCCATCATACCTGGCTCTATTGATTTTTATATGTTGAAACAACTTTACATTCCTAGAGTATATCCCACTTTACCAATTCCAAGGTCACAGTCATGAAGATTGTATTGTATTAGCAAAAGAACAGATGGAAAAACCAGTAGAACTGAGCTGAATCGAGAAACAGCCAAAATAAACATGGCTGATCAATTTTTTTCCCATTGAGTTTTTGATAAAGTTATACAGGAAACTGAACAGAGAAAGAGAAGCCTTTTCAACAAATATATTAGAACAATTAGACATTCATATGCAAAAATAAAACTTGACCTAAAACTGATACCTAATACAAGGTTAAGTTAAAGAATACTTTAACTCTTTAAGGGTTTCTTGAGCCAGGCAAAAATGTCCGTGGTTAAAAACCACTAATCCCAACATTTTTAGTCATCTTTGGCATCTCTCTGACCAAAAAACCTGACAAGAATGATTTAGAGGAAGAAAAGTTTATTTGGGGTTATGGTTTCAGAGATTCAGTCTGTGGTTAGCTGAGTTCATTGCACTGAGCCTAAGGTGAGGCTAAACATTATGGTAGAAGTGGAGAAAAGCTGCTTAGAACATGACAACCAGAAAGAAGAGAGAGCTCTGCTCACCAGGGACAAAGTATAAATCTCAAAGACACACCCCCAGAAACCTACTTCCTCCAGCCATACCCCACCTGCCTACAGTTATCACCTAGTTATGCATATCAGTGATTTTCATCTCTCATAAACTAATCATTTCACTTCTGAACAATCTTGCACTTCTCTCACACATGAGCTTTTGGGACACACCTCAAATCCAAACTTTAATATAAATAGAATAACATAAAGCTATATATATTTTTGCAAAAAATACAGGAAAAAATATTCATGATCTGGGGTTATGCAAACAGTTCTAGATGTGACACCAAAGGTATGATTGATGAAATAATTAATAATTATTTGCTCTGTGAAAGATACTGTTAAAATGGACAAAAAGGCAGGCTTCAAACATGGGAGATAAATCTTGCAAAGCATACATTGTACAAGAGATTTTTGTGCAGAATAAATTTTAAAAACCCTCAAAACTGAACAGAAGCTGAATGTGGTGGTGCACAGTTGTGATCTGAGTTACTTAGGAGGATGAGGTAGGAAAATCACAAGTTTGAGGCCAACCTGGGTAATTTAGTGAGACTCTGTCTCAAAAAAAAAAGGTAAAATTGTCAGGGATGCAGCTCAGTGGTAGAGTGATCCTGGCTTTAATCAGTGGTACTGAGAAAAGGAAAAGAAAATGAGCAAAAGAAATGAAGAGACATTTCACAAAAGGTATGGATGGCAAATAATTCCATAAAAAGATGTTAAAGATGATTAGCCATTAGTGAGGTGCAAATCAATGTAGCCATGAGATACTATGACACACTTATTAAAATGACTAGAATTTTAAAATACTGGCAGTACAGAGTGTCCTTGACAGGTTGCAAAGCAACTAGAATTTTCCCACATTGCTGGTCAGAATACAAAACTTTATAGCTATTTTGGAAAACATTTGACAATTTCTTGTAAAGCAAACTATATATTCATTATTAGACTCAGCAATCTCACTCCTAGGTAATTAACCTAGGAAAAAATATGTTCACACAGACTATTCTTCTATGACTATTCTCATAGAAGAATAGTCATAGCAGTTCTATTTGTTTTGTTTTGTTATTGTGATGGTGGTGGTGCTGGGGCTGGGTCCCAGGGCCTTGTGCATGCTAGGCCAGCACTCTATCACTGAGTTATATCTCCAGCCCCTAGCTCTATTTGTAATAGCACAAAACTAATAACAACACTATGTCCTTCAATTGTTGAATAGATTAACAAACTGTGGTACAACCACATCACTATTCAGCAATAAAAGGGAACAAAGTACACATTCACACAGCAACATGGATGAATCTAAGATGTATTATAATAAGTGGTAGAAGCCAGTCTCAGAAGATTACATAACATAGAATTTCATCCCTTAAAAGACAAACCATGGTTGATAAAGAACAGATCAGTGGTTATCAGTGTTTGTATGGTAGGAAGCGGGTGTCATTATAAATGAATAGCACTACAGGGTTGTTTTTTTTTTTTTTTTTGGTTGATGGAAATATTCTGATTATACAAATTTATTCCTATATATTTAAACTCATATATCTGTCCCCCAAAATCAATTTTACTGTATCTGAGTTTAGAAACTGATAAATATAAAATATGTTCCCATTGTTGAATATACTAAGGAATACATTTTAAATTTACATACCACTTTATAAAATGCTTTCATATATGTATTCATCCTCACAGTGAAATGAGAAATGGGGACATTATTTCTATATCACATTTTTATGGGGAATGTGGGACAGTGCAATTGACTACCCCATTATTACATATGTATATAGTCAGTGGCCAAAGCCAAAGTGAAACTCAGCTTGTCCGATCTCCCATCCAAAGTTTCATCCACTGTTCATGCTACTTCTTCTGACTCACAGACCTCTAACTTCATAGGTCTGTAACTTGCCCTTCTAGGGCAAATCACTTTAATTTTCTGGGCCTTAGTTTCCTTCTCTGTAAAGTGGAAATGATGGCATCCATTTGACAACAATATAGTGAGACCTGTTATGTTTTTGATGCTTCTTTCTTATGAGAGCAGCCCCTCCCCCACTGTGTAATTCCTACCAATTATGAATCAGCAGGAGTCCATTTCCACCACCAAAGAGCAGGGCATTTCACTCAAAACATTCAATTTTATGGTGCCTTTCTTCTGGACATAGTGATTCAAAAGAGTACAAACTCCTTCATCAGAGACCTCTGGGGAAGAATGTTGTGAGAAAAAAGGCCCCTGTCCTTCATAGCTTGACTTGTTCTTTAAAGGCTGTGTGCACACATTAAGAACAGCTGGGCGACATATTTGCCATCATATTTAGAGTCTATTTGAGAAAGATGTCAACCCCAGAGCTGACAGAAAGAGGGAAGACACACAATTTCTTCTTTCTTTTCTGCTTGTGGTTCTGAGGACAGAACTCAGGGCCTCACACATGCTAAGTAAGCACTCCACTCTGAACCACAACCCAGTCCCAAAGTCTTAATGACATTGTTTGAGCATTTCAAATCCAGTTGTACCTGAAGCCAATTTTTTTCTTAAACTAATTAGATTTCTTTTACTTGTAACCAAAGGCTTACAAAGGTTGTAGACAGATTTTATATATATGTAAAATAAAAAAATATGTATATACACATACACATATACATGTTTAGCACAACTCCTGACAATTAGCTAACACAGAGTAAATATTAATTCCTTTTGATATCTAACCACCTTCCCTAAATATACATAATTAAAAATAAATAGATCCAACACTATGAAATTTTCCCCTTGCTCCTCAACTTAAACTACATTCTACTTGTTGCCTATTTTTTCCAGAATTTCTGAATGTATCCAGATGGAAGTTTCAAAACAATGGGACAAGGCACAGAAGAACACATCTCCACACACTGGTCCTATCCGGGACCTGTTTCCTACAAAATGCTACTAATTATTCACTTTTTAGACAGTTTAGGAATTACCTATGCTTGATATTTTATTTAACTAGAGTTATACAATATATTACCTTTTTTGTCTGGCTTCTTTGCTTTACCACAATGTTTAGAGGTTCATCCACATTGAAACATGTACTTCATTTTTTTATGACTAACATTCCATTCATATATTTACCATACATTTTTTATCCATTCGGAATTCATTGGTTGACATACAAATTGTTCCCACTTTTTGGCTATTGGAAATGGTGCTGCTCTGAACATTTGTGTACAAATATTTGTATGTTTTACACCATTTTACAAGTGTTTATAAAGAGTGAGCTGCAGTTGGACATGGTAGTGCACCCCTATAATCCCAGCTACTCAGGAGACTGAGGAAGAAGGATCACAAGTTTGGAGCCAGACTGGACAACTTAATGAGACCTGGTCTCAAAATAAAAAGTAAACAGGTCTAGGGATGTAAGCTCAGTGGTAGAGCTGGATTCAATGTCTAATACGGGGGGCAGAGGTGGGGGGAGAGTGAGCTGCATATATAGTCTCACTTTTTTTTAACTTTCAGAGCCTTAATTATACTTGTTCATTTATATATCCATTTATTTAGCATCAATTTATACAAAACCCTATTCCTCACAGCATTAATTTTATCTATTTTCCTAATGCTTTATCTTTCCCCATTTCTTTCATTCTTTTTTTGTTTGTTTTATTTTTACAACTCTTTTTAATTTTACATTTATTTATTTGTTCTAATTTGTTATACATGACAGCAGAATGCATTTCAATTTATATTACACATATAGAGCACAATTTTTCATTTCTCTGGTTGTACACAAAGTAAGTCACACCATTCGTGTTCTTTATACTTAGTTACCTGTAATGATGTTCATCTCATTCCACTGTTTCTCCTACCCCCTGCCCCCTCCCTTCCCCTATATCTCTTTTGCCCTATCTAAAGTTCCTGCACTCCTCCCATGCTCCCCTACCCATCCCCATTATGGATCAGCATCCTCATATCAGAGAAAACATTTGGCATTTGGATTTTTGGGATTGGCTCACTTCACTTAGCATGATATTCTCCAGGTCCATCCATTTACCTACAAAAGCTATGATTTTATTCTCTTTTAATGCTGAGTAATATTCCAATGTGTATATACACCACAGTTTCTTTATCCATTCATCTATTGAAGGGCATCTAGGTTGGCTCCACAGTTTAGCTATTGTGAATTGTGCTGCTATAAACATTGATGTGGCTGTGTCCCTGTAGTATGCTGTTTTTAAGTCCTTTGGGTATAAACCGAAGAGTGGGATAACTGGGTCAAATGGTGGTTCCATTCCAAGTTTTCTGAAGAATCTCCATACTGCTTTCCAGATTAGTTGAACCAATTTGCAGTTCCACCAGCAATGTATGAGTGTACCTTTTTCCCTAAATTCCTGCCAACACTTATTGTTGTTTTATTCTTAATAGCTGCCATTCTGACTGGAGTGAGATGAAATCTTAGTTTTGATGTGCAGTTCTCTCATTCTTATCATAGGTAGTCTCATAGGGTAAAAGAAGCATGCACCTTTTACTTAGGCAATCTGGGGTCAAATTCCAGCTTTGTTAAAGGTTAACAATAAAACCCTTTGAAGGGTTAAGAATTATGGTGATCAATGATATCCAACTATATATGCACTAGAATGGCTAAAATATAAACACTTGGTGTTTAAAATTTATAGATATAAACTTATACTACAAATTTATAAATATAATTATAAAATTATAAATATATAGTTGTAAATATCAAGTGTTACTAAGAATATATAGAAAGCAATGGATTTTTCAAACCCTGCTGGTGATAGTATAATTGGCACAAGTGTGTGGAAAAATAATTTGACATTTTTAAAAATATTTTTTAGTTGTTGATAGACCTTTATTTTATTTATTTATATGTGGTGCTGAGAATCAAACCCAGTGCCTCACACATGCCAGGCAAGTGTGCTACCACTGAGCCACAACCCCAGCCCCAATTTGACATTTTTTTGATAGTCAAATATATATTTACCATGTTACTCAACAATTCCCTTCCTAGTTATTGATCAAGGGAAATGAAAACATGGCCCACTAAAAATCTTAAACACGAATGCTCATAATGCTGAGTGCGGTAGAGCATGCCTGTAATCCCAGCAGCTTGGGAGACTGAGGAAGGAAGATCACAAGTTTAAATCCAGTCTTAACAGCTTAGAGAGGCCCTAAGCAATTTAGCAAGACCCTGTCTCTAAATAAAAAATAAAAAAGGCTGGGGATGTGGCTCAGGGCTTAAGTACCCCTGGCTGGGTTCTCTCTCTCTCTCTCTCTCTCTCTCTCTCTCTCTCTCTCTCTCTCACACACACACACACACACACACACACACACACAAATGCTCATAACTGTTTTGCTTCTGATATCAAACAAAAAATAATCTGTGCTAATCTCATCATCTGAGAAGTTGATGTAAAATTAGATCAATTATGCGAGTGATCCATTAGGGAAAATCCTGTGAAAGCAAATGAAGAGGAAGCTAAGAGAGACCGGGAGAGTATCAGATCATGATGCAGGTCTGATCCTGAGTGAAAAAGAGTGAACCTGTTCAGTAGTGCAGTTCCTAGCAGCTGTGGGGACTGAGGCAGGAAGATTGTGAGTTCAAAGCCAACTGAGCAACAGCAAGGCACTAAAGCAACTCAGTGAGACCCTGTCTCTAAATTAAATACAAAACAGGGCTGGGGATGTGGCTCAGTGGTTGAGTACCCCTGAGTTCAATATCCGGTCCTTGCCCCCCCCCCCAAAAAAAAAAATGAGAGCGAAGGAGGAAAGATGGGTGGAAACATCTTGGACTTCAGTGCAGTTCTAAGAAAAGTCCCCCATGGTGAGACCCTGTCTCTAAATAAAATACAAAAAAGGGCTGGGAATATGGCTCAGTGGTCGAGTGCCCCTGTGTTCAATCCCTGGAACAAAAAAAAAGAAAGAAAGAAAAGTCCCTCACACTATTGAGAAGTCCTTAAACAACAATCACCCATCAGGGAGGACCCCCTTCTCCCAGGAATGGGCCTTAGAATCCTGCTCACACTCAGTCACTGCAGGGAGCAGCCCAGGGGAAGAGCAGCTTTGGTGAGAACTCAGTGATGAATTTTAGAGCACAGATGAAACATCCATTAACAGAAGAATGAATTCATACAGAATGACACTACTTTGCAAGAAAAAGGAACAGACTGATGTGTGCAACGACAGGTATCCCAAACATGCAGAGTACAAGAAATCAGATGGGAGAAATCACACATAATTCTAGAATAGGAAGAATTAATCAAAAGTGACAGAAAGCAGATCACTGATTACCTGGCACCAGGAATGGGAGGAGATGGATGATAAATGGACACAAGGGACCTTTTAGAAATGATGAAACTATTCAATATCTTGATGGTGGTTGTGAAAATATTTAGAGTTTCATGTGACTCTTCACAATTGTCAAAACTCATCAGTCTGTGCTTTGAAAAATGAGTATTATAAAGCTGGCGATGAAGCTCAGTGGTAGAGCAATTGCTTCATATGCATGAGGCCCTTGGTTTCATCCCCAGAACCACAAAAAAGAAATACTTATATTTAAATTATCCTTAAAATAGATTAAAACAAAGAATTGTGAGCACGAGTGCCTGCTGCATTCAATATTCAGTCCCTCTTCTTTAATAGCCATACTCCAATATTATTTGGGGCAGCAATGAACTAACATGTCAGTCTGCCTCTGAAGCTATTTGCCCATGTAGTTCAATTCCCTAGCAATGAGATGTAAGTAGAAGTGCTGTGCTCAGCTTCTAAGAGGGTAGCTCAAAGGGAGTTAACTAAACTTTTGTCCTCCCCGCCTTCTAACATTGTTCTGCTATGCAGATAAAATGAATTGGGCACCTGCGACTAGGCAGTCACCTTTAGGAAGGAAACTAATACTATAATTGGTGACACAAAGAATTTGGAGCTTAGGTCCCATGTTGCCAGGGAACCACCATGCCAGCCCTGGAGTATTTCCCTTTAGCCTTTTTTTTTTTTTGAATATGAGAGAGAAATGAACCTCTATATTATAGAAGCCACTCTTGTTTTGGATTTTTCCATTCCATGCAGCCTATGTTTGGCTAATTCTAACTTAATGTGTTCTCCAGAATCAGACCTGATTTCAAGTCTCAACTTTTGCCACTGACTAGTCATGTGGCCTTGGGCGAGTCACTTCACTTCTGCATCTCTGCTTCCTTATTTGTGAAGTGATGATAATGATATATGTATCTTGAGGGCTAATATCAAGAAGGACTCAGTGAGAGTATATACCAGTGCCTCTCCCTTGGAGAGCAGCAAGCTTCTCCTTACCTGGAGAAGACTGTCAACAGACAGAGCACGTGATTTCATGGGCAGTCAATACCTGAGCACAGTGAAGTATTTCTGGGCTGAGGTTGTGGCTCAGTGGTAGAGTGCTCACCTAGCACGTATGAGGCACTGGGTTCGATCCTCAGCACCACATAAAAATAAACAATAAAATAAAGGTATTATGTCCACCTACAACTTAAAAAGACATTTAAAGTATCTCATCTCTGGGTTCCCACTGCCTTTGTTCATACCTCTATTAAAATGCTTTGAATATAATAGTTAAATCTCTTTACCTGTCTCTATTCCCTTAAATTTCTGAGTTTACTTAATTCTTCATATTTTCTGAAAAAAATCAAGGTAATGACCCCATAGATTTAGTTTCAGATGAATATACTGTGAAAATTCATTGCTTGTTTTTGCTTCATTACCTCCTCCTCTTTCTGGTTCCTTTTAAATTCCTGCCCTCTAGCAATTCTGGTTGTAATCAAGACTATGTCAGTGATATCATGTCCTCTCAGTATGAATGGCATCTATTGACTAGAATTTACATTTTTAGCTATGACTTCTACCCTGCAGACTCGTATGTCCAGTTGTCTGTAGAATATCACTGCTTCTGTAGCCAAATCAGCACCTACACAACTATTCTTTTTTTTAGTTGTAGATGGACACAATATATTTATTTATTTTTATGTGGTGCTGAGGATCGAACCCAGTGCCTCACATGTGTGAGGCAGGCACTGTACCACTGAGCTATAGACCCAGCCCCTACACAACTATTCTTGGCACACCTTGCTTGTAGGCTTCTGACTTACAGATTCAAGACACTGATCTTTCTCTCTTCCCTCTACCTTCCTCCCAATCCAACTGCTCACCATGTCCTCATTTATATCTCTGAAGTCACTTTTGGTAAGGCAGTCCCTTGTAGACATCCTATTTCTCACCACGGTGAGCCCTAACCACACGAATTCTCTGGTTTTCAATACTTAACCTTCAATTTTGTCTCAGCTAACTCTGAATTCATTCAACATTTGAGTTTTCATTAGAAGGCTTATATTAATATAAAGAACAATTTTCCAATTGCATTTTTTAAAGTGCTGGGGATGAAATCCAGGGCTTTACACATGGCAGCCCTCCCTCCCATCAGCCTTTTTAAATTTTGTGACAGGGTCTAAGATTCCCACGCTGGCTTCAAAATTGAGATCCTCCTGCCTCAGCCTCCCAAGTAGCTGGGATTACAGGTGCACACCACTGTTTCCGGTTTCCAATTGCATTCTTGAGACTGACTTTGTAACTCAGGACACATTCTTTCACTTTTCTGAGCCTATTATCTTAGCTCTAAAAACTCATTGGTTGTATTTACTTTGCAGAGTAAAAGATATAAAATTATACACAGGACAATATGCCACACTGTCAAACGTGCAGTATACAGACCTACTCGCTCCAGATTACCTTTGCTCACAAGGATTCTCCATTTGGAATGCTCTTCCTCTTCTCTTCTTAGATTACACCAATTATCCCAACTCTTCAAAGGCTCCCTCCTCTGATATTTTAGGTACCAAAATTAAGAACCATGACTTTTCAACTATGTTATGTAGAACAACAGAGAATTCAGTTTCTCTAAGTTGATTATAAACTAAAAAGACAAGCAGATACTGTCTCCAGAAGACCAAAATCTCCATTTCTCACCAAGTTCCTAAATTGCCTGATTTACCTGAATTAAATTCGTTTAAGTGAGTAGATATAGTTTTAACTTGGCAAGGAATTGACGTAGGAAAGAGGCTTTAAGAGTCATTAAAACCCGAGTTTGAATACTGGTTGCACCATTCCCTACATAAGTGGGCAATTTAACTTCCCCGAGACCCAGATTCCTTAAGATAAGGCTAATACCACCTACCAAAAAATGTCAGCCCTTTGGCAGATACTTCTAGGGACAATCACCTATGACTGAAGTGGAGAGGACTGCCCCTTTAAATGACTGTAAATGTGCTTCTAACTTACAAGAAATTATAAGAACCCAGACTAAGTCATTGAAGTCATTCTAACTATCCACATTTAGATAACCTAAACTTTGCTCACTTTAATATCAAATTCTCCCTCAAGAAGTATTTCTGTCCACCATTTTTAAACTCACAATGTGAGAAGAAGCATGACTTCAAACTGAGTATGTTTAAGAATGTGCCCACCTCTACATGTGATGAGTCTTTTCTGTATGAATATGTATGATTTTCCCCATTAAAAGCCCCATGCTTGCTTTCTTGAGGAGACACTGCTTTGGGAATTACCCCCAGTTCTCCTTGCTTCAAGTTATAAACTTTACTTTTAAAAAAGTTTTTAGTTGTAGATGAAAACACAGTGTCTTTAATTTTATGTGGTGCTGAGGATCAAACCCAGTGCCTCACACATGCAAGGCAAGTGCTTTGCCACTGAGCCACAACCCCAGCCCATAAACTTCACTTTTTTATCTCCTGGTTATCCCTCTCAGCTGCTGTGATTAGATGTGCTGATAATAGGCACTCGATAAATGTGACTTCCCTTTCTAGCGTGCTCCCTGTGCAATCCTATACAGCATTCAATACTGTCTGATGACCATATGCACATCTGCACATATATATGTATCTGATACCGGTATGCAGTAATATCTCTATACCTTCAGCACAAGGATAGGCACACAAAAACACTCATTTTCCAGTGCTTTTATTTACATATTTAACATTCACAAACCAAGTTACAGGTTTCTTCTTTTCACAGGTTTATTATTTATAGGAACAATCAGGATTAAGATGGGAGTACCGGAGAGGACCACAAAATTACCAGCAGTGATGGCGCAGAGTATACAGGCTCTGCAAGGACAAGAGAGTGAATAAGAGTGGTGTGTGGCCACTTCCTACCAGGGGTACACTGACTTCATTAAGGCAAAGTCTTGACTCTGACATTTCTTCCTCTTACCTAGTTTAGCCCATCTAGAAAGGTATTCTGTTCCTGCATGCCTACTGAGGTGTTAGGAATGTTAAAAGGTATGAGAAATAAGTATATGCATCCCTTGACTATAAACACCTGAAGAGATAAGTTACATCTGATGCATTTACCATCCCTCTGGGAAATTTAAGAGGCAAAAGTTTGAGTCTTAAAACTTTGAGAAAAAAGGTTAAATGTGTGTGGAAGAGACAGGAAAGAATTCAAAAAGAGGCGAGGGCAGCAAACCGAACTCTTCTTAATGTACAACTAATTTCGTGTTCTCAGAGGCTGTTGATGTGTAGTGTTCCACTACTCAGAAAAAAGGATCAGCATTATGTACCTCCAATCAATTCTAGGGTGGAAAGTCTAATAACAAGGGGGCAATCCCTGGGGAAGGGGTGTGTTCTTTTTCATGTATACAATAATGCAATCCAAAACTGTGTACTACTATGCTTTCATCTGTTATTCCTATTGTAAATTAATTTCCTGTGTGACCTCAGGCAATTTACTTAGCTTCTTCTGTGCCTCAATTTTCTACATGTAAAATGAGAACTCTAGCACTTTATGTCTAGAAGAGACACACCATGCACTGAAGAACAGTGCCCAGCCAAATCAATAAAGACAGAAAGCAGATTGGTGGTTGACAGGGGCTGAGGTGAATGGGTAGTGGGAGTGACTGCTCATGGATGTGGGGTTCCTTTGTGAAGCAATAATGGTGTTTGAAAATTAGATAGTAGTGATGTTGTGCAACTCCGTAAATACACTAAAAAACACTGAGTTGTACACTTTAAAAGGGTGAACTTCATGGTAAAGTGTATCTCAATAAAGCTGTTATAAAAATCCTTAAAAAAATAGAATAGTGCCTGGTACACAGCAAGTGCCCAATAAATGTTAGCTATGATTAGTAATATTATTGTCATTATTATTGATTTGGCCATCCTATGGCCTAAGTAAATCCCTAGAAAGTCTCTATTTTTAATAAAAGCCCACGGAATCTAGAAAAATGTGTCTAATTTACATACATAAATTAACATTCATACATTTACTTCCATCCAAATGTCTCAGAAATTAACAGTCTAGTTAAGAATCACAAATCAGTGCTTTGTACTGGACTAATAGCTGCATGCAAAGAAAGTCTTATGAAATCATGATAAGCTTTAGATAAATTCTGAAGACTTGATGTTCCCCAAGAATTTGAACTGACAGATTTTTCATTTTCCTCTCTGGGAATAAACAGGCAGTCCAAACAACAGTTAAGTCAATAGTATAAAGTACACTGTTAAATCTCCAAATACAGCCATGCCTGCCTTCTGATCACATTCTGAGGAATACTGTTTGTAAAAACAAACAAACAACCCACCCCCCCAAAAAAAATAAGTGGAATGAAAAGAGAAATGCTTACCAGTCTCATGCTCTGTGACCTTATCCAACAGAAAAATCCCCCCACAATAAAAAAAGATCAAATTCAAATTCAATTCGTGTAATGAAACTTTTAAGAGGCAAAAGACTTAATGGTAATGGTTGACTTTTAAGACCAAACTGCACATTCAAGTATGTTGTCATCAACTGAGTTTTAAAAATCTGAACAGCAATTGTCAAATCTTCACCCTTCCTATTGCTAAAGAAAAGAAAATGGTTCTCAGTCTCAGAAGTGGGAGCAGCAAGTGATCGTCCTTAATGGTGATGATGGCTCATGTCCTGCAGTGATGCTCACATGCTTGAATTTCATCTCAAGCATGAAACTTTCCAATTCCTGTAACAGGGCTTCCTCTCTTTGAGCCTCCTACCCTTTCTAGCCCTCATTTCTATTATCAGCCATTGTGCCTTTGCAGCAACTCAGGGGAAAGTTGTGCTGAGGGCTACAACTTCCAGACACTTAGGTCTTCTGAGACAGAAGACCAGTGCACTTTCTGCATATATTAAAAACATTTATTTATACCTTCTAACTGACAATTCACTTTCAGAAAAAAATTAAACCTCCAATTTACCCACCTTTCCCCCCCACATTGCTGGGGAGGGGACCCAGAGCTTTGCACATGGTAGGCAAATACTCTACCACTGAGCCACCCCCCAGCCCTACACCTTTGCTTTAATCATATAAAACCATTTGCTGAGTCACCCCAGAGCAATAGATTAATATGCAGATCAAGCCCCCTTAATATCCATTATGTATAACTCCTCCATTGGACACCCCCACCACCCCCAAAACACACAAGTTGTGGCCTTAGGAGATTCTGACCAAATGTTTCACCTGAGTAAAATTCAGAAAAGACTTATTTCCCTTTTAAAAGCATGGTTACTTCTCTAATTTTACATTGTAATCATTGGGGCAGATTACAAAGCAACTTTGGGGGAGATATATTAGTAGGAAGTTAGAAAATTTCAGATAATGGAAATTGATAACTTTGAAATTAGGATCAGTTTCAAAGTATTTTACCAACTCAAGACTGAAACATTGGGTTTGTCCTTACTAGGGTTTATTTCACAATTTAAAAGCTAAACTGAAATAAATACAAATATGTAATCAAAAACTCTGGACCGGCTGGGACAGAGGGGATCAACGCTGCAATGCTTTGTGTAATTGAGAATCATTTCAACAACTAGTTTAGCCTAGTATTGTTGTTCACTTGGTTAATCTGGGCATGGATAAATTATGCTCTTAGAATCATGTATCTATGTGTAGGTAGTCTTTAAATACAAAACAAATAAATATTTAAATTCTATGATAAAGAAAAAAATGTGGAGTAAGAAATTCCTATCTTTATACGTAACTGCATATTTACAACGAATGTTTTCTGCCTGACTCCTAATCTTCATTTATTAAGAGTTCTTTAATGTGCAATTTATAGAAGGCAACAGCTCATATTACCTTAAAGGAGGCCTGTTTAGCTCAGAATTAGCCTGTTCCAGATGCTCTGCTCCCTGAAAATCCTTCACACTTGTGTGCATAAATAGCTGAGAGTAAAAGTAGGTGCACATGTGCAAAATGTACTTATCTATAAAGGGGAGGAACTAATAAGCTTTATAAATAAACTCTAAAAACCCACAAAATAAATTTCTATTCCCCAACCTGAAGAAAACATCTAATGAAAAAACTGCTAAGCCCACTATGGAAAGGCAGCAGCTGTAATCTCAACTCATTCTACACCATGCTGTAAGCGCCTGTTCTATTAAGCAGCCATTGGAACATTAAATCTCTCCATGTTCAATTGGTTAAATGAAGAGAAGACTTCTGCTTATGTTATACCTTCTGCTCAGAGGCTAGATTACACAAAATCATAAAGAGCTCCTTGAAGCTGTGCTATATCCAAACTCCTATACTTTAATGCATAAGCATTAAGAGACCCACTAATCTAAATGTCTGAGGCCTTCCACTTGGATAAGCACCAATATTGGACCATTGTGAATTTCAGTCAAAGTAAAATTACTGTTAACTGCTGACATCTTAGATTGCATATTAAGAACTAGAAAGAGCAAGATTAAAAACTAGAGTGCCAACTGAGATGCTGTTAAGCATGACAGGAAAGGTGACTATATGAAAAAACAAAAGAGGTTGATTCTTTACCTATACTCTGCTCCTTTTTTAAAGCAACTTGTGTAGAATTTCCTTTGCTCAAAATCTGAACATTGGGTTAATGCACATTTTCTCCTCCCACATCTATAAACCCCCTTCCTAACCTCTGTCATTGCCTTTTTAAGCTTGAGAGAGAGAGAAAAAAAAAAGAAGATGGATATAGACTATCTATTCTTCTTTATGAAAGAGAGGCATATTCTAACAGTCATAAGGCAATGTGTTTAAGAACTGCACCTGAACTGGAATTCACAAAGCTGAAAATAGTCACCAACTCTATTCAACTCGTAGGATATATCCATGTGTTTCCCCAGTCATTGGTTATCACCCAAATAGACCACAGTGACCCCATCATGCCTTAAGGAGGCATCATACTATGTGTAGTATGCACATGTATTTGAAATAAACATTGAGAGGAAAAGACAGCCTTACAAACATCAGTTCCTTACATAAGTGACCACAGTGCTGCACGGCTCCCTTTTAATACCACCTCCAAAACTGGACAAAAGAGGTTTAGTGTCAAAGTTCCATAGTGAATCATATCTTTCAGGTGAGCCTTGAATTCACTGGTTTCAATTTTCTGTCTCCTGATTTACTGAGGAGTGAAGGTGAGAATCATCCAACTAATGACAAAGTAAAACAGGAAAACAGGATACACAGCAAGGGCCTTGCGGTTTGGAGGTTGGCTATCAGCAAGAAAAGCTGTAGAGGCTAAACAAAACCAAACAAAAAGGAATATTTAATACAGTAATTTTATCACAACTATTAATATTTACTAAACTTCAATATGCATGGCATAATCTGGAAAATAGAATTAAAAGTTCAGTTATATCTGTGACCCACAGAGAATCACACTATAAATTTTTTATGTGGCCTAGGGGTGTAGCTCAATGAAAGAGTATGTGCTTAGCACGTGCAAGGTCCTGGGTTTGATTCCCAGCACCAAAGGGAAAAAAAAAAAGCTCACTTAGATTTGATAACCTCAGAGAGCTTAGGGCTTCTTGTTTCAAGTTCTAAAGCTTTAAATATTTTGACCATTTGGAAGAGAAAACTATCTAAAAGAGGTTTCTTAAAACCTTTTTGAAAAATTAGTGAACTGTGTTGAACAATTACAAAAGACATGTGAGGTTATTTGCTCCCATGGTGAATACCCTCTTACTGTTACAGATTTTAGGTCCATTGGTCTTTTTTACATCATTAGCACTTTTAAATGCCATCTCTCTGTTCACCCAAGAAAAGTCTCACTCATCTTTCTATCCATCAAGGATAAGACCTCTAGGAAATCTTTCCTGAATCACTTGGTACCCTGTCATCTAAGGAAAACTGCTCACTTCTCTCTATGGGGCCCTCACTGTACCCTGAATAGATGTCCATTTCCCACATGGAACACTACTGCCCTTGTGTATTTTTGTGTCTGCTGCTCCACCAGACTGAAAAAGGACCATGCCCAGCATAGGGCCTAACACTTAGTTTGTGATTACTATTCTTACAAAATTCAAGTCTCTCTCTCCTAAAATTCTATCTTCTTATCTGCTGTGGGCCTGGACACTGAATATATAAGCTAGTTAGAACTACGTGTATAGTTAATTATCTAACTCTGAGGGAAAAAGGGCTTTCCCATGGATAAAGCACCCAAGCTTTTAAACACCAATTCTTTGGAACATCAATTATAGCTCGCTCAAAAGGTTTTTCTTATCAACCATTTTCCAAGTAATGAGATATTACTGTATTTAAAAACATTAGGTAGTCTGTTTATGCTATTAAACCAGAAGCTAGTGAATACTTCTAGTTTAAGCTGGAATTTAAAGAAAATTTTAGGAATGTAAAAACAATGGGCATAGTGTTCACTGCCATTGCCATGTCTTTCCTAAACTTTCTACTGAAGCAGAAAAGTACTATGGGTACTGTTGTTGTTTTTTTCTAAGGTGGGGGAGTGTAACCAGGAATTGAACCCAGGGGATCTTCGGGGATCTTCACAACTGAGCCACCTTCCCAGCCCTTTTTATTTTTTGAGACAGGGTCACACTAAGTTGCTTAGGGTCTTGCTAAATTGCTGAGGCTGGCTTTGAACTTGCAATCCACCTGCCTCAGCATCTCGATTTGCTGAGATTACAGGCATGCTCCATCATGTCTAGCCACTACAGTACTTTTTAAGATTTCTAATCTGGAAATCTAAAATGCTCCACAGTCCAAAATTTTTGAATGCTGATATGTTGATATGAGTGGAAAATTACACACCTGACTTCATGGCACAGGTCAGTGTTAAAACAGGTATACTAAAAACAGGTAAAAGGCCTCTACAATGAAAACTACAGAACACTAAAGAAAGAAATTGAAGAAGACCCTAGAAGATATCAAGCTCTCCCATATTTGTGGATAGGCAGAATCAATATTGTCAAAATGGCCATATTACCAAAAGCAGTATGCAGATTCGATGTAATTCCTATTACAATTCCAATGACATTCTTCATAGAAATAGAAAAAGCAGTTATGAAATTCATTTGGGAAAATAACAGGCCCAGAGTAGTTAAAGCAATACCCATTGAGAAAACTGAAGCAGGAGGTATCACAATACCAGACATCAAATTATACTACAGAGCTATAATAATAAAAACAGCATGAGGTTGGCACTAAAATAGACATGAAGACCAGTGGTACAGAATAGAAGACACAGAGACAAACCCAGATACATAGAGTTATCTCATACTAGAAAAAGGAACCATAAATATATACTGGAGAAAAGATAGCCTCTTCAACAAATGGTGCTGGGAAAATGGAAATCTGTAGTAGCAAAATGAAATTAAACCGCTCTCTCTCATCCTGCACAAAACTCAACTCAAAGTGGATCAAGGATCTAGGCATTAGCCCAGAGTCCCTGTGCCTAATAGAAGAAAAAGCAGGCCCAATTTTTCATCATATTGGCTTAGGAACTGAATTCTTCAATAATACTCCTAAAGCATTAAGAAGTAAAATCAAGAATCAATAAATGAGATGGTAGCAAACTAAAAAGGTTCTTCACAGCAAAGGAAACAATCAAGAATGTGAAGAGAGAGCCTAAAGATGGGAGAAAATCTTTGCCACCTGTACCTTGGATATAGCATTAATCACTCAAAAATCTTAATACCAAAAAAAACCAAATAACCCAATCAATAAATGGGCAAAGCACTTCACAGAAGAAATATGATATAAAAATATGATATAAAAATGTTCAATATCTCTAGCATTTCGAGAAATGCAAATTAAAATTACACTGAGATTTCATCTAACTGCAGTCGGAATGGCAATTATCAAGAATAAAAGTAACAATAAATGTTGGTGATAATGTGGTTAAAAAGGTACATTTCATACATTGCTGGTGGGACTGCAAATTGATGCGACCACTCTAGAAAGCAGTATGGAGAGTCCTTATAAATTTGGAATGGTACCACCATTGGACCCACTTATCCCGCTCCTTGGTCTATACCCAAAGGATTTAAAATCAGCATACTACAGTGATACAGCCACATCAATGTTTATAGCAGCTCAATTCACAATAGCTAAGCTATGGAACAAACCTAGGTGCTCTGCAACAGATGAATGGGTAAAGCAAATGTGGTGTATATACTCAATGGATTATTACTTAGCCATAAAGAACAATAAAATTATGGCATTTGCCAGTAAAATGGAGAATATCATGCTAAGTGAAATAAGCCAATCCCCAAAAAACAAAGGCCAAATGTTCTTTCTGATATGTGGATTCTAACACACAATAAGTGGAGGGAGGGAAGAATAGAAGTTCACTGGATTAGACAAAGGAGAATGAAGGGAAGGGAGGAGGGATGGAAGTAGAAAAGACAGTACAATGAATCAGACATAACTTTCCTATGTTCATATATGAATACATGGATCAATGTAACTCCACATCATGTACAACCACAGAATAGGAAGTTATACTTAATTTATGTATAATATTCCAAAATATATTTTTCTGTCATGTATAACTAAAAAGAAGAAACAAAAATTTTTAAAATGCAGGTATAATAGCCAGGCATGGTGGCATACAACTATAATCCCAGCAATTTAAGGGACTGACTGGAGGATAGCAAGTTTGAGGTTAACCTCAGCAACTTAGCAAGGCCCTAAGCAACTCAGACCCTGTCTCAAAATTAAAAAAAAAAAATTTTTTTAAAAAGGGCTAGAGATGTAGCTCAGTGGTCAAATACCCCTGGGTTCAATCCACAGTACTCCTCCCCCAAAAAACAGATATACAAAAAAGATTGTATACAATTACTTTTAATCTATGTGGATAAGATGTATATGAAACATAAATGAATTTCATATTTATATTTTAATCCCATTTCCAAGATATCTCATTATGTATATGCAAATGTGCCAAAAATCTAAAAAACAAATTGCAAATATGAAACTCTTGTGGTCCCAAGTACTTCAGATAAGGGATCTCATACTGTACACAATGATACATACAACCTGTACCATAAGGTGGTACAGTATAATTCTACAGCTGTGTTATCTGCTTGGGTTTGAATCTTGACTCTGATACTCACTAGTTCTGAGTTCCTAGGTAGGTGTTTAACCTCTCTGTGACTATGCCTCATCTGTAACATTGGACTAACAATAGTTATTTGTCCATTAGGGTTACTATGCAGGTTAAAGGAGGAAATACATATAAAACAATGTGCTGTGCCTGGCCTAATGAGCAGTCTATAAGTCTATAAGTGCTATTACTTTTGTTAAGAAAAGGTCCGTGTCATTTCACAAGTCACTTATTCCTGTTATATACCAGTGCTGAACTGAACATAGTATAATCTACTTTCACAATCTTGCACATTATTTAAGTGAAGAAAAAAGACATGTGACTCTACATAAGTCCAGATAATCAACTCAGATAACAGACACCATCCCCATTGATGCTTGCTTAGAGCAAAGGGTTCTACAGATGATACTGGCAAAAATCATATCATTCATATCTGACTTTGGAGTTTCACTGCTCCTCATCTGTAACTCAAGTTTTGGTTTGTTCTGCTACTATAGAGAAAAGTACACACTTACCCACTATAGACCAGACAAACATCACGATCACCACAAAAAGCCGAACCATGAAGTTCACTGGTCCTGGATCTGCCAATAGTACCAGGCGGCAAACCAGCATTGCCACAGTCAAGGGAAGTATACAGTAACCCAGCACACAGAGGCTCTGAAAAAAAGATCTAAACACAACATACATCCATAAAGATCATAAATATAGCTGAATGGTAACATGACACAACTTATTACATAACTCTCTGTATATTATGGACTGCTGCTTCCTCCTTGATATATTATACCTACACCCTAACATTAATTTTATAAGGTTAGTTCTCTCTATTAACCACACATTTTCAGCTTCTTTCCCCATATTCCTCCCTCCTCCCCTCTTAAGCCTCTTAAGATTCAACTTTCTAATACCAGATGATCTACTCTAATTCCTAGAGATCTCCTTCCTCCACTGAACCTCTAAGATGGTGGTCCTTAATCCTTCTAGTTACAGACTTACTTGATAATTTGTTGAAAGCTATGGCCCATCTGTTTCCCACAATGTATATAATTTTTTAATACACACACACAAAAATCCTGCCTGTGATTTTAGGGACTGGTGAAAACATCTAAAGCTTATGAAAGGATCCCAAATAATTTAAGATAACATCTGAAACTTATCAAAGGACCCCACATAATTAAAGTTAATTTAATTGAGCTGGGTTATATCTGCTCAGTGTTTTTCGTTTTTCTTTTTAGTGGTGCTATGGATTAAATCCAGGGCCTTGCACATGCTAGGCAAGCACTCTACCACTGAGCTACATTCCCAGCCCCTACTCAGTGGTTTTAAGATAACTTCTTCTTTGTTCCTCATTAACTTTGATTTGTCTTGTCTTTTCTTTTGAGACAGGGTGTCATTAAGTTTCCTAGGCTGACCTTGAACTCCTGCCTTAGCCCTGAGTTGCTGAAATTACAAGCATTCACCACTATGCTCAGCTTTATATCAGTTTTTCTTTTTAAAAAATCTAAATAGGCCAACTTCCTTAAAATCTAAGACAGGTTACCTTGCAAGGGAAAAGTGGTATATTTTAATGATACTCACATGTTTCCTCCAAGAAGTTTTGAGTTGAGGGTGATGGTAACCGCACCAAACCAAACAATGACAAATACTTCCGCAAACTGGGGCCCTCCATCTTTTTCACCGTCCACAGAACCTCTTTGCAGCATCCTGAGACAAGGAAACATGAGAATTGCCTGATCTTTAACTTAGAGCAACAAAGTTAAAGTATGGGTTCTCAAATTTTGAACCGGATTGCTGTGCTATACCTCATCTGAACATCAGTAATATGTAGGATGTGCTGAAAAGAAAATGCAAAAAGTATTTGGCAAGGATCCCTTACTTCAAATTCCAAATGCTGCAGGACTATATGGGGTTCTCCATTTGACCTTGCTGGAATATTTAAATTAATTACTGTAGACTTTTTTGTTCAAGCAGAGGTTATAAACTGAAAGGCCGAATGTGGCTAACAGACTTGAAGTTTGTAGTTCATACAATACTTAAAATAGTTTTAAATTTGAATTTGTTTTAAAATCTGGAGGTTTTACATATTTACTTCTGAGGCTGGTAGAGTGCTTGCCTAAATAATATCCATGAGCCCTGGGTTTGATCCCCAGCACCATACACACACACACACACACACACACACACACACACACACAAAGTCAACATGGGGAAATTCAGTAGTCCTGATTAATTATGTGCAAGGCCCTGTGTTTAATGTAGAGTAGCAAAAAAGATGAAAATAAAAAACAGACATTTCTGGATTTTCTTGAAAAGTCAAAAGACTTTCTCACACTGGGCCTGCAATCCAATACAGCATAAATCAGGCACAACTGTCATAGCAACAAGAGCCAGATCACCACTATGTGTATTTAGGTTACTTCTATACTTCTTCTCTCACTCTATGGCGCCATTGGACACATCTGCATTTGTAATTCTTTGGTTAAGGTTTTAGTTCAGATTCTTAAAAAAAGAAATAGTCTATAAACCTATTTAGGTATTGATTTTGTATGTGTGTACATGCATGTACATGAATGTTACACTAAACCATGTTAACTTGTACTTACCATCTAAGTTAACCTGCACTAACAACCTGAGGTTTTCTGTCAAAATAGAAAACACTACTGAGTTCTTATTATGAGGATAAAATAAGAGAAATATTTAAAAGTTTTTTGTGAACAGGGAAAGTCATTTTATAAACTTGTGCACACTAGGCAAGTGCTCTACTACTGAGCTATATCCCCAGCCAAGTTGTTGATTGTTTTACTCAAAACGTACAAATCATTAATAGACTTTACTTTGAACTGAGTAATTGAAGAGTCACTTAAATATCATTTCTTTGTGTATGAATTTTACAGATAGAAAAAGTTTTGAATTCTGAACTTAGAATACTTGAACATGGTGTTATTTTTTCCAGAAAAACAGTGTGTTCATAACCTCTTCTTATTACACAGTATAGAGAAGTCACACAGTAAGTCTTGCCAGGCTATACTACACGCCAGTATGTGCAGGGTTTTGTAGCTATGGCTGTGCATATTCCATTCCAAGTCCTAACAATCAGATGCAAAGAATGTGCTGGCACTCATCATTTGTTGTCTGGAATTCTGACTACTTTAGCATGGTATGATGGAAAGAATATTAACTAGTCTGGAAGGCTGAAGAGCCAGATAATGATCCTGTTTCTGTCATTAGATAAGGCACTCAATGTCTTGGGACTCCAGTTTTCTCTGTAAATAAGTGGGGTTAACCTATATCATATCTAAGAAAGGTTTCAAAATGTGTGTATGTGTACAATATAAACCCTTCCATCAAATTACTGAAATGATACCTGTGATATGGTTTTTAGAGGCATAAAAAATAAGTCAGGGGCTGGGGTTGTGGTGCTCAGTGGTAGAGTGCTTGCCTAGCATGTGTGAGGCACTGAGTTTGATCTTCAGCACCATATAAAAATAAATAAATAAAGGCCTACCAACAAGTAAAAAAAAAAAAAAAAAAGATAAGTAAGATGCATGCTTGAAATCCCAGTGAGTCAGGAGTTTAAGAGAGAAGTATGGCATGTCTGATGCCAGCCTCAGCAACTTAGTAAGACCCTCTTCTCAAAATAAAAAAAATAAAATAAAAGGGCTGGAAAAATACTGAGTGGTGGAGTGCCACTGGGTTCAATCCCTTCAAAAAGGCATAAGAATTAACAAAATTATGGTGTGAATTAGCATTATTCTCATTTATGTTAAAAAAATTAGGGGTAGGTGTATAGATCAGTTGGTAGAACACTTGTCTACCATGCCCAAGTCCTCCAGGTTCAATCCCCAATACAGCCCCCCCAAAATTCAGTAGAGAAGCCAATAAGGAATTTGTTAGAATCATAAAGGGTTATGCCTGCCAAAATAAATCATTTTACAAATATAGAAGAAGAGACCCAGAGTGGCTAGGTGGTAAGAGTTGTAATAATTACAGAAGCAGAGAATAAACCAGTCAGGAAACCTGAGGTTGTGATTTTGGTTAAATCCGCAATCTCTGTGAACCTGAGCTTATTTGTCAAAATTGAAAATAAACCCAGACGGTCATCATTATACAAAATTCATGTATGAAGATGTGAATTTGGTGTCAACATACCTTATATACAGAGGTTTGATAAATTGTGGTATAAAGGTGTATTAAGAATTGCATGCAAAAAATTATGAATGTAATGCACTCCTCTATTGTGATGTATGTAAGAAATAATAAAAAATAAATAAATTTTTTTAAAAAAAGAAAAGAAACCCAAGTTCTCATTATAAGAATAAAATAAGAGAAGGTATATACAGCTAGCAATAGGAGAGTGAGGATGATGACCCAGAATTGAATCCTAGTGCACTATTTTTTTCCACTCTATCAATGGCTACATTCCCCTCTACAATGGAACCTTTCTCTCCTCCTTCAGTCCTCCTTCTTTATATACACCATATATAGGAACACATAACAGTCTGAAACATGATCTTGTTTTCAACTCTACCACTTCTATTCTTATTCTCATTCACACTTCTAATAAAATTTTAAAAAATATTTGTTTGCAAACAATGCTTAAATCTATAGATATTTTATTCCCTTGCTTCAATGATAGGGAGGCACATGAAAGTAATAGATATGTGGTAAATAGACATGGCTAAAATAAACTAAGAAGTCATTGGTCAATGAAGTGGGCATAATTTTCATACCTTTAATTCCATCATTTTTAATTGATTTGCAAAGCTTCTTCACTTTTTTAGGGTTAAATATATAAGGAGTACTATAAGCTATAGAAAAGCTATAGAAATCCTAAATGAACCATTCTGTCAAAATCCCCCCATAATTTTGAAACTCCACCAAAAAAGTCTAGTCTAGCTCAAATTACAAAAAAAGGAAATGTAAGTACTTACAACGCCAGTGTCACACAAAGGATCAAAGGTCCCCACAAGTCCCCTATAAGGCAAGGAAAGACAGAAGATTTCTTAAAAACAATATGTAGTATTTTCCATCTTTATTCCAATATCTACTTCTCCCACACCTAGGATTCAGACAGCAAGGTGTTCTGTCTGCCTAGACCCACCCACCTCTCTGTCCCTCTACTTATGTTTCCTGCTCCTCAATTCTAAATGCAGTTATGCCCATATCCTTTGTTTCGTTCACTTCATTACCTTGCAAGTCACTATTCTCTCCATCTACTAAGCCACATTCCAGCATTCTATAACTAAAGTCCAAAGAAGAAGCAGTTGGAAGACCTATGTGCCTTACTTTGCATCCTCAGAAAAAAAAAAAAAAAAACTACAGTCAAATCATTTCACCAATTTGAGGCTGTGTGAGAGAAGGCAAAGATAAACCTGTTCACTTCAAAAAATGATAAATGAAACTGAGAAGGAAGTGGCTTGAGCTGGGGGTGGAGCTCAGTGGTATAGCACTTCCCTAGCATATGAGGTCCTGAGTTCAATGCCCTGCATCACAAAACAAAGAAAAAAAGAAGGGGTGACTTGAACAAGTTTATATGTGGAGGTGGGACCAGAACCTAGGTGTGCTAATTCTTAGTCCAGAACTCTTGCCATTCTTCCAGACTGCTTCCCTTTCATAATTATTACACTGAACTAATACAGAATTGCTAATGTTCTAGGTGAAAAAAAAAAAAAACTCAGCCCAATACTGGTAATTTCATAAGGTTAAATTTTAAAAACATGTTAAAGAGCTTTCTGAAAAATATAAAAGGCTCAATCAATAGCTGTTGAGTGATTAGTATGCCAACAATTCATAAATGCATGGCTCAGAGCACAATTACCTTCCTCAACTAATCCAAAAAGGATCCTATGTCTAACCTGAACCTTTTACATACAAACACACACACATACACCACACAGATAATTTTACCTAAGAGAGGTATGCATATGTACATGTTTACACTGTTTTTTTTAATTATATAGTAATTTGTATATCAATGCAGAATTTGGAAGAGGGAAAAAAATCACAATCCTACAATTCTAATCAATGTATTTAACTGCAAAACTATATTAAAATAAAATAATATTAATGTGCTGTTTTTTGATGCACTGGAGAATCTTTTAATTCATACAAAATCACTCACAGAAGCTAGGTGTGGGGGCATACACCTGTAATCCCAGTGACTCAGAAGGCTGAGACAAGAGGATCACAAGTTCAAGGCCAGCCTCAGCCACTTAGCAAGACACTCAGCAACTTAGTGAGACCCTGTCTCAAAATGAAAAGTAAAACATAGGGTTAAGGATATAGCTTAGTTGTGAAGTGCTATTGGGTTAGATCCCATATCACAAAAAGACAAAAAGGTACTTTTAGTTATTTTCTTATTGTAAAATATATAACACAAATTTATCATTTTAACAATTTCTACATGTATAATTATTGTACACCCATCATTATCATCCATCTCCGGATATTTTTTCATCTTCCCAGAAAAGTAAGAAAAGGTAAAATGTTTTAGCGAAGATCATACACCTAGTGATGGGACCATTATTCAAATCCAGATTTACCCATGCTCTTTCCATTATACCATCGATAGCAAATCAGTTTCAAATTATGCATCAGCTCCAACCCACAGTGCAGAAGGATTCTGATGCTGCATCCAATCTCCACACACAGCAATGGCATACTTGCCACTTATTTGACATTCCTATATTATAGCTGAAATGCTGCCAAAACAGAAGGCATACTCATGTTACATCATCGTTACCAATGACTTGATTATTCTGACAAAGAGTAATAAGAAAACCAAGGCTGCTTAAAAAGAAAAATGAGAAACCTAATAATTTCAAGAAAAAGTTCTAAGTACATAATTTATTACACTGTATTGATAGACCTCTTTAACAAAGAAAGATAAACATACTAAATGATAATTTTGAAAAGAGAAAGAAGTTAGGCTTCTTTGAATATACATTGTTCTCTGCATATGACCTGAAGCAATTTTTTTTTAAGTTGAAGCACTTTTAAATGCCAATAAATATATTGTTAATTTGTTAATCAAATTTGCTAATGGGTATTTGTTGTTATCATCATTTAACATTCATACATTTGGAGATTGTTAGTTTTTTGGGAGAAGAAAGTCCCCATGTGTTAGCAGCTTCTAGCAGAGGCCGTTAAAGCCCATAGAGCAGACGTGCAATAAAAGTATGGCCATTCCAACAGGAGATTGCTAGATCACTTTTTTAAAAAATATTTTTTGTTTAGTTGGAGATGGACACACAATATCTTTATTTATTTGTATGTGGGGCTGAGGATCTAACCCAGTACCTTACACATGCCAGGCAAGTGCGCTACCACTAAGCTACAACCCCAGGCCAGCTAGATCACTTTTTAATAGCATTTTGACATCATCTGCTACAGCATTTTCCAGGTGAAGATAGGCACTATAGATGAAGACAATGTGATAAATAAAATCTTCTCATCTTTAAGTTTCCTTCTAAAGTTCCTCCCAAATTTTCATTTACATATATTTTCATCTTGCAAAATGGTGTCAGTTTTATTATTGCACAGTCTTTGCCTTATAAAGCATTAACACTAAGGTATGATAAGATGAAGTAAATCCTCAAAAACCACATACTTGGGCTGGGATTGTGGCTCAGCGGTAGAGCGCTTGCCTAGCACATGTGAGGCTCTGGGTTCAATCCTCAGCACCACATAAAAATAAATAAACAAAATAAAGATATTGTGTAATAAATAAATAAATAAAAGATATTGTGTCCAACTACAACTAAAGAAAAATTAATATTAAAAAAAAACCACATACTTACAATCTCTCAAAAGAGTATTACTTTTCCTTGGATATAAAACATGCATGAATTTTTTCCCAACAGCTTTTAGATCACGCATCTGAAAGACATAAACAACTTGTATTGTGATGACCAAGGCAGCCCCCTCACTTAATTTACTGTTTCTACTCTTTCAGTCTCCTCCAAACTCTTCATTGAATTGTGCAGCTACTTCTAGTTTGACTCCTTCATTTCTATGAACAACTTGGAGAAGTAGGACATGATTTTTCTATTAGCTCCTTAAGCAAACATCTAACACTTATTCCACATCTACCAGTTCTACTTTGATTTTGAAAACTCTGTAAATGAGAAACAAAGTCCTCCTGGTATGCTACTTAATTTAAAGAAACTAAAAACCATAGCATGTGACATTTGGTTTATACATGATGTAGTCCCAAGGGCCATTTAGCCAGCTCCCTACCTACTGAATATAAATAAAGTTTTTACATTCACACTTTACCTGATAAATGAATAAATCAAGACATTTGAGCTCATTCAGTAATGCAGATATAATCTCTCAAAATACAGTGGAGATAATTCCACCTTAGTCTTCAATTTTTAATTGTTTGGCATTTTACTAAAATTATTTACTTAACCAATAGCCCATCTTGTTGTTCATTGAAGATGTTTCCAAATTTCCTTTATTATAAAAATGCTATAATGGACATCTTTGCATATTTAATATTTCTGTCAAAAATCTTTGTTTTATTTTTCATTAGACTATATATACTATATTTAGTGAAGCAGAATTACTGGTTTCAAAAGATTTGGACATTTTAAGATTCGTATACCCATTACAGCCAAACTGTTCTCCAAAAAGACTATATCAAATGATTCCCTTAGGGGAGAATCTTTAAATTTCAATAAATAAAATACACCAAAAGTCAATGAATTAAACAAAATATTACAAAGTACTGTTAGTTATTTAGTCCCACGATGCTGAAGAGATATTCTCTCATGTCATCTAACTTACAATAGTGTTCCGAACAGATTCATTTAATGTGGAGCTGTCTGATTCTCGAATGCGAGATCTCACAGGAATGGTGATTTCTCCTTCTATTGGGATGTCTTGTGAGATGGAAATATCTGAAAGGCCTGCAAACTGAGAAGAGTTGGGGGAGAAAATTAAGCCTATAGTAAACTGCAGAATTCCTCAAAGACATCATCATTTCCTTCACGAGGAACCATGTTTTTTATAAGGGTTTTGCCCAGTAGTTACAATGGGTGTTAGTTCAACAGACATTAAGTAATGCAGTTATCTCTAATTATCAAACACTTCTTTTTAAAGGAGATGTAATATAATAAAACAAATATTGAAAGTAAATGCCAGAGACACTATCTTGCCCTCCAATATTTAGTTTCTTTAAAGTATGAAATCTCTACATGACAGAAACTAGTAAGGTTGAGATGATAACTGCAGAGCTATTAAAAAGTGATCTAGCAATCTCCTGTTGGAATGGCCACATTTCTATTGCACTTCTGCTCTAAGGGCTTTAGTGGCCTCTTCTGGCGAAGAATAAGCATTACATGAAATGGAAAGTGAACTGGGAAAAACAGTAAAAGAACAACTTTATGAATATTGTTTTTACCAGTTTACCTGGCAACCACAGATCAGGTAAAATTTTCAAAATGAATAAAGAATTTGAAATTTTGAGTTCTTATGTTCATCTGCCACATTCAATTATTATGACCAAAACTCTGAAATCAACAAATTCCTAAGAAAAATGAAGCAATCCCATCTTACATAGTTTTTGGTCCAGTGGATACAAAAGACAAGCAACTTATCAAATACACTTAGAATGTTTTCTTTAAAAAAATAAGGAATAAACTATTTTTAAGGTTTCCTATAGAGGAAAGGAGGAAATTTCATGGTAAAGCAGAAATGAAAAACAGTCAGACCCCTTTAAATATTTGCTGTTTTCTGTGTATGACTTGAAATCATTTAGTTCACATAATGATAAAACAAAATTAAAATTTAAATGAAGTGATCTCTGAACTAAGTGAGGGCTGGGGTTGTAGCATCAGTGGTGAAGTGCTTGCCTGCCTTGTGTGAGGCCCCGGGTTTGATCCTCATTACCACATAATTAATTAATAAATAAATAAAGTTATTGTGTCCATCTACAGCTAAAATATTTTAAAAAGAGAAACTAAGGGAAAGATTGAACAAATAAACCTACTCTATACTGAATTAAATACACAACCACACAGAGAACAACTATTTCAAGTGACTACATAATACTGTAACTTGACTTCTGACTAGAATATAGAAAGCTGGAAAGATCAGCCCCCACACCAGAATGATGAGGAAAAAGCTAGATTAAACTATAAAATCATAATGTTACTTAAATCCAAAGAGCTGAGGTTGTGGATCAACTGAGTATAATCTGAGGAATAATCGGTGCTTCTAAGAAGAAACAGGACACCAGCACTGGCTCAGCTGTAGGAAATCCTGAGAAGATGATGCCACCAGGCACCACACAGATGAGTAAGAATTCAGCTAAAATTGTAAATGAATTGCTAAAGGTCAAGTATGTGTGAGCACACAAAAAAAAGTACAGAACTCTTGGAAGTGACAGACACAAGGGGCAGTCATACTTGCAGAGTTCTATTGGGAGTTCACAAGGAAGACTAGATGGGGAACAGTATGGTTGGTGTAGGGAAAGGAAGGGAGGAGCTGGCATTCTAAGAACAGTATTCCACCAATTTCTATTCCTTAGGGAGGACAGGAAACCACCTGGGCCCAGACCATTAGAGTTTCCTTCAGCTGAGGAAGAGACAGGATCACTGGGAAAGTCCCACTCAGGGAACCCAGAGACACATGACCTACCTAAGATGGAGGCTGGATCTTGATGACAAGGAATCCCCAGCACCACCAAGTAAGCATAGAGTAACAAGTAATAGCCAGCTACTGCTGAGGGAGTAGAGCTTAGACAGACCCATTCTGAGGTGCAAAGTCAAAGATAGAAAGATGAATGAACAACAGGAATGTTATGAAAAAATCAATAAAAAGGGACACTTTTCCTACTATATGGAATAAAGTGTTCCTCAACTCTGGGATCAAAAATAAAACCAATGAAGATGCTTTAACAGAAAACTACTGGAACAACCCAGCACCCACCCTAAGCCCAAGGTAACATTAATGATATTTGAAACCGGTGAATCTTTGAAGCTCCCCTTAGCAACAAAACCCAAATAAAATTCAACTCCTTACTAGAATGACCTAATTACCACAGTGACAACTTCAGCTATCTCTTCTGTTCTATACACAATATCTAGCACTCTATTAAAAAACTGCATTTGGGGCTGTGGTTGTGGCTCAGTTGTAGAGCACTTGCCTACCATTGCTAGGTAGCACCACATAAAATAAATAAATAAAATAACCTTTTAAAAAATACTGCATCGATGAGGCCAGTTTTTAAATTATGAAGACATGATTTAGGAGGTAACTGGAAATTTGAATTCGATAAGACTTCATTGGGGACGTAGCTTAAGTGGTAGAGCACTTGGGTAGCATGCACGAGGCCCTTGTATTTCTTAATTGTGTGAGGTCAATATTAAGAGCAGCATCAATAAAGGAGCCTAATTACAAAGGATTGAGTGGGAGAATAAAGAGAAGTTGGATTAGGAAAGAGCAATGGAGAGTAGTTTGAGAGAATGGTAGAAACAAGGGAGCTAATTCCTGCTTTATGCTTCCCCTTGTTCTTGATTCCTTTCTCCCTCACTGGCCCAAGGATCCTGAGGTGGGGCTGTAGTCCAGTGGTAGCATATTTGCCAAGCATGTGCAAGACCCTGGGTTCAATCCCCAGCACTGAGAGAAATGAAAGGAAGAAAACGAAATACAAAGTTCCTTTCTCAGTTTTCATCCTCTGAATACTCTGCAGCATTTCATGCCTTTTTTTTTTGCAATACATTGGATAGAAGCCAAGGGCAGTGTGCCTGCTAGGGGAGTGCTCTACCACTTAGCTACATTCCCAGGCCTAAACCACTCTTTTTTTTAAAGCCATACTCTCTCTTTTTACTAATTGGACACCATTATTTCAAACTCTAGGATCTTTTGATTTGTGTCTTTGCTTCCTGCTATTACTAGGTAGGTGGGGCTGTTGGCAAGAAGGACGGATTCTAAGGACAAACAGGGCTCTGTTCTCACCTGGTAACAATATTGCCATAAGAATCAAAGTAACACCTGCAGAACACCCAGCACACAATGTTTACTCTATATCTGGAGAATAATGGTGAAGATTCTGGCTGGAGCCAAACAGCTTGGGTTCAAATTCCAGCTCCATTGTTTACTACCTGTGTGACACTGAGCAGATTACTTAACCTCTCTGTGCTACTGTTTCCTCATATGCAAAATTGAGACATGGTACCACCACCATAGGGTTGTTGTAAGGAAAAATGTACTAATCCATGTAAAGTACATAGTATCAGACACACAGCAGGGGATAAATATTAGCTCAAGATTACCAAGGGACTCAATTCCACTTCTTTTACTATTGTCAAATAGTGGCTGGTCTTTGTCCTGTTTCTGGGATGTAGCCTCTAAACTCATAGAATATCCTAAATGATAGGAGTATTTTTGTTACTGATGGTGGGCTCTGATAGTTTATGCCAACAAGTGAGTCATGGCAGCCCTATTAGATAGTTTATGCTAAGATGACGACTGAGGAAAGAGGCAACTACTACAGAAAGACCAAATATATGATTAGAGGATTGGGGCTTCAGTACACAAGATCAAAGCCCAAGCTTTGAGGAGAGGAGAGGAGAGGAGCAAGAGATTGAGTTCATTTATGTAGACAATGATCCAATAAATCATGCCTATATAAAGAGACTCCAATGAAACCTCAAGACACACGGGTAAGCTTTCCTGGTTGGCAGTGCTCTTCATATGGTCACGTGGCAGGGGATAACATGTTCTGACTCCACAGGGAGAAGACAAAGAATCTTTGTGTTTGGGATCTTACCAAACTTCACCTTATGCATCTCTTCCTTTTGCTGGTTTGGATTTATGACATTTTGTTATACAACCATAAAGTGTAGCACTGTCCTCTGTTCTGTCAGCCATTCTAGTGAATTATGGAGCCTGAGGGGATCATGGAAACCCCTGAATTTGTATCCAGTTAGAAGTGAGGGTGGTTCTGGGAACCGTCAAACTTGTGGCTGGTGACTGAAGTAAGAACAGTGTTAACCTGTAACATTTGCCCTAACTCCAAGTAGTTGTGGTACTAAAGGGCCACTTGGGTCTCCACCTGAGCTCCCATTCTAACCTCTCCTAAATATCACCTTTCAAGAAAATTAGTGAAACTGTTCCATGGGCTGAGTCAGGATCTATGGCAGCCTCATAAGAAAAACAGGACTACCAGGCCCTCAGCTAGTAGAGACCCTGTCCTCTGAACTAGTCCTCAATAGGAAAGAAAGATTGGACTTCATGACCCTCACCTTTCCCATGTGAATGCAGGCTCCTATACATATACACACATTTGAGCACAGAACACATATGCATTTTACTGACTGGCTTGAGCCAGTGAGGGAGAAAGGGATCCACAAGGGGGAAGCATGAAGCACGAATTAGCTCAATGACACAGTCTCCAGCCAGCCCTGTCACCTGGGCCAGCTTCCTTAAAGACCCAGCTTGCAGCCATTATTATAGCTCTTTCTCCTGGCCCCTAATTATGGATGGGCATTACCCAAGACTTTGTCTTTTCAACTCTGTGTAGATGAATCTTACATCAACAGTTCTAGTCCTGACCTCCTCCTCGTTTTCTCCCCTATGCTAGGGATGGAACCCAGGGCCTGATACATGCTAGGCAGGGGTTGTACCACTGACCCACACCCTCAGGTCCTGACCTCTTCTGAGCACCTAAGAGCAGGTTTGAAAATCTGACTGCCTATTGAATATCTACTAAATGGCCTGCCTTTATGTCAAACTAAACATATCCAAAAGTGAAGTAATCACTTTTTTTTTTTTTTTTGAGATGGAGTCTCACTATGTTACTCAAGCTGGTCTCCAACTCACCACTGAAGTGATTCTCTTGCCTCAGCCTCTGGAGTGCTGGGATTACAGACATGCAATGTGCCACCATGCCTGGCTTTGTCATGCCCAGCTTTGAATTAACAATGTTGAAGGCCCTCATCCAGATAACCTTCCAATGTAATTTATTTTTGTTCAGGTTATCACTATTCTCTCAGATGTCTATAGCCTTGTTTTTTAAAATGTGGCACTGAGAGCAGCAGTAGCAGCAACATCACAGGAAACTTGTTAAAAATGCAGAAATCTCTGGCTCCACCCCAGACCTACTAAATCAGAATCTACAATTTAACAAGATTCCCCAGATGACTGACATGTATGTTAAAGTGTAGGAAAAACTGATTTTAGACAGACCCTCATGGATTCTGCCTTGTTTTTCAAATCCTCAAATCCCCCACCACTGTTGTAGACTAGATTCCCCATTATTCTCTCCCTGAACTTTCTGCAACAACTTCATTGATAGATTGCAGACATCCCCATTATAACGCATTTCCTTTTATGTTGTCAAATTCTTGATTTCAAACCCTTCCCTCCTCAAAAATTTCTATGGTCTCTTTTTAGCCTAACAAACCTGCCAGCTTAGCAGTCAAAAAGAGGAGGGGTTGGGGTATAGCTCAATGGTAAGAGCGCTTGCTTAGCATGTAGGAAATGTAGAAAGCCCTGGGCACAATCCCCAAAACCAAAAAAAAAAAAAAAAAAATAGAAATGACATTGCATGATTACTATGTGCCACCAGGTACTTTCTTAACTTATTTAACCCACCTAAAATCCAATGAACCAAGTACTGCAATAGTCCCATTTTACAGATGGGGAATGAGCATAGAGGGGTTTGGTAATTTCTCCAAGTGATAGTGATTTATGCAATCTGACTTCAGAGAATACATCCTTAATCACCATTCCATACTGCCTCCCTGATTGAGTAGGCTTATTTTTTAAGTCTTGCCTCCTAGTAATTTCCTGCACTTCACCCAAAGATATGTTGTTCTGTAAGAACATCAGTCCTAGCACAGTGGCCCAGCAACTTGGGAGGCTGAGACAAGAGGATCACAAGTTTGAGACCAGCCTCAGCAACTTAGAGGGACTGTCTCAAAGTAAAAAATAAAAAAGGCTGGGAATGTAGCTCAGTGGAAAAGCATCCCTGGGTTTAATCCCTAGTTAACCTCCCCCAAAAGTATCTTGGCACCTACCTCTGTGCCTTTGTCCAGAAAAGCCTGTGTAGCATAACTGGAAATGGTCTGGGTTTCAGAGTTATACCTAGGTTCAGATTTCAGAACTGGCCACTAACAGGATGTAGATCCTAGGGAAATCAAACCTCTCCATTTCGTTTCCTCACCCATATATAAAATGAAGTTAAATGCCACCTAATTAAAATGGTTCCTGTGAAATTTAGAAAACATGCAGATGTTTAGCACAATGCCTGCCACCTAGCACTAATAATTCCTATGCTTAGCTGGAATTTCAAATCCTATCCATCCTTTGAGGCCCTCTCAAATACAACTTCTATCATGTAGCTTGCTTGGTTACCCCAAATGAACATGAGTATCTTCTCTTAAATTTCACTAATATTTTAATGTGTGACTTACTCTTACATACTCCCTTATCTTAGCATTGTATATTTGTTATCACCCCCTACAAATTAGACTATAAGTAACCATAGGGGCAAGCCCTTCAGATTCCCTGAGTCAACAAGCACAGTGCATTAAACATCATGGGAGTTCAATAAGCATTTGTTGACCAGAAGTAGATTTGATATTGAGTAATGAGTGATCAGAACCACTGACATTGGGGATAATTTCACAGAAAAAGAGCGGGGGCAGTTTGGATTAAAGGAACTGGAAACAGCTAAACAGCTAAACACCTAAACACCTCTAACTACTTCATGGTAGGTACTATGTGTATATTAGCTCACTTAGTCCTCTCAGTAATCCTGTGATGAGTATCTATTGCCAATTTACAATTGAGGAAACAGGTTCAGAGTGATTTTACTCAAGGTCACAACTGCTCCATCAGAACTTGCCCCAACTCATTTTTTTTGTGTGTGTGCATTGTTGGGGATTGAACCCAGGGTGTTGCACATGCTAGATAAATGCACTACCACTGAGCCACAAACCTAGCCCCAACTTACTTTTCATCGTTATGTCCCCAATTCCTGAAAATGTGTCTGGAACATGACTGATGCTCAATAAATATTGCAAGAGATGAACAAATGAGATGAAGGAAGAGATGAGCAACTAGAGCTAGTAAGCAACAGAGCCAGGACTAGAATCAAATTCACTTGAATCCCAGTACAGTTCTTCACTATACTAAGTTGCCAATTTAAGAGAGAAATGGAGATGGCATTTATTGAGCAAATAAATGAACACTGGGAGAAAAGACATGGGGTAGAAAGTTGACTTAATTAAATGCTGCAGTTCAAGGCACTGATTGTATTATACACACTAAATAAACTATGCTATTTTATCATCTTAACAACTTTTGAGGCACATATTTTCATCTCCACTTAACAAAGGAACATCCTCCATGAAAGGACTTGCCCAAATTCACACAAGAAGCAGAGTGGATGGAATGAAGCCTAGGCAAGTAACTGCAAGGCTTGTATTCTTAAATAGTAGCAGCTTTGGAATTGTATGCAAAAAAAAAAAAAGAGAGAGCTCATGTATAATGGCATAATTTGGAGTGAACATACTTTATATACAGAGTTATGAAAAATTGTGCTGTGAATGGATAATTATGAATGTCATGCACTCCACTATTGTCATGTATGTAAGAAATAAATTAAAAAAATAGTAGCAGCTTTGGGATTGTACTTGGAATAGAAAGTCTATCCCCTATAGACAGTAAGAGTATCCTGAAGAGGAGGGCAAGGAGATGGGATTAAACCTAGCCTATGTGGGTCACTAAACAAGTAAAGACTCAAATTATAAGCAATAGAATGTTCATGTCCCATGAAAAGCAATCTCTCATTTCTATTCTAGAATGCTACTATTCCAACAAGGGCTTATGACAGGTCTTGATAAAATCAGGGGACAGTGGAAGAAATCAACTTAGGCTCAGCATTTAACACAATGTAGGAGACAGAGGACGACCCCTGAGAGTATGGGAAAGGAAACAGGAGGGGAGTTTTAAGAGATGGAAGGAACGAAGAGGGCAGGGGGAAACTCCTTAGCCCAAGGAACAGGTGCGGTGTTGACGCTGGTTCTAGTATTGAGTACAGCAAACGCCTGCCGGGAGAAGGGGCTGCGGCTATCTCAGGCCTTGAGCCCATCCCCCGACTTCTTAGGGGGCACTCTGCCTCACCCAGGGTCCCTTTTATGTCGCAATTCCCCAGCTCACCAGGGGCCTGGACGACGTCGTTCCCGGGTCTCCAGGAGACTCCGCCGCTTCCGCCATGACGGCCCTCCTTCTGCCGGGTCGCTCCCACAGGCCTTTGCGGAACCTGAGACGTGGAGGCCGCTGCCCGTCAGAGCGTCGTCGCGTGGAGGCGGCGTCACTGAAAGGCGCCTGGTAACTGCTGGTGACCCAGATCAGCGGTCCGGACCGTTTGCTCTCCCTTGTCCTGGGGGCGTAGGGAAGAGAGCTCCGCAGTCGCCTCGCTTCTTCGGAGCCACGGGTCCCACTAAGCACTCGACCCCTTTAACACTCAAACCTGAATCTCAAATCGCTCCTTCCAACTCCGGACCAGGACGCACTCCTCGACCCCACCGATTTCCACGCACCCGTTTCCCCTTCTCCGGAGGTGGTTCCCACGCCAGTCCACCGAGCACTGCGCTTCTTGGGAAAGGCCTGTTCCCTCCCCCACCCCACCGCGGCCGCCTAGCAACTTCAAGTTTTCGTGCTCCCAAATGCAGACACCATCCCTTCCCGGACAGCTCCCTCCACCGCTGCCCCTGCCCCGCTGATTCCCTGCGCTTCAAGTCCTGCTGCCAAGCCGCCTCCTAGTGCCTTGATTTTTCCAAATCTCTACCGACTCTGCCTACCCTCCAAAATTACTTTTCTCCCTCATGCCCCCCCCCGGGGGGGGGGGTCATTGGGCAAACTTTTAAATTCCACTGTTTGGGGTAAGTAGTGAACACGTTCTCAGTCTCAAAGACGGTGACTACTGTGAGATTCAACTTAAAAAATAAAATAAAACCCTGCACATCTCAACTCTTTCACATACCTCATCCTTGGGCTGTGTAGGTGTTTCTGACTCTGGTTTGCCTCGGTACACCTTGGCCTGTGGCTAAAATGAGGTAGGACAATATAGCCATTGTTGACGTAGTTTTTTTTTTTTTTTTTTAAAGGATACTTAGATGCCCTTAGGAGGAGTGTTTACCAGTTTAAGCATTTGACCAACAGAGTACGACGTGTGGTGTGAAATTGCTTTGTATTTTTTGCTGGGCAATCCAGGAAGGCACCCAAATAGTGAATTTTAGGAGGAAAAATGTGAAATGTGGAAGGAAAAAAAAAACTCCCAAACTAATGGAGTGGGTTTTTTTTGGGGGGGGGGTTGTCGTTATCATATTGTTTTAGATATTGTTACAGTAATTCTTTTTCAGACCAAGCACAAATCCAGTACTTACATAAATACTAGTGCAAGTGATATTAAAATTTAGGCTAGTACATATGAAAACTTTTAAAATTTCACGAGAATAGCATGTACAACTGGCTCAACCCCAGGGATGTCCTTCTACCCCATCCACCCTTCCCCCACTCCCTCCGCATTCCCCCCACACACTTATAATCCTATCCCCAAGTTCCTTCCTACTTCTCTGAAGCCATTGATAACCCTTCCTATTTCCTTGCCAACCTCCCAAATTAGTTCTTTCCCTAACCACAAGCCCTCAACTTCTACACCAACCTTATCTTTTGACCTCTTAACCACTCTTTCAAGATGGTCTTAATGTTGTTAAGAGGAAAACAAGCAACTAAAAAAAAAAGAAAAAAAAACAGTGTTAAGCCAGTGTTCAGGTTACCTGATTCTAGACAGTCAATGCTCATTTTCCTCATTTAACTGATAGGATACTTGGTTGGTTGTCACACATTGAAGAAAAGCAGGAAGGAAGGTTATGAAAGAAGGGGGCAGAATAGTGAAAAACTCCTAAAATAGGAATTCATGTATGTTTTTAGTTGCAAATGTATATTGCAAAATTTCTAAACTAAGTAGTTGTTTTCCTTTGGGTCTCCGTAACTTGACAAAGCTAGCCACATATTTGTGATTCTCCTGCCTCAACCAAGTAGCTTGGATTACAGATGTGTCCCACCTCTCTTGGCTCAGTATTCTTTAATATACCTTAAAGTCATTCCTGTCTGTCATATCATGGACATCCACAGAAGAACTGTCATGACTTGCCCAATATTGCTTAGAAACTTTGTGAAGCAGCATTAATAATTAAGCCAATTAGGTATAGAAAATTTTGTGGGTTTTTTTTTGTTCTGTATTTCAAGACAAAGTAAATGTACAATTCTAAAAATGTAATTGGAAAATACTGAGGAAATAGTTTCCTAAATGAATAGTCAAAATTGACTTAAAGGAAGTAATTAGAGCAAAATTTTGGAAGAAAAAAATTAAGTATATGAAAAGATGCAAAACAGTTTGTTAGTATACTACCATCTGGGTTAAAAGTAGGGAAATGGAAATATAAATACATACACATATATATTTATATATAAATATGAATACATATGTATATTTATATTTCTATATACCTAAATATTCATAAACTACTACAGAAGGCTACCCAAGAAAGTGGTATCTGGTTGCACAAGAAACCAAGTGTCTGCAGTTATCCCACTCCTCAGTATATTCCCAAAGGATTTAAAAATCAACATACTACCATGACCCAGCCACATCAATGTTTATAGCAACTCAATTCACAATAGCTAAACTATGGAACCAACCTAGGTGCTCTGAAACAGATGAATGGATAAAGAAAGTGTGGGGGCTGGGGTAGAGCACTTACCTAGCATGTGTGAGGCACTGGGTTCAATCCTCAGCACCACATAAAAATAAATAAATAAAAATAAAGGTATTGTGTCCATCTACAACTAAAAATAATTTTTTAAAAAAGAAAATATGGTATATGTATACAATGGAATATTACTCAGCCATAAAGAACAATGAAATTATGGCATTTGCAGGTTAATGGATAATGAAGTATACTTTGGATTAGACAAAGGGAAATGAAGGGAAGGATGGGGGGATGGAAATAGGAAAGATAGTAGAATGAATGGGATATTACTTTCCTATGTTCACATAGGAATACAAGACCAATGTAATTCCACATCATGTACAACCAGAAGAATGGGAAGTTGTACTCCATATATGTATGTCATGTGTACGTAAAAAGAACAAATGAAAAAAAAAAAAAAAACAAGGGTCTAGCTATAAGGGATGGGTTGACTTTCACAGGGAGATCAGTCCTGTGTATGGCTGAGAGGCTCATTCTTCGCGTGACCTTTCTTGCAATTTGAAATATGTACCATATGTGTTACTTTTTTAAAAAAATGAGTTGTAAATGAACACAATAACTTTTTTAAAAATATTTTTTTTATTTTTATGTGGTACTGAGGATCAAATCTAGTGCCTTACACATGTTAGGCAAGTGCTGTGCCACTGAGCCATAACCCAGACCCCAATATGTGTTACTTTATTAAAGTTACCAAATTTACCCAGATGTTATCACAGGCTATTCATTCAAGCTGTCAAGAACGAGATACTTCCAATTCTGTATAGATGTTTCCATTTAACACAAAGTTTACAAATCTATTTTGGGAACCCAGTGTAAGCACAGTATCAAACCTGACAAAGATAGTACTAAAAGTCCTATATGTTAGTCTCACTTATTAATATAAGTATAAACATATTAAACCATTGGCAAATAAAATCTGTCAGAATAATATAATACTCCATGACCAAAAGGAGTTTTTCTCAAGAAGTATAAAGTTGGTTCAAAAGCAGGAAATGTAGTGATGAAAATTGATCATCTTATTACATCAGTTCTGGGGATTGAACCCAGGGCCTCACACATGCTAGGCAAATGCTCTACCACTAAACTGCATGACCAACCCTTTTAAAAATATATTATTTTGTGACAGTGTCTTGCTACCTTGCCCAGGCTGGCTTCAAACTTGCAATCCTCCTGCCTCAGCCTCCCAAATAGCTGAGATTATAAGTATGCATGACCTTGCTTGGCAAAACCCATCATCTTGATTTTGAAAATTCTATTTTTTTTTCCTGAAAGCAAACACATTTAGTAGGACTAGAAAGCTGCTCACTTAATGTGATAATAAATGCTGGTCTCCAAACCAACATAGTATACTTTGCATTCCCATTAAAACCAATAATAAGACAAAATGCCTTTTATAGAAATTCTTAACACTTTTCTGGAAGCACTAGACAATGCAGTTAGTTTCTTCCTCTTCTGGGAAGCAGGGTCAGCCTTATCTATGCTCTTTAAGACCATTGGCTTCACTGGGTCTTCTCGCCCTCTAACACTGGCTTCACGTATCTCCAGTACACAAGCAACCCTCCAGGCCTATAAACTGCACACATCTGTTTCCCTATCACTATTCCCTTTTCTTTGCTCTTGCCTTTCCCAAAGTACAGCACTTTTCTCTATAAACACTCCACCCTTCCTGGGGTAAACATAGTTTCTCTTCTCTTCAGTCTCAGAGAATTAGTGACAAACTCCTCTCTAACCTCTCTATTTGTCTCCATTTCCTTACCTTCTCCATTCCTGCCACAGAAAAATTCACTCCTTACCCCATTCTCTAGGCATTTCCGCCTCCCCTGAGGTTTATAGTTTTATTTCCATATCAGCCTCCAAACTAATTTTTTCTCTAACCCCTCTGTCGTATCCTCCAATCCCTGGGCTTTTTCAGTATTCTGGACTCAAGATCACCTTGCCCCTAGGCTAGGAGGAAGCCAGATTATAAGGCAATGGTGGGTGCAGGCAGTATCTGGGTTACCTGGGTACTATTTCAGGCTATGCGTATCTATTCCCTGCTGTCATGCAGGGCCTCAGAACCAGGACACAGATTTGAAGTTCTGGCAGGTGGAAGATGATTCAAGACACTTAGGATAGTAGGATAGTAGACATGCTTTCAGAGGTGATAACAGCCTCCAGCTTCAGCTTCAGCTTCAACCCCCAGCCTGTTCCATTTTAGCCCTCTATTGGCTCCTGAGTCTTTTACATAGGCTCTTTTTATATGCAGGCCAAACAAAGAAGGCACACTGCCAACAGATTACATCACACAAGCAAATGTTTATGACCTGGAGTGTTGAATACACTGAATCAGAGTGTTTTGGGCCTTGACTAAACATAATATAGCCAGTTCCCAGCCCTGGATACATACTAAAAACATTACAGCTCACCAGAAGCCTTGGTGAGAGAGCTTAACTATAGCCATTATGGACCTGCCCCAACATCTGCTTAACCAAAAGGTAGGAGACAGGCATTAGAGAAAGTTGAGTGCTCTGTATTTTTGCATAGGCATCCCTCAAAAACTCCAAAATACCTCTAAAGCTAAAAGGATGTGAATAACATGAACAAACAATAAGAATTACCACAATATTTTTGTCAATTACACATATATCCAGGGACAGTTGTAACTGTATATTCATTTTAATTACTCTTTCAAATCATGAACATTCTCAGTGGAATAGTTGACATTTGCTTTTTATTTTCAAAATTTACTTAGAAAAAAAATACACATTCAAGGGATAGTGCAGGCTCTCTCAAGAGAGAGACACCTTTTGGGGTAAAGCAAGAAATATACATTCAAGGAATAATGCAGGCCTTCTTGAGAGCAAGAGACAGCCAACATTTTCTTTTCTTTAATCCATAAAAATATATTCAAAAACTTTACATGTATCCTAGTTCTAATTTTGTGCAAAAAGTATAATTTTCCAATTGATTTTGTACTTATACATTTCTATGAATGATTATTTAATTTCATTAATAATTTCTGTCAATATTTTACAATAAAATATTCAAATAAATGGAAAGTTGAAAAAATAATGTAAAATTTGAAAGGATAGTATAGAGAAAAACCCATGGATACAGCACCTAGATTCCATGATTCACAATTATCTGTTTCTGCTTTCTCACAACTTGACCATTTATCAATCCATCCCTAAGCATTTCCCCCCTCCCTGAGGTTACAGCTTTTATTTACATATCAGCCTCCAAAATAATTATCTCCCTAACCCCTCGATCATATACTCCAATCCCTGGGCTTTCTCAGTATTTTGGACTCAAGATCACCTTGCCCCTAGGCTAGGAGGAATTCAGATTATAAGGCAATTGTGGGTGCAGTCAGTATCTGGGTTACCTGGGTACTATTTCGGGCTATGCATATCTGCTCCCTACTGTCATGCAGGGCCTCAGACCATTGATCCATCATCCCCTAGCTTGTTTTTTGTATCTTTCAAAGTAAGTTTTGGATGATAGTACACTCCTAGTATGAATTATAGATATTGGTGTATTGACATATTAAATGTTATATATTAAATGAAAAATCAGCTTATGAAAATACTATGTAAATATAAAGACTTATTTTCTGGGCTGGGGTTGTAGCTCAATGGTAGAGACCCAATATTATTTAAATATAAATAAATAAAATAAAGGTATTGTGTCCATTTACAACTAAAAAAAGAAGAATTTGCTTTCATAAGCAATATCCATTTTTCCTTATGCTTCTTAATAGAACTCCAATTTTGTTTAATAAGGCAACATGTCTAGGCCCAGGCAATGAATCATGATTGATTCAAGTCAGTTATAGTAATCATGTGCTCCAATTTCCCAGCTTCTTTTTCCAACAGGGATGACTATATGATTTGATTTCTGGCTAATTAGAACAAAACAGAAGTTATGCGGGGAGTCTTCTGAAAAGTTTTTACTTTATTGACTAGATGAGACAGACTCAGCTTGCATAGCTTACCCTTCTCTCAGTCTTCTTGTCTTGACTGAGGTGCAACAACTTTCTTGCTACCAAGAGAAGATGAAGGTGAGGACAAAAGCCCATGTGCTAAGGATTTTCTCTGCATGGTCTATGTAAATTTTTTGAAAGGAATCATCACATATATTCTTTTTAAAAATCAATAGCAATATCTTCACTAAAAGCGGGGATATATGAGCTTAAAGTATAGCTCAGTGGTGCAGCGCTTGCCTAGCATTCACAAGGCCCTAGGTTTCATCCCCAGCACCACAAATAAGTAAAAATTTTAAAAAATTAATTGGGATATAATATTAATACTATATTCAGAGGAGTTTGGGGAGGTTTGTATGATAAAATAACAAAGTGCTAAAAAATAAAGTTAAATACATCTTATTTTAGTAGTAGTCTGTATATTCCTGGATTTTCTCCAGAAAGTAGAGCCTGAGACAATGACTTTCATGTACACGTTGATGTTGGGAAGTGATCCACACAGCAGAAGTAGGGAACTGGAAAGAATGAAGCAGAAAAAGAAGCCATTAGAAGAACATGTTTTCCAGCTGGGCCACTTGGGGTCAATCCTACTGATGAACCATGTAGAACGCAATTCCAAATTGTCCACTGGAGGGGCAAAAGAAGGGAAGACCTTTCTACAGTTCTCATATCTCATTGGTGATGGGTCACTGCATGGAATGTTAACTCCCTTTCACCTTGAGGCTGGCAGAATGGGTTCCCACAGGCAAGAAGAAACCCTATGATAGAAAGAGAGAGCCAGCACGGAGGACATGTACCATCAGGTTCAATCTGCTTGTAGAATAGCAGCTGAGAGAACATGAGGCAGAGCATGAAAGGTGTTCAGTGCCTTATATAAACAAAAGTTGCTATTTAGGAAATAGTGGTGGCAATAGGAAAATCAAGGAAGAAATTTTGTGTTTGTTTTCTTTTTTTTAACTTTGATTAACATGTAATAATTTTAACATATTAAAGGGATACAGTGGAATATTTCAACACATGAGTATGGTTCACCCTGATCAAATCAGGGTGATTAACATTTCCCCCTCCTTATCATTTGTAAATATTTTTGAGACTTTGATCTCCTCTGTTATAGTTTGTTAGAATTTAGTTCGTGAATGGCCTCTCCAATGGCCTTTGTGTTAAAGGTTTGACTCCTTACCTGTGGCACTACTGGGGGTGTGGAACCTTTGGGAGCTGGCAGAAGGAAGTTAGGTCCTTGGGACCACATTCTTGAAGTGAAGGTTGGGACCCCAGATCTGCATCTTACTTTCTCTTTCACTTGCTGGCTGCCATGAGTTGAGCAGCTTCCTCTGCTACTCACTCTATTCATATTGTGCTGCCTTACCACAGATCCAAAATTAATAAACCAACCAACAACAGACTGAAACCTCTAAAACTGTGACCCAAAATAAACCCTTTCTCTTCTTAAATTTATTATCTCAGGTATTTTGTTATAGTAATGGAAAACTGACTAACACTTAGTTCTTTATAAAATATATACAAGGATATTGTGAACACTAGTCACCCAACTGTGTTGCAGAACACCAGAATTTATTCCTTCTACCTAACCATTGTTTACTTATTTTTAGTTTGCATTTTCAGTGCTGGAGATTGAACTTGCTAGGCAAGTACTCTACCATTGAGCTATATAATTAGTCTGTCTTTAATTTTTATATTTATTATTATTTGGTACTGAGGGATTGAATTCAGGGGCATTTTACCATTGATTTATGCCTCCAGCCCTTTTAATTTTCATTTTTTTAAAAAAATTGAGAAAGGGTCTCATCAAGTTGTTGAGGCTGGCCTCAAACTTGCAATCTTCCTGCTTCATCCAAGTTATTCTCACAAAAATAAGAGATTAATAAAGTGAATAAGCATTTAATTTCTGGAGCCAGACATGTGGATTTGAAATTCAACTCCATCATTAGTAAATCATGTCATTTTCATCAAGTTACTTTACCTCTCTGTGCCTCAGTTTCATCATCTGTCAAATGGTGATAAGACCTACCTTATAGAGTTGTGAGGACAAAATGAGTTAAGTGTTAGATATTAATATTTACAATACATATAAATGTTTACTCTGAGAATTCAGAATACATAAATGTATTAAATACAAAGTTAAGTATCTTGTATGTGTTGGAATGTGCTTTTAAAGTAAGAGAAAATCAATCCATACTGAAAGTGATGGGCTTGAGAGAGAAAGATCCATTGATGGAGCACTGAGGTGGGAAAACTTGGGCTCAGGCAGTTGGACGTAAAGGTATTCTGTCAGCAAAATCAGGTCTAAGGGATGAAGGAACACAAGGAGTGAAATGGAACTTGAATAAACTAAGTGATAAAGTTAATATCTAGCTAGTCAGGGGAAGGTGTTCCTTCCCCTACTGTCTTCCATACTTTCTTCTGTTTCTTTTTCTGGCCCCTTCACTACCTTGCTTCTTAGCAGCCATTACTTTCCCTTTTGTAATTAGGGGAAAAGTGGGTGCATAATGACACTGTGGAATAATTCCTTGGCTTAGTTGGTAAAAATTAACTGAGAAAATAGAATGTCTGGTCAATGTTTGTTCTGAATAAGTTCATCTGAAAAGTACACATCTGAAAAGCAAACAAAACCTACACAATTAGATTGCCATTAAAACTACAGAGCAAAGAGCAATATACATATTGGACTACATACTCCTACTTCCCATTCTTCCCCACATCTCTTCCTGAAGAAGGAAAAGTATGAATGAGAAAAAGGAAGAATAGAAAAAGAATGGATACCCTATGTAGTATGGGACAGCAACTCTTCCCATTTTTTTTGTTGTAAGTAAACTTTGAAAATCACTGTATAGGAGTCATTTTAAAGTAGATTTCCTCAGCCTTAGAGAAGAATAAAATTATGGAATTTGCCAGTAAATGTATGGAACTGCAGAGAATCATGTGAACTGAAATAAGTCAATCCCAAAGACCAGAGGCCGAATATTTTCTCTGATATGAGGATGCTAATTCACAATAAATGATGGGGAAGAATAGTAGCATTTTGGACTAAACATAGGGGAGTAAAGGGAGGGGAAAGTGCATGGGGGTAGGAATGCTATGTGCATCTGATTACATGACCTGTGTAATTCTACATCATGAACAACCGGACAAATAATAAGTTATACTCCATTTATGTATGATGTGTCAAAATGCATTCTACTGTCAAGTAAAATGATACATATTAATATTGAAAAATTAAATTTAAATTTATTAAAAACTATAATTAAAAAGTATTTCCTCTCTAATAAGGCTGGAAAATGGGAATGTTATGTATGGGCATGGCAAAAGGGGGAGGAGGCCAATTGTTTTCCTAGTCCTTATAGTCCCTTAGATTGAATATGTGATTCACTAATATCTGAGCTACTTGTATATACCTTTAAAATATAACTAAGGGCTGGAAACAGTGGTTAATGCCTATAATTTCAGAGACTTCAGAGGCTGAGGCAGAAGATCACAAGTTCAAGGTCAGACTTAGCAACTTACTGAGTCCCTGACTCAAAAATGAAAAATAAAAAAGTTATGGGTGTAGCTCAGTGCTAAAGCAACCCTGGGTTCAATTCTTGGTACCAAAAAAGGTATAAATAAATCTTAAAAATTACACACACACACACACACACACACACATATATATGATTACATGACTTGTCTTCCCTCCTTACTCAGCTTAACTCTATTTGCAGCCTCTAAAATGATTCCTTTGCAGCTCTGTCCATTCTCTTACACCTCTTTGATTTTTTCAGACTCATTTGATATAAATCCAACCATACTTAAACCCAGAACTCTATGTATGTATGTGATATATATATATATATATATATATATTAGCAGGTATAGCTGAGTAGCAGAATGCAGAATGGTTGCCTAAGGCCATGGATCTGATTACCATCACTGTAACAAGTAAATAAAGTTCTTCAGTCCACCCCTTCGAATTATTTCCTGCTTTTGTTGATGTGTGAATTCTCAAAAAAGCTCACTGCTTTAGTGTATTTGGGGCAAGATCTAAGAAAAAGTAAGCAATTAAAACTCATGCAAAGAAACAAGACCACATTGCTCCTTCTATACTTTGATCCTGATGGGACCTCAACCCATTGATCTATTAAACTTTCATTCTCCCTCATTCCCCTGATGTCCTGTTTTCCCTCCTTACTCAGCTTAACTCTATTTGCAATCTCTAAAATGATTCCTTTGCAGCTCTCTCCGTTCTCTTACACCTCTTTGATTTTATCAGACTCATTTGATATAAATCCAACCCTAGCTAAACCCAGAACTTTATGTATTTTGTGCCTACACAGCTGGCCAAATGTGAGCAGAGTAAATAAAACACACAGCTATGCTGACTGGTCTCACTTAAAGTGACTACAAAGCTTCATATACCCTTAACACTGGGTGTGATCACACACATTTCTTAAATCTATACAGTTGTCCACTCGCTTAAAAGATTGTATCATACCTTCTTTTTTCCTCAAAAACTTTAACATCTCCTCATCAGTCCTGAATTTCACATGACAACTTTACCTCTTACTTCACTGAAGTAATAAAAGCAATCAAAAGACACCTTCTACAGACTCCCACCACCACATCTATCTATTTAATAACATCTTCAGTCACATTTCAGCCTTTGCTTTTCATAATCATGAGTACTATCTAAGGCTAACCCTTTTACTTGTGCCAGAGGCCCCATCTTACATCTTACCAATAATGGATAACATCTGAAAGTTAAAAAGAAAATTCAACATTAATGAATGACTTGATTAAAGTCATCTAGCATGTTAAAAATAATAACTAACATCTACATGGGTTCTATCAGTTTTTTGTTTGCTTTTGCAGTCCTGTGGATAGAATCTAATGCCTTGCATGTGCTAGGTAAGAGACCTACATCCCCAGCCCTCCACTATTTCACAAACTAATTTCATATACATTATTGCATCTGAGCTTCACAAAAATTCTATTGGTAGGTTTAATTATTATCTCTATTTCATAAGAAAACAAGACTCTGAAGAGATAAGTGATTTGCTCCAAATTGCAAAGAAATTTTGTTAGTGGTAGAAGTGGTATTAAAATTTAGGTCAAGAGTAATATTTAGTGATTTTATTTTTAGTGATTTTATTTTTAATTGCCATAAGTATGCTATGAATGCATGGAAGAACAAAAATGTTTTCAACAAATGATGTTGGGATAACTTCATATCCAGCTATAAAGTTGAACTTAGTTATGTATCTACACCATACACAAAAATTAACTCAAAATGGATTGTAGACCTAAAAGTAAGTCCTAAAACTAAATTCTCAGAGGAAAATATAGGAGCAAATCTCATGACCATGGGTTAGCTATGACACCAAAAGTATATGCAACAAATCAAGCTTCATCAAAATATAAAACTTTTGTGCATCGAGAGAGAGAGAGAGAGAGAGAGAGAGAGAGAGAGAGAGAGAGCTCAGTGTTCTACCACTTAGCTACATCCTCAGTCCTGTTTTAAAATTTTGCGACAGAGTCTCACTAAGTTGCCCAAGCTAGTGTTGAACTTGAGATCCTCCTGCCTCAGCCTGCAAGTCACTGGGGTTACACATATATGCACCACCATACCCAGTGAGACAGATGTTTTGTATATATTTTTTCCAAGTCTGTGGCTTATCTTCTCATTGCTATAATGATCCTTCCTTCCTTCCTTCCTTCCTTCCTTCCTTCCTTCCTTCCTTCCTTCCTTCCTTCTTTCCTTCCTTCCTTCTTTCCTTCCTTCCTTCTTTCCTTCCTTCCTCTCTTTCTCTCTTTCTATCTAGTACTGGGGGATTGAACCAGCTACATCTCCAGCCCTTATTCATTTTTATTTTAAGATAGGGCTCACTAAGTTGCAGAGATTGGCCTCAGACTTACAATCCTGTGCCTCACTGGAGTTATAGGTGTATATCATCACACCCATGTGTAATGAGTGTAATGATATCTTTTGATGGTATGTATGCATTATCATCATTCAGTTGGGTATATTGAATCTATTGACCTATGTATTCATCAGTTTTGATGATTTCAACTAGTAACTCTTTATTCTCTCTCCCAATATCCTTGTTTTCTTCATTTGGTCTCAAATTAATCATAGTCAATGAGATAAAAAATAAGGGCTCAACACTTCCCAAGAGGTACTTTTTGTTTTCCTATCTTTCACCTATGATTTTTGTTTTATTTTTCCTTCCTTCCTTCCTTTCTCTCTCTTTTCTCCTTCTCCTTCTTCCTCTTCACTGGGGATGGAACACAGGGCCTTACACATGCTGGGCATGTGCTCTTGATCTGAGCCCCACCCCTCTTTCTTCCATATTTGACAGTTGTAGCTGACCCAAACACCTCCCAGCTGGACATAGCTACAGCAGACACTCCACAACTGCTCTGGAAGATTTTTGCTTTGTCTGCTTCAGTCAAAGGTCCATCCAAGATGAGTCTGTCCCTCAGCGTCTCTAGATAACTCCGTCCCTCTGCAACTGCTTCAGAAATCCTCACTCTGGTCCAAAGGGAGCTGCTTCCCTACCCATGACTAAATAGAAAGTTGGTAGTTAGCTGCCACAACACTGAGCGTATATGTGAGCCTACCTTTTTTTTTTTTTTTCTAAATAAGCAAATTTCCCCTTACCCTTATTGGACTACCCCTTATGCTGTATCATAAGTCCTAATAAAGGCTCTTTCAGATGATTTTATTTTTTATATTCATAATTTCTCTTTTTTTGTTACTGGGGATTGAACTCAGGGGTGCTTAGTCACTGAGCCACATCCCCAGTCCCCCCTTTTTTTGTATTTTATTTAGAAACAGGGTCTCACTGAGTTGCTTAGGACTTTGTGAAGTTGCTGAGGCAGGCTTTGAACTTGTGATCCTCCTGCTTCAGCCTCCCAAACTGCTTGGGATTACAGGCGTGTGCCATTGCACCCAGCCTTATTCGTAATTTCTGTCTCAAGTAGAGCAAGTGGGCTGACATGGTTGTACTAAGAGTTAGTAATGCTGAGGGTATCTGGCACTGAGAGTTGCCAGCAGCTAAAGCTGATAACAGCAAGGTCTGAGAATGGCTAGAAGCCATAGAACTATAGAGAGATACCAGAGGCTGTTGGGAAAAATTGCTAGCTCTGGCTCCAAGAGGAGATGTTAGCTCCAGCTTCTAGAATAGCAATGGAGAGAGCAGATAACTCTCAAAGCTCAGAACTGCTAACACTAAGGGTGCTGCACTTGACCTATTTGTGATTTCTATCTGGATTGAGAAAACAACCTTCAGCTGATTGATGAAAACTAGATTTTCTCACTGAGTTCTCTATTTTGTTGGGCTTTGGAGAGAATACCCCAAAGTTTCGTACTTTGAAATAAAGAAACAGCCTTAGAACCAAGGTCTCTCTGACTTCCTAGTCCATATCAACCCTCTGCTTTTCCTGAAACACAAGCAGGGACTTTCTCTGAATTTTTTTTTTTTATCTGACTAAGGGAAGTTCTTCCAGAAGATATGCAATTGTCATAAGCCCCTATTCTTAGGCAAAGGAGTTTTTTGTCATGAGTAACCATTTATTTTTCTGAGGGCTGTTACCTGGGAAACTTTATTTCCATAGCAAGACAGTTTTGATTCTCAAGTGTATCTTTCCATCTCTCTCTCATGGCTTGTCTTTGTCACTTGTCTCCCCAAAACTCTAAGCCTCTATTTTTTTTTTGGTAGCTCTGAATACTATTTCAGCTTCAAACATCTGGCCTTCTTTGAGTCTCATATTTTGTTTGGTTCCTGTGCACATAAACATGTACGATATTTGTATACATTTTTCTCCTGTTAATGTGTTTATCATGTTTATTTCATAAGGCTCAAATATTGAATCTTCAGAGGCTGAATCACTACAATCTCTCTTACCTTCCTTTCTGTCTTTGATCTTTCTCTGATGGTTTGAGGATAGTTTCTTCTAATTTCTTTTTCAGGATACTAACTCTTTCTTCAACTCCTTAATCAGCTGTCAAATCTGTCCACTAAGTTTTCTTTTTTCTTTCATTTTTATTTTAAATCTCAAACTCGTTGAAAGTATAGTACATAGCTTATTTTTTCTGGCCTATATGGAATTAAATTTTCAATGAGCTGCTCTAAGAGTTCTGAATATTTTAGTGTGTATTTCATAAAAAACTAGGACATTCTTCTACATAACTACAATGCAATCATCAAAATTAGGAAATTATAATTGATACATTACTGCTTTCTAATCCTGAAACACACTAAATTTATCCAGTTTCCCAATATTGTTCATTAGAGCAAAATTATCCAATTCAGGATCATGTTTTGTATTATTATCTCTCTAGATTCTTTTCTTTCCTTGGTCTTCATAATCTTGATGGTTTTGATTGTAGGAGAACTATTGCGTAGAATGCCCTCCTCAATTTGGATATTTCTCATTTTCTTCTTGATTGTTTGTCATTAGTCTGCCACAAATGATATATTATTATTGCATCATATCAGATTTCATTTGATTTTTCAGTTGTTCCATTACAAATTATATTCACATTGATGTCTTGATTAAGGTGATTTCTGGCAGGATTTTCCAAAGTAAAATTACACTTTTCCTTTGCAAGCAATAAGTATTTTGTTGGAGGTACTTTGAATCTATGTAAATATCTCTATTTATTGTACTTTTCAGTTTACTTTTTCAGTATAAACTGAGCTTTGTTTTAGTCAATTTTTCATTGTGGTGACAAAAACTCTTGAGAAGAACAACTTAAAGGAGGACAAGTTTTGGGGCTCATTTTCAGGAGCTAATACTGTTTCTCCAGGTCTGAAGTGAGGTTGAACATCATGGCAGAAGGGTGTGGTAGAGGAAAGCAACTCAGCTCATGGCATTCAACAAGCAGGGAGAGGGGGTGTGGGGGCATGGCACAAAGAATACCCTGCCATGAGCTGAGCAGCTCCTATTCCATCCCCCTGAAACACTGCCTAGAGGTCTCTAGTCATTGCCCTAAATCTGTAATCACCTTGCATTCCAGGAATAGCAGAGCCTTGAAGACAGATCACCCTAGGATGCAATCATCCGTCTAAGTTGGAACAGGTATCCCATGACAGGAACTGAGGCTGTCCCCTTAAGCAGGAGTAATAAGAGGAAACAGATTGCTCCCTTAAGCAAAAAGGACTTCATCAGAGCTACCTTGCAGATCCAGAATTGAGATAATGACCAAACAAACCAGAGTTTAGTCAAGAATGCTAAATAATGCATACCTATTGCCCTTGCACTTAACATCATTTCAACCTAACACTCATGACAGTACCCCTAAAAACAGGGCTGAAACATTTGATCTCACTGGCCTTGCCCATATAACCATATTGCTCAAAGTTCCTTTCCTGCTTTTCACCAATACTTTTTCCATTTGTTTTTTAGAGCAAGTGGCAGGAACTGAATTTAGGGAACCCCCAGAGTTGGGCCTCTGACTTGGGCCACCACAGTTCTGGTTAACTCTAGTTCAAAGCCTACCTTTCTTTGTAGCTCCTAATATATTTTGGACTGAATTTTTCTGGGAGGAAAAGGAAAAATATAAAAGGGAAGGAAAGAATAGAGTAAGAAAAGGAAAAGAGGAAAGGAGAGGGTGAAAAAAGAAAGGAAAGATAAAATGGAAGGGTAAAATAAAGTAGAATAGGAAGGGTTCCATTGAATTCTTAATTGCACTTACTGTACTTTTTAGTTCTTTCTATTTGGATCTGTTTTTCAAATCTACTGTGACCTTTTAAGATAGTTATTATGGAAAATGTCTAGCCCATCCCTCAGCTTTGACAGTTTTCAATTCACACACAATTTTGTTTCACTTATTTTTCCTACTTTCTCTGACCTGGATTACTTTGAACCAATCCCTGACATCCTATCATTTTTAAAATAAACTTTTATTTTAGAACAGTATTAGAGTTAAATTTACAGAAAAATTGAGAAACCAGTCCAGAAAATTCCTATGTACACCATGCCCAGTTTCCCCTATTATTAAAATTCTATATTACTATGATGCATTTTTTAATGTTATTATGAGAGTCCATATTTTGTTCTTATTTTTTCCATTTTTATCTAATGTCATTTTTATGCTATAAGATCTCATTCAGGATACTACATTACATTTTGTCATCATGCCTTCTTAGGTCCTCTTGATTGTGATAGGTGATTTACACCTTTTTATTTTTTCATATTTCTGAGTATATTTATAACTATAAGGACTACATAGAGGAGAAAAAGTAATTTTTGTCTCTAGCCCCCATAGTTCTTAGTTAGGATTAACCCTTGTAACAAAGACTGAATAATAAGAAAAAAAACAAATAGGGGTTTATTAATACATATATTTCATGTATACATGAAATATTCCCAGAAAATCTCAAGTAGGTGGCTTTGAATTTTATCTTAAATACCATCATCTACTGAAAACAAGAAAGAAGGGTGTGGAGAAGGCCTATTATGGGTAGATGGCTAGGAAAAACACAATAAATAGGAATAAGTTTTATGTTATGGTTTGGATATGAAGTGTTCCACAAAGAGTCCTGTGTTGAATGTTGGGGTCCCTAATACATCAAGGTTCAAAGGTGAAACCTTTGAAAAGTGATTGAATCATTAAGGCTCTGGTCTCACCAGTGAAATTATTGGTAATGGGAAGTGGTGGAAACTTCAGGCAGATGGGGCATGATTGGAGGAAGTAACACACTGGGGGCATGCCTATATGCCTATGGGGACTATATATTATCCCTGACCCTTTTCTCTCTCTCTCTCTCTCTCTCTCTCACTGTCTCTTTATCTCTATCTCTATCTCTATCTCTGTCTCTGCTTCTGGGATGCTCTTAGCTGAACAGCTTTCCTCCACTGGTGCACCCTTCTACCATGGTGGCAATGGAGCCCACTGACCATGGAATGAAACCTCTGAAAATGTAAGTCAGAATAATTTTTTCCTCCTTTAAGTTGTTCATGTCAGATATTTTGGTTACATCAATGAAAAGTTGACTAATACTGTTCGTTAGGCAGATTTAACTCAATGCCTTCCCCATTGATGACGGTCTTTAGCGGCTTAGTCACTTTTCTCTTCCCGGTATAGAGAGGAAAATATGCTCACAAAGGGAGATTTCCTTTGTAGACATAAATTTCCTTCACATAAGGGTAACTTCCCTTTTTTCAAGACTTCCTCTCTGCCTGCATTTTCTCAAAATAACCATCTCAAAATAATCCTATGCCAAGAAACTGTATTTTAGGGTTGGTATATCCTGGTCTCCTATAACCCTATTTTGGGGTAGCATTATTGTGGTCTCCTGCAATTACTTGTAAAAATACCCATAATCAAATTATCTTTATTACCCTATGTTAAAGAATGTTAAATAATGAATCCTTAACATCATTGAATATCTAGTTAGTGTTTAAATTTCTCAAGTTGTTTCAAATTTTGTTTTTACTGTTTGTTCAAATCAAGATCCCCAAATGGCCCATATTGTGTGATTGATTGATGCCCTTGAGGTTTTATTGTTTGTTTGTTATTTTTCTTTTTACTTTTATTTTGAGATACAAGAATGAAACTTAGGGTTTCCCACATGCTAAGCAAGTTGTTCCATCTCTTAGTTGTGCACCCAGCCACTAAGTTCCTATTAGTCTGTAAGTTCCTCGTCTGTTTTTTTTTTTTCCTGCTATCAATTTTTTGCTATTGAAGAAACTATCCTCCATAGCTCCCTACAACTTGGATTTAGGTAATTGTGCTCCTACCAGGTTAACATGTGTCTTTGTTTTCCCCAAACTGGTAGTTGATTCTAGAGTCTTAAACAAATACAAATTAGACTACTTCCTAGGTGTTCCTGGCACTTCTATCAGGAGACACACCTAATGTTGTTTCTCTTTCTGTGATGTTAGTAGCCAGTGAAGATCATTGTCTAGAGCCAGTACTTTATTAAGGAGTTGCAAAATTGAGAACTCTAAGTCAAGCATTCTTTTCAGTGTATTAGCTGGGGTACCTTTATAAAGAGAAGCCCCAAATTGTCAATATTTGGTCACCTTGAATTCATAGAAAAAGTGCAGAATGGGTGTTTGATTCTTTCCCTTAAGTTATTTCAAATAGTTAAGTTATTCCCCAACATCCTCTAAAGGTCACTAGTGAAATTTTGTTTTACTATGGTTATTAACTTATATATTTAAATATATTTGATATTCTTCAATCCACTTCAGCTCTGATTTTTGTTCATGCTTAAATTGTCCCATTTTAGCCAATGGGAGTCTCTTTACATTAGCTATGAGTCAAGCTGACGTGATTCCAGTAATTTTCAGTGTTAGAGTCTGTAAACAAGTCAAAATAACACCTGGCATTTTGCCAGGGGAATGTTAGAGTTCGTAAACAAGTCTGGATGGTGCCTGGCAAAATGCCAGAGGGAGTGGTTTGAGAAGTAACAAAAGCGAGCCATTAAGTGTAGAGATTCCTTATTGGTTGACTGATGTATCTAGTTTATGCTAATTAGATAAGCTGTGTGGAATGTATAAATACTGCTCCTGTCCTGCAATAAACGGCTCCCACTCCTGCTGTATCAACGTACACAAGTTATTCGTCACCCCCCCGGTTATTTTGCCCAGCCAGCCGGGCTGCGACAGATGGTGGCCCGTTACGGGGAGCCCCGGGACACTCGGGGGTAAGTGACGAAAAAAGCTGCCCGTCCATAGATAGGACGGGAGCAAATCTGCTCGTCCCTAGGCAGATAGGGCGAGAGGAAAAATGACCATTTCGAGAAAATGGAAAAGATTGATACAGTATGTTTGTGTCTTGTTTTGTCTCAGTGTATTGTATTGTCTTTATGATGAAAATATGGAAGGGGTGAGAAGTAAATTACTAAGGGAAGAAGGCACCCCAGTGGAACCAAGAATAGTTAGGGCGTGTGTTGATAGAAGCCCAGGAACTCTAGTCAGAAAGAAACAGAAAGTTCAGAAGAAGAAAGATTATCAGAGGAGGAAGGATTATCAGGAAAAAAGTTGCAGCAAAAGGCTATTACTAAATACTTTTCGTTACCGGAGGGTGCGTGAAGCGGAGAGGCGGCTGCCAAGTGTGCAAGCCGGACACAGCGCAGCAAGGATTTTCCAAGAGGCGGGGGCGACTGGCCCTTCCCTGCCTCCTGGCTGGGGAGCCGGCTCTTCTACTACCGAGAGCCCAAACCCAAATCTAGACCTGACCTGGAGGCACAGTCTCGCAGGCTCTTGCTCCCTGTGCCCAGTAGCAGTTTGAGTCCGGGACCCTCCCCAGGGCGATCTGGGGCTACCCGGATGCTACAGCCAGCAGAAGACGCTACCAGCGTCCCTGATGTTTGCTCATTTTCAATGCCAATAACTAAGCTACAATGGTTCTCCCACACCTGAAAGCTGATGAGTAATGAGCACTATTAATGCTTATTTCAAATGCAAAAAAACCTTGAGATAATGTACTAAATTGTTCAGAAGGTTGTTTTCTTAGTAGAATGCTACAGGATTTTCTTTAGCCATCCGGAGTTCCTGCCTTCGTCCCAGTGCCGGTAAAGACCAAGGTGGAAGAATTTTCAGTGTTGCTGAAAACCGGACGAGACTTCAGCTGAGAAATGGACGAGACTTCGGATCAAGCTAGTTGCCTGCAGAACTTACCTGGACTGTGATTTAAGCTAGCTGCCTGCAGAACTTACCTGGACTGTGATTTACCTGGACTGTGAGTTAATCTATTGAGATACTGCTTTCTGGACTGAGACAACAAACTGTAATCTATAACAAATTGTAACTCAGTATCTTTGCTAACAGTGTCATTGCTGGTATAATTTTTCTAAGGGCTTCTTGCATGGAGCCATCAAGTGGCTTGGTATTGTGGCATTTTGTATCCTCCCTTTCTGTTTGTAGCAGGTTATTTATGGTGTTTCTCTAAAAACCACTATGGTCGTTATTTAAATTAAACAAAAGGGGGAAATGTTAGAGTCTGTAAACAAGTCAAAATAACACCTGGCATTTTGCCAGGGGAATGTTAGAGTTCGTAAACAAGTCTGGATGGTGCCTGGCAAAATGCCAGAGGGAGTGGTTTGAGAAGTAACAAAAGCGAGCCATTAAGTGTAGAGATTCCTTATTGGTTGACTGATGTATCTAGTTTATGCTAATTAGATAAGCTGTGTGGAATGTATAAATACTGCTCCTGTCCTGCAATAAACGGCTCCCACTCCTGCTGTATCAACGTACACAAGTTATTCGTCACCCCCCCGGTTATTTTGCTGCAGCCGGACTGCGGCATTTCAGGACCTTCGTTTCTTTCTAGTATGATAAAATATTTCTGGTTAATCTTGTACATTTCCTAAACCAGAATCATAATTTGTCCAATAAGCCATAGTTCCTTCACACTGCTATCAAGTGTACCATAGGTTCTAGATTATTTTTGTGGTCAAAGTTCAGAAAAATATATGTATGTATGTAGATAGGTAGGTAGATAGACAGATTCATAGCCTTTTGTATCCATGGGTTCTGCATCCATGAACTCAACCAATTATGTATAGAAAGTATTTGGAAAAATGTTGCATTTTTATTGAACATATACAGAAACTTTTCCTGTCATTATTCCCTAAATAATAGAGTATAACAAGCATATGCATAGAATTTACATTGCATGAAGTATTATAAGTAATGTAGAAATAATATGTGAGAGAATGTGTTTAGGTTATATGCAAATACTATGCCATTTATATAAGGGACTGGAGCATCTGCATATTTTGGTAGCTGAGGGTACCAAAGCTAATCCCCCATAGGTACCAAGGGACAACTGTAGCTATAGTTATATATACACACTCATACACATAGATAGACATATGTGTGTGTGTGTGTGTGTGTGTGTGAATGGATATTTATTTATTTATATGCAGTGTTGAGAATTGAACACAGTGCCTCACACATGCTAGGCAAGCACTCTACCACTGAGCCACAACACAGCCCGTCATACAGTTTTAAGAGAAAATGTCACAAATTAATCTGAAGTTTCTAAGGTAAACACATTTTTACTTGACCTTGTTGATTTTGTAGTTTCATCTCTTTTCTCTTATAAAGAGAACCTGGGAGTTTCCAACATCATTAAGATAATTATATATTTTCTTTATCATACTATTAGCTTAAATATTACTACTAAAATATAAATATGGACAACAGCTCAAGTTTTGTTTGTCTATTTGTTTGGTTTTTGCAGTGAAGGGGATCAAAACTAGGATCTCAAGAATGCAGTCTACTAATAGGCTATACATCCTGTCCCCTTATTTTTCTTATAAGAGACAGGATCTTACTATGTTGCACAGGCTGGCTTCAAACTTTTGATCCTCCTGCTTCAGCTTCCTGAGTGTCTGGGATTGCAGCAGCACACATCTGTGCCTGGTTTAAGAATTGTTGTGGGCCATTATGTTGTTTTAAAGGTAGATATGTTTAGGAATGTATAGTTAAATGACTGTATTTTCAAGTTGACTTGATAAAATTTCCATTTGTAGATTATGTCACCAATTTGATGAATGGGTTAGTTAGTAACTTTGGGCTCTCATGAGCTTTAAAATTATTTATAAATAAATGTTTACTTGATTCCAAAGTGAAATCTACAAAACAATATATATTCAGAGAGGTGTAGCTTCTGTCGTGCCTCCCCTAACCTCTATTCTCTTTTTCTCTTCTTCTATAGTTAACTACAGCTAACCCTTTTTGTTTGTTTGTTTATATTTATATCCACAAAGTATGTTCCTATTACTCCCTTTTCTTTCTTTTGAAAACAGCTTCATACTATGCACACTTTTTCTTGTCCGGTTTAAAATATATGCTGGTCAGATGCTATGGCACATGCCTGTAATCCCAGCTACTCAAGAGGCTGAGGCAGGAGAATCATAAGTTCGAAGCCAGCCTCAGCAACTTAGTAAGACCTTGTCTCAAAATAAAAATAAAACATAAAAGAGCTAGGGCTGTAGCTCACTGATGAAGTGCCCTTGGGTTCAATCCTCTGTACTGCAAAATATATATATATATATATTTTTTTTCTGGAGATCACTTTACAGTAGCATATGGAGATATTTCTTATTCCTTTCCTCAGTGGTTTCTTTGTTTCTCAGTAATTCATTGTTTGAATAAATCATAATTAGTTCAATCTGACCCATATTGATGGGAAATAGTGTTATTTCCAGTTTTTGACTGTTATTAGCCTTAACAGTCAAAGTGTAGGATTGTTGCATGTGTCTTTTCATAAGTGCCTTTGTGATAGACTCTTAAAGGTGAACTTGCTAGGTCAAAGGCTAATCATATATGTAATTTTGCTAGGTCTTGTCAATTGTCTCTCCATAGGAGCTATAGCATCTTACATCTTGACCAGCAATATTTGAGAATGTCTGTTTTCCTACTGCCTCACCAACAATGTATGTTACTTGACTTTTGGAATTATTTCTAATCTGATAGTTAAGAAATTATATTTCAGTGTAGGATAGTTTTGTTTCTCAATACTGGGGATTTGAACCCAGGGGCTATTTACCACTTAGCTTCATCTCCAGCCATATATATGTATAGAATCAATAAATGGGATGGACTCAAATTAAAAAGTTTCTTCTCAGCAAAAGAAACAATCTGTGAGGTGAATAGAGAGCCTACAATTTGGGAGCAAATTTTTACCCCTCACACATCAGATAGAGCACTAATCTCTAGAGTATATAAAGAACTCAAAAAGCTAAACACCAAAAAAAGGTAAATAAATAAATAACCTAATCAATAAATAGGCCAAGGACCTGAAGAGACACTTTTCAGAAGATGATGTACAATCAATCAACAAATACATGAAAAAATGTTCATCATCACTAGCAATTAGATAAATGAAAATCAAAACCACTGTAAGATTTCATCTCACTCCAGTCAGAATGGCAGGTATTATGCATACAAAGAACAATAAGTGTTGGCGAGGATGTGGGGGAAAAGGTACACTCATACATTGCTGGTGGGACTGCAAATTGATGTAGCCAACATGGAAAGCAGTATGGAGATTTCCTGGAAAATTAGGAATGGAACCACCATTTGACCCAGCTATCCTTCTCCTCGGTCTATACCCAAAGGACTTAAAAACAGCATACTACAGGAACACAGCCACAGCAATGTTTATAGCAGTACAATTCACAATAGCTAAACTGTGGAGCCAACCTAGATGCCCTTCAGTGGATGAATGGATAAAGAAAATGTGGCATATATACACAATGAGATATTACTTAGCAATAAAAGAGAATAAAATCATGGCATTTGCAGGTAAATGGATGGAGTTAGAGAAAATAATGCTAAGTGAAGTTAGCCAATCCCGAAAAACCAAATGCGGAATGTTCTCTTTGATATAAGGAGGCTGGATAGGGAGCTGGAGCATGGGAGGAATAGAATAACTCTAGATAGGGCAGAGGGATTGGAAGGGAAGGGAGGGGGCATGGGGTTATTAATGATGGTGGAATGTGATGATCATTTTTTTTTGATGATCATTATTATCCAAAGTACAGGTATGAAGACACAAATTAGTGTGAATATACTATTTATACAACCAGAGATTTGAAAAAATGTGCTCTATATATGTAATAAGAATTGTAATGCATTCCTTTGTCATATATAAATATAATAAATATAATAATAATAATAATAATAATAATAATAATAATAATAATAAATTGGGAGTCCATTAGACTAAGGCAGCTCCAATGCCTTGGGTTCCTACATAAGTAAAGACAAACCTAACCCTGACTCAGTGTACATTATCACATTCTGGGAAAACAATGCTTAAGTTGAACCAACCAGAAACCACTAACTAAACTCTAAGTTGTACTTTCCACTACAATTTTTTAAAATATATTTTTTAGTTGTAGTTGAACACAATACCTTTATTATTTTTAATTATATTAGATGTTGATAGACCTTTATTTTATTCATTCATTTACATGCAGTGCTGAGAATCGAACCCAGTGCCTCACACATGCTAGGCAAGCGCTCTACCACTGAGCCACAGCCCCAGCTTCCGCTAGAATTAATGCAGGACTCTGGGAATTTTTGACCTGTTGATGATGGAAATGAAATTAATTCAAGCTAGCAAACATGAAGGCAAGGCTTTTATTGGGGCTACCACTTAGGAAGGTTGACAAAGTTCTGACAAGAAGATGTCAGGCTGATTCCTTGAAAAAAAAAAAAAAGGAGGAGGTATCCTTGTATTTCTTATCTGCAGAGGTGGGAATGGGGAATGTTTATTGGCTTTAGGTATACTCAAATCAATAATTTTGTCATGTAAATCTTTGCCACCTGCACCTCAGATAGAGCATTAATATGCAGGATATATAATGAACTCAAAAAACTTAACATCAAAAAAACCAAATAACTCAATCAATAAATGGGGAAAGGAATTGAATACACACTTCACAGAAGAAGAAATATGAATGGTCAAAAAATATGTGAAAAAATTTTCAACCTCACTATCAATTAGAGAAATGCAAATTAAAACTACACTGAGGTTCCATCTTACTCCAGTCAGAATGGCAATTATCAAGAATACAAGCAACAATAAATGTTGGCAAGGATATGGGGAAAAAGGTACATTCATACATTGCTGGTGGAACTGCAGATTGGTGCAACCACTCTGGAAAACAGTATGGAGATTCCTCAGATAACTTGGAATGGAACCACCATTTGACCCATTTATCCCACTCCTCAGTATATATCCAAAGGACTTACTACAGTGACACAGTCACATCAATGTTTATAGCGGTTCAATTCACTATAGCTAAACTATGGAACCAACCTAAGTACCCTTTGACAGATAAATAAACTGTGGTATGGGTACACATTAGAATATTACTCAGTCATAAAAAAGAATGGAATTATGGCATTTGCCAGTAAAATGGATGGAGCTGGAGAATATGCTAAGTGAAATAAGCCAATCCCCCCCAAACCAAAGGTGGACTTTTGTAATATGTGGATGCTGACTCACAAGTGGTGTGAAGTGGTGTGGGATAGAGGAGTGGAGGTTCACAGATTGGACAGGGGCAGTGGGGGGAAGTCTGGTGGAAATGGGAAAGACAGTAGAATGAATCAGACTAACTTTCCTACGTTCATATGTGAATACATGACCAGTGTAACTCCACATCATGTACAAGCACAGGAATGGAAAGTTATACTCCATGTATATATGATTTGTCAAAATACATTCTAATGCCATGTATAACTAAAAATAACAAATTAAGAAAAAGAATTCTGTCATGTGCTGAAGATAAGCTGATGCAGCTATTCAAGTGAACATACCTGACTCCCAAAAAGCAAAGCTGATACTGCTTGAGGGTGGTACAGACCAAGTCTCCTAGGGTCTAACAGTCAGGACATGAGACAGGCTAAGAACTGCATTTGTCCTTTGTCTCTATGGTGGTCCCAGTCTCAGAATGATCCTAATAAGGCTACTTCACCATTTCTAACTAATCAAATATTTGCTTTGCTTTGCTTCCCTCATTCAACTTATAAAGGATTTCTCCTCCTGCTCCTTGGAATGGTCTGATTTTAATTTTTTTAAAAAAATTTTAATTTTTTTGATATTGGTTATTGCACCCAGAGAGGCTCTTTAATACTGAGCCACATCCTCAGTCCCTTTTATTTTTTATTCTGAGGCAGGGTCTCACTGAGTTACTTAGGGGTCTGTGTTAAGTTGCTGAAGCTGTCATTAAGCCTGTGATCCTCCTCCCTCAGCCTCCTGAGTCGCTGGGATCACAGGCATGTGCCATCATACCTGGCTTGGAGCTCGCTGGTTTCTGTTGGTCAAATAAGGGCTTTAAAAATTTAATATGGCAAAGTTTACATTTTAAAACTATTTAAGGAACTGGACACAATGGTACAAGTTCAAAGCCAGGGTCAACAACTTAGCAAGGACCTAAGCAACTTAGTCAGACCCTATCTCTAAAAAATAAATAAATAAAAAGGGCTGGGGATGTGGCTCAGTAGTTAAGTGCCCCTTGGTTCAATCCCTGGTACCAAAACCAAACCAAAAACCCAACTGTTTTAGGTGAGGTTCTTTAAGGTTGCCATCTTTTTTTTTTTTTCTTTTCAGTGCTGGGAATCAAATGGCGGACCTCCTACATGCTAGGTAAGTGTTCTGCTATCTGAGAAGCACCCTCAGCCCACAGTTGCTACCTTAAAGGAACAGAAAGGCTGGTTAAAGATCCCTTTGGCTGAAGCCTACATTTTGACTTTTGTCTTCTTCTTCAAACAAGTCTACCAAACACCAACCTCAGCTTTTCAATTTTTACTAGGAATTGGCTAATGCTCTCGGGGTAAAAGAGATGTGGAGTGAGAATCTTAAGTCTGAGATTTTTCTTTTTTTTTTTTTTTAAGTGTATTTATTCATTTATTTAGGTGCTTAGCAAATAGATGCTTAGCATCTGTTGTACTACTGAGCAACACTCCTACCTAGCCCCTGAATTTTTCTTTTCTCCTAAATTTTGACCCAGTAATTTTTAGTATCTTATGAACATTTTATGATTTTAAGAAATTGGATATTTTTAAATAATTTTTAGTTTTAAATGGACACAATACCTTTATTTTGTTTATTTATTTTTTTATGTGGTGCTGAGGATAAAACCCGGTGCCTCACACATGCGAGGCAAGCGCTCTAATGCTGAGCCACAACCCCAGGCCCAAGAAATGGGTTGTTGTTATTATTATTATTATTATCATTATTATTATTATTACTATTATTATATTTTGGTACCAGGGATTGAACCCAGGGGCCCTTAACCACTGAGCCACATCCCCAGTCTTTTTTATGTTTTATTTAGAGACAGGGTCTCACTGAGTTGCTTAGGGCCTCATTTAGTTGCTGAGGCTGGCTTTGAACTCTTGATCCTCCTGCCTCAGCCTCCCAAGCACCACTAGGATTATGGGCATGCACCACCACAATTGGCTTGGGTATTTTTCTTATGTTGCTCAGTATTTCTTTTATGTGGTGCTGGGCATTGAACTCAGGGTCTTATACCTACTTAAGCAAGTACTCTATCACTGAGCTACATCCTCAGAAACCTTGCTCAATTTTGTTTGTCTTTTGAAAGAGAGTTCATTTGAATTATCTAGTTTGCCTTATTGAAATTGGAAATCCCTCTTGTTTCAATTTGTATTTGTTTGGTTTATTAAGGAATTTAAGCATCTATTTAAATGCTTTTCAGCCTTTTGGATTTCCTTTTAAATAATTTGCCTCATGTTATCCTTTGTCCTATTTCTTTATCAGAATTCCTCTTTTTCTTGTTGATTTGTAGTTATTGGCATATTCTAAAATTAGTTCAATGATTTAAGAAACTAGAAATACCTTCTGCCAATTTGATATTGGCCTATTAATTTTATCCATGCTTTCCTATATAAACAGAAATCCATAACTTTTACATAATGAAATTTACCAAATTTTTTTGCCATGACTTGGTTTTAAAAGTAATAAGTCCTTCACCATCTATGGATCATGAAATATTTTATATTTTCTTCTGAAAGCATACTTTCACCTTTCACATTTATATTATTCATATACCTGAAGCCATAATTGTGTGTGATTTTTAGATAAGAAAAAGCAGTTAGATAAAGAGAATATTTTTTCCTGTTTTTATAGTGAGGCAAATTTTCCCATACTTTCTACTGAAGAGTCTATTTTTCCATTAATTAGTAATGTCCATTTATTAAATATTAAATTCCCATGTATGTGGTTTTATTTCTAAAGGGTCCATTTTGTTCCATTAATCTATGTTTTTATATGACTTTACTACTTGGATAGTTATCTCTTTCGTTTTAGTGTGTCTGGTACGGCAAGCTTCTCTTCATTCTTCTGTTTCAAGGTAAACTTAGTGACCTTTATTCTTCTATGTAAAGTTTACAGCAATTTTATAAGGTTATTTTTTGTGTGGTGCTAAGGATGGAACTCAAGGCCTTACACATGCTAGGTGAGTGCTCTATCACTGAGCTAACCCCCCAGTCTCTTGTTAGGTTCTTTAAAAAAGTTGGAATTATTAGATTACATTGACTTCATAGATTAATTTGGGGAGCATTGATATATTTATGATTTTAAGAGCATTGAATGCCTCCCAATTTATACAGAACATATACCATTTATTAATAAAATGGCATAAACTCTTTAAGATCTTTATAGAGGTGTTGTTTATTTTCAGAAAAGTTATTCCAGGGTACTCTAGGTTTGGGTGCTATAGGAAATAGTATTTTTAAAATCATATTTAAACATTTTAATTTTTGTGGACTTGAGATGCATAAAATGGAGGTAATCATATCATTGCTTCATGACACATGCTCTAAATGGTCCATGCATAAAGTTGTTTATATTATTCATATTAATCAATTATGCTTTAAATAATAAATTATTAGAGTCCCTCAATTTGAAAACTATTTCATTAATTATATTTTATACCTACCTAAGGTTTTCTTCCCTAAACCACCTTTTTGTCTCTCATCCCATGGCTATCTGATTTTGGTGTTTACCATACTCCCAACTATTGTATTTATAGTGCTGCATGTTAGGCAAGCTCTATCACTGAGCTATCCCACCTCACCTCAACTTGCCTCTTTTTTGAAGGATCTCCCTAAGTTGCTGGCCTCAAATTCAAACTTATAATCTTCCTGCCTCAGCCTCCATAGTACAGCTGGGATTATGAGTGGGCTACCACATCCAGCATGGGCTTGCATTTTTGATTCAACATTAAAGGATTAATCCTCATTAATATGTAGATCTACAATACCTTTGTTTCATGTAATGTATAATGTTTGTATAAATAAATACTTGTAATTTATTTTCATAAATTGTTTCATCTGCATTTTGGCTATTATAAACAGTGCTGCTATTAACAGTCTTATATATGTCTCCTTATATACATGTGCTAAAGTTTTCATCAGTATCTAATTAGAAGTGGAATGCAGCTTTACATAAGGCCACACAGTTTTACAAAGTTGATACATCAATTCACAATGCTAGAAGTCATATTTAAAAGGTCACATTACAAATTTGATATTGTCAGAATTCACAACTTTTGGCAACTAGTAAAATGGTATCTCAATTTGTTTGTTTGTTTCCATGAGAAATCTTTCCAGTGATCCAGGTAGGTCTCAAACTCCTCCCAAGTGGCTGGGACTATATGTACTCACCACAATGATATTCCTTGGCTATTGGTTCAATGCTAATTCACATGTTGATTAAACGTGTATTTCTTCTCTATAGTGCTTGCTCAAGTCTTCATCAAGTTTGTCCCTCTCTTATTGATATATAAGACTTTATTATAAGTCTTCATTATAGCTCAGTGGTAGAGTGCTTGCCTAATATGCAGGAAGTCCTGGGGTTTATTCCCAGCACCCCAAAATTTATTATATATTCTATATATTCCTCCTTTTTACAAATTTATATATAAGCATACATGTATGTATGTATGTATGTATGTATGTATGAACTCTTGATCCTTTGAATCTTTGAACTCCTCCTGTCTCAGCCTTCCAAAAAGCTAGGATCACAGGTGGGTGCCACCACACCTGGCCTAAGGGCTTACTTATGAATATGTGATTCTATTCCTAAATATATGATTCCGTTAACTATTATTTTGTTAATTTCTAATTTTATTTCATGATTGTTCATTGATATATCTTCCTTTCTTCTCCCCCTCTAATCTGTTGGAAGTTTGTATATATATGTTATATGTTATATATGTTATTATACATATATGTATATATGTTATTAGTAGTACTCTCTTTAAGGTGCACTTTTGGGATGGGGGTGTGGTTCAGTGATGCAGCAGTTTCCAAGCATTCATCAAAGTCCTGGGTTCAATTCCCAAGACTGGAGGGAAAAAGCAACAGAAGTTCATGTTTTTAATATAAATATTTTTTTCTTAATCATATATGTTAGTCAACTTTTCACAAGTGTGAGACCAAAATACCTGACAATTACAACTTAGAGAAAGAAATGTATTTTGGGACTCATGGTTTTAGAGATTCAGTCCATCGCTGGCTAACTACATTGTTCTGGGTGTGAGGTGAGGCAGATCATGGTGGAAGGGCATGATGGAGGAAGGGGCCATGGGCAAAAATAGTCCATGCCATGCCCCATCTGCCTACAGTTAACACCCAGTAGTTCATTCAAATTATTCATCCTTCAAACTGATTAATCCATTAATTAGATTACAACTCTAATCAGCTAATCATTTTAGCTCTGAATATTCCTGCATTGCCTAACTTTTCAGGAAACATAAAAGATGCAAACAATAACATAACAGATTATACATTTTGAGTCTTGTTTATGAAATCTTTTTCTACAACAGTATCAAAAAGATACTGACCTCTAATTATTTCCAAAAGATTTAAAGTTCTTGATTTTGTGTATGATTTAAAGTAGATATCTATTTTCATTTTCTTCAATCTGGATAACCAATTTTTCCAGTATGGTTTGTTGAACATTCTGTCTTATCTACAGTTTATCAGTGATCTGTTTTGATGTCACAACCAAAATGGAGCAGTACAAGAATAGGAAAGCACAAGCTCATTTCACTTATGACTTTCTGTTACTAAATTTCCCTTGGTATATGCATCCATTTGTAGGCATTAGGATCTACACCATTGATTAACTTTTCACTGTCCATACTTGTTTCCAAACACTGTCCTAATTGATCTAGTTTCATTAAAATTTTTCTTTTTATTTTCTTCTCTATTACTGGGTATTGGGCTACATCCTCATTTTTTTATTTTGAGACAGGGTATTGCTAAGTTGTCCAGGCCAGTCTCAAACTCTTGGACTCAAGTGATCTTCTTCTCTCAGTCTTCTGAGTAGCTGAACTATAAGCATGCACCAAGTCACCTGGCTTACTAAGAGTTTTTAATCAACAAAATGTGTTGAATTTTCTTCAAATAATCTTGTTTACAGAGATAATCTAATGGCTTTTCTTATTTATTCTAAAAATGTGCTGAGTGCTACTGAGATTTATTTTTTTGCTGTGAAATTGTCTTGCATTTCCTGATGTAGGCTCCCCTTAGTAATGATCTGTTGTATTTTTATATCCTGTAATATTTACTTCTTTAATATTTTGTTTAGGCTTTTTGTATCTATATTCATAAGTGAAATGGGCTTGTGCTTTCCAATTCTTGTGCTGCTCCATTTTGGTTGTGACATCAAAATTATTTTTGCTGCATAAAATGAGAAACTGAAATATTTTGTGAACATTGAAGTGATATTTTCATTTAATGTTTAGAAGAATTTTCCTGTAAAAAATATGATTTAAAAATGTGATTTTTCTGTTTTATTTTGGGAAGATTTTAAACTTGTGCTTCATTTTGTAAAATAGTTATCAAATTAACCAATAGTTCTATTTTCTTCTTGAGTGAGTTTTAGTAATTTCTACAAAAAAATGCCATTTCATTTGAGCTTTCAAACTTATCTGTTGCTAACCCCCTTTCTTAGCCATATTGTTATATCTTCTTGTCCTTTTTCCCCCTCTAATTTGCAAGAAGTTTGTATACTTTGTTAGCTAGCTTTGAAAACTAACTTTGAATTTGTGTTTTCCTCTTCGATTCCTTGTTTGCTAAGAGTTATTTAAGTCATAAATTACTATACAATTTTGCCAAATGTATTTTAACAGCATATTATTTTCTCATTTAGTCTATTAATGTGTTAAATTATATACATAGGTTTCATGATATTAAACTTCCTTTTATTCTTGAGAAAATAGATACTTGATAGTCATGATGTATGATTTTTAAAAATATATTCTTTTGTTGATTCTATGGTACTAAGGAGTGAACCAAGGGCATTGTACATGTACACTGAGCTACAACACCAACCCCAAAATAAGTTTTTTAGGATTTTGTATCTATACTCATTAGTCAATTATTTTTTTCCATTCTTGTATTATTGCTGCATCCTTATGGAATCAAGAATTCTGGTGCCTTATACAACTAATTGGGTAGGGATTGGGGTATTGCTCCTTGTTTTAGTGGAATAATTTGTATAAAATACAAGTTTAGAAATCAGCAAAACTTGGTGGAGCTCACTTGTAAAACAATATGCACCTGGGAACTTGTGACACGGAATGTCTTTGCCTACAAATTTGGTTTTTCTATTTAAGTTCTCTTTCTTTCATGGCATTTTATATATTACTATGAGTTTTGTATTTCATCTGTGCTTTGAAATTTATTAGCACATAATTGTTCATATTACATTTTTATTATTTAAAAATATTTTGTAGTTATTCTTCATTTTATTAACCTGCTGTTTTAATTATTTGTATTATTATTATCATTTCTCATGTGTATGGTTCTGAGAATGAGATGCAGGGCATCATGTATGTTGTACAAGCACTCTACCACTGAATTATACCCCAATCCTTTAATCATTTTAAAAATTATTTTGACAGTTCTATCCTTCTAATCTTTGTACAGAGCACAAGTTTAATTCTATAAATATGTTGTTTTCCTCTTCTCTCTTATTTTCTCTTACCATTATTTCTTCTCTTTTATATTAGCTTTATGTACTTTTTTCCAATTTAAGAGTTAAATTTTTGGGTGGGTGTGTGGTACCCGTAAATGTGATAGACAGGTCACCTAGTATGCATGAAGTTTTTTTTTTTAACCTTTCTTATTTCCTGATCAACTAGTTTTATGACAAATTTTGCCCTGTTTACCTATGAAACTTTATAAGGCATGGCTTATATGTTTTGACACGTGTAGTTTTTTTTTATTCTGGTATTTTAACTACCTTTTTAAACTAAGGACTTATTTATTTATTATTGTTTTCAGTATTGGGCATTAAACCTAAGGACACTCTACCATAGGGCTACATCCCAGTCTTTTAAAAAATTTCATTCTGAGACAGAGTCTCCCTAGGTTACTGAGGCTGATACTGAATTTTCAATCCTCCTGTCTCAGCCTTCCAAGTAGCTAGGATCACAGGGGAGTGCCACCACACCTGGCCTAAGGGCTTATTTATGAATATGTGATTCTATTCCTGAATATATGTGATTCTGTTAACTATTATTTTGTTAATTTCTAATTTTATTTCATGATTGTTCACAGAAGTATTATAAAATAAAAATAATAATGAATACTGGAATAACTTAATACGTTAAATGACTCAAATGTCCATTAACTGATGAATAGGTAAACAAAATATGGACTATCTGTACAATGGATTATTATTTGGCAATAAAAAAGCATATCGAGCTGATGCATACTCTAACCTGGATGAACCTTGAAAACATTATGCTAAGTGAAAGAAGCTAGACACAGAAATACTACATGTTATATGATTCTATTTATATGAAATTTCAAGATAGGAAAATCTCTAGAGACAGAAAGTAGATTAACAATTGTAATACACGGGGTGAGAAGGGAAATTTGGGAGAAAGGGGATCTGACAGGTAATGGGTATAGTTTTTTGTTTGTTTTTGAAGTGAAAAACATTCTAAAATTTGCTGTGATGATGATTACTCAAATTTTTAGTATACTAAAATTCATTGAATTTTACATTTTAAATGGATGAGTTATATGGTATATCTCAATAAAATTATATATTATAAAAGTCTAGGGGCTGGGTTTGTGGCTCAGTGGCAGAACACTTGCCTATCATGTGAGGCACTGGGTTCAATTCTCAGCACTCATATAAATAAATAAATAAAATAAAGGTTCATTGACAGCTAAAACATATTTAATTTTAAAAAAAAGAGTCTAGGGGCCAGGCATGGTGGCTCACCCCTGTAATCCCAATGGCTCAGGAGGCTGAGGCAGGAGGATAGGGAGTTCAAAGCCAGACTCGCAAAAGCAAGGTGCTAAGCAGCTCAGTGAGATCCTGTCTCTAAATAAAATACAAAGTAGGGCTGGGGATGTGGCTCAGTGGTCGAGTGCCCCTGAGTTCAATCCTTGGTTACCCCCCACCAAAAAAAAAAAGTCTAGGATTGTTGCATGAAAATATAAGACAAAAGATTGACAGAAATTCTCCCAAATTGTTATAGGTATTTAAAGAGCTGAAGAATGTGCCTATCATATTTGTTTAAAGTAATGGTTTTAATTTGTTGCTTATTGATAAAAGCAAGATAAAATAAAATATTTTATATTTTCTCCTCACAGTTCTACTAATTTATTTTTATTTTACTAATATAGTTTAGTAAGGTAGTTTAACCAAAGATCACATCAATAATAAAAAAAATAAGTACATGATATAATATTTTAAATTTGGCTCTTCATTGAATAATGCTTATTTCTAAATTTCCTTGTTAACCAAACTCTTCCTACACTGTTGGGTTTAGTTGGACTTTTAATATGTTATTGCCTGATACCAAGAAATAAGAGACAGAGAGGTGGTTCAGGGGTAGAGTACTTGCCTACCATGGGCAAATCCTTGGGTTTAATCCCCAACTATCAAAAAAGTAAATAAATAATAAAAATTGGTTATGCAAACTGGTATTAGTACATTTAGTACATTGAGAAGAAAATGTAAAATAGTGTTACAATGAATGTGCAACAAAACCAACTTCTTTTAGTTCCATCGTGACTTAAATCAATGTTTGTCCATCTACAAATTATCAATGGGTTTTTAAATAGAAAAAATATAAAGTCTAAGAATGGAGTATGTGTGTATGTGTGTATGTGTGTGTGTGTGTGTGTGTGTGTTACTGGAGAGTGAACCTAAGGGCTGTTTTACCACTGAGCTACACCCGTGGCCCTTTCTTCTTTTTATTTAGAGACAAGATCTCTCTAATTTGCTGAGGCTGACCTTGAACTTGCAATCCTCCTGTCTCAACCTCCCAAGCCACTGGGATTACAGTCCTGTGCTACCACACCCCATACAGTTAAGTACTGAGTGAAAAATTTGTACAAGACAGGAAACCCAATGAAGTACATTGTCTGGGTATGTTCTGGAGTTTGAGACTAGGAAAAGGGTGACATAGAGTAGATCTTTTAAAGTCAAAAGATATTCATCTTCATCTGTCCTAGTTTAAGAAATTATAATCTCTAAAGTCTGGAAAAGTAGCTCAGTGGTAGAGTACTCACCTAGCATGTGCAAGGCCCTGGGTTCAATCACCAGTACTGAAAAAAATTAAAAAATTAAAATGTCTGAGTGGTGCTAAATAGTTTGAAAAACCTGGGCTTGTGGGTTAGACAAGTATTGCGCTGACTGGAGGTGGTCTACTGTATACAATAGGATCCCATTTGGATAATGGTGTCTAGTAGGGCCTGCACCTATGTCAGCGGAACAAGTTGAGGTCTATTTTGGGATATTAAATTATTTAAAGGGTAGTGACCAACATTTTCAAAATGAAATAGAAAAGAATAAGATGGAATCAAAAATATTAGACTGCAATGCATGTAATAAATACTATTTTGTGAAACTTGTTTTAGCTATGTATACACACACACACATACACACACACATATATATATATATGCATTTTTTGGTATATGGGGTAAAATGTATTTCTTCATATGCTCATGGTCAAAAACATTCAAAATTTACTGAATTATATGATGTTCCTTGATTTTTTTTGTTTTTATTTTATTCTTAATATAAAAGACTTGCTCACAGTAAAAATTCAAACTGAAAGAGTATAAAGTGAAAGTTCATTTACTCTGCCTCATTCCCATTCCCACATATCAGAGCCATTACAATTATTTGTGAGGAAATATATATACACACTATTTATCCCACTTTTATTGAAGTATCATATATGTATATGTGTGTGGTATGTGTGTATATACATATATATGCATATATACATCTTAACACGCAACAGATGGTTATAATATGGATATAATGTGCAACTCTTTTTCAACTAGTTTTGTTCACTTGTATTCTTTGGATGTATTATTATATTAAATCATTCTTTTTCATACATGTGTAATTTCCCAGTATATTGATATACATCATTTACATAAAGAGTCCCATAATAAAGGTCATTTCAGAGGATTCCAGTTTTTGCTACTATAAAAAGTAAAAGTTGTAGCTAATATACTTGTTCATCTCCATGCATGCTTCTGTAGTGAAATCTTAAGTACAAATTCCTAAAAATAGAACTGATGGGTCAAGGAGTACCTGCTTTTAAAAATTTGGTACACATTGACAAATTATCTTCCAGAATGTTCACACCAGTTTACATTATCACAATTAGTCTATAATGCTTGTGTTTTATTCCTTGTTAACATCAGCTTTTAGCAAACTTTTGAAACTTTTTCAATGTGATGAAAAGGGTATTTCAATATAGAGACAGGCTAATATAATAGCTAAGAGTGAGATTTGGCTGGGTGGCATATGCCTGTAATCCCTTGTGAGGCTGAGGCAGGAGTATTATAAGTTTGAGGCCAGTCTCAGCAGTTTAGCTGGTCTCTCAGCAACTTAGCAAGACTCTACGTCAAAATGAGAAATAAAAAGGACTGGGATGTAGCTCAGTGGTCGAGTGCCAATGGGTTCAATCCCCATATGAAAAAAAAAAGTTTGATTATTAGGTGCAATCACTTCCAAGCTGTGTGACTTTGAACATGTTGCCTCACCTTTCTAAGCTTCAGCTTCCTCATCAGAGAATGAGAATGACATAGTAATATCTAACTCATTGGGTGGTGGTTGTTATAATGGTTAAGTAGGTGCTTCATACATAGTCAATGCTGGTATTAGTGTTTTGTTAACTTTTCAATATTTAACAATATTAACTTATAATTCAAAATTTTTCTTGAAAAATAAGCAAAGTAACTGAGTGTCCTAATCAAGTTTTTTTTTTTCATGGTTGAAATGTGAATTCACCCACAATTAATTCTTAGTAAAGGTTGTAAAACCAGTTTCCTTCCTGTGGTAATGTTGGTTTAACATGTGATAGGGAAAGCATGATTGGCATGTATTGGATCCTTGCCAGGGCATTGCCACTGATGCCTTCTTATTTATGTGGTGTTGTGAATGGAACCCAGGTCCTCATGTGTGATAGGCAAGCACTCTACCACTGAGCTGCACCCCCAGCTCCTACTATTACCGTCATTGAACAAGCATCTCAGTGTCCATTGCCTTGAGTGCTATATCTAGTTTAAAATTTACAGATTTAAAATGTATTAAAGATTTGTGGGCAGACTAATATTGCTCTAGAATCTTTTGTTGAAAAGCTTCATTTTGCATCTTAGTATTTTACTCTACATTAAATATAAATGCACATTCATTCACAGTCAGCAATGTTATTCTGAGCATTTTTCTAATGCCAATTTTGTTGCTGAGAATTAGAAATCGGAAAGAAATGCATGATTTACTTTATTTATTTATTTTTTTGGTACTGGGTATTGAATCTAGGTCCTTGCGCAAGTTAGGCAATATTCTGCTACTGAGCTCGATCCCCAGCCCTTTTAATTAACTTGTTATTTATTATTATTGTTTATATATATTTATATATTTTTATATACATATTCTATTATTATTTATTATTTATTATTTTGAGACAGGTCTCACTAAGTATAAAAGGCTATCCCTGAACTTGTGATCCTCAGCTTCACAAGTCTCAGGGATTACAGGGGCATGCCATCATGCCCAGCTCCTCATGTGATTTTACTTTAAGAAAAACTAAAAGAACTTTTCCAGGCTCAATTGTCTGAAGACTATTTTATATCTTCCCACCCTAGGGTCAGAAACCTGTTGGAAAATACTTCAGTTTTTAAATTTTTCTTATTATTCTAGTAATTCTTTTACCTGTATATAATGTGCTATACTATACGATATGAGTGAAAATGACCACATATAAAATGTTATGTAAATGCCACAGTTATTTAATCATATTTATTTTATTATTAATGTAGAGTCAGATGTAAGATGACCTAGTATGGAAGCTACAAAGCCTAATTGTTACCAAATGATGAATGGAAAATTTCACCCATTTTATTAATCAAAACCATTGATGTAAGGAGACTCTCAAGTGTCAACCAGTTTTTAGTAGATAAAACCTTGGGTCCATGCAGAAAAACTGTATGTTTGGATTATGGTCCCCCTCTATCCTAATCACCTCTAGTACTTGTTAAAAATTCAGATTTTAATCCCAGCTACATGGAGGCTGAGGTAGGAGGACCAAAAGTTTGAGACCAGCTTCTATGACTTAGTGAGACCTGTCTTAAAAGAAAAACTAAAAAAGACTGGAGATGTAATTCAGTGGTAGAGCATCCCTGGGTTCAATAGCCAGCACTAAAAAAAAAAATCATATTTCCCAAGGCCTTGGTTACATCCCCCTTCACTATTTTCTCATACTTTGTTATTTTCAGATCTCCGCTCATATCTCAACATTTTTCATACTATCAGAATCTCTGGGAGAGGGTTTCAAGAAAATTTACATTTCACAAGCACCCTTGGTGATTCTTATGCAAACTCAAGTTCAAGAACCATCAGTAGAAAATTGTAAATTAGGTTTCTCTGTTCAGCAGGAGCTTCTAGGAACTCTTGAAAAATCTGCAAGGCTGGTTCAATATACGGAAATCAATAAATGTTATTCACCACATTAATAGACTTAAAAATAAGAACCATATGATCATCTCGATAGATGCGGAAAAAGCATTTGACAAAGTACAGCATCCCTTTATGTTCAAAACTCTAGAAAAACTAGGGATAACAGGAACATACCTCAATATTGTAAAAGCAATCTATGCTAAGCCTCAGGCTAGCATCATTCTGAATGGAGAAAAATTGAAGGCATTCCCTCTAAAATCTGGAACAAGACAGGGATGCCCTCTCTCTCCACTTCTGTTCAACATAGTTCTCGAAACACTGGCCAGAGCAATTAGACAGAGGAAAGAAATTAAAGGCATCAAAATAGGAAAAGAAGAACTTAAATTATCACTATTTGCAGGAGACATGATTCTATACCTAGCAGACCCAAAAGGGTCTACAAAGAAACTATTAGAGCTAATAAATGAATTCAGCAAAGTGGCAGGATATAAAATCAACACGCATAAATCAAAGGCATTCCTGTATATCAGCGACAAATCCTCTGAAATGGAAATGAGGACAACCACTCCATTCACAATATCTTCAAAAAAAATAAAATACTTGGGAATCAACCTAACAAAAGAGGTGAAAGACTTATACAATGAAAACTACAGAACCCTAAAGAGAGAAATAGAAGAAGATCTTAGAAGATGGAAAAATATACCCTGTTCATGGATAGGCAGAACTAACATCATCAAAATGGCGATATTACCAAAAGTTCTCTATAGGTTTAATGCAATGCCAATCAAAATCCCAACGGCATGTCTTGTAGAAATAGAGAAAGCAATCATGAAATTCATATGGAAAAATAAAAGACCCAGAATAGCAAAAACAATGCTAAGCAGGAAGTGTGAATCAGGCGGTATAGCGATACCAGACTTCAAACTATACTACAGAGCAATAGTAACAAAAACAGCATGGTACTGGTACCAAAACAGGCGGGTGGACCAATGGTACAGAATAGAGGACACAGAAACCAATCCACAAAACTACAACTATCTTATATTTGATAAAGGGGCTAAAAGCATGCGATGGAGGAAGGATAGCATCTTCAACAAATGGTGCTGGGAAAACTGGAAATCCATATGCAACAAAATGAAACTGAATCCCTTTCTCTCGCCATGCACAAAAGTTAATTCAAAATGGATCAAGGAGCTTGATATCAAATCAGAGACACGCCGTCTGATAGAAGAAAAAGTTGGCTACGATCTACATACTGTGGGGTCGGGCTCCAAATTCCTCAATAGGACACCCATAGCACAAAAGTTAATAACTAGAATCAACAAATGGGACTTACTCAAACTAAAAAGTTTTTTCTCAGCAAAAGAAACAATAAGAGAGGTAAATAGGGAGCCTACATCCTGGGAACAAATCTTTACTCCTCACACTTCAGATAGAGCCCTAATATCTAGAGTATACAAAGAACTCAAAAAATTAGACAATAAAATAACAAACAACCCAATCAACAAATGGGCCAAGGACCTGAACAGACACTTCTCAGAGGAGGACATACAATCAATCAACAAGTACATGAAAAAATGCTCACCATCTCTAGCTGTCAGAGAAATGCAAATCAAAACCACCCTAAGATACCATCTCACTCCAGTAAGATTGGCAGCCATTATGAAGTCAAACAACAACAAGTGCTGGCGAGGATGTGGGGAAAAGGGTACTCTTGTACATTGCTGGTGGGACTGCAAATTGGTGCAGCCAATTTGGAAAGCAGTATGGAGATTTCTTGGAAAGCTGGGAATGGAGCCACCATTTGACCTAGCTATTCCCCTTCTCGGTCTATTCCCTAAAGACCTAAAAAGAGCATGCTACAGGGACACTGCTACATCGATGTTCATAGCAGCACAATTCACAATAGCAAGACTGTGGAACCAACCTAGATGCCCTTCAATAGACGAATGGATAAAAAAATGTGGCATTTATACACAATGGAGTATTACTCTGCATTAAAAAATGACAAAATCATAGAATTTGCAGGGAAATGGATGGCATTAGAGCAGATTATGCTAAGTGAAGCTAGCCAATCCCTAAAAATCAAATGCCAAATGACTTCTTTGATATAAGGAGAGTAACTAAGAACAGAGTAGGGTCAAAGAGCATGAGAAGAAGATTAACATTAAACAGGGATGAGAGGTGGGAGGGAAAGGGAGAGAGAAGGGAAATTGCATGGAAATGGAAGGAGACCCTCAGGGTTATACAAAAGTACATGCAAGAGGAAGTGAGGGGAAAGGGAAAAATAATACAAGGGGGACAAATGAATGACAGTAGAGGGGGCAGAGAGAGAAGAGGGGAGGGGAGGGGAGGGGGGATAGTAGAGGATAGGAAAGGCAGCAGAACACAACAGACACTAGTATGGCAATATGTAAATCAATGGATGTGTAACTGATGTGATTCTGCAATCTGTATATGGGGTAAAAATGGGAGTTCATAACCCGCTTGAATCAAAGTGTGAAATATATCAAGAACTATGTAATGTTTTGAACAACCAACAATAAAAAATTAAAAAAAAGAAAAATCTGATCTTTTAGTAGAACATAAGGTTAGAACATTTTACCTTCTAAGATGCTTTAAATGGGAGACCACAGTGGGTATCAATATTTTCCTGAGAATTAGAAAGTAATATACCTCTGTCTTCCTTACTTGTACCTTATAATGTGTATTAGATTCAAAATAGAGTTTGTTTGCATTTTCTTTTGTACTGGGGATTGAACTCAGGGGCAGTTTGCCACTGAGCTACATCCTCAATCTTTTTTTATTTTATTTTATTTTTAAAGACGGTCTCACTGAGTTGTTGAGGCTGGCCTCCAAGTTGAGATACTCCTTCTTCAGCCTCCTGAGTTACTGGGATTACATGCATAGGAATCAAAATGGACATAGCAAAATGTCACAAGGAAAAGATCCCTAAGTCTTTACTAGTAGATTGTTTCCTTATGGACCTGCTAATGTGAAAGTGTCATGAAAATAGTGAATTCTATGAATAAAGAATTTTTTTGGTAGAGAGCTGGGGGTATATTGCTCAGTGGTAGAGTGCTTGCCTGGCATTTGCAAGGACTTGGGTTTGATGCCCAGCTCCATAAAAACGAAAACAAAACATAAATAAGGGTTTTGGTGCCCATTTAATCACTTAAATTAATATATATATATATATATATATATATATATATATATATATATATATATATAAAATGGGACCTAGATATATTGCCCAGGTTAACCTGGAACTCTTGAGCCAAGGATCCTCTGACCTCAAACTCCTGATAAAACAGATACATTTTAAAGCTATAAACTGAGTAATTTTTTTTTATCAAGGAACATCTTAAGGGCAAGGGCAATTGGACAGTTGTATATATGAAGAATTATAGAAGAGGATTTTTTCCTTCCTTCAAACATTTACCACTTCTAGCTCCTGAAAGTTTAAAAATCTTTGGCTTAGGCTAAGGAAAGAAATTAGGCCAACTCCAGTGAAAGCAGAGAACTAGCCAAAGCCAAGACTGGAACTGGGAATGGTGCCAATAGTAGTAAAGGCTTTAGGCCAGGCCAGAACTAAGGGCAAAACTAGAAGTGTGGAGGGGCAGTTATGCACTTTATGTCCCATGCATTGCAAGTCTGGAAATTCTAGAGAATTAGCTTATGTAGTAGCATAAAAGCCAGTTCTGTCAGCCAGCTCTTCAGTGACTTTCAACATAAATCCTTTATTAATTCTCATATCATTTGTTGTTTTTACCAGCAAGTGACCATGAACTATTTTTTCCATATTAAAGTTCCAAGTACATTCAGTCACAAAGCAGGAGAGAATGGAGATTAGATGTTGATGTGTTAGAGTGGAAGCCATTGTAATACAATGGCAAAAATAATGGCTTCAGATGCAAACCTGGATTTAAATCTGTTACAGCATTTATTAAATATTCTCACCTCAGCCCAAGAGTATAACTTCTCTGAGTTTCAGCTGCCCCCTAAATAAAATGAAAACAATAAAAGAACCTTCCTCATGGAATTGTTGTGCAAAATAAATTGGATCATTTATTTAAAGTGCCTGGCATGAGAGATGCCATCAATCGTTGCAGCCCTTCTCAGTCCCTTCTCACCCTAGAATTCTCCTCCGGTTTCTCTTGTTATAGAGAAACATGATCCATTACAGAGAAACTGTTAACATCTTTATCTTCTTGTGAAGGAAGTACTGTAACATTTCAACACAAAGATCTTTACTGTCCTTTTAAAGAAGCACAAAGATTAGAAAATATTATTTCATATCTTTAGGATAAAACTTTCTTCCTGAGTTCAAACTCAGGGCTAGGCAAGTACTCTACCTTAAGCTACATCCCTATGTTTCTGTTAAGACACATATAATAGAATAGATTACTGAAGCCTAAAATGTTATTTGGAAAATTACTGTTTCTTTCCAGCTTCACAAACCAGTTTTTTTTTTAAAGCTTCTTCCATTTTTTTTTTCATCGGAGAAGAATAAATGATTAACAAGCATTACAAAGAAAGATTGTAATGAAGCTAGCCTTGATCCTAAATGGAGAGACGAAGCAGAAACTAACATAATGAATTAATATTGGGTATTTACTTGGCTTTTGTAGGCAGGTCCATTACCTTTTACTAGAACTGTATCATCTGACTTCTTTGTTTCTGTTTCTTTCAAGTTGAGAAAATGATTTGCAATTTATATAAGGCTATTCCTGACTGTGCTGCTTCTGCTTTATTAGGCCAAAGGGTTATGGTTCTCATTCCAGAATGAAGGGCGGATAGACACAGCAAACTACAAGCATCAAGACCACAGCTGGTTGGGCTGGGGGATGTAGCTCAGTGGTGGAGAATTTGTTTAGCATGTGCAAGGTCCTGGATTTAATCCTCAGTACTTTCAAATGATAAAAGAGTGATGAATTTTGATCAGTTTTTTTTTTTTTTTAAAAAAACATCCATTAAAAAAAATGAACATCCATTTAAAAAAGCCCGTAGCTTGGTAACACAGGCTAAACTGTATAAAGGCTCCTGACCATCCTGCGACTCCACCTTAGTCAGTCTGCTTAAATGATTGACTAGAGAATTTCAGGTGCTAGTTCTTAAACCCCCAAGGAGGGTATTGACCCATGTAATGCTGCAGGTCCTGGGAATGGCTGGGAAGTTGAGATAGTAGCATATTAACCAGACCATAAACCAGGCCGCAGGAGTGTGTGTGTGTGTGTGTGTGTGTGTGTGCGTGTGTGCCAGTGTTCGAACCCAGGACCTTATGCATGCCAGGCAAGTGCTCTACCATTGAGCCACACCCCCCTGGGCTATAGTTTTTCTTTGAGTCAAAATGTAAATGCTTATAAACAGAAGCATGGCTTTTAATTTTCCTATAATGATAATGAACAGGGGTCACCTTGTGTTGTTACATCAATAGGAATAAATGCTTTTCTAAGAATATCATTGTGAATGATCTAATTTTTTTTCTGCTACTGGTGCATTCAGAACAAGAACCATGAAAAGGCATGGATTCAATCAATAGTTAATAAGGAATTTTTATGTGCTAGAAACTTCTGCATACATTATCTATAATTTAATCTTTGAAATGTTTTTGAAGAAGGTTTTATTCCAGGTGTGGAGAATTTAGGTGCTAGAACTTCTAAGGAGTTTACCTGACTTTAGGTACCCACAGAACAAGCTCAGTGTTCTGTGGGTAGCATAACATAATGTTGTAGGAAAGATAGTGTGTTGTATTAAGGTTGTGTGAGTGGTGTTACCTTGACATACAATAAACACATAAACACATGGGAATGGGATTCCCCCCCCTCCATCATTTTATTATGAAAAATTTAAACATAGAGCAAAATTGCAAGAATTCACTTGACATATCCCTCAATTTCTCCATCTTTCTATTGATAAAGCAATCCAACTTATCCTTAGACATTTTAGAGTAAATTGCAGACATTAATACTTTCCTTTAAATATTTCAGCATGAATACCATTAATAAATAGAACTCCATATATATATACATATAATTTTTCTTTTGGTGTAAAATTTACATAGAATGAAATGTAAACATCTTAAGTATCCATAAGTTTTGACTAATGCTTACATTTATGTGACCTAAGTACCTACCAAGATGTACAGAACAGCCAGGCATGGTGGTGCTGGCCTGTAATCCCAGGGGCTTGAGAGGCTTAGGCAGGAGGGTTGCAAGTTTGAGGATAGCCTGGGCAACTGAGCGAGATGCTGTCTCAAATTTAAAAAATAAAATAAACTAAAAGGACTGGAGATGTAGCTCAGTGGTAGAGTGCCTCTGGGTTTAATCCCTCATAGAAAAAGAATGTGTATAACATTACCATTACCACAGAATGTTCAGAATGGGATTGCTTTTGCTACTTTATCTAATGGTGGCAAATTTTTTATTTGTTCTTTTTAGATACATGACAGTAGAGTGTTTTTTGACATATTATACATACATGGACTATAGCTTATTCTAATCTTGTGTTTGTATGTGATGTGGAATTACACTAGTCATGTAGGAAAGTTATGTCTGATTCATTCTGTTATCTTTCCTTTTCCCATTCCCCCTCCCTTCTCTTCATTTCCTTTTGTCTAACCCAATGAACTTCTATTCCCACCAGCCTTATTGTGCATTAGCATCCGCATATTAGAGAGAAGATTTGACCTTTGGTTTTCTGGGATTGGCTTATTTCATGTAAAATGTTAGTCTCCAGATCTATTCATTTACTGGCAAAAATCATAATTTCATTCTTTTTTATGGCTGAGTAATATTCTATTGTGTTCATGTACCACATTTTCTTTATTCATTCATCTCTTGAAGGACACTTAGGTTGACTCCAAAGTTTAGCTATTGTGAATTGAGCCACTATAAACATTGATGTGACTGCATCACTGTAGTATTCAGATCGTAAGTCCTTTGGAAATACACTGAGGAGTGGAATAACTGGGTCAAATGGTGGTTCCATTCTAAGTTATCTAAGGAATCTCCAAACTGCTTTCCAGAGTGGTTGCACCAATTTGCAGTCCCATAATGGTGGTCAGTTCTGCTTCCATATCCATGCACATGTGTATTCTTTCTATTGCTGCAGACTCACATTCCATCTAACTAGTGGAACAACTTTAAACCTTTACTAGCTGCCTCACATTGGGCAGTTACAGAAACTCTTTGAGACAATTGTTCCTGGAGTGTAAAGTGAGGATAATAATATTTTAGTAGCTGTCGTTTTGTCTGGAGTACACCTAGCCCTGGGTATACTTAGTCCATTCGACTCAGAAAAATATAGATTGGTTGACTTATAAACAACACAAATTAATTTCTCAGTTCTGGAGGCTGAGAAGTTCAAGGTCAATGAACTGGCAGATTCAGTGTCTGGTGAGGGCCTTCTTCTCAGTTCTCATACAGTGGAATGGACAAGGGAGATTCTAGAGCCTCTTTTATAAGGGCACACACTAATCCCATTCATGCAGATTCTGCTCTCATGACCTAATCTTGGCCATACCATCATCTTGGGGGTTAAGTTTTCAGCACACTGTAATTGAATGCAATAGTTTTACCTCTTGGTGAATGCAAGCCTATTAGGCACAACCAAGAGATTAAAGAATGAAGAGAGGTTTATTATTGCAGCAAGTGAGGAATATATTGGGAAAAATTCCCAAACAAGTGTCTCCTGGAGCAAAGAAGGCAAGGAATTTTTGTTGGGGAACTCATAATATTCATACAGGAAAGATTCACCATAGCATGTAGAGGCAGGCATATTCTTGAACATGTTTAATGAGATGTCAGTGTTCAAAAAATGGAATATTTAGCTGGGCATGATGGTGTGTACCTGTAGTTCCAGTGCTCAGGAGGATGAGTTGGGAGGATCCCTTGGATGTGGGAATTGAAGAACAGTCTGGGTAAAATAGCAAGACCATGTCTCAAAACAAACAAACAAAAAAAAAAAATTGTAGATGGGTAGGCATCTGGGCAGAGAATTCAGTTTTATAATAATCAAATTTTCACTAGATCATCTAAAAGTGGTAGAGTGGGATGACTAGCAATTTTGGTGGGCTCCTTGTAAGTTTCTCTGGAACAAAAAGCAACTTTAGAGAAAGGCTTATAGTAATTTAAAGGTGCAGGAAGTTTTTAGTGCAAGCATAAGTTATTGACTCTGGAAGTACCTAGTGGCTAACAGTATGAATTTAGAGTTTGGGGATGCAAATATTCACTCCATATTAAGGTACATGAAGACTCTACAAGAGTTATGAGGTCATCATTGCTTAAAGGGATCCAATTTCCAAATCTTCAACTTTTTTAGTAGTATTTCCTAAAAATAATTTGCTAAGAAATCACTTTCAGGTTTTCCTTCACAATCTAAGAAAAAGCATAGCTCTCAGAAGTCAGGAATATTACTATAACACTTTGGCCCAGAGTGTCAAAACCTGTGGGGCCAAACAAAGTGACAATTTCAATACTGATGTCTAGGAATCTTCTTTAACTCAGGGTGCTATAACCTACTCCTTCTCTATGCATCTCACTAGGAGGTCTATTTCCAATAAAAGTTTATGTTTAATAATAGTTGCAATACATAGTATTTTCATGTTATTATTTATCTATATTGAATGCATAATTGCAATTATAACTTAATCTAGAAGACCTTTTTATACTTGGAGCCTTATGGTCAGAAGGAAATAAAAATATTTTCTATTTATGGACATACTTTTGTTGCAGAGAAAGTCAATATGGTAATCAATAGCAGACTTTCAAGTATAAATATAGATGATAGGATAAATTCTATGGGGAGAATATAATGGACATTTGATTTTAATTAAAAAAATGAACAATGGAAATGTTTTTAGAGTTAAAGATGTGTTTACACCTTGTTTTACTTCAAGTGTTTGATGGTATATGTATGTGTGTGTGTGTGTGTGTGTGTGTATTTGGGGGATTCTGGGGATTGAACCTAGCCCTTTTTATATTTTATTTAGGGACAGGGTCTCACTAAGTTGCTTAGGGACTTTAGGGACTTGTTAATTTGCTGAGACTAGCTTTGAACTTGCAATTCTCCTACCTAAGCCTCCCAAGCCACTGGGATTACAGATGTGTACCACCATGCCTGACCAAATTAATTATCTTTAAAAGAGTGATGAAATGATTTCATTTTAGAATAGCAATATTTACAATTCCAGAAATGAATCCTTTTGTATCTATTTAGCCATGATGAAAAAATTTGGATGTCAACCTGAATATGTGTAAGGAAGTACATAGCTTCTCAAAATTCTTTTGGGGTTTATGTGAATAAAAATCTAAAGGGCTGGGGATGTAGCTCAGTGGTAGAGTGCTTACCTAGCATACAAGGGCCTTGTTTCAATCTGTACCACTGCAAAGCAAACAACAAACAAACAAAACAAAACAAACCCAGTCATATAGGGCTATTGTAAAGGTTAGGGATAAAGAATACAAAGTACCTAGCAAAATGCTCAATTAAGACAGCTAATTGAGCTGAATTCTAGTTTTAATTCTCTTTCTTTTTTGATTAAAAAAAGCTGACTGCTCCCCAGTTTCTGTAGGGAAGCGCCGAGTTACTGCGGCCTTTTTCTCTGTGTTTTTGTTTCATTGCCTAGATGAAGGATAACAAAGATAACTGTAAAACCATTTAAGTATAGAAGTTAAATGAGCATAAATTTACCTGACTTTATTAATGTTAATGGTGACTTTCATAGTGATGTGCTCTATAAGTCAAAACAGGTAGTAAGTAAAAAAAAGAAATGCTTATAAGAGCTGGGCACAGCAGCACATATTTGCAATCTCAGTTACTTGAGAAGCTGAGGCAAGCCTCAGCAAGTTGGTCAAATCCTATATCAAATAAAAAGGCATGGTAGAGCACTTACCTAATGTGTGTAAAGCCCTGGGTTTATTCTCCAATACCAGAAAAAAAATGGTTATCAAATGAGTGAAAGAATGACCAAAGGAAACTTGCTAGAGTGAAAGCTCTATTCATTGGGCACTTTCTTTTTATTTCCACATTTTCCACCTGTGGTGCACTTAAAGCCCATTTTGGACATTTTCCAATAAGTTAAACTTGAAGATAAAAACAGAGCTGGTCAGTGGTAGAGCACTTGCCTAACACATGCTAGTTCCTGGGTTTGATCCTCAGCACTGGAAAAAAAAAGTTAGGAAACAAAATCTTTCCCTGGAATGTGGCTATGTCTTATTTTTCAGAGTATGTTCCCTCAGTGGACTCTTCATTTTGCAATATAGTGAACTAGTTAAGAACAGTGCCTTTAGAATCATCTGGGTTAGGCACAATTTTAAGCACTATCGCATAACTAGCTGTGTGTCCTTGGACAAGTCAATATCTTTGACCCCACTCTCCATCTTTAACGGACATACTAATATCCTCATAAGATTGTTTTGAAGATTATGGGTTGTGTGACAGATAGAAGAATACCTCTGCAAATATACCCATGTCCAAATCCCTGGAACCTAAGAATGTGTTATCTTAAATTGCAAAATGGGACTTTGTATGATTAAATTAGGGATCATGAGAAGATATAATTTATTACCCTGTGGATTTGATGTAAGTATAGGGTCTTTAAGGAGAAAGGGGGGAGATAGGAGAGTCAAAGTTATGCAGCATGAGAAAGATTTGACCAGCTATTGATAGCTTCTCTTTTCTTTCTTTTTTTTTTTTTTTTGTTTCGTTTCGTTTCATACCAGGGATCGAAACCAGGGGCACTTAACTACTGAGCCACATCTCCAGCCCTTAGAAAACATATATACATATATAATATATATGTGTGTGTGTGTGTGTGTGTGTGTGTGTGTGTGTGTAGGGTATTTCTACATTGCTGAGGCTGCCTTTGACCTCCTGCCTCAGCCTCCGGAGGAGCTGGGATTACTGGCATTGCTAGTTCTGAAGTCTGAGGAAGGAGGCTATGGGTAGAATGATGGGGCAACTTATGAATTCTCCCCTAGAGTGTTCGGAAAGGAACACAGCCCTTCTGACATCTTCATTTTAGCCTAGCATGATCTGTTTCTGATTTCCAACTCCCAGCACTGTAATATAGTAATTTTTTTGTTATTTTAAGCCACCAAGTTTGTAGTAATTTGTCACAGCAGCAATAGAACATGAATACAGGCTGGGTAGCCATTATTATTCTATTGACAACCCTCTTCAGTTCTGGCTTTTTTTTGGTTTTCTTCACAGCACAATTTAAACACTCCACAAAAAATAAAAATGAATCTCTTTTTTCCCTAGTACACATTATTTTTCAGTTTGAACCTCTGTCTTAATCTCAAGGCAGCTGCCTTCACCAGTAGCCCCAGTTCTTCAACAATGGACAAGAGGCCTTTTAGTTATACTGCAAGACAACTTATAATATCCTTTTCTTAGGTTTTCCATTTACATGTGGAAAATTTTATGATTCAATCATCAGCCTATGCAATGATTTGGATCACACACACACACACACACAAAAAAAAGATGGTCTGAGGTGATATTGAGGGATAATTTAACTCCTAATTATGGTCTCCCTTTCTTTGTCAGGGGCTCTGAGTCTAACAGACCCTTTAGATCGAAGGCCCATGGGAATTAACGCTTTGAACCAGGAGAAATAGGAAAGAAAAAGAATTTGGTAGGTCAAAGGGAGGCTGGGAAGAGAGGAAAAAGGAACATACAATCTAGACAAATAAACGGGAAGTGAGAGAGAATCTCCCACCATCCATTCCTCCTGGGTTCTTGATCCAGATGCAGAAACTTTCCATGGACTCTCCCGAGCCACGCACCTGTCCCTTGGGACTGGGTGCTGCCAGGGAGCCTGGCAGAGACTGGGAATGCCGATCTGGGAGAGCGACCGCCCTGGTGGGGTGGTGAGGAGACCGCAGGGAGGAGTCATGAGACTTGCAGACTGAAAGACTACATCTCCCAGGCCGCCACGCTTTCCAGCTGGAGTCCTAGGGCGCTGACTGCTCCCCAGTTTCCGTAGGGAAGCGCCGAGCTACCGCGGCTATTGTGTGCCGCGTTGTTGCCCTCTGCTTCCCGCTTTGGTGTCTAGGGACGAAGGCTACGTTTCATGGCCGCCCCCGGGCTTAACCCTTCTGGCTCCTCACAGGACAGCAAGCTTGGACTAGGAAAAACTCTCAGCAGCTGCCGGACCCGGGTAACGAAACCCTAGGGCACAAGGAAGACAGTTGAATAGAGAGCTTGAGCGCCCAGGCTGGGATTTCGGGCTTCGCTGGGGCGGGGCGGAGGCGCTGGCTTTAAGAAGGGGGAGGGGACAGTGCGATCCGGGTTGCCCGCGGAGTTCGGCGTAGGAAATCTTCAGCTAGCTCTGGAGCGAGGAGCGAGGAGCTAGGAGAGGCGGCTCCCAACCCCAGCGCTCACCCCCGCCTACACCCTGGGCGGGCCGAAGTGTCACGTTTGCGAGTGCTCAGGAAGGATCCGGCCCGTCTTCGGAGGCAAGCCGGTCAGGCTGCGGTTTCTGCTGCCTATAAGGAGAGGCGATGCCAAGCGGGTATGCTGCTTACTAGGCAGCACCCCATCAGGATCCGACTGCATTAGTAAGCCTTCCCAGTCACCTGAAGCCACCTACGGGCCGCGCGTTCCTCGTACGCACCAGCCACTGCTTCCCAGGAATCTCATTGGAACAGGTACTTATTTCCAAAGGGAGGGAGGCTAAGAGGCTCCTTAAGGTTGTCCAGCGTTCAGTCCATCCCTTCTGCTCCCCTCACTGTGCCACTGATGCTCTTGGTCTTTGTGTCTTTCCTCTCTCCCACAATCCCGGTCATCAGAACCATGGGGCATCCTCCGCTGGAGTTCAGCGATTGCTACTTGGACAGCCCCGACTTCCGTGAGAGGCTCAAGTGTTATGAGCAGGAGCTGGAGAGGACCAATAAATTCATCAAAGACGTGATCAAAGACGGCAACGCGCTTATCAGCGCCATGAGAAGTAAGTAGAAGGCTTCCACGAGCTGTTTCCCTGAGCCGGTGGCTCTTGCCTTTAAATCTTTACTCACAGCAGGGTGAAGGAAGGGAGGCTTTAGGGTGACTCCTTCCAAGCGCGTGAGGCAAATGGGTTTCCCACCCTTTGGGATGGGGGTCAGTAGAGGTGGAAAATGGTAGATACAACCAAAACTTTCAGCCTTTCTCTTTAGTGGACTTGACCTTATAAGACATGATCTGTAGCTGTGCCAAGGACTCTCTTGCTCTGCAGTTAGCCTTACTTAGGCAGATGGTTGTTTGAAAGGATAATCTGAAGGTACTGTGAGACATATTCACCACCCTTGTCAGGTGCCAGATGACATCCAGGCTGACCAAGGAACTCCCTCAGGCTCCTAAAGATTTGGGGATTAAGGCCAACAGCTGGAGTCATGATTTTGTCCTGATCTTTGGTTACTACAGATAAGTAGTACAGTAAAAAAATTCCCATGGCAAGTTATTTTCTAAAGAAAACACCTTTGCCCTAGTGATTTTTTTCTTTAACATACTGAGCTATGGCCTAGGTCAAGGTCAGTCTAAGTTCAGAATTATTGGTTGGCTTCACATGCCACTGAAGTCTGCTTGAGCTTGGAACAAAGACCTGCCTGCTCCCTGGCACAAGCAGTCTAACCCCCAGGGAATAAAATACAGTGTTAGGGATGGGGGCCACTACACTGAAAGGAACATCACCTAACTTGGCTTTTCTAGTGGTCACAGCTGACTTGGCTGTGGGACTCTATTTCCCTCCCCCTCTGTGTGTGGAGGTTTTTATTTCTGTTGGTTGGCAGGAGGCTTGGAGTAAAAGAAAGAATAATAAACATCCCCAATGAGAGTACAGCAAGCCAATGCTTTGTGCCAAAATATATACCCAGAAGAATGGAGGGTAATGATTGAGTGGAGTGATAATTAATTTTTTCTCTTCTTGGCTGAAAGATGATTGCAAAAAATAAACTCACTGGCATATATGTCCCTCTATGCTTATAACTTTTTTCAAGTGGATTTATTCCCAAAATAGTGTGTCTATGTTCAATGTGGGGACCTGATTGTAGCCAAGCAAGAGAGGGGGAGAGCCTTAGGAGCTTTAGTGTGATGGTAACTGCTACCAGCTGGTATTTCTTGTGCAGTTTTTTTCGGATTGGCCCCTTGAATTTTGTGCTTTCTCTGCACATCTGTCATCTCTCCACTTTTGGTCAGAATCTATAAACCATTTAAGTTCTGGCAGGTCCTTTGGTTGAATTCAATCATCTATTGTATTCTTATCAAGAGTAAATGCCTAGTAGCACCTTAAAGATGGGGTATTTGAAATGCTGATCCTTCCAGATAGACATATAGATCAGGCTTTGGGGTGTGTCTCCACTTAATAGAGTTCCTTGAGAGGTTAAGAATAGATTGTGCCACAGAAATAGAAAGGCAAGATTTCTCTGGGAGGAAAATGGGGAATGTTTGTGCTTTGTTGCTTGTTTTCTTCCTATAACAAACTGCTTGGTAAGGAATCCAGATTGAATCTCATTAAAAGCCCTAGGAAGCAGGTAGCTTTGTGAAATAGATGGTAAGCCGAAAGTGTTTGTGCTAAAAAATGACCAGCTAAGGCATATCAAAGAGATTAAGATTTGAAAGGAAAAAAATGCAGTTTAATAAAACATTGAAATGTTTTTCAAGCTAGAGAAAAAGAGTGATTTAAATTCTTTCCTTCTTTAATTTATTATTATTTTTTTGGTGGTACTGGGCATTGAATCCAGGGACACTCTACTACTAATATACATCCCCATCTCTTTTAAAAAACAACAACAACAACAACAACTTTGAGACAAGGTCTTGTTAATTTGCTCAGGTTGGACCCACAATTGAGATCCTTCTGCCTCAGCCTTCCAAGTAGCTAGAATTTCAGGTATGTGCCACCATCCTGCTCTGTCCTTCTTTGGTAAGATTAAAAGAGTAAGAGTCAACAATTATGCAGGCCCAAACCTTTGCACATGGTCAAAAGATCAAAAGATATTCTAGGCTAAGCTTTTTGATATTTGTTTTTTTTTTTTTTTTTTTTTAGTATACATAGAAAGCCAAAAATAGAATGGGTCGGAATTAAAAGCTAGCTCCATTTCTTTAAGTTGAATGAATTAGAATTGCTTGAGTAGTGAGAGGCAAAGACGGATGTTTCCCACCGTCTAGACCACAGTAATGTTTATACTCCTACTGTTTCCTCACACTGTGCCAGCTGGGTGGATTTCTGAGAGTAAGTAGGGTCGATACAAGACAAAGGTGTTCTTTCGCTTTATGTGGAGAAAAAATGGAGAAAGAATACTAGAATTGGAGTTTGAAGACCTGGGTTACAGTCTTGGCTTCCCCATCTTGGGATTTGGCACAAATCACTTCATCTGTAAAATAGGAGTAATTAATTTTTTTGATGTTAAGGAGAGGAAATGTCAAGTATTGTCATTGGGTTATTAGACGCTACACATTATCATATTATGATACTGTACTCCATAAATTTGTGCAATTAAAATGAAAAGTGGTGGCAAACTGGGCACCGTGGTGCACACTTGTAATCCCGGCTACTTGTGAGGTTGAGTCAGGGAAATGAGAATTCAAGGTCAGCCTGGGAAATATAGTGAGACCTTGTCTCAAAAAAGAAATGGTGGTAATTATATCTACCTCACAGAGTTGTTGCAAAGCTCAGCAGAATTAATGGATTCTAAAAGTGCTTTGTAAATGGAAATGGCAAAACAATGTACATTGTTGATAATACATCTTCTGGTCACTGATAAATCTGTTGGTGAATGTGTAATTTTCAGTAGATTTCAGGAGGGAAATGCATAAGCAGAAGTTTAAAACCGAGACCATTTTTTTTTTTTTTTTTGCTGTTCTCCTGTTGGAAGTGTCACCCTCTACATTGGCATGTCTCAGCCATGGGTTTTGTATTCCTGTGCATGGATCCATCTTGGGTAGCATCAGGAGTCTGGCTTTAAAAGGCAGGAGGATGATTGATACCTTTTAATTTAACTAATTAATTTGACCACAAATTCAAATAACTAGTGTTTCTAGGAACCAATGAGATGTGTTGTACTGTGTTGCAAAAATCATTAGCAACTTTTAAAAAAACAGTTGTTAATGCAGATGGAATTTGATGTCTATGCTTTATCCTTATTTTGTATAGAGCTTTAGATAAGGGCTGTAGTCACAACTGTGTGTGATGATTAATTCATTGAATGTAGGTCCTGTTTAAATATTTAGATTTATTTAGCTCTGTGCTCAGAGGTAATTGATGTTATGAGTGATATTCACCTGACTCCCTTGAGGAAGTGGTTAATTTCCCCCTCCTCCTTTAAATGTGCTCTAGTTCTAATTTTTGGAGCACAAGATGATTATAACTTTAACTAATGGGAAAGAAAAAGACCATCATTCTGAAAGGTGACTGTATTGCCCATTTTTCCGTTTGCCCTTGTTTTCATGATGGTGGTTTTAGTCCTTGATGTTATTTGAATATTTGCCAAGCACTGAACCTAGGCATTATACAGAACAAGTGTTGTGACCCCTTACTTATCCCTAAGCAATATGAGACAGCTAATGCACGTTATATATAGTTCAGCAAACACATACCATTCATTCAATAAATACTTGTGCACATACTATGTTCAAGTCATTGTTCAGAGGTCTGTGAGACATACAGAGTGAGTCACAGATGAATTCTGCCCTCAATAAGTTCCTGGGCAAGTAGTAGAGAGAAATTACTGTTATATAAGGTAGTAGATACAGATTAGAATCTAAGAGAGGGATAAGTAGGCATAATGGTATGTGACACAGGGAGAGCTCATTTCCCAGTGGGAGGACAGAGGAAAAGCAAAGGAGGAGGGTAGGATTGGATTTAAGCAGAAGTAATAACACTTATCACTTATTTAGCTGTTCCCATATGCCAGGCGGTCATCTTGTAACAGTTTTATGAGATAAGTAATAATATTGTTATTATTTTGTGGTGCTGGGATTGAACCTAGGGCCTCACACATGTTAGGGAAGCACTCTACCACGGAGCTACATTTGCAGCTTGGGATAAAGATTATTGTTCACATTCTATAGATAAGAAAACTGAAGTTCAGAGAAGTTAGCTTCCTGAACTAATAAGGGTAAGAATCTGAAATACAACCTAAATTTGTCTCTAAAGAACCTGCTTATTTTGCAGTACAACACTGTATTCAGAATAAAGAATTTCATATAGTAGGAATGACACAGAGTGTGAAGGGATGACAAATGATTCAGGTCATCTGGTATATAAGATGCAAAAAGAGAGGCTTGGGAAATGAAGTTGGAATGGAAGAGTAAGATAAGACCATACAAGATCTGTCAAGAATTTCAGACTTTATAGGCAAAGGATGCTTTTCTCCTTTTTTTTCTTTTATTTTTTTGTGGTGCTATGGATGGAACCCAGAGCCTCGCACTTGCTGGGCAAGTCCTCTACCAATAATCGATACCCCCCATCCCCTAGGGAGTGCTAAAAGAAGATTTTTGGTAGGACAGGGGTATAATTTGAGCTGTATTTTAGGAAGATTCATCTGAGAGTGATGTATAAGGTATTAGTAATCCCACACAAATATTTGTGACTTTTTATCACCGAATTTGAAAGCTTGCATTTTTTAAAATAATATATAAATCTTAGGACCAGCAAACCTTTTCTATATAGGAAAATGTAGTATGTTCTGTAGTCTTTGAGTGCCATGCAGTCTCTGAAAACTACCCAATTCTGCCTTTGTTGTGAGAAAGCAGCCATACAAAGTAAGATGAACATATTTTAATAAAACTTTATTAATTGACATTAAAATATCAATTTCACAAGCTTTTCATATGTCATGAAATATTCTTTCTTTGATTTTTTTCAACCATTTAAATATAAGAAAACCATTCTCAGTTCAGCTGGGGGAGGGGAATATTCAAAAATAGCAGGTTGAAGGATTGCAGTAGCTGTAATTTGCAAATCTCTGGCATATCTAGTTAACCTAAAAGATTTAAATGGATTTTTACTGGTAAGGTAGTGAATGTAGCTGTTGATAGAATGTAATCCCATATCTCACATTTTCCATTAGCTAATTTTACTTTGGTGTTCTCCTAATTATGCCTACACTGGATTCAAGGATACCAGGCTCAAATGCTATCAGAAGTTAAGGAGAAACCAGAAGTATGTAGCTGCTCAAAGTAGGGTAATAGAGACACAGTTATTACAGTAAAATATAGCTGTCTCACCGTATTCAAAAGGCCTTCACATTTTTAGTTTTAGCCAAATAAAACATTTTTTTTGCAGAAAGATTCAACTGGATTGCAATATTTGAGCTAGGTGATCTCTAGTTTTATCTATCTATGAGACTTAAACTCTAATGAGCTAGGAAAAATGGAGAGTGACAATTTTCAGATAGAGATTTCTTTGAGGGCTGGATACCATTTACAAATTAGCAGAGGTGGAATAATGTTATAATGGCAAAAAACCCCGGATGTGGCATCTGGATAGCTGGATGTAGTCCTGGTTCTGTTATTAATGTGATCTTTGGCTTTGGTAAGTCATTTCACAGGGGCTGTGGGGTCTGTGGCTTTACAAAGATGGGGATGGGGGAAGGGGCTTAATATAGCTCACTTTCAGCTCTAATACCCCATGATATACTATTTTTTTTGCATTGCATACTGTGGTTCAACAGTTTCAGAAAGGAATGATAAACCCAATGATAAGTTCCTATTTTTATGTTTACATAAATTTTCACATTATTTTTGTAGACATGACAGTATTTAAACAAAAATTCAAATAATTTAAAAATGACTTTTCAAAACCAAGCATAATCTATTTTATATGTAACATATTTTGTATGTAAATGTGTGTATATATAAAACAGATGTCAGAAAAAAATTGTATTGCTAAACCCATACATATACATATACATATATAACCATACATACCAAGACTGTCTTGGACTAATTAAAACTTATTTATTATTTATTATTTTGGTACCAGGGATTAAACCCAGGGGCACTTAACCACTAAGCCACATCCCCAGCCCTTTTTTAGGTTTTAAAAGAATCCCAAAGATGCCTTCTATACTAAAAATAAAGCACATAAATTTGATAAAGTAGAAATGATAAGATTTATATAGCTTTACTATTACAGTCTTAAATTTTTAAAAGAAAGCCACTTTCTTTATATTCTATACTTTTAAGTAAGAGACTTAGATGTTTGCATTAAGGTCACCTTTTGGGGTGCTTTTCAAGCTCTTGCTTTGACATCTTGGCACCTACCTGTTGAGTGTTTTCCTGGGAGGATGGGTTGGTTCTAACTCTGCCGCTAACTAGCTGCATGAGTTTGAGTAAGTCTTTGACTTTGTGACCCTTATTTTTCTCATTTATAAACTTAGGGGCTTGGGTAATAATCTTGAGGTTTCCTTCTGGTTATATCATTCTCTGTTTTCTAGTTACCACCGTCTCATTCAAATACTTAAATATCCTGAATTGATTCTTCAGAGCCCATTTATCTTTACTCTAGGAGACTAGGCAAAGGGACAATCCAACTGAAATATCCAGCATGAGTAGATGACTTGATTCATGCTGGCCTATTTGAGTATCCACTTGTTGACTACTGCTTAGGAGATGTCAATCAGATTCCTTTCAGTTCTGCCCTGAATAGCTCTATGGGGAGGGAATCCAAAGCTTTTGCTCCCTTTGGGGTGGGTGTAGTGTCATGTGTATAGGGAGGAGTTGGTGATATAATAGACATTGTCATTCAGGAGATATCCTGTCATTATCCCAGTGATATTTAATCAGTGTCTTTGAGCACATGGAGTTATTTTACACCTCCAGTGTAACTCAGATCAAAGGGTAGTATATTTTTCAGTATTGCTGTTAGTAGATGTGAATACTTAAATTCCGAAGTAGCTGAAGTGGGGTACTGGGGGAACTAGGGTGAAAAAGTGAACCAAATTGGCTTTTTAGTGTGACCATTTATAAGGAACAGTTCTTTCTAGGGTTTTGGGATGGTGTTGAGGTAGGGTATGGAAGATTTTAGACTTGCCCATTAAGAAAAATTTTCCAATCCGACTTAAGAGTAATGAAGGAAAATTACTTTTTCATTTTTATAGCCTTATTTTTTTAAAGCGTAGCCAAAATCTTTTGTTTAATCTGGCATCTGTTTCTCTAATCACTTACTACAGACATTTCCTAAAAGTCCCTGAGGATCTGAAAAGACATACTTTTCCAGGGGAGTACCCTTGAAATCTCAAAGTAATGTTTTTCTAGTGGGTTAGAGGGCCCTCATAAAGCTTTACCAGGCTTGCATAAAGTGCTAAACCTGGGGCAATATAAAGGCAATTTGGAGATACAATGGGGAATGAGGCTGCTGGAGGCTCTGCCCTCTTGGAACATATATTAAATACCTTATTGGAACATATATTAAATACCTTATTATCAATTTAAGTAATCACAGCTGTGAGAGCTATGAAGAGGAAGTTCAGGGTGAAAAATATATTCCATCACATATTATGAAGTAGAGATATGTGGGGTGAAATAAAGGAGCTAGATTATGGTGATGAAGCTGTTTATTGTAAAGAAGGATAACATAAGGAGGAGGAGGAGTTCCTAAGTCAGAGAGACCTGCTTTACCACTTTGATAGTTAATTGCCTTGGTAATGAGTAAGACACTTTAAGTGAATGGGTAGTTTCTCAGAAGCATACAGAATACAGTATATCTCATGGAATCTTTAGGGGAAATCTAAAGCACATACTTATTCATTCTTCTTTTAGAAGTATATTAAAATATTTCAGGGTAGTAACATATGAACATGGCACAACAGTCAAAAGCTACAAAAGGGGTCTGGGGATATAGCTCAGTGTCGTAGAGCACTTGCCTAGCATGCCTAAGGTGCTGCGTTTGATCCTCAGCACCACATATAAATAAGTAAGTAAGTAAATAAATAAATAATTAATTAAAGGTATTGTGTTCATTTACAACTAAAAACAAATTAAAAATCTACAAAAGGGTAAACCTTTTCCTTCCTTATATGTCCCCATTTCTCCACTATAGTTGTAGCAACTGTCAACATTTTGTCTACCCTTTAACAAAGACTTTACCCCAGCACTTCTTTTAACCTGTGCCCGCTTAAGAGTGAGTTCCATTGTAAGCAAATTCTCAGCTATTCCAACAAGATTTCTTTAAGGGTGTACATGAGAGGGGTTGGGATTGTGGCTCAGAGGTAGAGCACTTGCCTAGCATGTGTGAGGGACTGGGTTTGATCTTCAGCACCACATAAAAATAAAATAAAGGTATTGTGTCCACCTATAACTAAAAAATAAATATTAAGAAAAAGAGTGTACATGAAGAGACTATGATCTGAAAACTCTGAAAATCCACTCACCCATAAAAGCAAAAAGACACTGGCAAAAGTTGTCAAAAGCAAAAGGTAGAAGATCTCGTGATTAGCTGACCACTAAGATAACCAAGCTGAGGCTTTAGTGCCTGAATACCACAAGAAATACAGACATTACAGAATTAGTCCAAGAAAGATGCCAAGCAAAAAATAATAACAAGAACATAACAATAACAATACAACCTTTGGGGGCAGGAGGTGATTTCAAGCACTACCACATTATATTGTCTGAAATGTCCAATTTTCAAAATCAACAACCACAAAAATCAGACATGTAACCAGATAGGATAGTATGGTGTGTACAAAAGAAAAAAAATGTCAATAAAAGCTGTGATGGAGTCTAAAGTTTGGAATTTAGATAAAAAAATTTAAATTAGCTTTCATGTTAAAAATAGAAGGAAATCATGTCTAAATACTTAAAGGAATACAAGGAAATAGTGACTTATCAAGGGGACAGTATAAATGGATGATTATAAAAGAAAACTAAATTAAAAAATTCTGAAGTTGAAGAATAAAATCACTGAAATGAAAACATCACAAAGGATGCTCAACAGTAGATTTAAGTTACTGAAAGAAAGCATCAAAGAACTTGAACATAGGTCAATTGAGATTATCCAGTGTGAGCAAAGAAAGAAAAAAAAATGAAGAAAAACAAACAAAGCCCCAGAGATTGTATCAGCATTCCCTGGTACCAAACTAGACAATGACACCACAAGAAAAATATAGATTGAGTTCCTTTCAGAATATAGATGCAAAAATCCTCAAGACTATATTAGCAAACCAAATCTAGCAACATACAGAAAAAATTATATGCTATCATCAGTGGAATACATTCCTGGAATGCAAAGATACTTTTAATGTCTTTGCATTTGGATCTGGAATGTCTTCCAAAGGTTCATGGATCAAGGTTTCCAAAGTAGCAGTGTTCAGAGGTGAGGCTTTTAGGAATTGCTTGGATCATGAGGGCTCTAACAATATCAGTAGGCTGATCCATTGATAGATTCATAGTTTGACTTGACTATCAGGAGGAGGTAGACCTTCTAGGAGGTGGGACCCAGTTGAAGGGAGTAGGACTTTGGGGGTCTGCCCTGTGGGTAGTATATTTATCCCTGGTCCCTTCTTCTCTCTTTGCTTCCTACCTTCCATGAGGTGTGTATCTTTCTTTCACCCAAACTTTCCTGCCATGATGTTTCTGCCTTGCCATAGACCTGAAAGCAATGGATCCAGCTATGAACTAAACACCCTAAAATCATGAGTCACAATAAACTTTTCCTCCTTTTAGTTGATTTTTATGAGGTGTTTTGTCACAGTGTTGAAAAACTGACTAACATATAATTAAAATAAAGGGGAAACCTCATTCAGTTACCTCAGATGATGATAAAGTATTTTTAAAACTTCATCACTTTATTATGTTAAAAACAAATTAGGTACAAAAGGAAGTTTTTTCAAACTGATAAAGTGCATTTATGACAAACCCACAGATAAGATTGTACTTAGTGGGAACACATTTAATGTATTTCTTCTGGTATCAGGGATAAGGCAATGAGGTTTGACCTGATCGATCTATCTATCTTCCTTCCTTCCTTCCTTCCTTCCTTCCTTCCTTCCTTCCTTCCTTTCTTTCTTTCTGCCAGGGATTGAACTCAAGGGCACTAAATCACTGAGCCACATACCCAATCCTTTTAATATATATATATTTTAAATTTTGAGGGGTCTCACCAAGTTGCTCAGGATCTGGCTAAGTTGCTGAGGCTGGTTTTGAACTCGTGATTCTCCTGTCTTAGCCTCCCAAGCTGCTGGGATTATAGGCATGTGCCATTGATCCTGATATTTCTATTCTAGAGGTACTAGACAGGGCAATTAGGCAAAAAAAAAAAAAATACCCCCCCCCAAACAAAACAAAATTAAAAAAAAAACAAAGAAAAGAAATAAAAGACATTCAGATTGGATAGAAAGTAGTAAAGCTATCTCTAGTTACACATGAGTGATCTTGTATGTAGAAAATCCTGAAGAATTTATTGGTAACTATTCAGTGTAATAAATAAGTTCATCAGGGTTGTAGGATGCAAGAGCAGTATACACAAATGAGTTATATTTTTCCTTCCACCCCAGCCCCCTACTGGGGACTGAACCCAGGGGCACTTTACCACTGAGCTATATCCCCTACCCTTCTTTCATTGTTTTTTTTTTTTAAATTTTGAGATAGGTCAAAATAAAATAAAATAATTCTGGCTAAATTACTTAGGGCCTTGCTAAGTTGTTGAGGCTGGCCTTGAACTTGGCAGTCCTCCAACATCAGCCTCCTAAGTTGCTGGTGTGTGCCACCATGTCTAGCTAGGTTGCATTTCTCTACATTATGAATAATCTGAATTTAAATGAGGAAAAAATCTATTCAAAGTATCATCAAAAAAGGTAAAATATTTACAAATAAACTTAAAAGAATCATTGAAATAGATTAAAGATATAATAAAGGAAAAGAAATACCATAGTTATGGATTCAAAGACTTAATATTATGATGGCAATAGTCCCAAAATTGATGTACAGATTCACTATTATTCCTAGTGAAATAACCACCCAGCTTTGTGGTAGAAATTGGTAAGGAAACCTTAACATTCATATGGAAATGAAAGGACTCAGATCAGCCAGTCTTGAAAAAGAACATAGTTGGAGGCTTAACCTTTCTCAATTTCAAACCTATTATTAAGACAATATGGTATTGGCATAAAGATTGGCATGGAGATCAATAGAATAGAATTTAGAATCCAGAAGTAAATCCTTATATTTCTGGTCAATTGATTTTCAAGAAGGCTGCCAAAATAATTCAGTGGGAGGATGAGTAGTCTTTTTCAATGAATGGAGCTGGGTCAACTGGATATCTGCATGCACAAGAATGCAGTTGGACCCTTACCTTAAACCATATAAAAAATAACTGAAAGTGGATCGGATTACTAATTGTAAGCTTAAAACTAAAATCCTTAAAAGAAAGAAATGGTGTAAAATTTACTGACCTTGGATTAGACAATGGTTTGTTAAATGAGATACCAAAAGCATAAGTGATAAAAGGTAAAAAGGGTGGATTGGAGTTATACAAATTAAAACATTTTGTGATAGAAATTATACTATCCAAAACAAAAAGGTACCCTAGTTTCCCTGTCTAGAACCTCTCGCACATTCCCACAAAGAGGGAAAATATTCAAAAACCACACATTTGCTATGAGACTACATGTAGAGTATATATATAAAGCATAAAATTTAAATAAAATAAAAATAATTCAGTTAAAAATTGGAAAAGTTTTTGAATGGCTGTTTTCTAAAGAAGATATACAAATAACCAATAATGATGTGAAAAGATTCTTAACATTATTAGTCCTTAGGGAAATACAAATCAAAACCACTATAAGACACTGCACCCTTCCCATTAGGATGACTATTATAACAAAAGACGAACACTTGTTGGAGAGGATGTGAAGAGTTTGCAGCTCTCATATTGCTGCTGTGAATGTAATATGGTACAGCCACTTTGGAGAAAAGTTTAGTAGTTCTTTAAAATGGTGAACCATACACTTACACTGAGGCCCAACAATCTACTCTTCATGTACCCAAGGGAAATAAAAATACATGTCTACACAAAAATTTCTTGATGGATTTAATCACAGAATTATTTACAAAGGCTAAAAGGTGGAAACAACATAAAGGTCCATCAACTGGAAAACAGATAAATAAAATATGGTATATTTATACCATGGAATAGTATTTGACAATGAAAAATAATGGAGTACTGATACATGGTAAAACATAGATGAGCTTTGAAGACCTTGTAATAAGGGAAAAAAGTCATAAAATACTACATATTGTTTATTATTACTTTCATATGAAATGTTCAGAAAAGCAAATTTATTAGAGTACAGGTTAGTACTTGCCTAGGGCCAGAGGGTCTGGAATATATTGTGACTACTCATGAGTAAGGAATTTCTTTTTTTGTTGTAACAAACATTTTCTAAGAGTAGATTGTGATGACAGTTGCACAACTCTGTGATTTTACTAAAACCCACTTAATTGTACACTTTCTGTAAATTTTATGGTAATATCTCAGAGCCATATCAAAAAAGCTATATTGTGACTAGAGAAGGAGAGGTTCTTGTCTTTTATACTTAGATCTGCCTTTGACCCTTCTTTACAGAACATTGGCCCTGGAAGGTTATTTAGAAACATTTACATCTGCTCCATTGGGTTTATATTCAATGCAAAGGAAGCCAAGAGAGAGAATTACTCCTCTAGGGTCCTAGAGCTAGAATCCAGATTGGGATCAGAATAATATTTCCCGCCCTCCCATTCAAGGTTCTTTCTGCATTGTACTTCCGAAGCAGGTACTTTGTATTTAGACTCTCTGAATGCTCTTTATTGGGGATGGTGGTGCTTTTATTTGAAATTACCCAGTTATCAGTAAAGCACTGTTAGTGGAAGGTTCCCTTTCATTCTTAGCTCCCATCATGGCTGAGATCAGGTGTTTTCCCTGCTGAGCAATCTAGCCCCGATTTAATTAGGATCTGATTGTGTTTTCTTGCCTTTGTTGTATAGAGCTGACAATACATCTTGGTGGTGTTGTGACACCCTGTCCTCTTTTGTTTCCTGTCCCAAGTGTCTAAACCAGCTGGTTGGGCAGTTCCAGGGGCCTCCACACTTCGTCTGTTGACCTCTTATGGCAAACAGCTGCTTTTCATGTACTTAGTAGTATATATTGGGAAATGTGTGGCATTACTAACGGGTGACAATTTCCACCTTCATAGTATTTTTATCCTAAGGCAGCATGGAATTTCTCACAAGTGGCAAGCAGTGGACCCAGCATGACAGTACCATATTAGGAGCATCAAGGCAGTTTTTGCAAATGGTTTTCATTAAGGACTTCCCAGAAGCAGGAGGGCCACACTTCAGCTTCCAACTCTCTTTCCAGAGCCAGGCTGTCGTGGAAAAGCCATACCCTGTGATTGGAAAAATATGTATTATGCATGTGGCAGTTGACAGCTGGAGAGTAATCCTAAATTCATCCATCCCGAATTCATTAGTTGGGGGGGTAGGGTGGGTAACAAGGCATGGAGGTGTTTTATAGCTGCCCCTTACAACTTTTGTTTAGAACAGAATGTACAAAAAACAACAGGAGAATCTTTTTAAAAAATATTTATTTTTTTTAGATTTAGGAGGACACAATATCTTTATTTTATTTTTATATGGTGCTGAGGATTGAACCCAGCACGTCACATGTGCTAGGTGATCACTCTACCACTTGAGCCACAAGCCCAGCCCTAACAGGGGAATCTTAAAGAGAATGTTCCTACCTCCATTGTCACCATGCTGAATTTCTCTTGTTCTTAAACATGGGAAATATTGATATCTCTCCCACTGTGGTTGATCTGGAGAGCTTTGCCTTCTAGAGCACATGCCTAGCACTTCAGGGTTTAGTGGGATGAACATTGTGTAATGTTACTAAATGGGAAAGCAAAGGGGGCCAGTGTGCTAATTGGACAGAAGATCAGCCAGGGATTGTGTAGCCACGCTAGCAGAATGGAAAGGGAGAGAAAGAAAGCTGGGATTTCTTGGCATTGTTTGCTTTTCCCTTGTGAAGAGTAGTTGCTATTTAACCATTTCCTTTGCTTTTTTTTTTTTTTCCTTTTGAGACGGAGGACTCTCACTATGTTGCCCAGGCTAATCCAGAGCTCCTGAGCACAAGTGATCCTCCTGCCTCAGACTCTCAAGTAGCAGAGACTACAGGTGTGTGCTACCATGCCCAGCTTCCTTTTCTTTTTGATTAATGGGCAGTATCTTGCTGGAGATGAATTCATACAGTTCAAGGGACTGTTAAGAGAAAAAAAATCATTTAAGTCTTTCTTATTTTATTGTGAGGAAACTGAGGTATTCCCCTGGGTCACAGAATCAGTTAACCATAGAAGTCAGTAACTGGTTTTACTCCTGGGCCCTATTCACTGTCACTGTGCCTCATAAAACAGCTCTTCTCAGCTGGGCATAGTAATGCATGCCCATAGTGCTAGCGGCTCGGGAGGCTGAGACAGGAGGATCATGAGTTCAAACCCAGAATCAGCAATTTAGCGAGGCACTAAGCAACTCAGTGAGACCCTGTCTCTAAATAAAATACAAAATAGAGCTGGGGATGTGGCTCAGTGGTCAAGTGCCCTTGAGTTCAATCCCTGGTATCCGCCCCCCACCCCAAAACAACAACAACAACAAAAACCCAGCTCTTCTCTTCATCAACCTCTATTTGCTGAGCCTGTGCATCCCCCCACCCTCCGCCAATTGATTTCACCTTGTGAAAGAGGAGACTAGTTTTCTCTTCAATGCCTTTTGCCAACAGTGCATCTCCTATGTTGGCCTGAATGACCATTTTATAGACCTTCAAGTGTGGGGTAAAGGAAGAAAGTTCAGGGAGTCTGAAGTTACTTGCTGTAGTTTCTCTGGTTGGTCTTTGCTTTGTATGAACTTTTTTTTAAAATTAAAAAATAATTAATTGTATATGGACACAATACCTTTATTTTATTAATTTATTTTTGTGTGGTGCTGAGGATTGAACCCAGTGCCTCACATATGCTAGGCAAGCACTCTACCACTGAGCTACAAACCCAGCCCCCCAGTAGGATCTTGATGAGACAGAAGAGCAAGAGACACACCTTCACTAATTGAACATCCATCCCCATTCTGTGAAATTTAGGGAATCCACTTATAAATGAGGAGATAATTCTTAATAAGAATCAAATTGGGTTTTAGGTATGGTGATATTCATCCTGGGCACCAAGAAGTCTAGGATGTGTGTATATGATTTCATTCAGGCTGACTGATATCCTGGATGTGGATATTGATATAGATATTGGTGTAAACTATCATTTGCCACTGGGCACAGTGGTGCATACCTGTAATCCCAGTGACTTCGGAGGCTGAGGCAGGAGGATTGCAAGTTGAAAGTCAGATTCAGCAGTTTAGCGAGGTCCTGTCTCAAAATAAAAAAATAAATAAATAAAAAAGGTTGGGGTATAGCTCAGTGGTAAAATGCCCCTGTGTTTAATTCCTAGTATTAAAAAACAAATCCAAACAAAGAAAACCTATCATTTGCCAAGCACTTTATAACATACAAGTCACGTGAACAGACATTTTGTAACTTAATCTGAGAAGGAAAATGTTATTACCTCCATTTCAGAGATGAGCAAACTAAGACTTGGAGAACTTTAGTACCTCTAGTCTGTAGTAGAGCTAAGTCCTGAGATTTTCTGGAGATGCCCACATTCTCCCTTGAATGTGTATTTCTTGCTTTACCCTAAAGGAATGTCTCTCTCTCTTTAGATTGCCCCCATTTTTCCTTGTATATGTATTTATGTTTCTAAATAAATCTTTGTACCTTTAAAAAAGACTTAGACTTTTGAATACTTTTTTCCACTATCAGTGAATGTTATATTTGGGGGCTAATATACATATTGCTTGACAAAAGTTTTATCCTTAGATGGAATTGTGTTTGTATTGATGTCACAGATAATAATCCTTAATAAAATAGTGACAGTGGGGGCTGGTAGTGTACCTTAGTTATAGGGCACTTACCTAGTATGTACAATATTGTGGGTTTATCCCCAGTACCATAAAATAATATTAATACTTATACCTTCTTTGTGTTTGTGTGTGAGTGTGTGTGTACACACATATTTTTTTGGGGGAGTAGTGAGGGTTGAACCCAGGGGTGCTTAACCACTGAGCACATCCCAAGCCCCACCCCTTTGATTTTTGAGACAGGGTCTCACTAAGTTGCTTAAGGCCTCACTAAGTTCCTGAGGCTGGCTTTGAATTTGTGGTCCTCCTGTCTCAGCCTTCTGAGTGGCTGGGATTAAAGGCATGTACTACCCTGCCCAGCACTTAGTATTTTTAATTTCACCAAACAGTTTCACTGATCATCAACTTGATCTTGCAACCCTATGAGCTAATCTAGCAGGGTATTATTAGTTTGTTATACAGGTGAAGTAACCAAGGGCAAGTAGTGTTCCCTCTGTTTTATAGATGAGGAAATTGAAATTCAGAGAAGTTAAGTCATTTATTCAAAGTTACTCAGCTAGTGTGTGGCAAATTGGGTTCCAAACCTGAATTTTCTGGTTCTTAAGTGCTGCAGATTTTCTACTATATCATGATGTATTGCAGAAGGGGGTCAGTGATTATGTCTTGCACAGTGGGTTTAGAAAGTCTGTGTCTCTGGGTTGTCCTGCATAATCCCTTGCCATATTGACGTGATTCTCCCTGCTGTATACCCCAGCTCTGGCCTGGCTTGGTGCTTAGCCTTTTCTTGTTCCTTGAGCCTGTCTCCCAAACACCATTTCTCTATGCAGCTCACTCTTTGTAAAACCCTATTGTGCGCCCTCTTCAGAGTTGCCTGTGGCCTGCTGACATCTCCTTCTCCCCCTAAAACCTGAGGAAGCCCTCTCAGAGGCCTTACTTTACTGTGCTTTGTTTTTATTTTTCCCCCTAGCCAATTGTCATACTTTGACGATTCATCTGCCACACTTCAAATTGTGATTTTAAGTCTTTTGGATCCTCTTATTGCCACATGGTAGAAAACTGCCATTCAAAGGGGCTCATGAATATAGATAAGCCATAGTGACATTTAGGACCATTCCTTTTGCCTTCCTCTTACCCATGTGCCTTTAATCAAATTCTATCCTACAGGCAGTATGGAGATAATTGGCATTTTTTTTGAGTGGAGCCCATTATATATATTTCTATTGTAGCAGGCAGATTTACATTAGCCCATGTATGGCATTATTTTAAAAAATAGATATTTTAGTTGTAGATAGACACAATACCTTTATTTATTTATTTATTATTGTTATTTTTTGATACCAGGGATTGAACCCAGGGGTGATCAACCACTGAGCCACATCCTCAACCCTTTTCTGTATTTTATTCAGAGACAGAGTCTCACTAAGTTGCTTAGGGACTCACTGAGTTGATGAGACTGGCTTTGAACTTGACATCTTACTACCTTAGCCTCCTGAACCTCTGGGATTACAGGTATACTGTATCACTGTGCCTGGCTTATTTATTTATTTTTATGTGGGGCTGAGGATCAAACCCCCAGTGCTTCACATGTGCTAGGCAAGCACTCTTCCACTGAGCTACAACCCCAGATCCCATGCCTGGCAATCTTACCAAAGCTATTGCTGCTGTTGGGTCAAGTATAATCAGTCCAGGAAGATCTGGCTAATGGATACATTGAATTGGCCACTGGGCAAGATGGCACTTGCTTATTAGGTTTTCTCTCCAGAGAAGTTTTGTTTTGTGTTGTTTTGTTTTGTAGTGGTCCCAGGGATAACAGTTTACAGGAATAACAGTTCCCTTTGGGGTAGGTTTTCCCAGAGTGTGGCCCTCCAGTAGCTTCTGGCTCTTCTGAAACTGCAGGTGAATTATGGTCTTGATGCTTCCCATACTGGGATACTTTCTGAGTTTCTGAACAAGAATGAATTAATAACATGAAGTTTTTAAAGAAGTATTTTAAATTAAAGTAATAATTATACATATTTATGGGGTACAGTGTGATATTTCCATACATGTGTACAAGGTGTACTGATCAAATAAGGGTGATTAATATTTCCATCTCTTACCATTTCTTCAAGTTTGGAGCCTTTGGAGTCCTCTGTTCCAGTTTTTCATAAAGTATATAGTATATTATTGTGAACTGTAGTCATCCTATTGTGTTAGAGAATACTAGAATGGGGTTTTGGTACCTGCTGTTCAACCTCCCTCTCTCCTCACTTCCAGTTCCTTCCCAGACTCCAGTAATCACTATTCTACTCTTTGCAGCTCTGAGATCATTTTCTTTAGCTTTCACATATGAGAGACACTATGCAATCTTTGTCTTTCTGTTTCTGGTTTATTTTACTCAATAAATATCCTTCAGTTCCATTCATTTTGCCAAAAAAGAGAGGATTTCATTTTGTGGCCAAATAAAAATTTCATTGTATACGTATACTACCTTTTCTTTAAAACATGATGTTTAATAACCAAAGAAAACAAAACAGAAAAACACGACTCTTCCTATTGGCACACCAGAGAAATTATCCCTGGTCCTGCCTTTGAACCCATGGACATTTTTATTTTCTAATGGTGACAAGGAGAAGTAAGTTGAATGGGAACCCATCATTAACTTTGAAGTGTTTTATAGCTTTTGCCTTTGAGAATGATTAATTGAAGGAAACTTCCTAGTCTTATACCTTCACTTTCTGCTCCTCCCAGAATTCTCTAGTAGAAAAATAGGGGTTAATGAATAGTATCTTGATTTCTCAAAGTGGGGGGGGGGTCCCTTAGCTCTCAACTAAACTAGGTATTAGCATGCTATGGCCAGTGGCAAGTACTGTCCAACACCTGTTTTTGTAAGTAATATCTGTTTTTGAAAGTAATATCTGTTTTTGTAAATAATATCTGTTTTTGTAAATAACATTTTATTGACATATAACCAAACCCAAATGCTTATATATTGTCTATAGCTGCTTTTGCAATAAAATGGTAAAGTTGAGTCATTGCAGCAGAGAAAGGATAGCACTCAAAGACTAAAATAGGCTGTGCAACATTAGTTGGCTGTTATTGGGCAGGGCAGGGCAAGGAATTTCTTGACTGTTCCTTGGACTTTCTTGTTTGTGGCCAACTCCAGCTGAGTTTGTGTGGAGAGGTGTGCAAGGAAGTGGTTTTGGAAATGACCTATTTCCTTATACAATGTGAAGACCTAGTATCCAGATGGTGTTTCTAGGTGTTTTCCTGTTTGAATGATCAAAGTATCCATCATCAATGATATATTTCTAGTTTCTAGCCCAGGACCTGATGAAATCTCAGTTCTGATACCAACAAACTATGATCCAGGGATTTTGCTTTCCCAATTGCCCAATCAGAAACACAGTGGTCCTTTAGCACATAAACAGTTTTTTTAATTGTCTTTGAGTATTTAGTCATGAAATTCTCTTTCCTTGGGACGTTTTACAAAACCCCTGAATTATTTGTATATGTTTTGTTGATGTTGAATGTGGAACTGGTATATTTAACCCTAAGAGGTGTGTTGTATAGTTAGGTAATATATAGAGAGCATTCTATATCTCTGATGGCAGAGAAAACCAAGGTTTTTATTATTTGACATAGGTAACAGGATCCCTTTTCTCTCTCTGACAAGTTTTGGAACTTCTGGTTCATTAAAGGGTCCAGGCAGCAGTTCCCTGTATAGTTAACAATGATGTAATGTACCAAGAAGTAAAGGCGACAGGATAGGAACCACAGAAGTCACCACAGGGCATGTTGCCCAGTCCAGCTTTCTCCAACTGGTCAGATAATATTTCACTGAAGTCTAAAGCAGGAGCACCTTTCAGCTTTTCTGGATTTTATTAATTCCTTGTGATTGATTGGTATGCTTTTGTTATTTCAGTATTATTATTTTGGTGTGATTTAATAGGGATTTTAAAAGCATGGCATTGCAAGATGCAATCTTATTTCTAGTAGTACCTTTACCAAAGTGGAGCAATCTAGCTTCTAAAACCTGGCTTTGAAAAATAATCACAGGTTCTCCTATGTAAGGCAAAGAGAATCAGAATTATAGTGTTGGAAGGGGTTCTGGGAGGTCATGGAGGCAACCCCTCTGTTTTCCAGCCACCTAGATTAGCTGAGACTGTTGAGAGCTGGAGAAAAAAAAAGGAATTAAGTTGTTGCCTTGTAGATGTTTTCCATCATTAAATTCTGCCCTTTTGGGAATATAGGAAACAAGTTTGTTAGGGAAATGATAATCCTTGGACCCTAGGGCTTTAATTAATTTTTTCTATTTTAAAAAATCTTATGTACCTAAAGGATATTTGGGAGTAAAGTGGTTAAAGATGTAGTCTTGGTTCAAGTTAGGTTTCTGAGCTTAAGTTTCAGCATATTCTCTGTCTAGGAAATTGAGCTCATCAGCAAGGAATGGTATGGCCAGGTTTCCATTATGGCCTTATGTGGCAGGAATGAGCATTAGCTTTGGAGGCACAGATCTGTGGCCACATTTCCTATCTGCTATTGACTCACCTGGTGGCATTTGGCAAGCTCTGAGTTTCTTAAAGTCTTAGTGTAGTGTTTTTAAATGGAGACAGTAATACCAACTTTGATCATTTTGTATATAAATTAAATAACAATTGAAAATAATATGCTGTCAGCAAATGTTACTCTCTACTGTTTAAGTATATTGAGAAATGTATTTATGGCAATGCTTGTGCTATAAATAAAAGTCAATTGTAGTTATCGATAACTTAGTTGGAATTAGATCTGGATAATTCCTTAAGAACTTAAGAATTCATTTGAAGACGGGTATGGTGGTGTATGGCCCAGCAGCTCAGGAGGCTGAGGCAGGAGGATTGCAAGTTCAAAGCCAGCCTCAGCAATTTAGCCACACTCTAAGCTACTCAGTGAGACCCTGTCTCTAAATAAAATACAAAAAAGGGCTGGGGATGTGGCTCAGTGGCTGAGTGCCCCCGAGTTCAATCCCCCCCCAAAAAAATACATTTGACAATGAAAGGAGTAAAGGAACTTGAATGCATAGTTTCTCCTGTCATACAGCTCTTTGGATACTCCTCTGATAGTAAAGTAGGAACTTATCAGAGATCCTCTTGGGTAGCATATAAAAGCCACTACACTTACAAAAAAAAGTGTCTTGGCTTGTCTGGCATGTTCTCCTTTTCCTAATTACCACTTAATAAAGATTAGCAATAGTATCTGTATTGTCCTTGAGTGTGATGTTATATCTTTATTGTAGTTCTACTGGTACTGAGAAAGGGAACAGTTTTTAGGTTTGGCCAAAGTGACTAATATAGTGCCTGGTCCAGAGTATACTCTAAGTATTTTACTTGAATGAATGATAAGACCCTATTTTATAGAAGATAAACTGAGACACAGAACAGCCAAGTGGCTCATCTAAGGTTTAGCAAGAGATAGTGCTGGGCATGGGCATGGTGGGAGCTATATGGGAGACTGAGGCAGGAAGGTCACTAGTTTGAGGCCAACCTGGGTAACTTAGTGAGACCCTGTCTTAAAAAAAAAAACAAACCAAAAAACCTGAAAAAAGGCTGGGGCTTGGGATGTAGCTCAGTGGTAGAGGGAGTACCCCAGGTTCAATTCCCAGAAACAGAAACGAAAAAAAAAAAAAAAAAAAGGAAAGAAAGAAAAAGAAAAAAAGCAGGGGGTGAGACTAGGTGGCCTACCTTGATTCTTACCACAGATAATTCCTTTTCCAGGCTATCTTTTCTCTTGCCTCATGAATATTGTGCAACATGCTGTACAGAGACTTCTTTCCCCCTTACCAGCTGGTTATTTGCGTCTATCTAAACTGGGAGAGTGGGTTAAAAATGCAATGGGAGTGCCATATGGCAATTCATCATACATTGTTTTATCTAGAAATTTATTAATTTTTGAAATTTCAACAAAGAGGGAGAACCCCCTTTTTTGTTAGAGCTGAGGTTGAACAAAGGGGCCTGGATTGGGGTTTAGGGGAGGATAAGTAGTCATGGCGTGGATTTTATGGGCAGATGGTGTTGGTTTGGAAGAAAAGCACAGTTAACAGTAACATGTGGGTGTGGGTGTAGAGCATTTGTCTCCTGCAGCGCTGAATCCTTGAATCTGCCTACATTCCCCAGGGATTTGACATTGATTAACTCACAGTTGGTTTTTCTGATAGACAAAGCCACAGAGCAGGGCTAATGTACATTAATGGGGATGTGTGTAGAACTCTTCTCACAGAATAGACAGACATCCTCTGTCTCTAGAAAGCTGGCCTCTTTTTGAACTTCTCACTATGCCCCAGTTGTTACAGAAGTAATTTAGAAATCCCAGAAGAAATACATAAACAGGGTCTATTATATACTAGGCCTGAACAAGTTGGAGAGGAATAATTTCACATTTAATGGCACACTATTTGGCTTGTTTCTCTTTTCTCTCCCTTTGCTTCCTGCCTGGCTTTGAGTCACTGTAGCAGCTCTTTGTGATGGTGGGGAGCCTTGGCCAAGGTGGGAATGGGACCCAGAAAGGCTGATGCCGATTTCTACTATGACATCTGGACTCCCTTCAGAATGCTTCTGAAGCTGATATAAAAGAAGAAATGCTCTAAAAGATTATTATGTTCTTTTCAGTTCATAAAGTAGCTTTTTTTCATTTTCAGTTCTTCTCTGGGGGCAGGTGTAACATAAAAGTTACCATCGTAACTTTATTTTTTTTTTTGGTGGTACCGGGATTTGATAGAAAAATGCTCTACCACTGTGTTACACCTCTACCCTATATTAACCATATATTTTTCTGTACTGGGGATTCAACCCCGGGGTGCTTTACTATTGATTTAAATCTCCAGCCCTTTTTAATTTTGAGACAGGGTCTAGCTAAGTTGCTTAGGGACCTGCTAAGTTGTTGAGACTGTCTTTGAAATTACAATTTTCCTACTTCAGCCTTCAAAGTTGCTGGGATTATAGTCATGTGCCACTGCATGTGACCTGTCTCTCATTTTTTTTTTTACTTTTATATTTATTTGTGTGACTGTAGTGTGTCACTGTTCTGTAAGTTTTAGACTTGCTTAAAAAGCATGTTCACTTGTCCTTACCTTATGTGATTGTAAAGATTCCTATTTCCAGTCTTCAGTTCTCCTTCCTCATCTCTTTAGACAAACAATTATAATTTTTCTGTAAGCACCTCATTTAAAAATGTGTGCATTGCTTGGTCAGTTTTGTGTCCTCTTTCTGAATTATCTCCAGCTGTCTTATGACATATTGAATTGTCCCCAGTATTCTAGGGCATTGCTGCATTCATTGCATGAAAGAGATTTTGGTTCACAGTATTTATAATCCTCTGTCTAGTGATCATCACCATCTTGTCAGGCCTGTACTTTTTTATTTTGGAAATAGTTTACAACTCTTCCTTTCCAGGATTATAGTCAAGAAAATGTTCTTCATAGATCCTGTATTGTACTTGCAAAGATCTTCCAGTGTGTTCTTTTGTTTTTAAGTATTTTTTTACTTGTTGATTGACCTTTATTTATTTATTTTATTTATATGTGGTGCTGAGAATTGAACCGGCACCTCACATATGCCAGGCAAGTGCTCTACCACTGAGCCATAACCTCAATCCCCAGTAGGTTCTTGAGAGTCACATGGCCCAGCAGAATAAGCACTGGTTAGGATTTGCAAGACTTGGGTTCTACTCCAAAATCTGCTAATCATGGGTTCTTGGGTACAATTCATGTCTTAAAGCTTCAGTTTCCTGTATGTGAAACAATACCAAGTATGCTTGACATGCTCTCCCAACAAGATAATTCTGAGAATCTAATGAGGTAAGGGAAGTGAAGTTTCTTTCTTATTAAGTACTGTTTGTAGTGAGGCACAGTGCCACATGGCTGTCATCCTAGCTATGTGGGAGGCTGAGGCAAGAGGATCGCAAGTTCCATGCCCACCTGGGCAACACACAGAGGCCATGTCTCAAAATTAAAATTAAAAAAAAAAATGAGCTGGAGATATACATCAGTTGTAGAGCACTTGCCCAAGATGTGAAGGCTCTGGGTTCTATCTCTAATATCACAAGAATAAAGAATAAATGTCCAAACCCCCATACCAAAAAATTAACAAAAACCCCAATACATGTTATATGTCTATATGCTTATAGGAAATATTGATTAATTGGTACTGAAAGATTATAGAGTGCATCAAATAATTTTAATTCTCTGACAGAATTTCTTCTTATTTATAAGTCCATGGATTAGTTTGTAATTAGAATAAGTCACTTAACATATAAGAATTAGAATCTTGTCACTGCTGTCATTGCTGAATTACAGTAATACCTCTATACATTTGAAGGTCAGTTTTCTAAAGATCTCACCATCTAGAATAAAACTGGGAATCTACAAGTTGCTTCATCCCAATGTCTCTAAGTAGCTAGAGTGATTTTTCACTGGGCATTGTAATCCATGGGAGATACTGTTTTCCAAAGTGTACTGGCTCTTTCTTTAAACTTTGATATGGTTGATAACCCTCAGAAATTTATAAGCAGAAATAGGGTGGGTGTGGACATGAAGTGGGGAGGGGTCTGGAAATGAAAATAAGTGACAATTGAAATAAGTTGAAGTGGGGAGGAGCCTGAAAATATCTGAAAAATATAGACATAAGGTCTTAATGTAAAGCATTGTACTCTGTATCCATTTTATATAGGGGTCAATAGTCCTCTTATGTACTTGAACATTCCACACGTATATGACAGCCTCAGATTGATTACTGGTGTCAACATGATGAAATTGAGTCATCCAAAATCATTAAATAAGGCAGGAAATGATTAAATGTTAGTTGTCTATTACCACAATAAAATGACAAAAGTTCTCAATGTTTAAAGGAATAAAATTTATTTGAATTGAAAATTAACTTTCTTTAATGTCTCATTATCTGATAATGCTGAATAGTAGGGCATTATTGTATTAACATTTTATTGATCAGTATGTTACCAAAGTACTTTTATTATTTTTCCTAGTTAGATGATTTTATATACTTATACATAATTTATATGTACAGAACATTAGCAAGGGACTGTTATGCTGATACTGTGGCATTATTTGGAGAGTAATGCCTGGTTCTTATCTGTTTTGGTATGTTACCAAGTGCTATAATTAGTTTGTGTGTGGTGCTAGTAGGCTTTTTTGTGTGTGGGGGGGACCAGGGATTGATCTCAGGGGCCTTTGACCACTGAGCCACATCCCCAACCCTTTTTTGTATTTTATTTAGAGACAGGGTCTCACTGAGTTGCTTGGTGCTTCACTTTTGCTGTGCCTGGCTTTGAACTCTTGATCTTCCTGCTTCAGCCTCCTGAGCTGCTGGGATTACAGGCATGTACCACTGTGCCTGGCTGCCATGTGTGGAATGGAACCCAGGGCCTCACACATGCTAGGCAAATGATGTACCACTGACCTGCATCCCTAAACTTCAAGCAATGTAAATTATATAGAGCTTTACTATAAGCATTGTCTCATTTTATCTCCACAGTGATCAACTGTTGCAACATATTTTTGTTCCCATTTTACAGGTGGAAATACTGAGACTTAAGATAGAATCAATGAACAATACATTAATGTACGTTTAGAGTAATGGAATATAATACAGATCTTTTGAGGGAAGTATTTGTTCTTTCCAAGTCTTCTATATGGGTGTCATCATTATTCTTTCTGTTTTGGAATGATCCTGGAAAGGTGATAGACCATGTGGGCATCATTACCAGCTATTCACAAAATAGTACAAAGAATTTCAGTATATCCATCATTCAGCTTCACTGAGCTTAATATTCTGGTACATTTGCCTTATCCTGTCTCTAAATATTCAGGTATTATTTTTTCTGGGTTACTTGAGAATGCATATTATGCATATTATGCCCCTTTCCCCTAAACCCTTTAGCATGTATTTCCCAAGAACAGGGATATTTGTTTAATACCCATTACACAACTATTAAATTCAGGAAATTTAATACTGATATAATGCTATTATCTAATCTAATGTCCATATTCAAATTTCACTGATTGCCCCAATAATGTCCTTTATAGCTATTTTGTTTTCTGGCCCAGGAAATAGTCTAGGATGGTGAATTGCATTGAGTTATCATTAGGCCACTGCTGTTTATATAAAGTAATAGTTTCTTGCTTCCATGGCCCACTATGTTCCAAGGGTTTAGGAACAATCTCTTGGTTGAAAGATGTGTGTAAAAGGAATTAAAGGTTAACAAGTGGGAATATGGGGTACTTTCTTTCCTTTTCACTCATATCAGGTTGCTTGCATCATCTGAGAATTAATCTACCATACAGACCTGATGAAGATAGGGATCACTTATTCTGTAGTAGCTTCTTCTAACAGGGTGGGAATTGAGGTGCCTTCCAGCTTTTCTTCTGACATCTGGGAAATTCCAAGTGCTCACAAGTCTGATCTCAGCTGTAATGCATGAGTGTGGCTATGCCAAGATAGAGAACAAAGAAAATCATTTCAAAGACTATCATAAGTAGAATGGGGGAATAGCTGAGGGACAAGCAAATGCTACACATTTATGTAGGACTTTATTATTTCAATGTAAATAATGCACGTCAGTTTTGTGATCATGTTTGCATCTCACACCAGATCTTATTCTTTTTTAAAAAAATACTTTTTCAGTTCTTGATGGACCTTTATTTTTTATATGTGGTGCTGAGAATCAAACCCAGTGTCTCACACTTGCTAGTCAAGTGCTCTACCACTGAGCCACAACCCCAGCCCTGTTTTTCTTTTTTAAATGTGGTAAAGCCAGGAGTAGTGACACACACCTCTAATCCCTGTGAATCTGGAGGCTGAGCCAGGAGGATGGCAAGTTTGAGGCCAGCTGAGGCATCTTAGCCAGATCCTGTCTCAAAATAAAATAAGAGGGACTGGGATGTAGTTCAGTGGTAGAGTGCCCTGGGTGCAATCCCCAGTATCACAAAAAATAAATAAGTAAGTAAATAGATAAAAACCCATAACACTAAGTTTACCATATGAACTATTGTTAATTGTGCAGTTTAGTCAGGTTGAATATATTTGCATCATTGGTGCAGCAGATCTCCAAAATATTGTTATCTTGTAACACTGAAACTCCATACCCACTAAACACTAATTCCCTCTCTGGCTTTCCTCCAGACCTTGGCACCCACCTGTCTACATTTGGTGTTTTTTAAATTTTTTTTTAGTTGTTGATAGATCTTTATTTTATGTGTTTATATGCAGTGCTGAGAATTGAACCCAGTGCCTCACACATGCCAGGCAAGTGTGCTACCGCTGAGCCCCAGCCCCAGCTCCTCTACATTAGGTTCCAATGGGCTTTCTCTATCTCGATCACTTCATGTGTGTAGAATCCTACTATATTTGCCTTTTTGTGACTTGCTTATTCACTTAACATAATGTCTTCAGTATCCATCTATGTTGTAGCATATGTCGTAATTTCATTCCTGTTTAAGCTGCATAATATTCCACTCTGTGTATGTACCACCTTTTGTCTTTTCATTCATCAATGGATATTTGGATTGTTACCAGCTCTTGGATATTGTGAATAATGCTACGGTTGATCATGGATGTGCAAATACCTCTTTGAGATCCTCGTTTGATTTCCTCTGGCAGTGTACTCAAAGTGGGATTATTGGATTATCTGCTAGTTCTGTTTTTAACTTTTTGAGGAAACATGATACCGTTTCCCATAATGGTTACAGCATTTTGTCATCACATGCCAATTCTTTGAAATAGGTACAATGGTTATCATGAAATCTGTTGTACAGATAAAGAAGCTGAATGAGTTATACATACAGAGTTACTCAGTGTGAAAACAGACTTGAATCCAGGTCTTCTGAGTGTGTATTCAGTATTTCATTGCCCTCATTTTTTATTCCACTGCATGTGCCAATCTCCATAAACAGTTCTCTTTTAGCATTTTCCCTGAGCCTTGGTGGGATAGTTGTCCATTTTGCTCAAGAAATTCTCTACCCTTCTAGCAGCGTGTCTCATGCAGTACTCAAGTTCTCAGAGTTCCTATTGCTGTCCCTATTGATACTCATCATTGCTCCTTTCCCTGATCTTGAGCTGAGGTTCGTACACAAGTCACAAATGAGGAAGCAGTCAATTGGCACAGCTCTGTGTGTTTTTACAGTAGTAGATCTGTGATAGGGAAGTTTCTTTTTTAAAGTTGAAAGGAACCCTTGCTCTTTGATTTAGTTGCTGAGCACCTACTCCCACTTAGATTTCTGCAGATTGCAAGCAGATTATCATTTCAACATCAACACCTTTGAAAAGAAAACATGCCTGTACATGTGCAAAAATTGCTGATCTGTGGGGAAGAGTAGCAATTAAAAAAGGCATATGACTCCCATATTGCATTTGCAATAAACACAACCCTCTCTCTAAGAAAGCTTCTTACCAAGAGTTGTGTCTCCCTGATTTGAGATTTTTTTCTTTTCTTTCTTTCTTTTTTTTTTTTTTTGATTTGGTTTTTCAGTTTATTTGGTGCCTCTTTTCCTTCCATAAGGATCATCTGAATATTCTATTCAGTTAAAATTAAACGCATTCTACACAGATTCTGTATCTAGCCCCTGAGGCTAGTGGTCTGAAAGCTTCCAAGACAAACTTCCTAAACCATCTATTGCTGAATAAAGTGTGATCTGCTGGAGTCTGTAGACTTGAAACATGTTGTGGTTGTGCTCCTTTTCCTATTTAGCACACAGGGACATTTGGCAGAGGGAACTGTGTCTTAATTCTTTCTTTGGCTTTGTTTTCTTCATCATCTTCCCACCTCACTGCCTGTGATTTAGTGCTGGTTTCAAATTGCAGTCTTGGTTTCAAATTGCAGTCTTCTGGGACACTGTCATTCTCTCTAGTCAGCCTACCACAGTACTGAATCTGCTTTGGATGTGTCTGTGCAACCAAAGCTCTCTATTATGAAATGCCTCCCTCCATTTTATATTTTAATTTGTGATAATATGATCTTGTTTGTGTTTCTTTGGGGAGGAGAGTCCATAGTGTTCAATTGATTACCAAAGTTTAAGAACTGCCTGTGGTATAAGGTAACTATCTTTTGTTTGGGGCACCAGGGATTGAACCCAGAGGCATTTAACCACTGAGCCACATCCCCAGCTCTATTGATTGATTGATTGATTGATTGATTGCCAGAATCTGACTATGATGCCAAAGCTATCCTTGAACTTGCAATCCTCTTGCCTCAGCCTCCTGGGCTGCTGGGATTACAGGCATGTACTACCACACCTGGATTTCTTGGTTCTTTTTATTATGAAAATATATGGAGTCTTTTGTAAAACGGATCTTACAAATGCTCTTCTGAATATCTCATCAGGTTTTTTTGGGTTCTAGTTCTGTTTCTTTTCCTTTTTGGGACTAGGGATTGAACCCAGGGGCACTTAACCACTGAGCCACATCCCCAGCCATTTTTTATATTTTATTTAGAGACAGGATCTCACTGAGTTGCTTAAGGCCTCACTAAGTTGCTAAGGCTGCCTTTGAACTTGTGATCCTCCTGCCTCAGCCTCCCAAGCTGCTGGGATTACAGGCATGTGCCACTGTGCTAGGCTCTGTTTCTTCTTTTTAACATGAATTACTTGTACACATTACTGAGATTCAGCATGATATATAGCATTTATTACCTCTCTTCCTGTGCAGTTGAAGAGTACAGATCATGAGACCTTTCAACAAGATATGCAGCAGGATTTATTTACACCTGGGTTTTAATGATTAGATTCAGACTGACATTTACTCATTTCCTTTGTCTTTCTTTGAGACAAAACCTAGCTAAGCATTTTCCTCACATCCCACAGACTTCCTTATTTTGGTTCATGGTATTGCTAGTCTGCCAGTTGGTCAGACATAAAACCTCAAAGGCAGCTTTTCTGTCCTTAGTCCCTCCCTCCCCTTCCTCCCTCCCCTCCTTTCTACCTTCATCATGACCCTTTGCATCCAGCAAATGGCCAAATCTGGTAGGTTTACCTCCAGCAGTGTCTTTTGCATGTATTTCCACCTTTTCCTGCCCTTTCTTCCTGCTGCATTTCAAACCCCAGTGTTACTTTTTATCTGAGCAAACACTAGTTCCCAACTAACTTTTCTCTAGGTTAATCCTATAACTACCACAGATGAACTGTTTCAAACCAAAGTACCCACCATGCCACTTCCTGTTGAGAAATGTTTAGTGGCTTCCCACACTGACAACCGTTTCAGGAAAAGAGTGGTCAACGTGGCCTTCACAGTTTTCCAGATTATAGGCCTACCTGACTTTTTCAGCCTCACTCCTTTTATCTCCCATTATAAATATTGCTGTCAAGCTAAATTGAACTTTGGAAACTTATGCTCAGGTCTCTTCCTCCTCAGTCCCTTTTACTCAGGATATTCTTTTTGTTTCCTGGAATTTTCTTGTTTGTTGACCCTTCAAGACCCACTTTGAATCTCACCTTGTCTTTGCATTCCTCCCAGATCTCCCTAGTTGAATGGGATCTTGTCTCATTGAACTCTTGTGGGACAATCTGTATTTCATGATGTTTGTGGTTTCCTTGGTATTATAGATCTTTCTGCACTCATCTTCACTGCTACATTTGATGCTCTCAAAGATAAGAGTTGTCTCTTAATACTTTTTATATTACTGCATGAATGAAAGTATAACATCTTGCATATATCAAGCTTTCAGAAAGCATTCATGGAACTGATGGAATTCTATTTAGCTTTATTTATTATTCCACAATCTATCTGGAATCTATTCAGGCCAGACTCCAGTGCCACCACCTGTAGAATGTCCATCAACCATTTGCTCCTTGATAGTCACTTATATGTTATTTATATCATACATAAGTATATGTACTTATGAATCATCTTATTAATTTATTAATCTATCTTATTAATTTAGCTATATTTGTGAACCTCTTCATCTCTTCCTTGGTGGGGAATTGGTTTTGATTCTTTAATAAGAATATTGTACAGTGCCTGGCTGATAGTAAACATTCAGTAAATGTTAGTTGAAATATGTAACTCTTTCAGCATACTTATCCTACATTAAATTTTTTTCCTCACTTTCTTTCCAGGATAAGATATATTAGTGACTAGGTACATTTATAGTTTAATCAGTATATAAAATAACTTTTCTGGGCTGGGGTTGTGGCTCAGCGGTAGAGCGCTCACCTAGTTCATATGAAGCCCTGGGTTCCATCCTCAGCACCAAATAAAAATAAATCAAGAAAACAAAGGTATTTAAACATAACTTTTCAACAAGTATTTGAGATCCACTAAGAGAATCCTGTCTTTGTCATTAATCATGATGAAGTGGGGGCTATATAAACTGGGGTGGAGATTATATGCAAGGGTAAAAAGATTAAAGCACTTAAAAATCTGTTGGAGAATCTAGTCTTAAAAACTGGTATAAATTTATGTCAATGAGGGTGGTCTGCATTATGCTGCAGTATCAAATGGCATCAAAATATCCGTGGCTTATAACAACAAAGGTTTATTTCTTGGTCATGATGCCCACCCACAGAGGTTTGGCTGATGTCTCTGATCATCATAAATCTCAGGGGCTGAGGATGATGGTAACTCCATTTCCACACATGCTTTTATGATCACTGGGGCAGGGAGAGTTTGCTGCATAGCTCTCTAAATTTGTGTTGGAGCTGGGTGTGGTGGTGCACACCTATAATCCCAGTGGCTCAGGATGCTGAGGCAGGAGGATTGTGAGTTCAAAGCCAGCCTCAGTAACTTAGTGAGGCCCTAAGAAACTTCATGAGGCCCTGTCTTAAAAGTAAAATATAAAAAAGCATCGGGGATATGGCTCAGTGGTTAAATGTCTCTGGGTTCAATCCTTGTTTACCTCCCCAAAGAAGTATTGGAAATAACACACATTACATCTGCTTATATTACATTGGCCAAAGCATGTCCCATGACCATAGTTGCCTTTGGAGGAAGCAATGCAGTGTAGTCCTATCAGGCACCTTGAAGGAAGAATCATCAGTATTTAGTGAGCAGCACAATATCCACCACACATGGTAAAGACTTTCTGAAAAAAACATAGCAGAAACCTAATCCAGGATTCTGGGGAAAGGCAAGGGAGAGGGATAAGGAGATATTCAATTCAGTCAGAACTTGAGTTCTTAAGAGACACTTATTGGTTGGGCACAGTGGTGCACGCCTGTAATCCCAGACACTCAGGAGGCTGAGGCAGGAGGATCATAAGTTTGAGGACAAGTCTGGTCAACTTAAAAATGAGACCCTGTCTGAAAACAAAAATTTTATAAAGGGCTGGGGATGTAGCTCAGAGGTCAGACAGGAGATCAAAGCACTCCTGGATTTGATGTTCAATTCACAAAAAAGAGGTATTTATAAGGATACCTTTTATATATTATCTACTGGGATAGTGTAGCAAGTAAGGCTTACATGATCTCTGCCTACAGGGAACTTATGTTGTAGAGGCAGGCATCCAAACTGTAAGCAGGCAAAATCATAGTAAATTGTGATAAATGTTTTTCAGGGATAAACAAAGGCTTACACAGTAACAGAGGTGGACCTTCTTTTGGTAAAGCAGTCAGGGAAAGCCTCTTAGAAATGATGACCTTTAATTTGAGAAATAAATAATATGAAGGTACCAAGTCCTCATAGATATGGTTGGGGAATAGGGAAGAGCATTCCAGGCAGATGAAACAGTGTGCAAAGACTCTGAAGTTGAAAAAAGCTTGCTATTTTTCTCCTTCAAGAAACTGAAAGTCCACTGTGGAAGTTACTGAATAGTTGCCTAATCACTCAGAGGCTGTAGTCCAGACTAGGGAGAAACAGTGTGAACTATCAGAGGGTTTAAAATAGTAAGAGTCAAGTGATGAAGTAAATTATATGTACTATGTATATTTATATGTATATTATAAGTATATATAAAATATTTGTATATTGAGCTTTCTCTGGCTGCACAGTGGAGAGTGAATTTAACATGGGCAAGAATGAATGAAGTGAGACCAGGTAGGTGTTAGTTGCAGTAGTTCATGAGTTCATGCAAGGAAGGATGATGGCATGGTTGAGGGTGGAGATGCAAAGAACTCTTTAAAGAGATACTTAAGATTTCACATCAGTGAGTGGTGCTTGGTGATGGATTGGAAATGGAAGGAAGGGAGACAGAAGATCAAGGATGCCTCTTGGGTTTTCACGTGGATGGTAGGGCCATTCTCTGAGATGGGGAATCCTGTAAAGGATCAGTTTCATGGAGAAGGTTGGTCATCAGGGTTTATATAGATCAAGGAGCTTTCCTGACTCAGTCTGAGGCAACACACTGGCTCTACGCGAGGGCCTTAGCTGACTGACACTGTGTAAATGTGATCCACATGCAAAGCAGAAAGACCAAGAATAAGTGACTTCTTTATAAGCCTGACTGTGCTGTGTTCCTTTGTGGTTTCTTTTCCACCATTAAATGCATCATCACCACAGCAGTGGAACACATAGAAGGGGTAGGGGAACATTTTGTGGGTTTGAAAATTTCAAGTGAAAAATATGTTGGCTTGAAATCTTTGGAAATCATTCCACGGTGTTATTATAGCTGCAGCTGAAATCAATTAATGGAGCAACAGCTAAAAAACCGAAAGAGACAAGCATTGGGGCACTGTGGAAGAGGATGATCTTTAGGTAGGCCTCTCTTGTATTGGATAGAGCATAGTTTGAAGCACGTGTAGACACATGCAATCACGAGCAAGCATGAGAGTGTTTCCTACCAGTACTAGTAGATAAAGAGCTAGTGAATGAAGGGGCAGAGGAAAGGCAGGAGCTGATATAAGATCAAAGACAGCTTCAGTTTCTTTGCAGTACTTTGTTGCCTCAGTCTGGTAGTTTTCCTACAGATGCTCTGGTCTGGAAAGAGCTGCCCAAGGGCTGGCTTTCAAACCCTGAGCAAGATATTAAATCACCATTTTGTAAATGTTGAAGGATGGAGGGAGTCTGATCTGAGATGAAGAAACAGTACCAAGGAAGAGCAGCAATAAAGAAAAAGAATCTGGGGAATTTAAAAAGGGCTAATTAGTTAAAGACCAAAAATAACTAAAAGAAATGACTATTGCCCTGGCATGGTGGCACATGCCTATAATCCCAGCAACTCAGGCTGAGGCAGGACAATTGCTAGTTCAAAGCCAGCCTCAGCAACTTAGCAAGATCTCAAAAACAAACAAACACAAAGGCTAGGGATGTGGTTCAGTGGTAAAGCACCCCTCCCTTCAATCCTTGGGAAGGGGAAGAAAGGGGAGAGGAGGGAAGGGAAGGGCTGGGTTCTCAGGATATGCTATGCTAAGTCCAGTGTGAAAATGCATTCATCTACCTGGGAAACTGCAGACTTGCCCATGAGAAATCTAATTGGCTTTACTGATAAGAGGCCTGAGGCACTGGTTGGGGGGGCCTGTTTGGTAAACTCTGGGAATCCTTTAGTAAGCTTTTGTTGTTTGAGTTTATAGTCAATTAAATGTTGGAAGCAAAATAAATAAATAAATAAATAAATAGATGAAGGGAAAGATCTTTAACAGTTGCTATGATTTTAACTGAATAGAACTTTCAGAATGAGAGAAGATTAAAGAAATATGGGAGAATTTGCTGGAGGGTGTTTCAATAAGCTCTTGCTAAGCAGTCCTGGTGTTGTTCCTAAGGCAAAAACTGCTTATAATGAGGAGGTAATTTTCACTAGCCACCCAGAGACTATTAAAAACAGGACCCAATTATTTGCAGTTTCCGTGAGCCCTTCAGTCCAGAGAGTCACATGCCTCTGGGAGCAAGTTCTCCTGGTGTGGGGGAGAAGCAAGCTCTACTTACCCAAGGGCCTATCCTGTGAGAGCAGGGAACTTACTATAGTATTCAGAGTCAAGGACTCCCCGCATGTCCCATCACAAGTCCCCTTGTTCTGGAAACAGGGAGTGGCCATGTACTTCCACATCTTTGATCTTCTCTGGCCATACAGGAAAATCTTATTATCTCAGGGAGGATGTTTGTGGGTCACACTAGCCTGTTTCTACCCTCAGTAATCTGTTCTTCTGAATCTTGTAGATACCTTCAAGGAAAAATCCTCAGGAATTCTGAAATCAGTTGCCTTTGTATCAACTGGTCACAATCAGAATGTATAATAGGACACTATTTTCATAGCAACAGAAAAGAGAAAATAAGAATAAACAGTGAACAATATGTAAGTCCCATATTAAAATAATTACCAAGGAATGTAAAATAAGTTTCAGACTAATAGGAAGATAACATAAAAACATTACTTCAATAAATTTATTAGGAGAAATTAAAATTAGTGCAAAATAAAGATACACTTTTTTGTTGACTAGACATGCTGATTCTTAAATTTATATGTAAAAGCAGGCAAGCAAATCCAGAGAGATTAGGAAAAGGGGAAATATTTAGAGGAGACCAGTTTTATCAGAGATGATAACACAACATGTTGTTAAACCACAATAGTTAAAATAGTGTGTTAATAGTGCATAAAATTAAGGACAAATCAATGGAATATAACAAAAAGCTAGTAGTAGATGGAATTCAAATAAAAATTTCATACCTGATAAAGATGGCATTTCAAATCAGTAGGGAGAAGATGAATTATTTATCAAAGTTTCTGGGGTCACACTTGGTAACCATTTTTATGGGGAAAAAGTTGCATCTATCCTTGATAGGTAACCCCCATGTGAATTTCAGATAGAAAAATATTTAAAGTGAAACATGGTACATCAAATTCCTAGAAACAAATGGAAATATTTAAAAATTAGTTTTGGAGTATAGAACATTTTAAAATGTGGTACAGGATTAAGAAGCAGCAAAAGAAAAGATGATTTCTTTGACAACAAAACACTCAAATTTCTATATAGGAAAAAAATCATCATAAATAAAGTTAAAAATGAGTAGTTATTCATTCATACATTGCTGAAGTATATCTGCAAACATATATCTGCAAACAGATTTATATATGAAGATGATTTTATATAGTACTGTTTATAAGAACAAATGAGTGGCTGGGAGCAGTGGTACACCCCTGCACTCCCAGAAGCTCAGGAGGCTGAGGTAGGAGGATTGCAAGTTTAAGACCATCCTCAGCAACTTATTGAGACCTTTTCCCATAGTTAAAAAAAATGAAGAGGACTGGGAGTGTAGCTGAATGGGTAAGCACCCTTGGGTTAAAAACAAAACAAAACAAAACAAAAAACCCAAAAGAACAACAACAAATGAGTGGAACAAATCTAATTTCCATCACTGTGTGGGGAAAAAGGCACATTCATGCATTGCTGGAGGGACTGCAAATTGGTGCAACCACTCTGGAAAGCAGTATGGAGATTCCTTGGAAAACTTGGAATGGAACCACCATTTTACCCAGTTATTCCATTCCTCAGCATATACCTAAAGGACTTAAAATCAGCATACTATAGTGATGTGGCCACATCCATGTTCATAGTAGTTCAATTCACAATAGTTAAGGTATGGAAACAACCTAGGTGCCCATCAATAGATTCCTGGATAAAGCAAATGTGGTACATATATACAGTGGAATATTACTCAGCCATAAAGAAGAATGAAATTATGTCATTTGCTGGTAAATGGATGGAACTGGAGACTATCATGATAAGTGAAATAAGTCACTCGCCCCCCCCCCCCCCCCAAAAAAAAAGGACAAATGGTCTCTCTGATATGTGGATGCTGAGTCATAATAGGCAGGTGGGCAGTGAGGTGTGGACGAGATTCACTGAATTGGACAGGAGGAATTGGAGGAAGGAAAGGGGACATGGAAATGGGAAAGACAGTAGAATGAATTGGACATAACTTTCCTATGTTCATATATGAATATATGATCATTGTAACTCCACAAAATGTACGACCACAAGAACGGGAAATTATTCTACTGTTATGTATAACTAAAAAGAACAAGTAAAAAATACATTTCCATCACTCTAGAACTGGTTAAACAATTTCTTTTCATCTGTAAAATGAAACACTAAGAAGCTATTAAGAAGAATGAGGCAGATCAATATTTACTGATATGGAGAAATTTCCAAGACATGAAAGGAATGTTTAGAAGAGTATTACATGATACCACTGTTTAATAATATGTATGCCTTGTATTGTTTTACTATTGCTACTCTCACAAATTACTACAAATTGAGTGGATTAAAAGAAAAAAAATTTCTTTCAGCTCTGGTTGTCAGAAATGTAAAAATCATTTTTAGTGCACTAAAGTCAAGGTGTCAACAGCATTAGGGTTTTATTATTTTTTTATTTATTGTGAAGGGTCTTGCACATGCTAGGCAAATGTTCTACCAAGGAGCCACACTCCCAGTCTAGGTTCTTTATGGGGGCTCTGAAAGGACAATCTATTTCCTTTTTTTGTGGTGGGGGGGTATGGGGTGGTTGAACCCAAGGTGCTTAACCACTGAGCCACATCCCAACCCCTTTTTATTATTATTATTTTTTAATTTTGAAACAGGATCTCAATAGATTGCTTTCAGTCTTGCTAAGTTGCTGAGCAGGCTTTGAACCTGTAATCAGCAGGCTTTGAACCTGTAATCGTCCTACTTCAGCCTCTGGAGCCACTGGGGTTACAAGCATGTGCCACCACACCCTGCTATTTTGCTTTTTAAAAATAGTGCTTGCTACATATAGCTGCTGCTGCAGATGATAAGTTTTCAAGTGCTTTAAATACATTATATCATTTCAATCCTTACAAAAACCTCATCTGTGAATATTATTATTTTGTTTGCCTCCTTTACACCATAAGTGGCACAAACCCAAATCTACTAGACTCCAGATCCAATACTGTTTGCCACCATATTCAACAACCTGCTTAAAAACTGGAATGTTCTGCATATAATGATTTTGATAGTTTGCTTTTTTTTTTTACTAGGTCACAAATTTGGTCATCTCCCCCATGTTGTTACAAATTTTATTCATTCATTCTATATAACATAATTTATAGGGTCACAGTCTCCTTACTAAAAATTTTAGATTACAGTATTTCCACTGTAATCTTAATTAAATTTGTTTACATTTTTATATGGAAAATTTCAAATATACTCCAAAGTAGAAGAGTATGAAGATCCCCATGTATTCATATCTAGTTTCAACAATTACTTACACATGGCCAAGCTGTTTTATGGATATCCCTCACCCAGTTACTTTGAAGCAAATTCTGAGATATCGTATCCTTTTATCTGTAAGTACTTTCTCATTCAAATTTTTTTTTGCAGTGCTGGGGATCAAAATGGGGCCTTGTACATGCTGGGCAAGTGCTGTATCACTGAGATACATCCCCACCCCTAAACACAATTTTCATAATATTGGAGTGTAGGAATAGTATCGTCGTGGATTACTAATTCAGGTCATTGTAGAAATGAGTATTCAGAGACAACTTGGAAAATGAGTAGATGACCTCACTTGGGCTTGGAAAAACACAGATGAGCGTCCATGGTCAAGAGGGGAAAATAAGCACGGGTTTTCAATCTAGGCTGAACAGTGCAATTACCTGGGGTGCTTTAAAAATACTGATGCTTGGATCACTCCCAGAGATTCTGATGTAATTGGTGTGGGATGGGTGCCTGGGCACTGAGATTTCTTTTTTTTTTTTATTGTAGTAAAATATACATAAAACAAAGTTTATCATTTAACCATACTTAAGTGTACAATCTAGCAGCATTAAATATATTCACAAAGTCATACAACCATCACCACTATATATTTTCAGTACTTTTTCATTATCTCAAACAGAAACTCTACTAATTAAATAACAACTCCTCATTTCTCCCTTCCTGTAGACCTTGGCAACTACCATTCTAATTTTCTTTCTTTCTTTTTTTTGGTGGGGGGGGGTACTGGGATTGAACTCAGGGGCACTTGGGCACTGAGCCACATCCCCAGCTCTATTTTGTATTTTATTTAGAGACAGGGTCTCACTGAGTTGCTTAGCATCTCGCAGTTGCTGAGGCTGGCTTTGAACTCGTGATCCTCCTGCCTCAGCTGGGATTTCAGGTGTGTGCCACTGACCTCTCTTTTCTCTCTATGAATGTGCCTATTCTAGATATGTGATATAAGTATAGTCATAATATTTGTCATTTTGTGTCAAGCATATTTTATTTAGAATAATATTGTCAACATTCATCTATGTTGTAGCATTTGTCATAATTTTATTCTTTTTTATTGTTGAACAACATCCCATTTCATATATTACTGCATTTTGTATATCTATTTATCTGTCAATGGATATTTGGGTTGTTTCCATCTCTTCGATATTGTGAGTAATGCTGCTATGAGTGTCAGTGTAGAATTATCTGTTTGAGTTTTTGCTTTCACTTATTTTGGTATAAACACAGAGGTGGGTTTGGTGGATCACATAGTAATTCTATGTTTATCTTTTTTGAGGAATTGCCACACTATTCTACAGTGGCTGCATCATTTTATATTTCCACCAGGAAGCAGAAGGGTTCTAATTTCTCCATATCTTTGCCAGCACATTTTTTAAAAAAATAAAAATAACCCTAATGGTTGTGAATCTCATTGTGGTTTTCTTTTCTTTTCTCCCCCTACTGGAAATTGAACCCAAGGGCGTTTAACTACTGAGCCACATCCCCAGTCCCTATTTTTATTTTTATTTAGAGACAGGATCTTGCTAAGTTCTTAAGGCCTCACTAACTTGCTGAGGTTGGTTTTGAAATTGCAGTCCTCCTGCCTCAGCCTCCTGATTTGCTAGGATTACAGACATACACCACAGTGCCTGGCACATTGTGGTTTTTATTTGAATTTCCCAAATAGTTAATTATGTTGAGAATGTTTTCAGGTGCTTGCTTTATTTCTATACCTTTTTTTTTTTTTTAGAAATGTTTAAGACTTTTGCTCATTTTTAAAAAAATTTTTGAGTTATAGGAGTTATTCATATATTCTAGATATAAATCCCTCATCAGATGATTTGCAAATATTTTCACTTATTCTGTAAGTTGCCTTTTCAATGCCTTGATAGTGATCTTTTATGTACAAACATTTTTAAGTTTGATGAAATTCACTTTATTATTTATTTTCTATTGTTGCTTGTGCTTTTGGTGTCACATCCACGAAATCATTGTAAAATCCAATGCCATAAAGAATTTTCCCCATGTTTTATAGTTGGATCTTAATGAGTAGCTCAGTGATAGAGCACCTGTGTAGCTTGTGAGATATTATGGGTTCAGTCCTCAGAACCAAAAATTTTATGATTTTAGCTCTTTTGCTTAGGACTTTGATACTTTTTCTTTTTGTAGTGTTGGGGATTGAATCCAGGGCTTCAAGCATGTTAGTTAGGGGCTCTACCACTGAGTTCTACTAACAGCCCCCTTTAATCAATTTTGAGTTAATTTTTGGTATATAGTAAGGTTCCAATTCATTTTTTTTGTGCATGGATATCCAGTTTTCCCAGAACCCGTTGTTGAAAAGACTGTCCTTTCCCCATTAAATGGTCTTGGCATCCTTCTTGAAATTCTATTAACAATATCCTCAAGGCTTTATTTCTGGATTCTATATTTTATTCCATTGGTCTATACGTCTGTCATCATGTCAGTACCACACTTTTTTGATTACTAGTAGTCTTTTAGTAAGTTTTGAAATCAGGAAGTGTGAATGTTCCAATTTTGTTAATTTCTTCAAGATTTTTTTTTTTTTTGCATATTCAGGGTCTCTTGAGATTCCATATGATTTTTTTTTTACAACACAAACTCTTTATTTAACAAATGCAGATCATCCTTTGGGCCAAGTAGTACAGATTCAGGACCCAGCAGCAAGTTCAGCGCAGCCTCTGATAAAGTTAGCACATTGCCCTCATGGACGGGGCCTTTCACATTGAGGATGATGGAGTGGCTTGTGTCGTCCATAAATTCCTCGCACACCTGCGTGCACTGTCCCTGCGAGCTGGCCCTGCCCAGCACCTTGGTGACCCTGACCAGCTTGATGGGCTGCACATGGCTTGTGTCCTTGATGGCAGTGCCGCGGCTGTCCATGGAGAGAGATTCCATATGAATTTTAGGATGAATTTTTCCATTTCTGCAAAATACTATTAGCATTTCTTAATTTTTTGGTAATATTGGGGATTGAACCCAGGGTCTTGTACATGATAGGCAGGCAGGCACTCTACCACTGAGCTACATCCCTAGCCCTGTTTTTTAAATTTTATTTTGAGATAGGTCCTTGCTAAGTTGCAGAGGCTGGCCTCAAACTTCTGATCCTCCTGCCTCAACCTACTGAGTAGCTGGGACATAGGCATACACTACTGTGTCCGTTGCTATTGGGATTTTGGTAAGGCTTACATAGAATCTATAGATTGCTTTGGGTGCTGTCATCTTAAAAATAGTAATTTTCCAGCCATGAACATGCCATATTTTTCCTTTTTTTTTTTTTTGGTGTCTTTTTAAATTTCTTTTAGCAATGTTTTGTGCTTTTCTTTGTACATGTCTTTTGCCTCTTTGTTAAATTTACTCAAAATATTTTATTCTTTTTGATTTGTAAGGGAAATTGTTTTCTTAACTACCTTTTTTGGTTTGCTAATTAATGTATAGAAATGCAACTGGTTTTTGAATGTAGATTTTAATTTCCTATAATTTTTCTGAATTTGTTTATTAGCTTTAACATTTTCTTCTGTGGAGTGTTCTAAATAAAAGATTATGTCATCTGTGAACAGATGATGTTACTACTTTTTTTCCTGTTTGGGTGCTTTTTATTTCTTTTTATTCCCTAATTGCTCTGAATAGAACTTTAATAATCCAAAGTTCAAAGGTTTCTGATTAAAGGTGGTAAAAGTAGGCTGGGTGTGGTGGCACACACCTGTAATCCCAGTAGCTCCGGAAGCTGAGGCAGGAGGATTGCAAGTCCCTTTCAGCAATTTGGCCCCAGGTAACTTAGCCAGACCCTGTGTCTAAATAAAAAAATTAAAAAATGGCTGGGGATTTGACTCAGTGGTTAAGTTCCTATGTGTTTAAACTCTGGTACCAAAATAAAATTAAATTTTAATTTAAAAAGAAAACACAAAAAACAAATACCCCCCCCCCCAAAAAAAAAAGAAGAAAAAACAAAGAATGCAGTTTTTTCAAATATGGCCTTCTTAAGACTGAGGATGTTTCCTTATATTCTTGGTTCATTGAGTGTTTTCATCATGAAAGTGTATCAAATTTTGTCAAATGATTTTTCTGCATTAATGGAAGTGATCTTGTGTTTTTCCTTTTTTTCATCATTAATGTGATACATTCCATTGATTGATTTTTGTATGTTGACCCATTCTTGAATTTGAGGACTAACATTCATTTGGTTATAATCTATAATCTTCTTTTAGTATGCTGTTGTCTTTGGGTTGCTACTCTTTTTGTTGAGATTTTCCCACCCCATCGTTTTTTTTTTTTTTTTTAATTGGGGATGGAACTCAGAGCCTTATGCATACTAGGCATGTGCTCTACAAACTACACCTCCAGCCTTTTGTTAAGGATTTTTCGATCAATATTGATGAGGGAATAATATTGACTTATGGTTTTGCTCTTTTGAAGTGTCTTTATCTGGCTTTGGTATCAGGGTAAAGTTGATATGTTAGTTTTCTGTCATGGTGACAAAAGTGACTTAAAATGTGGAAAGAATTATTTTGGCTCATGGTTTCAGTCTATAGTCACTTGACTGTGTTGTTTCTGGGCCTGTGGTGAGGCAGTACATTATTGTGGATGGATGTGTGAGAGGAAATCTGCTTATCCCATAGCAACCAGGAAGTAGAGAGAGAGGTTGGGGGGAGAGAGATGGAGGAAGAGGAGGTGAGGGGAAGGCGGGGGGAGGGGGAGAGGTATAGTGGGCCCAGGGACAAAATATACCTTTCATAGTCCCACCCTCAGTGATCTATTTCCTCCAATTAGGTCCTGTCTCCTAAAGGTTGTACCACCTCTTAATAGTGTCACAGGCTGGCAACCAAGACAGTGGCACATGACCTTCAGTGGACATGTTAGATTCAAACCATAACAGCTGGTGTGAGAATGAATTAGGAAGCATTATATCTTCTATTTTTTTTTTGGGGGGGGATTGCTTGAAAAAGGATTGATCACTGAGCACAAAGGTGATTCCAATGTAGCTTGGGCTGGGAACCAGAACTTGTAAAGTGTGCTCCCTGTATCAGCTGTTTTGGCATCACTTGGGAGCTTGTTAAAAATGTAGCATCTCACACCCTTCTCACATGGACCAAATCAAAAACTTGCATTTTAGCAAGATCCCTAGGTGATTCCTATGCACATTAAAGTTTGGGATGCTCTGTAGTTTATTAAGATACTGACAAGTGTTTCAAATTCTGAGATAAGACTCACATGTGGTAATTGTTTCCCAGGCCCTGCTAAGACCCACTGAATCAGTATCAGGTGTTCTTCTTCTCCCTCCCCCCTCCCCTCCTCTCCCTCTCCCTCCCCTCCTCTCCCTCTCCCTCCCCACTCGCCCTCACCCCTCCCCTCCTCTCCCTCTCCCTCCCCACTCGCCCTCACCCCTCCCCTCCTTTCCCTTCCCCTCCCCACTCGCCCTCCCCCCCACTCGCCCTCCCCCTCCCCTCCTCTCCCTTCCCCTCCCCTCTCGCCCTCCCCCCTCCCCTCCTCTCCCTTCCCCTCCCCTCCTCTCCCTTCCCCTCCCCTCTCGCCCTCCCCCCTCCCCTCCTCTCCCTTCCCCTCCTCTCCCTTCCCCTCCCCTCTCGCCCTCCCCCCTCCCCTCCTCTCCCTTCCCCTCCCCACTCGCCCTCCCCCCTCCCCTCCTCTCCCTTCCCCTCCCCACTCGCCCTCCCCCTCCCCTCCCCTCCTCTCCCTTCCCCTCCCTACTAGCCCTCCCCATCCCCCTCCCCTCCCCTCTCCTCTCCTCCTATCTCTCGCTGTCACACTTTGGAACAATGACATTGGATGAAAAGTGGGGGGGGGGTAGTGGTATTTGTCAATGCAGGAAAATGGGGAGAGAGATTAGTATTTTCGACTCATACCCATCTTACAGGTTGACATTTTTCCCCATGGACATGTGTTGCTTTCACAGGGAAAACAATTTTAAAGCATAGATTCTTGATTTCCATTCTGAGAAATTTAAATTAATAGTTCTAGGGTCGGGCCAGAATCTATGGTGTTTAAAAATCTCCCGGTTGAATTGGCAGCAGTTTTCTAATTTCTCTCTCTCCAGTTTCTTCCCTACTCTCGTGCACCCTTGTCCCTGTTGCTTGGGTTATCATTCTGAAAACCCAGTCTGACCAGATAATCCATATTTGTTGAATTGATGCATCCTTTTCACTCCATTGTCTGTAAGAATTAACACCAAATTTTTAAAAACTTTTTTTTGGAACCAGGGGCTGAACCCAGGGGCATTTTTACCACTGAACTATATCCTCAGTCCTTTTATTTTATATTTTGTAACAAGTTCTTCCTAAATTGCTGAGGCTGGATTTTTTTTTATTTTTTTATTTTTTTTTTGTACCAGGGGTGCTTAACCACCGAACCATATCCTCTGCCCTTTTTCTGTATTGTATTTTGAGACATGGTCTCCCTAAGTTGGCTTGCTAAGTTACTGAGGCTGGCTTCGAACCTGTGATTCTCCTGCCTCAGACTCCTGAACCGCTGGGATTACAGGTGTGCACCACTATGCTGGCAATACCAAACTTCTTAAAAATGCATACATACAAGGCCATTTATAATTTGACTGTGGTATACCTCTTCAACCTTCCTTTCCTACATCCTTCACTTACCCACCAATTGACTTAAATTGTTTCAAGAAATAATCCCCAATCTTGTGCTCCATATCTTTGCTTAATACTCCATTCTTTACTTGGCTATTCCCTTTGCTGGCCATGCCCTTCACACATTTTTTCAGTATGGAAAAATTTACTCATACTTTAAGTTCCAGTTCAAATTTCTTCTCATCTGAGAACTTTTCTATATCACATCCAACAGTTAAATGACCCCTCTTCTATACTTCCACTACCTTTGTTGTATGTATGTATGTATGTATGTATCTATCTATCTATCTATCTATCTATCTATTGGTACCATGGATTGAACCCAGGGTTGCTTAACCACTGAGCCACATCCCCAGCATTTTTTTAGTTTTTAATTTTGAGACAAGGTTTGGCCAAATTTTTTAAGGTCTTGCTTGGGAGCTGAGGCTGGTCTTGAACTTGTGATCCTCCTGTCTCAGCCTCTTGAGGTGCTAGGATTACAGGTGTAATCCCACTGTGCCTGGCTTGCTGTATATTTTTATTATTGTGTTCACCATATTGTATTATAATTATTTAAACTTTCTACTTTGTATGAACCCCTTCAGGGAAGGGACCATGTTTTGTCTGTCTTTGTCACCCATAGCCCCAGCACAGTTTTGCAGATAAGTGCTCACTAAAACATTGTTGAATATTCATTTATTGCACAAATATTTATTGAGTATCTCCTATATGCCAGGCATAGTTCTATGTATCGCTGATACAGCGATGAAGATTGTTAGCAGGGAAATCAATTAGGAGACCATTGCCATTATCTGAGCAAGAGATAATGATAGCTTAGACTAAAGTGGTGGTGGAGGTAAATGTGCAGATTTAGGCTATATTTGAAAGTAGAGCCATCATTCCTTGCCAATGCATGAGAGAGGAAGGAGAGACAGTGAAGAGAATTTTGTTTGTATATAAATTTGAAATTCCCATTTAAATTGAATAAGTCAAGCATAGCTTTTGATGGTCTGGCTTTGTTCCCCTTTGTTAATTGTTTTTTGATATTTGGGAGCAGAGGTGAGAGAAGAAAGCCTTCTGACAGTTAAACATCAGTTCTCTGTGGTATAAATTGTTAGTTTACCTCAGGTTTTCTACATTCCACCTTTTGCAATTGTTAGATGGAGACAAGATGTTCGCCTCTCCCCTTTCTTATTGAGTTTACAAAATGAACTGACCCACACAACTGGCTTTTAAGAAGCACTGTGTAGGTTGGTGAAGGCCAATAACAGCTGCAGACAGATTGGCTGGAAGAAATCAACTGGTGGGTGGCAGGGCCAATAATAGTTCATAGAGCCAAATATGGATATTAGATCCCCCAGTATATAGGAGAATTTGTTGGTAGCAAAAGATTCTTAGAAGACACTGCTAAACAGTAAGGATGATTGTTCAGTATTGGGTTTGGCCTTATTTTGAAACATTAGACCCTAGAATTTGGAAACAAGCCCAGTGAGGCCACTGGCAAAAATGACTAGTGCAGATTCAGGATTTTTAAATTTCTGAAACTCTAGGCTGGATTTGGGGAGACTGCTGCCAAGGTGGGGCCAGCCACAGAGGTCTGCCTTTTCTGCCATAGAAAATAACTTTTTTCAAAACTAAATCCTTAAAAGGAAATGGTTTATTCACTGTAGTCTCTTATCTAGTTTCAGGAAGGGGTTAAATTTGGCTTTGCTTAGTAATGGGTTTGGATAGCATTATCACAATTTGTGTCCAGAAAAATCAAGAAAGCTATTTTTTTCTCAAAGCCATGCCCTCAAAGATTCTATTTAGCTGTTGGCCCTTCTCTTAGGCTTTGATGTTCTCTCTCTCTGGCTGCTGGTTTTATATCAGTAAGTTAATTGCTGGTTCACAGCAGTTTGTGGTTAAGTCCTTGGAAATAGAAATTTTATTCCAACTGATTTACCTTGGAGTTGACAAGTAGCAGAAACAAAGAATTCATTGTTTAATCCATAAGGCAGAATACATAATGCAGATTTGTGGGAAGAATTTTGGAGCAAGCATTAAAAATAGTAAATTAAATTAATAAGCAAAACTTCTCCAACTCCACCCTCTTGACTGTTGGGATGAAGCTGATAAACAACCACTCATGTTGGCTTCAAAACACATGGGACCAGCAGAGTGAACATCCTGCTGTCCTTTGAGTACTTTTCCAACCTTTTTTTACTTGTCCCTAACTCAGACTTACTTGGATTTCAAATGTGAACAACAGCGTCTAATGGAATTTACTGTTTGTGGTTTTTTAAACAAATGGTTGTTAAGGAACATCTGGTTGCAGTTAATGAAGTTCCTCCTGTGTGTGTGTGTGTGTGTGTGTGTGTGTGTGTGTGTGTGTGACAGAGGGAGAGAGAGAGGGAGGGAGAGATCTATGTTGTAATCTTCACTCGCAGTTTCAGATCTTATTCTGAGTTCTATAAGAGGCTTCATTAATCAGCCATTTTAGGAAATAAAATGTAGTATAATTTCCTTTCTTTTTCTTTTCATCTAACAAGGCTCCACAAGATCTTAAGTAATTATTCATTTATTTGGGGGGGGAGGGGGGAACAGGGATTGAACTCAGGGCACTCGACCACTGAGCCACATCCCCAGCTCTATTTTGTATTTTATTTTGAGACAGTGTCTCACTGAGTTGCTTAGTGCCTCGCTTTTGCTGAGGCTGGCTTTGAACTTGCGACCCTTCAGCCTCAGACTCCTGAACTACTGTGATTATGGGCCTGTGCCACCACCTTGCTAAGATCTTTTTTTCCCCCTGAGAGAGGGCAAGTAATATGCCCTCAGCATTGCACAGGATGGGTCTCCATTGTGTATGTTCTGGGCATTGCTAGATGTCTAGTATTCCTAGCTTTTCCTACTCCCCTATCATAAATACCAGTAGTGTTCCCCAGTCATTCGTGCCAAGTATAGTTGCCTCCACACCTTAACACATGCCCCCCAGGAGTATTCAAGTAGTAGTTTTGAGTTTGAGAACTACTGACCTAGTTTAAATCCCTCATAGTTCAGAGAGGGAAGCTGAAGATCAGAGAGGCTTGCTTAATGTTACGCAAGTATTGACAAAACTGAATTTGAAACCCAGCTGTTTTGAGTCCTAGATTAGTGTTCCTTTTTGCAATATGAGGGGGTCATTTAAATATTATTATATTGAAGTTTTTGTGCTCTTAGAACTTTTTGACTGATGGGAGGGTCTTCTGTAAAAGCAAAACCAAATGGTAGTAGAATATGAAATTAATGAACAATATATTGCAGGGTTTTTTTTTTTTTATATACTAGGAATTGAACCTGAGGAACTTAACCACTGAGCTACCTCTCCAAAACTTTCCAGCCACTGGGATTCTAGGCATGCACCACTAGGCCCGACTATAGATTTTTTTTCCTTCAAGAATTTAATTGCATGTCTGCTCTGTGACCATCTGGAAAAATGGTACCCCTAAAAAGCTTTTATTTTAAAATAATATAAATGAGAAGGAGTAGTGAGGTGAGGAAAGTTACTTAAGGATCTAGTGGGTGACCTTTTTTTTTTTTTAATTTGACATGCAGTGACATCCTTGTAATCTGTTTTCTTCTCTCCATAACTTCTACCTAGTTTTCAATAGGAATTAAATATACTCACCAGCTTTTTTATTTTTAATTCACTCATCCCTCCCCCATAAATTGTAGATGACATATAATTTTTTCCTCACTTTCCAATTACTTAGCCCAGGTCAGAGTGCAGGTACCTCACAGATTTTTCCTTGAGGTAATTATTCTGAATTTCCTTCCAGGTTAAGTGGCATCTAGATCTTGGCTTTATCACCATTAACACCAAGGCAAAGATATAAACATGACATAGTCTTCTCTGCTGTGGAGTTTCTGCCTGAGATTACTGAATGCAGTTAGATGCATTCTCTCATGGATGAGAGAACTGAAGGAACAAGTTGGAGCTCTCTGAGGATCCCTGGGGACTTGTCCTCTTCTGGAGAGCCTGTTGTTTTCCATTTATTTCTCCTTGTTTTTCATGTTGAGCTTCCCTTTGGAGAATTTTCCTCTAGCCCTGACTGTCTGATTTCTTTTTCGTCATGCCAAAATGCTTTCTGAGTAGACTTAGGCAGTCTGCATTTGGTCTGAGATGAGAGGTGATCTGTTTTTCTCCCCCCTTCATCCTTTATCCCATTCAGTAGCATTTTCATTATAAGCTCCATGCTTACCATGATGACCCTCACCCTTCCTCCGGGGTGGGCCAAATACTACAAAGATCTTGCCTATCCTCCCTCAAAAGAAAAATAAAAAGAAAAAAAAAGAAAGAAAGAAAGAAAAAAGAAACAGAAAAGTGAACTTTGTGGATACAATTGGCCTTGGGCAAATATGTCTATGACATATTAAAAGCTGATAACTTGACTCTGGGGCAAGGCCCCTCCCTGTTTACACTGTTTCAGTTTATCTATAGATGCAAGGCCTATTCTTTTGGGGGATTGTTTTAAATAGTTTTTTGGAGATATAATTCATGTACCATAAAATTCAGCCATTCATGGTGTTTCATTCAATGTTTTTTAGTGTATTCATAGAGTTGTGCAATCATTACCACAATTTTATTTATATATATTATTTTTAATTTTTTAGATGTTGATGGAACTTTATTTTATTCATTTATTTATATGTGGTGCTCAGAATTGAACTCAGTGCCTCACACATGCTAGGCAAGTCTCTACCACTGAGCCACAACCCCAGCCCCTGAGATTACTGAATTTTTATTTTTGTATTTATTTATTTCATGGTGCTCTGGATTGCACCCAGGGCCTCCTGCATGAGGTTCAAGCACTCTACCACTGAGTTTTATCCACAGCCTCACAATTAATTTTAGAATGTATTTGTCATCTCAGAAAGATTTCCCATACTCAGTATGAAGGCCTACTTTTTTTTAAGAGAGAGAGAGAGAGAGAGAGAGAGAGAGAGAGAATTTTTTAATATTTATTTTTTCAGTTTTCGGTGGACACAACATCTTCATTTTATTTTTATGTGGTGCTGAGGATCAAACCCAGTGCCCCACGAATGCCAGGTGAGCGCGCCACTGCTTGAGCCACATCCCCAGCCCCAAGAAGGCCTACTTTTAAACCTAGGTCAGCATCAATAATAATAGCTAATATTTGGTGAGAGTTTATTCTATGTACTAGACTGAGTACTGCATTTGTGTTATCTCATTTAATACTTGTTATGACCCTGTGAATTAGGGAGTGACATTTGTTCCCATTTTACAAACAGGGAAACTGAGGCATAGAGAAGTTTAAAACTTATTCATGTTTAAATATGTATAAGTGGTAAAATCTGGATTCTAACCTAAGCCATCTGACTCCATAGCTTTTTAACAATTCATTACACTGTCACATTTTGGGCATGTGATATTACTAAGCACATTTCTCCATCTTCATATATGTGAAATATTATTTGACTTTTTTTTCATAAATGAGTGAATCAGTATTTGTTTATCACTTTCAATATACCCCAAACTGGGACAGAAGCAATGTGGGATGTAGCATGCAGAGGGAGCAGCAAAGAAAGAGGGAGATTGATTGATTTTCTATCTTCAGGAGGCTTACAGTCTATTTGATGATTAATTGACAAAGTAACACCACGCTTGAGAGATGCCACAGATGGTAGATAACTGTACGTTTAGTGGAAGGAGATATTAATGGGTCTGGGGTAATTAGAAAAGACTTCTTGAATGAAGTGGGCTCTGGCTGAACCTAGATGGGTCTAAGATCAAGTGGATAGGGGTAGGAATGCCAGAGACTATGATCAGAAGACCTTGAGATAGATTGGAGGTGGGAGGGAGAACTTTGTGCAGGTCAGATTGTGGAGAACCTTGCATGTCAGGCAAGAGAGCCCATTTATTCATTTAATAGATATTTATTGAGCAGTCGATAGATACTGGAGGTAGAGCATGGGCAAAATGCCAAAGTCTCTTTTTTCAAAGAACTTTAATTCCATTTGGAGAGAGGGGAAAAAAAAAACAATGAGTTGGCTATATTATTAGATAGTGTGATTTATAAAGGGGGTATAGGAAATATCATGTGTAGCAAATAGTGGCTACAGATTGAGTTTGGCATAGTGTTTATTGTTTGGAATGACTAAGACAAGAGTGCCTGGGAAATAAGCAGTGAGTTGTGAAGAGGCCTGGAGGCAGATAGGAAGGTCAAGGGCAAGTGTAAGGTGGACCTCTGAGTTTCCAAGTTGTGGTATGGTAGGAAAAAGCACTGGATTGGATCCATATGGTTTGAACTTTGCTAGTAACCCCAAGTTTCTTCATTTCTCTTAAGTTTCATTTCATTTTCTGTATTGTGAGAATAGAAGTACTTTCCTGGGGCTGGGATTGTGACTCAGTGGCAGAGAGTTCGCCTAGCATGTGCGAGGCCCTGGGTTTGATCCTCAGCACCACATACAAATAAATAAAATAAAGGTATTGTGTTCAACTACAACTAAAAAATAAATATTTTTTTAAAAGAAGTACTTTTCTAACAAGTGTATTATCATGCTTACTTGAGATAATATGAATGGGTCTTTGTTAGTCGTATTGTACTGTACAAATGTGAAAAGCTACAATTATAGACAGTGCCTATAAAAATTACATTTCTGTTTTTTTCCAGTCCTTCCAGGATTCTGATAGTAACAATTTAATTTTTCATGCTAACAATTTGTCACAGATTGGAATTATAAATCACAAAATACAATTGATGCAAGGCACTCTAGAAGAGGTTCTATCTAGACACTGGGAATATATTGGTGACTGAAATTGCTTTATCCTAGGGAGTTTTCTCTCTACCTTGGTCAAGGCTGCTACCATGAAAGAAGTGAGACTATGAATTGACATTTTTCTATCATAAACAGCTCAGTGAATCAATTTGTGTGGCTAGTACTATACTACACATAAAAACAAACAAACAACAAAAATGAAGTCAGATGTTATAAATCAAAGGGGTAAAGGCAGGAGAGTCCCAGACCATGACTGAATATGAAGAAAGTGGAGTATTAAATCTCCCTTTTACTGAATGCTGGACCCTTAACCTTCTTTAAAGGTGTTGGCCTTGGTCTTTTCCTTCAGAGTATTCTTCAGTTGCTCTATTTGGAGCTAGTTGCCCTCTGTTCTCTGAATGAATCCAGTCTAAGTCCATGTTTTGCTGTGAGCACCACAGCTTTGGTGCCAGTAGCCTGGTGGTGTGCCAGGTCCCCTTTGGGGAGGATTTCTGAAACATACTACTCAGCAGAGCTGAAAAGGCTGAAGAACCCTCTCCGGAAGCTGATTGTGTCTGTGGTAGGTCTTGGACTGGGAACCCTTTCAAAAGCTGGGTAGCACTGCTACTTTGTTGATACTCACTGTGCTTCCTGGCACTCCATGCCATGTAGACTCCCCGGGAAGTCCTTAGTCTCTCTGAGAAAGAGCTGGCACTTGCAATGTTTTTTTCCTCTCTCTTGGACCGGTATTTTGAGATCCTAGGTGAATAAATCTTCTGTGACAAGCATGTGTAAGATATGCTGAAATTAAGTATGCCATTAAATAGAAAAAATTGTAACCATGACCTGTCTGACCAGAGATACTTATCACTCTAGTCAAGTGCGATGTCTTGCCCTTATAGAGTAGTGTCACTGAAAATTGGCATTGCAATTGAAATGGTCTCTAGGCTACTAGATATGGCAAAACAAATATATTTTATTGCACATACTGAAGACCAAATGAATGTGGTGTTTATGTATAAACCTCCAAGATATTAATGGTACCTGACTTCAACCATTTGTAGTTTAGAAAGTCCTGTCATGTTTCTTATTTAATTTGATGCTGATAACAAGGATGAAGAGAAATAGAGACAGGATTATTATTCATATTTTGCAGATGTGGAGGTTGTTGGTGAGGTAGAGCTAGAGGATGCTAGGATGTCATATGTAGTGGGCAATAATATGGGCTCTGAGGCTCACTGAGTGTTGCTTGAATATTTTTTTTTAATTTGGTAAAATATATATAATGTATAATTTGTACAGTATTTCCAAAATGTACAATCATCATGATTGTTTCTCAAACTTTTTCATTATCTCAAACAGAAATTCTGGAAACAATTAAACAATTCTCTATTCTCCTTTCCCCTCTGACTGTTAATAGCTTTTAATTTACTTATCTGTCCTCCATGACTTTGCATATTCTAGATATTTCACATACCTATTCAATTGTATGTATATATCATCTCTTTATCCACTCAATTATTAATAGGCACTTGAGTTGTTCCCACATATTGGCTATTAAGCTGCTATTTACGTTTGTGTATAAGTATTTTTGAGCCCCTGTTTTCTTTCTTTCTTTTTGGTATGATTCAACCCAGAGGTGCTCAACCAATAAGCCACATCCACAGCCTTTTTAAAAATAATTTTATTTTTTATTTTGAGAAAGGGTCTCACTAAATTGCTCAGGACCTTGGTAAATTGTTGAGGCTAACTTTGAGTTTGTGATCCTCCTGCCTTAGCTTCCCAAGCTGCTGGGATTAGAGGTATGCCCTACTGTGCCCTGCTAAGCCCCTGTTTTCAATTATTTTGGGTATGTGCCCAGGACTGGAATTGCTTGGTTATATGGTAAACATCTGTGTTAAGCTTTTCTAAGAACTATCAGTGTTTTCTCCAGCAGCAGCAACATTTTGTATTCCTACTAGAGGGAGAAAGAGGGAGAGGGAGAGGGAGAGGGAGAGGGAGAGGAGAAGTGGTATCATATGTGATTTTCATTTCTCTAATGACTAGTGGTGAACATCTTTTCATATGCTTGGCCATTTGCAAATCTTCTTTGGAGACAACTTATTTGTCTATTTGTAAATTGCATTGTTTGCATTTTCATTGTTGTTTTCTATGAGTTCTTTACATAATCTGGATATTAAATCCTTCCCAGATATATGATTTCCAAATACTTTCTCTCATTTTGTAACATTGTCTTTTTACTTTGTTGATGATGTCTTTTGGTGCAGAACAATTTTTACTTTGATGAAGTCCAATTTGTCTATTTTTCTTTGCTGATCATGTACAGGAGATGATGGAACAGAGCTCCACTGCTTCCATAACCGCGTTGCCTTCGGAAAATTCTCCCTCATTTTTGAAGGACCATTTTGCCAGATGTAGAATTCTTGGTCAACAGGGTTTTTTTTTTTGTTTTGTTTTGTTTTCATTTCAGCAGTTTGTGTCATTCTACTCTCTTCTGACCTTTCTGTGGTTTCTGATGGGAAAGTGGCTGTTGATCCATTAATTCCCCAGTTTTCAGTTCTGTGAATATTTTAACAACATTGACATATGTGCATTAAAATTGGTCAGAAATGGTAATCTAGATCCTATGTATTATATTAATTAACATTACTATATTATAACCATTACATTATAATATAATATACCATTATATATTACATACTATATAAGTATTTATACATGTTCCACATCTGGGATGATGGGACAAAACGGATTAATAAAGATCCCTTTTATGTGATAAGTTGCTTCTTATTGCTTTCAAGATTGTCTGGCATTTTAAAAAATATTAATTCTAATCAATTATACATGACAGTAAAGAAAGCTCTTCAATTCATTGTACACAAATGGAGCAGAATTCATCACTTCTCTATGCATGAAGTAGAGTCACACCATTTGTGCAGTCATACATGAACCTAGCATAATACAGGGACACAGGCACATCAATGTTTAGAGCAGCACAATTCACAATAGATAAACTGTGGAAGCAGCCTAGATGCCCTTCAGTAGGAGAACGGATAAAAAAATGTGATATCTATCTATCTATCTATCTATCTACCTATCTATCTTACTACCACTACACCCCCCCACACACATACAATGGAAATATTACTCAGCATTAAAAGAGAATAAAATTATGGCATTTGCAGCTAAATGGATGGAGTTGGAGAATATCATTGTAAGAAAAATAAACCAATCTCAAAAACCAGGGGCCGAATGTTTTCTCTGATAAGTGGATGCTAATCCACATTGGGGGGGCATAGGATGAGTGGAGGAGCTTTGGATGGGGCAAAGGGCAGAGGGAGGGGGCAAAGGGGTAGGAAAGATGGTGGAATGAGATGGACATCATTACCCTATGTACATGTATGATTGCAGAAAAGCTCTGTCTTTGGCTTCTGACAATTTGTCTATGCTTTTTCTTAGTATGGATCACTCTGAATTTATCCTACTTGGAGTTTGTTGTACTTTTTAGGTCCAAGTTTTTTGTCAGACTATGGATAGTTTTGGACATTATTTCTTCAAGTAATCTTTCTGCCCCTCTCTCTCATTTTGCTTTCTGGCAGTTCCAAAATGTATTCATATCTGATTGACGGGATTCCACTGTTCCTTACTGCTCACTCTTTCACTTTATAATTTCCATAACTGTAATGGTAGTCTCATTTTGTTCACATATTGTTTTTCTGATTAGTGATAGTTCTGTTTTCTTTCCTTCCTTCCTTCCTTCCTTCCTTCCTTCCTTCCTTCCTTCCTTCCTTCCTTCCTTCCTTCCTTCCTTCCTTCCCCTCTGTCTTTGTCTCTCTCTCTTTCTTTACTCTCTCTCTTTCCTTCTGTCTGTTCCCTCTCCCTCCCTCCCTCCCTCCCTCCCTTCCTTCCTTCCTTCCTTCCTTTCTTCTGCTGGAAATCAAACCCAAGGACTCATGCATGCTGGGCAAGTGCCTCACCACTGAGCTGTATCCCCACTTCATTTTTGCTGACCTTGAATTTATGATCCTCCCGCCTCAGACTCCAGAGTAGCAGGGATTACATGCATGCACCACCATGCCTGGTTCTGTGAATTTAAAAAATATCATCGTCAATAGACTTTTTTTATTAATTTATATTTGGTGCTGAGAATTGAACCCAGTGCCTCATGGGTGCTAGGCAAGTGCTCTACCACTGAGGCACAACCCCAGCCCTTTTTGGAATTTTAATGAGCTCTTTTAATATATTTAAGATGATTGTTCCAACATCTTTGTCTAGGAAATTTGCTGTCTGTAATTCCTCAGGAACAGTTTGTCAATTTATTTTATTCCTTTGAGTGAGCCATACTTTTTTTTGTTTCTTTGCATAGGATTTGTTGAAAAATAAATATTTGTATATTAATGTGGTGACTCTGGAAATCATATTTTCTTTCTTCTTAGGATTAGCTATTTTTAATTGTTTAAGTATATGTAATAGTTTGGTTTATCAATTTTTCCAAAGTATATTTTCAAAGAGTATAATTCTTTGTCCTGTATGGTAACTGAAGTCTTTTTACCTTAGCTTGTGTTTCAGGTTAGGAACTAAAAATGGGCAAATAAAAAACACATTTACCAATATTTGTTGATTTGTTCATGTAGGGTCACTCTTTTAACATTTAGCCATCTTGCACTGAATGTAGAAATTGGAACACAGTGAAAGATTGGGGATTTTCACATCTTTTTCTGAGTGAATGTTGTCTTGGGAATTCATGTGACTTTCTAAATTCCCAGCATGATTGATTTTAATGTCACAATTTTCCAAGGAAAGCACTACCACTACAACCAGCTTTTGCTACCTTATCTTAGGCAGTGTGGTATATGTTTCAACTGTTATCTTTTGCCACAGGCACTTGAGATTTGTTTGTGTTCTAGAACACTTGCAGTGTTTTCAAGGAATACCATGTTTCTAGTTAGAATTCTGTTTTAGGTAAAACCAACACAAATGTCTGGCCTCAGTGTTTCAGGTAGCTCCCAGATAGGATAGCAAAAAAAAAATAAAAATAAAATAAAATAAATAAAATAAAACAAAAAACAACCGACAAAAAACAAAACCCAAAACCCCACAATAATTTTTTTAATAATATCTGCTCTGCTTCCTGTAAAACCAGGGTTCAAGGTCCCACATTGTAAAGACAGGCTGCCACTATTTAAAAACCTAAAATGCTACCCTGCTAGAGAGTAGTGTAGGTCAAAGACCAGTAAAAATGCCACAAAACTTTTGTACTATTTTGAGGTTACTTTTTTATTAATCCAGTCTTTGCTTGGTTACTGTAAAGTTTTGACTGCTTTCCAGATTTCTCATAAAGTTGATTCTAACAGTTTCTGCTTGTTTTTGATGTTTTTGTGTGTGTGTGTGGGATAACAACTGGGGGATGCATACTCTGCTGTTTTATTGATGTTACTCTGACTGTACTCCTAAATTAAGATTGCCTAATTATGAATCCCGGATTCACCAGTTACTGTGTAAACTTGGACTAGTTACTTAACCTCTCTGTTTTCTCGACTGTGGATTTGAGTATGATAACAGTATCTACCTTAGAGGGTTCTCACAAGATTCAGGGTAATCTGTGTAAAGCTCTTAGAATACTATGTGGTTAAGTGCTCATTGAATGTTACCTATCTTTTAAAATTTTGCCATAATTTTATGTGCTGGTAAGAAAAAAATGTCAGTTAAATTATGATATGCCATTGATGCTGAGGTGTTTCATGATTTCAGAAATGTTAAAATGTAAAATATGTATCTTAAAACTTATGAAGTATGGTATCACCATCATCATAATCTCCAGTATCATCTTGTTCAGGCTTTACATTTTGCATTTGGGGCAGCTGAGGCACAGAGAGGGTAAGGTACTTACTCATGGATATGTAGGAATTTATGTCATAATCAAATTTGGAATCCTGGTACCCGATCCTTATTCTGGGTACAGTGTGCTCAGGGGCCTTGTTGCCTCTTACAGCTAGTAATTTGCTGTTTAAATACTGTCCTGCTGACCTCTCAGTGCTGCAGATGTGTTAGATATGTGTCAGCAGTGTGCTCAAAGTGGAAGAAAAGGAGGAAGTAGGATGTTTTTGAGTCTTCTATTTAGTTTTTTTTGTTGGTACGCAAAATTGAATCCAAAGCCTCACACATGCTACATACATTCTCAATCTTTTTTCATGGTACTGAACATTGAACCCAGGCACAGTGTATCACTGACCTACAACCCAGCTCTTTTTAAAATTTGAGACAGGGTCCTGATAAATAATTGAGGCTGGCCTTGACCTTGTGATTCTCTTGCCTCAGCCTCCTGAGTTGCTGGAATTATAGGAAAGTGCCAGTGCTTCTGGAAATCTCTTTTTTTTTAAAGGAAATTTTACTAAAGTATGATACTTATGTTATTTTCTAAGAACATGGGTGTGAAAATCAACATCAGCTTCTCACTTTATCACCCTGAGACCTTGGACAGCTATTAAATAAATCATAGTTTTAGAACTCTCAAAAATGGGAATAACTGTTATTCCATAGAGTTGTTTTAGAGTGTGAAATGGCACCATTTCGAAGTATACTAATGAGCATATGGTAGATGGCCACCAAATGTAATTCTCTTTTCTACTTCTTGGAGAGAAGTAGGTTTGCTGACATTCTCTGCTCTCAGTTCATACCTTGCATATGATTGTGGGTGTACAGAATTAGATCAACTTTGTTCTCTTTGGTGAATTTGTTTGTGACCAAGGGAAAGGTAGCAGCTGAAAGCTATAATTCTCCAGGGAGACATTTCTAATGCTGAGTGAGGAGGAGAACACAGCTGTTTATGGGAAATGATCAAAATGGTAATTGCCTCATGTCAGCTGGTACATTCTGAGATTTTTTGCTTCCTGTTGATGTTTTCTTCAAAGATTGCTTTATGTTAAACATACTTCTTCCCCTTGCTGCATTGGTCTTGTCCCAGCTTCTCCAACATGCTGGGACCTTCAGTCCTTCAATACCTTTGCTCACATTGTTTCTTTATGCCTGGATTGTTTTCTTGATTTTTGTTTACCTGGCCAACTCCTGCATATTCTTTAAATCTTTGCTCAGATGCTACCTCCTTTGTAAGACCTTGTTGATGACTCTTTTGAGGAATCATTATTGCTGTGTCTGGAATAGCACATTATAATTTATTGGCTTAAATGTGTTTTTACTGTATTAGAATTTATGTCCATTTGAGAGTAGTGGTCACATTTATTTTTCTTTGGATTTTATAAGCCCCATACCTGGAGCTGTAATTAAAGCTGAAGTCTATTTTGGTATGAACTTTCTCACTAATCCTCATACTCATGCTTTGGAGTGGAAACTGTTGGCATTCCCATTTCACAGATGTGGAGAGTAAGGGTTAGAGAGAAATTAGGTAAATCACCCAAGATATCAGGACTGGGGAGATTGACGAGCATTTAGTGGAAATTTTTTTTGAGGTTAAAGATCATGGTTTTACCTATAGTGCTCTAACACAGTACAGTCCAATAGAATATTATGGAAATATTGTCTATTTGTTCTTTCAATATAGTAACCATAGCTACATGTGGCTATTAAGCATTTGAAATGTGGCTAGTGGGGCTGAAGAAATGAAACTTTAATTTAAATTTATTTCAATGAATTTAAATAATCACATGAAAACAACTGAACTCTGATTTCTTAATGGCTATCTAGGAACTTTTCTTAGTTTTAACTTGATAGTTCTCTAAACAGTGTGCCTTCTTTTTCTTTTTCTTTTCCTTGTGTGGTGCTATGAATGGAACTCAAGGCCTCATAAATGCTAGGCAAGTGCTTTGCTTCTGAGCTACATCCCCAACACTTCCACTGTTCTTATTTGAACAAAGAATGACTCATGAATCAGGCATCACTCTGAACTTTAAGAGGTACAGAGAGTTCCACCCAGCAATGTAGGCCAACAGTATTTACAGACAGAAAAAAAAAGTTATATACTGAAACAGTGTGGTTGGTTACAGGTATAAAAAAGCATTTACCTTATATATGGTCATAGTTTGATCAGCTGACAGCCTATGATTGGCTGAAATTTGCCTGCTGTGATTGGCTGAGACTCAAATACTTGTAAGAATATAATTAAGGTTAGGGTACAGTTTTTTTTTTTTTTTTTGAATAATGAATTCGGTTGCAGTTCACTGTATATGGAGGGAGGTGTAGCCAAATTTAATTTATTTTAACACTCTATTAGAGAATCTAAATTTCATCCTGATGGAACCAAAAAGATCACCTTTTATAAAGACAGATATAAATCTTCAAATACATATATTTGAAGAAGTCTATCATTTTTGTTTAGATTTAGTGTTAAGACTATAGAAATATTAAAAGTTGTTGGAAATCAATCTTCTTTGTTATTAGTTTAAGACATAATTTCCTTGATGTTAACTAAAAAGCACAGCAATGAAACAGATTGCAATAGATTGTTGGAGGAAGATGTTATTGCCATGGCTAAGACACAAGTATGTAAAAATAATTATTCTAAAGTAAGTTTAAAAATATGAATATATTACAGTCTGGAAGCATCTCATCAAAAACACTTCCATCAAACTGAAGAAATAGGGATTATGGAAAGCAACCAGTGGCCAAAGTCACTGCTGATATGTCAAGAGGTCTCCCAGAAGAATCCATGACATTCTGTCCTTGTGGGTGGATGTTAGAGATTGGTGAATGATATTTTTTTATTAATTATTGAGGGAACTCAGCCTCCCACAGAGCACATACATTGAGTAAGACCTGGGCATCATGCTTTAGGCTATGGAATCAAACAACTTTGGGTCTAGAAGGATCCTTTATGTTCTTCTTGTATTTTAATTCACACACAGTTTTAAATCTTTTTATTAAAACTTTTTATTATGGAAAATTTTAAGCATATGCAAAACCAGAGCATCTAATATAATAAATCCTATGTATCCATCACCCTACATTTTTTCCAATCTTATTTATTTATTTTACTTTTTTGGTACCAGGGATTAAACTCATGGGAATGTAATCACTAAGCCATATTTCCAACCCTTCTTTTTTTCATTTTGAAGCAGGGTCTCTTTACATTGCTTAGGGCCTTGCGAAACTGCTGAGGCTGGCTTTGAACTTGAGCTCCTCCTGCCTCAGCTTCCCAAGCTGCTGGGATTTAGGTGTGCACCACCATGCCCGGCTGCAATCTCATATCAAATACCTCCCCCTCCATACCAATACATACAGTATTTTTTCCTGCAGTATTGAGAAACAAATTCCAGGCATATCATTTTTCCCATATTTCAGCATGCATCACTGATCAGGGTTCTTTATGGATAACCACTGAAACATCATCATGCTAAATACATATTGCCAGTAAATTCTTAATAAATCCTTCACTATCCAGTCTACATTTATTGTCTCCTGATTGTCTCCAACTGTGTTTAAAAAATAATGGATTCCATTCTTTAGAGTAGTTAACATTTTTCGGAAAATCTGAGGGTAAAGTACAGAATCCCCATGCACCCATAACACTGTCCTCTGGTTTCTCCTATTATTAACATCTGACATAGTAAGATACATTTGTTATTATTGATAAACAAATATTTACATGCTATTGTTAACTAAAGATCATAGGTTACATTGGAGTCCACTCTTTATATTATGTATGCTTAGATTTTTGACATATGCAAAACTTATATCCACCTTTATAGTATCATACAGGATGGCTTCCATGCTCTAAAAATCCGCACCTTCCTCCATCCCTCAGAGCCTCAGATGACCAATTAACTTTTTACTCTCTCCCTGGTTTTGCCTTTTCTGGAATATAACAGTTGGAATCATATAGTATGTAGTTTTGGTAGATTATCTTCTTTCACTTAGCAATGTGCATTTAAGATTCCTCTGGGTCTTTTTGTGGCTTAATAGGTCACTGAATACTATTCCATTATTTGGATGTTCCACAGATTATTTAAACATTTACCTATTGAAAGACATCCTGGTTGCTTCCAAGTTTGAGCAATTATGTATAAAGCTGCTGTAGATATTCATGTTAGGTTGATGGGAACATTCATTTTCAACTCATTGAGTCAATACCAAGGAGTGTGATTTTTGGCTCATATGATAAGACTGTGTTTAATTTAGTAAGAAACTGCCAAACTGTCTTACAAAGTGGCTATACCATTTTGCATTCCTCCCAGTAATAATTGAAAATTCCTTTTGCTCAATGTTTCTGCCCACATTTGATATAATCAATGTTTTAGATTTTTGGCCTTTAAAATCAGGCATGTAGTGACATCTTGTTTTTTTTTAATTTTCAATTCCCTAATGTCATATAGTGTTGAGCATCTTTTCATATGGTTACTTGCCATGTGCATATCTTATCTGATGATATATATGTTTAGATCTTTTGCCCATTTAAAAATTGTGTTGTTTTCATATTTTTAAGTTTTAAGAGTTATTTGTGTATTCATGGTGCCAGTCCATTATCAGATATTGATAATGGCATCCCCTTTCTCCACAGAAAAGTCTTACTTGGACTTCTCCAGAAATCTTAACCACGGCTGATTTTAGGACTGTCATCAAAAGAGTCTCTGCAAAAGAGTCCATTGTAGATAAACTTCCTATTTTCATATCACCCTGTTTTACTTGGCCACTGGCCGAGAAGATTCCAGCACTCCAGGTGCTGGACACCCCCTTACTAGTTTTTCACAAATGTATCCAGTATAGTACTTTGAAGAAATGTGCCAACAAGGCCTCTGGCCTTGAGCTGGGCTTCACAGAGATGTCTACATTTTTAAGATAAGTTACAAATGGGCCCATGGTAACAGCTGGCAGGGGGAGGAAAGAAAGGGGAGAAGAAGCTCTCCCCTTCTCAGGTGTTGTCCTTGAAGGGTTAACTTGCCCAGAACAGTGAAAGAAAAAGCTGCTTTTATGTGAACTTCTGCAGACTGTGAACTTCTGAGCCCCTCCCCTTACATGCTGGGTATAAAACTCTGAAACTCCCTGAACTCGGGGTTCAGGAGATTGATTGATTACAACAAAAGCTGTACCCTCTGAACCTGGCTGTGGCTAAATAAAACTGTTTCCTGCTATCTTTGGTGCCTTGCCTCCTTTGTCCCTACAATATGTTTGCAAAGATATTATCCCATTCTATATTTTAATTGCCATTTTATTATCTTAATAGTAGTTTTTGCATATCAAAAGTTTTTATTTTTTTATACCTTTATTTTATTTATTTATTTTTATGTGGTGCTGAGGATCGAACCCAGGACCTTGCATGTGCTAGGCAAGTGCTCTATCACTGAGCCACAACCCTGGCCCCGAAAAGGTTTTAATTTTAATAAAATTTATTTTTTCCACTTTTTGTTTCATTAATCATGCTTTCAATGTTGTATCTCAGAAATGTCATAACCAGCTAGGTACCCTGGTGTATGCTTCTAATCCCAGCAGCTCAGGAAGCTAAGGCAGGAGGATCATGAGTTCAAAGCCAGCCTCAACAACTTAGCAAGGCACTAAGCAACTCAGTGAGACTCTGTCCCTAAATCAAAAAAGGGATGGGGATGTGGCTCATTGGTTGAGTGCCCCTGGGTTCAATCCCTGTTACAAAATAAAAGTCATGACACAAGGTCACCTATATTTTCTTGTTTGTAATCTAGTAATTTTAAAGATTTGTGTTTTACATTTAGGTCTATGAGCCATTTTAAGTTAACTTTTGTGAAATATCTAAGGGCACTATCTAGTTTTTTTTTTTTTTTTGCAGTGTCATTTGTTGAAAAGCTCATCCTTTCTTGGTTAAATTTCTCTTGCTCCTTTGTCAAGGAGAGATAAACCCACACACATACAGTCAACTGTATGTTGGCAGGAGGATCCCGAGTTTAAAGCCAGCTGAGGCAACTTAGCGAGGCCCTAAGCAACTCAGTGAGATCCTGTCTCTAAATAAAATACAAAAAAGGCTGGCAATAGGAAGTTTAGTGGTTAAATGCCCCACATACATTCAACTGTATGTGTGTGGGTTTATATCTCAATTATCTGGTGAATTTATCTGTTTCTCTATGTTTTTACCAATATCACACTGTATTGATTATTGTAGCTTTATGGTAAGTCTTGAAGTTAGGTAGTCTTAGTCTTCGGACTTTGTTCTTCTTTGTTATTGTCTATTCTGTCTCTCTTCACTTTTCATATGAACTGTAAAATTAGTTTGTTAATATCCATGAAATAATTTGCTGAGATTTTATTGGGATAATTGAATCTGTAGATGAAGTTGGGAAGAAGTGACAAGTGATAATATTGAGTCTTCCTTATGTATACACATATACTATTCCTGAATGTATTTAGATATTTTTGATTTCTTTCATCAGGGTTTTGTAGTTTTCCTCATATAGATCTCATACATATTTTATTAGAGTTATATATAAGTATTTCATTATTTTGACCATAATGTACATGGTATTGTGTTTCATATTTCAGATTCCAGCTGGGCCTGGTGGAACACAACTGTAATCCCATATACATGGAGGCTTAGGCAGGAGGATCCTAAGATTGGGGCCAGTCTCCAATTTAGCAAGCCCTTAAGCAACTAAGTGAGGTCTTGTCTCAAAATAAAAAGAAATCAAAAGGGCTGGAGATGTACCTCAGTGGAAAAAGCATCCCTGGATTCAATCTCTACTACCAAAAAGAAAAAAAATCAGATTCCAATTGCTTATTACTGGTATTTAAATAAATAATCAACTTTTATGCCTTAGCTATGTATCCTACAACTATGCTGTAATCACTTTTCAGTTCCAGGATATTTTAATTGATTGGGAGGATTTTCAGCATAGACAATGATGTCATCTGTAGACAAGAACAGTTTGTTACTTCCTCTCATATCTTTATAGCTTTTATTTCCTTTACTTGTCTTATTGTATTATTAAAACTTCTAGTTAAAAATGAACAATGAGGGGGCTGGGATTGTGGCTCAGTGGTAGAGTGCTTGCCTAGTACTTGTGAGGCACTGGATTCTATCCTCAGCTCCACATAAAAATAAATAAGTAAAATAAATGTGTTGTGTCTATCTATAACTAAAAAAATATTAAAAAATAAACAGTGAATCCCAGAGTGTGGGGAGGCTGAGGCAGGAGGATCCTGAGTTTAAAGCCAGCCTCAGCAACTTAGCAAGGCCCTGTCTCTAAATAAAATCCAAAAAAGGGCTGGGGATGTGGCTCAGTGGTTAAATGCCCCTGGGTTCAATCCCTGGTACAAAAAAAAAAAAAATTTTTTTTTGTTTTGAACAGTGAGAGGGGGGTATCCTTTCCTAGTTCCCAATGTTAGTGAGAAATCATCTAATTTCTCACCCACTTAAGGGTGATGTTAGCTATGAGTTTTTGTAGATGTTCTTTATAATGTTGAGTTACCCTTTATTTCTAGTTTGCTATGAGTTTTTATAATAAACAGGTATTATGTTTTGTCAAATGCTTTTTCTGCATCTGCTGATAGAGTTATATGATTGTTTCTTTAGCCTGCTGATATTCTTTATATTGATAATTACTTTTTTAAATTTTTGGTTCTAGATATTGAATCTGGGGTCACTTAACCACTGAGATCCATTCCCAACCCTTTTACTTTTTTATTTTGAGATAGGACCTCACTTAGCTTAGGGCCTTGCTAAATTGCTGAGGCTGGTCTCAAATTTGTGATCCTCCTGTCTCAGCCTCCCAAGTCATTGAGATTACAGGCATGCACCATCATTATATTGATTTAGAATATTATATCAGCCCTGCATACCTAGAATAAACCCCACTTGCTTATGATATATAATCCTTTTTATACTTTGTTGGATTACATTACTAATATTTTGTTGATGGTTTCTGTACCTCTATTTGTGGGAGAAAGATATTGTAGTGTTTTTTTTTTTCCTTTCTAGGAATGCTTCTCAAACTTTTACAGCTCAAGACATTCGTTTTAAGAGAGTTGATATGATTTACCTAGTGTTACTGGACTAGTTTTTGAATTACAAGCATTTGTTATATTTACCTATTATGAAATTATAGACACTGCTCTAAGCACTTATTACATATTATATACGTATTAACTCATTTAATTCTCATAAGAAACCCTGTAATATTGGTATGATTGGTCCTATTAGGATGCACATTTTATAGAGAAAGCAGCTGAGGAATAGAGAGTTTTAAGAAACTTGCCTAGCTGTTTCTCTTCAGAATTAACATTAGAACTTTAATAGCCTGGATCTTGTGCTTGTCTTTGTATGTGTGTGCTCAGGAGAGGGTGGGTACTGGGGATTGAACCCAGGGCTTGATAGACATAAAGCAAGTGCTCTACCACTGAGCTACATCCCAAGCCCATTTGTCTTGATTATTCTCAGCTAGTGATAAGACATTACTACTACATGTGGGATGGTTTGGATATGCCACTTTTTGGGCCTGTCTATAACCTGTTCAGAAGGTTTATACCCCAGGGAAATTTCCTTTTTAGTTATCTTTTATATTTTCCTTCTATGAACCCTTGTGCTTCCTTACAAAAATAGAAAGTAACTCATTTCCTCTCCTAGCTGCCCTGCTTCATAAGAGCAACAGGACTGCTCTTAAAGATGTGAGACCCTCAGAGGCTTGCAATGATTATAACAAATTGACAAATCCCTATGTACTCTAGAATTTATTTGCAGAATGATAGTGTGAACACTGTTTTTCAAATGCATGTAAATCATGAAACAACATGTTATACACTTGCATTTTCTTGCTTGATAGATGTTAAAATTTACAACTACAATCATATGAGATCCAAAAATTGATGGGGTGTGAAGTATGGGTCACCATACTTAAAAGTGGGTCACCATTGTTGAATAGAAAGGATGGCTATGAATGATTTTTAATTTTTTTTTCGTTGCAGATGGACACAATATCTTTATTTATTTATTTTTGTGATGCTGAGGATCGAACCCCGTGCCTCACACTTGTGAGGCAGGTGCTCTACTACTGAGATATAGCTCCAGCCCCTATGAATGATTTTTTTTATAAAAGCAATGATCATTGAAAAGCAACCCTTCAATTAAAAAGGCAACCCTTAAAATTTTGGCTCTTCCAGATGAGGAAATTTCTTCCAAACTGTAGGAAATGGGTATCTTTTTGAAAGAATAGGCAAAAGAGACACATGTCAAGTGGTAATCAGTACACTAACCCTGGTTGCTTTTGGTTATAGAATTCTTAGATTTGAATCATGTTTTAATACTTAGTAGTTGTGTGCTTTGAGACAAGTTAATTCAATCTCCCTGAGCCTTACTTTCGTTACTTGAAAAGGGTAGTTCTTAATCTACGAAGTAAACCACACCATAGATAATGCAGCAAATAAGGTGGTTAAGAACTTACATTTTGAAGGCAAGAAGTCATAAATAAGATTATAGATATAAACATGTCTAGGTTAAAAGACTATATTTGATGAAGTGAGGCCAATATAAGTAAGGGTGATAGTCACAGACCTTAGTATTGTAGATAGCAGTGACTTAGGAACTACCACATCCTGATTCCTTAACAGGTTTTGACTTCTTTATGTAATTTGGAAAGAATTAAATGGAGCTTTTAAGAGGTTACATGGCTCAATATGCTGCCTCTAGTCAAAGTTCAAAATTCACTGGTTCCCATTATTATTAACCCTGTTTTTAAGGATATCTAGGGCAAGGTACACATAGTCTCCCATGGAAGACAGTCCCTGTGTACAATAACTCATAAGCCAAACTGGAAATGGAACCCAGGGCCTTGTATGCTAGACAAGCACTCTACCACTGAGCTAAATCCTAGCTAAATTGTTTCCTTCCTTCCTTCCATCCTTTCTTTCTTCCTTCTATTCTAGGGGTTTTACCCAGGGACAATCTACTACTGAGCTACAATTGAGAGCCCTTTTATTTTTTTAATATTTATTTGTCAGTTGTAGTTGGACACAATACCCCCATTTATTTATTTATTTTTATGTGGTGCTGAGGATTGAACCCGGGGCCTTGAACATGCTAGGTGAGCACTCTACCACTGAGCCACAACACAAGTCCAAGCCATTTTAATTTTATTTTTAGACAGGGTCTTGCTAAATTGCCTAGGCTGGCCTGGAAGTTGTGATCCTTCTACCTTAGCCTTGGCTTACAGTCATGTGCTACTATGCCCTACAACTTCTTAATGTAATTAAGGCTTGCTTCTTATTGTTTGGGTCCCTGAATACTATGTATTCTTAGAATTAACTAACTTATTTTTTGTCTTTTGGCTTTCAGATATCTTCATCTCAATAAAAACAGTCAAACCCAAAAGGTATATTAGCAAAAACAGAAAAAAAATACACATAAAACTTGCTTTGCTGCAAGCTGGAGAAATGTAAAAAGAAACCTAGAAGAATAAATAAATTGATAAATATGTATGCATGTGCATACACACATTAATATATTTTAGATGCAATTTACATACAAAGAGCCATTTAAATTGCACAGTTTACTGGTTTTTAATATGTTTATGGAATTGTACAATAATCACCACAACCAATTTGAGAACATTTTTACCCCCCAAAAGCCCCCTATCAATTAGGAATCACTCCCCATTTGCCCCCATCCTTACTAGCACTAGGTTATCACTAATCTGCTTTCTGTGTGTCTATGTATTTGCTATTCTGGACATTTCATATAAATGGAACACAGAATACATATGTGATTGGTTTCTTTCACTTAGCCTCACATATTCTAGGTTCATCCAGGTTGTATGCATGATTCTTGGAGGCGGATGTGTATATGTATAGAAAGAGATTTATGTTAAGAAATTAGTTCATGCAATTGTGGAGGATTGGAAAGTCCAAAATATGACAGGGGAGGCTGGCAGACTAAAGATTCAGGAAAGAGTAGCAGTCCAAAGATAGTCTGCTGGAGGGCAGAAAGACCTGATACTACAGATGACATCCAAAGTTAGTCAGATGGAGAATTTTGTCTTGCTGCAGGTGAGAGTGGGGTGTTAGCCTTTTGTTTTATTCAAGCTTTCAACTGGTTGGATGAACCCTTGCCCACAAGGGCAATCTGCTTAACTTAAAGTCCATCAATGTAAGTGTAAATCTAATCCAAATTTACCCTCACAGAAATATATGAAATGTGTGGTCAAAGAAATATTTGAGCACTGTGGCCCAGACCAGGTGAAACATAAAAATAACCATTACACTTGTCTATTTTTATGTGGCAAAGAGGCAAACTAACATTGAGAGTTATCTTTATTTGAAACATACTCAATTTAAAATTAGCACCAGAAAATTGTTGTGTGTTTTGAATCTCTTTGTATAATCAGCTTCTCTGAGATAAAACATGACTTTTGAAAGAAGAATATTGATGTTATACCTTGGCTTTAGAGCAAAGCCAAGTAAAGACTTTTTATTTTCTTCTCCTCCTCCTCCCGCCTCACCCACCTCCATCTCATTGCTAGGGATCAAACCTGTGGCCTGAAACCCAAGGCCTCACACATGCTAGGCCAAGTGCTCTACTACTGAGTTATACCCCCAAGCCTTCGATTTTCTTGAAATAAAAAAAATATTTCAACTTGAAAGCATCTGGACCTTTGGTCCTGCCCTGGATATCCTACAACCTAATATGAACAGGAAGGGGAGAGATTAAGGTATATTTATCATCCAGAAACTCAAAATATCAAATGTTAGGACCATGTTTGAGTTTATTGGTCTACATTTTGTAGCAGACATTAATCTTCCACAGTGGCCAGATATAATGTTTTATGAATTTCTATATTTTATACCTATAATACTATGCAGTTTTCTTTGTTGGTTCTTAAAGTGAATCTATTTTCTTGTAGATCCTATGCAGTTACCAGGTTTTCTGATCCAGCTAGATTGATTTTCATTGGTCACCGCATTTTAAGAGGAAGCTTTTCTAGTCATTGTTGTACAAAATGTGAAACCATTTAAGGTGTAATAAATTATGGAATTCTGCACAACTTGAATAAATACAGGCTGAATAATCTATAAAGGCCTAGCCTACTCACTCAGATTCTGTAGTCTGATGCTAATTTATGTATATCCTTCTGGACCCAACAGTCAGGACATGTATGCAGACATGGTTTGGCTGTTCGTGCTAGCCCCAGAATACGTGCCCATAATATTTGAGAGAGTATTGGTTGGATGTATGGTATATTAGGGATAAGGACAGCCCTAGGGTCACATGGGCAATAAGTATGGCCAGAATTTGATCTATAAACCCAGGGTTCTACCTCATCATGACTTTTTATTTTTTATTTATTTTTTAATTGATTTTTTTAAAAATAAAAGACAGCGGAATGCATTACAATTCTTATTACACATATAGAGCACAATTTTTCATATCTCTGGTTGTATATAAAGTATGTTGACACCAATTCATGTCTTCATACATGTACTTTGGATAATGATGTCTATCACATTCCACCATCCTTGCTAATCCCCTGCCCCCTCCCTTCCCCTCCCACCCCTCTGCCCTATCTAGAGTTTGTCTATTCCTCCCATGCTCCCCCTCCCTACCCCACTATGAGTCAGCCTCCTTATATCAGAGAAAACATTTGGCATTTGTTTTTTTCTTGGGATTGGCTAACTTCACTTAGCATTATCTTCTCCAACTCCATCCATTTACCTGCAAATGCCATGATTTTATTCTCTTTTATTGCTGAGTAATATTCCATTGTGTATATATACCACATTTTTTTATCCATTCATATGTTGAAGGGCATCTAGGTTGGCTCCACAGTTTAGCTATTGTGAATTGTGCTGCTATAAACACTGATGTGGCTGTGTTCCTGTAGTATGCTGTTTTTAATTCCTTTAAGTATAGACCGAGGAGAGGGATAGCTGGGTCAAATGGTGGTTCCATTCCCAGATTTCCAAGGAATCTCCATACTGCTTTCCATATTTGCTGCACCAATTTGCAGTCCCACCAGCAATGTATCATCATGGCTTTTTAGACAATGCTCAACAATGCCTTGTTTCAGACGTAATTGATGGCTGAGATCATGTTTATGCTCTTTCTTTAAAATTCATATATTGTCTTTGTTTAAATAATGATGGATGCAAAATGTCTATCAGTGAATGAGAAACCCTGGTGTTTGAAGTAGTCTATTTTCTATGATTTTTTGGATTTCAGTATTTATTTGCTGATTCTTCATCATTATGATCTGTGATGTTACCTCAATCATATTGAAAGCTCTGTCTGCCTATTTAGTTATACATGTCTAATTTTCTACAACATTACATCTTAGGAAGAAAAACAAAGACTTACTGTCTATCTTGTGGTATAGCTGTACTGAGTGTATGAAAAAACAGTTATGGATGTTATAATGAAGCAGTTATACAAGTAAACTTATTAAAGTAGAATGGAATCTTACAAATGTAGTGTCAGAAGTTGTGATTGTTTTCTACATTATTTGATGTATATTATGCTTTAATGGTCTAAAAATGTGTAATTTGTTTTAAAGTAGGAAACAGAAACAACAAATTTGTTTTTTATATTTTAAATGAGGAAATTTTATGGTATGTGAAGTATATCCTGACAAGGGTATTTTAAAGAGCCTTCACTTAATTTCCCTGTTACTCTGATTTCTTTTTATACCTTTCTAATGTAGAAATTTTCTGTTCCTTCTATGGGTAACCTCTTTTCCTCTTCCTTTTCTTTTTCTTTCTTTCCTTCCTTCCTTCTTTTCTTTTTGAACTAGAGATTCAACCTATGGGTGTTTGCTATTGAGCTACATCCCCAGGCCTTCATATTTTTTTTTTTTTTAATTTGGAGACAGGGTCTGGCTAAGTTGCCTAGGCTGGCCTTGAACTCGTGATCCTCCTGCTTCAGCCTCTAAAGTAGATGGGATTACAGGTGTCCACCACTGTATCTGGAATCTTAATTTTTCTTACCCCAAAGCACAGAGAAGATCTTTCTGCTCTCTCTAACTAGTTTTAATAATACTTTTTCTAATTTGTATTTATTTATTTGATGTGTTTTGGGAGAGAGTTTGCATTTTTTTCATTTGTTTTATTTGTATGTGTGTGTGTGTGTGTGTGTGTGTGTGTGAGTGTGTGTGTTATGGTGATCATATTAAACCCAGGGCCTTGTGCATACTAGGCAGGTGCTCTACTGGTGAGATACAGCCCCTGCCTCTCTTTTGTTAATTGAAACATATTAAAGGCCTCTAAATTCATTTTTCACAGACTAGCTATAAATCTTCCTAATGGAACTTTTTTTAGGAATGAAATTAATACACTTTGGGAATTTTTTCAAAGTTTGAGCCTGTTAAGAGGATTTTGCTTTTGGAAAGTCAGTTGGGTGTTTTAAAATTCATTTTTCATGGTATTGTGTTTTTTCTTTTTGTGATGTTTTGGTGTTGAACCTAGGCACATGCTAGGTAAGCATGCCACTACAAGTTTTACCCCCAGCCCCAGCCAGTTGGCTTTAAAAGATGTTTCTTTGATGGCTAGGGTTAAGGTCCTGTGTTAGACCTAGAAGATAGAGAGATGAAGCTGCCACTAGGTCAGCCTACAGATAACATGAGGCCTAATGGGACAGACAGGCATATTCACAATTAGGTAGACTATGGTGACCACGTTTGTGAACCAAATTTGAAATATGTGCTCTATTAATAGCACATGTGTACACATGGTAATAATGAGAATAAACTATTTTAAATTAAGACTGTTCCCTATTTTTCTGAGACTTGTAGTGCTATATATAGATATATTGAAATATTGTGATTGTCTTTCAAGTACACTCCTGACCTGATGGTCAGTTGTGAGGCAAGAGGAAACAATTTCTGTGCTTCTTTCTTTCTCCTCCTCTGACATTTTCATGTGGATGAAATCTGGTTGAAGGAACACCAGAAGACTTTCTGTAAAATAAAAAGGCACTAATACAACAGTTACTAATAGGGCATTATGTAAAAATGTGGATGTGTAACCGATGTGATTCTGCAATCTGTATTTGGGGTAAAATTGGGAGTTCATAACCAACTTGAATCTATTGTATGAAATATGATATGTCAATAGCTTTATAATGTTTTGAACAACCAATAAAAAAATAAATTAAAAAAAATAAATAAAAAAAAATTAAAAGGCACTAAAAGACAACATAAGGTATAAAGGATATGAGAATGTGGCAGGAGCAGTCCTACATCCAGGAAACACTTGGCATATTAAATGGTTTTCCTACCATTAAAATAGGATTTGGTTCTTTATTGGTTCACAAAAGCTTTCATAAGTTAAAGCTGAGCTTGATGATGTATGCTTGTAATTCCAGCAATTAGGAAGGCTGAGGCAGGAGGATTCTAAGTTGAAGGCCAGTGTGAATAACTCAGTAGAACCCTGTCTCAAAATAAATAAATAAATAGGGCTAGATATGTAGCTCTGTGGTAAAGTACCACTGGGTTCAATCCCCAGTAACACATACAAAAAAGAGATAAATCTTTAGAAGTTGCCTCTAATGAAAGAGCTCTATGATTTACCTGACAAAGAATTTAAAATAACTGTTACTGAGATGTTCACTGTAGTCAGAAGAAGAATGCATGAACAAAATGAGAATTTTGGGGCTGGGGTTATAGCTCAGTGGTAGAGCACTTGCCTCACACGTGTGAGCCACTGGGTTCAGTCCTCAGCACCACATAAAAATAAATAAAAAAATAAAGGTATTGTGTCCATCTACAACTAAAAAAAATTTAAAATGAGAATTTTTACAAAAAAGAAAATACTTAAAAGCACGAGATATTGCTGGGTATGGTAGTATACACCTGTAATCTCTGTGATTCAGGAGGCCGAGACATAAGGATTGCAAGTTTGAAGCCAGCCTAAGCAATTTAGCAAGACCCTGTCTCAAAAAAAAAAAAAAGCATGTGTGTGTGCGTGTGTGTGTGTTTACATCCATCTATCTAACACAAACACACACACACACACACACACACACACACACACACATATAAACTGGGGCTGTAGCTCAGTGATAAAGAACCCCTGGGTTCAATCTCTAGTACTAAAAACAAAATAATAAAAATTTAAAAAGGCTTTCATAAGTTGAAAATTAAACTTGTGTGGAATTCAAGTCTCTTCCCAGTTTGTCTTCTCTTTATAAAACTTCTCCAGGTTTATCTCCTGTGCCTCCGCATACCCCCTAATTGTCAACTGCTTAAGACCATGAGGATATTTCTATTTTTACAAATTCCTTATGTATTTATCTGCTATATTCTCTGCCTGGGATTTCTTCCTCTTTTCTCATGTGGATGAACATTACCTTAACATTAAAGTCACAGCCAAGTATCTGTCACTCTTGTGAAGCCTTTCCTATGCCAAAATTATTGTCTTTGTATCTCTGTCAGAATCCATGACACAAAATAAATGCCGAGTAAGCATTTTGTGTGAGGTTTGTTCTTTTCCCTCTGTCATAATAATTACACATATGTTTCTTAAGAAACTTTAGAAAGTGCAGAAGTGTGTAAATGGGAAGGTAATGATCACACACAGCCCCACTTACTACCATTTTTTTCCACATATTTTCTTTCAGTCTTTTTTGAGCATGTCATTTATTTTGTAGATAGTTGAGATTACTTTGGCAAATGCTGTATGAGTTGCTCCCTTTATTATTTCTTTACACTCTCATGTTTCATGTTTTCCTAATGGACTCCTTTTTCTGGCCAAGTTCATGTAATTGCTACTGTTTCTCTCTTCCCCATCTTTTACTTTCACAGTTGCTAGTTCCCTCCTCAAATCCTAAGTCAATGTTCTTCTTTCTACCAGCTATGCCATCTTCCTTCACTATTTTTTTTTCTTTAAAACTTCTTAGAGGGCTGGGGTTGTGGCTCAGTGGTAGAGCACTTGCTTAGCATGTGTGAGGCACTGGGTTTGATTCTCAGCACCACATATAAACAAATAAATAAATAAAGGTCCATCAATAACTAATAAAAATTTTAAAAACTTCTTAGAAAATCAATATTCACAATAAATTTTACTTGAATGAATGTTGAATCCTAAACACCAGTGGAAATTCAATGTGGATATTTAAGCTGGAAAATATCTTGGGGAGGTTTGTTCACCCCTGTCAATTTTGGATAAATTATGTGCCTGGCATGTAGTATGTGTCCAGGGAAGGTTTGTGCCCTTCATTCTCCTGGGTGTTTTTCTAATATCACACAGCTGGTAATTGGTAGCACTGGGACTAGAATTTAAGTCTACTGATACCCAGTCCAACAATGTATCCCTTTACAGGTTGCTCTATTAAAAAGTGTTTTTTGGGGGCAGGGGTTATGGCTTACTGGTAGAGTGCTCACTTAGCACATGTGGGACTCTGGGTTTGATCCTCAGCACCACATAAAAATAAAATAATGGTATTGTGTCCAACTACAACTCAAAAAATAAAAATATTTTTTTTTTAAAAAGTGTTGTTTGGTTGTTGAAGATATCATTAGTCTCCAAAATCCATGTCTTTTCTCTGTCACCAAAATTTCTCCCATACATTAGCCTGGCTTACCAACTGACCTGGGATGGAATGGCTTCTTGCTTTGGAACCTCTCCAAGCTCACCTGGGGAGCTTCTTAGCAGAGCTAGGAGTGTGATTTATAGCTTCAAACTCCTAGGTTTCAAACTTAGGCCATGAGGGCCAGCCTATTTCTCTGAGGAGAGTTTCTAATTTTCTTATGAAGAAATATGCATCTGTATATGGGGGTGTTGAAATTTTGATTGATAACAATATTAACTCAGGGTTCACAGAATCATAAAATGTTAGAACTGGGAAAAACATTTGAAATCCTCTAGTGTAGCCCCCTCTTTGACTGGTGAAAGAAATGGGGCCCAAGGTTATATAGCCATAAATGGCAAAGAGAATACTAGGAGGAACTCAGGCATCTTGCCAATTTGTACTAAAGGACACTGGAAGATATGGTAGAGTCCTTTCACTGAATGAATTTTATTAATGATGAAGCTTTTAAGAATGATGTTCTTAAAATTCAATATTTTCACACTCCTATGTACATTGCCTATAAACTTCTATAAATAATTTTAAGAAAAATGTGCAGAGCAATTAGGAAACAAAGGTAACCTGAGCAATACCATTCATTATTCATAAAAAGAATATTGTGGATGATGAAGCTCATGTTCTGATTCTTGTTTTCCATACCCCTCTGTATAGTGCCTATAAGGGACCCATATGTACAACTTAATGACAGCTCTCATAATTGATCCCAGGGGCAATTTACCATTAAGCTACATCCCCAGTCCTTTTTTTTTTTGTTTTTTAATTTTAAGACAGGGCCTTGCTAAGTTGCTGAGGGGATCTTAAGTCTCAGGACTACAGGTGTGTGCCACCATGCTTGACACCATTGGCTTTGAATAAGGCCATTCTCACTCTCTCAGCCTCAGTTTCCCATTATGTAAAATCAGAGGTTACATTAGTTCCTCTCAAGGGGTTTCCTGTGTCAAAATGCTACTTGTTAAAGGCACTCTTAACATTCCTCTTCAGAGAAATCAGCCCTTTCATCCAGCCAGTTGCTACATAGATTCCAGCACATGTTCGCATTCTCTCTTATTGCCTAATGTGATTTTTTTTTTTTTTCAGTGCTGGGAATGGAATCTAAGGGCCATGTGCATACTAGGCAAATACTCTAATACTGAGTTACATTCCCAGTCCTAATGAGATTGCTTTCTGTTGCAATCTGATAGAATGCTATGTTTTTTGTTTATATAGATGTCTTTGTTTTCTCTCACATTTCACAGTTGTTTCTTTGCTGGTTCAGTTCTCATCTGACTCTATTGTTCTTTGATCCAGATGCCTATTAATAGAGATTTGTCTCCTTGGCCACAGTTTCGAGAACTCTGCCTTTCATTCAGTGCTCAGAGGACTTCACTCCTATTTTATTTCATCTGGGATGCTTCCAAATGTAATATTATGTATATTTTGAAGGCATGCCATTTGTACTTCTGCTGATAATATTCTCTGTGCTTTCTTTAAAGAGGACATTTTATTTATCCAAAATGCTATTAAATGTGTTTAATGATTTAATACATTAATTACTACTTAATATGTTAATCACCATGTGGGGTTGGGATTGTGGCTCAGTGGTAGACTGCTCGCCTAGCATGTGGGAGGCCCTGGGTTCGATCCTCAGCACCACATAAAAATAAATAAATAAAATAAAGATATTGTGTCCAATTACAACCAAAAAATAAATATTAAAAAATATATTAATCACCATGAAAACATTGTTATAAGAGTAAAATATTTACCCCAGGCATAGTTCAAATATTAAAATATTTTCAAGTTTATCCACACATGCTTTATATATTTGTTTTTGAATCATTTTCCTATATAAAAGTAATGTATATACATAAAGTATACCTGTAAAATAAACAGAGGAAAACAAATTGCATAAGAATGATACAATTCTTCTTCAACTACTGTCTTAGTTTGGGCTGTTATAAAAAAAATTCCCTAGACCTGGTGGCCAAACCAACAAATATTCATGTCTCACAGTTCTGAAGTCTAGAATGCCTATGTCCAAGGTGCTAGCCAATTTAATGTGTGCTGAGGCCCCTCATCCTGATTTGCCTTCCTGCTGAATTTTCACATAGGGTTGGGGAGAACAAGAGAGGGAATGCTGGTTTCTTCTACTTCTGTGGACACTGTCCCATCATGGGTCTCTAAATTCATGACTTCATCTAAACTTCAGTTCCTGCTAAGGATCTCACTTCCAACTAGTATCACACTGGGGATTTAGGATTTCAACTTACAATTTTGGAGGTAGGGGACAAGCAGTCTGTTCATGACAACTACTACAAATATTATAGATATTTCCTTTTACAAATAATGCAGCTCCTTGTGACTTGGGAGGCTGATGTAGAAGGAAGATTTCAAGTTCAAGGTCAGATCCTGTCTAAAAAACATATCTATCTATCTATCTATATGTATATATGTATGTATGTATGTATATATAAAGGGCTTGAATGTAGCTCAGTGGTAAAGTACTCCTGTGTTTGATCCCTAGTACAAAAATAAATAAAAATAATATAGCTTTGTTATAAATACCATTTTGAGTGTTTTCATTAAAATTGTCTTAAATCCTTATAATTTATAGAATAGTTCTAGAAATAATACAAAGAATTCCTGTGTGTTATGTTCTTCACTTAGATTCTTTTTAAATAAATATTTTATTTTTTAGTTGTAGTTGGACACAATACCTTTATTTCACTTATTTATTGTTATGTGGTGGTGAGGATCAAACCCAGGGTCTTGCACATGTGAGGTAAGTGCTCTACTGCTGAGCCACAACCCCAACCCTTCACTTAGATTCTTTAAAATTTCCTACATTTAAAAAATCATTAAGTTGCTTTCTCAGTACTTTTTTTTCTGAAATGTTTGAGATTCAGTTGCAGACACAATGCCCTTTTATCTCTAAATATTTCTGTGTGTTTCCTAAAAGTAATGACATTTTCTTGCATAACCAGAGTACAACTAAAAAAAATTAAGAAATGAACATTGATAAAATAATGTTGCCTAATCTGCAGATTTTCATTTTTGCAAACTCAGAGTGTTTATTTGTTATTTTTAGTTATATATGACAGTAGTGTCTACTTTGATATATTTAGACAAGCAAGGAATATATCTTATTCTAACCTTTCAGATTATGTCCTTAAGGTGTAAATTCTCACTGAAGGTTTTTGGCTCAAAGAGTACAGACATTTTGGAGCCTTTGGCCAAGCCAAACTCAAATCTGTTGGGAATGCATTTGTACAGAGGTTGAAAGCAAGAGCACTGAAATGAACAGATTTTAGTTACAGTCCTGGATGTCTCACTTATCAGCTGTGTAACATCTGTTAAGTGAATTTCCATTTCTGATATTTATTTTCTTCATTTGCAAAAATGAGAGTAATGAGTTGGGTATGGTGGTATATGCTTGCAGTCCCAGCTGAGGCAGGAGGACCACAAGTTTGAGGCTAATCTCTACAATTTAGCAAGACACTATCTCAAAATTCAAAACAAAACAAAACAAAACAATACAAAAAAAAAAAAAAAAAAAAAAAACAACAACAACATAAAAGGGATGGGGAGGTAGCTCAGTGGTAAAGTGTCCTTGGGTTCTATTACCAGTGCCCTCCATAAATGAGAATAATAATTTGCACCCCACAGATTTGTATGAAATTTAAATTAAAAACCTTAGGTAATGTATTTAGCACTTTGTAACAGTAGGAAATATTATTTTCCCCATAGTGGTCAGGTTGCAGTGTGCCAGGTACATGTTGTAGGTTCTACTGGAGAATTCATAATGCTGAGAGATGCTGCAGTTTTTAACCCCTAGGGTCCTTCTCAAACACCTGCCCACAGTAGAGAATTTCCCCTGAAGACTCCATCATCTTCTTTAGCTGAGAAACCAAGTACCAAAAGTTGGATTTGGTGACAATGTGATTAGGTGCAAATATTTGCATTTGGTATGGAGATGGTAGTGCAGTTTTGGGGGATTGGCACAGAGCAGCCCACTACCTCATACTCTTGAAGTGTGCCTTTGGCCTTCATGGTGCCACATTTGTTGCCTCCCATAAAGGGATGCTTATTATTTCTTATGTAAAATTTGCTTATATTTTGCTTGGCTCCTTTGCTTTTCTCTTTGTTTAGTTTCATATTGGTAGAGGATAATTGATTAACTTCCAACAGTTATGCATGTTCAGTTTTGCTATGAACCACCTACATTTGCTGTCCCAATTAAAAAAATAAAAAAAGTCAGTCATTACTTACCACAATTATGACATATCTGTTACATTCCCCAGGGCCTCACACATGCCAGGCAAGTGCTCTACCACTGAGCCACAACTGCAGCCCTTGAGGCTTCTTTTATTTTTTATTTTTATTTTTTGGAGGCTTCTTTTAAATGTGCAACTGTGAAAGTCATTGGTTAGTGTTATGGTTTGGATGTGAGGTGTCCCCCAAAAGGTCATGTGTCATACAATGGGAGAGGGTTCAGAAGGGGAAATGATCAGGCTGTGAAAACCCTAATCCAATCAGTGAATCAATCACCTGATGGGATTAATTGAGTGGTGGTTGAAGGCAGGTAGGGTGTGGCTGGAGGAGATGGGGCGTTGGGAGCATGGCTTTGGGGTATATATTTGTATCTGGCAAGTGGACTCTTTCTCTGCTTTCTGATCACCATGAGAGCTGCTTCCCTTTGCCACACTCTCCGACTGTGCTGTTCCTGACTCACCTGGAGCTCTGAGGATTGAGACCTGTCTATGGATCGAGACCTCTGAAACTGTGAACCCATAAATAAACTTTTTCTTCTCTATAATTGTTCTGGTCGGGTCTTTTAGTTACAGCAGTGGAAAATCTGACCAAAACAGTTGTTCTGTGAAAAGGGCTGGGTTTTCATATTTCTATTTTTTCATTTTTAGAATGAATATTATTCTTAGAATAATTTGAACTAGTGGTGCAACAAATACACTAGACTACATCTTTTTGCTTTTCAAAAAATGGGGTTGAATTGACCATCACACTTTGGATAGTCATCACATTCCTACATTTCTAGGACTTGCTAAATTGATAGGCTGGCTATACTATTGTTTTTCAGAATTGAATATGTATACAAATCACCTGGGGATTTAGAATGGTGACTGATTCAGTTGCTCTGGGTGTACATCAAGGACTCCATCTGGGGGTCTGGGGATCACAATAGCAAGGATATAGACTACTTATAAAGGAAAAAAAGAGAGAGTTCAGTAGCTGAGGCAGTTTGAGGAATTCATGGATGTTTCATTTTATTTAAGGATATGAAATACTTAATGAGGTTTATTGATCCAGTGAGGTTATGACTATACTGTTCCTATCTGACTTACATGCAAATTGAGCTTTTCTATATATCAAAGGGCTTTCATAGCCATTGGGTGAGTCAGTATTTCTTAGCCTTTATTCACTATTGTCCCCTTAAGGAAACCCTTTATAGATATTTTTCTCTTAATTGCAACCCAAATGGATTTTTTAATATAATAACTTCAAAGAAATGTAATTCACATCTCTTCTAATCCACCTTTTAAAAACATATAGCTCAATAGTTTCTAATATATTCACAGAGTTGTACAGTTGTCACCATGATCAATTTTACAGCATTTCATCATCCCAAATAGAAACCTTATAGCCAATAGCAGTCCCACCCCATTTCCCTGCAACCCCACAACACTTGGCAATATCTAATTTTTTCACTCTTGATTTGCCTATTTGGGCTCTTCTATATAAATGAAATCAAAACAATGTCATATTTTATAACTGACTTATTTAGCTTTTTATAGTCTAACTTTTTTATGGTATATGTTTGCACTTGTTTATTTTTAAATAAATTATTGTTGAAAATTTCAAACATACAAAAGAAGAAATAATAATATAATGAATCCAATGTGTTCATTACCCTTCAACAATTTTCAACTTACATCCACTTTTGTTTTTTAATTTCCTTTTTTTTTCCATTGGAGTATTTTGAAGCAAGTTTCAGACACATAGTACATTTTGAGTATTTGCCTCACAAAATAAGAACCTTTAAAAATAAAACTGTCACTGAATGTGGTGAAGGAGTTCCTGGAAAGGGAGGGCCTCAACTCAGGATGATGGAGTCCTTGATGTACATTACAGAAAAGAATTTCAGCATAGTCAGATATTGAGGCACAGGGAATTCAAGGGAGGATTCAGACCATCTTGGGAGTGCTGGATGCTTTGGGGGTTCTTAGGCTCTTCTTTTAAAGAAAACTTGGTGAATTGTGGTCATGGGAAGGTATGCGGGGGATGACTTTAGAGTGATCACAGGATGGTTTATGGTGGTCTGGCAATTTTCAAGATCTTTAGGCTGATGTGGTCTCCATTATCTGATCAATAGATAGCATTTAGAAAGTATTATAGGTTTCGTATTTCCTTTCACTCATTCTGTTCTAAAAATACATGTGTTAGTGGGCTAATTTACAGAAACAAGCCCATTTTTTAAGTGGATGAATTTTTACTTTAAGATTGTAAGTAGATTTGTAGATTTCTCAGAAATTTGGGAGTGTCAGGAGTGGGAAGAATACTGACTTTGGGAATGAAAGTATGAGAAATTTAGCACAAGCTTTCAGATTGAAGTTATAATCTCTTTGTCCTTCTTTCCTTTTGTCTCTTTTTTGCCTATTTTTAGTTTATTGTATCTTACCTTACAACCACAACTCCTTCTCACATCTAAAGCAGTTAAAAATATTTCCTTAAGCCTGGCATGGAAGGCTGAAGCAGGAGTCCAGGAATTTGAGATCATTTGGGCAACATAGCAAGATTCTGTCTTGACAACAAAAAAATTGAATATGATAAAATAAGAGAAAATATTCTTTTTTCATGATTTGAAGTTCAAATTCAAACAAGGTCCATACATAGCACTAGGTTAATATGTTTCTTAACTTTCTATTTTTAAAAAATCCCCTTCTTTATTTTCTCAGCTATAATTCTCTTGTTGAAAAAAATGTTTGTATTATCTGTGGAGTTTCCCATATTCTGCATTTTGGTTATCCCAACATCATGTTTTCGTTTATCATGTCCCTCTGTCTTCTATATATCCTTCATATAGGTTGGTAATTAGACATAGATATTTGATTATATAGGTCTGTTTATTTAGAGGGTACTGTGTGTATTTAGGGGGTACTATATGTTTTCTAATTGCCTTATAATAGGACGTACTTGATATCTGATGGCCTTTTTGTGTGTTTTTATGATTGATCTGTGTGCAGGAGTTTTCACCTTGATCTTTCTATTATAAAAATTTCTATTAGCTTTTTTTTCCCCACCTAATGGTTTTGGCAGATATTGCTTAGATGTGTTAATTATAGGTAGCAAAAGTGTTAATATTTTAATTCTAATTCCTTCATTTTTAAAACTATTTTGTTATTGGGCTATGGGCAATATTAAAGAAATTATCGCATAATCCAAGGTCATGAAGATGTGCATATATTTTATTTGAAGTGTTTTATAGTTTTAGGTCTTGCCTTTAGGTCTATGGTCCATTTTGTGTTAACTCCTGTGTATAGTGTGAGGTAGGGTTTCCAGTCTCATTCTTTGTAGGTCGTATCCATTTGTGCCAGTACCATCAGTACCATTTATTGAAGAAACCACTCCCCCCATTAAATTGTTATGGCAACTTTGTTGAAAATCAATTGATCACAAATGTGAGGGTTTATTTCTGAACTCTCAATTATATTTTATTGATTAAAAAAGTCTTGAATACTATAGCTCTGTAGTAAGGTTTTAAATTAGGGAGTAATGAGTCCTTCAACTTTGTTCTTTCCCAAGATTGTTTTGATTATTCTTAGATTCTTTAACTTCCATATGTATTTTGAGAACCGATTATCAACTTCTGCAAGAATGGTAATTCGGATTTTGATAGAGAATACAATAAAACTGTAGAACAATTTGGAGAGTATTTCCAATTTAACAATGTTAAGCCTTCTGATACATGAACATGGGAAGTATTTGCATTTATTTAGGTATTTTTAATTTGTTTCATCTGTGTTTTGTAGTTTCCAGTTTACAAGTTTTGTATTAATTGTTAAATTTATTTCTAAGCATTATTTTCAAGCTATTATAAATAGAACTGTTTTCTTGATTTAATATTTAGATTGTTTATTACTGAGTATAGAAATACAATTAGGTTTGTATGTTGATTTTTTTATCTTGCAACTTTGCTGAACTTGTTTATTCTAATAGGTTTTAATTCTTTTTTTCTGGATTCTATTGTATTTTTTTTGTGTGTGTACAAGCCTATATCATCTGCAAATATACTTTTTATTTCTTGCTTCCCAATCTCTAGTATAATATTGAGTGGAATGGAGTTAACACAAAATGGACCAGAGATCTAAAGCAAACATCCTTATCAACTTGAAATTATAAGGAAAGTATTCAGGTTTTCACCATTAAGTGTGAAAAAAACAGCTGTTTTTTTTTTTTTTTTTTTTTGAGCTGGGTAGATTCTTTCTTTTTTATGAGATCGAGGCAATTCTTTTTTATTCCTAGTTTGTTGAATATATTTAGAAAAAACACTGTTAAATTTTGTGAAATACTTCATCTGTTTCCACTGTGATGATAATGTGCTTTTTCTCTCTTATTGGTGTAGTATATTGCACCGATTTTGTATGTTACATTCTTAGGATAAATCCCACTTGGTCATTATATATAATTATGTTTATATATTGCTGGGATCAATTTATTTTTTGTTGTTCAGGGTTTTGCTTTTATATTTATAAGGGATATTGGTCATTAAGTGGCTCAAGCGGTAGCGCGCTTGCTTGGCATAAGTGCGGCCCGGGTTGGATCCTCAGCACCACATACAAACAATGATGTTGTGTCCGCCAAAAACTGAAAAATAAATATTAAAAAAAAAAGTTCCTTTTTTTGTCATTACTTTGTCTTATGTTTATATCAGGGTAATACTGGCCTTATAAAATTAATTGGGAAGTATTACCTCTTCTATTTTTGGAATAGTTAGATAATAATTTTTATTAAATTCTTGAAAAAAATATTTGATAGAATTCACCAGGGAAGCCATCTGGGCCTGAACTTTTCTTTATGGGAAATTTTAAAATTGTATATTCAATCACTTGACTTGTAGCTATAGATTTTTAAGATATTCTTGAGTTGGTTTTGACAGTGTGTTTCTTTCAAAAAATTTGTACATTTTCTGTTAGTTTAATTTTTGGCATATATTTGTTTGTAGTATCCCCAAATAATTATTTATTTCCTTCAATTGTATTGATGTCCTTTCTTTTTTAAAAAATATTTTTGTTTACTTGTCAATGGACCTTTATTTTGTTTATTTTTATATGATGCTGAAGATCAAACCCAGTGCCCCACACTTGCCAGGCAAGTGCTCTACCACTAGCTACAACCCCAGCCCTTCATGTTCCTTTAGTTGGGTGGAATTCTCCTAGAGGTCATTTTGAACCTTCTCTCTTTTATCTGGGTCAGTAAGTTAAAGGTCTGTCACTTTCCTGTAAAAACTAAATTTTAGTTTTTTCCATATCATTTTCCTATTCACTATCTCATCAATTTCTGCTCTGGTCATTATTATTTTATTATTTATGCTTGTTTAATATTTATTTTTCCCTTTTATGTACCTTAAGGTAGTAGGCTAGGTTAGTCATTTGTGATTTTCCTTTTTAATATAAGAATTCTAGACACAAATTTCACCTGAAGCACTACTTTAGCTTCATGTTGTCAGGTTTTTTGTGTTGTGTCTTCATTTTAATTTACCACCAAATATTTTATAATTTCCCTTGTGACTTCTTGTTTTACCTACTTATTACTTAGTATTATATTGTTTATTTTCACATATTTGTAAAATTTTCAACCTTTTTTCTCTTACTGATTTACAATTTCATTTCTTGTGGCCACAGGACATACATTCCATGCCTTCAGTTCTTTCAAATTTATTGATGCATTTTTTAAGATTATTTTTTTTTGGTTGTAGATGGACACAATATCTTTACTTGATTTGTTTATTTTTATGTGGTGCTGAGGATTGAACTCAGTGCCTCACACGTGCTAGGCAAGCACTCTACCGCTGAGCCATAAAACCAACTCCTTATTAAAGCTTAATAACACGCTTTTATGTATATCTTAACGGAACAGGACACATATGCATTACGTGTTCTGTTATTGTGATTGACCAGGGCTAGAATGTGAACTGAAGTTGTAGTGTTTTGATTTATTTTTCTTTAAGCTTTCGGATGGACCCAGAGGCTAGCTAGTGATGGAGTAGTTATTCTCTGGAATCTATTGTTTCCCTATGGCTAAAGAAACAGATTTGTTTCAGGGGAGGTTTGCTATTGGTCCTGCACCCAGGCAGCAAAATCTGCCTCCTTTCCTGAAGACCTGTGCACAGGCACAGCAGCTGTCTATGTTCGTAGGATTTGAAGGCTTTAAGCTCTCGGCTCACTCTTTTTAATTACCACTCAGAGGTAAGAGAAGTGGTGGGGAGGTTATAAAGTTTTCCCATCTGTCTTTTTTGGCCCAGAAGCCCTCTGCTTTGTTCTCTCAAAGGCTGAGTCCTTTGCAGAAGCTCTGCCAAGGAGAACTGGAGTTTTCCCTTGGGAATCAGAGGAGGGCCCAGTACTCAGCAAATCTGAAAAAGGCAAGCTTTTCAGATGTTAATAAGTCTAAGCTGGACCCAGGAAGCTCTGGAGTCTTGAGGGCAGATTAAATACCCAAGCAGTATAACCTTTCCCTGGGCCTTGGCCAGATTCTTATGTTGGTGATAACTTTAAGAAAGGATCACAAAGGTGGAATTCTCCCAAAGGTCATTGCTCTGAACTTGGAATTCAATGCAAGTTTCAAAAGTTACAACAAGAAAGAAGTGGCAGCAACAGCAGATGCCTATTTGGGTGCCAGATTTTCACATTTTCTTTGGGTTTCTCTCCTTGTCCCTTATGACTGCTTAACTGCCAGTTGCTGCCACAAACATCATGTAAGAAACTGGAAAAAAAAATTATCTGCCTTGGAAATAATATAGGGGCCATAACAAAAAGGCAATTATTTATTATCATCATCATAATTATTATCAATGCAAATTTACAAGTACAGAGAGTTGTGTAATAAGCATCTCCAAGATGAACATTTTTGTCATTTGTTTCATATCACTCTCTTTCTCTAAACAAGACATCACAAAGATAGTGAAATTAGCCTTTACTCATCTTATCTCACTCTCTTTCACCAGAAGCAATCTAATCCTGAATTTGGTAGGTATCCTTCTTGGCCATGTTTTCTGTTTTATATATGTGTATATAATATGTATACTATAATATATAAATAATATATGGCATATATCAGATATAATAGATAATATATTTTACATATATGATTATATATAAATTATAGATAGTAGATTATATATAAATATATTTAATGTATATATATGTATAGGTAATAGGATATATATATACACACACACACACACACACAGCCAAGAAGGATGCCTGCAATATATTTGTGTGTATGTGTGTGTGTGTGTGTATATATATATATATATATATATATATATTTTTTTTTTTTTTTTTTTAACACTTTTTTTTGTGGTGCTTGGGATTGAACCCAGGGCCTTGTACATGTGAGGCAAGCGACCTACCAACTGAGCTATATCTCCAGCTCTAACATTATTTTTTTATAGGTGGAATCATTCCACAATCACTATTGAACTAGTTTTTTTTCTGACTAAGCATTATTCCCCTTATATGTTTAGATATTTCCATGATGGTATTTAGAGATGGAATTCATTTTTTATTTTTGCAGAATTGAGCCCAGGGCCTGATGTGTACTAAACTATACTCTGGGCCCTCTTTCACTTTTAATATATAGTAGTACACTTTTGTTATTAATATAGTTAGAGAAAATTAAAAACAATTTTCTTGCTTGTCCAAAAAATCCCCTTCACAAATGTAGAAAAGAAAGACAACCATTTTATTATTAAGTAAACGTTAAACCTGATTAGGATGTGAGTGACAGGCATTCCACTAATGATATCACAAGGATAGAAAGAAATCTCATCCTTTTATATATAGCTGACCAGATACAATCCATTATGTACGTGTTCTCAAGTTAAAATATAACTCCTCAACAAGAGAACTTGACAGGGCTGGGGTTGTAGCTCAGTGGTAGAACGCTTACCTAGTACATATGAGGTTTTGAGTTCTATCCTCAGCACCACATAAAAATAAATAAATAAAATAAAGGTATTGTGATCATCTACAACTAAAGATATTTTTTAAAAAAGGACTTGACAGCACTATTTGCTATGTGTATGTAGTTCATCCAAAATTCACCTGGTATCATTCACATGCCATTGGTTTAAGGGGTTTGATCAACTCCAATACTTCACCAACTATTTTTGGACTGTCACTTCTCTATTGGATGAAAGAATTTATCATAGAAAACTCTACTGATTAGAGTTGCATTGAATTTATAGCTTAATTAAGAAAACAAACCCGATGAAATATCCCAAGTATGAAAATAAGTAGTTGTTTCAATAATCAGAGGCCATTTGGTCTTTCAGTATTGTTTAACATTCTGATGTGAAATTCATCCATAATTTTTTTTAGATTTATTTCAGTGTAGCTCATAGTTACAGTTGCTACAATTATTCTACTTAAGCTATATTTTTCAATTGTTCATTTGTGACATATTAGAATCCCGTTGATTTTTATATGTTGATCTCATGTTCAGTAACCTGGATGTATTCTTATTATTCCTAATAATTTGCCTGTAGACTTGGTTGGATCTTTAAAATATGAAAATTTTGAGTGCTGATATGATGCCAGAAGTGGAAGATCCTACATCTCACCTCATGTGACAGGTCTCAGGCAAAATATAAACACACTAAAAAATATGGTACAAAATGACCTTCAAGCTATTTGTATACATAGTTTATGAAACATAATGAATTTTGGGATTAATCTTGGATCCCGTCTCCAAGATATATTCTCACCCACATCGTTCATGGAGGTGTGGGTATGCAGGACGGCTCTTAAGACCTTAAGGATCCTGCTTCCACACCGGAAGGAGAGAAAGAGAAGAGCCCATGTTTGCTTTGTTTATACAAGGGGGTTTCAGAGGATTTTCATGTAATGTTCTTTGGTCAAATAAGGTAGGAGGGGGGCTGTCTAAGCCCAATGGGTAATACCCAAGTCTGGAGCTACAGAGTAGCCCCTCTAGCTGAGAGAAGACTGAGGTAACCACGTGCTTTGCATAATCTATTAAGTGAGAGAAGCCACAAAATGACTTGCAATGCCAGACCAAAATCTCCTTGGCTCCAAGGCCAAGTAGAAGCTATTCAAATAGCTCGGGTGTCCTCCCACAATATATCATCACCTATATGCAAATATCCCCAAAATTTTTTTAATGTTTTATTTTGAGACTAAGTTGTTAGGGCCTTGGTAAGTTGCTTAAGTGTCTACTAAATTGCTGTGGCTGATATTGAACTCATGATCCTCCTGTCTCAGCCTCCTGAGCTACTGGGATCTGTGTATATTCTTAATTTACATATCTAATGATGTTGAGTATCTTTTATTGTCCTTATTTGCCATCCATATATTTTCTTCAGATAAATATCTCTTCACATCTTGATTACCATTTTCTGTGGGATTGTTTCAAATTTACATTTTGAGTATTCTTTTTTTAAAATATTTTTTTAGTTGTCAACAGGCATTTTATTTATTTATATGTGGTGGTGAGAATTGAACCCAGTGCCTCACACATGCTAGGCAAGCACTCTGCAACTGAGCCACAACCCCAGCCTTTCAATTTTGAGTATTCTTTATATATTTGAGACAAGAGCCTTTGTGAGTTATGTGGTTTGCAAATATTTTCTTCCAGACTGTAGCTTGTCTTTTTCCCATCTTAACAGTGTCTTTTGCAGAGCAAAATTTATAATTCTGCTGGAGTTGAATTCACAATTTTTTTTCTTTTATAGGTCATGATTTTGATATTATGACTAGGAATTCTCCAGCAAAGCCTAGGATCCAATTTTTTTCTCTCCCAAATCTTATTGTTGTAGGTTTAAGTCCATTTTGAATTAATTTTGTATAAGGTATGAAGTTTAGGTTCAGGTTTATTTTATGTTGTCACATCTCCTAAATGTAAAGTGATATCCTGGATGGGATTTTGCACAATAAAACTAAAATTAGGTAAAAACTAAGGATATCTGAATAAAGTATGAGCTTTAGTAATAATAATGAACCAATCAATATTGATTCATTGATGATAAAACATGTACCATGCTAATATAAACTGTTAGTAATGGAAGAACTAGGTGTAGGGTATATGGGGACTCTGTACTATCTTTGCAGTTTTCTTGTTAATCTAATATTGGTCTAAAGTAGCTTATTATTTTTTAAATCAAGTGGCCGTATTTGTGTGGGTCTGTTTTTGGGTTCTCTGTTATCTGTGATTGATCCTGTGTCTGTCCCTGAAGTAATACCAAATATTCCCCATTACTGTTGCTATATAGTTAAGTCTTGAAATCAGGATTTATTATTTTTAATGTTGTTTGAGCTATTTTAGTTCCTTAGTATTTCATATAAATTTTAGATGCCGCAGTCTGGCTGGGCACAATCAGAAGCCACTTGTCAAAAGAAACTAACTTTATTTTTAGAACCAAACACGCCAAACAAAACAGCCTCTCAGGAAAAACCCTCAGAGCCTCAACTGCCACCACCGGCTTTCCACAAGCCTCTCTCTCCCCCCACAAGCTTCTTTCCACCTCCCACAATCCTCCTGCTCTTGAGGCCGATTGGCTGGGTCACGTGGGCAGAGCCAAAAAGTCCCCCAATGAGCAGCTCCGTGGTCTGAAAGGGCAGGGAAACAGTCCAATGAGCATCACCGCAGAGGAGCCAATCAGCTAGATGTTGCTGGGGCCGAGGAGCCAATCAGCTAGATGTTGCTGGGGCCGCTGTGAGCCAATCATCAGCCGGCAGCTGGATTGCTGGCAGCTGGAAGTTTGCTGGGGCCCCTTCGGCTGTGGCTCTCAACATCTCCCCCTCTCTGTTTAAACAACAAGCATGTGGCTTAGGGACCGTGCCTGTTAGGCAGTCCAATTCAACATATGGTCCTTACCCGTCATCGGATGAACTGACCTCTAGGCGTCAGCCTCCTGTCTTAGGTTGGTACCACTGCAATTGGATCATACCCGTCACTGACTACCGGTCCAGCATACAGCTATACTTGTGGATAGGCCTTTGCACCAGTGGGGGAGTGAGGTTCTTTGCCTCACCTCTGTTGGCCCCCAAATTTTAGACCATCACTAGTAGAGGAGGATGCAAAATGCCATGACATTAAGCCAATTGAGGGCTCCTTTGAAAAATTGTACCACCGGTGACATCATCAGCAAAAATACCCCAACACTACCACAAGTCGCTGCACCAACAGATAGTTCACAATGCATACAGGTGAGCTCACAATGTGTCCAGGCAAGTTCTGCAAGCAGTTCAGTGATGGCTATTGTAGAAGCTGTAGATTGGTTTTATCTTTGACTTCACCAGCACTGGGATGAAGATAGGAATTCTGGCAATAATGGCTAAAGAAAAAATTATGTAACATTACAGAAGGCACTAAAAGAAAACAATTTTCTTAACAATTTACATTGTCCTCACCGGCACTGGGATGAAGATAGGAATTCTGGCAATAATGGCTAAAGAAAAAATTATGTAACATTACAGAAGGCACTAAAATAAAACAATTTTCTTAACAATTTACATTATCTTTAAGAGAATTATTAAATATAATGAAAAGGAAAGGTGAAAGTAAACAAACAGATCTGTTAACCTTCTTTTTTGTTTACATATTAAAACAATCCTCAACAGTTGTTTACCCAATTTAAATTAAACCATATAAATCACGTGAAAAAAAAATATTTGGATCCATATTATCATGAGCGCTCATCATATATGATATATGGACATACGTACATTCAAACATATAACACAAAACACAAGTGTGCACACATAATATAATACATACAACACATAACATTATAGTAAAGGCCTTATAACTTTTTACAGGTGAAATCTCCATTGCAATGTTTAAAAACTCTATAGTCAAAAAATAGAACTGATCAGCAAAACATTAACCTAGGTCTGTATGAGCTCAAAAAACAAAATAGAACTTCATGATATGGCAAAGGGCAATAATAAAATAGATATTGAAAAAAGCATCCTGGTTCTGTTGCAGATGTAAGAATAGCCAAACTGGAGTTTTGGATATCAGTTGTTATGGATTTGAGCCAAATCATCTTCTTTTTGGTCTGTAGAAATCGCTTTAGTTAATCTTTCTGGAATCCAAATCGGCTGCTGTTCTCCCTGTGGAAACACATAAACAGACCCCCGACTCCAGACAATCACTGGGTCAGGACCTTGGTTAATCTCTCTGGAATCCAAATCGGCTGCTGTTCTCCCTGTGGAAACACACAAACAGACCCCCGACTCCAGACAATTACTGGGTCAGGACCTTTCCATTGTCCTGTTAGAATATCCTTCCAAAGTACCTTGGGCTTATGCACATTTTTTGGACACATATGCCTTTCCGCAGCACTAAGTCCTGATGAATCCAAATTTAAAAAGTTTAGAGTAAAAAGGGTTATTTTAAGTTTATCTTTGGGGAATATATACCCCTTCCCAATTCCTTCTTTTTGCTTTAATAAGTACATTTTAATAGTTTGATGAGCTCTTTCAACTATGCCTTGTCCCTGTGGATTGTATGGGATTCCTGTTATATGAGTAATGCCAAATGTTGAGCAAAATTGTTTAAAAGAGGTAGAAGTATAACCAGGGGCATTATCTGTTTTTAACTGTTTTGGAACACCCACAGTGGCAAAATTTTGTAAGCAGTGAGCTATAACATCTTTAGTTTTTTCTCCGGCATGAAGGGAGCCCATCAAAAATCCAGAAGTATCAACTGTAACATGCAAATATTTTAATTTTCCAAATTCTGGCAAGTGTGTGACGTCCATCTGCCAAATATGGTTAGGTATCAATCCTCTAGGATTGACTCCAAGATTAACTTGTGGTAAAAAGGTCACACAATTTTGACATTGTTTTATTATTTGTCTAGCTTGTTCCTTAGTTATTTTAAAACGCTTTTGTAAAGTATTAGCATTGACATGGAACTTTTTATGAAAATTTATAGCTTCTTCTAGTGTAGAGAAAATATGTATGTCATGTGTAGTTTTATCTGCTAAATCATTGCCCAAACTAAGGGCTCCAGGCAATCCTGTATGTGCCCTGATATGTCCTATAAAGAATGGATCTTTTCTGTCCCAGATTAGACTTTGTATAGTGGAAAGCAAAGAGAAAACAGTAGAAGAAGGGGAAATCCTACCAGCATCTTCAAGAGATACTATAGCATTAACTACATACTGACTATCAGAAAATAAATTAAATACAGAATCTTTAAACATCACAAAAGCTTGTAAAACTGCATTAAGCTCTACCTTTTGAGCTGATTGTTTGGGTACTAAAAATGTAAAAGTTTGATCAGGGGTAACTACTGCTGCTGTACCATTATTTGACCCATCAGTGAATATATTTGGAGCATTCATGATAGGTGTTTTTCTTGTCATTTTTGGAAAAATTACAGGATGCAATGACCAAAAAGACAATAAAGGATTAGATGGTAAGTGGTTATCAAATAAAACATTAGATTTGCACATGATTATTGCCCAAGTATTTAACTCATTAGCTAACTCATCAATTTGATTCATAGTATATGGAGTAATAATTTTATTGGGAGAAATTCCAAACACTCCCTTTGCTGCTTTTATTCCTTTGAGTATTAATTGTCCTACAGCCTCAGGATACCTAGTAAGAATAGTGTTAGGAGAATAAGATAAATGTATCCATAATAATGGACCTTCTTGCCAAAATACTCCTGTAGGAATATTTTTTGTTGGTAGTACAATAAATAATAAAGGCAAACTTATATCAATTCTATCCAAATGCATATTTTCCATATATGTTTCAATGATTTTTAATGCCTTTCTTGCTTCAGGCGTTAACATTCGGGGTGAATTTGGATCTGATGGACCTTTTAGGATATCAAATAAAGGTCCCAACTCTCCTGTTGGTATACCTAAATAAGGCCTTATCCAATTTATGTCTCCTAATAACTTTTGAAAGTCATTAAGTGATTTGAGTTGATCTACTCGTATTTGAATTTTTGGTGGACGGACCATGGTTGAGGATAATAGAACTCCTAAATAATTAATTAGAAAATTTAATTGTACTTTATCTATTGCTATCTCTAGATTATAATTTTTTAATAAGTTTGTAAGTGTGGCATAACATTCTAGCAATGTGTTTTTAGCTTTGTGTGCTAATAATACATCATCCATATAGTGAAATATTTGTAGTTCAGAATTTTGATTTCTAAGTGGCTGGATTGCTTTGTTAACATAAATTTGACACATAGTTGGGCTGTTAGCCATCTCTTGAGGGAGTACTTTCCATTCATATCTCTGATCAGGACCTTCATGATTCAGTGCAGGGATAGTAAATGCAAAATGTGGACTATCCTCAGGATGAATTGGAATTGAAAAAAAACAATCTTTAATATCTATAACTAAAACATACCAGGTTTTTGGCAAAGCAGACAACTGAGGAATCCCTGATTGAGCAGGTCCCATAATAACCATCTCATTATTAATGGCTCTTAAATCTTGCAATAATCTCCATTTACCAGATTTCTTTTTGATGACAAAAATGGGAGTATTATGGGGAGATACAGAAGGTTGTATATGTCCTTCTGCTAATTGTTGTTTGACCAGGTCATGGGCTGCTTGTATCTTTTCTTTAGTCAGGGGCCACTGAGGAACCCACACTGGTCTTTCTGATTTCCAAGTAATTTTTATTGTCTCAGTGGCCCTTTCTGAAAATCCAACCCATGTCTTTCTGTTCCTTGATCTATTTGTATTGGTGCTGCTATACCTTGTTCTTGTTTTTCTAATCTTTTTCCTTTCCTAAAACCTTGTCTAGTCATAATAGTGGGTGCATTTTGGTTGATGTTATTTGTTAATGTCAAACCTAATTGATCTAGGACATCTCGTCCCCATAAATTTACGGGAAGATGATCCAATACATATGGCTGTATAGTTCCTTCACATCCTTCAGGATCCTTCCAATCTAATACCATTGCACTTCTATGGGGATTAGTTGCCACTCCTAGGCCTCGAAGCGTTTGAGTGGCTTGTTGTAATGGCCAATGTTTTGGCCATTCTTGACGAGAGATGATGCTAAGGTCTGCACCTGTATCCAGTAGCCCATTAAATTCATGTCCTTGAATATTTAGTTTTAGCATGGGGCGAGAATCTAAATTTAAAGAAAGCATAGCCCAATCTACACCTGTGGAGCCTAATCCCTTGGAACCTCTTTCTACAGTACGACTGGAAAATTTATCATGTAGGCTGGGTATTATTAGTAACTGTGCTATTCTATCTCCTGGTGAAATTACTGATATACCCTTTGGAGAACTGGCTATAATTTTTATTTCACCTTCATAATCGGGATCAATTACCCCAGGACTTATCATAAGTCCTTTTAGAGTAGAAGAGCTGCGTCCCAATAATAAGCCTACTGTTCCTTTGGGAAGAGGTCCTTTCACCCCTGTGGGAATGATTTGAACTCCCATCTCTGGAGTTAGTACTGCTCTGGCGGAGGCGCAGATGTCCAACCCTGCGCTCCCTCTGGTTTGTCTGATGAGGGATCTGATGGACAATGTGTCCTGGGCACTACCCTGATGGGGTTGCTGGGTTCCTCCAGTGCTCCGTATATTTGTGGTTTTGGGCCCCGGAGCATTGGGCCCCCCTGTCCATTTTTTGGCAATGGAGCCCAATGCCTTTCTCCACGATATCGTGGATAAACACCTGGTCCTTGTTCGTTTTTTGATAATGGAGTACCCTCTATGGTGGTTTGAGAACGGCATTCATTAGCCCAATGTCTCCCTCTACGGCATCGTGGGCAAATACCTGGTATTCTACTCCTTTGATACCTAGTTTTGTTAAACCCTCCTCCAATGGGGCAATTCCTTTTAAAATGTCCTGTTTGTTCACAATTGTAGCATGTTCTTGGCCTGGCATCTAAAGCCTGTTTTACTGCAGCTGCCACAATTTGCCCTTGTTCATTAATGTCTCTGGCATCTAAAGCCTGTTTTACTGCAGCTGCCACGACTTGCTCTTGTTCATTAATGTCTCTACATAATTTAATATATGTGTTTAAATCTTCATGTTTCCATGGTCTAATGATATCTCTGTACCAACGATTCGCTTGCTCATAAGCCAGGTGTTTTAGTAATGGCATTGCTTGTTCTGTATTCCCAAAAACTCTGGTAGCTGTTTGAATAAGCCTATCTACAAATTCAGCATAAGGTTCATTAGCTCCTTGTATTACCTTAGATAATTGACCTTGTAAACCTCCATGTCCTTGTAAAGTCTTCCATGCCTTAATTGCATCTGCAGCAATTTGTGCGTATACGCCAGGATCATATGCAATTTGTTGCTGCTGATCCTCATAAGGTCCCTTTCCTAACAACATATCTAGATTTCTCTGAGGATAACCAGCTGCTGCATTTCGCCTAGCCGTCTCCTTGCAAAATTCCTCATTGGCAACCTTCCATAACAGGTATTGTCCTCCATTTAGCACAGCTTTACACATATTAGCCCAATCTGCTGGCGTCATGTTCACGTTGTTAATGGATTCGACCATGCTTACAGTGAAGGGTGCTTGAGGACCATAGGTTGTTACAGCCTCTTTTAGCTGCTTCACTGTTTTGAAATTTAAAACTTGGTAAAATCGCTGCCCTCCTGCCTCAAATACAGGGCATGTTAATATTTGAGATCTTGTCTCAGGATCCCAACTATCAACTGCGGGGGTTGGGGACCTCCCAGCATATGGAGGTGGCCTTGTTAGTTGGACACTTACGTCCTCTGGTGATAGAAAGGTGTTAGTAGCAGTCTCCTGTTGTAACTTTCCCCCTGATGGCTTTTTCTGTTTTACACTTTCTTTCTCTGTCTGACTAGCTTGAGAGGCCTTCTCTTTTACTTGAATCTTTTCCTCTGTCTGACTAACTTGAGAGACCTTCTCTTTTACTTGAATCAATATGTCTTCTCCTTCCTCTACCATTGTCTGAACTGAAGGCTTTGGACTAAGCAAACAAGATATGAACGTCCACAATGGCAATGTGCCAACTGGCAGAGTCCCTGGGCTTTTCTTTTCTATTCTTTTTAAATCTTCACCATGATGGTTCCATTGTGATATATTTAACAACTCCTCCTTAAAAAGCCATGGGCTACATTTTTGTATTGTATCAACGTATGCCCTGACTGCTATTGATTTTACTGGGATGCCTCCTTCCTCTAACAATTTACTTAACACTCTTTCAGTTTGTTTTTTACTAATTTCTGATCCCGTATTTCTACTATAATACAACCCAACAAGATGATGCCTAACAAAACTGAAACAGAGTGAAACAAAATTGAAACAACACAAAATCATTATAATAGCCTCCTGAAATGTCCATCCGTCCTTTCTCCCTATCTGTTCCTCAGATGTGAGCGGTTTTTCTTCCATCTTACACATCTCCAGGGACAGGCAACTTAAAACAAAAGTGAAACAAAATAACAAAAGAAGAATCTTAAAATGGCTACCCATCCTCTCGCCCTGCCCTCAGGGGCGAGCAGTTTCACTTACCCTCAGTCGCTCCCCGTGCGAGCCACCAAATGCCGCAGTCTGGCTGGGCACAATCAGAAGCCACTTGTCAAAAGAAACTAACTTTATTTTTAGAACCAAACACGCCAAACAAAACAGCCTCTCAGGAAAAACCCTCAGAGCCTCAACTGCCACCACCGGCTTTCCACAAGCCTCTCTCTCCCCCCACAAGCTTCTTTCCACCTCCCACAATCCTCCTGCTCTTGAGGCCGATTGGCTGGGTCACGTGGGCAGAGCCAAAAAGTCCCCCAATGAGCAGCTCCGTGGTCTGAAAGGGCAGGGAAACAGTCCAATGAGCATCACCGCAGAGGAGCCAATCAGCTAGATGTTGCTGGGGCCGAGGAGCCAATCAGCTAGATGTTGCTGGGGCCGCTGTGAGCCAATCATCAGCCGGCAGCTGGAAGTTTGCTGGGGCCCCTTTGGCTGTGGCTCTCAACATTTAGAATTATTTTTCTATCCCCCATTTTTTTTGGCTAAGGTTTTGACAGGAATTGCTGTAAAACTGTATATCAATTTGGCAAGAATTGACCTCTGGTTTCTCTGTTTGTTTAGACTTCTTTGACTTCTTCATCAACATTTTTTTTGTTTTCATCATACAAATATCATGTGTTTTGACAGATTTACACACATTTCTTTTTTGAGTAATTATAAATGATATTATTTTTAAGTTTACACATGTTCATTGCTATTATATAGAGATCCAATTGATTTTTATTGGTGGTTCTTATATTAGGCAATCTTGCTGAGCTCACTTGGTACTTCTAGGCATTTTATTTAGAAATTACTTAGTTTTTTGGTTAGCACCTTATTGGAATCATTACATCATATTCACACATGCACATAACATAGTTTAATCAATTGCATTTCCTTGCACGTTCCCTTTCCCTCCCCTTGCCTGCTTGCCCCATCTACTTAATGTGCTCTAGTACATTAATCTCCCTTCTATTATTATTTTTTAAAATTAGTACATGATAATTATATTTAAAAACTCTATTCATTGTTGTGTGTTTTTACATGGACATATCATAATTTGATAGATTTCATTACCCAGTGTTTCTCCATGACTTCCCTTCCTCCCTCCCTCTCAATACATTTCCTCTATTCTATTGCTCTCCTATTTTCCTGAGATTCCTTCTTTTAATGCCTTTTTTCCCCTCTAGTTTCCACATATGAGAAAATATTTCACCCTTGACTTTCTTAATCTGGCTTATTTCACTTAGCATAGTGTTGTCCATCCATTTCTAGCAAATGACATAATTTCATTATTCTTCATTCCTGAGTAAAACTCCATTGTGTGTATGTATTTATGTGGAGCTATATATATCCATATATATGGATATGATATATATCTCTATATATGATATATATCTATATAGATATATATAGATATAGATATAGAAATATGGAGTCTTATATATAACTAGGTATCGGTATCTGTAGATAGATATATGTGTGTGTGTGTGTGTGTGTGTGTGTGTATACACACACTCACAAGGGAAGGGAAAATTAAGGTTATGAATGCAAATAAAGTTGCTAGTGGCCTAACCTTGAGATGGGTAAAATATCATGGATTATCCTGTTGTGCCCAGTATATATATGTATCTCACATTTTCTGTATCAATCTGTTGATGGGCACCTAGGCTGCTTCCATAACTTGGCTTTTGTGAATTGTTTTACTATAAACAGTGGTATGCTTCTATCACTGTAGTATGCTGGTTTTAGTTCTTTTAGATGAATACCAAAGAGTGGGATAGATGGGTCATATGATGTTACATTCCTAGTCTTTTGAGGAATGTCCATGCTGCTTTCCAAAGTGGTTGCACTAATTTGCTGTCCCACCAAAAGTGTATGAGTATACTTTCCTCCACATCCTCATCAGCATTTTTTATTATTTTTATTCTTGATGATTGCCATTCTAACTGGAGTGAGATGAAATCTCTGTGTAGTTTTGATTTGTGTCTTCTTGACTGCATATATTTGTTGGTCATTTATATCTCTTCTTTTGAGAAACGTATGTTTAATTCATTTGCCCATTTATTGACTGGGTTATTTGTTTTTGTGGTGTTCAGGTTTTTGTGTTTTTTATATAATATATTCTGGATATTAATACCCTGTTAGAGGAGTAGCTGGAAAAGATTTTTAATCTCCTTCTGTAGACTTTGTTTATTCTCTTAATAGTTTGTTTCCTTTGCTTCATAGAAGTTTTTTTTTTCTAATTTGAGGCCTTGTCACTTATTGATTGCATATTGGGAATGGGATTGAGGGTATTGCACAAGCTGGGCAAGCACTGTACAACTGAGCTACATCCCAGCCATTTTAAATTTAGTTTTAAATTTTGAGACAGTGTCTGGTCAAGTTGCCCAGGGTGGTTTTGAATTTATGATTCTCCTCCTCAGCTTCCTGAGTAACTAGGGTTAAGGGCATGCATCACCACATATAGCTACATGGTGGTTTTTTTTATAGACCATAAGTTATCTGCAAACAGGGACAGTTTTGATATGATATAGTTTCACTTTTATTCAGTTCAGTGAATTTTTAATTTTCTTTTGACTTCCTCTTTGCCCCAGAAATTATTTAGGAATTAGTTTGGAAAGTTTTCCCAGTCTTTTTCTATCATTAATTTTTGGCTTGTTTTGGTTTGACCAGATAATACCCTCTATATAATTTCAAATCTTTTAAGATTTCTAAGATTTGGTTTATGGCTCAGAATTTGGTTGTGGTAGATAGAATAATGCCCTCCAAAGATGTCCACATCCTAGTCACTGAAATTTTTCAATGTTAGTATTGTATGGCAAGGAAAAATTAAGGTTATAAATGCAATTAAAGTTGCTAAGTGGCCTAACCTTGAGATGCGTAGAATATCCTAGATTATCCTGTTGAGCCCAGTATTTTTGCAAGAATAATTATAAATTGAAGAGGTAGCAGAAAAGACAGAACCAGAGATATAGTAATCTGGCATTGCTGACTTTGAAGATGGATAAATTATTGGCTGCCAGAGAATGAATATAAATGGGTAGAAAAGACAAGGAAAGAGATTCTCTCTTAAAGCCTTCAGAAAGAATGGAGACCAACTCACACTTTGATTCTAGTCTACTGAGATTCATTTGGAGCTTTTCACATCCTAAACAGTAAGCTTATAAATTTGTATTGTTTGAAGTCACTAAGTTTGTGATAATTTGTTATGGCAGCAAATAGAAAACTTATTACAGTGGTATTCATTAGTAGTATATTGTGGATACTTAAAAAGAAAAGTATTCTGCTGATGTTATTAAGTGGGATGTTCTATAAATGTTGATTAGATCTTATAGGTTGATACAGTCACTCAGTTCTTCCATAGCTTTGTTGAATTTCTGTTCAGTTATGATAATTGTTGATATATTGATTTTGAAGACTCCAGTTATAATATAATTATGGATTTTTCTCTTCTTATGGTTCTATTAGTTTTTACTTCATGTACTATGAACATCTGTTTTATTGTGCATACACATTTAGTAATGCTGTCTCTTCTTCATGGATTGGTTCTTTTATCATTATAAATTGTCTCTCTGTGTCCCTAGGAAGTTATTTGCTCTGATGTCCAACTGATATTAATATAATCACTTCTGTTTTTTTTAATTAATATTTTCATGCTATTTCTTTTGTTATCATTTTACTTTAAACATATTATTGTACTTCAAATGAGATTCTGGGAGATGTCATATAGTAATGTTATTTTTTTATTCTACTCTCAATCTATTTTCAATAGTAAATTTAGACTACCTACATTTAACATAGTTATTGATCTTAGGGCTTAAGCGTGTCATTTTTCTGTTTGATTTCTCTTTTTCCTCTATGTTTCTTTTGCTTGCAATTCTTTGGGATTCTAGAGCATATTTTAAAATTCCATTTTAATTTATTTATAAAGTTTTTGAGTATTTTTCTTCTTAAAAATTTAATTGTGATGAAATACACGTTATCGTCTTAACTACTAATTCAGTAGCATTAAGTATACTCACACTGTTGTACAACCAATCTCAATAACTTTTTTATCTTGCTAAACTATACATTTCTACTCATCGCCCAATGACTTCTTACTTTCTTCTTGCCTAAGCCCCTGACAAACCCACATTTTACTTTCTGTTTCTTTGAGTTTGATTATATTTAATACCTTATATAAGTGAAATCATACATTATTTGTTCTTTTGCAATTGGCTTATTTCATTTGGTATATGGTCCTTAAGGTTCATCCATGTTGTGACATGTGTAAGAATTTTCTTCCTTTTAAAGATACAATAATTATTCATTCGGTCTAGGTACCACATTTTCTTTATCCATTCATTAATTGATGAACACTTGGATTGATTTCACCTTGTGATTATTGTGAGTAATGCTGCCCTAAACATGGGTGTATAAGTAGCTTAGTACTCTGCTTGAATATATCTCCTTGTGTAGAATTTTTAGCATTTGATCTAGGTATTATATTTGCATGTGTACTGTGTTTAGTATAGATCCATATATACATTGTATAATTATAATAACTATTGTGTGTACACACACAATCACATCCCAATTTTGTCAGCATTTTATTATTTCAGATCAAGTGTAGAAACCTTACTTCTTTTTATATGCCTTATTCTTTACATTTATAGTTCAAGTATGTTAAATCTCTATTTTTCTGAAAACTTCTATCCTTATTACTTCTTTTCCCATTTTAGAGATGAGTTTCTTTTCATAGCTTTTAAAATTGGATACCAATATCTTTACTTTTCACTTATTCTATTTTTCTAATACCTCCATCTAAGGTATAAATTTCCTCAAAGAACTAATTACCAACATACTGCAACTTTTGATATATAGTTTTTAAAATGTATTATGTTTTGCAATTTTTAAAATTATTTCTTTTTTAATAATTAATTATTTTAAAGTGTATCTTTCAAATTCCAAATGTATTGTGTCTTTTTGCCATCTTTATTATTGCTTCCTGAATGCATTGCTTTGTGTTCCCAAAAGATAATTTGTGTAGTAATGTTGGTATCCTGTTGAGACTTTTCTGTGATCTGTTATGAAGTAAATTTTTGTTAATGTTAAATATACATTCAAAAATATGTGTATAATAATGCTTATATTAGATTATGCTTATTATTTGTGTTGGTCAAATATTTTAAATTTATACCAATAATTTTTCTTCCTGATCCATCAGTGCAGTTAAAGTTTCCCATCATGATTGGGAATTTGTCAATTTATTATTTTATTTCTTTCAACTTTATATATGCATGTATGTATGTGCATAATTGACATTTTATTAGGTACATTCAGATTTAAGATTGCTATGTATTCTTGGTGCAGTATTCCTCTTATTGAGTGAAATTTTTAAAACACTTTGTTTTTTTAATTTATTTTTTAGTTTTAGCCAGACACAATATCTTTATTTTATTTTTTTATATGGTGCTGAGGATTGAACTCGATGCCTCATGCATGCTAACAAGCACTCTACCACTGAGCCAGAACCCCAGCCTACACTAAGTGTTTTTGTTTGCTTTATATTGTCTGACATTTGTGCTTATACTAATTCCATTTGTTTGACAAATGATTAACAAATATTTCCTCCCATTCTATGGTTGTTTTTTTCACTATCTTGATGGTGCTTTTCCATGCACAAAATTTTTTAATTTTATGAAGTCCAGTTTATTTTTCCATTATTGCCTGTGTTTTTGCTATTATGTATAATAAATTATTGTTGACTCCATAGTCATGGAGATTTCCTCAATACGTTTTTAAGAATTTCATAGTTTTAGTGCTTATATTTTAAGCATTGATCTATTTTGAATTAATTTTTTTGTATAGTATAGGTAAAGAGTCCAGCTTTTTTTTTTTGCATGTGAAAATCGATTTTTTCTCAGTTCCAATTATTAAAAAGAACTTTCTATATTGAATAGTCTTCCAACCCTTGTTGAGAATGAATTGGACATAAATGAATATTTTCTGGGCCTTTTATTCTATTCCGTTGGTCGAAATGTCTGTCCTCATGCCAGTACCATATTGGTTTGGTTACAATGCTTTTGTTGTAAATTTTGAAATCAGAAAGTGTTAGAGATCCTCAATTTTGTTCTTGTATTTCAAGATTTTTTTTTTCTGTTTGGATTCCCATTGTGATACCGCTGGTTATTGGTGACAAGTCTTGCTTCCCCATATGTTGAAGTTTGAACATTAGAGAAGCACACCAAGGCAAGCATATAAAGCAGGGTTTATTTAAAAAGGGGTAACAAAGACTTCTCCCTGGAGGGAGAAGGGGGTATCATGGTATCCCAAGAGGCCAGGTGTTCTGCCCTTTTTATATGTCCTAGGCTTCCTTTGTTCTCCTGCCCTCTTCCCCTTATCTTTCTTCTTCCTGCTTATACTAGGCCCAGGAATGCTTGGTGCAATAGACCACAGGTTGGAAAGTGATGGGCTGAAGGGGGAAGGGCAGGATGGAGTAGACAAGGACACATTAACAACCTTATAGCTCCCTGTAGGGAGCAGCAATTCCTGGGACAGGTTACCTTGGCAACAGGTTGGAGCAAGGGCAGGTTCTTGATAAGGGTGGAGGAAGGGCTCTGAAGGAATTAACATTTCAATCTCTCAGGGGAGAAGTCTCCAACTTCCCAGTCTCACTCAAAATTGGCCTCCTTGATCCTACTCGATTTACCTATCTGTACTGACTGCCTGTCTAATTCTGGCTTCAATAGTATTCTATATGAATTTTAGGATGTGTTTTTTTAAATTTCTGTTAAAACATCTTTGAAATTTTCATTGCGCTTGCATTGGATCTGTAGACTGCTTTGGGTAGTATTATTGTCTTTACTAATAAGTCTTCTATTTTGTGACAACAGAGGTCTTTGCATTTATTTATGTCTTTTAAAAATATTTTTAGTTAGAGATGGACATAATACTATTATTTTGTTTATTTAGTTTTATGTGGTGCTGAGGATTGAACCCATTGTCTCACATGTGCTAGGCAAGTGCTCTACCACTGAGCCACAACCCCAGCCCCTGTGTTTATTCATGTCTTTTAAAAAATTTCCATCAATGTTTTGTGATTTTCAGCATTGATAAGTCTTTGATCTCCTTGATTAACTTTATTCCAAAGTATTCTATGTTTTTACACAATTATAAATGGAAATATTTGTCCATTTTCCTCTTTTATATCTTTATTTATTTGTTTTATTTATTTTTATGTGGTGCTGAGGATACAACCCAGTGCCTCACACATTTGAGGCAAGTGCTCGACCACTGAGCTACAGCCCCAGCTCCTCATTTTCCTTTTCAAATTGTTCTTGGTTAGTGTATATAAATTCACCTCTTTTTTGTGCTTTAATTTTGTATACTGAACCATTGCTAAATTTATTAGCTCTAATATTATTTCTGTTAATATATTTAGGATTTTGTACATATAAATTTATGTTGCCTGTGAACAGAAAATTTTACTACTTTTCCAACCTGAATGGCTTTTCTTTCTTTTACTTGACTAATTACTCTGGCTAGAATGTCCAATTCTATTTTGAGTAGAATGGATGTAAGTGGGCATCCTTGTTTATTCTTTTTTTTTTTTTTAAGAGAGAGAGAATTTTTTACTATTTATTTCTTTAGTTTTCGGCAGACACAACATCTTTGTTTGTATGTGGTGCTGAGGATCCAACCTGGGCCGCACGCATGCCAGGCGAGCGCGCTACCTCTTGAGCCACATCCCCAGCCCCCTTGTTTATTCTTGATCTTAAGGGGAAAGCTTTCAAACTCTCATCATTGAAAATAATGCTGCAGGTTAAACTGCAGGTTTTTCATACATAACCTTTTTCATGTTGACACTATGTTTTATTTGTACTTAATTGAGTATTTTTATGATGAAATGGTTTTTGAATTTTGTAAAATCATGAATCATCACTGAATTCTCTGTTCCTTAAGCTCCTGTTCAACTCATGTTTTGAGAATGCCAGGAGCTGAAACAAAGAAAAACCTCAAAAGAAATAAAACTAAGAGCTACTTATCCCAGTCTCTGCAGATTGGTTTTATGCTAGAGCATTTATTCACTGCTTAGCTAGGATTTCTCTGAGCCTAGGAATCAGACACTGTTTTAACCTAGTTCTGTTTTTATTTTATAGGACACATATGTTCTCACTAGTTCATTATATCAGTTTAGTCAATAACAGCCTAATTTTAAAATAAAAATTACTAAGTTTATTTATAAAATTATGTCTATTTTTAATATACTTTATATACCTTTTTATTTTAATGCCTCCACAACCCCCTGAAGTAGATGATATCATCCTCATTTTACAGTTGTAAGAACCAAATATAAATCACTGTAGCTGGTAAACAGTGGGTTTTTTACTTTTCTTTTTTTCTTTTTAAATGTACATGACAATGGACTCTGTTTTGGCATAGTATACATATACTAAGTATTAACTTATTCTAATTAGGATTCTACTCTTCTGGTTGTACATGATGCAGAGTTACCCTGGTCATGTATTCAAATACAATGATAAGAAAGTCATGTCTGATTAATTCTAATTTAGGCCTGGAAAAGAAAGGTAAATTATCCAAACCAATAAAACTGATTTGTTATAGATTGGTTTTATGCTAGAGCATTTATTCACTATGCTAGAGGCAAGACTTGAAATCTAGTCTTAGTGATATCTGCATTTCTTCTGCCTTATAAAAGCATATAGACCTACCAGGGTGTAAAGGAAGGATTGATTTAAACTGATAAATTCATAAATACAAAGGGATATATGCTTAAGAGAGTGATTTTTCTTTCTTTCTTAACTGAAAGCAGTCAAAGGCACCAACTCTAGCAGTCCCTTTGGAATCTAGCATCTTTCTTTTGCCTAAACATCTCTCCTTGCAAGTCTAGCTTTCTAGACTTATCCTCTACCATAACTTATCTCAGCTACCGTAAGTCTATAATTTCCTAATGTGCAGCCTGCTCTAAAGCTTCTAAAAGTAGAAATACATCCATCAATTTGTGAGTCATATTGAAACTTAGCTACTTCAGTTTCATCCCAATTAAATACTTGGTATAAATGGAGTTACTATGCACAATGTAGATAAATGTGCATACCATGGCTGTAGGTAACATTTAGTACAAGTTTTCCTATTAGTTGTCTTCTCTATAATTTGACACTAATTAGGATGTGGGTTCCATTATTTTTTTCTAGACACACTCCTCCTTCACCCCTGTTAAATCTGGTCTGTTGGCCCAGAACAATTTTTTTGTATATTTCTCCTGAAGCAGCTTTAAGGGGAAAAAAGGATTCCCAGCAGAATTCATATGCAGTTTCCTATATCTATATTCTTTAAATTCTTGATGGTATACAGTTATAACACTGAAACTTTGAGCCTTACTCAATTTTTGCAACATTCATTTAGTATTATTTGGGTCAATGAAATTGGAGTAAATGGCTTATATTTTAGAATGCATGAGGGTGGGAAAGTAGATTCAATTTTTCATATCGAATTTATTAAATCAATAAGACATGTTGAAATTTGAAAAATAATTTTAGCTAAATTTGTAGATATTTCAAAATGACTAGAAGAGTACAAAATTCCTGGTACATGTAAATGATTAATGTTTGAAGAGCTGGACATGTTTAATATTCCAGTTTGATTATTATACATTATATACATGTCAACATGTGTCAAATTACCATAATCTATTCCAAAAAGATGTATGAGTATTACATATTAAAAAAAATTATTGACTCCAGAGTTTATGATGGCTCCAGCCCAGGTCCCTTTCCTGAGCTCCAGACCCTAAATCTATCATTCAGCTTGCATCATCTGGATACCCCTACTGTATCTCAAATTTAACAATTTCCAAACCTGCTCCTCCCCTTCTATTCTTTCTGGGTTAAGAGCTAATTCATCTGTCTAGTTGCTGAAAATTAGCTTAACTCTTCCTCATTTCATACTATGTTAGTCACTAACATCTTTCTTTTGCCTAAACATCTCTCCTTGCAATCATAATAGCAAGGTATAAATGTGTTTGAATGTACTCTGTAATGTTATTGCAGTAGTCTCCTGAGAGCTGTTAGAATGATTTTCTACTATGTATATTTTCTCAGCCTTCTTGGAAGTTTTTAATGGCTCATTACCTATATGATCATGTTCAAATCCCCTAGTATTTCATGCAGTGCCTCTTAAAGGCAGGCCCTTTAGCCTTCTAGACTTATCTTCTACCATAACTTATCTCAGCTACCGTAAGTCTGTAATTTCCTAAATTTTCAGTGTTTGTGTATTTGTGTGTGTGTGTGTGTGTGTGTGTGTTTGTAACTGTTATTCTGTGTAATTTGCTTCTAATCCATACCAGAGATCTCCCACTCAATTCAGCTAAAATGGCACTCCTCAGTGAGGCTTTCTCTGAAATCCCTACCACACTCTCAGAGTTAATCATTCATTCTGTTTTTACTCTTTGTTCTTTGTTCCTTTCCTTTTTTATGAATTACACTGGATTGCAAGGATTTCTTCATGTATGCCTTCTCTTCTATACTCTGAGACTCTGAGGGCATGAAGTGTATCTTATATATTTTGTCTTCCTAGTATCCGATATAGAGCCTGACATGCACTGTGGCTTTGGTGAATTTGTTCATTTATTTATTCAAAAAGTATTTGATGAATGCCTACTCTGTGAAAGGCATATTTAGGTGTTGGAGATATAGGGTCCTTGCTGTCATTGACAATATAGTTTAGTATTAGTGTGTTGGCTCAATTACATGGTTGGTAAGTCTATTGGTTGCTGGGGGCAGAGTCATTCCTCTTGAATTGAAATGAGTCTCCCACTTTAAGAAAACAACAGTATTTGTCATCAATAATAAAATTCAAGTTTTATATGAAGCTCCAGGTTTGATCTCTAACACATCAAAAAATCCAATTTTCAGGCAAAAATTGGAACTATGGAATGTATGTACCCACTTTTGTGTGCTTCACAGCTTTCCAATATTTAGACTTTTTGATGAGGTTGGTGTGATATTAGCAATGTGCTCTTTATGTTGAATGATGAATATATATTGAATCAAAATTCAAAGATTTGCATAACCCAATGGACCAGTATTTTCCAAAGGACCAGTGTGTGATATGACCAAATCACACATAGGCAAAAGATTCATGCAATGCAAGCAAAAATCTTTTCATATGACAAGACTGACCAACTTTTTTCAGTGGATGATGGTATGAAAACGCAATTGATAAGGTTCTTGATACTACATTGCAACTAATTTTTAAGAAACTACCACTTGTCCAGATTTGGTTTGTGCTCTGCTTTGGATATGATTTGAATATGTCCCTTAAAGGGCCATGTCTTGGAAGCTTGGTCCTTAGTCTATGTTGGAAGCTTGTGAAATCTTTAAGAGGTAAGGGCCTAGTGGAAGTTAATTGGGTTATTGGGCATGCTGTTATCAGAAGGTTTTAATGTAGGTATTATAGGACCCAAATATTTCCTGTGAGAGTGGGTTGTTATTTAAAGAGTAAGACTGGTCTCTGCATCACCATGGCTTCCTGTCTTGCCATGTGACTTCTCTTTCCCTCTTGTATGCACTCCTACCATAGTGCCATCCTCCATGTTGTCATATTTCCAGAAGGCCCTCACTAGGGGCTGACCAGAGGAGGCCACTTCACTTAAAACTGTGAGGAAAATAAACTTATTTTCTTATACATGTCCAACCTTAGGTATTTTGTTGTAGCAGCAGAAAATGGACTAATTCAGTGCCATAGCAAGGAAAAATATTACAATCTGGGTGTAAATAGGATTTCTTTATATCTTCAGCTGAAACAACATATCACAACAAATTGAATGCAGAAGCAGATATGACAGTCTAGCTGTTTTAAGCCAGACATTAAAGAGATTTATAAAAATGTAAAATAATTCCAATTCTTGATATATTACTTGCTTTTTAAAACATTTTTTTCCATAAAATGTTAGTTATGTTAACATACAATTAGTTTATTGGTGTTATTTAAAATAAATTAATACATATTTAAAATAATTTCAATATCAGTAGATAAACTAGAAGTAAACAAGGTTGTTTAGAGACACTAATTAAAATGATAAGAGGGATGTAAGACCAAAGTGTTTCAAATTATATAAATTAAATTTTAATGAAATAGCAGTCTCTATCAGATGCCCTCCTTTTATCCACCAAGTAAGTGTCCCATGTAGATGATTGCAATAACAGCTTTAGTCAATTCAATGAAATCTTCTTTGATAGTGACTGGTAATATACTTTAGAGGGCTTGTCTTCTAAAAGTGGCTTTTTAGGTCATGTTACCCTAGACCACCTATATCTTGGATGTGACATGGAATTATACTTAAACCCTAGTAGAACACCTGGATTTCTGTTAGGCTAGAAGAAGTTGAATTTCTCTTCTGAGCTCCAGGTTTTGGAATGGCACAGGCAATACTCAAACATGCTAAATTAGCAGGGGTTTTTTTTGGCGGGGGGAGTAGTACTTACTGGAGATTGAACACAGTGCCTTGTGCATGCTGGGCAAGTAATCTACCATTGAGCCACAGCCCCAGTGCATTTTATCTATCTATCTATCTATCTATCTATCTATCTATCTATCTATCTATCTATCTATCTTGCTGCTTGGGATTGAACCTAGAGGTGCTTTATCACTGAGCCATATCGCCAGCCCTTTTTGTTTTATTTTACTTTTTAAAATTTTGAGACTTGGTCTTAAGTTGCTCAGGGCCTCGTTGAGTTGCTGAAGCTGGTCTTGAATATGCAATCCTCCTGCCTCAGCCTCCTGAGTCACTGGGATTACAAGCATGTGCCACCATGCCAGACTAATTTTTAAATTTTGAGACAGGGGCTCACTAAATTGTCCTGGCTGAACTTGAAATCACTGTCCTCTGCTTTAGCCTCTCAAGTAGCTGGGATTATAGCTGAATGGTACCATACCTGGCTAAATTTGCAGTTTTTATTAGGAAAGGGAGGAAAGAGGATTTATATAATTTTTAAATTATATAAATTAAATTTATATAAATTAATTCTTTCTATAGTAATCTGGGGTATTTTTGAGGAATCTGTTTTTCATGGGAGGACAATAAAAGCCAGTGTAGACATGAAGATGATAACAATTTTCATTTGAAGGAAGCTTCGAATTCACTTGGATAAATAAGATATGGAAAAACATTTACACATTTTGAATTTTAAAACAATTGTAGATTTATAAGAAGCTTCAAAATAGAGTCATGTGTACCTTTCTTTTTTAAAAATATATTTTTTAGTTGTAGATGGACACAATCCTTTATTTTTATGTGGTACTGAGGATTGAACCCAGTGCCTCATGTGTGCTAGGCAAGTGCTCTACTACTGAGCTACAGTACAAGCCCATGTGTACCTTTCTTAATGAGACATCTTGCATAAATACAGCCTAATATAAAAAGCAGGAAATGAACATTGGTAAAGTGGGTATGTCTAGTTCTGTGCCATTTTGTCATGTGTAGATTTGCTTAACCACCATTACAATCAGGATCCAGAAATATTTTTATCACTGCAATTACCTGCTTTGTGCTACTCCTTCTAGGCATACCTATCTCCCTTCTCCATTCATATTTTTTCTTTTGTTCCATTCATATTTTAATGATAGCTTTATTGAGATATAATTTTACAGCATAAACTTTACCTCAAAAGTGTACGATTTAGTGTTTTTAGTATATTCATAGATGTGCATCCATTAAACTATTTAATTCAACCATGTATTAATCACATCATCAAACACTCATACCTGTTAGTAGTCTTCCCCTTTCTCCCTTGCCCAGAAACCACTAATTTGTCTCTGCATATTGGTGTATTTTGGATATGAAACTTAAATGATCACACAGCATGTGATGCTTTGTGTCTGTCTTTTTTTCTCTTGACATAGTATTTTCTTCTTCAAAAAGTTTTAATTAGCACAATTATTTACTACACAATAAATAGATGCCATATGCTGTTTTGAAATATGTAGTTTTAGCAGGATAGCTTCAAGTTTCATCTATGCCATAGCATAGGCTCCTCCACTATCAAAGTTCTGCACCAGAGTGGTACATCTTTTACACTTGATGAACTATACTAACATGTCTTGACAAACTAAATTTCGTAGTTTGTATCAGGGTTTGCTTTTGGTGTTACATATTTAATAGGTTTGGACAACTATATAATGACTTGTATCTACCATTGTAGTATCACTGCCCTAAAAATCTTCTGTGCTTTGCCTATTTTCCACACTCTTCTCCTTTACCTCTAAAAATTGCTAATCTTTTTTACTGTCACTATAGTTTTACCCTGTCTGGAATGTCATGTAGTTGGAATCATACAGCATTTAGACTTAGACTTTTTTTTTTCTGTTAATATCAGTATCAGTTTTATAGACTTAGACTTTTTATATTGCCTTCTTCTACTTAGTCATCTGCACATACCCACTTTACCAATGTTCATTCCATGCTTTTTTCATAACTTTTTTATATTGAATAATATTTAATTATCTGGCTCTACCACATTTATTTATCTACTCATCTATTGAAGATCTGTTGAAGGAGATTGTATTCATCAGAGTTTTCTAGAGGAACAGAACCAATAGGAGATATATGTTATAAAAAGGGGATTTATTAGATTGGCTTACATAACCAGAAGCTGGATCATCCCATAATGGTGGTCTGCAGGCTGGAGAGCTATAGGAACCAGTAGCTGCCCAGTCAAAGAAGCTGAAGCCTCAAGACAAGAAGGAACAGTGATGCAGCCCTATTCTGGGACTGGAAGCAAGGCCTGGGAACTCCTTGGAGAGTCACTGGTCAGAGTACACTTTGGAAGAGTGAAGGGGCTAGTCTGATATCCTCAGCAATTGAGAAAGGATATCTAGAAAAATAGAGGAAAGGGGGAGGAGTAGGGGGATGGGACAGGAGAAAAAGGGGTGGATCCTGAACTGAAATTGAATTCCATGCATGTATGTGTTTGTTGGGATGATCCTGACTACTATGTATAACTATAAAGCTCTAATAAAAAATTTTATAAGTAGATGTAATTTAAAAAAGGAATCTGTTCAAGAAGAACGAAGCTTGTGTCTGTTTCTGCTTTCTCGTTCTTTTGACTTTTTATTCCATCTGAGCCTCCAATCTGTTGGACTGTGCTGCCCACACTTAGGATGGGTCTCTGCTTTAGTTCACTGTCCCAAATGCCAATCATTCCTAGAAACACCCTGACTGAGACAATCAGAAACCTTTTATTCTTTGATATCTCTTAATCCAATCAAGCTGAGAATTCAGATTAATCATCACATAGATCTTTGTTGCTTTCAAGTTTTATCAATAATGAATAAAACTGCAATGAACATCTTTGTGCACTTTTTTAATATTTATTTTTTAGTTGTAGTTGTCAGTACCTTTATTTTTAATTTATTTTTATGTGGTGCTGAGGATCAAACCCAGGGCCTCGCATACACTAGGCAAGTGCTCTACCACTGAGCCACAATCCCAGTCCCCTTTGTGTACTTTTTTGTGTGCACATGTTTTTGACTCATTTGAGTAAATATCAAGGAATGCAATTACTGTATCTTATAACTGTAGAGCATGTTAAGTTCTATAAGAAATGGTCAAACTATCTTCCAAAGTGGATGTGCCATTTTGTATGCCTACCAACAATGAGAGTTCTTATTGCTCCACATCCTTTCCAGCATATAGTGTTGGGTATTTTTATATATGCTAATTTGCCCCCTATAGATTTTCTCTGGAGAGTTATATTCTCAGATCCTTTTTCTAATTTTTAATTATATCATTTCTTTTCTTACTATTAAGTTTTTTTTTAATGTTTCTGTTTTTGTAATCCAAATTTTTAAAAAATATTTATTTATTTTTAGTTATCGGCGGACACAACGTCTTTGTTTGTATGTGGTGCTGAGGATCGAACCCGGGCCGCACGCATGCCAGGCGAGCGCGCTACCGCTTGAGCCACATCCCCAGCCCTTACTATTAAGTTTTAAGAGTCCTCTTTATATTTTGGATACCAGTCTTTTATCAGATAATTCTTTTGTACATATTTTCTCACAGTCTGTCACTTCTCTTTGGAGTTTACTGACGCTGTCTTTCAAAGAGAAGCAGCTTATTTTTGAGACAGGATCTTGCTCTGTTGCCCAGGCTGGTCTTGAACTCCTGGGCTCAAGAGATCCTTCTGTCTCAGTCTCCTGAGTAGCACTACAGGGGACTACAAGTGTGTACCACCATGCCTGACTGAAAGGAGAAGCTTTCAAAAAAATTGAATGAAGTCCAGTTTATCAATCATTTATTTTATTGATTATACCTTTGATATTGCATGTAAAATGCCATTGAAATATCAAAGGTCATGTAGGTTTTCCCCTAAATTATTTTCTAGGAATGTTATACTTTTATGTTCTATGAATATGGCTGTTCATCCACTTATGGCCGTAAAACACTTTGATTAATTTCAATCCTGTTAAATTTATTGAAGCTTCTGTTTCAGCTTACCAGATAGTGTATCATAGAGAATTTCCTTGTGAACTTGAGAAGAATGTGTATTTTCTTGGTAGAATTACATAAGAGTATTCTATAGATTTATGTTAGTTTTAGATGGTTTACAGTATTCTTAAAATCTTGTGTTCTTTGATTTTTCTGCCTATTTATCATCGAACATGGAACACTGAAATTTTCAACTATTTTTCCCTGGCTCATCTATTTCTTCCTTCATTTCTGTAGGATTTTTGCTTTATATATTTTTATCAGTTATTTGGTAAATATATCTTTGTAATTATAATGTTTTTCTGATTAATTGATTTTTTTATCATTATCACATTCCTTTCTTTGTCTCTAGTCATGATTTTTGTCTTTTAAACATTTTGTCTTATAGCCATTTCTCAACTCTTTTGGTTGCTGATTTATGCAATATTTCAGGGACAGTTCTAACTGATTACATATTTTTCTTGAATATGTACCAATTTTTCCTATATGTGTCTTATAATTCCTGAAAAGTGAACATTTTAATGTAATAGACTGTGACAGTTTTGGAAATTAGATCTTCCCCATTTCTCCAGGATTTGGAGTCATTATGTAGGATTATTGTTTATTAACTTTATAGAATAATTATGTAAAGTCTGTATAATTGTTTTATGAAGTCACAGAAATGTCTAGTAGGTTAATTTACTGGAAACCTAATGTTTGGACAATGGTTTCATTAAATAATAGAAACTAGTAAGGCTCTTCATCTTTGCTGAAGGAGTTTGGATGTGTGCATGGGGATAGGGGTAAGCCTTTAATACTCAGATAGGAAATCAAAAATTTTGCCTTACCATTTTCTTTCTATTTGTGCAAGATTAGTCAGGGATGAGAAATTAGGTACTCAAATCCTTCATGAGCATACACACAACCCAGGGTATGCACAAATGCCTTCACATGCATGTCTTTCTAGATTTCTCAGGATATGTTGGAGCTTTTCAAAACCCCATGTAGGCATTCATTGTCTAATTGTCATCATCTGTCTCTTTTTTTAACCAAGAGTTAACCCCAACTTGTCAAGTTGTCTTAGGCCACCACAATTTTGAATAATTTGAGTCCTAAAATTCATATGAAAGAATAAATAACCCAGAATTACCAAAACAATACTGAACAGTAAGCGTGATGCTGGAAGCAATCATAAAACTTGATTTTAAATTGTAGTACAGAGTCATAGTAACAGAAATATCATGGTAATGGCATCAAAAGGGCCATGAACACCAATGGAATAAAACAGAAGACACAGAGATAAAACCACATAAATGTAGTTATCACATACTAGACAAGGTGCCTGTAACATATATTGGAGAAAATATAGCCTTTTAACAAATAGGGCTGGGAGAACTAGATATACACATGCAGTAGAAAGGAATTTAACCTCTATCTCTCACCCTGCTCAAAAGTCAGCTCAAAATTGATTAAAGACCTAGAAATTAGATCAGAAACCCTGCACTGGCTAGAAGATAATATAGGCCCAGCACTTCATCATATTGGCACAGGAACTGACTTCCTTAACAAGATTTCTAGAGCTCGAGAAATAAAAGCAGAATCAATAACTGAGACATCATCAAATTTAAAAGCTTCAGCACAGCAAAAGAAATAATTGAGAGCATGAAGAGGGAGCCAACAGAATGTGAGAAAGTCTTTGCTAGTTTTCTACTGGTGATTAATACCCACCATGTATAAGGACCTCAAAAAAACTTAACACTAAAATCCACATTAATAAATGGCCAAATGATACAAACAGAAATTTCTCAAAAGAAAAATATAAATGGCCAACAAATATATTTTTTAAAATGTTCAACACCCTTAGCAATCATGGAAATGCAAATCAAAATTACACTACATTGGGGCTGGGGTTGTGGCTCAGTGGTAGAGCACTCACCTAGCATGTGGGAGGCACTGGGTTTGACCCTCAGCACCACATAAAAATAAATGAATAAAGGTATTGTGTCCAACTACAACTAAAAAAATACACTATATCATCCCCCTCCAGTTATAATGTTAGTCATTAAAAATTTTGGATGATTGTTTTTGACAAATACTCTCATGGTAGTGTTGTTTTCACAGAATGGGCTTCAAGTTGGGACAAGCATATATAAGCCCTGACAATGAAGCTTTCAGGACCTGTCAAACTGGATAAATAGTGATAATTCTCTGAGGGGGAACCTTAAGAAACTCCAATCACATTTTTTCTCCTCCAGTGGCTGCTAAAATGTTGGTTTTCACAGTTATTGCAGCTGTGAGGCTGTTGATTTTCAATGATGCTGGGGAGACATTGATATGATTAGCATAACTTAATACAGCAGTAAAGGTCACTGTTCTTACTTAGGTTCATTCCTTTTTTCTAGAATAAACATTACTCAGATTGTGAAGCCTTTAGTTGATTTACAGAATATTTGTTGTACATAGTCTGATGAAAAACTTATATCTAGAATATATGAAGATATCTTTCAGCTCAGTGATAAGAAGAGAAACTATCTAGAGATTACTAAAATCCAATTGGCATATAAGATTGTACCATTATTTATCATGAAAGTGCAAATTAAAATTACAGAGAGGTAACACTGTACTACCATTAAAATTTCTAAAATGAAAATAAATATGTAAATTGACAGGTGTTGGTAAGTATGTGGATCATCTAAAATTTTTATACATTTTTAATATAAATAGGAAATAGTAAATTACTTTGGAAGACACTTTGACCTTTTCTTATATAAACATAATTTCCAGCTTATCATATAACCCAGTTATTGATCTTCTAGGTATCTACCCATAAGAATTGAAAACGTATCCTCGGAAGTCTTTGCATGATATTTTTTTCAGTACCAGGGATTGAACCCAGGGTGCTTTACCACTGAGCTACATTCCTCAGTCCATTTTAATTTTTTTTTTTAATTTTGAGATGGAGTCTCAATAAGTTGCTGAGAGTTTTGTTAAGATGCTGAGGCTGGCTTTAGTCTTGCTGTCCTCCTGCCTAAGCCTCCCTAGTAGCTGGGATTATTAGGTTTGCACTACTGCACTCAGCCTTGTGAATGCTTACAGCAGCTTTATTTACAATTATGAGAAAAAAGACATAAATATGTATGAGTAGATGAGTAAATGAATGCATTTTAATATTTACACAGTGGAATATTACTTAGCAATAAAAAATGAATTACTGATACACATGACAATGTGGATGAATTTTTGAAGTATTGTACAGACTTTAGTTGGACATAAAATGTATGTTTTATATGATTCCATTTTATGAAACTCTAGAAAAATGTAGTGTTGGTATTAGTCCATTTTCTGTTGCTAATAACACAACACTTATAAACTGGATATTTTAAAGAAAAGAGGTGTATTTTGGTTCATGGTTATGGAGGTACAAATATGAGTGGCTACATGACTTCTTGTTTTCAGAGTTCTGAGGTGGTACAGGCCATCATATGGGAAGGTCAAGAGGCAGGGAGTGTGTGTGAATGTCTGTGTATCTCTGTAGTTTCTTCTTTTTCTTATAGTTCTACCAGGTTCCAATCATGGGGGCTCTACCCTGATGAACTTGTCTAAATCTGAGTACCTTTGAGGCCCCCTATCCATACACCTTTATCAAATTAAGTTTCCACTCTTACAATAATCTAGAGCTTACATATTGTTTATTATCATTTGGAATGATAATAGATTGTGCTATACATAGGACATTAAGACAACATAGTATCTTTTACATATATACACTGTTCTATAAATAGGACATTGTGTAAATATGATATCTGGGATGCTGGGACAAAATGGGTTAACAGATATATGAATCCCCTAAGAATTGTGTTAAAAATGCAGTTTCTGATTTAGGAGGTCTTGGGTGGGGCTTCCAGGTGATGATGCTATTGCTGACCTAAGAATCATTCTTGGAGTAGCAAGAGTCAAGAGGTTGTTTGGCTTAGAGCCCTGGCAGAAAGTCATATTTAAAAATAATTTCTTAGCTGGGCAGAGTGGCACATGCCTGTAATCCCAGCCAGCCTCATCAACTAAGTGAGGCCCTAAGCAACTCAGTGAGCCCTGTCTCTAAATGAAATACAAAATAGGGCTGGGGATGTGGATCAGTGGTCAAGTACTCCTGGGTTCAATCCATGGTACAAAAAAAGATTCTCAAAACTGTAGCTAAATAGGATTTTATTTATACCATTTTAAAATTTTATATACTAGGGGCTGGGGTTGTGGCTCAGCAGTAGAGCACTTGCCTCGCATGTGTGAGGCACTGAATTCCATCCTCAGCACAACTTAAAAATAAGCAAAATAAAGCTGTGAAAAAGATAAAATAAAACTAATTAAAAAATTATATACTAAAATTCAAAATCATTGACCAAAAATAAAGCATTTATCCATTTAGATCACTCTGACACACACACACACACACACACACACACACTATTCATTGCTTCCTTAGGCAAAGTCCCTTGGTAAATAGCCTGTGAACAAGCTAAATCTGTTCTCCTTGTAGGCAGTGTTTTAACCCAGGCTGTCATCTGGTTTAATGTGTAAAATGTCCAGGCTGCACACATGTTTTCATGGGGAGGCCCCTGTAGAGGCAGACTGATCACCTGGCTTCTAGTTCTAGCACTGCCACCTAGGTCTGGGATTTTTAGTGTTATATCTCTAAAATGGAAATACATTCTTTCTTTGTAGATCGATTGTGCATATTTTTATATGAAACGTAAGAATGAATTTATTTCACTGCTTATAATGGAGGTTTAACAAATCCTTAAAGCAGGCCCTTTAGAGTGCAACTATAGGGCCTTGGGCTGTAGCTCAGTGATAGAGCACTTGCCTAGCACGTATGAGGCACTGGGTTTGATCCTCAGCACTGCATAAATATAAAATAAATAAAAAGTAAAAAGAGTACAACTATAGCCAGGCATGGTGGTCCACACCTGTAATTATAGTGGTTAAGGAGGCTGAGGCAGGAGGATTGCAAATTCAAAGCCAGGCTCAGCAACTTAGCAAGGCCCTAAGCAACTTAGCATGACCCTGTCTCAATAAATAAATAAATAAATAAATAAGAAAGGGCTGGGGATGTGGCTTACTGGTAACACAACCCTGGGTTCAATTCTGGCACCAATATAAATAAAATACATAAATAAAAAGAGTGCAACTATGTAGTTTCAGGTCTTCCAGGCTTTGAGTAAAACTAGTCAGAGAGGAGCAGGGTGTAGCCATGAAGCATATCCCCTAATGTTAAGAAGGACTTCACTAAGCCATCCCGTTCTCCTGTTCTTTAATTTATAGTTTAGTTGCTTAAATTTCCTTCTGAAAGTATGATCTTTTGTTTAACTTCTTTAAGTGCAAGTTGCTACCTGTCCAGAACACTTCCTTTGTTCTCTGTATACTCTAACAGACATGACGAAAGCAATTAAAGGGTAACAGTGTTGACTATTTCTCCTGTCCTCCTTTCTTTGCAGATTACTCCTCTGCTGTTCAGAAATTTTCCCAGACGTTGCAGTCCTTTCAATTTGATTTTATTGGAGACACTCTGACTGACGATGAGATTAACATTGGTGAGTCTTCAGTTTCATGTGGCCATATACCTTTCTCTCTCTCTTTTTTTTTAAACCAAGGATTGAACCCAGAGGTGCTTTACCACTGAGCCACATTCCCAGCCCTTTTTATTTTTTATTTGTTTAGTTTTTAATACCTTTATTTTATTTATTTGTTTTTATGTGGTGCTGAGGATGAAACCCAGTGCCTTACATATGCAAGGCAAAAGCTCTACCAACTGAGCCACAACTTCAGCCCCCCCCCCCCTTTTATTTTTTTAACACAGGGTTTTGTTAAGTTGCTTAGGGCCTCAATAAATTGCTGAGGTTGGCCTTGAGCTTTTGATCCTCCTGCCTCAGCCTCCCAAGATGTTGGGATTACAGGCATGGGCTACTGTGCCCTGTACCTCTTAAGGTAGGTCCAAGGCTGGGTAGCTTCCTTGGTTTGCAGATACTGAACACTTGCATGTCTTCATTTTGTCTGATCCAGTGTCCAGTCCCTGGAAGGCTGCTTAGAAAAGATGAGGAAACTTTCTGTTAGTGATTTACCCACAACACAAGCAATCAAGAGCAGGCATGGTGGTGCATACCTGTAATCCCAGCACTCAAGAGGCAGAGGCAGGAGGATGGTTCCCCAGCCTCAAGAACTTAGCAAGAACCTGTCTCTAGATAAGATATAAAAAATGGCTGGGGATGTGGCTCAGTGGTTAAGGGCCCCTGGGTTCATTAACCCCAGTACCAAAAGAAAAAAATAAAAGCCCCAATCAAGTCATCTGTAAACCTCCACTGAAGCCCTTGACTCAGTCTGCAGGGGGACTTTCCTTTAAAGTATCTAATGCAGTAAAATAAATATTTCTGTAGTGGATGATGTAAAGAGTGGTTTTGTGTATTTTTTAAAATGGCTTTTAAGTAGTGTTCTTATAATGAACAAATTCCCCTGGAAAGCTTAAAAATTAGTGTTGATGTAAGTACATGTTTTCAGACAACAGGAAGTTGGCATCTCCCTTGGTAAATGGATTGAACAATTTGTTCCATTAGCTGTTTGATGTTGGAAAAGGTATTTTCCCTCTCCGAGTCTCATTTTTGACCTCTATAAAATGTGGTCAACATCTCAAAGATGTTACCAATGGCTGGGGTTGTGGCTCGGTGGAAGAGTGATTGCCTAGATGTGTGAGTCACTGGGTTTGATCCTTAGCACCACATAAATAAATACATGAAATAAAGTCATTGTGTCTATCTACAACTAAAAATATTTTTTTAAAAGTTTATTTTTTAGTTGTACACAATACTTTTATTTTTGTTAATTTTATGTGGTGCTGAGGATCAAACCAGGGCCTCGCACATGCTAGGAGAGCGCTCTACCGCTGAACCACAACTGCAGCCCCCTAAAAATATTTTTTAAAAAGATGTTACCAAGATGAAATTAAACAGTGGAAGTAAATGAAACTCTGTGTTTGCTTTAGTTGTTATGAAGTTAAAGCAAGAGTCAACAAACTGTGGCCCTTGCGCTAAGGGCAGTCTATCACCTATTTTTGTAAATCAAGTCTTATTGGAACACAGTTACCATTATTTTCAAGTATTATCTATGGGTATTTTTTATGGTACAACAGCAGCATTGAGTGGTAGTGACAGTGATACATGGCCCTCAGTGACTAAAATGTTTACTTTCTGGCTGGTTAAGAAAAAGTTTGCTGACCTTGAGTTAAAGGGTTAATTTAAAACATTTGCCAGATGAGAACATTGAACCATAGAACTATTATGGATGATCTAATATTACTGGAAAATGTTAATAGTTACATTTATAAGCCCAAGAACTAAAATATAGAAGTGTATTATTATTAATAGGTGCCGGGTTGGGGATGTGGCTCAAGCTGTAGTGCGCTTGCCTGGCATGCGTGTGGCCTGGGTTCGATCCTCAGCACCACATACAAACAAAGATGTTGTGTCTACCGAAAACTAAAAAAAATAAAATATTAAAATTCTCTCTCTCTCTAAAAAAAATAGGTGCCTATGTAAGGTTTTGAACAACCAACAATAAAAAAAATAGGTGCCTACTGTAGTATATTTTAATAACAAGTATAAAATTATGATAGCAAACAGGATATTCCCTGCATAGAAATAGCTTATTGGATATTGTTTTGTTCACTCTTGTTTCCCCTGCACATAAAGGAGTTCCTGGTATATAATGGGTGCTCAATTAATGTTTGCTAAATGAATAAATAATGGATATATTTGCATTATATTAATATAGAAGTTACACTTTATTTGTTTCAAAAATTTTACTATTACAATTAGAATTGCAATTAATATTTTTATGAGAGTAAGATTGGTAAATATTTTGGTTAACTGGCTAAGTGTGGTAGTTATTTGTATTTGGATTATTTCCCTATTGATGCCCTTTCACTCTACTTCTGTGTATCTATCCTTGTTCAAGGGCATGACTTATTAAAAAGACAGATCATGGGCTCTGGAGTCAGACAGCCCAAATTTGAATTGCAGCTCTGCAGATTATTAGCTGCATAACTTTTGGCAAGTGATGTCACCTCTTTGAGTATTAATTTTTCTCATACATAAATTGGGGATGAGATAATAAATGCCAAGTGTGCACAGTGCCTAAGTAAATGTTAGCTATTTCAACATTATTGTTAATATAAGATCTGAATTTTTGTAGTGATAGAGTTGGAACCCAGGATCTTATACATGGTAGGCAAGGGCTCTGCCACTGAACTACATCCTTAGTCCTGTATTTATTTCTTAAAATAGATTCTGTTTTACCTATCAGTTGATGACTTTAAAGAGTGGAAGATATATGGCACATGCAATTTCATAAAATGCTTCCCATTTCTGCTGCTAGAATGGTCTGACTTTGAACAAGTACCTATTTGCCTCAAAGCCAAGCAGTAGGCCTGAGACATTTCCCATGTCACCCTTTATATTGAACTTTGTGTTTCAACTCTGTCACCCCTCTGAATGTCAGCACAGTTGTCAACTAATGCCATGCTGGAAAAAGTGGGTGTGTGAGCTTGAGTATAGTGACTTACAGACCAAAATAAAATCTGGCACTGCCAGATTCCTGTGGGTGTCTGTGGGCTCCATGAGAGCTGTTGGCTGTGACATCTTTGCTTCTTGATGTGTGATTTACAATAACCCTTTAACTCACTCATCATTTGCCTGCCAATTTCAGGAACTCCTAATTGTCATCTGACCATTACTCTAAGGAACTGACTTTTATTAATGGGAACTGAAGAGAGATTTTGAAAATCCGTTGGCCTATTATGGTCATTATCCTTGTTGAATTTATCATTTTAAAAACTGGGATTTGTGGTGGGAGTGAGAGGAAGAGCCAGTGCTCCAACAGCTGAGGCTGAGACTCTTTGGGGCTTTGAGAAGAAATCTTGGGGGCCCTACTGGGTGGCTATTGTTGGGAAAGTACAATTGCCCTGGAAGCTGAGACAGCAGAGTGTGCCAACCCTTTAATCACCAACATTACTGGCCTTGCCTCAGTACATCTTCTGTTTCACTGGAAAAATTCATAAAAAGTATAATAAGATGGAATATTGGGTTGCGTTTTTAGATCTCACATTATATGTTCAGAGGGCCTTTCCATAGTATATTTTTGATGATGGCTCCAAGAGGTAACTCTGTAGTGTAAACCCCATTGCAGATCCTAGGAGAGATGGCAGTTACTCTAGAGCACATAGGGGAAAGCCTAAGGCGTCTCTGAAGAGTTTCTTCCCTTGACGATGAACTCTAGGACCTATCCTGAACGCTTTGTGTATAGAAAGGACTAGTGGGAGTTGGTGTCTCACTGCATATTTATCACTTCTTTAGAGCAAGATATCTATGCCTTTAGTTGGCATTCTCTGGCTTTTTCTTGACCTCTTTGGCTTAGAAGCCAAAGAAAATCTGTCTCAGGTGTTTATGGAATCTGCTTTAGATTTGAGTTTTATTTATTGGCAATGGGATCTTGGCAATGTTACTTGCATTTGTTGAGTTTGTTTTCCTCATCCATGAATTGGAGAGTATAATTTACCTTATAAGGTTGTGAGGAGTGAATCAAAGAATGCACACACACACACACACACATACACACATACACATGCATATCAGAGAGTATATGTAAATCATTTAGCTCAATGTCTGGCATTAAATTGGTACTCAGTAACTTGTAGTTGTTATTGACTATACTAGAAATGTAGTAGAACTTAATTTATAGGCAAACGTGATGGTTTGATGATACTTCCCAAATTAACTGTCAAAGGAAAATGTAGAAGCATAAAATGTCAGTACTGGCAGGGACCTTAGAATATCTAGTTCAGTTATGTCTAATATAGCTTCATATCAGAATCTCCTAGGGATCTTATTCATCCAGAGTCTTAGGATCTATCTTAGACCAAAATAATCAGAATCTCAGTGGGCATTGTGGAACCCCAGCACAGGTCTCAGGCCCTTTCAAACTGTGTTCCTTGGGTTCTCAGTGTCTTCCATCCACACAAGCTCAAATTAAGTAGCTGTTTGTACAGTGCTCCCATGTACAAATTTGCTTGAACAATGTAATTTACAGATTAAAAGAGAAAAGAAGTTGATAACTTTTAGATTGCTTGACAAACACATTTTACACAAACTAATGAGAGAGAGAGAGAGAGAGACAGAGAGAGAGAGAGAGAGAGAGAGAAAGAGAGAGAGAGAGAGAGAAATATTGAGTTAGTTCATGCTCATTCAACATACTGGAAACTGAGACTTAGAGGTAGGGAAGTAATTGTTGAATGTCTCACACAGCTAGATAGTGCTAGATTACTACTAAAATCTGTGTATTCTAAAGACCAGTTCATTAAATGAACATATTTGGGGTTACTGGGGATTGAACTTAGGGGTGCTTAACCACTGAGCTACATCCCCAGCCCTTTTTTATATTTTGTTTAGAGGCAGGATCTCACTTAGTTGGTTAAGGCCTCGCTAAGTTGCTAAGGCTGGCTTAGTTAAATAATTTTTTTTATTGAGTACCTACTATGAAATATCCTGTCCTCATAGAACTTCCATTCAGTTAAGTTTCAGGATGAACTTCAGGCAGATATATATCATCATGAACTAGGAACAAGAAAGAAGAATGTTTCCCACATACACTTAAGAGAATCTCCTTCCTCTTCTGAGGATCCCTGATAGATATTCATTAATTAGTAAATACAGAGTGTCCAATAAGTGCCATAGACTAAGGATTCAGAGACATGAAACAAACCTCCCTGCCCTCAGAGGAACTCATGGTGTATTGAAAGAGGTTGATGAGCAGACAGTTGCAATACAATGTGAAAAGTTCTATGGTAGCCCCTAATCTAGATTGGGGCATGTGTGTGTTGGTGGGAAGGGGCAGGGTGAATAAACATGGAGGCCTTCTTAGATAAGTTATATCAGAGTTAGTTCCAGAGCTAGGTGAGGCAAGTCAGGTGGTCAGTGCTCTTATTTAAGGAAGCACTTACTCTCGGCTGACACCTGAGAGTGAATATGCCTTCTTAACTTTTGCAGCCTAGGTGCCTATTCTGCCTCATCCCTGTGCTGGTCCTGATCTCTGTTGAATTTCCGAAGAATGAGTGAGATTTGGGATAAAATAGGCAGAGAAGACAAACATAGAGTGAGATTATCTCTCTTGAAACTAGAAGCAAATTGAATGAATTTAAAGAGTGGAGAGAGGATTCAGGGATAAGAGAGGTATGTAGGGGATAGATTCTCAACAGGTGATGAAAATAAGCAACGGAGGCTAGATATAGAATGGTAAATGATAATCTGTCTCAATGACTTAATAATGGGGGTGGGGCTTGTGGCACACAGAAAAAGACAAGTTCCAATTAAAACCAATATCCTCAAACAGACTCCAGTGATTGTTGCCTTCTGAAATTTGAGCCCAGTATAGCCAGAGTATCAGATTTTTTTTTTGCCAGAAGGAAATATCCAGAAATTATGTCCATAGCATCTCTTTTTAAGTGTTGGCTAATTACACCAAATTTAAAGCACTGTTCAGACCAGACAAAATATACATATGGGCCAAATATAGCCCACATGCATATTTGTAGGCTTGTGACCACAGTAGGCTTGTGACCTGGGTTAGATGGTCATGCCTTCAGGACCTGGGATACCTAATGAAAGACTTAGGGTTTATTCTGAAGCTTATCAGGGAGCAATAGACAGATGGGCAGAGATCAGGAAGGAGAATTCAGACAGATTCCCTTAACCTTAAATACCAAATATTTGGTGTGTTCTATTGGAGAGCCTCATATTTTTACCCCAAGTTTCAGTCTTGTCATATTCAGAGCAGGGTGTCTACCAAGTGAACCCTGGTAGCCAGCATCACCCTTCTGTGCAAATAGATTGCTACATCTTCCTCTAAAGTGGCCACTCTTTGGGTTTATCAGGTTGTTTGTTTAAAATCGGTATTTCTTAATCTCAAACTGTAAATTACATTTCCACTTTAGTGACCCTAACATATGTGAAGACCAAACAGATTAAGGTCAGATAGAATGTTCCATCAGCCTGTCCTTAATGCTTTCTGGGAGCTGAGGGCTTAGATAAAGTTTCACATTGTCAGTGAAAAGAATGGGCACATTCTTGGCTTGTTCTCAAATAAATGCACACACGAATGGAGAATTTTGCCAGACTCCCTTAGTCTAGGCAATAGCTTTTCTGTGAAGAATTCTAGCCCACTTCAGGGTTTGCTTGGTGGCAGGACCTTGTGAAGGTTTATGTCAAGTTTTTGGGCTTCAGTTCACATGGCTTCTTCAGATTTTGAGGAAAAGGGACCATGCAAAGGCAATCCAGAGTCCCTCTAGAGCCTGGTCAATGAGATTTTAATTCTGCATGAGTTGAAGCCTTAAGGGGAGAGAGAAATTGGGAGTGTTGGCTTGAAGGATTATATAGCCAGATATTGAAGGAACTGGAAAGAATTGAAAATTTAGTAAGAGTACTCATTTTGGGTTTGGGTAGCAGGATCTAGTCCAATTTAAAGGTAAGTATCCAAACTGGTTTTGTGACAAGGAAGGAGAGGAACTCAATTAAATTTCAATCAGAGAAGACAGAGATTGTATGCTTATCCATTGCTTACAATTAACGACAGGTGAAAATAGTTAACTACAAAGAACAAGGAAATCAGATAAGCCATTGTTTCCCAGTTTTAAAAAAAAATCAATCTCTGGATTAGTTAATCTCAAAATAATTCTTTTAAAATGTTATTTTATTTTTAATGGTTCTTTTTAGGTAAACGTAAAATAACGTTGGTCTCATTACACTTGGCATGATTATTGACATAGTTACTTCAAGAATGGTAATTTATCTTATAGGTCTTCTTAAGTTTGCTTTACTGGAAGTTTTCCACGAGGAATCTCAGATCAAGCTTTAAAAAAAAAACCTCATGAGGCTAGGAAGCCAAGTCAGGAATTCCTCACCAGTTTTCACCTGCAGTACCTGTAAATTTAGGTAAATTCCAATCTTCTTGAGGTTCCCAAATATCTTAAGGTTTGTGTACCCGTCAGGAATATATACTTTCCCTATTCATTTGTAAGGTTGGGAATCTGTATGCCAAGTACTAGGTCAGTTTTTTTCCAAGAATGCTTTATATGCATTGGTTTAATATAACCCAAATTCCTTACAAGGGTCTGATGATATATGATCCAGTGAGCATAATTTTCAAATGTCATTCTAGGCAAAGCCTTTGTTGTAAAACCAATGTTTCGAATCCTGTCCTGGTAACAAAAATGATGGATTCTTATTGACTCCATGCAAGTAATTATATTGCTAAGGTCTAAGGTTTATAAATTGGAGCATAACCCAGAATCCTGCAAATAATAATGCTAGTTCCCGGGTTCTCTGAGGTCTCACAGAAGCATTTGACTTAGGAGGAAAGTATCCATGTAGAGTGAGGAGAATACTTGGCATGAGTCTTACCCTCTTTTACTCTTATGGACATTTTTTTATTTGTTCTAATTATACATGACAGCAGAATGCATTTCAACTCATTGTACACAAATGGAGCACAGCGTTTTATTTCTCTGGTTGTACATGATGTAGAGTCACACCAGTATCTCATGGATATTTAATAGCATACTGCTATGCTTCCTATCTGACTAATCTGGGGGCTATTAGTTAGGTGGCAGCCAGGGTCTATCAAGTGGTATAAATCCATCCCAAAGCACTCCTGGGTATTGACTTCAAGAATAAGTGAAGTGTCAGTTTCTTAGTAGCATCCTTCAGAAGGCCCAGGTGTCAGTCCTGATTGCCATTCATTCCTTCCCCATTAAAGGTCTTGCTGATTCTAGTAATCTATCCAGCTAAACTCTGTTTTTCCATGACACAATCATCATTATATACTCATGCTAATGATACTTTGACCACTCTGGTTCACTTTTCCTCCTGTGGAGATTTTAGGAGTTAGGTACATGGTCTTGGATTTGGCTGTATCTGGATTCAGACTCTGGCCTGTACATTCATTAGCCATATGATCTTTGGAATTTTTTAATTAATAGTTGAGTTTATTGGTATCTTTGCACTATCATATAAACATACTGTATTATAAAAATATGGAAATAGAGGAAAAAGTATAGTAATAGCTATCATTTGCTGAGTAGCTACTATGTGCAAAATGCTTTGCAAACATTACTTAATCTCAGTGCAATTCTAAGGAGGTAGTTCCAGTCCATGAGATGTTAAGAAACTTGTCCGGGATCATGTGGCTAATTGGTTGTTTAAGTGTGATTTCAAATCAATTCATCTAGACACCAGAGTTTACACACACACACACACACACACACGCTTTCCATAAAGAACAACAATTATTTTGATATACTCCCTGCTTGACCTTTTTTTGTCCAAGCATATTTTCTGTACATAGTTGAATTATATGTATAATGTTTAAATTTTTTTTTAGTTGTAGTTGGACACGATACCTTTATTTTATTTTATTTTTTAATGTGGTGCTGAGGGTCAAACCTAGCACCTCACACATGGTGGAGCACTCTACTATGTGTGAACACTCTACCACTGAGCCACGACCCCAGCCCCTCATATATATAATTTTGATATTCAAATGTTTGTATTCTTTTTTTGTGCAATATGACATCATAGGCATTTTGCTGTGTTCATAAAATTTTGTGTAATGCTCCTACTTACTAGCTATAATATTAGTCCATTAAGTGGAGGTACTCAATCATTATACATTTAATTTTTAAAAATTATTCATTAGGATTAATAATGTTGAATGTGCCTACCTTGGACATGAATGTTTATCCTCTTGTCATCAGAATTATTTTTTAGGCATGACTTCCCGGAAATGAATTTATTAGTTAAAAAAGGTATAAATAATTGTAAGTATTTTGACCCATATTGTCAGCTTTCATCAGAAATGTATAATATTCCAGGCCCAGTGGTGCATGGCTGTAATCCCAGTGGCTCAGGAGGCTGAGGCAGGAGGATTGCAAGTTCAGAGCCAGCCTTAGCAATGTAGCGAGGCCCTAAACAACTCAGTGAGACCCTATCTTAAAATAAAATATAGAAAAGGGCTGGGGATGTGTCTCAATGGTTAAGTCCCCTTGGGTTCAATACTCGGTACCCCCACCCCCCAAAGGAAGAAATTCTTTTAATTTTGGAAGACAATGTAGACAATTTACTTGACCTTGCTGAACCTCAATTTTCTCATCAATAAAATCATGATGAGTAATATAATACCTGAGAAGCATATAGCATAGTGACTTTACCTTCTCACTTCTTTAACTTCTTGCTATTTTTCCCTTGAAATTTTCTAGGGATAGTTACCTCTTACTTGGACCTCCTTTTAATGTTCTGAAACTTCTAGATATTATCGAAGTATATTACATTTGGTTTTGTAAGTCATGCTTGGGGGATGGTGGTGGGGGTCAGGGGATGTTGTTGTTGATGGTGATGTTGGCAGTGGTTGTATAGGCCTGTTTTCTTCCTTTTCTTAGACAATTTTTTTTTTTTAGTTACCATCATTCTAATATAAAGAGACGGCAAGAGCCAGACCCTTTCTTCTTTCTCTTTTGTAACTATTCTCTCCCATGGCACTCTAATGCAAAGTCTAATCTCCTCAATAATGCTTTTATTTCCTTTCAATTAACTATAGAGAACCATTTGTAAGCTTGGCTCTCAGAAGGTGCTGTAATTATCCATGACATTTGGTTGAAAATATATCAGTAAGATACCTGATAAAACCTCATGACTCTCAAGTCAGAAATAAATGTTGTTCAAACGTTTTGCTTTTTATCTTGAAATAGTTTCCAATTCACTGTAGACAGGAGCAAAAAAAAAAAAAAGAGTGAATATCAGAACATTTAGGGAAAGAAAACACTATTTGTGGAGCAAATGGATAGACAGAAAAAAAGATGTGACATGGATGCTTTGGCTGTGTCCAGCAACTCTTTGTTATCTTAAAACTAGAGAGAGCATTGAAATGAATTTCCTTATTAACTATGCAGCTAGTTTTGTGACTTGGAACAAGCAAGTTATAACCTCTTGAACTTCAATTTCCTCATAAAAAAACGTGGTAGTTGGAGTAAGATAGCATATCTGTAAACTACAAGATCTTTAGATAGTAAGTGACCAGAATGAAGAAGTTATCCTGACTTTCTTAAGTAGTTCTTATGTGGTGTCATATACCTCAGTAGACTTTTGACATATTCTGTTCAACAAATAAATAAACTTTATAGGGCTTCTTGGAGGCCAGGCAGACAATAATGAACATGATTTTTTATTCCATAACTTAATTTTGAATTGATTCAATGATTATTGAAGCTCTTGGTAATTGAAAATAAGGATCAAAAACCTCTGACCAGGTTACCTCAGTAGGACTGGTAGAGAAATTACCTCCCCAAATCCAGCCTTCCATAAAAGTGATAAAAACACAGGTAAATATTTTCAGACTCAACTTTTTAATAATTGTGGAATTGATCAAAATATTGCAAAAATAAAAGGCATGTTTATTGATGAAAATGACTAAATAATTGGGAGAAAGGTGAGTTTTGTGGTATTTTATCTTGCTGTATTCCCATTGCCTTTTTTCTGTTCCACAGTAGCTTTGAAAACTAGCAGCTGCACAATCAAGGAAAGTGTGAAAACCACAGTTCTGGCAGCCATTGGAGAAGGCAGAATGGGTTTGAATTTCCCTTAAAGCTGGGAAATATCACTCACAGGACTTGTATTATTTGAACTGACTCACAGATTGCTCATTTCAATTTTTTTTTCTTCAGGGATTTTCTCTAAATAATCAGCAGTGATTGTGCAGTACTGCTGCTTCCACAGGGAACAAAAAGAATAAAATTGCAAAGAGGGAGCTCAACAATAAATCTAAAAGGAAAAAAAGTGAATAATAAAGTAGCCTTAGAGAGCTTTGAAAATCTGCGATCTGTCCTTGAAATCCAAAAGATCACACACCCAACATGTGTACCTGTCTGGAAAATAACTGAGAAGACTCTAATCTCACAATTCTGGCTGACCTTGATACTCTTCATAAGAAAGATCTGATGGCTAAGGCAGAGTTATAACTGCCTAAGTGTTGAAGGCATACCTCAAAGTATTGAACCCCTCAAGAAGGTTCACAGACTTATTGGTTCAAACCATTTAAAAATATCTGTTTAATTATTAATTATTTGCTAACCATAAAGTTTAACTGATCAGAAACTTCAGTAGCTTCAAATAACAATGAATATATAGTGTATAATATTAGTCTATGAAGTCACTAAGCCAATTGCAATGTCAAGAACAACAAACCTTAGGGAAGAAGAATACTCCTGCAGAATACTCTACCTAAGAAGAATGTTATTTTCAAGTGCACATGGAATATTCTGTAGGAGAGACATAGCTGCTTTTTTCCCCAGAAATTTTCAAAGTAAATATAGTAAAATTCATATGGAAGTTCCAGGGACCCAGAATAGCCAAACCATCTTGAAAAAAGAAGAAAGTTGGATAATTCCTACTTCCCCATTTTAAAACTCAGTATGCAGGTGCTGTTATTATGATAATGTGTTACTGGCATAAATCCAGACATAGAGATCAATGGGATAGAGTGAAGGGTCCAGAAATAATCCTGTAACTTATGGCCAGTTGACTTTGACAAGAGTCCTAAGATCAGTTGAGGAAAAAAATGTTCTGCAAATAGTGCCAGGGCAACTGGGTAACACATGTGAAAGGAAGAATTTGGATTTCTACCTCATACCATATGCAAAACTTAACTCAAAATGGATGAACATTAACAACAACAACAATCTCTCTGACTTCTTTTGTAGCATTAAGTGTTTGGGGACAAGAGATCAATGAACATTTCCATTTTTTCCTATTGACTCTTTCTGAGTAAAGTATTTATCTTCTCTATGCTAAGGGTGAACCTTGAATGAATTTGTGGTATTTTGTAAGGTAACTTCCACATGTTCCATAGTATATGTCACAACTTAATCATAAGAAGAAAGAAATGTCATTATGTTGTGTCCTGTATTGGTTCTGAATATAGTTTCCTTGATACCAGGAATGCTGAACTAGTTTTCCAGTTCTTATAGGAAGGGAAATCTATTTAAAGGTTTTTTTTTAATTAAAAATATTAACTTGGACACATTTGTTTTTCTAGGCTTTCCATATGTTCTCTGTAATTAAAATACCATTTGGTGTTATACTTCATATTATTGGGAGGAAGTTGGAGAATTTAAAGGGTCCTTAAAGGCACTAAAGACTATTTATCTTAGTTCTGCTTAGCCTAACTTAGTGTGTGTGTGTGTGTGTGTGTGTGTGTGTGTGTGTGAGAGAGAGAGAGAGAGAGAGAGAGAGAGAGAGAGAGAGAACACACATTGGCTCTAGAAGGGTAGAAGGTTGGAGAGGGGCAAAAGGGGTAATGTGTATTGTTTACTAGGTAATGACACTCCACAGTTACCACTAATTTTGTTCTTACAGCAACACCATTACATAGGTATGATTATGTCTTTTTGATAGGTGAGGAAATTGAAGCTCAAATCATTTATCCAATGTCACACAGCAAGAAGATGACAGAATTAGGTTGTCAATCTAGATCTATTTCTCTCTAAAATGTATGCCCCTCCTCTTTCTCTGTGATGTCTCCTAAAATAGAATCCTCATCATCTAATACTCATCTATTGTTTTTTTTTTTTTCTAACGTGTGTCTTTATCTACAATCCTGTAAAATCTTTCTTCAGGTACCTGAATAGATATGAGCTAGAATGCAGAGAGATAGATTTGGGCTTACTATTAAGGAAAGAGTTTTTAATAGAGACATCCTGAATATATGGAATGACCTGCCTTAGGAAAAAGCATGTGCTCTGTTACTTGGGGGATTAACAGTCCCAGACAAACTGAGTCTGTCAGTTTTTCTGGAATGTGGAGCTTTTAGTTTTAAAACTGGCATAGTCCTGTGCACACTGCTTCAAGCTGATTACTACTACCATCACTAAAGTTGTATGATTGCAGGCTGGATGGCTGCAAATAGTAAGTATTGCTAAAGGTTTGAAGCATTATGTGAATGGTTTTATAATACTATACAACTTGCCCCTTTTACTGTGGAACTAGCATTACCTTGTTGCATGTGATTTGGGGCCTAATGTCTAAAATCTGATAAAATTGGGCCAGGGTCAGGTGGGTAAATATAGCAAAAATAAAGCAGAAAGGGAACAGGAGAGGAGTTGAATCTCAGTACTGTCTGTACCATGAGAACATAGCCAAGATTTCATTATCACTGTTTTGTTCATTCATTTTTATTGTTTTGTGTTAATATAATAATATACTCCTAGGTGGTTAAGCTTTATTTCCAACTTGAAACCTGTGTGTTCCCTCCTGCAATTGTGTTGTGTTTAGTCCTGTAAGATTCTGGTACTTAGCAGGTTGTGATATTGTGGTATAATAAGCATATATTTGGTCTTTGTCCCTGATTTCTCCATAAAGCCCCTAAACCCTTGGAATTTCCTGGGTGCTAGAGGTCAGACAACTGTCTTGATATCCAGAATCTTCTTCAGCCACACCTGAGTTTATGTTGATGAGATGACTCTTGCAGTATGGAGGTTGATTTGCCAGAGGAACCAACCATGTGGCTAGAGGGTTAGATCTTTAAACCCCACTCTCCAACATCCAGGGACGGAACGGGGCCTGGAAAATGACTGTGCTTCAACCAGTCAGACATGCCTAATAATCCCCCTGTAGCAACACTAAACAATGGGGTTTTGGGAGATTCCAAATTGGTGAACACATGGGAATTCTGGGAGGTGGCACTTCTAGGAAGAAGGGACTCTGCACCCCACAACCTTGCCTTATGCATGTGTTCCGTTTGGTGGTTCCTGAGTTGTATCCTTTAAAATACAAGCTTGTATTAGTATTTTGCTGAGTTCAGTGAACCATTCCAGGAGGTTATCAAATTCAAGGAGGGGTTTATGAAACCCTCCAATTTATAGCTGGTTGGTCAGAAGTATACAGTTGACGTCCTGGAACTTGTGACTGACGTGGAAAATGGAGGGGGCAGTTTTCAGGGGCTGAGACCTTTAGCTGTTGGGTTGGCACTTACTCTGGGTAATAAGTATCATAATTGAATTCTAGGACACACAGTTGGTTTCTGGAGAGCTTGAGAATTGCTTAATGTTAGGGAAAACCCCACACATTGGTGTCAGAGTGTAGCATAAATATAGGAAAACAGTTGACTATTTTCCTTTACAGGTGAATCTGGGTTTAACTTGTGTAGAAAAGGGCATGACATTGATATTTTTCAGCTCCCCAAGTGATTCTAATGAACCATTGTTTAGTATCACTGCTTTAGACCCAACAAGGAACAGAACTAACATTTATTGAATGGTTACTATGTGTGTTGGGAAACTATACATGTGTTATGTCATTTAACCATTGTAGCAACCCTGTGAGACAAGAATTATTTCTAGATAAATAAAATGGATCTCAGAGAGATTAAGTAACTTTTCTAATGTTACACAGCTAATAAGTCAAATGTGTTTTTTACTTCACCACAGTGCTTCTAAAATAAAGACAAATGACACAACACTTTGCATAATATTTTTGCAAACCATGTTTCATTCCATTTCTATAACCAGTCTGAAATAATAAATTAAGGCATACAAAAGGTAAATGAAAAGAAATTGTTCTAGGTTGGTTACTAGTGGAGCAGGTACCCAAGCTCAGGTGTTGAGGTTGTAGAGCTGCCATTTTTTATACAGCAAACCCATTGCCCCTTCCTACATCTTTTTGCATGTCTATGAAATGAGAGAATTTCTAGCTATTCCTAAGGATGACTATGATGAATAAATAAAATATTAAAGAAGTTTTGAAGGGATATTAATCAGCTTATTGCTGTGTTGAAAATACCTGACAAATACAAGTTAGAGGAGGAAAAATTTACTTTGCACTCATGGTTTCAGAGGTTTAGTCTGTGGTTTGTTGTCTCCATTTTTCTGGCCCAAGGTGAAGCAGAATGTGGTAGATACGGTGGTGGGAAGCTGCTCAGCTCATGGCAGCTGGGAAGCACAGAGACCAAATGTTCTAGGGACAAACCATAAATCCCAAAGTCCTGCCCCCAGTGATCTACTTCCTCCAACCAAACCCCACCTGCCTATAGTTACCACCTAGTTGTCCATTCAGATGATTAATCTATCAAATGGTTACAGCCCTAATCACTGCCTAAAAGCTCTACCTCTGAACCTTGCTGCACTGGGAATTAAGCTTCTAAAACATGAGATTTTGGGGGGACATTTCTAGATTGAAATCATAATAGTAGGAGATTGGGGAGAAAAGGAAATAAAATGAGAAGCATTCAATCAGCCTTGGAGACATTCTCCTCGCGATCTTAGATTTGATGCCTTCCTCTACTAGTTGTGTGAAGTTAAGGCACTGATCTCTACTTGTGTCGGACAGATCTCTTCCATTTGTCTACCAAGAACCATGATTAATTTGCTTTGTCTTTTATTCTTTCCTACCAGCTGAATCCTTCAAGGAGTTTGCTGAATTGCTCAATGAAGTAGAAAACGAAAGGATGATGATGGTAGGTCACTTATCTGGAACTGAGATCATGGCTGATATTGGGATATTTTTGTCTTTTTTGGTTGGATTGAGCCTCTGCTATTTCAGGTGCTGTTTAAAGGGTTCTGGGTACTCTTAAAATAATTAATTAATAAATATTGTTATTCTATCTCAAGCTCCCACCCCCAAGAGTTTGGCATTAGGCAGAGGGAAATTAATGTGGAAATTCGATCCCTATTTATTTCAGTGAGAAAAATTTTCAGAGGAACTTAAAGTGAACTTTTGAACATGTTAAATAAAATTACAGTCTTTAGTGTTCTTAATCGAATTTTCTAGTAATCTTTTTCTCTGTTAACAGAAATACTAGCATAAGTTTATTTGTATTTGATTAATGACTCTTTTATTAAAAATCTATGCAGTGATTTTCCTCCCTTTATATTTAAAGACTAATTTTGTAAAACGAATAGACAAAGTCCATTTTTAGAGTACTTTAAGTTTTGTGGAAAAATTGAGTGAAAAGTACAGAGAGATCTCATATATCCCCTCATCTCCCCTATTATTAACATCTTGGTAGTGTGGTTCATTTTTAATAATTAATGAGTCAATATGGATACAGTATTGTTAACTAAAGACCATGGTTTACTTTTAGGTTTACTCTCTTTATGGCACATCCTATATGTTTGATAAATGTATAATGTCATGGCTCCATATTACCATACAGAATAGTTTCAGAGCCCTAAATATCCCCTGCTTAACCTGTTCACTGCTCCCTTTCTCTTCTGTGACAAAACCCTGGAAAACATTTTTCTTTATTTTTTTTTTCTTTTCTCTTTTTCCCTTGGTGGTACTGGGGATGGAGCCCAGAGCCTCATACATGCTCATTAAGTGCTCTATCACTGAACTACACCCACAACCCATTACTGTGTTTTCACTTTTTCAGAATGTGATACAGCAGGAATTATATAGTAAGTAGCCTTTTCAGATTGGACACTTACAGTTAGGAATATGCATTTAGGGTTGTTTATGTCTTTCAAGGCTTTATAGTTCATTTCTTTTTATGATTAAATAATATTTTATTTATGATATATCATAGCATATTTGCTGATTCACCCTCTCACACATGCCAGGAAGGTGTGCTACCGCTGAACGGCATCTTGGTTGCTTCCATGTTTTGCCCCTTATGAATAAAGTTGCTATGAACATTTAGTGTGTAGGTTTTGTGTAGAAGTAAGTTTTCATCTCTTGTGGGTAAATACTAAGGGATACACATGCAAAATCATATAGCAACAATATATTTAGTATTTTAAGAAACTATAAAATCATCTTCCAAAGTGTATTATTTTGCATTCATACCAGCAATGTTCCCTGTCCTTGTGAGCATTTGGTGTTGTCAGTGTTTCCAACTTTGGCCACTCTAAAACGTATGTGGTGGTATCACAGTGTTTTTAATTTGTAACTTTTTAAAATGTCAAATGATATTGAACATATTTTCATAAGCTTAATTGCTGTCTGTATATGAAATATCTTTTGTCAGTTTTTTAATTGGTAGTTTGTTATTGAGTGTAAGAGTTCTTTGTCCCAATGGCTTAGGAGGCTGAAGCAGGAGGACTGCGAGTTCAAAGCCTTCCCTAAGCAACTCAGGGAAACCCTGTCTCTAGTGGTAGCACACCTTCCTGGCATGTGTGAGGCACTGGAGTCAGTTCTCAGCACTGCATATTAATAAATAAAATAAAGGTCTATCTACAACTAAATTTTTTTTTTAAAAAAGGCATTGGAATGTGGCTCAGTGGTTAAGTTCCCCTGAGTTTAATCCATGGTACTAAAAAAAAAAGTTCTTTGTGTATTTTGGATGCCAGTCCTTCATTCAATTTGTGTTTTATTGAAATTTTTCTCCTAATCTGTGGCTTGTCTTTTCATTGTGTGTGTGTGTGTGTGTGTGTTGCTGGGAAATGAACCCAGTCTTTTCATTCTTTTTTTAAATATTTTTTTTAGTTGTCAGTGGACCTTTATTATTTAATTTATTTATATGTGGTGCTGAGACTCGAACCCAGTGCCTCACACATGCCAGGCAAGTGCTCTACCACTGAGCTACAGCCCCAGATCTGAGTCTTTTCATTCTTAATAGTGTCTTTTCCATAGCAGAAATTTTTATTTTTTATATTTATTTTTTAGTTATAGGTGGACACAATATCTTTATTTTACATTTATGTGGTACTGAGGATTGAACCTAGTGCCTCATGCATGCTTAGGTGAGCCCTCTACCACTGAGCCACAACCCCAGCCTAGAAGTTTTAAATTTTAATGAAGTCCAGCTTATCACTTTTTTTATAGAGCATACCTTTGGTTTTTATCTAAACACTCATTACAACACCAATGTCATGGGCTGGAGTTGTAGATCAGTAGTAGAGTACTTGCCTAGCACATTCAAGGCTCTGGTTCGATCCTCAGCACCACATTAAAAATAAAAGAAAACTAGAAAACGAGGTCACAGAGTTTTCCTATGCTATCTTCTAGAACTCTTGTACATTTAGGTCTGTAATCCATTTGAGTTAATTGTTAAAGGGTTTAATATATGGGTCTAGGTTCATTTTTCCACGTGGACATCCAGTTGTTTCAGCATCATTTATTAAAATGATGAGAGACTGTCTTTTCTCCATTTAATCACTTTCTCTCCTTTATCAAAGATCAGTTGACTATATTTGTGTGGATCTATATCTATAACCTGTATTTCTGTTGAATATTTGTCTATTTTCTCCAATAACGCATTGTCTTGATTACTTATCTTTATACTAAGTCTCAAAGTAAGGTATAATCTTTATAATCAGTTTGTCCATATCTACAAGATAAGTTGCTGGCATTTTGACAGGGATTTCATTGAATCTATAAATCAAGCTGGGAAGAACCTTGTATCATAAAACTATTGACTCTTGATATTCAGAAACTTGAATTACCTCTCCATTTACTTATAACATGTTTGATTTATATCATCAGAGTTGTGTAGTTTCCTCATACAGATGTTTTACATTTCTTGCTAGATTTGAACCTGAGACTTTCATTTTTTAAAATTAATTTATTTCAATTAGGTATGTATGACAGCAGAATGCATTTTGATTCATTGGACACAATTGCAGCACAGCTCTTCATTTCTCTGGTTGTGCATGATGTAGAGTTGCACCATATGTGCAGTCATACATGTACCTAGGATAATTATGTCCATCTCATTCCACCATACTTCCTGCCCCCATTCTCCCTTCCCACATATCATTTCCCTCCCCTTTGCCCAATCAAAGTTCCTCCATTTTTTCCATGCCCCCCCCGTTAGGATCAGCATCCTCTTTTTTTGTTGATTCAAATTATTTTAGCAGTTTAAAAAGTAATCTTTGTGTGGTACTTAGACTGGCAGCACCAGCAGCACCTGGGAAATTGTTAGAAATACAGGTTCTACTGGGAATTAAATATGGAAATACCAATGTTTATCAGTATTCTTTTTTATTAGGACCATGAGGGTAAGGTGGGAACTCTGTAGAGAATAACAAAGTGATCTACCTTCTGTTTCTCTTGTGGCATAACTTTAATTAACATCTCAGTTTATGAAACTCATTTATTCCAATAATAAGAGTAATTTTTATCAATCATCCATCTTTCTTTTCAACAGAGGGTTCTGACTTTTCAGAATGCTGCTCCCATTTTATCTAGGCTCCTAGAGAAGTAGGTTTGAAAGCAGAATTTTGATGTAGGGAAATTGGAGAATTAGACTCTAATTCTAGCTCGGCCCCTAAGTTACTTATTGACTACAGACTAATCATTTTGTTTCCGTGTGTCCCCCTTTTCTTATTTGTATAGCGGGATAAATTCTCCCTACCTTTTATGGTTATTATAAAGTACACAATATGGATATAGTAAATATGTTAGTGTTTGTAAAGGGAAAAACTGTCAATTCTTTAAGCATCATTTTTAGTTATCTTTGGTTATTCTTAAGATTTTCCACATGTGGAAATGTGACTTGAGAAATTTCCTAGCTTAAGAAATTGGCTAAGTGTACTAAGGAGAGACCAATGTGGGTGGTTTCTCTGAAACCTCATAGATGGTCCCCTAGCTGATCCAAACTCTACTAAATATTCTCTTCTCCCCAGAGAGTTTGTGGATGGCTGCCCATGTTGTTTTCAGAGGCATTCAACCCCATTTTCATTCAGATGCCACTAGATGCTCAGCTGTACTACTCTTCAGCTCTTATTGTTTCACGATCTCTTTTATTTATCCAATAACAAAACTCTAAAATATTGAAGGAGAATATTTGTCTTTTGAGATGTTGTTTTTCTCACCCTTCTTGCTGGCTCTTTACCACATGACTGACTCACTTATTTCTGTCTTTAATTATTTACACCCTTTTGTTCCCTACATTTTTTCAATCATGTATTGAGTGTTTGCTCCCCATTTCCCACTTAATTCCAAGAATGTTGTGAAGGTTAATAGGAGCCTTTCACACCATGCCAGGAATTCATTGCTTGATGGCACCTTTCCCTTTTCTGAGGACCATGAGTCCTCTACCACAATCTGTATGATATGAGAGGTGTTTAAAAGTTGTGCATCCTTTTTAAATTCAGATTCTAAAATATGACTTGTAATAACAGCAAAGGTTCTATGGCCCTAGAATGTGAAAATGACCAGAGCCTCATTATTTCCATAAATAAATATAAAATTTGGCAGGAATGATGGAGGGAAGAATTGCAGAACATCCCAGCTGTGATCTTCTTCATGGTACTCTGGGGGAGGTTGTATTATCTCAGAGGTGACCTTTTAGTGTCTGTGTGGCAGATTTCCTGTATAAAGAGGAAGCTTTTCTAGGTGCCTTTCTGACTCTGAAGAGGGCCCTGTTGGGAATATGCAAGATCTGTCTTTAAGACTTCTTAAAAAAAAAAAAACTAAAGAATCTCATACTATTTTATTATTTTAAACAGCATAACCTCAATGCCATCTTTTAGTAATTTTTTCTTAACAATCAAAGATTCCTGAGCAATTCTGCTGTACTAGACTGGCTGCTATCTCTATTCTTTTTTAAATTTTTTTTTAGTTGCAGATGGACACAATATTTTTATTTTATTTATTCACTTTTATGTGGTACTGAGGATTGAACCCATTGTACCTCCTGCATCCTAGGCAAGTGCTCTAACACTGAGTCACAACCCCGGCCCCACCATCTCTATTCTTCTAAAGACCTTATCTCATGTAAATGTGGGCATATTTGATAGGAAACTGATGAGATAATCTAACATGTTTAGGAAAAAAAAAATTGTGGTCCTGGGGATTGAACCCAGGGCTTCATGCATATAAAGCAAGTGTTCTACCACTGAGCCACATCACCAGCGCAAATTATGTGTTCAGGATGGTACTTCTCATGGTGGATATTCTCCCCTGATACAGCAGTTAAGAATTTTTCTCTCAGAGAGCTCATAAAATGGAGGCAGTGATCAGAAAGTGGATTAAAGACCAGATTTACTTAAAAATGTTTCTTTGAGTAGATGGTAGATTTCTAAGGGTTTTAAGGGTAAAATAGAATGAAGAAGAAGAGCCAAGCTTCAATATGGCCTTGTCTACATCCCTAGCTGTACGTTCTGTCAGAAGATAGCATAATAAAAAATGAGTATAAAAGAGAGGAAAAGGTTTAGAGTGTCTATCTGTGGTGTGGGAAGCTGTGAGTAGAATTACCAATGTGATTGAGAGAAAACTATGGATTCCCATTTCAGTGAATCATCTGCTACTTTCTTAGACTGAGCAGGGACCAAACATATCAAAGGCAAGTTGCTTGCATACTTGTTTATGCAAACAGTCCCTCTTGGAACATTAAAAGAAAAACATCAACTGTGCTGTCCTGGGAGTTCCTGAATATGGAAAGGCACAGCTTGGCATCCATACAGAGGCTTGGTATATGCTATTCTTTTCACAAGTGGCATGCTCACTTTTTATTTAAAAGAGTTTCTGAATTTTCCCAGATGGTCACTTTTTACATGATACTTTGTAAAATTGGAAGTGTTTTCTAGTTATCTATTTCAGGATAATAGCTTATTCTAAAATCCAGTGGCTTAAACTAAAACAATTTAATGAGTTTGTGAGTCAGAGATTCAGACAGGGTCAGTGGAGTGTGTTTTTCCACACAGTTGGATTCACCTTGCAGCTGAGTTGATATGGAGAATCAAAATGGCTTTCCTCATATGTCTGGTACCTTGACAAGGATGGATGGATTTGACTGACACTAGACATTGACCAAAATGTCTACCTTTAACCTCTCCAGCTATTAGTCTCAGGGTACTTCAACTTCTTACATACACTGTCAGGGCTCTCAAAGAGTATTCCTAGAGAACTAGGTGGATACTGATGGCCTTTTATGACCTAGCCTCAGAATCACCTAGTATCACTTTTAATTTAATCTTTTGTTTCAAAACAGTTACAAGTCAGCTCATATGCAAGGTAAAAGGGACTAAGACTTCATTGTTCAATAGGAAGTGTGTCAAAGAATTTGTTTTAATTTGATTCATGCCTGTAATACCAGTGGCTTGGGAGGCTGAGGCAGGAGGATCATAAATTCAAAGCCAGCCTCAGCAACTTAGCAAGGCCCTAAGCAACTCAGCGAGACCCTGCCCCTAAATAAAATATACAAAAGGGGCTGGAGATATGGTTCAGTGGTTAAGTGCTCCTGGTTCAATCCCTGGTACCAAAAATCAAACAAACAAATAGAAATTTTGGCCATTTAAGATTTCTATAATAGTAAATAGGAAAAAAATGACTTTCTACTCTATGACAATGATGACTGAAATTGCTGTCATGTGGGTACAAAAATTGATAGTATATCATCCATAGTCCTGGGAACTGTAAAATATGTTGGGTATGATGTCTGGACTAGTACTTTTAGTGCAAGGATTCTTGTTTTCAATCAAGGAGAGAAGGAGAATCACTGATGTTTTTCTTTACTTTTTGGGGGGAGGTACAAGGGATTGAACTCGGGGGCACTAGACCACTGAGCCACATCCCAGCACTATTTTGTATTTTATTTAGAAACAGGGTCTCACTGAGTTGCTTAGCATCTCTCTTTTGCTGAGGCTGGTTTAAACTCACTATCCTCCTGCCTCAGACTCCCGAGCTGCTGGGATTACAGGCGTGTGCCACCATGCCCAGTGGATGTTTTTCTTTTTGATGCCAGAACTGGCAGCATAAGTTTGATTGGATCAGAAATCAGTGTGAAACTTTGTGAGAAAAATGGACCTCTATAGAAAAACCTTTACAGAGGAGTCTTACAGGTGTGTATTTGTGAACTTTCCTGCCTTTCTCTAATGGACACACTTAGGGCTATAGGTAATGTCAAACTGGGAGGTAGATTATATTATGATTAGGATCAAATGGAGCCTGAAAAACAGTTTCATAGAAGATGAGAAGAGATGTGATGAAAATGAGAAAGTTTCCTTGAATGGATTTAAAAAAAATGTGGCATATGGAACATTACTCAGTGATAAAAAAGAATAGAATCATGGCATTTGCAAGTAAATGGATGGAGTTGGAGAAGATAATGCTAAGTGAAGTTAACCAATCCCCCTCCCCCCCAAAAAAAAAACAAATGCCAATGTTTTCTCTGATATAAGGAGGCTGATTCATAGTGGGGTAGGGAGGGGGAGCATGGGAGGAATAGATGAATTCTAGATAGGGAAGGGGATGGGAGGGGAAGGGAGGGGGCAGGGGTTTAGTATAGATGGTGGAATGTGATGGACATCATTATCCAAAGTACATGTATGAAGACATGAATTGTTGTGAACATACTTTATATACAACCAGAGATATGAAAAATTGTGCTCTATATGTGTAATAAGAATTGTAATGCATTCCACTGTCATGTATTTAAAAAATAAAAGCAATTAAAAAATAAAAAAATAAAAAAAAATTTTAAAAGTGGCTTGTATTTATGAGAGTCAGCAAGGGTAGGGAAGGGGTATGTGATTTTATAAATCTAGGCTTGTGGCACACAAGTGTTTTTAGAAAGTCAACCACAGAAACATGGGTGATTAGGAAACAAAAACTTTCTTGCCTTAAGGCAAAGACTTTGTTCTTGTTTAATTTTATATTTGCTGGGTATTAATCCAATTTATCTCACTGCAACAAAATATCTGAGAAAATCCACTGAGAGGAGGAAAGATTTATCTTGGCTCATGGATTTGCTGATCAAACCCCGGCTGTCATTACTGTTTCTGGGCTTGCAGTAAGGCAGGGCGTAATAGCATAAGGTGTGTTGAAGCAAAGCTTCTTACCTTATGGCAGCCAAAAGCACAGAGAGAAAGAATGGAAAGTGACAATGACAAAATAAAACCTTGAAACATATGCCCCCACCCCACTATTCCTCCAATTAGAGCCCACCTCCTATTGCTTCCACCATTTCCCAACAGCACCAGAAACTGTGACCCAAGCCTTTACCACATGACTTGTGAGGGACATTTAAGATCTAAACTGTAACACTAGGTGTTGCCAGTCCTGGAGGGTACTTTTAGAAGCTGTGGTAGATCAAGATATCAGGGATCACCAGGTTATTCTCATATAAAGATTAACATTGTTTGTTAGGAAGTTTCCCCATTTAGGTTATCCTAAGCATATAACAGGCCCAAAGTACCTGCAGCATATGGATAAAATATATACTTTGCCCTGACTTTCCATGCATTTTGGTGGTAGGCTAAAAATTTCTTCTTACTTTGAGAACTAGTCAAAACTAACTTTCTATTCTGTTTTCTATGTTCATGTGTGTTTGTGTGTGTGTGTGTGTGTGTGTATCTGTGTGTGTGTGTGTATGTGGTGATAGGTATAAAACCCAGGGCATTAATGCAATGGGTCCCAAAAGCCAGTCCTTGAGAAAACAAACCTCACTTGTTGCCTTGGGCAGATGCTATCTGCCAAGAGATTTCTATGAACAAAAGGGTTTGTATATCTTTATTTGCTCACAGAACAAGTACTTCTCTCTGGATTGGATGATTTAAAATCTCCAGAAACTATTAATGCTACTATTTGTAGAATTTTAACAAGCCATTCCTATCAGCTTCTGTGCATGTTTATTTCTGTAATATGAAGACCAGGTCCAATATTCTCTGATGCTGACATATGCCCCAAGTTCTGAAGGAAACACTCTGGTTTTATGGCATACCAGCTTAGGACTGGAAATGATTTATTCTAATGCTATTGCTTCTAACTCATTTGTCTCTCATGAAATGGTTTTCACATGGTGTGATTGGCTTTCCATTTATTTCCATTGTTTTTTCTCTCTTTTCCACCTATACATCAGGCTCCCTGTGTCTGCTGCTGGGCATGTGGACATGAGTCTAGCTATTTATTCATTAAAAACTCAGGTTAGATTACTGTTAAAGTTACAGAGAAATGTCCCTAATGTTCTTTCTCTCAGCTCTTCCCAAAGCATTTGATTTTCAGAGAAAATGTAGAAACAGAATAACAAGACTCAACAAACCAGCAAACTAGTTGACATTTTGTAGGATGATGTATTCACACGAAAATGCCCTAGCAACAAGGAATCTTGTATCTGAAACTTGATAATCTAAAACTTGTTTTGTGCTTTCTCTCTCTCTCTCTCTCTTTTAGGTACAAAATGCTAGCGATTTGCTGATCAAACCCCTGGAAAATTTCCGGAAGGAGCAAATAGGTTTCACAAAGGTACATTTTCTCCATATTTGTAAGATATTTTTTAAAGTGATTGAGTTGTTGTTTGAGCTACCACTCTTCACTCTACAATGGTATGATGATACATTTTATGTATCAAAATATGAGGCCACAGGATGCCCAAGTAGCTGGTTAAACACCAATGGCCAGAAGAGATTAGCATTTCAATCCCTGACCCTGTTCTTAGTAAAGGGGATTTGCCTAACCATTCAGGGCTTGAATATAGAACAAAAAGGTAGAGAATGTTTGAAATAACTCTGCCTGATTGCATAACCAGAGGTGTTGATTTTCTCAAGACACCATATCACATAGTTCAATACTGTATAATAAATTTCCTGGGTTGGTTGATCAATATTTCTTTCTTTTTTTTTCTTTCTTTGTGTATAATTTTATTTCTGTTTCTCTGAAGAGCACAGACTAATAAATATGTACCAAGAAATGAGGTGCTGCTATATCAAATAGCCATTTATCATTTAATAATATGGATGTATTCTGAGAAATAAATCATTAGATGGCTTTGTCATTGTGAAAATACCATAGAATGTACTGACACAGACCTAGATGATACAGGTCAATCATTCAACATTAGTACTTTGTGCAATCAAGAGATATAGTAAATATAAGTTGTACAAGGTTGCTGACAGCATAACATGGTATACTGTTTTATAGTAAATTTCTTTAATCAACAGAGTATATTCCAAAGATAAAAAGTATATTAGAGGACTGGGGTTATGGCTCAGTGATAGAGCGCTCACCTAGCATGTGAGAGGCTCTGGGTTTGATCCTCAGCACCACATAAAAATAAATAAATAAAATTAAGGTATAAAAATGTATATCATAGTAAGTGCATACAATAAACAGGCATTATTATCAAGTATTAGGTCTCTAGTTTAATTCCTAGGTCCTTGATTCGCTTTGAGTTGAGTTTTGTGCATGGTGAGAGATAAAGTTTAATTTCATTTTGTTACATGTGGATTTCCAGTTTTCCCAGCACCATTTGTTGAAGAGGCTATCTTTTCTCTAATATATGTTTTTGGCACCTTTGTCTGAGATAACTGTAATTATGTGGGTTTGTCTCTGTGTCCTCTTTTCTGTGCCATTGGTCTACAGGTCTATTTTGGTGCCAATACCATGCTGTTTGTGTTACTATTGCTCTGTAGTATAGTTTAAGGTTTGATAAAGTAATGCCACCAGCTCAACTCTTCCTGATAATGATTTCTTTGGCTATTCTGGGTCTCTTATTTTTCCAGATTAATTTCATGACTGCTTTTTCAGTTTCTATAAGGAATTTCATTGGGATTTTGATTGGGATTGCATTGAATCTATATAGTGCTTTTAGTAGTATGGTCACTTTGGCAATATTAATTCTGCCTATCGAAGAATAAGTTAGATCTTTCCATCTTCTAAAGTCTTCTTTAATTTCACTCTTTAGCATTCTGTAGTTTTCATTGTAGAGGTATTTCACCTCTTTCATTAAATTGATTCCCAAGTATTTTATTTTTTTGAGGCTATTGTAAATGGGGTAGTTTTCTTATTTTCTCTTTCTGAGGATTTGTCACTGATATAAAAAGGCATTTGCCTTTGATTTGCAGGTGTTGATTTTATATCCTGCTACTTTGCTGAATTCATTTATTAGTTCTAGAAGATTTCTGGTGGAATTTTTTGGGTCTTCTAGGTATAGAATCATATCATCAGCAAATAGTGATAATTTGAGTTCTTCTTTTCCTATCTATATCTCTTTAATTTCTTTTGTCTAATTGCTCTGGCTAGAGTTTCAAGAACTATGTTAAATAGAAGTGTTCCAGTTTTTAGAGGGAATGCTTTCAGTTGATCTCCATTTAGAATGATGTTGGCCTGGGGCTTAGCATAAATAGCTTTTACAATGCTGAGATATGTTCCTAATATACCTAGTTTTTCTAGTGTTTTGAACATGAGTGGGTGCTATATTTTGTCAAATGTTTTTTCTGCATCTATTGAGAGAATCATGATTTTTATCTTTGAGTATATCAATGTGATGAATTACATCTATTGATTTCTGTATATTGAACCAACCTTGCATCCCTGGGATGAACCCTATTTGATCGTGGTGCACTATCTTTTTGATTTGTTTTTGTATTTGATTTGCCAGAATTTCATTGAGAATTTTTGCATCTATATTCAATACAGATATTGGTCTGAAGTTTTCTTTCTTAGATGTGTCTTTTTCTGTTTTGGAATTATGATAATATTGGTCTCATAGGATGTGTTGGCAATTCTGATTATAAAGTGACAAAGACTTGAATTAAAATATTTATGTTCTAGTGTTTTAAGGATGGCAGGACATGTGTGCAATGAAATTTGATATTTAGCTGAGGATATTTCTAAGCATACTGTTGAAGGAGCAGCTTATTTCTTCTTTCCTGCTTATAGTAAAATGCAAGAAGAGAGAAATTGAAGAAGGAAGTCTTAAGCAACAGTGAACCAGAAGTTAAAGTGTTGGAAAATTCTCTATTTATATTGCAAAGAATGAGAAAGCAGGTTCTGAAGAAAGCATGAATAATGTGGCTGAATGACCATTTGATATGTTTATTTTGAGTATAAACCCAGGATCTAATCAGTAATCCAAAGGAAAGCCTACATGGAGATAGGATTATACCAGCAGAATCACTGCCAGGTGGGACTAAAGGAAACAGACAACAGGATGAAGTATCTGAACATGAGCTCTTCTTCAAGAAAAGTGAAAGGACACATAGGTAATTCAGAAACCATCAGGGTTGCCATACCCATCATAGGCCCTGGGGGCAGATCTAGTTCCTTCTCTGTTGCAAAGGGTAATGTTGCCTTTCTAATATTGAAGACTGTGATACTGATGCACACTGACTCAAGGAAGGGACCACTGCAGAAAGCAATGTGGCAGCCCCCTTTCTACTGTCCACAGTGTCATTGACAGTTTCCCACCTGGATAAAGGGGCGTAACCTACCTGAAGATGTGTAAAGGTGACATTGCCATCCTAGTGGGCCTGGACACCAGAGCATCAAGGCAAAGAGCCTCAAGATGTCATTTAGTTTGTCTTGTTAGGTTTTGGTCTTGCTTGGAACCCATCACTCCTTCCTTATTTTATCTTTCCCCCTTTCAGAATGGGAATGGCTTCCCCATCCTGTCTTTTTTTTCTTGGAAGTACATTATTTGTTTGGTATCACAGGTTCATAGCTGGGGAGGAATTCTGCCTTAAGGTGAATGTATCTTCAAGATCACCCATATCTGATTCAGATATTTAAATGAGACTTTGAGCTTTAGATTTTAGAATGAAAGAGTTAAGACTTCATGGCTTGTCAGTATGAAATGATTATATTTTAATGTGAGAAGAATATGAATTTGGGGCTGGGGTTGTGGCTCAGTGGTAGAGCGCTCGACTAGCAGTGCGAGGCCCTGGGTTTGATCCTCAGCACCACATAAAAATAAATAAACAAAATAAAGGTATTGTGTACAACTAAAAAATAAATATTTTTTAAAAAAGAAGAAGAACATGAATTTTGGGGGCAGTAGGTAGAATGTTTGAGTTGAATATTTGTTCACCACAAATTCATATTTTCATATCCTATCCCCCAAAGTGGTTGTTATCAGGAGATAGGGCCTTTGGGAGATAATGGGGTTGTGCTGGTATAGCCCTCAGACATGATATTAGTGCCTTTAAAAGAAGAAGCATGAGAGAAGTGATTTGTCTCTAGGCCACTTGAGGACACAATGAGATGATGGCCATTTGTGACTAGGAAGAGGGTCTTCACCCATCATCATTCTTTTGATGCCTTGAGCTTGGATTCTCTTGCCTCCAAAACTGTGAGAAATAAATTTTGTTATTTACCACCCAATCTATGGTGTTCTATTATAGTAGCTCAAACTGACCAAGACAAAGAGTGAGGGAGGTTAGTCTCTATAAGAAAAATAATTATCATAAAACATGGGAAGGCTGGGTGTGGTGGGGCATACCTGTAATCCTAGTGGCTTGGGAGATGGAGGCAGGAAGATTGAAAATTCAAAGCCAGCCTTAGCAACTTTGCGAGAACCTAAGAAATTTAGCAAGACCCTGTCTCTAAATAAAATATCAAAAGGACTGGAAATGTGGCTCAGTGGTTAAGCAACACTGGGTTCAATCCCTAGTACCAAAACAAAACAAAACAAAGCAAAAACATGATAAAATATGGAATTGGCTCCTGGCTGTGTGGCCAGGTAGCTCTGTAACTATGGATAAGTCACTTTTCTTTTCAGAATTTCACTTGCTCCATCTGGAAAACAGGGAGCTTGATAATAATAGCTATCATTTACTTATTATCTGTTTTGTACCTAGCTCTGGGCTAGGTGCTTTACCTTCATTGTTTAATCACAACAACCCTATGAGCTTCTAGTGTTATTCCATATTTCACAGGTGCAATAACTAAGGTATGTTCAAGATCAATAACACAACCAAAAACATGTAATTGTGAAAGTGGTCTATATTTATATCTGAGGGTGTTCTTAGCTTCTGTTCCCATATTCTTTCATTTAGTCTAGGTTTTCTAGTTCTGTGCTGTTAGTTTTGATACTCAATAGCTATTTAAAATTAATAACTCAGTTCCTCAGTCTTGTTAGACACATTTCAGGTGCTCAATAGTGACATGTGGTGGTGCTACTGTATTAGGAAGGTCAGATATAGAACATTATTGAAGAAAGTTCTGTTACACAGTCCTCTATCAGATAATCTCAGATTTATTTCATCTTGTCTATCCTTTGGATCTCTCTGAATCTTTGGTGTCCCATAAAAGGGAATGTATAATTTTAATTTTTAGTCTTTTTAGCTAGGTGCAGGTCTGTTCCCACTGTGTATCTCATATTCACCAAGTTATGTGGTCTTTCCTGCGAGGCCTGAAGTATAGCATCTTCACCAGCCCTTTTAAGAGTAAGAATGTACCATCCAGTATGTATTACTTGAAATATCATGACAATCAATTTGGATAAAGAATATGAAAGTATCAAGACCTGAGAATAAAGGGCAATCTACTATATGTACTGCTACTGTCTGATAGCGAGATTGATATGGGCATTATTTGGAATGACTGGAATTCGAGCAAAGTGAGTTCTTTAGATAGTGCAACAATGCTAGATTCCACTAGTTCCAACTGGAGTCCTATTGGGAAAGGACAAAATTGAAGGACAGAAGAACCTTCAAAAATTATAGTAACCACTTGGTAAATAACATTACAGTTGATATATACACTGCATAAAGAGGATGAGGTAGGTCATATGATATAAAAACCCTCATGTCTAATTTTTTTCAATTCCTGGATGAGACTAACAAGAGAAGAATAAGGATATGCTGCAGTGGTTAATCTTTTGTCAAAGAGGAGGGAAATTAATTCTGTTGTTTTTTTGTATGTCCAAGGCCTAGGCTGAGGATTTTACATATGCTGTCTTCCTTAATTCTCACAGTGAATCTGTGAGGTAGGTTTTTTTTTTTTTCTTCAGTTTTTTATTTGTCAATGGACCTTTATTTTATTTATTTATATGTAGTGCTGAGAATTGAACCCAGTGCCTCACACAAGTTAGGCAAGTACTTTGCCACTGAGCTACAACCCCAGCCCCAAGGTAAGGTTTTTAATATCTGTTGTTGCAATGAAAGAAGGCTGAATATTCTCTCTGGTATGTGGATGCTAACCCACCATAAGGCAGGGTGGGGAGGGGAAGAAAAGAAGTTCATTGGATTAGACAGACAGGAATGGGGGGAAGACAGTGGGGATGGGACTAGGAACAACAGTAGAATGAATCAGACATAACTTTCCTATGCTTATATACACATACATGACAGTGAAACTCCACATTGTGCACAACCACAAGAAAGGGATCCTAATTAGAATAAGTTATACCACATGTATGTAAATATGTTCATAAATGATATACTGTCATATATATCTAAAAGGAACAAATAAGAACAAAAAAATGAATAAGAAATAAAGATATTCCTAGATAAACAAACCAACACACACACACACACACACACACACACACACACAGGAAACTGAAACTCAGAAAAGTTAAATGCCTATCAGTCTATCAGTCTTCTTTTCTACTTCTTTAACAATGAAATCAACCTGTTCATTAACAAAGACTTAACTTGGAGTGAGTCATGTCTCTAGTAGACTCTCTAGAATTATTTAAGTAGTGAAGTATCTCAGTAATGAAGTTTAAGACAGAAGAAAGAGCACTTAACTAAGCACCAAGAAATACTGCTTCTAGCCTACTTTTATGTGTTACCAATTTATTGCCTCTTGGTTCAAAATTCACCCTTCCCCACCTTCTTAGTGGTAATGTACAGAATTCTTTGAAGCATACCTCTTTTTTTTAAATAAAGATCATGTTTTTAAACTTTATCAGTAGAGGATACTGGAGGAACACTGCAGGAGGAAAGGGCTTTCTTGAAGGTTCCAGCAGCTGCATGGTAGCCTAGTGAAGTTGTGGTGACGGCATTGCTGGAGCTCTGTCTCAGCCTGTCACCAATAACGCATGGTATCTCAGTGATGTTGAAGCTTCTGACTGACCTGGCAATAACCTGTTGCAGGCTTCTTTACATGGAAACAGGCTCTTCAAAGACCTTGTGCCCATTCTATCTCCCAGTTTCCCTTTGTGTGCTCCACATATGGCCTGTCTGCTGGCTGAAGGGTTAAAATGGAGTTGTTGCTCCTCTGCTCGGCCTCCATATTGTCTGTTTTTTCCTAGGGGTACTTACTGAGCCAGGCTGTTCCTATGAAGCTTTGCTGAAACCAGGAGTGTTCTTATCCTCTTTGCATACCTACTCAACTGGTTGCTGGTTGTTTGCCTGCCACCTGTGCTCTGCAGAATTTTCACCTTCTTACTTAGTGACTGCAGACTACCAAGCCAAACTGCAAACTTTGGTACTATCCAGTGAGTTAAAGTATACTTTTTTCAATGAAGTCTGAACCACCATTCAAATTTGCCTTCCTTGAATACTTTCCCTTAGCCTTAGGTTCCCATGTAGATTTTCCTTATATTTTATTTTATTAATTGCATTTAGTTAATTTCTCCTAACACATCCTATATCCTGATTGGGCATAGAGTGGTATATCCAGCACTGCTGCTAGCTCTCTTTGTGCCTTCACTGATAGTGGCAGGTGCTATGTTAGGACCTTATAGACTCGGGTGCATGTTCCAATTGAAACCTCAGCACAGCTCTGGAAGGTAGATGTTATTATCCCCCACTAACAGAGGACGGTAAGTTCAGTGAGTGTAGTATTTAAGGTCATTCAGCCAGGGAGTGGCAGATTTTGGATTTGAATTCAAAAAGGAAAGAAGGAAGGAGAGAAGGAAGGATAGAATAACAGAATTCTGAGAGCTAATAGATAACACATTCTGAATAAACTCATCCTGTTGTTCAACTAGGATTAACCTCTTCAAGTGGCACTGATGCTGGCACCACATAAAATAATAAATGTCTCAGAGGAAATTTGTAGAAGTGTGATGGGACAGGCATTCTTCTCTATTGTGCTCTGTAGGGACATATTTCAGTTGTTGGTCAGGGATGGTTTTGCTGGCTAATGCAAGTCACTCTGTTTACAGGGTCCATTTGCAGGCCAATAAACTCTGTTGTCAGTTCAACTTGAGTGGCTAGGTCCCAGTGGATAGACACTCTGAATAACTAGAATCTCAGAAGGCTATTTTGTAACTGAGTCATTTCATAAAGACAACAATTCCCATGAACTGTGAGCCAATCCTGTGATGCTTGAGCACCAGCTTCTCTTCTACAGTAACTTCTAAATGGCTGTCAGATGGTTGGCTTCCCAAGCATGGAATCAGAGCACAGATGAGCTCACAGGTATTATCTCAAGCAGAGGCTTTTATGTTCAGGCAGAAACTGTTTGGGTGGGGCTTCTAACTCTTACTTCAGCCAGAGCACTTTCCCTTGGATCTGTTTTATATAGTGGGTTTGGGGGATAACAGTTCTTTTAAAATAGAACTCTGTTGGTCAAAATATATTTGTGAATCACCTTTTTGTGCTGGAATCTGAATTTTTTCTGATTAAATAGGATGTTTCTTTCAACCTATTTATGGCAGTTTGATATTTATGCAATGAGATTGGCATTTTTTTTCAATTCTAATGTGGTACCTACAATTTTGTCAGATTAATTCCATTAATTTAAAAAAAATCCTAATATTTGGGGGGTGCTGGGGCTGGGGCTCAGTGGTAGAGCGTTCACCTAGCATGTGCGAGGTGCTAGGTTCGATCCTCAGCACCACATAAAAATAAATAAATAAAATAAAGATATTGTGTCCAACTACAACTAAAAATTTTTTAAAATTTCAAAGTTTTTGGAAAAAATGGTGTTTATTCTTTCTATTCTAAAAATTGAAATTATATTACATACATATACATTTGCATATGATTAAAAATAAAATAGTACTTTTGGATCTATAAAGAAAATCAATAGTCTTCCATTCCTCATTATCCAGAAGCATCCATTTTTAACCATTTTATTTATTCTTCTGTTAGTTGCTTTCATAGTTTATATATATATATATATATATATATATACACACACACACACACACACACACACACATATACATATATATACACACACACATATATATATATGTATATTTCATTCAGGGTATTAAACTCAGGAGTGCTTTACTATGGAGCTACACCCCCAGCCCTTTTTATCTTAAGACAGGATCTCTCCAAGTTGCTAAGGCTGACCTTGAACTTGTGATCCTCCTGCCTCATCCTCCCAAGATGTTGGGATTATAGTTGTGCCCTACTGCCCCTGGTACCATATTTTATATAACTTTAGAAATTATTTCTTCCTTCTGTGAATATAGATTACTGCCCATACTTCCCTGTTTTTCTTCTCTTCCAGTATTTGTTGATTATAATATAAATTTGATTTTTCTATTGATTACCTCTGTTACTTCAAATGATATACTTAAACCTTTATTTCTTACCCCATCAACTTTTGACTGTAGCTTTATAAGATGATTCTATTAGCATCTTTATGTTCCTTTACCTTCTTTTAGCCCTTGACTTTTGTCAACCATCCCTTTACTTTTCACTATTAGGGCTTAGTAACTTTTTGATTCTAGTCTGGAACCTTAATGAAATCTTCTTGATGGTTACCATTGGGCTCATTTTACAGTGGCAAATCCAGGATTTGATGCTGTTTCTTGGTTACTAGTCCAAAAACTTCAACATGTGTTATATTAGGTTAATATACCTGTTAATTTCTGGTGGCTAGGAGAGGTCAAGGATAATCTCCTTCTTTACCTTGTGCTCCTAATTTTTTGGTCTACTAGGCTTAGAATTATTTTTCCACCTAGCCTAGACTCTTTTTTGGTTTGTTCCTTCTCTATATCTCCCTCCTTTCAGGAGTCTCAATATATGGAAAAAACTTTAAAATATTTTTTAGTTGTACATGGACATAATCCCTTTATTTTATTTATTTCTATGTGGTGCTGAGGATCGAAGCCAGTGCCTCACACATGCTCAGCAGACGCTCTACCACTGAGCCACAAACCCAGCCCCCTATGGAGAATTTTTTAGTCTGCCCCCATGTGTACATTTTAGCTATTATTTGATTCGCAGAACCCTTCCTGCCACTGTCTCCTTTCTCACTACCATTCAACTTCCCCCACCCCCCAAGCCAAGAACAAGGAGGACAAACAAGGCTCAGTCTAGCTCTGTTCATAATGAGTCTTTCATTCAGCAGTGTGGAATGCTGGACTGTCCACTAGGGATGGCAGAATAAAAACTCAGTCATCCCCTCTAGACACATGACAGGGAGAGTATTTGTACCCTTTGATTCATATTTTTTGAGTCTTGTCAGAGTTGCCCACGGTATGATGTTTTCAGTTCTTTTTCAAGGATGCCCTTGCCAGAGAGGAACAACCACTGAATCGGGTCTTTGTATGGTTTCTGGTGGGACCAGGGCCAAATTGTCTGAGTCAGACATCTGAGTCTGCATTTAACCCACTTCTTGGAGTGTTGGAGCTGATGTGGAAGCTATGCTATAGTGTGTTCTTACCCAACAGATGGGAGGCAAGAGGGCACTGACAGAAGGACACAGGCTTGTCAGTCTTGTTTCTGTTTCTTTTCCACAAACAGAGATCATAGAAGGAACTTTTTGAAAAGAACCTGCTCTGGAGGTAGATGAGAGTGAAAAAAAAATATAAAAGGTGGAACGAGGCACAAACCTGGCAGTCGGATAGATGAAGCCAAAGGTGTTTGTCTTGGCCAGTTTTCCCAAAGTCCATTGCATGCTGTGGGATACAGGAGAAGGAAGCAGCAGCAAATGACCCCATTAACAGTTTCTAAGAACTTGAATTTCAGATTTTCCCATGTTTGGATGTCTGTGGATACTTCAGTGCATTCAAAGGGAAAGTCAAGTAGTCAATGTGACTGAGAGCTAAGCTCTATCATAGCAATCTTTGAATGATTTTCTTTTTTTTATTTTCCATTTTAGGCAGGTAATGTGCCAATGTTGTAACAAAGTTTAGAGGGAGGCATATCTCACACAATAGCGTGAATACCCAATCATCACACTTATGAACTGAAGGATCTCTTTGAATGATTTTCAAGTCAACAACAAACACTTTACAAGCTTTATAGTAATAATTGTTGTTGATTAGTACTTACTGTATGCTATCTTAGTTAAGTAGTATTATCCAAATCTCCAAAATGAGGGTGTCAAGACCCATAATGACCAAATAACTTGTTCAAAGACACATAGACACATAGTTATACTTATTAACAGAAGAAAGCTTCAAGCAGAATTTTAAAATTTATTTTACTTTTTAATTTTAATTAATTAATTTATTTTTAAAATATTTTTTGTGGATAGACACAATATCTTTATTTATTTATTTTTTATGTGGTGCTGAGGATCAAACCCAGTACCTCACACGAGCGAGGCAAATGCTATACAACTGAGCTATAACCCCAGCCCTTAATTTATTTTTTTATTCCTGAGACTGTGCTCTTTCAAATATACTGAATTCTGAACTCAGCTTTTTGGGACTGCTGTGGGAGGGTGAATAAAGGATTAAAAATAACTATTAACAATTAAGTGGGTGAATTTTGTGAATTAAGCGGGTGGATTCACCAACATTATGGTGAGTTTTCATTACTTTATAGAAATGAGAAAAAATGGAATAGAAGTTGTTTTATCCATCACATGGATGAATTTGGTAAACATATGGTTGTGGGAAAAAAAAAATCCCAAATGCTTACCTGCTGTAAGACTCAATTTCTATAAAGTTCAAAAATAGGCGAAACTAAGTGATGGTGTTAGAAAGAAGGAAAGTTGTTGCCCCAGATAGGGGTGCTACTGAAAAAAAAAATGGGACCAAAGGGGGCCTCTGAAAGTGCTGATTATAATTTCTATTTTGATCTGGGAGCTGATAATATGGGTGTTTTTAGATTAAAAAAACTCATTGAGATTTGTGTGGAGTATTTTTCAGAGCATGTAATTTTTTAAAAATTAAAAGAATATTAAAAACATCTTCTTGAAGCACATCTTCCACCACAAGTCTAGTATGTATGTATAAATAAAGAAGCAGTGGCTGAAGGAAACTTTGTGGGTTTATCTTCCTTGTTATCTTCCTGCAGGGCCTTTCTTCTCTGTTATGACTTTCCCTCCTTTTCACCTCATATGTGAATTTCCTTGAGCAATATGCAGTAATGCTTTACATAGGATAGTGGATCAGACTGCAGAATCTGGAGCAAGACTTACCTGTGTTTGCATCTTAGCTCTTCAGCCTACTAGTTGTTGGGTTTTAGGCATGTCACCTAACTTCTCTGGGCCTCGGTTTCCTTTTCTATAATATGGGATACATTGTAGTCCATGCTGAGTGTCCCTAATTGAAGAAACAGAAATCTGAAATGCTTAAAAATTAAAAAAAAAAAATTGAGCACTGTCCTAATTCCACAAATGGAAAATTCGACACTTGACCCCATGGACTCGGTTATAGTCATTATGCAGACATATGAGAAATATCATATAAAATTACCTTCAGTCTATGTGTATAAGGTGTATATGAATAATAAATCAATTTTATACTTAGACTTTGTTCCCATCCCCAAGATATCTTATTATGTATGTGCAAATTTTATTCCAAAATTGAGAATAATCAGCAATCCAAAATACTTCTGATAATAAGCCTCTCAGATAAGAGATTCTCAATCTGTAACAACCTTACAGTGTTGCTGTGAAGATTTAAACGACGTTAATATGCCTAAATGCTTAAAACTGTATCTCACACATAGTTAGCATTATAACAGTGTTAGCTGTTATTTCTTTTCATATTTATAAAAATGGACTGATTCTGTTTGTTTTGTATCTTTCCTTTCTGCACTCTTGTAGTTATGATGTTCATTTAAAAATATTTATTTTTTAGTTGTAGTTGGACACACTACCTTTATTTTATTTATTTATATGTGGTACTGAGGATCGAACACAGGGCCTCACATGTACTAGGTGAGCACTCTACCGCTAAGCCACAACCCCAGCCCATGATATTCATTTTTGTTCATATATTTATCATTTTATTTTTGCTGTTGTATAGTATTCCATCATGAGATTATATATACTATATGAAATAAGTACAGTTCAGAAAATCAAGGGTCAGATGTTTTCTGTCATATGAAGAAATTACAGAGAAAAGGGAATAAAATGGATCATACAAAAATAAAAAGAACAATAGTGTAGAGGAAGGGGATCAAGAGAGAAGGAAGAGGAGAGGGCAAGGGGAGATACTAGGGAATGAAATAGACCTTGATTTCTTTAACCTTGATTCTGTTGATTGATGAGTTGGTTGCTTCCAATTTTTACAATAGGACAAACGTTACTCTTGTGAAAGTGTTTCCCATGTATTCTTATGCATGTTTGAAAGTTTTTCAGGGTATATTCCCAGAAAAGGAAATTCTGTGTTATAGGATCTATGCATCTTTACTAGATTTATTGCCAAATTGATCTTTAAATTGGTTGTACCAATTTATATCATCACTCATCACCAGCAGTTTAAAATAATTATTTTTGTGCTTGACATCTGAGGACAATATATGCTAATTCAGAAAGACCAAGAAAGTTTGGTTCAGTAAATGTTTACTGTATCTCTGTAGATGGAAGAAAGCAAGGTGCACGTGGATGACTGATGTGGTCATATTATTGATAAGATCCTTTTACAGGGTAATTTTCCCCTGAAAAATAGAAAAGTGGTCACATTTAACCTGAAGAATGAAGAGTTAAAAGGAAATATCATCCTGATTGTCAGTGATAAAGAATGGACTGTGAACTAGGGAAGGATCACATCTGTTTTCCATTTCCTTTGACGTCCTTCAGTAATGCAGAAAAAAATTGCATCAGAGAACAGACACACCAAATTTTTTTTTTTTGTCTCTTCTGCAACCAAAGTTAGACTTTTATCTTTCCCTTCTCCTTACCCAGTGTGCTTTCCACTAGAACTGTTTGAAAGCATTTTTGTAATTACATGGGTGATCTTCCTCAAATGAGTTGTGTCCATGTGAGCTTGTAAATATTTCTCATATCAGCTGGCTTCAAAGTCACCTCTGAAGTACTAAGAGAGCCAGGGAATCAAGAGCACAACCCTTTGAATTGGATTGTAATTTTAGGATTCCCTGTTTGAGTAAAAGTTCAAAATGTTCTATATATGACTTGGCTACTAGAGTAGGTTCTATCCACATGTGGGTACTGCACACTTAAAAAATTTCTAATGTGACCAAGGAACTAAATTTGAAATTTTATTTAATTTTTATAAAGTTAAATCATTGCCTGTGGCTGTTGCCTCTTGTCTAGGTCTAATAAGTATTATAAAATATTTTGTAGATAGAGCATTGATGGGGAACTCACATTTATTCAATGCTAACTATGCATCAGGACCTATATTGTCAAGGCCTATATAATGCCTGTGAAAAAGATAGTATATTTTACAGATGAGCAAAGCAGGGATCAGAGAGGAGAAGAATTTACCCAAAGTCACACAGGCTGCAAAACACCCAAGCCAGGATTTAAATCCAGGACTGTTTTGTTTCTTTTTTGATACTGCAGATAATACCCAGGAGTGCTTTACTACTGAGCCATATCCCAGCCCTTTTAATTTTTTATTTTGAGACAAGGTCTCACTAAGTTGCTTAGGGCCTTGCTAAGTTATGGAGATGGGTTTGAAATTGTGATCCTCCCGCCTCAGCCTCCCAAGCCAATGGGATTATAGGCATGCGCCACCATGCTGGCGAGGACCCTCTGATTTCTTCAGTTTCAAAGACCATATTGTATCCTGAATAGTGTGGTATAATTTTTACATTTAGCACAAGATACCTTTAATGTTACTGGCTCCAGCTATACATGAGAAAAATTTTAAATTACCTAACAGATAATTACAAATTTTTACTGTTAATTTCATTAACAAAGGGTTTGTGGAGCTTCAGTATATTAAGATCCCAAGGACTTTGACAGTGACTTTGTCTAGTAGTATGTTCAGGAAGAGTAGTAAGTGACTGGGAACAAAGTGATAGAGTGAGTAAATAAGGCTTTTTGTTAGCTCACATCCCAAACTCATTCCTAACAATGTATTAGATAATATATTAGGAAAAAGAACTAACAGAATGTATATAAGGATGGTCCTTGAAGCATTATGGCTCAACTTATGATTTTTCAGCTTTATGATAGTGCGAAAGCAATGGGCATTCAATAGAAAACATATTTCAAATTTTGAATTTTGACCTTTTCCCATGAGGAGAAGCAATCAATATTCTACCCTGTATTGTGCTGCTAAACTTTAATGGGCAGTGGGAAAGGTGTAGTAAATGCATCTTGACAATATTTTCAACCAATGATGGGTTTACAAGGACATAAGCCCATCAGAAGTCTAGAAGTATCTATCTATCTATCTATCTATTTGTCTATCTATTGATTTTAGGAATCAGTCATGTGATTGTGGGGGTGGGCAAGTCCAAATTTGTAGGGCACGCTGGAGATTCATGGAAGAATTGATGTTGCAGCTCAGATATGAAGGCATTCCTTCTTCTTCAGGTCACTTTAGCCTTTTTTTCTCCTAAAACCTTTGACTACTGGGGTGAGGGCCACATACTTTCTGAATGGTAATCTGCTTTACTTGTATTTATTCAAATGTTAATCTCATCTAAATATCACCTTCACAGCAATCCCAGACTAGTATATTATGAAATATCTGGATACTGTGGACTAGCCAAGTTGAAAATAAAATTAGCTATCAAACACCAAAAGGTTCAGTCACTGGTCTCTAGGTCTTATCTCTGCAATTCTCTTAGACTTTGCCTAAGGTCCTAAGATGGCTGTCACAGATCAACATATCACATTGTCACACATTAGCAGCCCAGACAGGATGTAAGGAAAAGGGCTTATTTCAGAAATCCATTTTTTTTTCTTTTATCCAGAAAGGAAAATATCTTCCCAAAGCTGCCAGCAGACTTTCCTTGATACCTCATTGGCAACAGCTGAGTTGTGGGTCAACTCTTAAGTCAATAATTGGCAAAGACAAATGAATGAGAATACTCAGACTTAGGATACTTGGCTCAAGAGAGAGACACACTTACCTTGAGAACATTGCTTGCCTGCCCAGTATGTGAAGAAATAGGAAGAAGAAGGATGGCTGTTAAGTTGGCTATGAACAGTGACTGTCATCATGGCCTTTTGAGAATGGAGATATTGGACTCTAACCAGCATCCCTTGGAATATTCTCAAAGGGCGTGAAAGAGAAAAAATCTGGTTTTCTGTCTTGAGTACTTTACTATAGTAATCACAGAGGAGCTTTTCCCATATCCTGTTTTCCAAAGAGATATTACATTGAAGACTTGGTGAAGGGCTGTGGCTCCTTGCAAGGTCCAACAGGAAGTTAGTGCCAGAATTAGGAATAGACACTACTTTCTTCTGACTCCTTCCTTTGCATTGTTTGGATCACATTTCATCTTGCAGCAGATCTTAAGCACTTTAAGAACTTATATGGAAATGCTTGCTACCTATATAATATAGACCTATTGTATTTTTCTAATTTAAATTATTATTATCCAATTTATATTGTAGTTTACATTTAGCACAAGATACCTTTAATGTTATGATTTGAAACTCATTTTTAGATGAGGGAACTGAACCCTAAAATATAAAATGACCAAAGGGCGCCATTTTTTAGTGAGGGAAAATGAGGCCTAAACCCAAATCACCTGACTCCTACTCAGATAATCACACCTTTCTTCAAAGATATTCCATAATTGTAATATTTTAGACATAGCTCTTTTTTTCTATTTATACACTAATAACCTAAAATCTTGATCCCCAACACCTTAAACAAAATAAACCCAAAATACTTTGTAATCTTATGAGCAGACTTAAAACTTTGAATAGTGGTATAGTACTGAGAATATCTATTTTCCAGGCTGAAAGGCATGCCTTTGAATACTCTTTTCTGAATTAATATTTTTTTTCAGATGGAATTGGATGTACTTCTTCAGTTTCCTTAGCTGAAGAAGAGAACAGGAGTGACTACGAAGTTTATTATAAAGTTCTATGAATAATATAAGCCAAGACTAGAACCTAATGAGGTCTCCAGATTGCCATTCCAAAAGCCAAGGGATATAGTTCTAAATTAACAGATTTCTAAGCCAATAGTTATCCAGACAACTTTGTTCATAGAACGTTCTATTTACTTGCCTGTGTTTAACCAAATAATTTATTTGAGAGTTTTGTCTTATTACTGGCACTATGTTGTCAGGCACAATACTCCTGGAGGAGGTCCATCTTCCAAAGCCAGTCTTCTGCTGAAAAAACTCCCTAGGGTAGCATGTCCAGAGCTAATTTTTGCTTATTTATTTGTATAGCTTAGTGTGTTTGAGAAAAAATACTCATAGCTGCTTCTTACATTCTTTGACGCTTAGAAGAGTTTGCATTATCAGACAATAAGGGAAAATAGTCTTAAACCCCATCCAGAAATTTGTTTATTTATTTTGACATGCTGAGGATTGAACCCAGGGCTTTACTCATGCTAAACATGTGCTCTTAGTGCTACTGAGTTACACCCCGGCTGCACCTACCAGAATTTTATAGCCAAACGGAAATGTTTCAGTATGATGTTTAAAAACATTTTCTTTATTTCCTTGAGTATGTCAAGGATGGTTGTCATCAGTATCATCACTGTCCCTATCAAGCATTCAATATATGTTAAGTAGGGCTGGGGATGTAGCTCTGTGGTAGAGTGCTTGCCTAGCATGGGAGAGGCCATGGGTTCTCTGTCCCTAGAATCACAAAGCCAAAAAGCAAGTAATATGTGTTAAAGATTTATCATACATTATATCTTTTGTCTCTTGCAACAATCCTGATGTATATCACAATTTAATTTGGACTACAATCTTTAGTCCTTTAAGAAATTTATCATGCTGAGCATGGGGGTGCACTCCTGTAATCCCACCAGTGTGGGAGGCTGAGGCAAGAGGATCACAAGTATGAAGCCAGCCTAAGCCACTTAGTGAGGCCGTAAGCAACTTAGTGAGATCCTGTGTCAAAATAAAAATGGGCTGAGGATATGGCTTAGTGGTTGAGTACCCTTGGGTTCAATCCTGGTACAAAAAACAGAAAAGAAAAAAATAAATTTATCATGGCCATAAAATACTTTTCTGAGAGCCCCAGAAAAGCTTCCCATGTGCCATCTATTAAAAGAATAATAACAGCAAATCAATTTAAACCTCAGTGGCAATAAGCATTTATTTGTAGCTCATATATCTGTGCATTGGCTGTAATGACTATTTACCAGAGTTAGATTTGATAGAGCTTGGCTCAGGTCCTGAGTTCCTTCTAGGTCTGTCCATGTGTCTATTTTTCAAGGACCGGGAACTCCCCAAAGCATGTTGTTCTCACAATGATGGCAGCAATGTATGATGGGTAAGCAGAGACATGCCAGGTCCTTTAAACTAGACTCATAGCTGGCACATTGTCTCTTCCTCACAAATTCAATTCACCAAAACAAGTGATATGGCCAGGCCCGATGTCAGTAAGGAAGTGAAATAATTTTTTCTTCTAGCGTGGAACCTGCCGTGTCACCTGACAAAAATACATGGATGGCGGTAGGATTTAGGAACAATAATTAAATCCACCATTCTTTGGCTGAAGGTCAGTGGTGATGACGAGTCAGAATCAGAGATCCAGAAACAATGTTTTGATGGAGACTAACAGGCTTAGTGGGAAGAGGGTTGGGGTCAGGAGCTCTGGATTTGAGTCCTCACCCTGATAGTTTTTTGATAGACCTTGAGCAAAACTCATTTTTCCTCACAATAGTTCAACATTAAGGGTCTACATAATTTCTTCATTTAGTATTTTCATTTTCTAGAAAAAACAATACTAGATTAGAAGGGATGAACTGATTAACCTAAGTTCAAATAGCTAGGTGGAAACATAGCCAAGACTAGAACCTAGTGTACTATTTTAATTCCTAAGTCTTCCTCACTACAGAAGAAAAGGTAATAATTGGGGGTGGAATGGGAAGAGGTTTCATCTCTCCTCCTTTCCTCATGAAATTAAGGCTGTATTTCTGTGATTGAAATTCCTTCATTGCCATGTTCATCTGTTTTCTATTTCTTCCTAGGACTGAACAAGGGGAGGAAGGGCAAAATCATCATAGCAAAATTCAAAGTTCAAGTTGTGGAATTATTTCCTGCATGTAATACTATTTAAATGTTTTATATTTGTAGGGAAAATTGGTAGCATTACTGTCCCCAGAGATCTGAGATGCATTTGTTGTTATGTGATATTTTAAGTGTAGTTATTTCTGGAAGCAGCGTAGTGGGCTAGATATGGTTCCCAGCCCCTCTTGAGTTTATGGCATATGTATATATATTTGCTTATTTGTCAAATGTTCATACAGTACACATTTGATGACAGGTATTCTTCTGAATACAGATGTTAATTGATTTAATCCTCAAAACTAATTTATGAGATAGGGACTCATTTGTTTTATAGATCAAAGTGAAGACATAAACAAACAAACAAAAACACAAAGAAGAGCGACAGCAAAACTCTAAAGCATGGGAAGGCTAAATAACTTTGCAACAGTCATGCACTAGAAAGGAACAGAACTAGTCCTTGAACCCAGGTAGTCTGGCTCCAGAGTTTATGCCTTTCAACATTGGACTACGTAGTCGTATTGTCAGTATCATAGCAAATAGACTTCAAAACTGAACTGACTGACTCTGCTACTTGCTAGTAATGGGACATGAAATGAATTATTTCACATCTCTGAGTCTCATTTTCAAGTGTCAAATATGGCTAAACAATTATACTTATCTCACACAGTTTGAAGGGTTAAATGAGATAGGGTATAAAATACACTTGGCACTGAAACATTGGTTCCATTTCTGTGAACTGCTTCTATAAATTTTTCAAATAATCTTTATGCATATTCCATTTAACTTGTAGACTACAATTTAAACCTTATAGGTTTTATAAACCTTAGGTCAATTGATTTATCAATATGATTTATTCTTTAGCAGTCTGCAAGACCATTTAGTATTGCCTCGTCTGTCTGGCGGGAGGAAAAGAACAATGAGGCTATTTCCCTCAGGGCACATAATAAGAGCCAGTTATCCCATGTGTCTTGATTGTCTGGGAAGTTGCTGAACTGTGTCAGCTATTTTTTCCCTACATTTGTCCTTACCTTAAAATAGAATGGAGGGCCTGGGTATGTAGTCAGTGGTAGAGCACCTGCTTGGCATGTATGAGGCCCTAGATTTCATCCCCAGTACTGCAAAAAAGTTAAAAGAAAGTACTGAATTTGAATTTTTGTGCATGGAATTGAGGGTGAATCTTATATGATAGTTCAGAGTTTTCTACTATGTTCATCATTTCTTCTCTTTACCCTCTAGTAGAAAGTTAGTAAATGTTGGTTGGAGTGCCCTTGTGAAGAAGTACCCTAGTGTTTTGCTATACACTGAAGTCCATACCCTGCTCATAGAAGCATCACCCTCTGTACAAAGAGTGACACACTGCCTACACAAGACTCTGCCTATGTTGTATGATGGGATCACCAGGGACTGGTGCAAGTGGGTGGAGGAGGTTATATAAGCTTACATCCTCTTCCAAGTGGGAGGAGGAGAGAGAAAACAGCTGTCAGCTTCACAGCTGGTCTTTTCAGCCCAAGTGATCCCAGCTTCTTTGGCCAGAGAAAGAGCCTCCTCAGTACATAGAAGGGAGATTTGCTAAACTGGAACCAATGTCTTAAACCGTTGGCAACTTTTGTTAACTTCCTCTAGCCAGGACAGAAGTTTGTTGGCTCTGGTTGCCTGGACATGGTGTTCTCTGGGCATTTTGTGTGGTCCTCAAGTAACCACCACCTAGTTGCTCATCTGTACAAGATTCTCATGGTAGAATTGTGCAAAGCTTATTAATATTCAGACTTTTGGTTTGTTCTTACCTCATTGTCTACTTCAGTACATTAAATGAAAAGAAAAAAGACTGAAAAGAAAGAAAAGAAAGAAATCCTTTAAAAGCAGATTACAAGAAACAACAATCTCCATTGTCACTTTGTTCTTCATTTATTCCAGCTCTGTTTGTGAAGGACATTGCTGCTGCATTAGTTAACTTCAGAATTTCTCTTTACACCTAAAAGTAATATTGGCCTTTTGGGATATCTTGTCCTTAATCTGGACTATAGGGGTCTTGAAGGCTAGTTCCAGTGCCCTTTCATCTGGACTTACTTCAGAGGAAAAATATTTAGCACAGATAAAATAATCTGTATGACTGAGATGATGAGTTTAGGCTTAAGATGCAAAACTACTGAATAAAAGAATTGTAGTTGAATATACCCTTAATGCCTTGATGAATTATTCTAATGTTTTTTTCTATAGCAATTCTAGTGCAAATAAATAGTATTAATGTGTACTCACATAAAAAATGATGCAGTGATAGTATTTCTAGTTATTGAACATGCTAAATTACTAACATGTTAATATGATAATATAATTATTATATTATATCCCTCCTTCCCTTCCTTTCCTGAAATTTATCAATTCCTTTCTTGCCTCATATTTTCTTTCATTCTCACATTCTTTCTGTCTCCATCTGTCTCCATCATTCAACATATACATATTTATATATGGGGTTACAGAGATAAACATGGCATGATTCCTGCTCTCAAAGAACTCAGTATAGACAAGCAAATCGACAATGACAGTCCATTGAGGTTGATGCTAAGATATCATTATGCATAAATATTGAAGTAGCAGAGGGGACATAGAAAAGACTCTATTAAACTGTAGGCATGGGATATTAAAGAATGAATTGGAGTTAGGTAGACAAGTAGAGAAGGCTGGGCTGGGTGTGGTGGCACATACCTGTAATCCCAACGACTCAGGAGGCTGAGGCAAGAGGATTGCAGGTTTGAGGCCAGTCTTGGGAACTTAGTGAGGCCCTGAGCAACTTAGCAAAATCCTGTCTCAAAATAGAAAATGAAGGGGGTAGGGGAATGTGCATCACTGGTTGAGTGCCCCTGGGTTCAGTCCCTGGTGGAAAAAAAAAAGATAGAAGGCTATTAAAATACCTATCATCTTTGTAAAAGATTTTATATATCTTTTCAAGTTATGTTAACTTAGTATTGTGGTCAATACTGAAGGCATTTAAGCAGGGACAGGCATGTGATTTATAGATTTCTCCATCTCTTACTGTCTGTATGACCTTGAGTAATCCATTTAACTTCTCTGAGGTTTAGTCTCCTCATTTGTAAAACAATAATATTCATGTTTATTACAAGGCATGGGACCAAATGCCCAGACTCTGTGTGTTATATTAGAGCTACCCAGAAAACATTAGATTCTTTTTCTTTTGTTGTCATCTTTGATTTTTCTGTACTACATGGTAGTAATGTATCAAGTGAATTGTGAGCATTTATTATGATAGATTATAGGGTTAGAGTTGAATAAAACACTGCTAATGGCTTCAAGGAGGTCAAAGGTATGTAACTATAATAACCACAGAAACCTGATTTCTTGTCTCCTTCATGCCATTAGTTAGGCATCAATATCATTTTCTAGCCCTCTACAAAAATCCTCTCCATCCCTGCCTATATTTGCTTTCTCCTCCCCCCATCTCAGATAATGTCCTGGCCCTTCTCCTATCCATGGGTGATTTCTTCACTTGGGTTTTTTTTTATCCCTTCCCCTTCACTTATCTTTTTCTCTGTATTGGAAAGCAATTACATCCCTCCTGTATTAAAGACAGAGCCTCATGCTTTCCCCAAAGGCCAGGAGAGACCACACTATAACAATTGTGGCCCAACTGGTGATAGTCAAAAAATTGTAGCAAAAGGAATTCAGAGTGAACATTACTTAGAAATGGAGGTCAGTGGCTTCAGGTAGTCTGTTAACCAGGAGAGAGGTGCCTAGGTCAGTAGTTGAGAGGGAGAGAATTGTGGGAAAGATCAAGGTTGTCTAGAACCAAATTGGATATAGGTGTAGTGGACCTGATTACCAGTGGAGGGCCCGAGGCACAGGAAGTTTGTGACTCATCTGAAATATAAAGTGAAGAACTAGGTATTATGAACCAGGTAGAAATTCTGATATCTCAAATGGAATACAAAAGCAAAGTCATGAAAGTGGCTATGAGTACAGAACTCTCAATCCATTTTCTCTCCTGGTAAGTCTGTTTTCAACGACTGGAGCCATCCCAGCCCTTGATATGGAGGCATATCAAGTTGCCTCCATTCCTGGGAGGAGAAGGAACTAGATAGCTAATATGTGTAATATTAATAAGGAACTTTTGGAGAAAGGACATTCTAATTAGAGGAAATCACAAAGGCATAAGTACAGTATGAAACAGTGTGAAGTTGGGCATGTTGGCACTTTTAAAAGGTCAAAAAACTAGTAATTGATAGAATCAAGTTTTGAGTTTGGGTCTGTCTCATCCTGAGCTTGTGAATTATTTTATTGTTATGAAATATATGAAGTTAATCTTTTAAATAATTTTTAAATTTAAAATTCAGTGATATGGTCTGTATTCAGAATGATGTGTTACCATCACCAGTGCATATTTCCAAAATCCTTTTTCTTATGCCAAGTAGAAATTCTGTGTCCTTTTAACAGTAATATCCCATTCTGATCTCCCTGTAGACCCTAGGAAATTCTGATTTAATTTCTATCTTTATGAATTTTCTTATATTTTTCAAATGTATTAGCATATAGCTATTTATTTATTTATTTATTTTTTATTTTTAATTTTTTATTGTGGGTTGTTCAAAACATTACAAATTTCTTGACATATCATATTCCACACTTTGATTCAAGTGGGTTATGAACTCCCACCTTCACCCCATACACAGATTGCAGAATCACATCAGTTACACATCCATTGATTTACATATTGCCATACTAGTGTCTGTTGTGCTCCGCTGCCTTTCCCATCCTCCACCCTCCCCCCTCCCCACCTCTCCCCTCCCCTCCCCTCCTCTCTCTCTACCCCCTCCACTGTATAACCCTGAGGGTCTCCTTCCATTACCATGCAATTTCCCTTCTCTCTCCCTTTCCCTCCCACCTCTCATGCCTGTTAAATGTTAATCTTCTTCTCCTGCTCTTCGTCCCTACTCTGATCTTAGTTACTCTCCTTATATCAAAGAAGACATTTGGCATTTGTTTTTTAGGGATTGGCTAGCTTCACTTAGCATAATCTGCTCTAATGCCATCCATTTCCCTGTAAATTCTATGATTTTGTCATTTTTTAATGCAGAGTAATACTCCATTGTGTATAAATGCCACATTTTTTTTTATCCATTCGTCTATTGAAGGGCATCTAGGTTGGTTCCACAGTCTTGCTATTGTGAACTGTGCTGCTATGAACATCGATGTAGCAGTGTCCCTGTAGCATGCTCTTTTTAGGTCTTTAGGGAATAGACCAAGAAGGGGAATAGCTGGGTCAAATGGTGGCTCCATTCCCAGCTTTCCAAGAAATCTCCATACTGCTTTCCAAATTGGCTGCACCAATCTGCAGTCCCACCAGCAATGTACAAGTGTACCCTTTTCCCCACATCCTCGCCAGCACTTATTGTTGTTTGACTTCATAATGGCTGCCAATCTTACTGGAGTGAGATGGTATCTTAGGGTGGTTTTGATTTGCATTTCTCTGACAGCTAGAGATGGTGAGCATTTTTTCATGTACTTGTTGATTGACTGTATGTCCTCCTCTGAGAAGTGTCTGTTCAGGTCCTTGGCCCATTTGTTGATTGGGTTGTTTGTTCTCTTATTGTCTAATTTTTTGAGTTCTTTGTATACTCTGGATATTAGGGCTCTATCTGAAGTGTGAGGAGTAAAGATTTGTTCCCAGGATGTAGGCTCCCTATTTACCTCTCTTATTGTTTCTTTTGCTGAGAAAAAACTTTTTAATTTGAGTAAGTCCCAGTTGTTGATTCTAGTTATTAACTTTTGTGCTATGGGTGTCCTATTGAGGAATTTGGAGCCCGACCCCACCGACTGTAGATCGTAGCCAACTTTTTCTTCTATCAGACGGGGCGTCTCTGATTTGATATCAAGCTCCTTGATCCATTTTGAATTCACTTTTGTGCATGGCGAGAGAAAGGGATTCAGTTTCATTTTGTTGCATATGGATTTCCAGTTTTCCCAGCACCATTTGTTGAAGATGCTATCCTTCCTCCATTGCATGCTTTTAGCCCCTTTATCAAATATAAGATAGTTGTAGTTTTGTGGATTGGTTTCTGTGTCCTCTATTCTGTACCATTGGTCCACCTGCCTGTTTTGGTACCAGTACCATGCTGTTTTTGTTACTATTGCTCTGTAGTATAGTTTGAAGTCTGGTATCGCTATACCGCCTGATTCACACTTCCTGCTTAGCATTGTTTTTGCTATTCTGGGTCTTTTATTTTTCCATATGAATTTCATGATTGCTTTCTCTATTTCTACAAGAAATGCCATTGGGATTTTGATTGGCATTGCATTAAACCTATAGAGAACTTTTGGTAATATCGCCATTTTGATGATGTTAGTTCTGCCTATCCATGAACAGGGTATATTTTTCCATCTTCTAAGATCTTCTTCTATTTCTCTCTTTAGGGTTCTGTAGTTTTCATTGTATAAGTCTTTCACCTCTTTTGTTAGGTTGATTCCCAAGTATTTTATTTTTTTTGAAGATATTGTGAATGGAGTGGTTGTCCTCATTTCCATTTCAGAGGATTTGTCGCTGATATACAGGAATGCCTTTGATTTATGCGTGTTGATTTTATATCCTGCCACTTTGCTGAATTCATTTATTAGCTCTAATAGTTTCTTTGTAGAGCCTTTTGGGTCTGCTAGGTATAGAATCATATCATCTGCAAATAGTGATAATTTAAGTTCTTCTTTTCCTATTTTTATGCCTTTAATTTCTTTCGTCTGTCTAATTGCTCTGGCCAGTGTTTCAAGAACTATGTTGAACAGAAGTGGAGAGAGAGGGCATCCCTGTCTTGTTCCAGATTTTAGAGGGAATGCCTTCAGTTTTTCTCCATTCAGAATGATGCTAGCCTGAGGCTTAGCATAGATTGCTTTTACAATATTGAGGTATGTTCCTGTTATCCCTAGTTTTTCTAGAGTTTTGAACATAAAGGGATGCTGTACTTTGTCGAATGCTTTTTCTGCATCTATCGAGATGATCATATATGGTTCTTATTTTTAAGTCTATTGATGTGGTGAATAACATTTATTGATTTCCGTATATTGAACCAGACTTGCATCCCAGGGATGAATCCTACTTGATCATGGTGCACAATTTTTTTGATATGTTTTTGTATCCGATTCGCCAGAATTTTATTGAGGATTTTTGCATCTAGGTTCATTAGAGATATTGGTCTGTAGTTTTCTTTCTTTGAAGTGTCTTTGTCTGGTTTAGGTATCAGGGTGATGTTGGCCTCATAGAATGAATTTGGAAGTTCTCCCTCCTTTTCTATTTCCTGAAGTAGCTTGAAAAGTATTGGTATTAGTTCTTCTTTAAAGGTTTTGTAAAATTCTGCTGTATACCCATCCGGTCCTGGGCTTTTCTTAGTTGGTAGTCTTTTTATGGTTTCTTCTATTTCCTCAATAGATATTGGTCTGTTTAGGTTGTCTATGTCCTCCTGACTCAATCTGGGCAGATCATATGACTTAAGAAATTTATCTATGCCTTCACTATCTTCTAATTTATTGGAGTATAAGGATTCAAAATAGTTTTTGATTATCTTCTGTATTTCTGAAGTGTCTGTTGTGATATTGCATTTTTCATCCCGTATGCTAGTAATTTGAGTTCTCTCTCTTCTTCTCTTCGCTAGCATGGCTAAGGGTCTGTCAATTTTGTTTATTTTTTCAAAGAACCAACTTTTAGTTTTGTCAATTTTTTCAATTGTTTCTTTTGTTTCGATTTCATTAATTTCAGCTCTGATTTTAATAATTTCTTGCCTTCTACTTCTTTTGCTGTTGTTTTGCTCTTCTTTTTCAAGGATTTTGAGATGAAGTATGAGATCATTTATTTGTTCGTTTTTTCTTTTTTTAAGGAATGAACTCCAAGCAATGAATTTTCCTCTTAGAACTGCTTTCAATGTGTCCCATAGATTCCAATATGTTGTGTCTGTGTTTTCATTTATCTCTAAGAAAAAAAAGTGTCTGTGTTTTCATTTATCTCTAAAAAAAAAGTGTAACTGCTTGATGTTGGGTGGTATACTCTATATATGTCAATTAGGTCTAGGTTATTAATAGTGTTATTGAGTTCTATAGTTTCCTTATTCAATTTTTGTTTGGAAGATCTGTCCAGTGGCGAGAGAGGTGTGTTGAAGTCTCCCATGATTATGGTATGGTGGTCTATTAGACTCTTGAACTTGAGAAGAGTTTGTTTGACGAACATAGCTGCACCATTGTTTGGGGCATAAATATTTATGATTGTTATGTCTTGTTGGTGTATGGTTCCCTTAAGCAGTATGTAGTGTCCCTCTTTATCCCTTTTGATTAACTTTGGCTTGAAATCGATTTTATTTGATATGAGTATGGACACTCCTGCTTGTTTCCGAAGTCCATATGAGTGATATGATTTTTCCCAACCTTTCACCTTCAGCCTATGTATGTCTTTTCCTATCAAATGCGTCTCCTGTAGGCAGCATATTGTTGGGTCTTGTTTTGTGATCCATTCTACTAGCCTCTTAATTGGTGAGTTTAAGCCATTAACATTTAGGGTTATTATTGAGATATGGGTTGTTCTTCCAGCCATATTTGTTTATTTCTGTTACTAAACATGGTTTGTTTTCCTCTTTGATTATTTTCCCCCCCTTTACTGTCCTACCTCCCACTGTTGGTTTTCATTGTTATTTTCCATTTCCTCTTCCTGTAATGCTTTGGCGAGGATGTTTTGAAGAGATGGTTTTCTAGCTGCGAATTCTTTAAACTTTTGTTTATCGTGGAAGATTTTAATTTCATCTTCCATCCTGAAGCTTAATTTCGCTGGATACACAATTCTTGGTTGGAACCCATTTTCTTTCAGTGTTTGAAATATGTTATTCCAGGATCTTCTAGCTTTCAGAGTCGGTGTTGAAAGATCAGCTGTTATCCTGATTGGCTTACCCCTAAATGTAATCGGCTTCCTTTCTCTTGTAGCTTTTAAAATTCTCTCCTTATTCTGTATGTTGGGCATCTTCATTATAATGTGTCTAGGTGTGGATCTCTTATGATTTTGCACATTCGGCGTCCTGTAGGCTTCTAGGATTTGGGATTCTGTCTCATTCTTCAAGTCTGGGAAGTTTTCTTGTATTATTTCATTGAATAGACTGCTCATTCCTTTGGTTTGGAGCTCTGTACCTTCCTGTATCCCAATGACTCTTAAGTTTGGTCTCTTAATGTTATCCCATATTTCTTGGATGTTCTGCTCATGGTTTCTTAACAGTCTTGCTGAGCTGTCTATGTTCTTTTCCAGTTGAAATACTTTGTCTTCATTGTCTGATGTTCTATCTTCTAAGTGTTCTACTCTGCTGGTAGTATTCTCCATTGAGTTTTTAAGTTGGTTTATTGCTTCCTGCATTTCTAGGATTTCTGTTTGTTTGTTTTTTATAACCTCTATCTCCCTGTATAGTTGATCCTTTGCTTCCTGGATTTGTTTGCATAATTCATTGTCGAAGTGATCTTTCATTGTCTGATTTTGCTGTTTAATGTCTTCCTTGATACTCCAGATCATCTGAAGCATGTATATCCTGAATTCTTTATCTGACATTCCATCTGCTGCAGCTGTTACCTCTTCTAAAGTTGCGTTGACCTGCATTGCTTGTGGTCCTTTCTTTCCTTGTCTTTTCATACTGCTTGCGTATCTTTCCTGCAGGCGCGGACGGCGGCTCTGCTCTCTCCTTATTCCAATTGGGGTGTCGTGGCTACCACGCCGGCAGGTCACTGGGCCTGTTCTGGGAGCTGGCGGCGGCTCTGTTCTGCCCCTACTCCAATTGGGGTGACGAGTGTACCACGCCGGCAGGCCACCGGGCCTGATCCGCCGGTCGGTTGCAGGTTTGCCTACCCTGCAGGCGCGGGCGGCGGCTCTACCCTGCCCCTACTGCAAATGGGGTGACGTGTCTGTCGTACCGGCAGGCCACTGGGCCTGTCCCGCTGGTCGGTCGCAGATCTGCCCACCTTTCGGGCACGGGTGGAGGCTCTGCTCTGCCCCTACTCCAATTGGGGTGTCGTGACTACCCCGCCTGCAGGACGCTGGGCCTGTTCCTGGCACGGGCGGCGACTCTGCTCTGCCCCTACTCCAATTAGGGTGGTGTGTGTACCACGCCGGCAGGCTCCTGGGCCTGATCCGCCGGTCTGTTGCAGGTCTGCCTACCTTGGAGGCGCGGGCGGCGGATCTGCCCTGCCCCTCCTACCACGCCTGCGGACCCCTGGGCCTGATCTGCAGGTTGGTCACAGGTCTGCTCACCCTGCGGGCACGGGTGGCGGTTCCACTCCGCCCCCACTCCAATTGGGGTCACGTGACCACCACACCGGCAGGGCCTGATCCGGGCATGGGAGAAGGATCTGCTCTGCCCCTACTCCAGTTGGGGTGACGTGTGTACCACACTGGCAGGCCACTGGGCCTGACCCGCCAGGCTGTCACAGGTCTGTTTACCTTGCATGCGCGGGTGGCGGCTCTGCCCTGCCCCTCCTACCACGCCCATGTACCACTGGGTCGCGGGTCTGCCCACCTTGCGGGTGCAGGTGGCGGCTCCGCTCCGCCCCCTCTCCAATTGGGGTCATGCGGTCACCACGCTGGCGAGCCGCTGGGCCTGCTTCAGGTGCTGGCGGCGGCCCGGCTCCTCCCCTCTGGCTCGACGACAAATTGAGGAGACTCGGGTGTCTGTGCCTCACCCCCCCTACCAGGAGACCAACTGTTTATGTCGCCGCTGGTATTGATGAAGTTCTCTCCTCTGCCACTTTCTGATGACATCAGATCTCTGCCATGTTGGTATCCTATGCGAATGGCAGCATTTCGTTCCCCTTGCCGGGCAACCAAAGCAACGGGTGAGTCCTGACAGGCCCTCAGCAGGACCCGGACCGAGAAGCAGTTTCCGCGGGCTCCTAGCCCCGGGCCAGGGAAGTTCCGGGAGCCGGAACTCGGCCGCCCCGCACTCGGTGTTCGCTCCGATAAGATCAGGTTCTAAGAAGCACCCAGGCACTGAACCCTAGCAATCTGTCTGCAAGCCGCAGGCGAATGGCAGCCTGAAATTACCTGTTCTATGGCTGAATGAGCTGCGGTCAGTCGAAAACAGGGATGGTGACGTCAGCTTTCCAACATGGTGGCTGCTGGCCTCCTCTGTGGTCTGACCGGTGTGGAGAACCGAGATGGACTGCTTCCTTCCCCCGTCTCGAACCCAGAATTCAGCCCTGAGTACGGTGCTTGCACGGCTGGCAGAAACTGCAGCGCTGTATCCCTGCGTCGCTATCTCCTCGTTTCCCAGCGCGCGCTGCAGACTCTAGCCGCGGGGCGATTTGCTGAATAAGCAGTGTTACCCTCCGTGCGACAAACCTCTCGCGTTTGAGTCCCCGTAGCCGATCCTCGTGCGATGGAAATCCTTCCTCCAGGTTCCGGAGCACCCCACTATTGCTGGAAATTCCTAACAAGATATCCTTTAGCCGTCCTGACTTGTCATACTCCCACACAGTGAAGCACCACACGGGGGCAATGCACTCCCCTCGCAGCCATCTTCCTCTAACATATAGCTATTTATAACTCATCTTTTCAAGAAATCTGTCATATCTGCAATATTTCACTTATTCTATAACCTATATTGTATTTATTTTCATTTTCTCTTTCCGTGATCAGTCTTGCAAATGGGACCATACAATATTTTTCTTTTGTTGTCTCAATTAGCATAAATATTTTCTTTTTTTAGGGAGGTGGAACCTGGAATTGAACTCAGGGGCACTCAATCACTGAGCCACATTCCCAGCCCCATTTTGTATTTTATTTAGAGACAGGGTCTCACAGAGTTGCTTAGTGCCTTGTTGTTGCTGAAGCTGGCTTTGAACTTGCAGTCCTCCTGCCTCAGAATCTGGAGTCACTGGGATTACAGGTGTGAGCCACTGCACCTGGCTAGCATAATATTTTCAGCATTCATCTGTGTTGTGCCACTTGTTAAAATTTCCTCCTTTTTTATTACTGAATATCCTTTAATTTTATTTATATACCATGAACATGGAAACAGTTGTCTATTTATGTTCCTATTATCAATTTTTTGAGCATACATCTAGTAGCAGAATTACTGGGTTATATGGTAATTCTCTGCTTAAATTTTTGAGGAAATGACAAAAAGTTTATCAAGGTGTTATATCCCTTTACATTTAGAAATATTACAATTTCTCCATATCCTCAACAACATTTCATTTCTATGAATTTTATTATAACCATCATAGTAGGTATAATATGGTCATACCTTTGTAATTTTGATTTGCATTTCCAATGACTAATGATATTGAGTTTCTTTTCATGTGGAGGATGTCCATTTGAATTTTGCCCATGATTTTGGCTTATTGTTATTGATTTGTAAGTGTTCTTTCTATATTCTGGATACTAGACCCTTTTTAGATATATGTGCATATTTGTGCATAATTTTGCATAAATGAGATCATATCACACTGTTAGTAACTTTTTTCTAGTGTCATAAATAACCTTTAAGTTATTTAATATAAATTTATGTCATAATTTGTAATGCTTGATGTACCATTACATAAATGAATCATGCAACTATAAAGTGCAAAAAAATTGGCACAAGAAAATTCAGACTTTGAGTAAAACTGATACATGTTATAGAAATTGAAATGGCACTCCAAAATTTCCTTTCCCTTTATGTCTGAACAAAAAGTTGTTCCTGTATGGCTTTTCTGTTGAGTTCTATCAAATTTTTTTTTTTTTTTTTTTTGAGAGAGAGAGAGAGAGAGAGAGAGAGAGAACTTTTAATATTTATTTTTTAGTTTTTGGTGGACACAACATCTTTGTTTGTATGTGGTGCTGAGGATCGAACCCAGGCCACACGCATGCCAGGCGAGCGCACTATAGCTTGAGCCACATCCCCAGCCCAGACTTCTATCAAATTTTTGAGGAAACAATTATTACGAGTATACAAATTTTCTGGAAAATAGGAAAGTATAAAAATTATCTAGGACATTTTGTAATGGTCCTGTATATGCTTAAGCTTATTGTATTCTTAAAATTTTGCCACTTATTTTCCCTGTAGCATTAATAGCAGTTTCTGAAACACACGTTAAAAAGTTCTATTACAATTGCTGCTTTATCTATTTTATCAACTTTCTATATTTTCAGGATTTCTGTTACAGCATTATTAATAATAACAAAGAAAAACTGAAGAAAATTTTATCCTAAAAGCAGCCTGAATTATGAGATAAGGACAATATGAGAACATAAACAAAAGGCTCATTGTACTTATGAGTACAGTTGCAAAGTCTTAAATAAACTATCAACTCATTGAATCTAACAGTGTTAAAATATATCATGAATAATGAAAATTTATCCCTGGAATTGCTCCTCCTCCCAAAAATCAGACTTGGAAATCAGTCAGTGTAACTCCCTTCTTTCTTAGTGTAAAGAAGAAACATCATGTGTTTATCTTAGTAAACCTAGATTTGAAGGGAAATTTCTTCACTCAATAATTGTTATATGACAGAAGCCTACATCAGACATACCTAACAGAGAAATTCCTCTTAGGATGAGGAACTGAAAAGGATGTGCATTCCTCTGGTACCATTTAACCCAATTCTGGAGGACCTGGTTGGTGCTATGCGAATGAAGAGGTATGAAGGTGGTATGGTAATTTATAAACTTGGCATTATTTTCAGATGATATAACAATTTAGAAAAAATCAGAATCATCAATAAATTTATCAGGCCTAATATGAAATTTAGGCAGGATAGAAATTAGAAGTCCTATATAAAACTCAATATTATTTTAGCACTTGAAATAATTAGCCAGTAATTGTGATGAGTGATAATATCATTCACATTAGCAATAAGAACTCTAAAGTATATAGCGCTTATTTATAACAGGAATACTTAAGACCACAATGAATAAAAAAAAGTCTAGCAAAGGAAATGGATCAAAATCAAAATAAAATCTGAATAGACATAAGACATTTCATGCTCTCACATATTTTGCATTAATATTGGATAGATGTTAATTTTCCTCAATAAATCTAAAATTATAATTTAGTCAGATTTTGTCCTAATATTTGTCTATATTAAAGTTCACAAATAGCTAAGCCAACCTCAAAAAAGAAAACAAAAACAAGGAGATTTTTCTTAACAGGCCCTACAACATCCTACAAAGTCAATGGAGTTGAAAACAGTTTGGTGGGAATGGAACCACGATTTGAACCAGCTATTCCCCTTCTCGGACTATTCCCCAAAGACCTTAAAAGAGCGTACTATAGGGATACAGCTACATCTATGTTCATAGCAGCACAATTCACAATAGCTAGACTATGGAACCAACCTAGATGCCCTTCGATAGATGAATGGATAAAAAAAAATGTGGCATTTATACACAATGGAGTATTACTCAGCACTAAAAATGACAAAATCATGGCATTTGCAGGGAAATGGATGGCATTAGAGCAGATTATGCTAAGTGAAGCTAGCCAATCCCTAAAAAACAAATGCCAAATGTCTTCTTTGATATAAGGGGGGCGACTAAGAACAGAGCAGGGAGGAAGAGCATGAGGAAAAGATTAACATTAATCTTTTAGATTAGGGAGAGAAGGGAAATTGCTTGGAAATGGAAGGAGTCCCTCAGGGTTATACAAAATTACATATAAGAGGAAGTGAGGGGAAAGGGAAAAAAACAAGAGAGAGAAGTGAATTACAGTAGATGGGGTAGAGAGAGAAGATGGGAGGGGAGGGGAGGGGAGGGGAGATAGTAGAGGATATGAAAGGCAGCAGAATACAACAGACACTAGTATGGCAGTATGTAAAAATGTGGATGTGTAACTGATGTGATTCTGCAATCTGTATACGGGGTAAAAATGGGAGTTCATAACCCACTTGAATCAAATGTATGAAATATGATATGTCAAGAGCTTTGTAATGTTTTGAACAACCAATAAAAAAAAACAGTTTGGTATGGCCCTCAAATAGAAGACTAGTGGTACAAAATAGAGAGCTCACAGACACAATTATACAGTCATTTAATATAAGACTAAAACACTACTTCAAATTGTTGGGGACTGGAAAATTTGGGAAAACTAAATCACTAAATAGGGAAATATAAAACTGGATTTCTACCTAACACCAAAAATAGATATGGGCTCCCGATGGATGATGGATTAAAGGCCAGAAGTGAAAGGTAAACTCAAGGGTGCTTTGTGTTGCCTATGATGATGGAAGTGGAAATTCAAGGTCCCAAGAGTTCTTCAAAACTCACAGGAATAATGCCTTTCCATGGCTTCTTGTTTTACTTTGTTTTGTGGACTCTGTACAGGTCTTGCTTCAGTTTTTTTGTACTGGAAAACAAATCCTGGGGCACTTTTAACCACTGAGCTGCATCCCCAGGCTATTTTTGGGGGGGAGTAGGGGAAAGGGATCTCCCTAAATTTCTGAGGGTCTCACTGACTTGCTGAGGCTGGTCTTTAACTTGTGATCCTCTTGCCTCAGCCTCCCAAGTTTTTGGAATTACTGGTGTGCACCATTGTGCCCAGCCAGGTCTTGCAATTGAGTTTTAAAAGTTAAACAGTTCTTTATACAGAATATTAGATTTTTAGTTCAAAGTAAGTGTATCTTATCAACCATACTTCCAGAAATGGAAATGCCCCCTTTTTTCATTTCAGTCTGTAGAGATTGTGCTTCCTAGTTGGGAAGAAAGTGCTGCAGTATATATTCTACCTCTTTTTTTTTCCTTGACCCTTCCTGCCTTGTGAGATTTAAGAATTCCTGCTGGAATCATTTAGTTATTTTTATTATTTTTGTTGTGAGGGATATGGAGTGTTAACAATTCATAAAAATACTCACTGATTTTTGTATAATATTCAAATTTCAAGAGAAAGTTTAAAAAATAGGTGATATTTGCCAGACACAAGAGAATCTGCTCATCTCCTTTGCAGGCTTTTTGTTAAAGGACAGCCTTTGACTGTTTTGCCATATGAATCTCTGATCTATCATGAAGCTGGTGACTTTATTTCTAGTACATGTTTTGGCAGTACATAGTAAGTTTTAGATGATGCAACTAATTTTTGAGAAGGAAGAAATATTTGCCACAATATCTGACTTCTCATGTTTGTTTGAAGCACATAGAATATTTATTGCTGAGGTGAACCCAACGGTTTAGGGCTGTAATGGTTTAGACTATTCAACAATGGAGAATAGACTAAATACAAGGAAACTAAGTTGGAAGCATGATTAGTACATCCTCTAACCCAGATTAAAAAGCATTTCATAGTCATATACACAATCTTCATTGATTCTCAGGTGTTGGAATTTACTGTGATGCATACACAAGAGGCTAATTTAAAAAAACCTATAAGTATACAGCAGAAAGATCAGTAGAGATAAGGGAACAGGGGAAGGGAGAAAAGAAGGGAAAGGGGAAGTACTGTGGAATGAATTACAACAAATTATATTTATTTTTATACTTTTTTTAGTTGTAGATGGACACAATACCTTTATTTTATTTGTTTTTATTTTTATGTGGTGCTGGGGATCGAACCCAGTGCCTCATGCCTGCTTGCCAAGCACTCTGTCGCTGAGCCACAACCCTGGCCCCTAGAACAAATTATATTTCATGCTTTCATAATTTTGTCAAAATGAATCGTAATGCTGTATATAACTAAAAAGAACCAAATAGAAAAGCATTTAATTTCTACTAAGGCCTAGAGTTACAAGAACTGAATTTAAAGACTGAAAGGTTTCATCAAGTACCCACTAGGAGGGATGGAGATAGATTTTTTCTTTTTTAACTTGAGGACTTATCAGGAAATCTATATATCTCTGAAATGATACAGAATCCTATAAACTTAGAATTCTATATCTAGCCAAACTATCAATTAAAAATGAAAGTCAGTAAATGAATTTTAAACATGAAAGTTTCTCAACTCACATATATGCCCTTTTTCAGGTATCTATATATAAATGGATTTTATGGTAACACAAAAGTAAATAGGAGAAATGAACATGGAATATGGCAGAAAAAATGGAAAAGTCGCAACATAGAAGCGAGGCAAGGGGAATCCTAGGCTCAAGGTGAAAGGCAAACCCTCCCCAAATGATAATTGGGTACTTAGACTACAGGTCCAGAATAGTACATCAGAAGTTTCTAGGTAATACTATTTTTAAACCAAGTGATATCAATGAACATATTGAGACTCAGAGAACTGGAAGAGAGGTAGAGATTAAATCAGTGAGTACTGAGCATGTTGAAAACTAATCAACAATTAATCAAAGCTAAACAAAAGGCAATTATTGAATTTAACGAATAAAAACATTGCATAGGAAGTAATATAAATCATATTCTACTTTATGGATCATCTATAAATAATGTTTATATAGTCACAATTATGTAAATATTGAATAGATATCAAAATTACAAGAAGAGTACATAAAGAGTATGAGGGAAAGGGAAGTGTGTGTGTAGGGGGGAAGTGGTATGGAGTGATGATGGTGGTGGGGATTGTAATGGTACAGGAAGAGGGGAGACAGCAGAATCCATATTTTATGTAATGGGAAGTTAATAAATAATGCATACAAATTAACATTTAAGAAATTACAACTAGGAATTTTATTCTGAGATGTTAGAGATGTGGAAGTAAATACTAAAAGAATTGGCTTAATGACGTGAAAGTGGACTGGGCACAGTGGGCAGAACTGTGACCCCACAGCTAGGGAGGCTGAGGCAGGAGGATTGCTAGTTCAAAGCCAGCCTCAGAAACTTAGTGAGAAACTGTTTGAACTCAGATACGCTTAACCACTGAGCCGCATCCCCAGCTCTTTTTTGTATTTTATTTAGAGACAGGGTCTCACTGAGTTGCTTAGTGCCTCGGTTGTGCTGAGGCTGGCTTTGAACTTGTCATCCTCCTGCCTCAGCCTCCTGAGCTGCTGGGATTACAGGCCTGGCAAATGTCCTTGGTTTTAACCAGTGTTGGGATATCCCAGAAGTAGTAGGCTTAGGTCACTGTTTGTTGAATTTAGTAGAGTTAAATGTAAGTGCACTCATGAAGAAATATAAAATGTGAATAGACCCATGACAAGCAATAGAAAGAAGTTAGAGCCTTATATTACACCATGGTCAAAAGTTACTCAACATGAATATATAAGATTAAACTGTAAAATGTGAAACTCTGAGGAGAAATAATATGCAGCAGTTTGTTAGCTATATCACCAAAAGAATGAGCAACCATAGAAAAAATAGGCTTCACAAAATTAAAAACTTTAATTCTCCAAAGGATACTATCAAGAAAATGCCAAGATAACTGAAAGAGTGGGAGAAAATACTTGCAAATGTAATATTGAGAATATGTAAAATGAATTCTTATAACTCAATAATAAAATGATAAATCTAATTTTAAAATGGCCAAAGTAGTTCAATAAACATCCTTGGAAGAATATATACAAAGGGTTCATTAATACATGAAAAGCCATGTTACAAAAAAGTAGGAAAATGTAAATCAATCTTCAGTGAGATACCACTTCACTTCCACTTTGTTAGTTACATTTTGGTGAGGATGTAAAGGTATTGGAACTCTATACATATTCCTGTGTGAATGTACTCCAATTCTGGAAAGGCAGTTTGTCAATTCCTCAAAAGGTCAATTCCATGGGATGTGTTTGTGCATCCCTATAATCCCAGTAATTTGGGAGGCTGAGGCAGGAATATCCCAAATTAAAAGATTGCCTCAGTAAGTTAGCCATACCCTGTCTCAAAATAAATAAATGAATTGAAAAGGGCTTGGGCTGTGGCTCGATGTTTAGGTTCAATCCATGGCACCAAAAAATCAAACAAAACAGAAAGTCAATTCCTCATTCCTAGATATATGCTCCAGGAAACTGAAAACATGAACACAGAAAATTCTGTACATGAATATCCATAGCAGTATCATATAACCAAAAGATAATAAAAAGTGTGCATCAGCTGATGAATTGATAACATATATAGTGCATCCATATACTCAAATGTTTTTCCATCATAAAAAAGGATGATATACTGATAATGTGCTACAAGTTGGATGAATCTTGAAAACACGTTAAGCAAAAGAAGCCAGTCATGTAAGGCCATAATGCATGATTCCAGTTACATGAAAAGTCTAGAATACAAAAATCCATGGATTTTAGATTGTGGCTTTTTGAAGGTGGGCTTGGTAAAATAATGGGGAGTGACTGCTAATGTGTATGCGGTTTCTTTTGAGGTAATTGAAATATTTGAGAGTTGGATAGCAGTGATAGTTATATACCTTTGTGAATACACTGAAAAAATACTGAATTGTATACTTCAAGGACATGAATTTTATGATGTGAGTTATGTCTCATGGTTTTTATTTAAAAATGGAAGTATAAGAGAAATTAGCCCATGAAATTTTATCTATTCCTGGAGAATGTGCTGGCTCCCATGCTTTCCTCAAATAATCATTACTTTAAATTGTTTTAGCAGCTGGAGGAACAGTTTTGCCTATGTTTTGTGTGAATATCTCTACCTTCTGTGTTTTGGTGTCTTAGGGCCAGGACAATAGACCTGCCTCCACTTTGTTCACAGAACTTCCTGATCATTGATTTATTAGCCCCCTGAGTTTTATTTCCCCCATGATATTTTGGGCTGTATTTCACTATTGGAAGGAGTCAGATGGATCTGTATATTATGTGACTTTGAATAAGTTATGTCACCTCATTTGAACCTTCATTTCTTTACCATATCTACTTTTTAGTGTTGTTAAGACTAAAAGTGATAATAGATTTCAAATATCCATTACAGTGCCCAGCCTGATGGAGTCCTCAGTTAATTTTGTCTTTCTCCCTACTTTTTTCTTTCCATTAAAAATAATGTAGTCAAAAGCATATTCCTTGTAGGAATCTGATCACAGGTCACTGATCACTCTGCTCTTACCTAGCTTCCTGCACAATAAACCATAGGTGAGGTTTTTTTCCCTTCTCATCTCTGAATCTTTACTAGTATTTGGAACATTGTAGGGAGGTGCTCAGGGAGTTTGGATTTCCTATGAATGAAGCAACATAAGCCCTTTATGTGGATTTCCTAACCTGGTGCTGAGAAAAGTTGCAATGTCAGCAGTAGTCTGTGACAAATGGTCATTTTTAGTGTTATTTGGAGACTGTGTGACTTCGACTTGTGCTGAGCAGCAGAGAACTTAATTAAATATCATTTCCAAGGAGAATGAAGGCCAAGTCCTCCATCACTTGTAAAGCTTTGGAATATTGCTTTGCAGCTAAATCTTCCAGGGTTCCCCCTCATCCCATTGTTAACATCAGCTTTTAATATATAACAGTGAAATGCTGAATAATACTGAAGAATTCATTCAAAGAGACAGTCCCGGTTCCTATTGTCTTAAAAATGTTTGTCATATTATGAGGCTATCTGAATGCATTGTAGATGAACCTTTCCAAGATATATTTAGTTCACTCTTGTGTTCCTTCTTCCTTTTAAAAAATGAATGAGTGATTAATGCATGCATAAAACAATAGAGGGAAGAAAAGGTAACTATCACAGTGGCCCCTTTTAAATGCCATTTTCTGAGCTGCATCTCCCAGAGCCTTCAGCTATGTCAATATGACCTGACCTTTCTGGATATAGAATGGTTTGGGGTTATATTTGAGGAAGTCCAAACTGCTGAGCCTGTTGCAAAAGCAAATTCTCTGCTGTCATTTTTCTTCCTTCCCAGGAGCTAGAGGAATTGACCACATGAAACCCGATACTCTCTTCTTCATTCACATTTCTAAGTCCACAGAACTAAAATGACATTTAATCTGTACCTTCTCTCCCATGTGTAGGAGCGGAAAAAGAAATTTGAAAAGGATGGTGAAAGGTTTTATTCTTTACTGGACCGGCACTTACATCTGTCATCTAAAAAGAAAGAATCTCAATTACAAGAGGTATGTTTCAGAAACCTTGCTCCTAAATTCTATTACTAGCTATGCCTTAGAAACAGTGACAACTTTCTGTTGCAAGGATTTCCCCAAACTCTGTCTCAGCAGGGAACCATGTGAATTAGGAGCTCTTTTAGTTAAAAACCTGGCCTGGGAACTAAGGCCCTCTGATTTCTTGAGCCAGCTCTTCCAGCAACTCCCTGTTTGACCTTGGATAAGGTACTTCATTCTTGGCTTCAGTCGTGCTATATGTAAGAGGAGTGGAACTCTGACACCTAGAGTCTCTTCCAATTTCACGTTTCTCAGTCTCTGTTTCTAAATTCCACAAGAGGAAAGAACTAAATTAGTGCTGTGTTTTGATGATCGGGAAGAGATCTTCTATATTTTTCCCTGAGATCTTTCATTATCTTTTTGGGTGGAAGGGGAAGGGGAATGCTGCACTGGGACTACTGCTTATATGGGACTTGCAGTGGCTGCTGTTCAAATAAGCCATCATTCAGTGGGTACCTATCATATGCCAATGACTGTGCTGGGTGTAACAGGTCTACAGAGACAATAAGCAAGGTTCCTGCCATTTTGTAGTTTACAGTTGGCATTGTAAGACTATTCATGTATTCTTGATAATTCCCATTCTGACTGGAGTGAGATGAAATCTCAGTGTAGTTTTAACTTACATTTCTCGAGATGCTGAACATTTTTCCATATATTTCATGACCAATCATATTTCTTCTTCTTGAAGTGCCTGCTCAGTACCTTTGCCCATTTATGAATTGGGTTGTTTCTCTTTTTTCTGTTAATTTTTTTGAGTTCTCTATAAATCCTGAAGTTTAATGCTCTATCTGAAGTGCAGGTGGCAAAGATTTTCTCTCTCTTCACTTTCCTGATTGTTTCCTTTGCCATGAGGAAACTTTTTAGTTTGATTCTATCCCACTATTGTTTCTTGATTTTACTTCTTGTACTTTAGGAGTCTTATTAAGGAAGTCAGTCCCTAAGCTGACATGATGTAGATTTGGGCCTATTTTTGTCTTCTAGTAGGGATAGGGTCTCTGTTCTAGTGCCTAAGTCCTTGATTTACTTGAGTTGAGTTTCATGCAGGGTGAGATATGGGTTTAATTTCATTTTGCTATGTATAGATTTCCAGTTTTCTCATCACCATTTGTTGAAGAAGATATCTTTTCTCCAGTGTATGTTTTTCTTTATAAAATCCTTAGTATCAAATGCTTTATTATAACAAGAAGGAATAGACTAAGACAAGGTTCTTATAATTCATCTTGTCCGAGGTCATGCAGATTGTAGCAGTCTGGATCTCAACCTCTAATAACCAGTTTATTGGGTATCTATCACATCTGAAGTGATTGAAGGTGGTAAGTCATGAGCAACTATAATGGATAAAATTAGTTTTGAATGGAGAAGGGCTGCTTCTCTTCCATAAACTAGATAAAATCTAGAGTCTTCCATCATTTTCCTCGTGTTTACTTTTATTTTATTCCTTTTCTGACTATTCTGTGTCAGTGTACCTTTACAGAAAAGAGTTTACATAAAAGGCTTGGAACTGCTGTACTGAGAAATGCATTTTTATAAGATTAGACTTTTGCTGATATCAGGAAACTTTTGAATGGTAAACAGTTCTCTACATTGATTGAAAAGTTTCCCTAAATAGTAAGAATGGCTCACTGCATAAACTGCCTATTTTAACAATGTGGCTTATACTGAACACCTTTTCTTCAGAGAGCCTAGAATTCTAATACCTTTTATATAGAGGGTGCCCATGTTACCAGGTCCAAAGAGATTTTTCTGAAAGAGATTATACAGACTTGGCATCATTTTTTCATTAAAGGTCCAGCAAAATCCACCATTGAAGCCAGCTGGGCCTAGTGTTTCCTGTTTTAGAAGGCTTTTCATTATTGCCTCAATTTAGTAGATACAAGCCTCTTCAGATTTTCTGTTTAATCTTGTGTGAGTTTTGGAAGATTGTGTCTTTCATGGTGTTAGTTTATTTCATCTAGGTTATTAAATTTGTGGGCATAGAATTATTCATAATTTACTTTAATTACTCTTTTAATGTATATGGCATCAGCAGTGATGGTCCCTCATTTCTGATGTTAGTTATTTGTGTCTTCACTCTTTCTGTATTTCTTTCCTTCTTAATTAACCTGATTAGACTCTTATATTCTCTTCTTACTTTGGGTAGAATTTACTATTCTTCTTTTGTTTTCTTAAAATGGAATCATAGATTAATAGTGAATTTTTTTCTGTTCTACTTTGTACATTTAATGCTATAAACATTCTTCTAAGCACCTTTTTTAGCAGCATCCCACAAAGTTGTACTTCAATTTAATTAAAAATATTTTAAATTTTCCTTTAAGACTCTCTATGACCAAGGTGTTATTTAGAAATATACTGTTTAATCTTCAAATTTTGGGGCCTAGATTTTTAGGTTATTGATTTCTAGAATAACTTAATTATGGTCTGAGAGCATGCTTTGTATGATTTCTATTCTTTTAAATTTTTTCCAGTATATTTTATGTATCAGAATTTGGTTTATCTTGATGATTGTTCCATGTGACATTGAGAACGATATATATTCTACTGTTGTTGGATCAAATATTCTATAGATGTCTGTTATATTCATTTGATTGATGGTGCTTATTGATTTCAGGCCTTATGAATGTTTCAACTACCGACAGAAGAGTACTGAAGTCTCCAGCTCTGATAGAGCATATGTCTTTTTTTTTTACAGTTTTATCATTTTTTACATTATGTATTCTTAAAATAAGTTTATTTTTATTTATTTTTTATGTGGTGCTGAGGATTGAACTGAGTGCCTCACACATGCTAGGCAAGTGCTCTACCACTGAGCTACAATGCTAGTCCTACCTTGTGTATTTTGATGTTCTGTCACTAGGTATTTTAGTCAGCTCTTGCTGCTGTGACTAAAGGACCTGACCAGAACAATTTTATGGGAGGAAAGTTTTATTTATGGGCTTAGTTTCAAAGGTCTTTGTCCATAGAAGGCCAGCCCCATTTCTCGGAGCTCGAGGTGATGAAATATTGGCAGAACATCATGGTGGAAGAGTGTAGCAGAGGGAAGTAGCTCACATAGTGATCAGAAAGCAGAGAGAGACTCTACTCACCAGATACCCCAAAGCCCCAATCCCCACCTCCTCCAGCCACACCCTACCACTTCAGTTACCAGTCAGTTAATCCCTGCAGGAGATTAATTCACTGATTAGGTTAAGACACTTACAACCTAATCATCTCTCCTCTGAACCTTCTTGTATTGTCTCACACATGAGCTTTGGGGGGATACCTCACATCCAAACCATAACACTAAGCATATTTATATTAAGGATTATGATACCTTCTTAGAAAATTGACCTGTTTTCATCATGTTGTATCCCCCTTTCCTGGATATTTTTCTTTGTTCTATACTGTCCTTTTCCTGAAATTAATATAGCTATTCCAGCTTTCTTTTGACTAATGCTAGTATATAGTATATATCTGTCTCCATATGTTTGCTTTCACTTTGTTTTTACCTTTATATTTAATGTGATATCTTGTAGATAACATGTAGTTGGCTCTTATATGCTTTGCAATGTCTATCTTTCAATTGGTTTATTTAGACCATTGATATGTAAAGTGATCCTTAATATTGTTGGAGTAGTATCTACCATGTTCAATATTAATTTCCATTTACTGCCCTTCATTTCAGTTTTGACTTTCAGTCTTTTCCTACCACATCTTATTTTAATTGAAAATTTTATATGGCTTTATTTTTTGTCCTTTCTTGGCACACTGTCATATATTTTCTTATTTTTTATATTTTTTGTGGCTTAGAACTTATAATATTCATTATCAATTCATGGCCACTTTCAAATAACTCTGCTGGTTAGTATGGGAACTTTACAGCAGAGTTTTTCCCTGCAGAACCTTATAATATTGCTGTTATTTCTTGCACTAATTAGTAAACTATAGTTGTCAGATATTTTGTGCAGTTCTTATTTTAGACAAATTCTTTATATGTTAGATCAATTAAGAAAAAGAAATACGTAAGTTTCATTTTATCTTCATTTACTACCTCTGTAGTGCCCTTATTTCTTTATGTGGACCCCATTTATGATTTATATAATTTACTTCTATCTGGAGAACAACTTAAAACATTTCTTATATGACAAAGTGTACTGGCAACAAATTCCTTCAATTTTTGTTTGAGAAAGTCTCAAAAAAAGCACCCCTGGGTTCAATCCCCAAATCAAAACAAACAAACCCTAATATTTTTACTCTACTCTTTTATTTGCCTGCTTTCTTTTTATCTATCTATCTATCCATCTATTTTTATAGTCCTTGTTTTATTTATTCTTTTTAGTTATACACGGCAATAGAATCTATTTTGACATACACCCATGGAATATAACTTCCCATTCTTGTGGTTATGCTGGTCGTGTATTTATATATAAACATAGGAAATTTAGGTCAAATTTATTCTACTGTCTTTCCCATTCCCACTCCCAACTCTTCCTCCCATTCCCTCCTATCCAATCTGGTGAACCTCCACCTCTCCCTCCCTACCACCTATTATGAGTCATCATCCACACATCAGAGAGAACGTTTGGCCTTTGGTTTTTTGAGATTGGTATATTTCACTTAACATGATAGTCTTCAATTCTATCAATTTACCAGAAATCTACATGGTTTCTTAAAAGAAATCTGATACAATTTTATCCTTGTTCCTTTGTAGGTAAGTTGTTTCATTGTTCCTCTAGCTTTGTGTAAGATTTCTGTCTTTCATTTTTTGCAGTTTGTGTATGTTATGTCTACGTGTAGATTTTTAGATACTTATCCTGATTGGTAGTCTCTGAGATTTCAGGATCTGTGGTAGTATCTGTCTTTCATTTTGGAAAATTATGTTATTATTACTTCAAATATTTCTTCTGTTATTTTTTTGTCTTCTTCTTCTGGTACTTTGAAAAAAAAATATATATATCCTTTTGTAATTGTCCCATATTCTTGGATATTCTACTCCATGTTTTCATGTTTTTCAATTGTTTTGCCTTTTGGTTTTTGAGCTTTATGTTGATATATCTTCAAGCTCAATGACAATTTATTTTTTGTGGTTTTGGGAATGGAACCCAGGGCTTCACACATGGTAGACAAGCACTAGACCATTGAGCCACACTGTTAGCTCCCAGGTTCCCTGATTTTTTTTCCTCAACCTTGGCCTATCCACTAATGGACCCCTGAAAGGTAATTGCATGGAACTTTGATCATAAAGACGCTCTTCATTTGCACTACAGTGTTTTAGATTTCCTCCTTTTCCTTTGAATCCTTTCTTCAATTTTTCATCTGTCTGCTAATATTACTCATCTGTTTGTTGCATTATGTCTTCTTTTTTCCTTAGGGTCCTTATCATATTAATAGTAGTTATTAATTCTTATCATGATATTCTCATGATCTTAGTAATTCCATAATCTCTTCCTTGCCTGTGTTTCTGATGATTGTTCTTTTTGTTCAGACTGTGCATTTTAAAAAAGCATTTCAACATTTCTTATTGACAAGCCAGAGATGATGTTTGGGTAAAAGGAACTGAGGTACATTGATTTTTAGTGTGAGGTTCTGCGGTTATCTGGCTTGACATTGGGTTGTGCTTAATTTGCAGTCTCTCTCAGTGTCAGAGGCTAAAGTTTACTCTGGCATTCTTGTTTTATCTTTAGATTTCTTTAGAGATCTCTTCTTAAATAAGCCTGAGGCTTGGCATATTTTGTTTAGTTGTAATCCCTTAACAGTTGGCTATAGCTTTTGATCTTCTGCTCTGGCATACACTGATTCTCTGTGTTCACCTCTATCCAGTTTTTGAGGGAGGAGTTTTTCTCTGACTTCAGTTCTCTTTTGACTCTAAGAAGAGTTGATTTTCCACTTGTTCAGCTTTTTTCTTGTTGTGAGGATGGGTGTGAAGACTTCTAAGCTTCTTACATGTTGGATTAGAAACTTAAAGTCTTGGGTTAGTTGTTTTTATTCCTTGACTTCATATTCCTTCTTTGTAAAATAAAGGAATAAGATAGCAATTAGTGGTTAAATTCTTTCCTAGCTCTAGAATTCTGTTAAGTCTAAATGGACTGACTTGTAGGAATGACAATGCCTACTTGTGACATGTATTGCCCTTCTTATACAGGCAGATCTCCAGGTGGACAAAGAGAGGCACAATTTCTTTGAGTCCTCCCTCGACTACGTTTATCAAATCCAGGAAGTTCAGGAATCCAAGAAGTTCAATATTGTGGAGCCAGTAAGTTCTGTCTGCTGATGAATATTCTAAAACTATTTCCCAAATACCAGGTAATTGCATGGAATTTTGATCATAAAATTGGATAGTTTGTTGTTTTGCAGTGCTCGATTAAACCCAGGGCCTTGCACATGCTAGGCGATAATGATATCAGTGCTTGATAATGAATGTCAAAATATAGTCACACTGGCTTATGTTTTTCCTGCTCTATCACTAACATTCTAATTTTTTCTCTTCTTCCCTCACTGATCTTCTCTTAAGAGTATTTTATTTCTTCCACTTTTTTGTTCTCCTTCTCTCCTTCCTTCCCTCCCTCCTCCAATTCCTCTGTCATACTTCTTATTTTCTTCCTCTCCTTTCCTTTCCTTCATGCTTTGAAAAAGGTTCTGAAAGTCTCTACCATATACCAGGGCCTATGCTAAGAATTCATGTCCCTTGTACTTTATAACTTCCCATTTTACTATTTTCATGTCTATGGTATATAATTTTTGCATTTCTGTCTCCTAAATTTATTACAAAAGGCAGTGATCTTTGATATGATATATAAGATATATATAAGATATAAGATATATAAGATATATATAAGATATAAGATATATAAGATATATATATATAAGATATATAAGATATATCTTATATATAAGATATATAAGATATATCTTATATATAAGATATATAAGATATATCTTATATATAAGATATATAAGATGTTGGATTTTGATGACTATTTTTATTACAAAATAATGTACTTATCATAAAAAAGGTAGAAAAAATGCATAGGATAAACCAAAGAAATGCAATAAATCCCTTATGTCATCACTGTTAATATTGTAACAATTTCTTTTCTGAATTATCTGTGTTTTTCCTCATGTCTCTTCCTCTATGTGTGCTTGTAGGTGTGGCTGTGTGTACATGTGTGCACTTGTATATATATTGCACATATGTGTGTGTATCTATGTACATGTGTATTGGAACTTGAAATTGTATACATCTGTATATGTATTTTGCAAACAAGTATTTATGTATTTACTCAAAAATTTAAAAAAAAATTAGTTATAGATGGACACAATTTTTTATTTTATTTATTTATTTTTATGTGGTTCTGAGGATCAAACCCAGTGCTTCACACTTGCTAGGCAAGTGTTCTACCACTGAGCCACAACCCCAGCCCTCAACAAATCTTTATTAAGTTTCTGTTATATTCCAGGCTCTGTGCTGAACACTAGTTATACTGTACTATAGTATATTATACTATACTATACTAAACAAAAAGACTCAGTTGTTTTCTTTATGAAGATTACATTGGGTAGGCAGAAAGGAAAGAAGGATGTGCATAGTTAAAATAATTACTAGTTGTGATTAGGGCTATGATAGAAATCAAAAAGGTCTAAAATAAATAACAAAAATTGGCATCTAGTTTAGATGAAGTAGTCATGAAGAATCTCTGAAAATGCCATTTAACATCATGCCTAAAGGAAGAAAAGATACAGCCATGGTAATAGTGGAAAAAGAACATTCAAACATACATAATGACATGTGAGCAATCCTAAAGTTGGGGAAGAATGGTGTGCTGAAAGAATAAAAAAACAAACAAACAAACAAAAAAACGATTTGTGTCTTTAGATACTTATGAAAGAAAAGGAAAGTGGTAGGAGATAATGTCCGATACAGGGCATCAGTCCTGTAGGCATGGTTAAGAGATTTAGATTTTAATGTAAGTGGTGTGGCAGATCACTGAAGCATGTTAAGCAGCCCCTGATGTGGCCTGATTTTGTTGTCTGGAGAATGGCTTGAAAGGGCCCAAGAGTAGATGTGAGGAAACCACAGTTACGTGGCTACTGCAATGGTGTAGACAGGAGGAGATATTGTCTTGTGTTAGGGTGGTGACAGTGGAAACATTAAAGAATGGTTGGATTACTGATATATTTTGGAGGCAATACCAGAAAAAATTTCTGATGAATTGGATTGAAATATAAGTGAAAGAAAACCAAGGAAGACTCTTTAATTTCTGGTTTGAATGACTGATGGATGCTGACTGATGTCATTTCTGGAGACAGAAAAACTTAGGAGAGAAATGTTAAGGAGTATATATATGAGTACACATACCTATACATGCACATGTCATAAATATATGAGGATGTGTACATCTTATATTTTTTATACGTAGGCTTGTGTTTATGCATGTTTATATGTGCACACCTATTTGTTTTCTAAACAAAGTGGAGCAATTTTTACTACTACCTATTATACTTTTCCAGCATTAAACACTTATTTAAGGGATATAATTAAAATAATCGTCAAACAAGATGAAAATTATATTTTCTTTATGTGTATTTGATTTTGATGGGTTTGACCATTTTGAACATTTCAAAAATATATTCTTGAACATTTGCAACTCCCTAAAATATTTCTAATTTGATAATCAATTCAGACTGTTTTGATATTTTGGCATGATGACATTCTTTAAGGTATTGTTCATTTATCTTTTACTTATTCATTCATTGAACAAATACTTGTTGAACCCCTGTCACGTGCCAATCTTGAGGCTATAGATTTTTAGAATCCATTATCTGAAAGTAATTTTATGCAATATGTTTAATGTGTGTCTGCATTTTGACTGACGCTCACCACATGAGGCCAGGTGTGGAATTTTCTATCTGTGGCATTATGACAATGCTCAGAATGTTTCAGATTTTGGAGCATTTTGGACTTCAGATTTTTGGGTTAGAGATTCTCACTGTGTATAGAGAAAACAGTCCATTCTCAAGCTGTCCAAGTTATGAATGGCTTTGTTTGCAATTTGAACAGGATCTGGATCTGGATGAATACATTTGTTACTTACTTTCTGAAACTAAGTACAGGGTAAATGTTCAAACTAATATGAGAATAGTTCTTTATACAACTGGTTGTGTTTGCATGACTGCTTTTTAAACTATACTGGGTAAATACTATGAAGTTTTGTTCTCTGGGTTCGTGGTTCCTGTATTTGATTAATTAGAAGGAACTGCTGATACAGTTGTTTTTGCATGTTTTCCTTAGGTCTTGGCCTTTCTTCACAGCCTCTTCATTTCCAACAGCTTGACTGTGGAGCTCACACAGGATTTCCTTCCATACAAACAGCAGCTGCAGCTCAGTTTGCAGAATGTGAGTTTCATGCAGGTTTCTTCACCTGTCTCTCCAATTGAATTTTAGTCCCAGTGACCTTGAACTTGGAATTCTAGTTTATTGCATACCAACCAATTTGTCATGACATGCTGGTGTGGATCAGAAATATTTTAGTGTACTGTATTCTTCTTGCTCTTCCAGTTTCAGCTCTTCCCTGTCTTTTCGGCTGAGTGCTATTCAAACCCACCCTTCCATCCACCAACATCTCCATTTAGGTGTTGCTAATTTATTAAATGTTGCTAATTTGCTGCATCTCCTCATAACAGAATCCAGCTATAGGCTTATTTAAGTACAGGTTGTAAGTTATTTCCCTGGTTTACCAAAATAGTCACTCTGGGTTTTATTACCACGGACACCCATTTTTATCCTCTCTTTTTGTCAGTACTTATTTCTAGAGTTAAAGAAACAAATTTCAAAGGTTTTTTTCTACCTTTATTGTTATGCTGGTTCTTATAGTGGACATAGATATAGGTTTTCCATGTTTTGGGGCACTTATATTGCCACATATTCTTTTACTCACTTATTTAACCCACAATTAATGAACATTTATGGATTTACAGTGAGCGCATACTCTGTGCTAGACATTGTGAAATGCACTGCAAACACCATAATGAGGCATGTAAGTGTTTATGGAGGAGTGACAGAAGCACAGATGAATCATAATCCATTATGATAAGTGCTAGAATCAAGAGTAAAAGTTTTAAAGAAGCACAAAGAATGGAACAATACACTTTCTGGTAGAGTCAGAGAAGGCAACACTGAGGTCAGGTGATATTTGACTGGGTGTTGTATTGCATGAAACTTACAGATATATTTTCAGATAAAAATACCAATACAGTATAGTGGAAATAAGTCTCACTGGGTTGTTTAGGAGGATGCTATTTTTTCTTCCTGTATACTTTCCTCCTTTCTGGGTACTCTTCTCTAGCATGTGAGAACCTCTATCATCTACTGATTTACAAAATGTATCTACAACCAAGTTAATCACTTGACTCTTCTTACATTTATAAATGACATCATGCCATAGTCTTGTGAGACTGGGCACTAAGGACCTATCTCTAATGGTTTTCATACTCAAACCTTTCAAATTGACTTGTCATTGTGTTTTAATTCTATAGTTTTAAATAGATTCTTTCTCACTATTAGCCTTTGATATTTGTGGGTATTAAAATATAAATTCTGTTGGCCTATTTTCAAACAGAACACTTGCATATATTTTATCTTCATGGATAGAATTTGATTTCAGGTCAAATAGACAGTCATTATATTTAAGGAAAGATGTGGAAGTTGCCATAATAATATTATCTTTGAGAACCTTCTCTACAGTCTCACTTGTTGTACAGAGGACAGTGTGGTGCTTAGTGGTCTAAGAGTCCTTATTTATTGGAGTCTTGGCATAGCTCACATTGAACAAAATATTCTCCCAGTTGTGATTTTTTTACAAAAATATTTTTATTGAGATGGTCACAATACCTTTATTTTATTTATTTATTTTTACTTGGTGCTAAGGATTGAACCCAGTGGCTCACACATGCTGGGGAAGCGCTCTACCACTGAACTACAACCCCAGCCTCCCAGTTGTGATTTTATGAGTATATTGCTGTCTATACCTTTTTTGTTTCTCTACTGGTCATCAGTACCATTAAACTCCATAAAATTGTTTTCTAGTTGCTGTGCTATGAAGCATTTGTTTTTTGTTAGTTGTAGCATATGCTATAAACTGAAAACTCTGTACTGGAACTCTGACCAATAAATACTTATTCATGATGATGGTGATGATGATGATGATGATAATGATCATGATACTGATGTCTCGACAGACAAGAAATCATTTCTCCAGTACCCGGGAAGAGATGGAAGAACTTAAGAAAAGGATGAAAGAAGCTCCCCAGACATGCAAACTTCCAGGACAGCCAACCATAGAAGGCTATCTCTATACACAAGAGAAATGTGTGTGGGAACACAGGGGTATCCACTGGGTTACAGAAGCCTGGTGCCTGCTGCCACTTGACCTTTCTGATCCTTGGGCACCCATATCATTCATAGATACCTAATAACTGAAATTCCAAGGAAGGTAGAATGAGAATAGTAAATATAAAAAAAGGAAGAAAATTCAGGGAAAATTAAGAATTCATCTTTCAAAGGCTTTAGAATGATAAGATCCAAGAATTTTCTCTGAGATTCAAAATTAGGATTGTTATTTGTTAATCCTTCTGATGGCTCTTTGGGACAGAAAGAAAGGTAGGGCAAATAGAGGCAGAGAAATATTTATTATACCTACTATGTGCCAGGCATGGTGCTAAGTGCTTTAACAGCACTGTCTCATTTAATCTTTGATTTCCCCTTATACCCATTTTACACATGAGGCCACTGAGGCTCAGAGAAGTTACCTTATAAAAGTCACTCTATTAACAAATGACAGGCCTCAGATTAAATTCAGGTCTGTGAGATGCTGAAACTCATACTCCTCCCACAACCCCCAATACCATCCTCTAATTTTGGTCGAAATAATGAACGTTAACTATTACATCATCTAGTCACAGAGTGTTAGAGATAGTTCAAGCATTTTTACTTCCTAAATAACTATTGAAACCCATATGTACTGTTTGAATTTTTTTTTCCTTTTGAAGTATGACACCCCCAAATTCTGGGATTTCAATTCCTGCTCAGAATTTATAATAAGGTTTATAATAAGGGGAATGACATAAATAGAGATGTAATTTACCTGAGGAGTAAAAAGATGTGCTGGGCAAGCCCTCAGAGCTAACAGAATCAGAGAAACCCTTAGAGGTGACTAGTGGAAGAGATACCCCTAGAGGTGATTTGTGGAAAAAATCATCACAGTTTATGAAGCATGGCACATTAGCAGTGATATCATGCTCTACCTCCTTAGATCAATTAAATTTTGATGGTTTCCAAACTATATTCTCTCATTTGTTAGGTTTATCTCTTCAACTCTGCATTGAAGGATTTCCTCAATGTCAACACTATTGACATTTTGGACTGGATAATTCTTTGTTTGGAAGACACAATCTTGTGTATTATGTTGTGTTTAATAGCATCCCAGGCCTCTCTTCACTTTATGTTAATAGGATACCTAGGTGTGACAATGTAAATTTCTTCAGGCATTGCAAAATGTCCCCTGGGAGGCAAAATTGCCCAGAGTTGAGGAACCTCTGCTGTGTGCTGTGTGATCCTTCTGTGCCCTAGGTTTCTAATTGTCCAATGGGTACAACATTGTTACCCAGTTAAATGTGTGCTTAGCATCAATTCTTCCAGACACTGTGTAATGTATTAGGGTGCAAAAAGATGACTCAACAGTGGATTTTTGTCATTAAGGAGTTCACAGTCTTATGTGTGATATAAACAAATTTATCAATGAAATGTGTTAGGCACTTTGGGGCATATATCTAAGGGGTTTATTGGGGAAAACATGTTTGAACTAAGACTTTAGTGTTGAGTGGAAGTTTTAACAGGTAAAGAAATGGGAGAAGAAAATTCCATGTGTATACCACATACTTAAGAGTAAGCAGGGCATTATTAATAATTATATCCGAACATGTATACATGAGTAAAGCCACCCAGGGGGGTGAGGGACTATGATTTGTTTGTAGGGTTCCGGTTTGCCAAGAAAGGCCCTGGTCGACACCTTTTGTTCGGATGTAATTATTAATAATGTCCCATTCACTCTTAAGTATGTTTTGGGTTTGAACTATAAATTATATGAGTACTTATTTATTTGGGATCTTAAAATCATACAGTAAGACAGGAATATAGAGGGGAAGGTGCTTAAAGTTTGGAGATAGTGTGAAGGCCATGAGTGATTTATAATAAAGGGAATGACATAAATAGGGATATAATTTTCAAAATGAGTCTTTTTAACAAAGAGTAAAGACTAGACTCAAAACAGCAATCACAGATGGGAAAACAAGAGAGAAGTCCACTGAAATTATTAATTGGTAAAGTAGTGAACTTGTGTTTTCTATGAAATATGGTGTAAACATTTAAAAAATACACCAATAAGGACCTTCAATAATTCAGTGCTAAAAGTGATGGAAGGCAGCTTAAGGAGAGACATGTGGAGGATAGAAGGGGCACGGCCCAACGACAAATCAAATGGGAGGTTATTTGCAGGGAAAGAGGAGCAGAAGACAGAAGGTTCCAGATTCTGGAATGTGTGGTGGTTCCATTCATGGGAACATGGCAGGGAGAATGGGTTTGGAGCCAGCCAGGAGCCACTGAAAAGAAGTTGGTAAGGTTATCATCTCCAGATATACAGTGGGCAGGAGGCTAGGTAAGGCTGGAGCTCAGGGGAAGGGAAGTGCTGCATCTGGATCTGGCTGTGATGAGCAGCCTGTAAACAGCTGCTGTTTTTTAGAGCTGAAATCCTGATTCTGTTAGCTCACTTTTGTCTGTCTTTGTAGGGGCCTTGGGAATATCCTGGGTGAAATACTACTGCCGTTATGAGAAAGAGACCAAAACACTCACCATGATACCTATGGAACAAAAGCCAGGTGCTAAGCAGGTTGGTTCTTTTTTGTGCCATATTTTTTGAGATGCATCTGTGACTACAGCTCAGGAAAGAATATATATGGACTTAGTGTCACATAATCAAGTCTATTATAGTCATGTGAATTTATCCTTTATGTATTCTCCCTGGCCTGAGTTTACATTGGGCCACATATCATTCAGTTCAGTAAAAAAAAAAATAAATAAATAAAAAACTAAATAAATAAACAAACAAACAAATAAATAAATTACTCAATTAATTTAATTAACTTAAGCAGGCATTCTGAAAGTGTCTGTTCTGTTTCAGTCTATTAGTATTACAAATGACTGTTAGTTATACAGAGAAAATATGCAAAACTAGATATGCATTGCTTTTAAGAAGGCTTTACTACTGGATTGTTTATTTTCTACAATTTTTATAGGTACATTTTAGTTGTACACAATGATGGGATTTGTTACATATTTATACATACACATGATGTAATGTTATAATTTGGTCAATATCACTTTCTGCATCCCACCTCTTGGACCCTTCTTTGTATTGATCTCCCTTAGATTTTCATGAGAACTGTCCCCACCTCCAGGATTCTTTTAAGTAGCAATCTTAAAAATATGAATCAACTTCCAGAATTGATTTTTAAGAGGAGTATGCCTGTTGCCTACAGTTGAAAAAAAACCTAAATCTGCATTCTATGTAATATCAAGTTTTATGTAATATCTCTTCTTCTGCCTTTCGAATCTTTTCCCACTGCCTCAAAATGATAAGATCAATTTAAAACACTGAGAAGAGAGTTTACTTACCTGCAAGGACCTGATGTTTTTTATACATCACATCCACAAACACACACCGTGGATGTTTCTCAAGCTGATTGTCAATACAATTGTTCATATTTTAAAGTAGTTTAATATGTCGATTTCCTCTGTAAATTGCTTATATAATGGTCTTGGTGCATGATTTTTTCCTGCTGATAAATGTTTTTAATTTAACTGTCTCCGCCCAAAATCTCATAATTAATTAAAATCACAAAAAGTAAGCTTTTGATAGGAAAACAGTTGGAAAAGTGCTGAAACTGTGATAGATTTATATATATTCAGATATGGAAGGTTTAATAATACAACATATGAAAATAAGGGGAAATATTATTTAATAAGCTTGTAGTCATGGCATCATTTTTGTTCTTCACTGAGAAATGAGATTATTAGTGCGTGATTTTTAAGTATTTTCAAACTGTTGGAAGCATGTTAATAATCACTTGTCAGCATTGAAAATAGTGCAAGAAGACCCAATTAAGGTGGGCAAGAATTTTCTATGGAAGATCTCTCTTGTGAGACTTGTTCATATAAGATGAGACAGGTCTGGAATTTTGGTTGAAAACTGCTTCCTCCCAGTCCACTATGTTCTTTAACCATAGTATTTATCACTTTGCCTTGAATATGGTTTGGAGATGGGATTGAACTCTGGGGACATGTACCAAACCTAATTTCTAGAATCCTCTCCCGTTCCACCATTCATGCTACTATTCTTGCATTTGCTCATTCATGACTTCTAACCAATCTTCAGTTTCTAGCCTGACAATTGTTGAAGTGTCTTTCAGCATAGTTCCACTAAATTCATGTCATGTTGCAGTACAGAATTTGTTCCAAGTCAGTATTTGACTGGCAAGTGCTTATGAGCAACCTGGCCTGCAGTCTTTTATTTTTCTACACATTATTTTCCAAATCCTGGATATTCAAACTCCTTTTATAGACAGCATTATCATTTAGGCCTTTTATTTCCTTCTTGAATGTACATATTGCAAAGCCTAAGATAGATTTAACAGACTCCACTTTCATTTCCTCCTGGGCAGATGCGAGTAAGCCCCCCTAGTTTTTGTTTCCCTCTTCCCTTTTCATTGAATGGCTTCTTATAAAACCGCAATAGTGTCAGCATAAACCGTTTTAGTGAGGGATTCTTTCTGGAATGCAAAGAGGAACTCAGTTTCTCATTTAGAAGGTGGGGGTATGGGGCATAAGAGTAGTTAGTTCAATTTCCTCAAATTGGAGTTGGAAATGATTTCCTCTTGCTAATTCTCCGGTATAGTTCCTGGTACTTCTTTGTTTTTGAAATGTAAATAATAGAGGTAAATGATGCTCTAATAATAATAGTACCAAAATAACACTTTCTTGAATACTTGCTGTGTGCCAAACACTGAGCTACACATGTTCTGTTCTGTGCCTCATATACTCTCTCAGCAACACTGTGGAATAGGTATTCTTTTTCCAATTTGGAGATGGAGGAATTGGCCTTTGTTCTGATCATAACACTTACTAGTGTCTTCTACATCTCAGCCCATCAACTCTCATTTGTGTTGTACCATTGACTTTACTGATCACCTTCCAAATAGTATTTTATTGTATCCCCTCTCTTCCAGCATAGAAGAAATAAATACTACATATGGAGTCTCAAAACTGGGTTTAAATCCTGGCTTTGTGATCTACTTTTTTGATCTTGTCTAAAGTATTTCTCAGTCTCAGTTTCTTTATCAGAAGAGTGACAAAGACAATAATTTAGCTCATAAACATTTATTGAGCACTAACTATTTGCTAGGAGCTAGCGATAGAAAGAGGAATAAGACAATGCCCATGTCCTTGAGGAGTTCTCATTCAAGTGGGAGTATTAGACATAAAAACAGGAAAGTTTGATATAAAGTGCAAAGCATGGGGTGGGCAATGTATGGGGTTGGGGGAAAGACTTTGGAGGAAATTAAAACGGAAATGCAGTTTGTACTAAGTAAGAGCTTAGTCAGGCAAAAACAGACAAAATGATTTTGGGTGGAGACAACAATATATGTAAAATTGTAGAGTCATGAAAAAAACATGATATGCATGTGAATGAGTATTTTGGCACTGATGGGACAAACTTGTGGCGGGGAGGCCAAAGTAGTGGGCAGGATATAGGCCCCTCACTGCAATGCTATTGAAGCTAATGTAGTTGAGAGTTTAAAGAGGGAGGGTGAGTGCATGAGTCTTTCACTCATCTTGAAAGACTAATAGGTAGCATCCCAAGTATTGGAATAAGGAAGACATATTGGATTTAGAGTTGAGGGTTTATAGTACAGGAACAGCAAAAAGTATTGACCTTCAAGGGGTTGAGTGTGCAATGAGAGAGATGTATTTGATGATTAGACATATGGGCTGGTTTGGATGGCATGTTGCATAGGCACAAATCTGGTACTTGGGCAATGTTCCTGAATTTGAGATAGCAAATATTGCCATTTAATAGATTGTGAAATTGAGACTCAGAGAGGGAAAATAATTCGCCCAGGGTCACATAGCTCGCAAATGGCATAATTGAGATAAGACTCTAGGTCTTAGATTCCTAAATTTTTGCTATTTCCACTATATTAACTTAGGCTTATTCAAGTAAGCCATTTTATTTCTCTGAACTTCACTTCTCTCAGATAGTTGTGGTGAAGAAAGCTGGTTTTAAACTACCAGCATAATATGGGACATTGTAGATAATAAATGTTACTTCTGTTTTCTGTACCACACACACACTGTCTGTGTTGAAATGATTGAGGGAAACTGAAAAACATAGGACAGGGAAGATTTAGTCTGTAGACATGTGGGTTTTAGTGGCTTAAAATCCCACAGACTAAGGTGAGCCACACTGTTCTGTACATGTGGAACATCAAATGCCACCTCAACAAATACATAAATTTGAGTTTTTCTCCGACTCATCCTATTATTGAAGAGGTTACTTTTATGATTCCTGTCATCCTCAAGAGCCTGGGGTAGGGACCAGAAATGTTTGTCCTCCCTCTTTCATCTGCCACTTTAATGAAGTTTTTTGCTCAACTTTCTCTCTGGCATTCTAAGGATGGTTTCAAAAGCCACTTACCTTGTTACAGCCTCCTGACACAGAGGTCTCATGAAATTTTTATTTTGTATACTTAATGCTATTTAGATAATCCATTTCTCCAACACTGCCCTTGGGTGATGTATATTGAGCTTCCTATTTAATCCACTATGCTTGGGAAAGAGTGCTTGCCTGCCCTGAGCATTTTCTCATCTCAGCCATGCATTTGTGGAGCAGGGAAAAACCATCTGCCATCTTGCTGCAAGTACTGTTCAAAGGGACAGGGTTTTCAGTGAGTCTATACATGGCTCCTGCTGCCTTCACAGATGCCTTCCGAATGACACCAAGGAAGCTGCAGGGGGAAGAAGTTCCTGTGTATTTTTTTAAATTACATGTTAATCCTTCTGTCATATCAGGGACCCTTGGATTTAACCCTGAAATACTGCGTGAGAAGGAAGACAGAGTCTATTGACAAGAGGTTCTGTTTTGATATAGAAACTAATGAAAGGTAAGTTATGCTGGTGAATTGGCAATGTTGCCATGTGCCAGATGCTGAGCCTGGGGAGGTCTTTTATTTTTCCTCTGTCATCTCTTGATGCAAATGAGCAAGTGTATTAAAACAGAGTGTCATGCTGGCTTTTCAGTCTGCCTTTCACAGAGATCCCTGTTTGATCAGCCCACAGCTGGTTTTCTCTGTACATGCTTCAGGCACATTTGCCTCACCTCTTTTGGGCAAAAAAAAAAAAAAAAAAAAAAAAAAAAAAATCATTCCTAGGTTTTAATTTGCTGTCACACGTGTGAAAGTTCCATCTTTGGTGATGCTTCAAAAAGGATAGGATGACAAGTTTGATCTCTTAAAAATCTCTCAATATAATAAAAATGAGTGAATTGGCACACATCTTTGAGGGAAGGCAGATGGGGTGGAGGGTGGAGGTACCATGGGGAGTCTTGTTGCCCACTTGGTGCAAAAATGTTGTAGACTTTCTCTATTTTGCAGTTATTTATGTCAACTGGAATAGTTTATCATGTCAGCTTTGCTTGCAAGACATGGCATGCAAATTTGAAACTTTGGTTCCAATATTTTTCTCCAATTGTCTTCTTTTTTCTTCCCTGAATCTGAACCATTTTATTGGAGGAGAATTTAACCTTTCAATTTTAAAATTAAAGTATTTCACATTATTTTGGAAAAAGGCCTGCTTTGGGAGGCTGATCAAAAATTTGACTGAATAAACATGTTTCTACATTTTATTTTAATCTGCTATCTGAGTAATAGAGTATAGACTCTATAGAGTCCCTGGTCTGTAAAGTAGAATCTAGAAAAATGTTCAGTTTGCTAGAAAGGACCTTGATGGGTGAATTATAATATATGAACAAAAATAGTGACTGGAATCATAAAGATTAGACTAAGATGTGAGGGCACTTTTCTTTCCCAGGAATAAGTAACTACTAGTCTATTTCCCTATTTGAAAATTGGGATGTTAATATGGGACTCTCAGAATTTTGATTTGTGTATCTATGTGACTTCTTTGTTAAAAATAGTATCACTATGATAGTAAATGTAGTTACCAGTAACCATGAGACTGTCACTTATTTTCCTGACAGTGTCAAGCCTAGTTAGAAGGGAAAAATTATTGCAGGTTCTTGTTTCCCCTTATGAACCTATAGTGTCTTTGGTTATGTTGCAGCAAGGTGCTTAGTGTTAAAATTTTCCATGTCTAGTTCCATTCTGATTCCATTTTTAGTTTAAATTTATAAGCTAAACTAATTAGAACAAATTTTAAAAAGAAAAAAAAAATCACAAGCTACATGCAAAGAGTTTCCCTGACAAAAAGCAGTTTTGCTTTGGCCCTGAGATTAGAGGCTGAGACCAAATTTATTTTATATTTCTTGTACCTTGTGTTATGCATAGCTCATGATAAGTAATACATTTGGTGTTTATTTTTAAATATCCTTTCCCTTCCCCAGAATGCTAAGGAATTTTGAGACTAGATCCCAGGAATTGAAATTCTGATGAGTCTGTCATATTCGTTTCCATATATTGTATACTTTAAAAAAATCCCTCATTTAGTCCCTTAAACGTAAGTTATGGATGAGAAGACTGAGACCCCCAAAATTTAACTAATATTTAACTTAAATATTAAGTATTTAAGTTGCCCAACCAAAGTCACATGATAAATGGAGAGGCTGACCTCAGTCCCTGGTCTGTAAGTACCTGCAGCCCATGCCCTTTTTTATTTTGTGCCATTATCTTTCATAAATGGAATGAACATGCTGTGAAATATAGAGTGTTAGAGATAATAATGAATAGGTGATGAGGACCTCTCTGCAAGTGAAATTTTCTAAGGTGTATGGCATCTCCTTTCCTAGGTACTTAATCCCATGTAAGGAATGGAGTTATGCTTTTTAGCAGGCATCATATATCTCTGCTCATATTCCCTGAAGAACAGAGAAAAGTGTTCTTTGAGTCTCACTTTCTTTCCTATCTTTCCCTTCCCTTTCCTTTCCATTTTCCTTTCTTTCTACTGAGAATTGAACCCAGGGATACTCTACCACTGAGCTACATCCCCAGCCTTTTTTTTTTTTTTTTTCTTTTGAGATAGGATATCACTAAGTTGTGAGGCTAGCCTCGGATTTGTGATCCTCCTGCCTCAGCCTCTTGAATCACTGAGATTACAGGTGTGTGCCACTGTGCCCAGCAAGTTCCTTTTGTTATTTCAGGAAAAGAGGGTAAACTTTTAAAATTTGAGTGTTATATTTTTTACCAGTTTTTGGAATCCCAAGCTCATAGCACATCAGATTGTCTTAATCATAACAACAATAGTAACTGCTAACTTTTGCCAAGTATTTACTATGTGCCAGGAACTGTTCTCAGCCATTTAAGTGCACAATTACCTTTATTTCTCCCTGCAGTCACACGAGATAGGGGCTGCTTTTATCCTCTGCTCACAAAGAAAGCCAGGGGGATGAAAAATTTAAGCAACTTGGGTTACACAGCTACTCAAAAGGTAGAGTCTGGGGTTCTGTTGCTGAATGTCATACATGCCTTTTGGTTCCAGATGGAAGGGCTGAAATTATAAAGGTAATTAGTGGAGGAGTGTCAGTTATAACTTAGTACTTTTTATACTTTGTCATTCTGTTTGTAGTAATATTGTTCTTTAAATTCTTCTTTGAGTCACATCCAATAATCTCCAAATGTTTCCTCTCTATAAGGTCAAGAGAGGACAAATAATGACTTTTCAACTTCCCCAGTAGGGATTCTGAAATCCAGGAGGGCTCTAAAAGCATATCTATTCTGCAGTGTTTGCTTTTATGTGTGATGTTCATTTGCTTGTTTTCCTTCCTTTTGACTTTGGATTTTGGATGAATAGTTATCTTTACAAAGAGCATTACACTTTTGAGCCCCACAAGATATATCCAAAAGATGGGTGTTTCTTAGAGAGAGGTGAACTCAGAAGAATTCTGTATATAGAACCAAGTTCTGGTGTTCAGTTGATTCTGCATTAAAGGCCACTTGGCTTTCCATTTAAGGGGTATTTTAATGAAGTAAGACATGGAAGGGTAGGTAGAACAGGAATCCCATGATATCAGCACTGGAAAGGAACTCCGTGCTCATGTGTTCTAAAACCCTTTACAGATAAAGAAACAAAGGTCCAGAGAGGCCAAATGACTTGTCCAGGGTCTCTTGTCATTGTTCTTATGATTTTTTTCCTCTGAGAGAAATCTCATATGATCATAGAAGAAGTGAGAGGAACCAAGACTTTATGTCTACAATAGGATGGTCAATCCCAATTTCCAATTTGGTCATGAAGGTTAAAAAAAAATCATAAAGAATATACAAACCTGAGGTATCTCTGGGTATAGGTAATGTCTCAGTCTATTCATGCTGCTATAACAAAATACTAGAGACTGGATAATATACACAACAGAAATTTGTTTCTCACAATACTAGAAGCCGAAGTGCAAGACAAAATTGCTGGCAGGTTGGTGAGGGCCAAACCTCTGCTTCTAAGATGGCATCTTTTTTCTGCATTTTCTGTTGAGAACAATTATTGTGTTCTTACAAGGCAAAATGAAGGGAATGGAAGGAATTCATTCCATGAAGCCTTCTATGAGGCTCCTAATCCCATCCTTGAGGGTGTATACCTCCTCTTGGGCCCACCTGTTAATATTGTCACATGGGTGATTACTTTTCAACATATGTATTGGGAAGATATTCAGATCATAGCAGTTAGCAAGTAAATAGAATATAATTGAGTTTGAAACCAACTGCCATGTAGGAGAGGCTTTATAGTGTAGTGGTTAAGAATATGGCTACTGGACCATACTTTCTGTGTTTAAACCTTTCTCTACCACTTATATGCTTTGTGATTTTGGATAGCTTCTGTGGGCTTCACTTTCCCTTTCCATGAACTAGAGATGATGAGTGTAGTAACTGCAGGATGGACTGGATGAATTAAATGAGTTCGTGCATGTAAAATACTTAGAATAGAATCTGGCACCTAGTAAGCATTCGAGAAATATTAATTGTTGTTATTCGTCATGATAAGATTGCTTCTCAGCCAAAAGGCCTCCCCCCGTGTAGCTTAGCCAGTCTGCCTGTTGCTGAAATCTTTCAAACTTAAAATGTTTCTTGGACATCTAAGGTGGTAGAAGGAGCAAAGTTCTTTTTCTGACGTGAAATGTGGCGAATGTGCCTGTGGTGTACATACTCACCCCGCAGAGTGTAGACCAAGTGACTGACTTCCAAAGAGGCACAAAGAGCTTTACTTTGCCTGAAGCACAACCGGGTCATTTTACATGGGTATTATGGTGAGGTATCTCAATATCTGCCTTCCTGTTTCTTTGCTCAACCCTGTCATGGAATCACCAAGATACCACCAAGATACCACCTCCCTCAGGGTCCTGAGAGTTACTGTTGTCTAACATTCCATTATTGTTCTAGTAAAAGAGCTTTTTCAGCTGGGTGCAGTGGTGGTGTACATCTATAATACAAGCTACTGGGGGAGTCTGAGGCAGGAGGATTACAAGTTCGAGGACAACCTGGGCAACTTAAACCATGTACAAAATAAACATTTTTAAAAGGGCTGGAGATGTAGTTCAGTGGTGGAGTGCCCCTGAGTTCAGTCCCAAATACAGATAAATAAATAAATAAACAAACAAACAAACAAACTACTTTCTGAAAACTTAGAATTCTGTAGGACCATGGCTTGCCAATGGGACACTTCTCAGGGAAGTGAGGGAACCTAGATCACAAGACTCCATTCCCTTGGGCAAATATCTGCTTTAAACTTGTCATTTTTCCCCTCAGACCAGGTACCATCACTCTGCAGGCTCTTTCAGAAGCTAACAGAAGGCTATGGATGGAAGCTATGGATGGGAAAGAACCTGTAAGTTGCCTCAGATACTAGGAAAACCTCAGCAACGTAGTCCAATGTATGAGTGCCCTCTAGTGGAGTTGGTGGGTCTAAGACAATTAATTCATATTGAAAACGTTAGAGCTGGAAGGAATTATAACTTGCACATCTCTTGTTTAATAAGTAAAGCAACTTGAATTCCAGAGGGGGCTAGGATCACCTTCTGAGAAGGCATCAAAGCTCCCTGCTCTAACGTTAGACTATATAGTTATCTATGCCCATAAGACCTTAAGAAAGGGTATTAAGCTTTTTTTTCCAAATTATATTATTAATATGTGTTCATAGAAAAGAATAGAAATAATTGTTATGGCCGTAAATAAGCATTTATTAATCACTTATTCAAAACAATTTTTATTCTTCCTTTTTCACCCCTAGCTCAGCATATTCTCTTTCAAGGTTCAACTACTGCAGGAGATAGAGTTGTCATCCTGTATCCCAGTATACTCCATTTAGAACACAGTTAGGCAGGTGAACAAGTGATCTCTTAAAGTGCATGTATTTTCCTAAAAAGACCAATATGAGAAGTCAGAAATCACTGAAGTGCATTCTCTTTTCAGTCTCTTTCTAGTAGATTTCTTTTGGTAGCATATATGAAATAAATTATATCAGCCTCCTAACATTTGAATCACAAAAGCATGGATTTGGGTCCCGGTTCTATGATTAAATTGTTGTGACCTTGGGTGAGTTATTTTACCTCTCTGACACTCAGTTTTCTTTTCTTCACTAAAATGACTTTAATATATTTAATAATTTTCATTCACAGGGTTGCTTTGAAAAATCAAATGAAAACTTTTCTGTAAACTCTTATGCATTACACTCATTTTCATTGCTTCTCATGGATCTGAAGGATAGGCGTAAAGCTACTGAAATTCAAAAACATTTGTATACAGTCTAGAATCCTTGCTTTATTTCAGCCAAAAACAAACCACAAAGGGAAATGCATTTCAGGTTTTTCTTTCTTTGTGTCCTCAGTGCCCTGGTGAGTAAGATGAGTAACCAGATTCCAGGTTGCATTTATTGTAATCCAGCAGGTAGCAGGAGAGAAGTATTACTATGAGGACTGCCATCCAGGATGTAGGCCAGGGCCTGTCATCCTTCCAGTCATCTCCTGAAACCTGATGCCTGTGAAGTTTCTTAAGGAAGATGATAGGTGGTCAGCTAAGCACTAGAATTTATCTCTTAATTTTCTCACCTGCACTTGTTCTTCCTTTAGGTTTTTAAAGATGGAAGGATACAGGCAATCCTTTGCAGAGAATGGTGTTAGAACATGGGCCCACTGAATATGAATCCTCACCTAACTTGATCATGGCAGACTTTTCATATATGTCTTGTTTATTAAAGCAGCCTGAAAGGCTGGTCAGCTCTGAAATCTCTCTCACTGAATTATCCGTAGGTATATACAACATATGCAGAAAAGTTTCTTTTGAAAGAAGAGGCTGTTAAAGAGGCCTCTAACAGATGACCTGTAAAGGGCTTATTTCCTGCAGCCTCACATTGCTAATACTGTTGCTACTTGACTAAACATCCCAAGCCACTGATCTTACACATGATGTGCATCACTTTGATTAGAGCATCAAGGATCGGGGCTTGAGAGAACATCTATTCCAATCCTGATCACTTTACTGGTAGAAATTTCGAAATCTAGAGAATGTAAAGGGCATGCTAAAGATGTCCTAATGAGGTAGCAGTGGAACCAGTACTACCAAATTTCAAGAAGTAAGAACCTCCTTTCAGGGCTATTACATGGTTACCACAATGTGTATTTCGAGACTTCTCAGGGGGGGCTGGGATTGTGCTAAGTCGTAGAGCACTTGCCTAGCATATGTGAGGCACTGGACTAAATCCTTAGCACTGCATAAAAAAATTATAAAAAATAAAGGTATTGTGTCCATCTATAACTATCTATCTATGTATCCATCTATATCTATCTATCTATATCTATCTATCTATATCTATATCTTTATATATCTATATATCTGTATATCTATATATCTCAGAGAAATCTTGGTAAAAACATGAATCTGTTTCATATTGACTCTTGCCTTTCCAAAGAGAAAAATCCATTAACTAGTCTTGGGTATGGAGTTTGGTATTGAAAAAAATCATTTAAATTTTAGCATTAATGGCCATTACCCAGGCATCCATGAAAAAATCATTTCTTTTTTTCATGCTTTCTAGCTCTATCATAAAAATGCTCTAAGCTTTATATAAAGTAAATGTCTAAGATGGATTGACTACTGCTTCAGTTACAGTAATGAAATCTGGCACAATTTTCAGGGATTGGGAAACTGTTTTCTCAGGATCTGGGCAAAGATGATTCTGTTTAGCCTACTTTCCTTTTTGTTCCAGCCCTGGAGTCAATATTTGCCCTGCTTACCTATAGTGATTCACAATAGCCATGGCTCTTTCTGTTTCTCTTCTTTTGTAGATCTACCACAGCCCCATAACGAAACAGGAAGAAAGTGAGTCATTCAAATTTCTGCTCTACTGACATTATAAACTGCATGCTGTCCCAGTCATAGTGAATGCTGACATTAGTGTTATGTACTAATGATGCAACACTGAATGTTGGATGCCTCTGTGTGAAATGAAATTCAGCTTTATTTTTAAAATCATCTGTTGATTGAACTAAGGAAGTCAGTTCATTTAGCAAATGGTGTGGATAGTAGTGGTGATGTGGAGAAACACATAATGTGTTTTTTGTTCTAGACACAGGATAGAAATCGTGTGTATTTCTGAGCTAACATTTCACATTTGAGGTCACTCATGCCTAAAGCAGACAAAATGCAATGGGCTCAATAAAAATATTTTGTGTTATAAGAGTTAAAACTCTTATTATATTATATTCCCTGAATAAAAGGATCTTTCTATTTAAAGGTGATTGGAGATGAGCAAAAAACTCCTTAGTTGTCTTACTGTTGTCCCTTAGCATGATCATTGAATGTCTGATAGGAGATGCCCATTTAGTAGAATCTAACTCTGCTTTCCTTTGCTTGAAACAGTGGAGCTGAATGAAGTGGGGTTCAAGTTTGTTAGGAAGTGCATCAATATCATTGAGACTAAAGGTAAGATCTGAACCACAGTCTTGACATTGTTTAAATCTGGTCATTGTCATTTTATCCTGGCATTATTTCTCTAATGTAGTAATGGAATTATCTATTGGTCAGGACCCATCTTGGGAATGACAACTACTAATAAATTTATGCACTGGATACAATTTGCATAATTTCAACAAATTCTAAAAACAGTATCCAGACATATTTGCATAATTCGTAGTTTCTTGTTTTTAAAGAGAAATCACATCAAATGGTTTATAAGGTATTTTGAAATAGTATCTAGTACCTTCAAGCAATGTTATGATGGTGGCATTGTAGATAAACAAGATTTCAATTTCTGCTATAATATAGATATAATCCCAGCAACTTGGAAGGTTGAAGCAGGAAGATCACAAGCTCCCTATATGTAGGGAGACCCTGTCATATAATATGAAATCCAAAGAGTTGGGGATGTAGCTCAGTGGTAGAGCACCCCTGGATTCAAAAGAAAAGAAAAGGAAGGAAGGAAAGAAAGAAAGAAAGAAGAAAGGAAATAAGAAAGGAAGGAGGGAAAAGAGAAAACAAAACAAAACAAAAAAACAAACAAAACAGCAACAATGGCAACAAAATATCATACTCATTGAAAAACTGATGGGGCCAAGCTAAACTTAGGCACATGTGAAATTAACATGGTTTCTTGTTGATGATACTTGTTGGCTTTCCTCAGAAGATATTTAGAATGTAAGTTGGTGTAGAATATGAACCAAGCCTCTTTAAACTTTGAAATGTTGCTTCAGTTTTTTTTCTCACTGCAGAGAATGATCTTTTGCTTCTTATCCGCCATACTCCAACCTCTCCTCCTTTATAATGCTGCTTGGGAGCAATGTGAGGGTTGATATTTCCTCATTGTTCAGTCGAACCCTAACTTCTTTGCAATGCAGTAACACCATTCTCACCTATCTGCTGCCACTCACCTAAGCATGTGCTTCTATTTACTATGTGCTGTATTCTCTTGTCTTCAGATTAATGGGAAATTGGTACAGTGCAAATGAAAATATGGATGATTAGGAGGAGATGCTTCAGAACTGACTCTTGTGTACAAGTACAGAAAGGAAGTACTCAGGAGGAGTTGGAAGTTCTAATTCTATAAACAAAACTAACCTGATTTTCTTTTCCTAGGCATCAAGACAGAAGGCTTGTACCGCACTGTGGGCAGCAATATTCAGGTTCAGAAGCTGCTGAATGCCTTTTTTGGTAACAATTGTGTTTTCACAGTTTTTATTGGAAGTAGTTGATATATTAAAGCAAATGTTATTGGAAGAGAAAGGAGACATTGTTAAGGAAGGTTGGAGAATGTATGTGTGTGTGTGTGTGTGTGTGTAGTATACATATATATACGTATATATACATATATACACACACACACATATATATACATATATATACACACACACATATATGTGTGTGTGTATATATATATATATCAAAAAGTATACACACACACACACACATATATATATATACTTAAAGTATATATATATATATATATATATATATATATATATATATATATACTTTTTGAGATGGTATCTCACTATGTTGCCCAGGCTGATCTCAAACTCCTGGGCTCAAGTTATCCTTTTGCCTCAGCCTTCTGACAAGCTGGGACTTATTGGCATGGGGCACTCCAACCAGCCCACAGAAGGTTTTGTTTTCTTTTGTTTTGTTTTTTGGTACCAGGGATTGAACCAGGGGTGCTTAACTGCTGAGCCACATCCCCAGCCCTTTCTTGTATTTTACTTACAGACAGGGTCTTGCTGAGTTGCTAAGTGTCTCGCTAATCTGTTGAGGCTGGCTTTGAACTCGCAATCCTCCTGCACCAGCCTCCAAATTGCTGGGATTACAGGCATGTGCCACCATGCCCAGCTCCACAGAATCATTTTTAAAATGTTTTATTTTTTATTTGTTCTAATTAATTATGCATTTTCAAAGGTGAGATGTGTGCATATTTTGCTCACTGTGTGGAGAAAAAAGTACAGTCATATGTTGCTTGTGGGACTGCAAATGGGTGCAACCACTATGGAAAGCAGTATGGAGATTCTTCAGAAAACTTGGAATGGGACCACCATTAGATCCAGCTATCCCACTCCTTGGTTTATACCCAAAGAACTTAAAATCAGCACACTACAGTGATGTGGCCACTGTAGTGTTTATAGCAGCTCAATTCACAATAGGTAAACTATGGAACCAACCTAGGTGCCCTTCAATAGATGAATGGATAAAGAAAATGTAGTATATATATTTGTTGGAGTAGTAATTGGCTTTAAAGAAAAATGAAATTATGGCCAGTAAATGGATGGAGTTGGAGAATATCATGCTAAGTGAAATAAGCAAAACCCCCCAAAACAAAGGCTAAATGTTTTCTTTGATATGCGGATGCCAATCCACAATAAGGGTGGGGTGCTAGGGAAGAATAGAGTTACTTTAGATTAGGTCAAGGGGAGTTTAAGGTGGGAGGGGTTTGGAGGTAGGAAGGAAGTAGAATGAATCAGACATTATTACCTTCTTTACATATATGACTGCATAACTGATGTGATTCTATAACATGTACAATCCAAAAAATGAGAAATTATACCCCAACTATGTATGATATATCAAAGTGCCTAAATGCATCATTCTACTGTCATATATAACTAATTAGAAACAATACAAAAATTGATAAAGAAAAAAATATTTTCTTTTTTTTTTTTAAATTTTTTATTGTGGGTTGTTCAAAACATTACAAATTTCTTGACATATCATATTCCACACTTTGATTCAAGTGGGTTATGAACTCCCACCTTCACCCCATACACAGATTGCAGAATCACATCAGTTACACATCCATTGATTTACAAATTGCCATACTAGTGTCTGTTGTGCTCCGCTGCCTTTCCCATCCTCCACCCTCCCCCCTCCCCACCTCTCCCCTCCCCTCCCCTCCTCTCTCTCTACCTCCTCCACTGTATAACCCTGAGGGTCTCCTTCCATTACCATGCAATTTCCCTTCTCTCTCCCTTTCCCTCCCACCTCTCATCCCTGTTTAATGTTAACCTTCTTCTCCTGTTCTTCGTCCCTACACTGTTCTTAGTTACTCTCCTTATATCAAAGAAGACATTTGGCATTTGTTTTTTAGGGATTGGCTAGCTTCACTTAGCATAATCTGCTCTAATGCCATCCATTTCCCTGTAAATTCTATGATTTTGTCATTTTTTAATGCAGAGTAATACTCCATTGTGTATAAATGCCACATTTTTTTTATCCATTCGTCTATTGAAGGGCATCTAGGTTGGTTCCACAGTCTTGCTATTGTGAACTGTGCTGCTATGAACATCGATGTAGCAGTGTCCCTGTAGCATGCTCTTTTTAGGTCTTTAGGGAATAGACCAAGAAGGGGAATAGCTGGGTCAAATGGTGGCTCCATTCCCAGCTTTCCAAGAAATCTCCATACTGCTTTCCAAATTGGCTGCACCAATCTGCAGTCCCACCAGCAATGTACAAGTGTACCCTTTTCCCCACATCCTCGCCAGCACTTGTTGTTGTTTGACTTCCTAATGGCTGCCAATCTTACTGGAGTGAGATGGTATCTTAGGGTGGTTTTGATTTGCATTTCTCTGACAGCTAGAGATGTTGAGCATTTTTTCATGTACTTGTTGATTGACTGTATGTCCTCCTCTGAGAAGTATCTGTTCAGGTCCTTGGCCCATTTGTTGATTGGGTTGTTTGTTTTCTTATTGTCTAATTTTTTGAGTTCTTTGTATACTCTGGATATTAGGGCTCTATCTGAAGTGTGAGGAGTAAAGATTTGTTCCCAGGGTGTAGGCTCCCTATTTACCTCTCTTATTGTTTCTTTTGCTGAGAAAAAACTTTTTAGTTTGAGTAAGTCCCATTTGTTGATTCTAGTTATTAACTTTTGTGCTATGGGTGTCCTATTGAGGAATTTGGAGCCCGACCCCACCGACTGTAGATCGTAGCCAACTTTTTCTTCTATCAGACGGGGCGTCTCTGATTTGATATCAAGCTCCTTGATCCATTTTGAATTCACTTTTGTGCATGGGGAGAGAAAGGGATCAGTTTCATTTTGTTGCATATGGATTTCCAGTTTTCCCAGCACCATTTGTTGAAGATGCTATCCTTCCTCCATTGCATGCTTTTAGCCCCTTTATCAAATATAAGATAGTTGTAGTTTTGTGGATTGGTTTCTGTGTCCTCTATTCTGTACCATTGGTCCACCCGCCTGTTTTGGTACCAGTACCATGCTGTTTTTGTTACTATTGCTCTGTAGTATAGTTTGAAGTCTGGTATCGCTATACCGCCTGATTCACACTTCCTGCTTAGCATTGTTTTTGCTATTCTGGGTCTTTTATTTTTCCATATGAATTTCATGATTGCTTTCTCTATTTCTACAAGAAATGCCGTTGGGATTTTGATTGGCATTGCATTAAACCTATAGAGAACTTTTGGTAATATCGCCATTTTGATGATGTTAGTTCTGCCTATCCATGAACAGGGTATATTTTTCCATCTTCTAAGATCTTCTTCTATTTTTCTCTTTAGGGTTCTGTAGTTTTCATTGTATAAGTCTTTCACCTCTTTTGTTAGGTTGATTCCCAAGTATTTTATTTTTTTTGAAGATATTGTGAATGGAGTGGTTGTCCTCATTTCCAATTCAGAGGATTTGTCGCTGATATACAGGAATGCCTTTGATTTATGCGTGTTGATTTTATATCCTGCCACTTTGCTGAATTCATTTATTAGCTCTAATAGTTTCTTTGTAGAGCCTTTTGGGTCTGCTAGTTATAGAATCATATCATCTGCAAATAGTGATAATTTAAGTTCTTCTTTTCCTATTTTTATGCCTTTAATTTCTTTCGTCTGTCTAATTGCTCTGGCCAGTGTTTCGAGAACTATGTTGAACAGAAGTGGAGAGAGAGGGCATCCCTGTCTAGTTCCAGATTTTAGAGGGAATGCCTTCAGTTTTTCTCCATTCAGAATGATGCTAGCCTGAGGCTTAGCATAGATTGCTTTTACAATATTGAGGTATGTTCCTGTTATCCCTAGTTTTTCTAGAGTTTTGAACATAAAGGGATGCTGTACTTTGTCAGATGCTTTTTCCGCATCTATCAAGATCATCATATGGTTCTTATTTTTAAGTCTATTGATGTGGTGAATAACATTTATTGATTTCCGTATATTGAACCAGCCTTGCATCCCAGGGATGAATCCTACTTGATCATGGTGTACAATTTTTTTGATATGTTTTTGTATCCGATTCGCCAGAATTTTATTGAGGATTTTTGCATCTAGGTTCATTAGAGATATTGGTCTGTAGTTTTCTTTCTTTGAAGTGTCTTTGTCTGGTTTAGGTATCAGGGTGATGTTGGCCTCATAGAATGAATTTGGAAGTTCTCCCTCCTTTTCTATTTCCTGAAGTAGCTTGAAAAGTATTGGTATTAGTTCTTCTTTAAAGGTTTTGTAAAATTCTGCTGTAAACCCATCTGGACCTGGGCTTTTCTTAGTTGGTAGTCTTTTTATGGTTTCTTCTATTTCCTCAATTGATATTGGTCTGTTTAGGTTTTCTATATCCTCCTGACTCAATCTGGGCAGATCATATGACTTAAGAAATTTATCTATGCCTTCACTATCTTCTAATTTGTTGGAGTATAAGGATTCAAAATAGTTTTTGATTATCTTCTGTATTTCTGAAGTGTCTGTTGTGATATTGCCTTTTTCATCCTGTATGCTAGTAATTTGAGTTCTCTCTCTTCTTCTCTTCGCTAGCATCGCTAAGGGTCTGTCGATTTTGTTTATTTTTTCAAAGAACCAACTTTTAGTTTTGTCAATTTTTTCAATTGTTTCTTTTGTTTCGATTTCATTAATTTCAGCTCTGATTTTAATAATTTCTTGCCTTCTACTTCTTTTGCTGTTGTTTTGCTCTTCTTTTTCAAGGATTTTGAGATGAAGTATGAGATCATTTATTTGTTGGTTTTTTCTTTTTTTAAGGAATGAACTCCAAGCAATGAATTTTCCTCTTAGAACTGCTTTCAATGTGTCCCATAGATTCCGATATGTTGTGTCTGTGTTTTCATTTATCTCTAAGAATTTTTTAATTTCCTTCTTGATGTCTTCTATAACCCATTGATCATTCAGTAACCTATTGTTCATTCTCCAAGTGATGTATGCTTTTTCCTTCCTTCTTTTATCGTTGATTTTCAGTTTCATTCCATTATGATCAGATAAGATGCATGGTATTATCTCTACTCCTTTATATTGTCTAAGAGTTGCCCTGTGACATAATATATGATCTATTTTTGAGAAGGATCCATGTGCTGCTGAGAAAAAAGTGTAACTGCTTGATGTTGGGTGGTATATTCTATATATGTCCATTAGGTCTAGGTTATTAATAGTGTTATTGAGTTCTATAGTTTCCTCATTCAACTTTTGTTTGGAAGATCTGTCCAGTGGCGAGAGAGGTGTGTTGAAGTCTCCCATGATTATGGTATGGTGGTCTATTAGACTCTTGAACTTGAGAAGAGTTTGTTTGACGAACATAGCTGCACCATTGTTTGGGGCATAAATATTTATGATTGTTATGTCTTGTTGGTGTATGGTTCCCTTAAGCAGTATGTAGTGTCCCTCTTTATCTCTTTTGATTAACTTTGGCTTGAAATCTATTTTATTTGATATGAGTATGGACACTCCTGCTTGTTTCCGAAGTCCATATGAGTGATATGATTTTTCCCAACCTTTCACCTTCAGCCTATGTAAGTCTTTTCCTATCAAATGCGTCTCCTGTAGGCAGCATATTGTTGGGTCTTGTTTTGTGATCCATTCTACTAGCCTGTGTCTCTTAATTGGTGAGTTTAAGCCATTAACATTTAGGGTTATTATTGAGATATGGGTTGTTCTTCCAGCCATATTTGTTTATTTCTGTTACTAAACATGGTTTGTTTTCCTCTTTGATTATTCCCCCCCCCCTTTACTGTCCTACCTCCCACTGTTGGTTTTCATTGTTATTTTCCATTTCCTCTTCCTGTAATGCTTTGGCGAGGATGTTTTGAAGAGATGGTTTTCTAGCTGCAAATTCTTTAAACTTTTGTTTATCGTGGAAGGTTTTAATTTCATCCTCCATCCTGAAGCTTAATTTCGCTGGATACACAATTCTTGGTTGGAACCCATTTTCTTTCAGTGTTTGAAATATGTTATTCCAGGATCTTCTAGCTTTCAGAGTCTGTGTTGAAAGATCAGCTGTCATCCTGATTGGCTTACCCCTAAATGTAATCTGCTTCCTTTCTCTTGTAGCTTTTAAAATTCTCTCCTTATTCTGTATGTTGGGCATCTTCATTATAATGTGTCTAGGTGTGGATCTCTTATGATTTTGCACATTCGGCGTCCTGTAGGCTTCTAGGATTTGGGATTCTGTCTCATTCTTCAAGTCTGGGAAGTTTTCTTGTATTATTTCATTGAATAGACTTCTCATTCCTTTGGTTTGGAGCTCTGTACCTTCCTGTATCCCAATGACTCTTAAGTTTGGTCTCTTAATGTTATCCCATATTTCTTGGATGTTCTGCTCATGGTTTCTTAACAGTCTTGCTGAGCTGTCTATATTCTTTTCCAGTTGAAATACTTTGTCTTCATTGTCTGATGTTCTATCTTCTAAGTGTTCTACTCTGCTGGTAGTATTCTCCATTGAGTTTTTAAGTTGGTTTATTGCTTCCTGCATTTCTAGGATTTCTGTTTGTTTGTTTTTTATAACCTCTATCTCCCTGTATAGTTGATCCTTTGCTTCCTGGATTTGTTTGCGTAATTCGTTGTCGAAGTGATCTTTCATTGTCTGATTTTGCTGTTTAATGTCTTCCTTGATACTCCAGATCATCTGAAGCATGTATATCCTGAATTCTTTATCTGACATTCCATCTGCTGCAGCTGTTACCTCTTCTAAAGTTGCGTTGACCTGCATTGCTTGTGGTCCTTTCTTTCCTTGTCTTTTCATACTGCTTGCGTATCTTTCCTGCAGGTGCGGGCGGCGGCTCTGCTCTCTCCTTATTCCAATTGGGGTGTCGTGGCTACCACGCCGGCAGGTCACTGGGCCTGTTCTGGGAGCTGGCGGCGGCTCTGTTCTGCCCCTACTCCAATTGGGGTGACGAGTGTACCACGCCGGCAGGCCACCGGGCCTGATCCGCCGGTCGGTTGCAGGTTTGCCTACCCTGCAGGCGCGGGCGGCGGCTCTACCCTGCCCCTACTGCAAATGGGGTGACGTGTCTGTCGTACCGGCAGGCCACTGGGCCTGTCCCGCTGGTCGGTCGCAGATCTGCCCACCTTTCGGGCACGGGTGGAGGCTCTGCTCTGCCCCTACTCCAATTGGGGTGTCGTGACTACCCCGCCTGCAGGACGCTGGGCCTGTTCCTGGCACGGGCGGCGACTCTGCTCTGCCCCTACTCCAATTAGGGTGGTGTGTGTACCACGCCGGCAGGCTCCTGGGCCTGATCCGCCGGTCTGTTGTAGGTCTGCCTACCTTGGAGGCGCGGGCGGCGGATCTGCCCTGCCCCTCCTACCACGCCTGCAGACCCCTGGGCCTGATCTGCAGGTTGATCACTGGTCTGCTCACCCTGCGGGCACGGGTGGCGGTTCCGCTCCACCCCCACTCCAATTGGGGTCACGTGACCACCACACCGGCAGGGCCTGGTCCGGGCGTGGGAGAAGGATCTGCTCTGCCCCTACTCCAGTTGGGGTGACGTGTGTACCACACTGGCAGGCCACTGGGCCTGACCCACCAGGCTGTCACAGGTCTGTTTACCTTGCAAGCGCGAACCGCGGCTCTGCCCTGCCCCTCCTACCACGCCCATGTACCACTGGGTCGCGGGTCTGCCCACCTTGCGGTTGCGGGTGGCGGCTCCGCTCCGCCCCCTCTCCAATTGGGGTCACGCGGTCACCACGCTGGCGAGCCACTGGGCCTGCTCCGGGCGCTGGCGGCGGCCCGGCTCCTTCCCTCTGGCTCGACGACAAATTGAGGAGACTTGGGTGACTGTGCCTCACCCCCCCTACCAGGAGACCAACTGCTTATGTCACCACTGGTATTGATGAAGTTCCCTCCTCCGCTGCTTTCTGCAGACATCAGATCTCTGCCATGTTGGTATCCTATGCGAATGGCAGCATTTCGTTCCCCTTGCCGGGCAACCAAAGCACCGGGTGAGTCCTGACCGGCCCTCAGCAGGACCCGGACCGAGAAGCAGTTTCCGCGGGCTCCTAGCCCCGGGCCAGGGAAGTTCCGGGAGCCGGAACTCGGCCACTCCGTGCTCGGTGTAAGCTCCTATAAATGTAAGCTGCAAGAAGCAGTCCCCGCGGGCTCAGTTCCGGGAGCCGTAATTCGGCTGCTTAGTGCTTGTTGTATGCTCTGGTAGGCGCAGGGTCCAAGAAGCAGCCTCCGCAGGCTCAGCAGCCCTGGGCCAGGGCGGTTCCGGGAGCCGGAACTCGGCCGCCCCGCGCTGGGTATTCACTCCGATAAGATCAGGTTCTAAGAAGCACCCAGAAGCTGAGCCCTAGCAATCTGTCTGCAAGCCGCAGGCGAATTGCAGCCTGAAATTACCTGTTCTATGGCTGAATGAGCTGCGGTCAGTCGAAAACAGCGGTGGTGACGTCAGTTTACCAACATGGTGGCTGCTGGCCTCCTCTGTGGTCTGACCGGTGTGGAGAACCGAGATGCAGAAAAAAATATTTTCAAAAGTGAAATATGTGCATATTTTGCTCACTGTGTCAGAGACAGTCTTAAAGAAATGATTGTCATCTCTCCTCCTTCTCATCCCATTTATTCCTCAAGTTGTTTGCAATTTGCCTTTTACCCTTGCCACTCCACAGGAACTCCCTGGCCATGCTTAGCAGGTATCCATACCTGTCAAACCCAGTGACTGCTCTTTAGTCTCTATTTTCCTTGATCTCCTTGTTGACCACTTCTTTCCTTTTAAAACTTTCTCCTTACTTAACTTCTGTGACACAGCACTGACCAGATTCTACCTTCTTGGAGTATTTCTTTTCAATGGCTCTTAATGGATCCTTTTCTTTTTCTTATCTTTTAAATCTTTTATGGGTATTTCCTAGTGTTCTTATTTCCTGTTACTTTTTCTTCTCTCTGTTTTCCTATTGATTGATTTTTATCCTTGTTCTGGGTCACATTTTCTTTATTTTAAATATATATCTACTTATCTTTATTAGATAATAGATATCATGACTTATGAAGTGTCTTGATTTTGTTGACATACTTAAATGAGCATTAAATTTTGTTTTGAAAGAAATTATTTGTAGATAAGCCTGATCATTCAAGGTTTCTTTTTAAGCTTTGTTAGGCCAGTCATAAAATATCATTTTCTTGCTGGTTTAGTCCTGCTAGTAAGGCCTTACTTCTTGTCTCTACTAATTAAAACCCAGGCAACTCCCAACTTTGTGAATTCTGACATATATATATGTGTGTGTGTGTGTGTGTGTGTGTGTGTGTGTGTGTGTATATATATATATATATATATATATATATATATATATATATATATATATATATATATATATATATATAATTTTTGAGGGGGTTACCAGGGATTGAACTCAGGGGTACTTAACCACTGAGACACATCCAACCCTTTTTAATATTTTATTTAGAGACAGGGACTCACTGAGTTGCTTAGGGCCTTTCTAAGTTTCTGAGGCTGGCATTGAACTCACAATCCTCCTGCCTCAGCTTCCTGAGCCACTGGGATTACAGGCATATGCCACCATGCCTGACTAGTTTTCAGAATTGTTTAGCTTAAAATTTCCTGGTATTTTCCCCCAGCCTTTGGAGTTTCATCCTAGGCTTATTTTTCACTCATGACTTTGTATTCAACTACTGATTCAAGGGAACCTATAGGTAGGTTTTTGTGAGTTCTTTCTCTACATAGCACCCTCTACCCTTGTACTCTGGACATTCTAGCTGTATCAGCCTCCAGCAACTTTGATCTTAGTCTTTTCAATTGAATAACACTTCCATGCTCAGTTTGAGTTCTCACTCCCTTTGCTTTCCTCCACAACGTTCTTTCAGTTAGCAAGCTGTGGTGCTAATAAGACATGTCTCGTTCTTTCAGGTAGCAAGCTGTGGTGCTAATAAGACATATCTCGTTTGTTTTACTTTCCTCACAGTCATTGTCTTGTACTATCCCTTGTTGCTTCATAGATACTGTCTGATTTTCTAAATGTTCCACCAGGAGGGCAAGTTTGGGACCAGTCATTGTACCATGGCCAGGAGTGGAAATCCCTCTGTGTGGTTTGACTAGCACCTGTGTGCTGACAACTCCCCCGATCTCTATTTCAGATCATCATCTCATGAGTTCTAACTAATGTGTCTAGTTGCCCTTTGCATCTGAGATTCCCAACCATGGTTTCACCATGGTACATATCAGAATGATCATATTTATATAGCATGTAATCCTAATCATATCTATAAAGGACACTGAGGAAAATAGACATGAATGAAACAGTAAACCCTAAAAGATGAGGAATCAATGTTGGGATCACTGTAAAGGCTCTCTCTGCATAGATGTCCCATAGATATCTGCATTTGATATCTCCAAAACTAAACTCATAGTGCTCTTTTTGTGAGCGGTGGCAAGGTCAGTTTTCACAAAGTATCAGAGAACAAAATGAGTGTGGAAAACTGCAGTTTGGATAAAGCACATTTTTTTGGTCTTTTCTTTGATACATGGCTTACCTCTCACAACCATGAAGGCCTGACTCCCTACCCTATTAGCATTTAAGGATGCTACAGTACGCAGTAATGGCAGGTGTGGTGATTTTGAATTACAGGTTACATCATTAGGTCTAAGTATCTGTTTTCCTTAATGATATTTTATTTCTTGATTTGAAAATTCAAATTGCCTTATTCGTGGCCAATTCTAAAAGACACTTTTCATATGTAAAATAGCTGACAGGGTAGCTCAAGATATTGAGTCTCTGCAAAGTGATTGAAGTTAGATGAAATGTTTAGAATTCTGTTTCCATTACCACTACATTTTTCTACCTGATGCATAATAAGGTAAAAGAAAATGCTATGCCTGTCATCCTACTGATTCCCAAATAGGACAGAAACGATTCTCCCAAATTGCACATCAGTTCAATTTGAATCAGATATTTAAGAAAGTGGCAAGGTTAGCATATCTTATCTATTCAATATCATAACTGATAAGAATATTTGAAATATATTCCAGGAAATGCTGGATATGATAAAACAGTGTTATTTTTCTTACTTAGGTATAAAACTAATTATCCCAGATCCTTTCCCTAAATCTAAGAATTTCTACATCTACTGATGATTATCATTCATTTCTTCTTTCATTCAGTCAACATTTTAGGATCAGGCTTTATACTTGGGGCTGTGTAGTAAGCAGTGAATACACTACCTACATTCCCAACTTTGTGGGACGCACATTCTACAGAGAAGGCTGTCTCTCAGCTAGCTCACATTTTCTAATCATAATTTCCTTTCTTCTATATACTTTTTCCTGTTTTGTCTTCTGGGGTTTCTTGCTGGGATCCTCAAAATTGTCTTGTCTACACCCCTCAATCTTTGTATTGCTTTTGTAATATATTCTCATGCCACTAGGGACTTGCTGCCTGAGTTGCATGGGGACCCAGCATAATTTATCCAGGAGGAAAAATATTCATTTCCTGTTGTGTGTCCACCACCTTTTACTGTCTTCTTTATCTTTCATGCTGTATGCCAATCTAAAGGACATTTTCAGCTATTAACTAAAACTACTCACTGTCTTCTTTCCCTGTGCCATCTCCTCTAATATATAACTATGGGATTTCCTCTATTGCTTACTAAAGGTTTTCTTCTTCTCCTACCTGAAAATTGGACTTTTTTTTCAATACTGGGGATTGAACCCATAGGTACTTAACCACTGAGCCACATTCCCAGCTTTTTTTTTTTTTTAAATTTTGAGACATAGTCATACTATGTTTCTGAAGCTGGGCTTGAACTAGCAATATTCCCACCTCTGGCTCCCAAATTGCTGAGATTAGAGGTGTGTACCATTCATCCAGCATTCAACTTTGATCAGCATATTTAAACATATTAAAGATAGCTGAAAGGAAAAATAGGAAATCTGACTCCCTAATAATAAGGTGTTTTTTTTTTTTTTTTTTTTTTGGTACCAGAGATTGAACCCAGGGGTGCTTCACCACTTAGTCTCATTCCCAGCCCTTATTATTATTATTTTTATTTTGACACAGGATCTCACTAAGTTGCTTAGGGCCTTGTTAAGTTGCTGAGGCTGGCCTCAAATTTGTAATTCTCCTGCCTCAGCCCCCAGAGTTGCTGGGATTACAGGTATGTGCCAGTATGCCTAGCAACATATTCAAACTGTATGAGTTCTTTGGAGGAGAAATACATAGTTCCCTAAAAAACGAAAGAAAAACATACCACACTTACGTTTAGGAGCTGCAGGACTTGAAATATATGCATTCATTTTGAAAGGGAATCTAATAGGATTTTTCACTTTCAATGAATATAAAAAACCTTTTACTTCTAAAGCTAGTACTTGTCTTTTATGTATGTATGTATACATATATGTCATCAATCAGTTTTTCATATAGGTTCAATGCATTAATCACAACTAAACTTACTACTATAGATGTTTCAATTATTATCACATCATGTTTGCTTTATTTACCCCATTCTTCTTTTTTCTTAGACTTATGTTCCAGCTCTCCTCATCTCATTAATTGATTCTCACAGTGTTTATTGAATGCCTTTTATATGCTAGACAATAGTGTTTATGGCTGCTATTTACCTTTGTTTTTTCCCCTCTCATCCTTCACATGTCTCCCTTGTTTCCCGTTCTGACACAATTATCCTGTGACTATTGATTCACTTCCATGAGATCTCTCCATTAGCACACACTGGAACTCTTCCAGATACAAGTAGCTAATCAATGTGATCAGAAATATAAGACCAGTCTTCCTTAGATTAAATACCTGCCATCTTGTAAATTACATTTGCAGAATTCCCAGGTACCTACTACATGCTCTAGAATTCCTCTGCCTATGCTTCTTAACTAGTTGCTAGCATCTCTAGGAATCTAATATTTAGCAAAGTGATTGATTCATAGGAAATAATCAATTTTGCGATGAGGATATGCATTAATTGTTGTTAATGATATCTCTAAGCCATAAAATTTATGGCAGTGCTGACCACAATGCAATCCAGCCATATTAATATATATTATATGTTACATATATTCATATATTTCCTAGGTATTCCCAATAATGGCACAAGTTATAATGGCTAGTTACCTATAGTAGGGTTCCATATACTTTTGCAAGCATAACCAAAGCAAAATTTAGAAACCAACAGAATTTATTTAATAAAAATTTTCAGTGAGTCTCATTATAGTATGAACATATATTCTAAATTGATATTATGGGTTGATGAGGCTATATGTATCTTCACTCAGAATTTTCAATTCCATAGTGGGTGTATCTACCAAATACTGTAGAATACCATAATGAGAACAAACAAAATCATGACTGGAAATATGAACTTCACAAGCAATGGACAAACTTAATAAAGATTACTATGCTTCAGAAATAAAGCATAGCAATAAATGTTTCACTCTTTTGTATTAAGTCCAGATTTTGAAAACATTGTTTGTGTTGTGCTTGGGACAGAACTCAGGGCCTCACTTTTACTAGGCAAGTGCTCCACCACTAAGCTACATCATCAACTCCCTTAAATACAATTTTTGTTGTTGTGTTGCACTTATCACATATATGTGTATTGATTTTTGTTGTGTATCTCTCACAGCAGAATGTTTATTTTTTTCTTAACAAAATGAACTCTTCCATACATGGTCAGACATCATACTGTAGTACAAATTTCCTACCATAGGTATAGTGTCACAAAATACAACTGCTATGAATCTCTATAAACAGCATTAGTACTACCAAGTTATCTGAACTGATATGTAATTAATACTTAGGAATAACAGATAATAAAGAAGAAGTCAATAGTATTTTCATAGATGAAGCCAGAATTCTCAAAAATCTCTGAATCCCAATCAGAAGTAATTGTTTTATTTAACCTATGTAGCAAATAATGGACACAAGAAAACTGTTCCTCTTCCCTGTTAGAGGGCATCTCTTATTTGTTCTTCCTATTGCCTTATCATTCCCAGTGTGCTATCCCTTTACTTGATGGATATCCACTCCCACATTTCTTATAAGCTATTCTTACCTGGTTAGTTCAGTGTTTAACATTCTTTCCTCCCATTTATCTTCCTGATTCATTCTCTTTGAGACCTTGATGTGCTTTCCCTTTAGTGGGGAACTAGCCATCTCAGAAAAAGCAAAAAATAACAATGTCCTGTCCAAAGTCAGACTATGTTTTGCCATGCCTCCATGTCTGTCTGCCTTGTAAATTTATCTATCAAATTTATGCTTAGATATTGTAGAGAAAGAAAAATATTTTTTTCTGTAGCCTTAATGAGTTTTTACTTGGCATGGACCCCTGTAACAAAAGACAGATTAAGAGAAAAACAAATAGAAAATTAACACACACACACACACACACACACACATACACATATCTTCATGATTAACTTTTGTTCTCTCTGGTAGATAGAGGGTATGGGATACCTTTTGTCTACAAATCTGTGTCCTGCTTTTAGGCACATAGTGGGAGGAGGGAGACCTTTCCTGCCTTCTGTCCTTCTTAATTGTCTTCAGTTCCACAATCCTTCACATTTTGGGGTGATATATTCTTATCTCCCATAACACTGTATCTTCTGAAGCCAAACGTATTTTACCCAAAACAGTTTATTACCTCATTTTCTCTAACAGTTCTGTAATTTGTACTGTTCAATTATTGTGAATTTCCTGCTGTGATACACTTATTTCTGGGTTTATCTGTTCTGCCTCACAGATCACCTTGAGGAGAAGGACTGTTTCTTAACCTTGATTGTGACTCATGTATATATGATCATATCTAGAATTTACAGAATCTTAACTTGGAGGAATTAGAATATTATACCTCATATTTTCCTTTGAAATTCCTAGAATGTCTGAAATTTGAGATACAAAATATTGCCACCCAATTATTTGAGTAATATTAAAAAATATAGGTAAGCAGAAGAAGTAGCAAAGCTTTTTGGACAGGGCTTATGTTTTCGACATCACGTCTGTCCTTTCAAGGAGGCTGCTAGGATAGTCCATTAGATAATCCATTGCAAAACATGAACTGGGTCTTAGTATATGTTTTGGATATCAACTACTTATACCTTTTAGATTTCTGAAAAAGCCAAAGGAAGATCCTATAGTTTCCCTTCCTTATTTCTAATGTGTTTGTTACCCTGAGTCTTAGGCCAGAGGCCTGCCTCTGAGAATCCAACAAATCAGGTCTGACCACTTTTTCCAAAAACCAAACAGAAAAGGTAAACGTGAAAAGTATGAAAGGAACTTTAATCAGTGTGGCTATTCTGAGAAGACAAGGGGATCCATGTCCTTCACCTTTTCTTCCAGAACCTGACAATAACCTTGAGATTTATAGAAAGAGCACTGAGGGCAAGGGTTTGGGGTTTGCCTATCTGGAGGCTTTCCATAGCTGCCAAAGAGTGTGATCTTTATCAGGTGTGGTCAGATCCATCATGATCTCAGGATTGGTGCAATGGGGACTTGTGGCATGAGAAAGTTGCTGTTGCCTGGTGGGTAGTTTGGATTCATCATAAAATGTTTATTGATCATACCTGTTGTTCCTGGAATCCAAGGTGACTCAGAGCAAAGGAAACAGATGCAAAATGGTGTCAGATATGCCAAGCTTTTAATCCTGCTTTCAGCCACCCATTAGACATGTGTAAGCAGAAGTGGAGATCTGAACCCTTGTTGCATGTTATTCTCCTAAACACATACATGCTCTGCTCATTCTCCCTTTGTCTCTTTCTTTATATCCTATTCTATTAAGAGTATTTTTGTCTTTAGAGGCCTTTCCTTGCTGGGTACAATGGCATATACCTGTTATCCGATTGGCTAGGGAGGCTGAGACAGGAGGATTGCGAGTTCAAAGCCAGCCTCAGCAAAGCAAGGCACTAAGCAACTCAGTGAGGCCCTGTTTCTAAATAAAATAAAAAATAAGGCTGGGTATTTGGCTCAGTGGTCAAGTGCCCCAGAGTTCAATCCCCAGTGCCAAAACAAAAAACAAAATAAAATAAAGGAGGCATTTCCTTAAATAGTTCATTTCCCCAGGACCTTCTATGTCCCTTGAAGTCCTTAGGATAGGTCTCACTTAATTAATGTATTACTGGTTGTTGCAAGTGTGATAGTTCCCCTCACAGAAGACACTGACATTCTAAGGAAAGAAACCACAAAAGTTTTCTAAGTCAGTCCTAGGATTTGATGAAACTGTAGTTATTTGCATACTCTCAGTCATTCTGGTGCCAAAAGTGCAACCACTACCCTTTGTTTATGCCCACCAGTGATCTTGGAGATCATCCCACTCTAGTTGTTTGGTAGTTGAATTACCTCCTTTAATGTTTGTAGCCATACAGCCTCTGTCCAGGATTCGTGTGTGTGCGCGTGCGCACACACGCACGCACTGGGGATTGAACCCAGGGCCTTGTGCATGTGAGGCAAGCACTCTACCAACTGAGCTATATCTCTAGCCCTGCCCAGGGTTCTAGACATGGGATCTGGGTATCCCATGGATTTGTGCTAGAATTGATATATAAGTAGAAAGGGACCCTACGATAAGTATGGAGTAGGGTTGCCAAATGTAGGAAGTAAAAATACAAGCATAAAATTAAATTTCAATTTCAGACAAACATATTTAGACATACAGAGAAAGAATTATTTTTATGAAATTCAATTTAACTGCATATTGTTTATTTTATCTTGTCAATCTTAATATAGTGCCAGGTCTTATAGGACTTTATCACTCATGGTAGCCATTTTATTACTTAGTATAATAGCCATGAGAAACCACAGAGGAGTTTTGAATGAGAAATTTTATGAATAAGGCTCATATCTTGTCCACTGATGATTGTAACAGGCAACAAAAATAAGCCACCTATCTAGAGAATCTAAGTTTGTTACACAGAGCATTATTTAAGGGCATTACCATGACAGCATTGTCTTAGTAACTTCATAGGAGGGGAAACTCAAATAATCATGGTACATATTTATAACTTTTTTGGAATCTGATTTATAGTGGTCTTTGTTTGGCCTCCATAATTGAGATTTGATAAACTTAACAATATCAGAATTGCACCAATTTGTGATATGGTTTTTGATGATTTTGAAGAGCAGTTTTGAAGAGTAAAGAGTCAGTTGATATTCTGAGAAGTGACTATTTACCCACATGAGGGTTACTTGATAGTTGTTGTTCAGATAAATGGATTTCCAGGAAATTTCTGAAACAAAACTATTTGTAACTTCCTTTTATTGGCAGGGATTTCCTGGAATAGTAATTCAAGTTAATGCAGAGTATTAAAAAATAAAGTCATAGATAATAATAAAATTTATAGATAATAAATTGTACAGCTGCTTTTGGTTTCAATCCTGCTTACCCACAGGTGTTATTCTTCACTCTGAAACAAGCTTCCCAAACTTGCTGAGTACATGGTACCCTCAGTTATAATCTCTGTAATTTCCCATATTATTTCCAAGATCTCTATTTATTAAGAAATTAAGTCCAGACAACTTAATAAGTATGCATGTCCCCAGAAGTTAGCAACCACATTTTAAATTATTTTATTACAGTATTATAGTTATACATAATAGATGGGTTCATTTTGACATAATCATACATGTATTGAATTTAATTTACTTCAGCCAGTCCTCAGTGCCCTCCCATTCCTACCCTCTTCCCTCCTGCTATTCTACCTTGCTCTCTGTTATGGTTTATATGTGTGGTGACCTGCAAAATCTCATGTTTGAGACAATGCAAGAAAGTTTAGAGGTGGAATGATTGGTTTATGAGAACCTTAATCCAATGAGTGCATAAACCCACTGATATGGAATAACTGAGTAGTAACTGTAGTAAGATAGGGTGTGACTGGAGGAGATAAGTCACTGGGGACATGCCTTTGAGGTTTATATTTTGCCCCTGGTGAACAGAACTCTCTCTGTCTCTCTGCTTCCTTGTTGCTTTGTTCTGATTGCTTTCTTCTGCCATACCCTTCTGCCATGATCTCTGCAACTATGATCCAAATGAACTTTTCCTCTTCTAATTATTCTTGTCAAGACTTTTGATCACAGTGACAAAAAAGCTGACTAAAACATTGTATATTGCTGGTCTTCCTTCCACTCATCTATTTTTTTAATTTTAATTGGTACTCTATAGATATACATCAAAGTGGAATTCACTATGGTATATTTATACATGCACATAATGTTGTTTTTAAAGTCCTTTAACATTTTCTCCTCCTTCTCCCTCAAATTCTTTCGTCTATTCCATTGTTCTTTCTTCTGTTTTCGTGGCATAACTCCTTTACCTTACTGGGCTCTAGCTTCTGCATATGAGAGAAAATATTTGACTCTTGATGTTACAAGTCTGCCTTATTTCACTTAGCATGATGTTCTCCAGTTCCATCCATTTATGAGCAAATGATATAATTTCATTGTTCTTTGTGGCTGAGTTTATACACCACATTGTGTTTATACACCACATTTTCTTTATCCATTCATCTGTTGATGGACACCCAGGCAGGTTGTATAGCTTGGCTATTGTTAGTAGTGCTGCTATGAACACAGATGTGGCTATATCCCTATAGTCTGCTGATTTTAGTTCTTTTGGATAAAAACTAAAGAGTGGTATAGCTGGATCCTGTGGTGCTTCCATTGCTAATCTTTTGAGGAATTTGCTTTCCATCTGAAAATGTCAAGGAAAAGTTGGACTTTATGCTTATATTTATAAATATAAATTGGAATTTATTTATAAATTGGAATTTATATAAATTTTTTTTAAATATTTATTTTTTAGTTTTAGGTGGACACAACATCTTTTTATTTTTATGTGATGCTGAGAATCGAACCCAGTGCCTCACACATGCTAGGCAAGTGCACTACCACTTGAGCCACATCCTCAGCCCCAATTTTTATAAATTATAAATTTATAAATTATAATTTTATTCATAAATTTGAATTTATATTTATATTATATAGAACATCATTTTATACATAAAAAGATTGAAAACATCAGCCAAAACGTTCTTGAGAAAGGGAATTTAGTGAGATTCCTCATCACCCATTTAACATGAAGAAATTTATTTTTTGTATATAAGCAATAAATTATATGATAAAACTGAAGAGATCCCTTTTATGTAAGTAACCAGGTAAATAAAATACCTAGGAGCAAACTTAACAAGAAATGTATAAGATCTATATAGAGAAAACCTTGGAAAGCTAAGGAGAGACTAGAAAGAAGACTTGAATGCATACAAACAAAAAAGAACACTTTTTGAATTGGTTACTCAGAACAGTGATGTCGTTTGGTTAATGTATGAATACAATGAAACAAAGAACAACTGGACATTGTTCTGTAACTAAAGAGGCTGCTTCCAATCTTATATGGATGAATTGGCTTGTGAGGAGAGTTGAGAAATATTTGAATTAGAAAAAACTGTAGCAGGATAGTAACACATAAAAAGGTGCAATTGACAAAAACAGTTTGGAATTGGTACATGATTAGATAGTGAGAACATTCTGGTAAGTTCAAAGTAGATAAGAATATATGTGAGAATTTAGAATATGCTTAAGGTAGAGTTTCAGATCATTAGGAAAAAGGTGATGAATCCAATTTTTTATGTTGGTAACTTAAGTTATTCATTTGGGAAAGGATATATTTCACTTTATAAAACCTTTGGTACTGTTTGATATTTTCTATCTTTCAATAATGAGCTAGTTAACAAAAAGTAAATGAAACCAAAGTGTTGATACAACTATGAAGCTATTAAATGTATACTTACCTGTTTAAACCAAGTTTCCATATCCACAGACTAGGCAAAGCAATAAAAATGCTACTATTAAAAAAGATGATAAACCCATCTACCATAGTATATAATGTTTTGACATGAGTATATGAGTATATCAGACTTTCAAAAAAATTCTCCCAAGTCAAATGATAATAGTCAAATCTCCAAATTTTTCAAAGTTAAGGTAATGTAAAATAATATAATTGGTTATCAGTCAATTACTATAATACTCCTGAACAAAATGTAGGACTGTTCTATGGGGAGTTGACCACATCATCCAGCTTGCCTGCATATTCTTAAATTTTTGTATAGAATTAAACAAATACCCATTGAAGGAGTATTTATTTTTAATTTTTTTATTTTAAATTCTGATAAAATATACATAACATACAATTTACTACCTTAACCATTTTAAAGTTTACATTTCAGTAATGTTAAGTACATTCACATTGTTCTGCAGCCAATATCTGAAGCTTCTTTTTTCTTCATATTATAAATGAAACTCTGCATACAGTTAAAAAACAACTTTCTATCCTTCCTATCCCCTAGATCTGGAAGTCACCATTCTACATTCTGTGTTTATGAATTTACCTGAGGTACCTCATATGGAATAATTAGGACTTGATTTTTTGTGATAGACTCATTTCATTTAGTACAATGGCCTCAGGTTTCATCTATGCTGTAGCATTTGTAACTAATTTCAGTGCTTTTGAAGTTTGAATACTGTTCCATTGTTCGTATTTATTACATTTGGTTATTGACTCATTTGTGAATGGCTGCTTGGGTACATTGACCTTTTGGCTATTGTGAAAAATGTTCATGTAAAAATGAATGTATAAATATTCCTTCAACATCCTACCTTAACTTTTTTTGGGCATATACCCAGAAGTGCAATTTCTGAAACTTCCAATAATTGTATTTTTTGATTTTTTTGAAGAATCACCATACTGTTTTCCATAATGGCTATGCCATTTACATTGCCAGCAATGGTGCACAAGGGTTACAATTTCTCTACATCCAAACTAACACTTGTCATTATTTGTTTTTGTTTTGGTAAGCAGCCATTCTCATGGTTATAAGGTAGTATCTCTTTGTGGTTTTGAATTGCATTTCCCTAATGATTAGCAATTTTGAATATATTTCCATATGCTTTTCAGCCATTTATATATCTTCTTTTAAGAAATGTCTGCTCAAATCCTTTGCTCATTTTCACTGTGATTTTTTTCATCATTGAGTTTTAGGATTTCCTCATTTATTTTGGATAATAACCCCGAATCAAATATATGTATATATGATTTGCAAATATTTTTTTCCGTTTCTTAGTGTGCCTTTTCACTCTGCTAATTGTGTACTTTGATGCATAGAAGTTTCAAATTTTGATGTAGTTCAACTTACTTATTTTTCCTTTGTTTTCTGTGCTTTTTTAAAAAAATATTATCCAAAAGAAATTATTGACACATCAAATATCATGAAGTTTTCTTCTAAGAGTTTTATAGGTTGAGCTTTCTTTTTGCAGTACTGGGAGTAGAACCCAGGGACTTGTACTTGCTAGGTAAGTGCTCTACCACTGAGTTACCTTCCTACCCTTCTGGAATCCATTTTGTGTTCTTTTTTGTTGACGGTGTATAGTTAGGGCCTATCTTTGTTCCTTTGTGGATATTCAGTTTACTTAGTGTCATTTGTTAAAAAGGCTGTTTTTTTTTCCCCCATTGAATAATCTTGGTACCCTTGTCAAAAAGCATTTCATCATATATATGAGGCTTTATTTCTGAACTCTCTGTTCTGTTCCACTGGTTTGCATGTCTGCCATTTTGCCAGTACCACACTATTTGGATTCCTATAATTTTGTCAAAGACAATGCATTAGAAAATTAAATGGATGATTTTATTCAGGCTATTGCAATAGGGAGAAATTTGCTATTGATAATTCTCAAAAGAAGAAGGGAACTTGGGGTTTTACAGACAAATAAACAGGGAGTCATCACAAAATTTACATGCGTCATGATGAAGGAGGTATTCTATATGGAAGAGCAAGATGTTCCTTTGAAATTATTTTTTAGGATACAAAAGGTCAAGGAACTCTTTTATAGTTAAGTAAACTCCTTTTCTTTTTGTAAATTTTGAGTAGAAAATAATTTGTTGTTGTTTTCTATTTAGATGCTTAGAAAAAGAACCCTGATTTGATTTAAGTACTTACATTTCTTTTTTAGTAACTGTACAACTTTATTTTCTCAACTAAAAACATTATGAATATACCCAACTATGTACTCAGATTACTCCCCCCTTCCAAAATAATACTTGTTGACTCAGAAGACATTTTTAAAAATGTACTTAGGGAACATACTCATTTAGTTGGCAATGAGAAATTTGTTCCTAAAACCCTTTATTTTTGCAATTGAAAATCTTAGCTATAATGATGCTTATATCTAGTCTCTTCAGAGCAAAATTTTTAATTCTTTCACATAATTCTGAATATTTTGCATTTTCTTGGGATTTTTATTGAGCATTTCCTAGGAAGGCTGGTCTTAAATTCTTCTCATCCTAAATGTTACGATTATATTTTTTTTCCTACTCTCAAATCATTGAAACAACTTTTTTTTTTTTTTTACTATAGATAGGGGATGGATGTATTTTCTTATTAAAGACATGCTAACTATGCAGTCATATTCTTTTGTTACATCTCTCATTTAAATTGTTGTATTTTGCCCTGTCTTATGAATATTACTTTTGGGATGATCTCAGTCAGTCTTATGTGTTTTTTTAAGAGCAAAATAGAACAGTTTTTGTCCTATGGGCTCCCTTCCCCCATTTTTAATTGAGTTTTCCTTAATATGCAGAGAAATACACAGTTTTTAAATGTACATTTTTAATGGAAACTTTTTTTGTGTGTATGGTGATGGAGTTTGAATACAAAAACACAAAACACAAAAAATACTCTACCACTGACCCACACTCCCCAACCAAGAAATATTTTAAAATTTTAATATTTATGCACTAATACACAAATCTCATGAATTTTCACAAAGTGAACAAACCCATGTATTCATTACTCAGATAAAAAAAAACAAAACAGAATATTGGGGCTGGGGTTGTAGCACAGTGGCAGAGTGCTTGCCTAGCACATCTAGGGCACTAGGTTCGATCTTCAGCACCACATTAAATTAATTAATTAATTAAATAAAGTTTATTCTGTCCATCTACAATTAAAAATATTTTTAAAAAGAAGCAGAATACTATCCAGGCATGGTGATGCATGCCTGTAAACCTAGCAACTTAGGAGGCTGAGGCAAGAGAGCTACAAGTTCAAGGCTCACCTGGGCAACTTAGTGAGACCTTCTTGGAAGGAAGGAAGGAGGAATGGAAGGAGGCAAAGAGGGAAGGAGGGAAGGGCAGGGAACGTAACTCAGTTTCAGAATATTCCTGGCTTCTTTCCTCAGTACCACAAAACACACACACACACACACACACACACACACACAGAACATATGTATACGACATCATAATCTGTAATTCAGATGTTCTCTTTCAACCCTTCCAGTCACAATCCCAACACAAAGTTACACCTTGTTATGACTTCTAACAATACTCATTAATTTTCCTTGTGTTTGTTTTTTTATATAGATAAAATCACACACATGTACTCTTTTTTTGACTAACTACTTTTCACTAAATATTAAGTTTGTATATGTTATTGTATGTGGTTTCATTTATTCTTAATACCGTATATTATTCTAACATATTAACATATTGTATTTATCTATTATATATATATATATATATATATATATATATATATATATATATATATAATTTATATATATATATAATGTTCCTTCACTGGCATATATCTTTATCATGGAAGACAGCTTAGTGACTAATTATCTGACCCTTTACTAGTTGTCCCTCTCACAGAAAACTTGTTTGTACTGATAGATCTGCTGTGGCTTTTGTCTTACTTGTTTTCAGTTTATTCCAGGTAAGATAGCCACTCTCTAGGACAGCCTTAATTGGGAGAAAAATTAGGTCTTGTGTGTGAGCATGGTGTGACAAAGGATTGCTAGTCTGAGGGCAGAGTGGGCAATTTACTGAGAACCTGTCTCAATCAATCAATGGTTGAGTTTGTCAGTAGTTTAGACACAGTGGAGGCATCACAACCTAAAACACGAAAAACAGAGTTTCATGTTCACAGTTTGTGAGAGAAGAGGAGAGGGGCACAGATGAAGGACAGGTTGAAAGGGAAATGTACTCAATCAGCAGATAAGAGAACCAGAGAGATATGTCCATATGTGTTGAGGTCTTTATTGATGTCCAGGGCATTACTCAAGCAAATTTTCTATGGAGAATTCTAATGGGTGAGTTTATAGCAAGCAGGCACAAGTTCTGTGGGGTAATGCTATGAGTGAGAGAGTTAGTTACTATGGCATACAAGTATCTATATACAGGGTGTGGGTATCAGTGGGATGAGTCAAATAGGTTGTATCTATATACTCCACAGGCAGGTGGTCACCAGGCGGGGTTGTGTAAGACAGATCTGTTTGATATTGACCAGACTGAGGAACTGGGAGGGCATGGAAAACTGGAAATTGTATCAAGGGTGACATACTAAGTCTTGATTTCTGGTATGATACAGTTAAATTTATATTGAAAATGGATGCCTAGCTAACATAAAATTTTAAAAATTTACCTCAAGGGTTATTTCCAGTTTGATTTATTGCAGCTATCACTGCTATGAACATTCTTGTGTGTGTCTTTAGGTGAACATGTGTGTTTAATTCTGTTGGAGCTATGTCTAGGAGGGCAATTGCTGGGTTATAGAATGTGCATATGTTCAGATTAAAAAAATTGATTGAGGTATTTTTAACATATAAAAATACTAATTTCAAATGTACAATTCCATAATTTTTACTACCTTCTCTGAGTGAAGCAACCACACCATAATTCTGTTGAAGAGCATTATTATGTCCCCAGTAAGATTATTCAGGTACATTTTTAAGTTAGTCCTTCTTTGTACCACTAGCCCTGAGCCACCAGTAATCTACTGTCTGTCAGTATAAATTTGTCTTTTCTCTAAATATTATAAGAATTGGATGATATGATATGTGATCTCTTAGATCTGGCTTCTTAGCATAATGTTTTCTAAAATCTTTCATGATATACCAATATATTAATAGTTTATCCCTTTTTGTTGCTGAATAGTATTCTTACATATCGATATATCACATGGTACTCTCCCATTCATGAGTTGATTAGCATTTAGGTTGTTTCTAGTTCATAGCTACTTTGAATAATGCTGTTATGCATATTTATATTAAAGCCTTTGTATGGATATAGATTTTTATTTCTCTTAGGTAGGTACTTAGGAGTGAAATTAATAGGTTTTATAGTAAATTGATGTTTAACTTTTTTTTTTCAGTATTGGTAATTGAACTCAGGGGTGTTCTACCATTGAGCTACATCTGAAGTCCTATTCATTTTTTGTTTTGAGACAGGATCTTGCTAAGTTACTGAAGCTGACTTTGAACTTGTGATTCTCCTGTCTCAGCCTCCTGGGTTTCTGGGATTAAAGTCTGTCAATCCACATCTGCCACCATGCCCACGTAATTAATTTTTTGAGAAACTACAAAACCAAGTGCCAAAGTAGCTGCTCTGTTTTACATTTCCATCAATAGTACATGAATATACATATTCTCATCAACACTTATTATCATATGTCTCGTATTTGTTATAACCATGCAAGAGGGTCTGAAGTGGGACCTCATTGTGGTTTTAATTTACATTTCCCCAGTAAGTAATAGTGCTGAATTTTTTTTTTCATGTGTTTATTAGCTATTTGCTTACTTTCTTTGACAAAATGTCTGGTCATGTCTTTTGCCTGTTGTTTTCACTGGGTTTTTAATCTTCTGATTAGAAGTCTTTTATCAGATAGGTCTTTTCCATGTATTTTCTGATAGTCTGTTTCTGTTTTAATTTTTTAATGATGTGTTATGAAGTAAAAAAAAAGTTTTGATTTTTTGATGAGGTCTTGTTCATCACTTTTTCTTTCTCTTATATATAAGCAATGCTTTTGGTGTCCTACCTAAAAAATCTTTGCATAAGCCAAGGTCTCACAGATTTACTCTTATGTTTTCCTTTCAAAATTTATTATAATTTAATACCTTCATTTGATTTTTTGACTCTTTTGAGTTACTTTTTGTGTAGACTTCAACTGAGGATCTAAGTTTATTTATTTATTTTTGACAGTTAGATATCAGTTGTCCTGACAGCACACCATAATCATACATACTTTCTCCAATGAATTGCTTTGATGCTTTTGCTCGAATTCAGTTAACTATAGGATTTTTATTCTGGGTTTTAAATTTTGTTCTACTGGTTCATATGTTTATCCATGTCCTAGTATATTTGAAACCATTAAGTGGAAGTATGTCATATCTTTCTATCTTTTCAAAATGATTCTCCTCATTTTATATGTTCTGCATTTCAATTTAATTTAAGGTTCATCTTGACAATTACTGCAAAAAAGCCTATTAGAATTTTGATGGGAGTTGAATTAAATGTATAAATCAAAATTTGGGAGAGATTTCTTGACTTAATATTGAGTCTATCAATCCACAAAATAGAATGTTCCTCCATTTATTAAGAACTTCTTTAATTTCCTTCTACACTTTTGTTAATTTTCAGTGTATAAAATTTTATTTCTAGCTATTTCAATGTTTTTTCCTATTATGAATGAAGTTAATTTATTAATTCTATTTTCATATTGTTCCTTGGTCATATATAAAACACAGTTGATTTTTGTATATTGATCTTGTGTCCTGTGACCTTATTGAACTCATTCATTAGCACTAATAGTTTTGTGTGTGTGTGTGTGTGTGTGTGTGTGTGTGTGTGTGGCTTTGTTAGGTTCGTCTATGTATAGGATGATGACCTTGAAGGATGAAAGTTTTACTTCTCCTTTGCAATATAGGTAACATTTATCTTTTTTGCCTGATTACTTTAGCTAGAACATCTCATATTATGGTGAAAAGAGGAGGCAAGTGTGGACATCTTTACCTTGTGCCTGCTCTTAGGAGAAAAGCATTTATTCTTTCACCATTATGTCCTTTATTAGGTTAAGAATATTCCCTTTTAATCTGTTCATTAGTAGTTTTATTGCACAAATGGGTGCTGAATTATGTCCAACGTGTGATGGTATTGTGGTTTTGTCCTTCATTTTATTAAGGTGGATTGTTGCTTTATTCAGTTTTCAGATTCTAAAGCAGTCTTGAAATCCTAAGATAAAACCCATTTGGTCATCATATTTAATATCTTTTATATGTGTTGGATTTGCTTTGCTAGTATTTTCTTAAGGATGTTTGCATTTACACTTAGAAGAAATATTGGTCTATAGTTTTTTCTTTCTTGTGATTGTTTATTTGGCTTTGCTATTATACTTTATAGAATGAATTGGGAAATATTTTATCCTTTTCTGGATTAATTTATGGATTACTGGCATTAATTATTTTTTATATTTTGGATAAAATACACCAGTGAAGGGGCTGGGGTTGTGGCTTAGCAGTAGAGTGCTTGCCTAGCATGCGTGAGGCAATGGGTTTGATCCTCAGCACCACATAATAATAAAGATATTGTGTCTACCTAAAACTAAAAAATAAATATTAAAAAAATACACCAGTGAAGTTTTCTGTTCCTGGCCTTTTCTTCATGACAAGAATTTGAATTGAATTATGTTCATTTATATAGAGCTATTTGGATTTCATATTTCTTTTAGTAGTTTATGTCTTTCTAGGAGTCATTCATTCTCATCTAAATCTAATTTGATTGCATACATTTATTCATAATATTTTCTTATAATCCTTTTAAATTCTAAGAGGTTAGGGGTTATGTCTCTGCTTTCATTTCTTATTTCTGGCATCTGTATCTTCTCTGTTATCTTCTTTTTTTGTGTGTAATCTAGCTAAGATTTGTTGATTTTTTTTTTTTTTTTTTTGTACCAGGGATGGAACTCAGGGCACTCAACCACTGAGCCACATCCCCAGCCCTTTTTTGTATTTTATTTAGAGACAGGGTCTTGCTGAGTTGCTTAGCACTTCACCATGGCTAAGGCTGGCTGTGAACTTGCAATTCTCCTGTCTTAGCCTCCTGAGCTGCTGGGAGATTTGTTGATTTTTTTTTCTTTTCAAAGACTCAACTTTTGGATGGATCCATGGATTTTCTATCAATTTTCTTCTTTCTGTTTCATTAATTTCTGTTCTAGTAATTATTATTATTATTTTTGATTCAGCTTGATTTAGTTTAATTTGCCCTTCTTTTTCTATATTTTAATGGTAATGCCTAGTACACTGATTTGACCTTTTTCTTTTATAATATTAGCATTTAAAGCTGTAACTATTTCTCTGAGCACCAATTTAGTGGCTTCCTATAAATGTTGATACGTTGTATTTTTTTTATTTTCTTACCCATAAAATACTTTCGGTTTTCCTTGTGGTTTCTTTTTTTGATGGACAAGTTACTTAAAAATGTATTAATTTCCAAATATTTCTGGATTCCCCAGACTTTATTCTTTTTTATATTTTTATTCCATTGTAGTCATAGAAAACACTTTGTGCAGGCCTTTAATCCCAGAGGCTTGGGAGGCTGAGGCAGGATCACAAGTTCAAAGCCAGCCTCAGCAACTTAGCAAGGCCTTAAGCAACCTAGCAAGACTATGTCTCTGCATAAAAAATAAAATGGACTGGAGATTTGGCTCAGGGTGTTTAAACCCTATTACCAAACAAACAAACAAACAAAAAACCCCCCAAACAAAACACTTTGTATGATGTAAATTTTATTAAGTATATTGATACTGGTTTTATGTTCTATCCTGAAAATATTCTCTGAGTATTTGAAAAGAATAGGTATTTTTCAGTTATTGGGTGAATTGTTCTACAGATATCATTTAGGTCAAGGTGGTTAGTAGTGTGGTATTCAAATATTCCATAGTTTTGTAGATTTTTGTCTCATTATTCTATCAATTAATGAGAGTGAAATATGACAGTTTCCAACTGTTATTATTGAATTATCTATCCCTTTAATCCAGTCAGTTTTAGTTTCATGTATTTTGTGGCTTTGTGGCAAACAACAAATATATTGATAATTCTCTCTCCTTGGTGAATTGACCCTTTTATCATTATAAAAACCCCTACTTTAACTCTAATAATAATTTTTGTCTTGAAGTTTGTCTGATGTTAATATAACCCCTCCAGTTCTCTATTCTTTCTGATTGCATGGTATGTGTTTTTCCATCCATTTACTTTAAAACTATTTGCACCTTTGCATCAAAAGTGTGTCTTCTGTAGAGAACACATAATTGATTATTTCTTTTTATAATCCATTCTGGTAGTCTCTGCTTTTTTATTTAATTAATTACCCTTAATATGTTACTGAGAAGGTGGAATTTATGCCTACCAGTGTAATCCAGTTAAAGTTTAACACCAGAACATAGAGTCAAACTTTTAACATAGCATTCCTTGATAGATTCTAGTACAGTCACCATTATCATCTTTATGATGGTTCCTTTCATTTCATCTTCTAATTTTATCTTACAGATCTACAGAAATAAATGCCAGATTTGATTACTCTTTATAGGTTTTAGCTCCACTTTTCTTCCTGCATATGTTATTGATTATTAAACATTTATCAATCAATGACATTCATTTATTATTCTTTATACCATGAAGGGCATACTGATTTTTAATCACTTTCACCTGGTCCTGATTTAAGTTAGGTAATTCAGTGAGAATTTATAACTAAAAGTACTCAGTAATGATCACATTCAAAAACATAATTAATTCTCATTCCAACTGTTTTTTTCTGTTCAATGCTCTTAGAGTTCCTCTGTGGTGCATAAGGTAGTAAAAAGTTGTTTCTTCCAAATAAGGTGTCTGAAGCATTGAGTTAATGAGTATTCATTTTGTCACTGGAAAGAGTACTGAGGGACAGTGAAGCCTTCATTCATCCCAGGGATATTGTGAATACCAGTTATTTAGTATTCAGATCTTAATTCATGTATTTACAGCTGTAACTGAACTTTTGCATTCTAGTACTTGAAAATTCAATATTTCCCTTATTTTTCATTATATACATTTAAGATGTACAACATTATGTTTTGATATACATATATACAACAAAGTAATTGGTCAAGTAAACTAACCTATCCATCATCTATCATAGTTATTTTTCTTTTAAAATTTATTTTGTGATGAGAATACCTAAAATCTACTCTCTTAGCAAGTTTCCAGTATGTAATACAGTATTACAAATATGATCATCATGTTGTGTGTAAGCTCTCTAGACCTATTTATCTGTGATAACTTTATCTTTGTATTTTTTTTTAAACCACACTGCTCTTTTATTCAACGGAACACCCCCCTTTAGTGCAGTGTTGAATCAAACACCGAAAAAAAGCCCAGAGAAATTTCTATAGATAAACCAGTGAAGAGAACGCGCGTTACACATTATTGTCAACATAATCACTCCATGAAGAGGGAAGGGGCGGGGAGAGAAGCAGAACAAAGAACGAGGGGCTCAAACCCCTAGACACTGCAAAACATTCAGACATTCAGGACTAAAATAAAAGAGGAAGGCTTCCAGGAAGGAGAGGAACAAATGGATTCTGTGGCAGCTTAGGTGGTCGGGGAGCGTGGAAAGGACTCTGGGCTGGCAGGCCAGCCCAAGGTGGCTTCAGCTGTGTCCCTACTGCTGGCAGGAGTGCAGGATGGTATCTTTGTATTTTTTTGACCTATATCTCCCAACATCCTCCTTCCCCAATCACTACCACTTCTAGTAAACACTTTTCTATACTGTTTCTAGCTATTCATTTTTTTACAATGAATTAGAACCTTTTGGGGCTGGGGTTGTGGCTCAAGTGGTAGCGCACTCTCGCCTAGCATGTGTGAGGCACTGGGTTTGATCCTCTGCACCACATAAAGATAAAGTAAAGGTATTGTGTCCACCTAAAACTAAAATAAATAAATGAATATTTAAAAAAAATCTTCTGCAAAGCAAACAATTAAAATGAAAGGCAGCCAATGGTGTGGGACAAAATATTTGTGCGCCCTATATCATATAAGAGATATACACAACTCAATAGCAAAAAAAAAAGTATTGATTGAGAAGTAGGCAAATAACAGTAATAGACATACAAAGAAGACATAAAAATGGCCAAGAAGTATATGAAAAAGGTGATAAAAATCACCTCTCATCAGGGAAATCAAATAAAACCACTTTGAGATATTACCTATTACAGTGGCTATTATTGAAAGGACACTAACAGTGGGAATATAAATTTGTGCAGCCATTATGGAAAGCAGTATAGATGTTCTGAAAGAAATTAAAAGTAGAACTGCTGTATGACCCAGCAATCCCTCTTTTGGTCATACACCCAAATGAAGTGAAATCACCACCTCATAAATATACCCAAACTCCCATGTTTATTGCAGTATTATTTACAATAACTGTGATATGGGAACAACCTAAGGGTTCATTGACAGATAAATGGTTACAAAAGTTGGTATATATATACAGTGCAATATTATTCAGCTTTTAAAATGGAGATAATGCCATTTATGACAAGGTGGATGAACCTGTAAGACAATAACTGAAAGAAACCAGACATAGAAAGACATTACACTACATGATCTCACTCTCATGTGCAATCTAAAAAAGTTTAATGCTTTTTTATTAAATCAGTACAACAGAAGATCCCATTTTTTACAACTTTAAATTAGCAACACATTCCTAACAATGATTTTTTAAAACCATTATAATTTTTCTTCATTTTGAAATCAGAACCTTTAGATATAAAAATGCAATTTACAGCTTAATTTTTGTTCTTTTTTTTTGTTCTTCTCAGGTTTTGTTTACTTACTATTTAGGCAAACTCTTCTTTTGCAAGTACTTAGACCAAAAAGCTGGAAGATTTTAAACTATACATGATTTATTATCTTTTTAGTTAGATGTTTTAAGTACAAAATATAATATGTTTTACTTAAAAATACACTTTATTTTTTAATAACACATAAGTTGTTTCTTCAAGCAAAATGCCTGATAAATATACTCAAGTATATGATCAACTCCTCTGTAATATTAAACTATGTCTATAATGTGATCCCAGTTCTTCACTTGATTAAGTAACTTAATTATCTAATTCACAATATAAAACATATTCCTAAGATCTTTTCATTCTTTGAAATATTGAAAACCACTATTTCTCTAAATTTACAGTTTAGAAAATATAATTTTAAATTATAAAATTATCCTCTTAGTTTCTTGGCAATTTAAGTGTAATGATTTCCATAGACACTCCTTTTAGCCTGCTTATCTTACATACTAAAGTTGATTTCATATTTTTCTTTGATTTCAGCAGTATTACCCATATTTTTTATACTATCAAGAGGCTTAGATTTTTTGCCACTGGAGACATCTATTGACTGTTCAATCATATTTTTAAATTTGTTCTAATTTGTAATACATGCCAGCAGAATGCATTTTGACAAATTTGTACACAAATGGAGGACAACTTCTCATTCCTCAGGCTGTACACAGTGTGGAATCACACAGTCATACAATCATACATGTTCCTAGGGTAATAATGTCTGACTTATTCCACCATCTTTCTCCCCCCCACACCCGCTACCCTCCTTTCACTCCCCTCTGCCTTATCCAAAGTTCCTTCATTCTTCCCTAGCACACTCTATCTATGGATCAGCATCTGCATATCAGAGAAAACATTTGACCTTTGATTTTTTGAGTCAATCATATTTTTAAAAAGTCTTTTTATTTTATTGTATTTTATAACTATTACTGATAATTTATGATGGAATTTGGTTTATGTAAAGGACCTTATGCAATATATGTACTAGGTATAATGAGAAATATATTGATTGTACAAAAACTCTTCTTCAAAAATAGAGTATTACTAATAGCTTGAAAGCTCCCTTCATAGCCTCATAGATCACATTCCTTTCTTTCTCCCCCAGTAGATAATCAGTATCAAGAATTTAGTATTTAACATCCCCTTACTTTTTTTTTTTCTTTTTCGTAGGCTTACTATACATTTTAGGTTGCAACAAACAAAGTAACCACTACTCAACAGTTTTTGGCCTGTAACTATGACACTTTCATATGGTTCAAATGAATACACAAGTACATACACAAACACACACACACATACACATACACACACACACACACACACACTGACCTGTGTTTGAACATTACATAAATAATATTGTAATATTCTCCCACGACTTTCTGTTTTCACTCAACGTGATCATCCAGAGATTGATCCATGTTGCTGTGAAAAGCCCTGTTTAATTCATTTTTGCTGCTATATAGTATTCCAGTATGTGGAAATTCTATAATTTTTAAAATTCTCTTGATTAATGGGTATTAGCTGTTACTTTCAGTTTTTTTAGATTTTAACTTTTTAAACTTCTTTATATGATGCTGCTATGCACTTTCTTTTGGCATATGTCCCCAGTAGTATCTTTAGGTAAGTATATAGAGCAGCGAAATTAGAGACCTAGGGTATGCACACATTCATGTTTTAAATATACAGTACTAATTTTTTAAAAGTAATTGACCAACAATATATTCTCATCAGCAGTGTGATGAATGTGTGTGTATGTGTGTGTGTGTGTGTGTGTGTGTGTGTGTGTGTGTATTTGGTACCAGGAATTGAACCTAGGGCCCCTTAACAAATGAGCTGCTTCCCCAGCCCTTTTTCAAATTTTATTTAGATTCAGGGTCTTGCTAGGTTGCTTAGGTCCTCATTAAATTGCTGAGGATGGCTTTGAACTCATGATCCTCCTGCCTCAGCCTCCTGAGCCATTGGGATTACAGGTGTGTGCCACAAAGTCTGACGAATATTAATGTATCTTTACCAATAACTTTTTATTTTCTTTTAATTTTTGCCCTTCTCATGGATATAATATGGTATATAATTGGGGTTCCATTTACTAATGAAGCAACGAAGTGGAAAACTTTTAAATGTGTTTATTGTCCATTCTTTTTCTTCCATTATGAAGTGCCTGTTTATGTTGTTGCCTGTCTTGGGTATTAGGGTAATGTTGGCTTCATAAAATGAGTTAGGGAATGTTTTCTCCTTTTCATTTTTGGGGAAGTTTGTGAAGTATTCATATTAGTTTTTCTTGAAGTGTTTGGTAGAACTGACTAAATTAGAAATTTAATCTCTTTACTCGTTATGGGCCTACTTAGATTTTTTTTGAGTTAGTTTCAGGAGTTTGTACATTTTTTAGGAACTTGTCCATTATATCTAGGTTTATATAAATTTGTGTCAAATATATTTTCATAGCATTCTGTTTTTTTGTAAGGTAATGTAATGTTCCCTCTTTCATTCCTAAATTTACTAATTTTGAGGTTTTTTTTTTCCCCTTGGTCAATATTTCTGAAGATTTGTTCATTTTGTTGAAATTGTTGTATATTTTATATATTTTGTCACTTACCTCTATTGTTTTTCTACTATTTCTTTTTAAAAATATTTACCTTTTAGTTGTAGTTGAATACAATACCTTTATTTTTTAATTTATTTTTATGTGGTGCTGAGGATTAAATTCAGGACCTCGCATGTGCTAGGCAGTCCTCTACCACTGAGCCACAACCCCAGCCCTACTCTCATTTCTTTAATTTCTACTCTCATCTTTATTTCCATCCCTCTTCTTGTATTAAAGTTTAGTATGCTTTTCTTTTTTCAGTGCCATAGGAGAAAAGTTATTTATTTCTCCTGTAATATAGGCATTTACAGGTATAAATTTCCCTCTAAGTACTGATTTTACCTGTATCACAGAAGTATTTGCATGTTGTGTTCATTTCCACTTAATTCAAAATATTTTCTAATTTTCATTGTGATTTTTTTCTTTGTTTCCTTATTCTATCCCCCACCACCCTGGGGTATGTGTGTGGGGGTGGGGAGTGTGTTGTTTAAATTCCACATCTTTGTGAATGCTCGAACTTTCTATTTTGTGGATTTCCAATTTATCCCTTGCAGTCAGAGAGCATACTATATATGACCCCATCTTTTTAAATGATTGAGGCATGTTTTATGGATTGGTATGTGATATATTCTGGAGAATGTCCCATGTTTGACAAGAATGCATATTCACCTGGGATAGATTGATATGTTCTACAGATATCTATTAGGTCTACTTGGTTTATGATACTGTTTGAGTCTTCTATTTTTTTGTTGTTGTTGACTTCTGCCTAGTTGTTCCATCCATTGTTTAAAGAGAGGTATTAAAGTTAACAACAATTATTATTGAATTATCTTTTCATCCTTTAACATTTATCAGTTTTGTTTCATGTATTTTAGTACTCTGATGTTAGTTGTATATATATTTTAATCATTATATCTTCCTGATAAACTGATATTTTATTATTTTAAACTATCCCTCTAAATTTCTGGTAATTTTTATTTTTATTTTTTGTTTTTAAAGTCCATTTTTTTAGCATTATTGTAGCTATTTCAGCTTTCTTGTGTTTGCTGCTTGCATGGTAAATGTGTTTGTCTCCACTAAAAAGACTATGGGGCTGGGATTGTGTTTCAATTCCACTTAATTCAAAATATTAAGTAGAGCGCTCGCCTAGCATGCGTGAGGCACTGGGTTTGATCCTCAGCACTACATAAAAATAAAATAAAGATATTGTGTCTACCTATAACTAAAAAATAAATATTTTCAAAAAAGAATATAATTGGATCTTGTTTTTGTTTTAATTTATTGGTTCTTTTAGTAATACATGAAAGCAGATGAATTTTGATATAATTATATGAGCAAGGAATATATCTTATTCTAGTTAGAGTTCATTCTTATGGTGTACATGATGGGATGAATCACTGTGTGGTTTTCCTATATGTATATGGGAAAAATCCAGTCTGAAAATCAATGCCTTTTGATTCACTTTTTTAATCCAGTATCATTTAATGTTATTATTGATGTGGTTGGCTTATGTCTGTCATTTTGCTTTTCATTTGCTATATGCTATATTTCTTTTTAAAATAAAAATTGGGTTCTCTGTTTCTCTTACTGTCTTCTTTTGAATTAAATGAATATTTTCTTGTGAAACATTTTAATCCACAAATGAACTTGATGCTACATATTCTTAAATTTTTCTTAGCTGTTGATTTAGGACTTATAATATACCTCTGACCTTACCAGAATCTGACATAATACGTATGTTGCTTAAAGTGAAATATTAAAGTCTGCAACTATTATTATTGAATTATCTTTTTCTTCCTTCATATTTGTCAGTTTTGCTTCATATATTTTAGTACTCTGATATTAGTTGTATGTATGTTTTAATCATTATCTCTTCCTGAAAAACTTACATTTTATTATCATAAACTATCCCTCTAGGTCTTTAGTAATTTTTTTGTGTGTGTGTGCTGGGGATTGAACCCAGGGCCTTGTGCATGCAAGGCAGGTACTCTACCAACTGAGCTGTATCCGCAGCCCCTCTAGTAATTTTTAATTTTTAATAATTTTAGGAAGAAGTCAGTGAAATATAGAGGATAGGATGAAAAATTCTGAAGTTCTGTTAGAGAGACAACTCTATGTTCTTGGCTGCATTTGGCAGGAATAGAGCTTCTACCTTATTGAGCAGGTGGGGAAAATTTGGGGCAGAGGGGATAGGTTTTGGCTCAAAAACAGACTCTTGTGTTTTTTACTGAGATTTCATAGATTTTACTAAAATTGTTTCTCATTTCACTTTTTACCATCAGAATAGTTTCTAGAGACTCTAGATGGTTGTGTTTTATAATTTTCTCCAGTTATGGTTACTTATCTGGGAAGAGGATTTGTAGAACTGCTCATGCTGCCATTTCAGATATATCTTTTCTAACTTGGAGAATCATGTGACATACAAAAATCGTTCTGTCATAGTAAAAATCTAATTAGACTTTCTAATCTCTGCCCTGTGAGTGAGATTCCTCACCCAAATTTCCAGCACAATTGCTTGTATTTTGGTTTTACTCATTCATGTATCACTGCCTTCCAGCCACAGAAGCATGCCCAGCCTATACCTGCCTCAGGCCTTTGTAGCAACAATTTTCTTTTTCTGTAATGATTCAATGCATACATCCTGAAGATTCAGTCCCCCTTTTCTTCAGATCTCACATAAAGTTCACATATCACAAAGAGCCTCTAGACCATTGTATTGAAAATGTAGCTGGGCATGGTATTATATGCCTGTAATCCCAGCTGCTTGGGAGTCTGAGGCAGGAGGATCATGAGTTCGAAGCCAGACTTCGCAAAAAGCAAGGTGCTAAGCAACTCAGTGAGACCCTGTCTCTAAAATACAAAAACATAGAGCAGCAATGTCTAATAGAATTTTCTGTGATGATGAAAATGTACTCTATCTGCATATTCCAGTATGATATCTGCCAGATTCATGTAGCTGTTGAGGACTCAAAAGGTGGCTAGTGCAACCGAGGGGCTGCATTTTTTAATTTAATTAATTTACATTTAGATCAAAATCACCCAAATGCAAGCATGGTTACTCAACAACACAGCTCCAAAGAGTCATTTGTCTTACTTTGGTGTCTTTTCAAGACTAATTTTTATGTTTCATTCATATGCATTAAGTTAATTTTGGCATTACTGTGATTACCATCATTTTCTCTACATATTGTGTGTACTCCACGTTTCCTGGATCTTTACAAATCTAATTTTTGTCATCATTGCTGCCTATCAACAAGGGCTAGATTCTGGGGAAAGCTACACATGAGATCACATTCCATTTTCTATTTCATTTTGGAACTGATCATCTGGTTGTCTTTTCATTGCTTATTTAGTATGAGATATTTCCTTAACATATACACTCTCTTGTGTACATTTAGTGCAATTGTTTTCTGGAATAAAATGGTGTGAAGTACTGATATATAAAAATCATGGATGAACCTTGAAAACATTATACTAATTGAAAGAAAGCAGTAATAAAAGATTGAATATTGTAGGAGTGCATTTATACAAAATATCCAATTGACAAATCAGCCAAGAAAGTGGATTAGTGGTTGCCTAGGATAGTGGGGGATAGAAGAAGTGAGGAGTGACTGCCAAAGGCATGGGATTGCCTTTTGTAGTGATTAAAAGGTTCCATGATTAATTATATTTATGTATTTACATCTTTATGAATATATTGAAAATCTGTGAATTGTGATAATTAAGATATTTGTATGTTTGTCATATATGTATATGCATACATTTCTCTTTTTTAAATTCATATGTATGTGTATATATATATATATATATATATATATATATATATATATATATATATATATACACACACACATATACATATTAGTTCTTGATGGACCTTTATTTTATTCATTTATTTATATCTGGTTCTGAGAATTGAACCCAGTGCCTCACACATGCTACGCAAGTGCTCTACTACTGAGCCCCAGCCCCAGCCCCATTTTTCTTGACCACTTCTCTTAGAAATTCAGGTTCAGTAGAACTAAGATGGGAATCTGTATTTTAAAAAAGCAACCCAAGTGATTCTGCTGCAGATGGCCAATGGACTTCTTGAGAAACAGTGCCTCTAGCAATGATGTATTTCTTATTTTACTTTCTTTAAGAAACATGTGATAAAGTGAGGGAATACATAGGTTTACCCTAGTTTTATGCCAATATCCTAGCTTCTTTTTATCATAGTTATTTTTTGTTCTAAACTTTTCATATCTTGATGATGCTAACACATTTTTCTTTATAGTACTCCCCACTGCTACTTTTGGCAAATCAATTGCTATATGGTACCTAGATGTCTTTATCTCCCCATTAGAAACCTCTTTTCATTCTTTGTATTTGTTTTTCAAAAAATAGGATTGGATTTGCTATAGTGTTCCCTCTGCAAAAGGTTTTTCAGTAACAGTAAAGACTCATTTTTCTGCAGTATCTCATTCAATAGTAGAAACTCTTTTTTTCTTCATTATCATAGTCTTCATATTTTGTGATGTGCTTTCTAGGCAGGATTTCTAGTAGGATATCAGAAGCACAACCTAGTCCACATATGGTGGTAGACAACCTACATCTGAATCATCTGGAAGATTTGTTAAATATTTGGGGGCCTAAGAATCAAAATATCTGAGGATAGAGCCTGAGAATATGGAAGACTCTTACGTATACTGATGTTTGAGAACCACCAACTTAGGTAATGATCTTTGCCTTTGAATTTTCTAGCACACAGCTTCAGAACTGTTTTTTTTTTTCTTTAGAACGTTTTATTGATATACAATTCTTGTATCATGCAGTTCACCCACAATCAAATTGTTTTTGGAATCTATGATCATAGAATTGTGCAACTATTACTGCAAACAATTTTATTTTTTTTTTAAATTTTAGTTCTTTTCAGTTATACATGACAGAAGAATTCATTTTTATATAATTGTATAAGCATGGAATATATTTTATTCTAGTTAGGACCCCATTCTTACAGATGCACATGATGGTAGGATTCACTATGGTATATTCATATAAGTACATATGAAAATTATTTCAGATTCATCCACTCATTCATCTTTCACCCTTTCCTTTCACTGTTATTCCCTTTTGTCTAATCTACTAAATAGTTATTTTTTCCCTCTCCTTTTTTTTACCACAATCAAATTTAGAACATTATCATTACTTAAAAAAAAACCTCCATAATAATTAGTAGTCATTTCCCATTTTTTTCCCAGCCCCCCACCATCTGCCACCTATTTTCTTCTCCTTTCTCCTCAGCCCCCTGACAATCACTACATATTTGGTCTCTACATATTTTCCTATTTTAGAATCATTATAATTTAAATATACATTCTATCTGACTGTATTTTTTAAAATTTATTTTTTAGTTGAACACAATAACTGTATTTATTTTTATGTGGTGCTGAGGATCGAACCCAGGGCCTTGCATGAGCTAGGCAAGTGCTCTATTGCTGAGCCCCAGACCCAGCCCTCTAACTGTAATTTTATGTCCCTTCATTAATATCTCCTTATTGCTCCTTCTACCTCAGAACAGCTTTTAAATTCCTTCAAACTCTTTTTCAACATGTACATTTTATTTGCTTTTCCTGGGAATGTTAGAATTTTGCTGCCTTGCTTTGAAATTCTCTTATTTTTCTCTCTACTTGATCTTGCTCTTCTATTAAAAGCTGTACTTTTGTATCCTCTAGTCATGCTTTTAGTCCCCCCAATTCTCATACCATTTACCTTGATAAGGATAGAATTTATTTTGCTTTATAGGAAAGCAAACGTGTGTGTGTGTGTGTGTGTGCGTGTGCACACGCGTGCGCGTGCTCACATGCACTATAGTTTCTGTCAAGTTTCTATGCATGATTGAATGTCCTTGGAAAGCTATTAAAACTAAAGTATACTAATATTAGAATTTTAAGCATATATCACCTCTGGCCTTTTTGATTTTTTAGAAATATTGACTTGAACATACCTCAGTTGCTATAATTTCAGACATTTCTCAGTAGTCTGAGAAGTTGCAGGACCTTATATTCCAGTTACAAAGGAATGCTAAGAACTATGATTTCAGAATCAGAATGGTAGTCGATCAATTACAAAGTGCAGTGTCTAAAATGCTAGGGCATCATATTTATGATCCCACTATTTATAGTCCATATTGAATATTAAATATGAGAGAATCATTCCAAGAAAGACTTGAAATAATTGATATAATTATAACTGGCAGAGTTTAGGAATATGTTTATTTATATACTGTCCTTTAGTTGATATGTGTATTTAAATGCTGCCATTTTGTTTTAGAATTTTTCATAATATATAATTGATGAATATAAAAAACCCACACACAAAACACTTTTTATATTTTCCAGAAAAAGTCAATCCCTCTATATGTCAGGGAATAAAGAAAAAAAAAAGAAACCACAAAAAACTGGGGTCCAAACTCCCAGGGGTCAGTAGCTGCAGGGATTTGAGAGCTATGATTTGTTACCATCGCCACTAAGCAAACTTCCTGCCGTTTTGTTTTGATAACAACCAGAAGCAAGAAATGATGAAGGAGAATTGTGTAGCTCAGGCTCTGGACTTATAGTGCCTGCTTTTAATCTTGTTCCTGCTATTTCCTGGTCATGCTGCTAGTTCAGTTGTCTAACCTACCTGAGCATCTTTTTCTCTGTAGGCAAAATGGGGAGGGAAATAGTGCCTTTCTAATAGAGTTACAGTGAGGAATATATGATATAATGCTCAGAAAGCACTTAGCATAATGTCTAGTGTATATAGTAAGCACTCAGTACTGTCATCTCTGTTGTAAATATTGTCAATGTTCTTATTTTTGTTTACATAAGTGTTTCAACCCTTTGAGACCTAAGACTTTCCTTTCATAACAAATATTTGCTTACTTTTCCTTTAATATTATGAAATGAAAGTCAAATATTTATGACCTATACACATATAATTTTGCAAAAATTAATATTCTTTAATGATAATATAAACAAAACATCCAGGATGACAGTGTATGGCCACTGTATCAGGTATCCCCAAGACCACTGTCACATTTATAGATTTACTGGAAAGACTCACAGGACTCAGCATATACATGAATTCATGACTGAGTTATTATAGTGGCACAATAAGAACATACAGCCAATCATAAGGGAAAAAGATAAGTAGAGTTTGGAGCAATCCTCCTGTAGGCTTTCTGATATTTTCTCCCTCTCTTGAGGAATTAGTCAGGACCCATTAGTCCCCGTGCAGTGAACATTCAGCAGTACATATGCAATATTCCTGTCTAGGGAAGCCTATTAGACACAAAATGCCCAGACTTGTTACTGGTATCTGGTCACATAGGCACCCTTTGTCTAGTATTTACCAAAATTACAGATACCCAGAAAAAATGTTATTCAGCAAACAAACCACATTGTTTGCACAGTCTAGGGATAGCAAGCCATCCCTATTAGTTAGCTGTTGACTGGAAACACTGGGGAAGCCAAGTTCTCAGATGCCAGCCATGGGTTGACCTTGCAAGCAGACATTTCTAGGGACAGCAGTTTCAGGCCTGCTTCACAATCTCAGAAGCATCATTTATGCTGTGTCTACGAGTGATAAATCCTGTGCCTGTGCAGCATGTTAACTGTAAAGTTCTTTATAATAAGACAGCATAGTCATAGCACAGTGCTTGCTATGACTACACTAGAAGAAACAGGGGGTCAGATGCTTTTGTCAACATGTAGCACCACTGTGTCTGATACAGACCCAGATGTATTATATTGACAGCTGAAACCCACAAGTGATATTGTCCATGGAGGTGTTATTTTTAGAAATACAAACAAATCTCAATAATATACTACAAAATGCAGCACAGTCTTCCCTGAATTTATACAGTAGTTTTATTCCTGGAAAATTTTGTGTACATTGAAGTTATATTGTTTGAAAAGTTGGAGAAGGTATTTGGTCGTCTAATAGCTTTTTATATAGAATTTCACTCAATTTTCATATGTTCAGGTATACTAAATTTCCCTACCTAGTTCAGTTGTCTAACCTACCTGAGCATCTTTTTCTCTGTAGGCAAAAAGGGGGGAGGAGAGCAATAGTGCCTCTCTAATAGAGTTACAGTGAGGAATATATGATATAATGCTCAGAAAGCACTTAGCATAATGTCTAGTATATAGTAAGCACTTAGTACTGTCATCTCTGTTGTAAATATTGTCAATGTTCTTACTGCCTTTCTGAGATCTGGTACTACAAATCAACTTGTTTACTATTGGTGTTCTTCTTGTAAACAAGCTGATTTGAACTTTTTCTTCTGAGGTAAGTTAAAATCATTTGTCCATACACTTTCTAATTTGCAACATTTTATTGACAGCTATTGTCTGAAGTTATGTCCTCCCCCACTTTCTTTGACTTTTTGTCTTTGTAAATATTGTCATTCTTATATTGTTATTTTATTGCACTTTCAGAGGACATAGGAATAACTATGTGTGCACATTCCTCCAGGTTTAACTGGAAGTCAACATGAACAAGATTACATGCTACCTGGAAGGAACTAGTGGAGTAAAAGTGGATGAGTTTATTATAGGGAAGGGTCAGTGAGTAGGGTAAGGTCCTGAGAAGACCAAAGACTCTGAAATGGAGCACATGTAGAGAGATGAGGCTTTGGTAGGAGGAAGGGCACCTGTTTCCTTAACCTGTACAGGAGGATAAGAGGAGAGGCTTGTGATAGACACAGGTAGCTTTGTTAATTTTAAAAGGGAAGACATGGGGGAAATGTGGGAGCTTCTGCCTTATGTATGTAGTACAATGAAATGTTACCTGCTATGAGGCAAAGGAGAGGGATTTCAGGTTTGAGGACAGTGGAGGAAGTTAGAAAGAGCTGTTCCATGAAGTAGAATAGTGAGTTTACTAAATAACACAGACTTACTAGAAGGTGTGGAGCACCCAGGGGAGATTGGTGATTATGAATCATGTAGACAACAGACTGATAGGCTGTGTGACTTCTTCCAGTAGTACCCAGCTATTCCTGTGTCAGACTTGACAATGTGAGGTTCATCTCATCCAAGAAGCCATTTTACTTCTAGGTTTTCCCTGTGGGATGTTTTAAAAATTGTTGATACAGTCAGGTGTAGTGATACATGCCTGTAATCCCAGTGGTTTAGAAGGCTGAGGCAGGAGGATTGGAAGTTCAAGGCCAGCCTCAACAACTTAGTGAACCCTGAGCAACTTAGTGAGACCATATCTCAAAACAAAAAAAAAAAAAAAAAAAGAAAAGGGCTGGGGATGTGGATCAATGGTTAGGTGACCCTGGATTCAATCCCCAGTACTAAAATCAATTTGTTGATATAATCATAACTGGTGAGAATGTTACTGCCTAATGAGGTGAGGAACTTTCTTGCTTTGAATAATTTTGTTTTCATTAAAGTTTGATGGGGACTGAGTTTCAATATAAGTCTTTCAGCCACAGTTGACTCATACTCACTAAGGAATTGGAAAGTCACATGCTTTGGTCAGCTGTCATCTTGAGCAGGTATCTGTTATGTGTTTTTAGAATTAAAGTTTTAATGAAACAAACCTCATCCATTCATTTATTCATTGCCCCTGGCTGATTTTGTTCTATAATACCAGAACACAATAGTTTCAAATCAAACTCTATGGCTGGCAAAATCTAATGTGTTTACTATTTGTCCCTTTACAGAAAAAAGTTTTTGCAACCTCTGATTTAGAGGCATGTGTCTGAAGCCTGAAACTAGAGCCACACTGTAGGCTACTTTTTGTTATTCTTTCACTTAGGTGGTGTAATGGTGCTGCATTTCTGGCTGATTTTGTAGGTCCTTACTTAGATATAATTCATGCACTTTCTATTCCTCTGTTAAATCAATCTCTCTCTCTCTGTCTCTCTCTGTCTCTGTCTCTCTGTCTCTCTCTCTCTCTCTCTCTCTCTCTCTCTCTCTCACACACACACACACACACACACACACATATCCCAGGTCCCATGCAGATACCAAACTCTACAGATACTCAAGTCCCTTATTCAAAACAGCATAGTTTGGTCATATAGCATATGAACACATTTTGTATGCTTTAAAGCATCTCTAGATTACTTATAATAACCAATATAATGTCAATTCTATATAAATAGTTTGTGTATATATTGTTTACAGAATAATAACATGTCTGTACCTTTTCAGTACAGATACATTTTTTTATCTGAATAGTTCTGATCCATAGCTGTTTGAATCTACCAATGTGGAACTGGTAGATATAGAGGGCTGAGTGAGAAAGACTAATATTTTAGAATGAGTTGAATATTTCAGAGAAATGTGAAATCATATATAGGAATATTTGGGGATATGCATAATTGTGTGTTGGACAATGAACTGAAGATGAGAGAAGGGGCATTTGAGAACAATTAAGAACTTGAACATGAACTTTTGCTTAGACAGTAGTATCATATCAAATTAAAGTATTAGTTTTTGATTTTTTATAATTATACTGCTGTTATATGAGAGAATTCCCTTTTTTATAAGAAATACACACTGAAGTATTTAGAGGAAGGGAATCAGGATGTTTCCAATATGTCATTAGAAAAAAATTTGTGTTTATGCACATGTGTGTATATAATTTATATGCCAAAAGAATGAGAAAGCAAATGAAGGAAAGTGTGTGTAATGCCTATATCTGGTAAAAGCATATAGTAGGAATTCCTTGGATTATCCTCTCAAATATCCTTTAATTTTGAAATTATATAAAACTTAAAATTTAAAAAAATAGTAGACATAGCAGACTGGGGTTGTAGCTCAGTGGTAGAGCACTTGCCTAGCACATGTGAAGCACTGGGTTCAATCTCACCTTTGGGGGTGATTTAAATGAAATGACTTTAAAGAGCTCTGTTTTTCCAGCCATTTCTTTAAAGTCCTAGAATCTTTTTACTTAGCTGAATTTCCTGGCTTGATTGTATTTGCTAATTCATTTCAACAATCAATACCTGGCAAGTCCAAGTGCACTCATCAGCTATTAACTTTTCATCCACTTTAGTCATAAGTAAACAAAGGCTGATTCATGTTCTCAGATATTCTTCTCAGTTTTTTGTCCTGTCCTTTAAATTTCCCTGATGTAGGTTCAATCATTAAATGTCCTCTCCATTGTTATTGAACAAACTTTTTCTCTTGAACTTTACAATTAAAATAGTGATGCTAGATTTTCACTCACAATTTATGGTTATTTTGTTCCATTTTAGTCCATTCCACTCTACAGTATGCACCTTCTCTCTAAGACAACTCTCTATATTCACACATATTTCAGAGTGGCTTATTTCATCCTTTTTTGAGGTAAAATTCATATATTAACTATTTTAAAGTAATCAGTTGAATGGCACTTAGGACCCTCACAATGTTTACAACCATCACCTCTATCTAGTTTCAGAACTTTTGCAGTACTCCCACAGGAAACTTTTTGCCTGTTAAATAGTGGTTTCACCTTTACTTTTCCCCCCGGTAACCATCAGGCTTATTTACATCTCTGTAGATTTGCCTTTTCTGAATATTCTATATTGAGATGATTATCTATAGGTGAAATTGTACATTAAGTGATCCTTTATTTCAGGCTTCTTAAAATAGTGTTTATCAATTTCATCCATGTCATAGCATGTTCAGTGTTTTGTGTGTTTTTATTACTTATCTCATTATGCTGCATGGATCAATAATCTACATTTTGTTTATTCATCCATCGGACATTTGGGTTACTTCCACCTTCTGAATATCCCTGCTATGTTCATGTTACAAGTATTATGATGTGGAAAAATTGTATATGCGTGTACTTGTTAACATCCCTGTTTTCAATTCTTTGGGTATGGTAATAGGACTTTAATTGTGGGATTATATGAACATTCTTTATGTAACTGTTTGAGGAACCATTAAAATTTTTTCATAGCTGCTGAAAATTTTTATATTTTCCCAACCCAAATATAAGGGTCCCAATTTTTCCACATCATAAAACTTGTAATTTTTAACTTCTTTTATATAGCCATCCTTTAATCAAACTTTTATTGGGGCATATTAATTATGCAGAATGATGGGTTTCATTGTGGCATATTCAAACATACATGAAATAGTAATTTGAACAATCCTCGAGTATGTGATATGACATCTCATTTTTTTGGGGGGGTACTGGGGATTTAACTCAGGGGTACTCAAACACTGAGCCATATCCCCAGCCCTATTTTATATTTTATTTAGATACAGGGTCTCACCGAGTTGCTAAGCTCCTCACCATTACTAAGGCTGGCTTTGAACTAGCAATCCTCCTGTTTCAACTTCCCAAGCCGCTGGGATTACAGGCCTGCGACACCACGCCTGGCTTCATTTTGGTTTTGATTTGCATCTCCCTAAGGATCAATGATGTTGAGCATTATTTTTTTGTGTTGGTTGGCCATGTCTATATTTCTTTGCTGATGAATTCTTGTGTACGTTTGTACTTTTTCATCACAATTTTAAAGAGACAAGGTGCATATAAATAGCCATGATTATAAGAAAAATCATGCTGGAGGAAAACTCTGAGTCTTCAGATCAGCAGTTTCAAATCTCTCATGAGCAATATACTCAGAAGTTAATTTAATAAATGTTAGCTAAAACTTTGATAAATGTATCATAAATTGGTTTGTACCATATTCACTAGAGCCTGCCACTCAAAGATATAATAATAATAATTTTGAATATTTGCAAGGGATTTGTAAAGGTCAATATGTGTGGTGAGTTTTCACTTGGCTGAATCAGTTATTTAAATTGTATGGGTTTGGGGGCTGAATGTGCAGAGGCAAGGAGTCATTTAGTGGAGTAAGTCTGGCAGAGGTTTAAGCATACAAATCTCAACTGAGGTTTTGTTATTCTTCATAATAGTATTCCTGCATTTGGGAATCCTGACAAAGTATCTGCAAGGCCTCATTTTGGCTTTCATGGGTCTTAGGCACTTTTGCATTCATGTGTCATTGAAAGTATTTCTCCATAAAAATGTCTTCCAAAATATTAAAAATTCTATTTTAGGACTGTACTTGTTTAGAGATGAATAGTATGTAGGATGCAGTATGTTCATACTTTAATTTAAAAGAAATTAAAATAGTGCATGAGCCTCTAAAAATATCAGGTGTCCTATGCATTATACCTACAGGGTGTAGTGGATCTCATTCTTGCATATCTGAATATAGCACTCATGATGTTGTGCAGTCATTCATTATTTTTATCATAAACATGCGATTTATGGACAGTTACAGTGATGGTTCCCTAAGAATAATGTGCTTTATACAGCTACGTTGAAATGTCCATTGGATAAAACGCAGATCATAATAAACTTACTCTTTTCCCTTAGTTTTGTTAGGGACTCAGTAGCCTTTTCTTAACTCCACTTATTTCATTCCATGTTTATTTTCCTCTTCACACCCTACTCACTAACATTTGAGATCTCAGATGCTGGAAAGCTCTTCTCAGACCAGGCCTTTGGCTTGGCATAGCAGTTTTTGGCTAAATAGATATAGCAGGTTAAATTTCCTGCCCATTATACTTCTGCTGGCAGCATCAAGGTGACTTGACAACATATGTTGGCCAGACAGGAAAAATTCAGTATCCTTCCTGCTCAGAATAGTGAGAGGCCCTAATGACTTAAAGTAACCAGTTTCATAAAGACAGTTCTGTACAATGTTGGCTTGAGTATTCCTGGTACTAGCAAGAACAACAGACTAGCTTGAGAAAGTGTACAAGTCAATCACTAACTCTTGTTTTATGTGTATTGCATGTCTTTAACCTCTGTGTGTTTTTTCTTAGGCCACGGTTAGTTTCTCTAATATCATTGCCTGTCCTCATCTTCCTTCCATCAATCACATTTAAAATTAATCTCCCCCTTTCTCTTTTTCCATGGCCAATCTATAATAGCTTCTAGAATTCTCATTTGAAATTCCCATCTGTATTCAAGGTACAGTCGTAGCACTAAACCTTCTTTCTTCCTCTGTCAAGTCTGAAGATAAAAGATTTCCCAGGGAACCTTCCTTAATTTCCCTTACTTAGGGATGATGCTCAAGTCAAAAGCATAGCAGCTTACTTAGGAAGAAAATGCCTTAGAAATCTTTCCTTCCAGGAAATTAGGCAACAGGTTGACCTTTAGATATTAATTTTGGAGATAGCCATGAATCTTAAACTAATGTCAAAAATATTATTTTAAGACATTGAGTAGCCATAAGTTGAATCTTAGACTTACTTTATTTCACTACTTTAACTCCCTTCAGATTTTCATAATAATATCAGTAGTAAATTATCACTAGTAGCAAATCCTTGTGTAGTGCTTACTGTATACTGGATTCCAAGTTTTTCGTGTATTATTTAATTCTCATAACTCTCACAAACTAAGAACCATTTTAAAAAAAAGGAAACTGAAATGCATTTTTTATTTTTATTTATTTATTTATTTATTTTTTTATTGTTGGTTGTTCAAAACATTACATAGTTCTTGATATATCATATTTCACACTTTGATCCAAGCGGGTTATGAACTCCCATTTTTACCCCATATACAGATTGCAGAATCACATCAGTTACACATCCATTGATTTGCATATTGCCATACTAGTGTCTGTTGTGTTCTGCTGCCTTTCCTATCCTCTACTATCCCCCCTCCCCTCCCCTCCCCTCCCCTCTTCTCTCTCTGCCCCCTCTACTGTCATTCATTTGTCCCCCTTGTATTATTTTTCCCTTTCCCCTCACTTCCTCTTGCATGTACTTTTGTATAACCCTGAGGGTCTCCTTCCATTTCCATGCAATTTCCCTTCTCTCTCCCTTTCCCTCCCACCTCTCATCCCTGTTTAATGTTAACCTTCTTTTCATGCTCTTCGACCCTACTCTGTTCTTAGTTACTCTCCTTATATCAAAGAAGACATTTGGCATTTGTTTTTTAGGGATTGGCTAGCTTCACTTAGCATAATCTGCTCTAAGGCCATCCATTTCCCTGCAAATTCTATGATTTTGTCATTTTTTAATGCAGAGTAATGCTCCATTGTGTATAAATGCCACATTTTTTTATCCATTCATCTATTGAAGGGCATCTAGGTTGGTTCCACAGTCTTGCTATTGTGAATTGTGCTGCTATGAACATCGATGTAGCAGTGTCCCTGTAGCATGCTCTTTTTAGGTCTTTAGGGAATAGACCGAGAAGGGGAATAGCTGGGTCAAATGGTGGCTCCATTCCCAGCTTTCCAAGAAATCTCCATACTGCTTTCCAAATTGGCTGCACCAATTTGCAGTCCCACCAGCAATGTACAAGTGTACCCTTTTCCCCACATCCTCGCCAGCACTTGTTGTTGTTTGACTTCATAATGGCTGCCAATCTTACTGGAGTGAGATGGTATCTTAGGGTGGTTTTGATTTGCATTTCTCTGACTGCTAGAGATGGTGAGCATTTTTTCATGTACTTGTTGATTGATTGTATGTCCTCCTCTGAGAAGTGTCTGTTCAGGTCCTTGGCCCATTTGTTGATTGGGTTGTTTGTTATTTTATTGTCTAATTTTTTGAGTTCTTTGTATACTCTGGATATTAGGGCTCTATCTGAAGTGTGAGGAGTAAAGATTTGTTCCCAGGATGTAGGCTCCCTATTTACCTCTCTTATTGTTTCTTTTGCTGAGAAAAAACTTTTTAGTTTGAGTAAGTCCCATTTGTTGATTCTAGTTATTAACTTTTGTGCTATGGGTGTCCTATTGAGGAATTTGGAGCCCGACCCCACAGTATGTAGATCGTAGCCAACTTTTTCTTCTATCAGACGGCGTGTCTCTGATTTGATATCAAGCTCCTTGATCCATTTTGAATTAACTTTTGTGCATGGCGAGAGAAAGGGATTCAGGAAATGCATTTTTTACATAAATGGAGTATAATATCTCATTCTTCTGCTGGTACATAATTAGAATCATACCAGTCATGTAGACATATATGTACATAGGGTAATAATTTCAGATTCATTCTGCTATCCTTCCTACCCCATATTCCTCCCTTCCCTTTATTTCCCTCTACCTAATCCAAATTAAATCTATTCTTCCCTAGCTCACCCCCTTATTGTGAATTAGCATCTGTATATTAGAGAAAACATATGGCCTTTGGCTTTTTGGGATTGAGTTATTTTGGTTAGTATGATATTCTCCACTTCCATCCATTTACTAGTAAATGCCATAATTTCATTCTTTTTTAAGGCTGAGTAGAATTCCAGTGAGTATATATACCATATTTTCTTTATCCATTAATCTATTGAAGTTTATGTAGGTTGGTTCCATAATTTAGCTATCGTGAGTTGAGCTACTTATAAACATTGATGTGGTTGTATCACTGTGGTATTCTGGTTTTAAGTCCTTTGGGTATAAACTGAGGAGTGGGATAGCTAGGTCAAATGATGGTTCCATTGCAAGTTTTCTGAGGATTCTCCGTACTGCTTTCTATAATGGTTGCATCAACTTGCATTCCCACCAGCAGTTTATGAGTGTATTTTTCCCCACATCCTCACCAAAATTTATTGTTGCTTGTATTCTTGATAATTGCCATTCTGACTGGAATGAGATGAAAACTTTAACCTCATTTCTTTGAAGTCAAATAACTTGCCCAAGGTCACACAGCAAGTAATTTGGGACTTAAATACAGAATGTCATTTTCTGCCATCTTTCTTATAAGGTATTTTCTATTTCTACAAACTTTGAACATCTCTGTTTCTTCTTTGAAAGCTAATTCATATATTAACATACCCAAGAAAACCCATCCCAAATACTCAATAGAGAAATAAAAATCAAGAATTGTCTTCTTTAAGTTTAAGCAGGGAAAACACACTTGGGATTGTTTTAATATAATTCTCTCCCAAATCACACTGAATTCTACAAATCTAAATCCCATTTATTTCAATGAGGCTGTCCCTAGTGTTGATAAGATATATTTTGGAACTTTCTACTTTCTACCAAATTGAGCATCTCCTTGAACAACATCCTTTCAAATTCTCACTGTTAGTTAGAGTGGATCCTGGCAGGGATGCCATTTGCCAAGCAACATGTCTGCTACAACCCTTAAAATAGTTGTAGCCTGCTTATCTTGGGAGTGGTAGTCCTTAACTTGGAAGATAAAAGGTCTTACCATTCTAAAATATGATTAATGTCTTTCAGTCATCTTTTTTTTTTAATTTTTATTTTTAACATTCCTGAGAATTGAGACCATGGCCTCATGTGTACTAGGCAAGCACTGCATCACTGAGCTACACACCTCCAACCCCTCAGTCATCTAAAATAAAATTTGTACAGATATGAGACCTTATGGAGATCTTAGGGAAAGTACTAATGACCATGGAATTTCTGGTTTTCAGCCTACTTATTTATGACAGTGTTTCAGTTACATGTGTAGATTGACTTGTGTATATGAGTGCTTGTGTGTATACACATGTGCCTTTGTGTACACACAAATACACACACCACCACCGCCACCATCATCATCATCTGTACAGGTGGTTCATGGTTACCATAATCTTTCAATTGTTAGTGGCTAAAGTCTTTTTGAAAAGGAGTATGATTTCCATTTATGGCATGGCAACTACATCAATCCTACAAAGCCTCAGTATCAAGACTCTTTTATACAGTTTCCAGAAGGTCTCCTAGGCCTCTCTGTGAGCCTAATTATCTTGTCCTGGGTAATATATTTCATCAGGTGGATTCAGAATATTTTAAAACTTGAGATGAGGGCCAGATTTATCAATCCATATCCGAGAGTATGGCCCAGAGTATGTTTGATAGCATGAGAATGGGAGTTTAACTCTCAACTCTCTGGCTAGGCTTATATGACATAAAATATACATTTGGATTCTCACTGTTAGCATATTGTTTAGACTTTCTTTTCATTCTGTTTGCTAAGAAGGGTTCAGTTTTGGAATCTAGTTATTGCACTAATAAAACAATATTTATGTCATTAACAAGAGAAGGAGAAACAATGGTGGGTAGCAAATGCCTTCATAGGACAGACAGGTGAATAAATCTCTTAGGCTGGGTACATAAAGAATGTAGCGAGTACTTAGTCTCTACAGTCTGTAGCCTGGCTAGAATACAGGCTTGGTTCTACAAGAGACTCTGATTTTTCAAGGAACTTAAGGGATTGAGATGTTTGTATGAAATGTGAATTTTCAATGTTTGCATTTAAAAATATTGTGTAGTACAGATAAGTATTTTCAAATTGTTGTGCAATGTGGACTTGAGAATGTTCACAGAAGTGGGGTTTCCGTGGAAAAATGAAAGAAATATAGGTGTCTATTAGTATGTGTTAAATTCATCCAACAGAGTAGGTATACAATCATTAAAATGAATAAACTATTATAGGAGTTGACAGAATTTTTCTTTAAAGGGCCAGAAAGTGACTAGTTTAGTTTTGATATCATATGGTTTCTGTTTCAACTGCTTCATTCTGCCATTATATAGTTCAAAGACACCAAAGGAGAATAATGAAAGTGGCTGTGTTCTGATAAAATTTTATTTACAAAAACAGGAGCAGGCATATGTTGGCCCAAGGGTGGTGATTTGCCAACTTTGAACTAAAGTGGGACATATCAAGTCATGTATAAATCTGAGAAACATAATTGGCTAGATCATATAAGTTGTGAAAGGATTCATACACTTCATTACCATTTGAATAAAATTTAAAGAACTGAAAAATGTTAAAATATTTATGGATGGAAGTGTGTGGACACACATGTTTGTGTATGCATGTGTATGAATGCATGCATGGAGTGATAAACATTGAATTCCCACAGCCATTGATACTAGTTATTTCAGGGGAGGAAGGGATAGGTGCCTAGAGAAGATCAATTTATTACAGTATTTAATTTCTTTATAAAAATGATCTGGTAGTGGGCTGCAGTTGTAGCTTAGTGGTAGAACACTTGCCTAGCATATGTGAGGCAATGGGTTTGATCCTCAGCACCACATAAAATAAATAAATAAAATAAAGATATTGGGTCCATCTACAACTAAAACATTTTAAAAATGACCTGGTAGAAATATGATATAAGATATGATTATCACAGTGATCATGCCATTTTTTTCTCTTTTCTGTTCTTAAAATATTTTCCATATGAAAAAAAGACAGTACACAAGCCAATCAGGACATGTTTGCAGGCTGAATTTGACTCAGATACTGTCACTTTATGAACTGTGCTGTGCATGCATGCAGGCATTCTATGAATATCAGCATAGTGGAAAAGATGAGTCTTTATGTCAGCAGGTTGGAATTTACTCATAGATATCCAGAAGCTTTTAATGCAACAGCAGTTCATGATGGGTGATCTGGATTTTAACCAAGAAGTAAGATGGTTTTCATCAGACTATATTCCTTCATTTCTTTTTACAAAATTATTGCATAACTTCTTGACAATAAATGCACATTAAACCTACTTTTTATGACCTGGTTATCTATCATAATTCATGTTAATATTCTGTTTCCCCTGTGGTTTCATGAACTCATATACAAATGCAGCTTGTTCTGATGAGATAGAAATACTTCATAATCCAAGAGACCACTTCTAATCATCATGGAAGTCTACTCAGACTTGCCTCTGGCCATCCCAATACTATCCTAGAAAACCTGGAAAGTATTATGCCTTTCTAATAATACAGTGTTGTATAATTGTTGTCTTTCTTGTGCCAAGATAAAGGCTCATATGCTTTTCTGTAGACCTTGAACTCTTCTTAGTTAAGAATTTTGAAATGATCCATGTATTAAGCTACAAGAGGACAGAGATTGTTTTCATTTACTATATATTCATAGCACCTTGGAAAGAATAGACACAGAGTAGCTACTCAATATGTGCTAAGGAAATAAATTAATAAATAATGGCCATTCCTTTCATAGGGCATTATTTTACATGGCTTGTGGTGGAATGTGGGGTATTTCAAAGGCAATTTTAGATACCATGATGGCAGAACGAAACTTTCAAAATTCTGAGTTTGTGGTTTATTAACTTCAAGTTTTACCCTGGGTTCCTTCTTGCTTTAATTGTAGTTTGAAGTTTAAGTTCCCAATGTTTTCTTTTTATTTATTTTCATGAACTTTAACAATTAAATGCCAACTTGTGGCTCCTTTTCTTAACTGACACTTGTTTGTGTGACTGTGTGACAACTTTTGTGCTATTGTACTTTCAGTGTTATTTTTAGTACATGAGTCTGTCATCACTGCCCATAATGACACAACGTGCCTAGTCAAATTAAAATGAATACTCATTATAGTTATTACTTTTTTGCTTTTATAAATGTTTGTGTGTATTCAAATGACTCTTTTTTTTTTCACAGACACATATTGAGCATCTGCTTTATAATAGATACTATTTTTGATACTAGGGGTATGGGGATATTCAAGGCAGTCTCTTTTTTTGGAGTGTCAAATAATAGATAAAACTTAGTATGTCATCAAAGATGTATTTTAGTAATTTGAGACCTTATGAGAATGCTCAGCTTTCAATGTTTATGTAGTAGAATGATTGTCTCCTAAAAAGTAAAAATTAAAGAGTATATTGGCAAGTAAGAGGGCTAACTTGTATGGTGTCAGTTAAAGATGTTTTGAAGTAGATGGAAAAATAAATGAGGAATTAAAAAAATGCCTAGTCAACTGAATGACCCAACGATTAAAAAGAAAATTGGGCATCTTCCCGAGCTAGTCCTGAAAGTGTGTTATCCACATGGGTTGAAGATCTCCAAAACTACCTCCAGGTTTGGTAATTTACTAGAAGGACTCATAGAATTTAACATAATCAGACTTCTGATTATAATTTATTATGGGCAAACAATAAAAAGCAAAATTAGCAAAGAGAAAAGGTACATGGGATGAAGGCCAGAAGAAACCAGGAACAAGCTTCTAGGAGTCCTCTACTAATGAAATCACACAGGATGTACTTAATTCCCCTATAGGTTGTGACAGCACATATGAAGTGTGGCCTACAGGGCAATTCATCATCAGCAACAGTATACCCAAGGTTTTTTTTTTGTTTTAAATATTTTTTTAGTTGCAGATGGACATAATAACTTTATTTATTTATTTTTTATGTGGTGCTGAGGACTGAACCCGGGGCCTCACACATATTAGACAAGTGCTAATAACCATGGAGCTACAGTCCCAGCCCTTGCCCAAGCTTTTTACTGGAGGCTGTCCATGAAGATAAACCTTGCCTAAGCATGTAATAAAATTTCAAACCCCTCCAAAGGAAAGCAGGTATTCAGCATAAACTGCATTCTTTGTAAAAGCAATCTACACACAATGAACTACTTTATCAGTTCCACGAATGAGGATTCATCCAAAATCCAAGTTCCCAGACTCCAGCCAAGGGTCAACTTTGCAAGCAGACTTTTTAAAGAATAGTGGTTTGAGGCCAGCTTCATTAGCTTCTTTCTGCATACCACAGGAATACAGTTCTTCAAGTGTTTTCCTAGATTGTTAGCCTCAGAAAAAGGCCATACTGGCAGATTGCTTTCCCCAGTGCTCTTGGGACCATCAGTGCAATGTAGAAGATAGAAATTTATAACTCTACTAAAATATTCATAAAGTAAATAAATATTAAGCAATATTAATTTGTCATCTTGTGACTCTATCCAGGGCCACTTTTCCATGTCAAATTTTAGATCTGGGGATTATAGATTAGCTTCCAGTGGCTAAAGCTATAGATGATACTTTTTTTTGGACTAGCTTGATTTTCCCTTTCAGATGCTTTCAGTGTGATCCTAGCAATGGCCTCTTTCCTGAATTTTCTGGTAGACAATATCTCTTCACAATATCTCACTGTCTGGTAGACAGTCCCACTGTCTCAGCTGTGGATGGGCCTTTGTCATCATTGAGTGACCAGTTTCCCAAAGATGAAGGAATCCATTTTGTTTTGCTGTCACTTGGTGTCTTTTTCTAATTTCCCCACTCCCAGACATCATTAGCTCTATACCTTTGCTACTAAATAAGGCTTCAAATTATCTCTATAAATCTTCTCTTGGTAACTAATATAAAAATTCCTTTTCCAATCTCCTATCTCACCATTGAGGTTATCATAAATCATTAATATATGCAACATTTATATTTGTTCTTTTTAGATATATATGGCATACATGGAGTATAACTTATTCTAATTAGGATCCCATTCTTGTGGTTGTACATGATGTGGAGTTTCACTGGTCGTGCGTTCATATATGAACATAGGAAAGTTTTGTCTGATTTATTGTACTGTCTTTCCTATTCCTGTCTCCCTCTCTTCCCTTCATTCCCCTTTGTCTAATGCAATGAACTTCTATTCTCCCTCTTACTCCCCTTGTTGTGTGTTAGCATCCACATATCAGAGAGAACATTTGGCCTTTGGTTTGGGGGAATTGGTTTATTTCACATAGCATGATATTCTCCAGTTCCATCCATTTGCTGGCAAATACCACACTTTCATTCTTCTTTGTGGCTGAGTAATATTTCACTGTGTATATATACCACATTTTCTCAATACATTAATCTGTTGAAAGGCATCTAGATTGTCTGTAGTTTAGCTATGTGAGTTATAAATATACTATAAATATATATAAATACTATAAACAGTGGCTGTGTCACTATAGTATGTTGATTTTAAGTCCTTTGGGTATAATGAGGAGTGGGATAGCTGGGTCAAATGGTGCTTCCATTCCAGATTTTCTAAGGAATCTCCATAGTGTTTTACAGAGAGTTTGCACCAATTTGCCATCTCACCAGCCATGTTTGAGTGAACCTTTTCCCAACATCCTCACCAACATTTATTTTTACTTCTATTCTTGATAATTGCCATTCTGACTGGCATGAGATGGAATTTCAGTGTAGTTTTTATTTGCATTTATCTAATTTCTAGAGATGTTGAACATTTTTTCATGTATTTGTTGGCCATTCTTATTTTTTCTTCTGTGAACATTTTTTTTTTAAGTGTCTGCTGAGGACCAGCATTGGGCAGTTCTCCCTGCACTCATGTTGTATGCCAGAGATAGGGAATTATTGCAAAGAATGGTACCACATCTTCTTGTCATTTAAAGTATACTTGGGGCTTCCAGAATTTCTTTTTAAAAAATTCTTTTATTTAAAAAAATTTAGTCGTAGATGGACACGAAGCTTTTATTTTGTTATCTATTTTTATGTGGTGCTGAGGATTGAACCCTGTGCCTCATACATGGTAGACAAGTACTCTACTACTGAACCTCTTCCAGAATTTCTTAGCAAAAGAGATCTTTCAATTCTGAATCCAGGATAATGGAACTTATTTATGTAAGTTACCTTGGTAAACTTATCAGGAAAATGTGTTCCAAAGAGTCTTAAGATAGAAAACAAGAAGCCACAAATCACATTTGGATACAAAGGACAATGAAGCAATCTAAATAAGACATGACAAGCTGGGTATGGTGGTACACAGGGGCCATCTCAGTGGTTTGGGAGGTCGAGGTAGGAGAATTGCAGGTTCAATGCCAACTGGAAAACTTAGTGAGACCCTGTCTTAAAACAAAATGACTGGGGATGTAGCTCAGGGGTAGAACACCCCTTGATTCAAGCCTCAACATAACAAAAAAAAAATAACCATGACAAAAAGATCCTTGCAGGAGAATAGATACTAAGATCAGTGCCTAATTCTCATCCATTTTTTAACTATGTTTTTTCCATTAGACCACTTATTTTTATTGTGTGAAATAATTCATAGGCTTTCATTAAAGAAGATAAAGCATAGCCACAATTCAAGTGGTGACAATAACCTATTTTTGCAAAACATTCACAGACATTATGTCTCAAGTATCCTCAATACTGTTATCAAGAATTCCTTAGCACTAGTTTGAATTTCACAGAAGTTAAGTCAAATGAAAACTGAGATTAGGGAAATGTATAAAATAAAAATTTTTAATTGAGGATTCCTGTTTGTAGTGGTTACCACATCCAGATTTTTTCACATAATTTCAATATTCCATAGCTGTTCTCCAGTTTTATTTTATTTACCACAAATGATCCAGCAAAGAATACCTAATATATCTGAGGATTTTATTTCATAAACTTCCACAGTAATGATATTGTTTACCAATAAAAATATCTGGTTTTCCCCAAATTAAATCTCTCTGGGGAAAAAGACCCATCATTAATTTTAATAACTAATTGCATACTTACCCTTATCCCACTGTGTTGGAATAATTTATGACTGTCTCCTATATGACACTGTATGTTCTTTAAGACTTTGGATAGTCCTTTTTTCATTTACATTATTATATAAGCATGTTCTTACAAGAAGTTCCCATGGTATCAGTGGCCTGAATATTGTCGTCTAAAACATGGACTAAGAACTCCTGGACTTTAGTCAGATGAGCAGTTGTTTATTTAAAATTTGAGAAATTATGTATGAGAATTAGGGTCAGAGCTTGATGGTAAGACTCAGGGGTTCTATGACAGAGGGCCTAGTTGTGGGCATCATTTCTAGGACTTTCCAGACCCATGGGCAATTCTGTCATCTGTGACTCTTCCAACCTTGGGCCCTCGCCTCTCTAATTTTTTTCTTCAGTAGTACCATCATTTCATCTATTAAATTGTCACTATCTTCATATTTTCTGTCTCTTTTAACTTTTTCTTTCCTGGACAGAGTGTACTTCTGGTTTATCTGGGGAATCTTATTGTCCACAAGTTTCAGTACCTCTCTCTCTTTCTCTTTCAAAAATTTAATTCACAATTTATTAAAATCAAACAATTCCTGCAACCCTGAAAATAGTATTCCATCATACTATTATGTTGTTTCAGTCATTTTTTTTGCTGCTATGACCAAAAGACCTGACAAGAACAATTTTAGAGCAGGAAAAGTTTATTTGAGGCTCACAGTTTCAGAGGTCTCAGTCCATAGATGGCTGATTCAGTTGTTTTGGACCCAACATGAAGCAGAACATCATGTCAGAAGGACATGAAGGAGGAAATAAATTCAGAACATGACAATTAGGAAGCAGAGAGAGAGCTCCCCTCATCAGGACAAAATATAAACCCCAAAGGCAGGTTCTCAGTGACCCACCTCCTTGAGCCACACCCTGCCTGCCTATAGTAACCACTCAGTTAATCCATACAATAGGTTAATGCACTGATGAGATTAAGTCTCTCATAACCCAATCATTTCACCTCTAAACTTTCTTTCATTGTCTCACACATGAGCTTTTTGGGGACACCTCATATCTAAACCATAACTTATATAACTTCATTGATTTTTATCAAATTTCAGGAAGTATCTGATTAAAAAATGCTTGGATTAATATTGTAAATATTTAGTAATTTATGAAACTTTTAAAACAATTTAAAATGTCATTTATTGTATCTTATAGACAAGCACTATAGACGTAGTGGGAAAGGGCCTATCCACGAAAACAGAGACATCGTATTTCATTTATTCTAAACGTCACACTTTTCCACATTTTAACATCTCTTAAATTGGTATTCATTTCACAATTTGTGGTATGTCAGTATAATTATAAGATTTGGTAATAATATCAAATTAATGGTAGAACATCTATTAAAGGCATATTAGATTTTAAGTATTCATGGTTTTAAAAAGTGTATATTGGGGCTGGAGTTTGGCTCAGTGGTAGAGTGCTCGCCTAGAATGTATGAGGCACTGGGTTCAATCTTCAGCACCACATAAAAATATTATGTTCACCTAAAACTAAAAAAAATTTTAAAAGTGTATACTCAGATTGATAATCTTTATAGACAGAAATTCTGTTTGCAAGTAGTACCTCTTTTCTTCCCTGACCTCCCCTTGTTGCTTCATCATGGGCTGTTAAATCAATATGACAAGGTCCCAGCCTGTGTGTGATTCCTGTTATACTGGACTCCCCTGATTCTTTCAGTTAAATGTTAATAGGCCACATTATTCACTTGTTTCATTGGTGCCTGTATTTCTCAATCTTTCCATGTTCCATGAATAAGGAATCATTCTAGTTGATAATTTAGGATTCTGTGTCCCATAACCCCATGTTAGTCAAATTTTAATCACTATGACAAGATCCTTGAGGAAACCAACTTGAAAGAAGAATATGTATTTTGACTTACACTATCAAAGGTTTCAGTCCGTCGTCAGTCCACTCCATTGCTATGTGCCTGAAGTGAGGCAGAGCATCATGGTGGAGAAGGCATGGTGGAACAGAGCTGCTCACCTCATTGTGGTCAGAAAGCAGAGAGGGCAAGTCGTCAGGAACAAGTGATACTCTTCCATGGCACACCTGTACAGATCCAGCTCCTCCAACTAAGCCTCACCTCCTAACATTTCTACCACCTCCCTGTAGAGCCACCAGGTGGGGCCCAAGCCTTCAACACATGAGTATGCATGGGACATTCCAAATCTAAACTCTAACAGATCCTGTAAGGGCATGGTAATAGGCATCTATCTGTCTGTCTGTCTATCTATCTATCTATCTATCTATCTATTTGATACTAAGGATTGAACCCAGGGATGCTAAGCTATATCTATAGCCCTTATTATTATTATTATTTTAATTTTGAGACAGGGCCTTGCTAAGTTGCTAAGTTTGGCTTGGAACTTGTGATCCTCCTGCCTCAGCCTCCTGAATTGCTAGGATTATAGGCACATACAACTGCTCCAGAGTGCTATGGTGATAGATTGGGTTGACTGCTTAAAGCTTTTTAGCCTCCTTTATGGCTTCATCATTTACCTCTGTGGTTTTCTTCCTGGTGGGTGGATCTAGTATATCACGTCTATTTTTGTCAAATTTCCAAAGAATTACATTAGGTTCAAATGGAGTTAGTTGCATCCAGTATTTAGTTTTTCTCTCTACTCACAGTGATGTATATAGCTCCAGGGAAGAACCCATAGGGAACGTAGCAGTTGCCACTTGCTCCAGCCTACCAAGAAGTTGTGATTTCATCTCTTACAATTAAGTTATCCTTAAGAGGTTGGTGTCTGAATAGAGTGTCCTACCTGTGTTGTTGTGGTTGTTTTTTGTTATTGTTCTTCTCCTTCTCCTCTCCTTTCTCCCTCTTTCTCTCCTGCTCCGTCTCCTACCTCTTTCACTTTCTCCTTTGGATTAAACCAAGGGGTGCTTAACCACTGAGACATATCTCCAGCCCGTTTAATTTTTTATTTATAGGCAGGGTCTCACTAAGTTGTTCAGGGCCTGGCTATGTTGCTGAAGCTGGCTTTGAACTCATGATCCTCCTGCCTCAGCCTCCAGAGTCACTGAGATTACAGGCGTGTACCACCCTGTCCATTCCTTCCTGTTTTATTAATGTTCTCTGCTTGAATATATAACCAGCTCCCTTAGGGACAGCTGGTAGTTAACATATACTCTCTTGGTAGCTCCTTGCCTATGTTGAGGTTTTTCTTTTTCTCTTTTTTAGTTTAATTAAATTTTGCATAGGTTATGCACGTATAGATATTCAACTTATGATGCAGCCTCATCCCAATAAACCCTTTGTAAATTAAAAAATACCGTAAATCAAAGATTCACTTACTACACCTACCCTACCAAACATCATGGCTTAGCAATACCGTACAGAGTATCAGTTGTTTCCTCTTGTGATCTGACCAGTTTGCTGCCGTTGACCAGCTTCATGAACATCTTGTGCTACATATTGCTTGCCTGGGAAAAGTTCAAAATTCAAATGTATATGGCTTTTGTACTATCATAGACTCAAAAAAATAACTTATAGAGTCTATCTGTACTTTCTGCAAAATTCTGAAATATAGAAGGTAAATAACAAAAAAATGGTAGGATGAACCTCCCCGTACACATCTTTGACAATCATTGACAAGTGGACAGTATAATCTCAAAAATTTCCACCCTTTGATTTCTCTTCTACCTACTGGATTATTTTAAAGCACATTTCTGATGTCATATTTCATAATTAAGGATTGTTCAAAAAAACAGGCATGTTATCAGTTTTGCTCCTAAAAATTGTTCCAGTGGTTTTTAAAACTTTTTATTTTGTTTTGTTTATAGTGTGATTATTTGAAGCAAGATCCAAACAAGGTCCACATATTATACTTGGCTCAGTTTCAAATCTTTTCTTTTTAATCTGTAGCTTCCTCCTTCTCTTTTCTTTCTTTTCATTGGTTTGTGAAAATAACTGGATCATTTTTCTTGCAGATTTTCTCACATTCTCCTCATTCTATCACCATATACAGTTTGTTGACTGTCTTTCATATAAATTGGTATTTTTATGTAGAGGTTTGATCAGTTATAGGTTTAATATTTTGGCAAAAATACTTTATAGTTGTTAATATGCATATATATTCAGTTTTAATTTTATAGATAAACTGGGAATGTTCCTTGGTTGCTTTTGTTTGTTTCATTTTTTATAACAAAATAGGCTTTATGAGATGGGTACATATCACAGATCTACAACTTAGTAGCTACCTGATCTTGGGCAAGTCATTTCCCACTCAATGTCTTTCCCCTTATTTGAAGATTGTGAATGGTATTAGCATCTAAATCATAGTATTATTTTGATTGATAACAAGTCAAGTATGTCTAAAACATTGAGAATAGTGTCTGGTATAGAGTAGATATTCAATGTACTTTATTATACTATTATGGTTTTAGTTCTCTATTATCTGGTATGGCAAAGCCATGGATGCCATACTTCCCAATTGCATGAGCACTGTCTGTTTTGTGGAATTGTTAATGATGATTATCATGGTGGTGTCCAATGTGTGGTCTATATGTGGCAGTCCTGGGTTTAGCATCACATCATTCAAGTTGTTAATAGTTTTCAGTAGCACCAAGATTTTTTAAACAGATTTAGTCTCCATATAGATTGCTTGTTAGTGAACTCATGTATCATGTGTTTGTTTCTGTTTCCTTGTTCCTAAAGTATGTATATATTTGTGTTCGTAGATTACACCATGTATAGTTTATTAATTTTTTAACCTTTATTCTTTTATTTATATGTGGTACTGAGAATCGAACCTAGGGCCTCACACATGCTAGGCAAGTGCTCTACCACTAAGCCACAGCCCCAGCCCTACACTACGTGTACTTTGGAAGTGAGAACTAAACCATGGTTCTTTTATAAGCTCCCTCCCCACTGCATGATATCAGTATCATATATCTTTTACTTTTTGCACTTAACACTCCAAAGTACACAATTTAGAGATACCCACAAATAGGAAGTGAATCAAGTAGCAGCATTCCTGTGGACTGTGTAGGCATGTTCAGCAATCTCACATTTTTATCTATATCTGTCCTTGGGATCTGACCAAGGGTCCTTGATATTTTAAGCAATATGATAGTCACATTCAATAGGAGGATCACACAGTGTGGCCCATAAAAATCTGGACTTCATTGACATCAAACCTAATAGTTTCTCTGTGAACAATTTCCTTTTTTTTCCCTCCTCCTTAGATCTGGCATGGAAAGCATTCATGGAAAAGTATGCCTTTCTAGACTGCAGGAGGGTTAGGCCTGGGTAGAGGAAAGAAGAGATTAGTCATTAGTCAGACATTACTCATGTCCTTTTTAATTGAATAAGAAGCCAGCATTATTTCTATGGATGTGACACCAAGGAATTAAAGAATACAGGATACTGAGCTTTATGGTTTCAAATTCCAAACAAATTAACTCATATTCACACACCTATATACACACTTGCTCAAGTACCCATATAAAACATGGTTACAGTAATCCTTTTATAAGAAGTTAGCTCTGATCTTAATCAAACTAGTAGCAGGTTTAGTTCATGGAGTAGTTTTAGACAGAATGTGCCCAGGAAGGTCCAATTTCATGAAGCCTTTGGTCAGATCCCAAGAAAATTCATAGGCCTCTCTGATGATTTAATTATTCTTCCTGGCTTAATTTATATTATCCATCAGTGTCAGGCTGAAGCAGAATATGTTAGATTCTGAGGTAGGGGTTATATTTGTGTTTGGGTTTACAGGACAATTAGATCTAACATTGAATTTTATACATGAAGTTGTATTTGTTAATCCATATCTTCTAATGTCACTAAATCTTAAGTAATTTCCAAACAATAGAGCCAAGATGATAAGCCAGGCATTTTGACTCTAGTATCCATGATCTTAACAGTACATTATATTTTATACTGCCACTTTTACTACTAACATTCTGGCTTGTTAGACTTCCATTTATTTCTTCTTATTATATTTTGTCCCATGGGATCTAGCATAACACACTCTAGTAGAACTTTCTGTGCTGATGGAAATGTTTTTTATCCATGCTGTCCATTTAGGGAGGTGTAGCTGTTGAGCATTTGAAATGCAGCTGTTTAGAATAAGGAACTGAGTGTTTGGTATTATTTAAATTTAATCAAGGTTCGAATTGCCATATGTGGCTAGTGGTGGCCATATTGGATAGCACAGGTTTCAGCACAACACCTGACCTAGGGATGGCACTCAGTATGCCTTCATTAAAGGAAATAATAAGTCCCAGATTTACTTCTTCCCAGGTCTCTTCACTTACCTTTAGACTCATGTATATAAATTTCCTATTGACATCTTCACTGAGTTTCTTTTAGACATTTCTAAACTTAACATGTCTAAAATAAACTACTGATCTCCCCTCCAAACCTACCCTGTCCACAGGATTCACCATTTCAGTTTCTTCTACTTGCTCAGGCCTGAAACTTTAGAGTCATCTATAACTTCTTTTTCTTCTTCTTCTCATATCTAATCCACCAACAAATTTTATAGGCACTTATTTCAAATTATATGCACATCTGACCCCTTCTCAGCACATTTATCACTGTCACCCAAATCGAAGCCATAGTTTTTTTTTTTTATCATAATTATTACAGTAGTCCCCTTATGTGTCACTTTTCTTTGCTGCCCCTTCACCTTACTATTGTTTGCACAGCAGTTAGATTGTTCCTTCTATACAAAAAGGTCGGGTCATAACAGGCCATTATTTTGTTCAAAACTCACCAATTGTTTCTCATTTCACTCTGAGTAAAATCAAAACCCTTCCAATGGTCCAAAACCCCTCTATAATAGGCCCGTGCAACCTATTACCTCTTTTGATATCATCTTTTGCTAATCTTCCTTGCTGATCTACTTTATGTTCACTACTGTCCTTGTGTTTTTCTTTTTTTATTGCGATACATTGCCAATCCTTGTTATTTGTGGATTTGTTATTAGAAAATTCTCCTACTCCCTTTGATTCCTTTTGTTTGTTTGTTTGTTTTGGTGCCAGAGATTGAACCCAGGGGTGCTTAGCCACTGAGCCACATCTCCAGATCTTTTTTTTTTTTTTTTTTTGTATTTTATTTAGACATAGGGTCTTGTTTAAGTTGCTTAGGGCCTTACTAAGTTGCTGAGGTTGCTTTGGACTTGCAATCCTCCTGAGCCGCTGGGATTACAGGTATGCACCACCACACCAAAGTCTTTAATTCATTTGTAACCTCAAAATCAATACAGTATATTTATGGTCACTTATGGACATATGCAAAACTGCAAAAATTGTAAGTAGGCTAATATCCATACTCATACAAGGTGCGTTTCTGCAATTTCATTTCAGCTCTCATACTAAAAACACATATCCTTTCCATTGTCAATTTAGTTCCACATTTTCATACTTTTGGGCTTTTTACTGGTAACTTCACTGTTAAAATTGCTGACAAGTGTAGTGTCAGGTTTTATCTAGTAATCTTAAGGAAAAGAAGGCTGGGACATGCCTAATGGACAAAAGTAAGTATGTTAGATAAGCAGGCATCAGTTTTTGAACTGCTAGCCATAAGTTCAGTATTAGTCAATCAAAAAACAATATATATATATATATATATATATATATATTGTTTTTTGATATATATATATATATATATATATATATATATATATATATATATATATATATATAAATAAAATAAGATGTCTTTAAACAGAAAGACACATAAAACCAGATTGTGTATTGGATGATGCAGAAGTTGTGACCAGGGGCTTATGGGAAATTAATTCTTTTTTTCTGCTAAGAGTAATAGTTCAGCAACTACTAATTTATTTATTTATCTATCTATTTATTTATTTATTTTTGTGGCGCTTGGGATTGAACTCAGGGCCTTGTGTAGGTAAGGCAAGGTCTCTATCAACGGACTATATCCCCAGCCACTAATTTGTTGTTTTTAAGGATTTTTATGGGACATATGTACCATGTATGAAGAGAACTGACTGATTTTTCATTTTCATGAAGTTCAACTTATTATTTCCCTTTGATGTTTTGTGAATGTCAGTGTTATATTTAGGAAATAATTGCCCCATCCAAGGTCAAGATTCATCTCTATATTTTCTCCTAAGAATTTTAACATTTCAATTCTTACAGTTAAGCATTTGATGAGTTTTCTATTATTTTGTATATATTTTGAGAAAGGGGTCCAAATTTATTTTGTTGTATGAGCTCTCCAGTTGTCACTACACAATTTGTTGAAAAGAGTTTTCTTTTCCCATTGCATTGTCTCAGTACATAGAATGGAGAAATCCAATCCAAAATTTATAGATTTATTTCTGAATTCTCAATTAATGGAATAATTCATCACTTGATCCCTGTGCTAGTACCACATTGTCATGATTATATTTCTTTTGAAATTTTTAAAATGGGGAAGTGTGAGTCCTTCAACATTATTCTTGTTTTTCAAAGCTGTTTTAGCTATTTAGAGTTCTTTGCCATTCCATAAGAAATTTAGGAAATGAATCAGCTTGTCATTTTATTAAAAAGTGCCTTCTGGGGTTTTGTAAGGGGTTTATTAAATCTTCAGTTCAGTGTGGGAAAGGTCAATACATTAACAATATTAAGTTTTCCAAAACCCTTTAGAAAAAAAAATTAACAAAACTAAGAGTAGTTTTGTTTTAAATTAAATCAACAAGCCTTTAGCTAGACTAAGAAAAAAAAGAAGATTCAAATGAATAAATCAAAAAAAAAAAAAAGAAAGAGAATGCATTATAATTGATGCTATAGAAATAAAAAGGGTAAGGGACTATTAAGAATAATTGGTTGGGCATGGTGGCGCATGCTTGTAATCCCAGTGGCTCAGGAGGCTGAGGCAGGAGCATCAGGAGTTCAAAGTCAGCCTCAACAAAAGTGAGGTGCTAAGCAATTCAGTGAGACTCTTTCTCTAAATAAAATATAAAATAGGGCTGGGGATGTGGCTCAGTGGTCGAGTATCCCTGAGTTCAATCCCCAGTACCAAAATAAATAAATAGATTAATAAATAAATAAAAGAATAAATATATGCCCAAAGCTTGGGTAATCTGGAAGAAGCTGAGAAATTTCTGGAAACATGCAGTCTTCCAAGACCAAATGTAGAAGAAAGCCTGAATATACCAATAACAAAGAGATTGAAGTAGTAATCAAAAACTTATGAACAGAGAAAAAACCCAGGATCACATAGCTTCATGGGTAAATTCTACCAAACTTGAAATAAGAATAAAAATTCTTTCAAACCTTTTTCAAACAATGTAAGTAAAGGGATACTTCCAATCTCATTATATGAGGCCCAAATCACTCCGATACCAAAGATAGAGAAATACTACAAGAAGAGAAAACTGCGGGTCAGTATACATAGTAAATAATAGATACAAAGATATTCAATAAAATACTAGCCAAATTCAGCAACACCTCATTAAGATTATATACCATGACTAAGTAAGATTTATCCCTAGGATGCAAAATTGGTTTAAAATACATAAATAAATGTGCTATACTTCATTAACAAAATAAATGATAAAATCCACAGGATAATCTCAAGAAATTCAGAGTAAACATTTGACAAACAGCTTCAGAATGTGGAATGTGGACATAATGCAGTTTACTCAACAACTGGCCTATATCTGAGCATAGATTAGATTGTTTCTAGTATTTTGCACACAAAATAGTGCTATAATAAATTATCTCATGCTCATGTATTTTCTTATAATGATATGTCTTCAAGATAAATTTTTAAAAGTGGGATTTCTGAAACAAAAGATAAATGCTTACATAGTTTTCCTAGATATTTGCAAATTCATCTCCAGAAATATTCTATCAATTTGTATTTCTACCAGCAATGTAGGGGAGTGCCCATTTCCCCAAAGCCTTGCTAATGGAATATAGTGCTATAAAAAATCTTACTCATAAGAAATGGTACTGTGGTTCATGTTCCATTTGCATTTATCTTACTCTGAGAGTTTCATTGTCTTTTTCATATACTGTTACATGCATACATTCACACACACAGATGTATATAGATGTATATATATTCTGTACTTGAATTGTCTGTTCATATTTTTTGACCATTTATCCATCAGAGTTTTTTTTTTTCTTTTTTAAGTTTTTTTGCCCCTCAGTATTTGAGTTATCTCTATATTAGGGATGTTGGCCCTTTATCTCCTATGTATGTCCCAGACATTTTCTCCCAGTTTGTCAGTTAAAATATGATGTTATTTGTGACAGTTTTGACATATATTTTAAAAATATTATATAGTCAAATTTATTAGTTTAGTCAGCTTTTTCATTGCTATGACCAAAAGACCTGATGAGAACAATTAGAGGAAGAAACATTTATTTAGGGTTCATGGTTTCAGTGATGTTAGTCCATGGATGGCTAACTCTATTGCTCTGGGCCCCAGATGAGGCAGAACCTCATGGTGGAAGAACATGGCAGAGGTAAGAAGCTCAAGAAATGGCAAGCAATAAGGAAGCAGAGAGAGGTCCACTTGCCAGAGACAAAATATAAACCCCAATGTCACACTCCCAGTGACCTACCTCCTTTGACACATCCTACTTGCCTATAGTTACACCCAGTTAATCCATATAAATGGATTAATCCAGTGATTATGTTAAGTCTCCCACAAACCAATCATTTCACCTCTGAAAATTTTTGCATTGTTTCACAGTTGAGTTTTTTGGGGAAACCTGATATCTAAACCATGATATTTATCGACATTTTACTTTACTGCATCTGGATTTTGAGTGATAGTTTCAAGCCTTTCTTCACATGCAAGATAAATAGAGAATGGTCTGTTTTTTATTCCAGTACTTCTGTGGTCTTATTTTTTTCACATTATATCTCTGATCCCTTTAAAACTTTATTGTTGATGGGCATGGTAGCACAGGCTTGTAATCCCATTGGCTTAGAAGGTTGAGACAGGAAGATCCTGAGTTCAAAGCCAGCCTCAGCAATGGCAAGGCGCTTAGCAACTCAGTGATATGCTCTCTAAATAAAATACAAAATAGGGCTGGGGATGTGGCTCAGTGATCCAGTACCCCTGAGTTCAATCCCTGGTAAATAAATAAATAAATAAATAAATACATGTTTATTGTTATATATGGTACAAAATATAGATTTAAATTTATCTTTATCCAAATGGTTCTCTAGTTCTTCTAGTACCATTTAGTAAAATACCTGCCTTTTCTCTCAGTGATCTAAAAATGCCATTTTTATAAATATTAAATTTTTTTATGAATACTTGGATCTATTTCTGAACTATCATATTCTACTATTTTGTGTCTTCCTTTGCTAAAACTGAACTGGTTTATGTATATAGTCTTCATAGTATGTCTTAATGTCTGACAAAACTTGACTTCCCGTGTACCTTTTCTCTTTCAGTGTTTTCATGACCAATCTTTCTTATTTCCTATATGAAATTTAATATCACCTTGTGTAACCATGTATAAAGGTTGTTGGGATTTTCTTAAATTTATAGAATAATTTAGGGAGAATTTACATCATTGTCACATTTAATCATCTGATCCAAGAATAAGGGGCATTTTTCCATTTGTTCAAGTCTGTTGTCCTATTGTTGTGTTGTTCAGGAATGTTTTATATTTTTCTTTGTGTGCATCTTGCACATTTTTGTTAATTTTATTCCTGAGGATTTCCTCTTCTTTACTACTGTTGTAAATGAGATTTCTACTACTTTTATAATTTCTGTATATTGTTTCGGTATGTGAATGATACTGCTTTATATATGTTAATTTTCATATTTTGCTTATTTATTGAATGTTCGTTTTTGTAGTGGTTTTATCATTGGTTAACTAGGTTTTCTAGATATATTATCATACATGCAAATATAAATATTGATTTTTCTTATTTACAATTCTTAAGAACTTCTCTCTTTTTGCATATGTTTGTGTATGTGTGAGTGTGTATGTGTGTGTGCATGCTTTACTCTATTAATAATGCCATTGTAACTGGTGTGGTGACACACACTTGTAATGCCAACTACCTGGGAGGCTGAGACAGGAGGATCAAAGCTTTAGCAATCTAGCAACACCCATCACAACATTTAAAAAATTAAATAAAAAAGACTGGAAATGAATCTCAGCTGTAGGGCATCCTTGGATTCAATACCCATTGCCAGTGTAGAGAAATGGCAAATCTATGAAATTTGATTTTTGAAATATTTTATAGTACTGGGTATTGAACCCAGGGCCTTTCACACTGAGCTACATTCTCAGACCTTCAGCCTTTTTTAGATTTTTTATTTTGAGACAGGATTTTGCTAAGTTGCTGAAGCTAGCATTGAATTTGGGATCCTCCTATTTCAGCCTCCTGAGTTCACCACATCTGGCTAATTTTAACTTTAAAAAATTAATAGTGGATGTTGAATTTAGTTGTTGAAGTCTTTTTCAGCATCTATGGAGAAAGTCATAATTTATCTCTCAATGTAAATCTATAAAAATAGTATATATTTCCTAATTAATTAATTTAAATTGGTCACGATATATTTTCTTAGTATGGTATGGGATTCAGTTCACTAGCATTTTATTTTGAACGTTTGCATTGCTATTCACAGATAGTTTTGGTCTATAGTTCTTTTGGTACTTTCATTTCCAGGTTTTGACATTAATGTTTAACTTGCTTTGTACAAAGCATCACAATTTTTTTTAAAATTTTCAATGCCCCAGAATAATTTGTGGATACCTGGGACTCTGCTCTTTGAATTTGGTATCATTTTCTCACTGTGTGTGTGTGTGTGTTGTGTGTTCTATTTTTATTTTGGAATTTTTTTTTTCTGTTTAAGGTTTTAATCATTTTTGTTGTTGTTGTTTGTTTGTTTTTTGGTGGGTTGTACCAGGGATTGATCTCAGGAGCACTCAACCACTGAGCCATATTTCAGCCCTATTTTGTATTTTATTTAGAGACAGGGTCTCACTGAGTTGCTTGGACTCAAAATCCTGCTGCCTCAGCCTCCAGAGCTCCTGGTATTATGGGCGTGTGCCACCATGCCAGGCAGTTTTTAATCTTTAATGATGTCAATTTTGATGAAAATTTCATTGAGGTGTTCAAATTTATTGGTTTCAAAGTCTACAGATTAGTCTCTTGTGATTTAAATTTTCTTCTCTTTTAATGGTTTAATTATGCTTGTGTATTTCCTCATTTTTGATGAAGTTAGTTTTTAGTTTATATCTTTGTTGATCTATTAAAAAGTTAGGTTTTTGTTTTGTTTTGTTTTGGTAGCAGGAATTGAACCCAAGGACACTTAACCACTGAACCATATTCCTAGCCCTTTTTTATATTTAGAGACAGGGTCTCACTGAGTTGCTTAGAGCCTCACTAACTTGCTGAAGCTGGTATTGAACTCATGATCTTCTTGCCTCAGCCTCCCGAGCTGCTGGGATTACAGGTGTGTGCCACTATGCCCTGCAAAAGTTAGGGTTTTGATTTATTAATTAGATACATTTTCTGCTCTCTACTTCATTAATTAATGCTTTCCTTATTACTATTTTCTTTCTTTTCATTTGCTTTGTTGTTCTTTCTTTAGCTTGTTGAGCCATGAGTAAATTTTTTCATTCTTTTATTTTATTGATGAACATTTTTAAGTTAGTGAATCTTCCCTGTTCACCTTATTAAAGGAACCTCATAGATTTTGATATGTAATATTTTGGTTAGCATTTTTAAAAGAAGTTCTGTTTTTTTAATTTTTATTATTTTTTACAGTGCTAGGAATTAAAACCAAGGTTTCATATGTGTAAGACAGGTACTGCACCACTGAAAGATATACCTCTAGGCCAAGATGTTCTATGATTTCAATTTGTATTTCCTTATTTACTAAAGAATTATTTTCACAGGGAGTTTCCAAATTTATAAGTGGGATGGACTTTTAAAAAATATTTATAGTTTTATTGTATTATGATTACAGAATATTTATAATATTTCAACTTTCTCATTTACTGATATTTTCTTTTTTAATACATGATCAAGTTTTGGGACTTTTTCATGTACAATTAAGAAATGAATGTAGTATCTATTATCATGGTACAAAATTTGATACACATCTGGAAGACTGACCTGATTATGTTGTTCAAGTCTTCCATTTGCTTATATGTTTTTTGCTTACTTGATCAGTGTGCCATTAAATTGATGTGATAAAAACTCATTATTAGTGTGTTTCTCATGATGTCTCATTGTATTTCCTGTATTTTTGCTTTATAAAGGTGGTTGCTGTATTATTCAATTCATAGATATTCAAAGCTATTGTATCTTCATTTTATCACTAAAATGTGTTTTTTTGTGTCATTCTGTAGTCTTTAGTTTGAAATCTATCTCTTTTGCCTGGTAGATATTTGACTATGACCCAAATTTCCTCTTTTGTATTAATTATCTTTAACTACCTGTACTTCAGTGATATCTACCTCTTAGGTTTTGCTTTCTCTCCTAGAAGCAATACCTTTCATAGACTGTCTTTTGACAACTGCATAGAAAGACCTTCCCCAAAGTCCTCTGATCCATCCTTACTGTTTTTCAGCAATTTAATACTTGTGTAGTCGTTCTCTTTCTGGTGGGATTTTGGATTAATATTCCTCTAGCATCCTCATTTCTCATTAATGCACTTGGCCCAGACTTGTCCTTGTGCTCCAAAATTTTTTGGGAAGGAATGTAAATGATATCTCCTGGGACTTGGCATCTATTTTCCTGCTTAAATGTAATTTAAAAATGTAAGTGTTCTCTTTGCTATGTGGTGGGAGAATATAATTTTATGAACTCTTGTTTTTCTGGTGGCTTTATATTGTCTTATGGACAATGTGTTTGGTGATATTTACATGCCTCCATTAACTTGATAGAATGTTTCCCATGTGATTAAAAATGCCTTGCAAATATTTTAATGGTCACATAATAATGTGATGGGAAACAGAACCATAATTCATCAAATAATTTCTCTCTTGTTGAGCTTTTCAGTTGTTTCCCTTTTTGTTACAATCTATTTATGCAGAATTTCAAAGTATACTTTGGGTAGATTTGCCAAAGTAGAATTATTGCCTCAAGGTTTTATTTGTGTGTGTGTGTGTGTGTGTGTGTGTGTGTGTCTTGATATAATTTGAGTCCAGAGGAAAATCAATGGGCCTCAGATGGGTTTATTTAAATCTGATAATCAGGGTTGCCTACACCCTTTTATGAACTAGCAACCTTGTCTTCTACATATATATAGAGAGATATAATGTGTGTGGGTAGGTGTGTGTGCATGTGTGGGTTTATGTATAAACAAACACCCATGTGCATTATATCTCTATGTCTATCTTGTTTATATCTCTGTGTCTATCTTATTTATCTATCAATGAAGCATCTCATAAAAATGACCTGAAATACTTGATAGACTTTTTCTGTGTTTATAGCCAGAATTTCTTCTGAGTGAAAGAAACATGTATCAACATTAGTTACTAAGTATTTTGAAGATCACCCACTGCCATATTCTGTGGATGAATTTTGTTTTTAACTTGAGGCATAAATATATCTTGTATTCAGCAATAACTAATAAAGTGACTTTTCTTTCAGCTACTATTTAGTCTGGCATCTCTGGGTTTTATAATTGAAGAAGTAGAGTGATCAAGAGCCTAATAAATAGCTGCCAAGATATGTGTTGAAAGTAATCAGTTATTACATTAGTCATTACTGCCTTCATAGCTTGTATCAGAGCTTGATGGGTTTGTAACTGCCCACACTATCTATTAGTCACTTGTCTTGCAGCCTTTCACTAGATCAGGTTTATCAACTTCTGTAATCAAAGCTGGTCTTACTATTCATGCAACTAGAATTTTCACAGTAAATAGCATATTGTCTACCATTTCTTTGAATTAACCAGGGCATTTTGACATGATTCATGTGTTTTAGTTCAGCTTCTGTAATTTTCCATAGTTTCTTTTAATTTTGATTTTGTTTACTTGTTCATTTTTGTCTCTGAATATAATGGATAGGCCATTGTACCCTCATTGGTAGTGATGGTTAGAACTTTGACTGAAATATTACCTATAATCAGTTTTCTAAATACTATTATCCATTACATTACATGATTGATGGCATAACAATCCTCAGACAGCGAGTTCTCCAAATCAGCCTCATGTAGAATCAGCTTTGTGGTGTTATTGATTAATTAATTTAAAAAATTCCAAACCTTATCCTGGCTATAATTAATTGATCTCTTGTCCTGGAATCCAGGGATCTACACTTCACAAAGCTCCTCCAATGATTGTAATACAATTTCTTACCTGTCTAACTCGTTTTTGAGATAGAAAGAGTGCATAAATTATATTAAATTATGATTCCCAGTGCACCTGTCAAGTGGTCATCTCTATGCCAGTTTTTAGCACTGATCACCCTTGGCAATATATCCATAGGATATTCTAAGTGTATTTAAAACTTTATATTCTGGTATGTTTAGAAAGTAGAAATCATTCTATACCTCAAGAGCCTCTAAAAATTCACCTATTTCTTGGATGGATATATATGCATCTTAACTCTTCTAATATATATATATGCATTTTAACATTTCTACACAATTTGCAGTTGAATATATTGTTTGCTTTTGAGATAGGAATCTAACTTACTTTGACCAAAATAGTTCCTTGTGTATGTGTGGTTATGGGGATCAAACCCAGGTCCTTGTGCATGCTAGGCAAGCATCCTGCCACTGAGCTCCATTTCCATTCCAGTCCTTTTTAATTTGAGGCAGGGTATTGCTGAGTTGCCCAGGCTGGCTTCCAAATTACAATCTTGCTGCCTTAGTCTAATAAGTATTCTTGGGACCATGGACATGTAGTACCATGCCCAGCTTTGAATAGTTAATTTTCTAAACTCCATTTACTGAAGAATTCTGCTTTTTTTTTTTTTGAAATTTAAAATGGGGTTTTGATTTTATATTAAATCCATATACTTACAAAATGATCTCTTTTTGAATTTTTCATTTTTCCACTGACCTCACTATTCTGACTAGTAGGACTTTGTTAATATAGCATCATTAATCATTTTCCCATCAACTAGCACAGATTTTCCATAATTATTCATGTTAAAAATTCTTTCAGTCATTTTATTAGTTTACTATTTCATATAAACTTCAAAATTATTTTATCATGTTGAAGAAAACAAGTTTGTGAATAGAATTTTATTAATTCTGTAAAGTGGGATCAAGTTGACAACTTTGCAATATTATTCTTTCTATCCAGGAGCATAGCATTTTTTTATGTACATCAGTTTTATTTTTATGTTTTACATTTTTCTTTAGAAAAGTTTCAAATATGGATTTTTGCTTACATAAATATAATACACAGTGCCTTTTTTCTTATTATAATTTTGAATTGTCTAAAGGTAGAATATAGGATGCTTATGAGGTTTAGTGTGGGTTTTTTGTTGTTTTGTTTTTCACTTGCTCTGGCTAGGGATTTTAACAAGGTTTCTTGTTGATTTTAACAATTTTTCAATTGTTTCTCTTGTGTTTTTCAAGTAGGCAATTATGTCATAGAGAAATAACAAATAATAATGATGACCTGCTTTCCAACACCTTTAAAATTTGTTTCTCGTTTAATTAAATTAGATAACCCAGTATCTCAGCACCCTTACTATTCATTCAAACTGCCTTAAGAATTAAAATTAAAAAAAAATAGAATTCACTTCTACAGATTCTAGCTTAACTGATAAAGGAGGAGCATGGTATTACCATTTTTAAAAGCATCTCAGATGTTCCTAGAATCTGTATTTAGGAATCTGTATGTGGACCCTTTGATCTAATGATTATACTAGTGACAGCAGATATCTTTGTCTTGTTCCTGATCTTAGAGAAAAAGATTTCAACTTTTCACCATTGAGTATGATGTTAGCCAAAAGCTTGTTATGTATGACTTCTATTGTGTTCAGGTACATTCCTCCTATGCTTACTTTTGAGTTTATTTTAATCATGAGCACATGTTGAATTTTTCAAAAGCTTTTTCTGCATCTAGTGAGATGATCATGTGATTATTGCTCATATTTTTATCAATATGATTATTGGATTTATTGAATTGCATATGTTGAACCATCATGCCATTCCTGGGATGAGTTCCACTTGATCATGTTGAATGATTATTTTTTTTTTAAGTAATGGGGATTCAACCTGGTGTCTCACACACTTAGCTCCATCCCTACTCCTTTTATTTTTTATTTTTGAGACAAATCTATTTTCTAAGCTGGCCTTGAACTTGTGATCATCTTGCCTTATCCTCCAATAACACTGGGATTATAGGTGTGTTCCACAAGACCAGGTGTGAATGATCTTTTTAATGTGCTGTCGAGTTTGTTTTGCTAATATGCTATTGAGGATTTTTTCATTCGTTTGTCAGGGATATTGGATTGTAGTTTTCTTGCAGTGTCCTTGTATAGCTTTGTTATCAGGGGAGTGCTGCCTGACAAAGTGAATGTGGAAGTAGTCTTTTCTTCAGTGTCATTGGAAGCATTTGAGAAGGATTTATGTTAGTTATTTAAATATTTGGTAGAAAGCATGCAGTAAAACCATTGAGTCCTGGAGTTTTCTTTAATGAGAGATTTTTTATTAAAGATTTGTTCTCCTTATTGTTGGTGTACACAGATTTTCTATTTCTTCTTGATTAAGCCTTACAAGGCTGTATGCTTCTAGGAATTCATCCCCTTCACTTAGATTATCCAATTTGTTGGTGTATAGTTGTCTCTAATAGTATCTTATGATTCTTTGTCTTTCTGTGGTTTCCTTTTTAATGTCTCTTCTTTCATTTCTGATTTTGTTTATTGCAGTCTTCCTTTTCCTTTGTTAAGCTGGCTAGAATTGTGTCAACTTTGCCTTTTAGAAAAAAACACTTTCAGTTTTTTTTTAAAATATTTTAGTTGTAGATAGACAGAATGCTTTTATTTATCTATTTATGTGGTGCTGAGGATTGAACCCAGTGCCTCACACATGCCAGGGAAGCACTCTGCCACTGAGCTATAGCCTCAGCACCCACTTTTAGTTTTGTCAGTATTTTCTCTTATTTATCTAGTGTTTATCTTGTTTATTTTTGCTCTGATATTTCTTATTTGATTTTATGTATGCCCTTTGCTAAGTTTGGTCTTACTTTCTTCTTTTTTTCCCTAGTGCCTTGAATTGTAACATTAATTTTTTGAGCTCATCCTTCTTTTTCAACATAGGCAGTTATTGCCATAAACTTCTCTCTCAGAACTATTTTGCCTTATCCCCTAAGTTTTGATATGTTTTGTTTCCTTCCATTTTCATTTGTCATAAGTTATTTTTAAATATTCCTTTTCATTTTGTCTTTGACATATTGGTTATTCAGGAGCATGCTCTTTATTTCCCACATATTTGTGAGTTCTGCAAAATTCCTCCTCTTATTGATTTCTAGTTTTATGCCTTTGTAACTAGAAAAGATTCTTGATATGATTTCAGTCTTTCAAAATTCATTAAATCTCGTTTTAAAGACTCTTTTCTTGGCCTAATTTGATCTATCCTGGTGAATATTCCATATACACTTGAGTATATGTTCTATGCTGTTGGATGAAATGCTCTCTATATATTTGTTATGTCCATTTGGTTTGAAGTGCAGTTCAAGTCCAATGTTTCCTTACTGGTTTTCTATCTAAATTGTTTTCCATAGTTGCAATTGATCTATTGAAATCTGCTATTATTATACTGTAGTCAGTCTCTCTCTTCAACTCTTAATATCTGCTTTATATATTTAGGTGATCCAATGTTGGGTATATGCCTATAAATAATTATTATAACTCCTTGGTAATTTGACTACTTTATCATTATGAATAATCTTTTTTGACTCTTTTTACAGTTATTGAATTAAAGTCTATTCTGTATGGTGTGAGTATAGCTATCTCTGCTGTTTTTTATTTTTTTATTTGTGTGGAATATCTTGTTTCCTCATTTATTTTCATTCTAAGTATATCCTAAGAGTTCATGAAGTTCTGTTTCCCATAGACAACATATAATCAACTCTTGTTTTATTATCTAGTCAACCACTCAAAAGTATTTTGATTGGATATTTTAGCCTATTTACATTCAAATTAATTATTATTTAATTTTTTTCAGTTTTTGATGAATCTTTATTTTATTTATTTATATGTGGTGCTGCAAATTGAACCCAGTGCCTCACACATGCTAGGTAGGTGCTCTGCCACTGAGCCACAACCCCAGCCCTCAAATTAATTATTGATAGATAAAGACTTACTATTGCAATTTTATCCATTTTCCCTGTTTAGTTTCTAGATTTTTGTTTCTCTATTCTTCTTTTACTGTTTTGTGCTTTAATGATTTTTGTAGCAATATGCTTTACATTTTTCCTTTTTATCTTTTTGAATCTACTAAGGGTTTTGTGTTTGATTGTCATATAGTATATAAAACTTACTCTCAGAACAAGCTATTTTAAGCTAAAAACAACCTTTTACTAGTAATTTTTATATTTTTATATATTTCTTGTTATTTAACAGCCTTTTCCTCTGTTTGAAGGACTACTTCTTGCATTTCTTACAAAGGCAGGTCTATTGGTTACAAATTTCCTCAGCTTTTGTCTGAGAAAATTTTTTTATCTCCCTTTGGTTTTTGAAGAACAGGATTGCTAGATATAGTTTTCCTGGTTGGCAAGTTTTGTTTCTTTTTTTCTCCAAATTTTTGAGTGTAACACCCCACGCCCTTCTAGCCTTCAGATTTTTATTAAAAATTCCCCTTGTAGTTGTATGAAGACCTCATCATATGTAACAATTCACTTTTCTCTTTCAGCTTTCAGTAGGATCTGTCTTTAACTTTTAACAATTTGATTTGTTGTGGGTCTGTTTGGATTTATCCTCCTAAGAAGTCTGTTGTACTTCCTGGATGTAGACTTTTTTTTTTTTTTTTGCTTTATCTGATTTAATCAAGTTTGTCATGACATCATTTATTTAGGGCCTGTCCTGAATTTAGAAAATTCTCTTTTGAGAAATCTATATGGAATGTCAAGATCCATGGTATCATTTGCTCAACTTCCTGCTTACAACATTATATGCATTTTTCCCTCCAGAGAAAACCAGCAATTAACGTCTTGGTCCAGGATTACTCAAGTAAAACCAATTTAATACTTGGGTGTGATGACTCCTGCATATCCAGAATTTGTCCCTATCTAGATAGATCACAATAGACATTATGATCATTAAAGAGTGAGAAAAGGAATGCACATTTGCTAGATCTAGATTGCTAATCTTTTCTCGGAAAAGTTACTGTCTTTATTTTTTTCTTTTAAAAAATTGTTATTTTTAGTTATACATGACAATAGAATATATTTTAAACTATTATGCATACATGGAGTATAACTTCCCATTCTTTTGGTTGTACATGATATGAGTTGCACTGGTCTTGTATTCATATATATGAACATAGGAAACTTATGTCTGATTCATTCTACTCTCTTTCCTTTTCCCATCTCTGCCTTCCCTTCATCTAATCTAGTAAACTTCTGTACCTTCCCTTGTTGTGGGTTAGCATATCAGAAAGAATATTTGGCCTTTGTTTTGGGGGATTGGCTTATTTCACTTAGCATTATAGTCTCCAGGTCCATCCATTGACCAGCAAAATTCATAATTTTATTCTTCTTTGTGGCTGAGTAATATTCCATTGTGTATATAGACCACATTTTCTTTATCCATTCATCTGTTGATTGTCACCTAGGTTGGTTTTGTAGCTTAGCTATTGTGAATTGAGCTGCTATAAACATTGATGTCCTGCCTTTATTTTTTGAACATGTTTTTCTGTCCCTTTTTTCTCTCATCACATTGTTGTTTTATTGTTTTATTATCTAGTCTTACCACCTCTCTCAGTCTTAATATATAATATAATGTATGGATAATAACAATGCATGAATTATTCTTTTTTAAATTTTTTGGTAGTTGTAGATGGACAGAAAGCCTTTATTTTGTTTATTTTTATGTGGTGCTGAGGATCAAACCCAGTGCCTCACACAAGCACTCTGCCACTGAGCCAGCCCCAGCCCTGAATTATTCTTCTTGATGGTCTCCTGTAAGCCCCTTAATCAATTAGATCATTTCTTTTATTTTCTTTTCAGATTAGATCATTTCCAATGACCTGTCTTCAAGTTTGACTTGATCTTGCCAGCTGTTGAACCACTCTATTGAGTTTTTGAGCTTAATTATGTTCGTTAGCTTCATGATTTTCTTTTTGGTATATTTTATGTTTTCTTTGTCTTTGTTGAGAACTTCAGTTTGTTCATGCTTTGCTATATTTACTTTGCTGAGTATCTTTATGAATGTCCTTTTTAATTTTCTGTGAGGTAAATCAAGTATCTCCCTTTCATTATGGTCAGTTTGTTGAGAATTATCTTGCATTTTTATTTGAAACATATTGCCTTATGCTTCATTTTTTTTCTTAACTTTGTTTCCTTAAGTCAGCCTTTGCATAGTAGATTGAAGAACCACCTCTCTCAGTTTTGTTAGTGTGCTCTTTTATAGAAGACATTCCTCCCTAATCAGCCTGACCAGAGATTTTAGATGCCTCAAAACTCTATGTGCTTGTTCAACCTGCTCTTATTGTTCTTAATGACCACTAAGAAATTAGAGAGTGGTAAGTTGCTCTGTTGCCTTGAGAGATGTAGGATATAAGCCAGTCCCTTGGGGTGCAGCTAAAAACGTTAGGGTTTTAGGTATGTGTTACAGTTTCTTCTTTCCTTGCAGAGAAGCTAAGAGCTAGAGTTTATCTTCCATTCTTTCTTCTCTACACCAAGAAGAGGATCTGAGGCAGATATGTATAATAACGATGAGACTGCTCATTTTGAGCCTGCGGAGATAGCTGCTGAATATTTGCAAGTTTAAAAGTCACCTTATTGTTGGTCTTCTCTTTTTTAATTTGTTTTAATTAGTTATACATGATAGTAGAATGCATTTTGACACATCCTACATAAATGGAGTATAACTTCTTATTCTTCTGGTTGTAATGATGTAGAATCACACTGGTTGTGTAATCATGTATGTAATAGGGTAATAATGTCTGATTCATTCTATTAACCTTGCTACTCCCTTTCCCCCTCCCCTATTTTCACTCCCCTCTGCCTAATGCAGAGTAACTTTATTTTTCCTTAGCGCCCCCAACTTATTGTAAATTAGCATCCACATATCAGAGAAAACGGTCGGCTTTTGGTTTTGGGGGGATGGGCTTATTTTGCTTAGCATGATATTTTCCAGCTCCATCCATTTACCTGCAAATGCCATAATTTCATTCATCTTTAAGGCTGAGTAATATTCCATTGTGTGTGTGTGTGTGTGTGTGTGTGTGTGTGTGTATCTCACATTTTCTTTATCCATTCACCTTTTAACATTTTAAATATTTCACTCCACTCTCCTCTTGCTTGCATGGCTTCTATAGAGAAAAGTAATGTTGTTTGCATCCTTGCTCCTCTATAAGAAAGGTGCTTTCTTTCCTTCTTCCTTCAACATTTTTCCTTTGTCTTTGAATTTTTTAAAAATTTGAAGGCTGGGGTTGTAGCTCCGTGGTAGAGTACATGGCTAGCATGCATGAGGCACTGCATTTTATCCTTAGCATCACATTAAAAAATACAATTTAATTTAAAAAATAGAATAAAGGTATAAATATTTGAATATAATACACTTCAGTATAGATTTTTTTTAAGTATATGTCCTGCCTGGGGTTCACTGAATTTCCTGGATCGGTGGTTTGACATTTATTATTAGTTTTAGGAAATTCTTAGTCATTTTTGCTTCAACTATTTCTTCCCTTTTTACCTTGCATCCCATATGGTATTCTTATTGCATGTATATTTTACCTTTCATAACTGTCCTATAGCTTTGAAACATTCTGTTCTTTTTTTCATTCTTTTTTCTCATTGAATTTCAGATTTAGAAGTTCCTGTTGACATTTCTTCAAGCTCACTGATTCTTTCCTTAGTTGTGCCCAATCTGTTGATGGGTCCTTAAAGTCATTCTTCCCATTACAGTGTTTCTTTTTTCTAATGATTCTTTCTTCAACTTTCCATATTTCTCCTATATTATTCATTTCCTCTTTTAAATTGTTCACTTTATCCATGTCCTTAGCATGTTAATCATACTTGTTTTAAATTACTGGGATGATAATTCTGATAATATTGCTACAATATCTAAGTCTATTTCTGATTTTCACTGTGCCTCTCAAGAGTATATTTTCTCTCTTTTAGTATGCCTTTTCTATTTTTTGCAGGCTAGATATTATTTAATAGGTAAAAGAAACTTAGATACATAGGGCTTTAGTGTGATGTTTTATGTTTATATGGCTAAAGTTTAGCCAGTGTTAATCTTTGTTGTAGCTGTAGGTGATTGTGGCTAAGCTTCCCTCTGCTATTCTTGTTTTTGTCTCCCGTTATCTTTGATTTTCCATAGATACTTTGTAAATATTGTGTGAATGGTACAGCTTTTAGTCATATTTTCCTGTTATTATACAGGCACCCATGTGATGTGGTGGTAAGGTGTCACCGGAGGGAAAATATTCTATAAGCCTATGATTATATCTCTTTTAGTAAGCTGTGCCCTGGCCTTTGACCTTCCCAAGTGCTTCTCAGTAATGTTTTGTTTTTCCCCTTCAGGAGACATAGGAAAGCAGGCTGAGTCTTGAGTAGAATATTTCCCTTTAGCCAGGTCAGTTATTTTGTGGTCAAACTGCAGTAGATTAGGGTCTATAATAGTTTCTCTTCAGGGAACTGTTATGAAGAACAGAAAGATTGGGCATAAAGATGATTACTTTTCTTCTGCATTTCCAGAAGCATAGAAGAATGAGAGAATTTTTCTCAGATCTTCACTCTAAGAACCTCATAGGGCTCCTGAAGATAAAAATTAAAACTGGGGTTCCTTCTAGGATCAGGAGTTTTTCTCTCAAACTCATACAGATTGGGCCTCCAGCAGTTAGTCAATTACAAATTAAGTTTTCCTATCCTGCTATTTATTTCTTAGGAGATTTTTGCTCCTGGGCTTCTGCTACAGTAAGTTTTGATTCTCAATTTCCTCCTCTATGTCTCTGTAGTTTCTTTTTTTGGCGGGGGGTATAACAACAGTTTTCCCCATGATCCTTAGTTCTATTACTTCTATGATGAATCTATGAATAGTTGATTTTCAGTGTGTTTAGATTTTTTTCTTGTAGTGTGAATGGAAGAGATCACTTCTAAGCTTCTTACATGCTGGACCATAATGCAAGGGACTTGTTGAAATATCAAAGACTTTCTTTTTGTAACATTTTGATCTCTTGAGAACTCATTTGAGTAACTATTTTTTTTCTTTAAGTTTCCAGCCTTCATTTCTATTGTATTTTTTCTATCCCTTCTCTTTCTGAGGAGTAACTTATATATAGAAGTAAAAGCTGTGGTATGCTCAGGGGTCAGGCTTTAGTAATAATCCCTCTGAGTATTGGTGCCATTAATCAACTGTTGATTCCATATCTCAGTGTCCTGACCCTCCTTTCTCACTAAAATTATGCCAGACTGTTAAAATTATTCCTATCAAAATGTTAGATGAAGGAATCAAAAGTAATTTATATGTACTTTCTGAGAACAACTTGAAGGAGCAGTACTGTTATAGTACCTGCAGGCATCTTAAATTGAGAATCTACTTTAATTATCAATGTGCACCTTGAGATTTGTCCTTAGGTGAACTATTATGATCCAAGAGTTCATTTCAGATCATGTGGGCAAGTTCTCAGTATTTAGGCTTATGTGCCATTTGTACTGCTGTTCATTTTAAATGGGAAATGGCAATTGAAGTGCCTTTCCACTGGCAGTTTCACTTAGTTTTCAACTGAGCTTTAGAGAATTCACTTTCATTACAGTAAAATTTCCACATTTTTCCTATGTGCATATAGGTGCATGTGCTCACTAAGTACAATATTATTTGTATTAAAAACCCCTGATAAAAGTGCCATACAATTGGATGTGTCTTGAGTAACTATTTTTTAATAAATTCACTTTATTTTGTTAGAAGAGTAAAGGGTAAACTCTAGGGAAGATTAACTTTTTTTGTTTACTTTTCTCAAATAGATCCCAAATGCCCAGGAGATGTTGATTTTCATAATAGTGACTGGGACATTAAGACAATCACCAGCTCCTTGAAATTCTACCTCAGGTATGCCTGTTTTGAATTGGGTTTTTGCTCTTCATAGATAATGAAATTCGGGTGGAGATTAGAGGTAACCCACAGTTTCAAAAAGTTAGATAGGATTACTAACCACACATACACACAAAGAGTATGAGAATTTCTGTCAAATAAGAAAGTACATTAGAAGACCTTTTCTTTAAATATGAGAAATCAAGCAAAGGAAACATGGAAATTATAATTGTTAATGAAAATGTTTTTGAAAAAAATACAGTAATTAACAATGTTCTTGGAATAATTGAAGGAGTTTTTCCATTGTTGCAGATAAAGTTAGTGTTATGATGGGTTCACTAGTAAAATCACACCTTGTGAAAATTCATGATCATTAACATATTTTAGTGAATAACAACCGTTTTGAAATATCAAATTGTATTGGGTAATGTGTGTGTGTGTGTATGTGTATGAGAGTACCATACCTTAATATATATATGATGAAAATAAAAACCAAATCAAGAAAATGCAGTCACAATCATAAAATTATTAGAACTAAATAAAGTGGCAGCAGTAAGAAAAAAAAAGATAACTTACCAGCAAAATTTGGAGTGCACAGTGACAATGAATATATTATTCAATATATTGGCATAAATTTATATAAAAGTGATTCTATATACATATATATGTATGTATACATATATATGTGTGTATACATATATATGATGTATGTATGTATACATATATATCGAACCCAAGAGCTCATGCATGCTAGGCAAGTACTCTACCACTGATCTACATCCCCAGCCCTTTTATGTTTAATTTTTTTAAACTGAATCTCACTAAGTTTCTGAGGATGGCCTCAAATTTGTGATCCTCCTGCTGCAGCCTCCTCAATAGCTGGGATTATAGGCATGCACCACTGTACTCAGCCAAGATAGATACGTATTTAAAATCCATTCTATTTTTTTTTTACCTTTTTATGTCCCATATTATGTGCCACCATACTTTATATGATAAAATGTCTTATTTTTCAACTACCATCCTCTTTTGGCATCACAGGACTAATTCCCAATAGATTATATTCTGTTAAATGACCTCCTGCTATAGCATCATCATCTTAGAAGTTAACATCATCATGAATGTTCTTTCCATAAGTATATTTCCTTAATCTGCCAAAGAAGAAATAAACTACTGTTGGAAGGTTTATTTTATGCTAGGCAATATGCTAGTTGGTTACATTGACAGTGTCATTGTTTTCTCTCCTAATAACTGAGTACCATCAGTGATGCAGTATCCATTTTACAGATGAGGAAATTGAGGTGCACTCTTACCACATTAAATAATATCCATGATCAAATCTATATTTTTTGAACCTTAGTGTCTCTTACTTGGGCTGCTGGTAGTGGGATGTCTTCTTACCCTGTCCTCAATTACTGGGGACTGTGACCTTTATAGGATTGTTGGGTAATTTAGTAAAACAGAAAACAATATTCTATGAGTACTTTCAGAAGACTTGTGATGGTGAGAATAATTGATACTTTCTCTCTCTCTTCCTTAAAAAGAATCAGTATTTTCAAAAGTATTTATAGGTTAAGATTATTCCAACCCTATATCATTTCCAACTCATCCCATAATTTATAATATAGCCCTTTTGAAAGATGAGATGCCTGAAATTGTGAGTGGGCAACACCCCCAATAAGAGATATTCATTCTCCAGACTCTTATCTGTGAACTTTTGATATGCACCAGCTGATCAATACCTTTTAGATTTCTTAAAGATAAAAGTGTTCCCAGAGTAGGTTTCCATCTGTGTTCTGAATTTTTAAATAACTTCTTGTTGCTAACATTTCCAGGAAAGTATTAAAACAATCACTCCCTTCTCTCTTCTGTGTCTGTCCTCTTTTATTTAACTGGCTCTATCATTCCAGAAGTGCTCATCTCTAAATTAGCTAACATTTTCTGAGTGCCTATTATATGACAAGTAGGATATTATACAGTAAACATACAGTTGAGAGGAGATATGGTCTCTGATCTTAAATAGTTTATATTGAGGAGCACAACCTCAAGATAAATAATCATACAAATATAACAAACAATAATAAGTGTTCTGAAAAGAAGGTATAGTGTTCTTTGAAGACATTTAATAGCATTTTAATTAGCTTTTTTTGCCTTTGTGACAAAACACCTGGCAAGAATAATTTTAGATGAAAAATTTTGCGTGGTGCTCACAGTTTTAGAGGTCTCAGTTCTTAGATGGCTAACTCCATTCTTTGGGGCCATGGTGCAAGGGCATAGTGGAAAGCACTGCAGAACATGTTAATCAGAAAGCAGAGAGAGCTCTTCTCACCAAGGACAAAATATAAACCCCAATGTCACACTCCAGTGATCTACTTCCTCCAGCCAGTTAATCCCCATCATTGGATCAATCCACTGATGAGGTTATGACCCTCATAATCTAATCATTCACCTCTGAACATTCTTGCATTATCTCACACATGAAATTTTTGGGGGCATCACATAGCCACAACAAATAGGATTACTGGACTTTTTCTGATTGTTTAAACTCTGGTTTGAACTATAAGTTAGAACCAAGTGAGAGGGGGTGGTTCCTAACAAAGAGAACTGTACATCTAAATGCTTTAAGACAGAGGGGAGGAAGGCCATTCAAGAAACTACATGGACCGGTGTAGGTAGAGTATTGAGTGTAGAAAGAGAGCAGAAGTACATAGGGGTCAGATGCTGGGCCTTTTAAGACATTTTAAAAATTAGATTTTAGATTTATCACGAATGAGAAGATTATAGAAAAGTTGTAAGTGGGGGATTACATGATGAGATTTGTATTGTGGAAAAATAGTATGGATACTAGATTAGAGGAAGACAAAATTGGTAGAGGTGGAAGTCAATAAGCAGGCTACTTCTATGGTCCAGGCAGGAGATGTTATTCCTGCTTGGACTAGGAGGTAGCAGTGAAGATTGGTAGATAGAAACATATTCAAAAGATTTAGGAAGTATAGAGTTGATGAATTAGATATGAGGATTGGGGAGAGGGAAATTAAAGGACAGCTTCCACATGTCTGGCCCATACAACCAAGTGATGGTCATGCATGATAGCCAGATTTGAGAGGGACAACAAGTTTGCTTTTGGATATGTCAAATTGTGAGTGTCTTTGAAGAACCTAGGGCACTACGTTAAGCAGGCAATTGAAAGTGCAACTCAGTTAGAAGGTCTTGACTTGAGCTGTACTTGGGAATTATTAACCCTATTGCTGATAATTAGAACCAGGATTAAGACAAGCCAGTCTTATGAGATGCTTCACCCCATCCCCGCTAGCCTCTGTATGAAGTACTGTGCATGTCCTATATACTTAACCCCCAGTTACTCTTAACTCCATTTTAATCTGACTCTTACCTCTACTGTTCCACAGAAACTGTTCTTGCCAGGGTCACCAGTGACTCCCTTAGTGCTGCACACAGTCTTTATATTACTTGAGTTCTCTGTAGAGTTAAAAACTGTTAACAAACCCTCCTTAAAACTTTCTCATCTTTTGAATTTTGTAATATCACTTGAGTTTGGATTTTCTTTTGCCTCATTGCCATTCTTGTCCATCTTCTTTATAAACGTTCTACCTGATATTTCCCAGGGCTATGTTTTCTTTCTACTACACTGAGGGATGGAAAATTCAAATATCTATAGGGTCCAGGAAATGAAAATGCATAAAGTAGACAGTTTTCATATTAAACATGTTTCATAATGAACCTTTATTTGCATAGCAATCCCTTTATACATAAACAGAAATATTTTTTACTTCTGCAACCTTCCATGTAATCTAAAGGAGCCAGATCATTCCATTTTTCAATAGAGATGGAAATAGAGATTTTTATATGAAATATCTTAACTTTTCTTATTTTGATTGTTGTTTCAATTTCATTTCACTTTTATACACTGTACTAGACATAAAACAAAACAAAACAAAAATAATCAGAAAGGAAATGTCAGAAAGCCTTTTTTGGCTGTTAGTTTGACATCTCTCCTAGAGCAGGGCCATCTGTTCTCATGGTTTTAACCACCATTCTGGGTTCATGATTTCCAAATCTGCTTTTCAGACCTACAAGGGCCCTGCTTTCACCTTCTTAATAGTTATTTCCCCCTGGCTATCTTAGAACTCCCTCTGGTTTAGCCTCTCTATTTCCCTCTTAATCCATTCCTATTCTGTCTACTCACCCAAACCAAATTAGTCCTTCCCTCACCATCATACCCAATCAATAAAGGAATTGTCTTTTTAATATCTTTCAAAGGAGCCTCTTCACCTTGTCTTTGTATGTTATTTCCACTATTTCTGTTCAGGTCTCTATTACCTATTATCCCCTGATTGCTACAATAATAATGGCAGGTCATGTAGCATATTAATTGAGAACAGGGAGTCTGGAGACAAACTGCCTTGTTCTGCCAGTTATTAGTTATGTAAACTTGAATGAATTCTTTAACTTTTGTGAGTCTCAGTTTCCTCATCTGTTAAATGGATATAATCTTAGTATTTACCTCACAGGGTAATCATAAGATTTAAATAAATTAAAGCACACAATTCACTTAAAATGATGCAAAGTTTACTATTATTATTATTTACTTCCTTCCTTTCTCAAAACATATATTTATTTTTTACACCTGTCCCACTGCATGGAAAATTTTGTGTATGATTCTTTCCTCCACTAGAATTAGCTCCTTGGGGGGTTTGGACTATACTTATTCATCTCTGGATCCACCAAACCTGGCAAAATTCCAGGAACAAGTAGGTACTCAGCAAATATTTTTTGACTAAATGAAGAAAATTTGAACCTAAGTTTCTTCTTCAATTAAATAATGATTTGAATAACAGTTCCACCTGATGGGATCATTGGAAAGATGAAATGGGAGAATAGATGCAAAAGTTCTTGGAAATTCTATGCATATATCAGATTGTAAGGGATTCACGGTAGCATTTAGAACGTGTCTCTTTTGGAACTTTGCAGGACTTATTTACACTTCCATTATCTTTGGGTAGCAATTAGAGACCTTTTTAGAAGCTTTAGTCTATATTTTTCTAGGTCTTCTGTTGAATTACTAGGCACTGTTTTAGGTACAGAGAAAAATGTATGCAATCACACTAGGCTGTGGGGCTCAGAAACATTGCCCTCACAGTCCACAGAATGAGAATCCAAGGTCTGGCTACACCCTCCCCAAAGGAACTTACAGTCTTCATTAATTTCAGGAATCTTTCTGAACCTGTCATGACCTATAGGCTTCACAAAGAGCTGGTCTCTGCTGCCAGTAAGTATTTATGTTACTAGTTATTGTGTTGTCCTGGTTTCTTAGTAAAGTTTGCAACAATAAATCTTGAAAACTACTTGAGGGACAAAACCCCAAAACACATACACAGATTTTGCCCACTGCCAAATGAGAATATTCCTGCTTGCTAACTCAAGAGTTATATGATTTTTCATAAATCAATGTTAGCTGAGTTGATTGGAAGAAATGGGCTAACTTGAAGGATGCGACAAGTATAAAGACTTTGGTTTATTTATTTATTGTTTATTACTTCAAAACAAGAGAATTGGCTCATATTAACAAGGGACAGCAAAATGGTTACATTACAATTGCTGTTTCAGCTTCCTTTAGCACTTTGCCTTTTCAAATGCCTTTTCAATTATGTTGTGAGTACTTACTCTTAATCTGTTAGCACAAGATCACATTTTCTAGATATGAAAAATGAGGGTGATGGTAGAGGGGTATATGTGAACTAGGATATATAGAGTCACCCCAAAGATTGGCCATTAAGGAAGCATTAGCCATGTTGGGTGAGGCCACTTTATGACTGTCTCTCCTGCCTGTACACAGCCCTTATCCTTCATGGTGATCTGTGTAGGGAAAATGATAAGGATTCAGGGGATTTGACCTCTTGACAGGTTTTTGAGGCGAGGGAGCCTTGCTCAGTGCTTCTGGGCTCTCTCATTGATTTTCATAAGAGCCCAGAGGCAGCAACAGTACCACAAGGAAGGTGGGTGGGAAAGGGTTGTCAAACAGAGGTTTACATGTGGGATTTTAGGAACAATCTGCTGTGGCTAGAATTCTGATTGCCTTTAAAACAGCCTTATCATCTCCCCTCCTCCTCCTCTTCTATCTTCAATTTTTCTTCATCTTAAAAGGCCTATTTTTTTCTCTCTGACTTTTGTTCTCTTTCTTCTTGGATTCTCTTTGTCATTGTCTCTGTACCTATTTATCTCTTCATCTTTTTGATTCTCTCTGTGTCTCTGGTTGTCTTTCTCCGTATCTGTGTTTGTGTGTGTGTCTCTGCTTGTGTGTTTGTATATGTATGTGCATATGAGAGTTTGTTCAATGCAATTGCCCACAAACCCAAACATCTTTCACACTCTTCTTTCTGACAGAGTCTGATAACCTGGATTATCGGCTAGGAGCTATTCACTCCCTGGTTTATAAGCTACCAGAAAAGAACCGTGAGATGCTGGAACTTCTGATAAGACACTTGGTCAAGTAAGTAACTGTGTAGTTTTCAGAAAGAGTTCCTGTTGGAGGTTGACTGGGTCACGTGGGAGAGCTACAGAGAAACTGCCTCTCACTCCCAACTGCTTCCTGGTCAGGCTGAGTGCTATGTGAGGAAGGTGATTTTGCCTTTACCATTGTGTGTATCTTCTCAGAGCCATCATGTAGCTAGATTGTCTTAGTTGAAGTGTAACACTCAGGTAGTTGGACTGGGAAGAGGTTTTACTGAGAGATAAACCTGGTTTTGAATCCTAGCTCTATAACTTATTTAGCTGGGTAATCTTAGTCAAACTGCTCTGAGACTCTATTTTGTCATCTTTACCATGAGAATAGTAATACCTACCATACAAGACTTATGTATTAGAGTGAATACAGCTATCCAGGTGCACATCTGTAATCTCAGCAACTCAGGAGGCTGAGGCAGGAGGATCACGAGCTCAAGGCCAGCCTTAGCAATTTAGTGAGACCCTGACTCAAAAAGAAAACAACAAAAATAAAGAAAACCTAAATTGGGCTGAGGATATATTTCAGTGGAAAAGTACTTATGGATTCAATCCCCAGTACAAAAAACGAAAACAGAAAAGAGTAAGTAATGCCAGCTTGGCATGGTGGTGCATGCCTGTAATCCTAGCTACTCAGGAGGCTGAAGCAGGGGGATTGCAAGTTTGAGGACAGCCTGGGCAACTTAGTGAGACCGTATTTCAAAACAAAAATAAAAGAATTAAAAGTCTGTGGTTATAGCTCAGTGGTAGAGTGCTTGCTTATGCATGAATAAGCCCCCTGGTTTCAATATGTAGTACCTCAAAACAAAACCCAGTGAACAGAAGTATAGCATATGGCACAGGCACATAAGTGGCTCTCAACAAATGAAAGTTGTTAAGATTTTGGTCAATTTCTTGCCCTGGTGGCAGAAAGAAACAGCATTACAGACAGTAAGCCTGGTGATAGGCTCTGAGATAGGTGGGTGAAAGGGGCACTTGTGCCCCACAGTGGTGTTTCCTGGTCAAAGAATTTAGTGTTGTAAATAAAGATGAATTTACCTGGCTCAATAAAATGTGGAAAGCACTGTGTTCAGGAGTCAGCATGCATGTATTCTAGTTTCATTTCTGCTGCTAGCCTGCTCAGCAGGCAGGTCACTCTCAAGGCTTCTCCTGGTACATTAAACAGTTTGGTGTAAGCTTAGAGGAATTGCAATGCATTTAAAACATATATTTAGCAAATAAAGTTGTCCTTATTAAAAAATGTAATCATGAGACATTTTAACCTTATTTGGAGAGGACTTCAAACACCTAAACTTGAGTCCTTTAGTGAGGGTGAGCCTCTGGTTAATGACCCTGTCAGCACCCCACTGTGAGAGATTCTGAGCACTCTGTCCATCTGGATTTCAGGTCTCTCTATGATATCTCACCAAATATCTAATCCAGGTTTGACTTTTTCTAATTTTGGATTTTTTAACATTTCCTTAGTAAATGAGTGTTACATACACTGGTATAGATAATAAGTATAATTTACAAGAGGATAGCGTTTATATTTATGTTTATTGCCAATGTTTGCATTTTAGCCTAATATACAACATGAAGGGATGTTTTATCTCCAAAAAGTAGTTTGTGGTCGTCTTAGTAAAAATAGAGAAGTAAGAAAAAATAAAATAAAATAAATAATAGAAAATATGCATGTTAATTTGAAATTTCCCTGGGCAAAGAAATATTGGGTTCAAGTTACACTTTTACCTTTAATTTTTATGTGATCAAAAGAAAATGTCTCCCATTTTTTGAACCTCAGTTTCTTCATGTGAGGGTACAGGATCATATAATCTTTAAAGACAATTTAAACTGTGATTTTATAAGTGTCTCAACATGTGACAAGAGCCAAGGACTCATGAAAATGTCCCTGTTGGTAGTGGGTAACAGGGTGCCTGCTTCCACCCATCCAGAGGCTAGCCACCTGGCTTACTTCAAAAATCTTGGTCCTCAAAATCCATAAAACAGCCAGGCGCAATGGCACCCATCTGTAATCCAGGCAGCTCAGAAGTCTGAGGCAGGAGGATCGCGAGTTCAGAGCCAGCCTCAGGAAAAGTGAAATGCTAAGCAACTCAGTGGAACCCTGGGGATGTGGCTCAGTGGTTGAGTGCCTCTGAGTTCGATCCTGGTACCAAAAAAACAAAAAACAAAAAACAAAAAACAAAAAACCCCAAAAACATAAAACCAAAAGAGACATAAACAGATTAATCACAGAAAGACAGGTGCCTTTAAATATGTGGAAAACTACTGAAGCTCACTCATTAGTAATAAAGATGCAAATTAATCTTACACTGAACTATCATTTATTGGCAAATTCTATTGCACAGTCTCTGTTGATGAGACAATAGGGAAACAGGCATTCGGATACATTGCAGTACTGATTCTCTACAGTCTCAAAGGAAGAGGATTTGGCAATATCTAACAAATTTGCATATTCAGTTACCCTTTGAAGTAGCAATCCCACTTTCAAGCAACTACTCTAAAGACACACCTCCACAGATACAGAACAGAAAGTGTACAGGGTTTGTCACTGCAGCATAATTTTAATAACAAAAGGTTGCAAAAATGAACTTGTAGAGTAAATGAGGGTACATCTGACCAGGCAGTCTTGTATGGTCATAAAAAATAGAAAGAGGTAGGTATAAATTAGAGTACATAATATGCTAAAGTTTTTATAAGAATAAAGAAGAAAACAAGAATATAGAAACACTCTACATATCTATATACATATTTTCTTATTTTGTCATAAGAAGTACAGTAATTTTTTTTTAAAATGACTCTCTAGAATTTCACTCAGTGGTATATGTCCAAGATAAATGTAAACACATTGTCTGTTCAAAATCCTATGCAAAATGCTCATAGCAGCATTATCATAGTTGACCAAAGGTGGAAAATTTCCCAATATCTATCAGTAGATGAATGGATGAACAAAATATCATATATTCCATACAAAAGAATACTATTTAACCATCAAAAGGAATGAAATACTGATTATACATATATGGTATAATATGGTTGAACCTTGAAAACATTATGCTAAATGAAATAAGTCAGACACAAAAAATCCACATGTGAATCCATTTACATGAAATAATAAATCTATAGAGACCAATACAAAGTGGATTAGTGGTTGCCAGGGGCTGGGAAGTGAGGAAGTGAAAACTGACTGATAATGGGCATGGGGTTTCTTTTTGGAGTAATGAAAATTTCTGGAATAATTAGACAGAGATTACAGTTGCACCATTCTGTGAATATACTCAGAACTATTGAAAAGAGGGGGATATATGGTATATGAAATTTATCTCAACAAAGTTATAAAATTAAACAAATAATATGTTTATATAGGGAATCAGTGGTAAATAATGCTGAAGGGGAAGGGATAACAAGCTAGATTGCTCTAAGTCTACCTCCTTATATGATTTTGACTTTTAACTCATATTGATGTTTTTCACACCCCAAACTAACATTAAATCAAAAAGAAAAATATTATTAATCCTAAAACTGAACACCAAAAAAGTAAATGAATCTAAATGTCTATCAACTTGAGAACATAATCACATAGAGAAAGCCGTTATTTCAACTAATTTGACAACACAGTCTATGATTCATCCTTCACAAGATATACTCTAAAAATAAGAAGAGCTAATAGAAGTTTTAAACATGATCTAGTAGGACTTTCTTTTTGCAGTGATGTAATTATGATTTGAAATGTATATCTCACAAGGATAGAATAAAAATAAATGTATTAAAGTTGTTAGAAGCCAAGATTTATGGTTTAAGAAAAGATAAATACATATATAAAATTAAAGATGTAAAGAAAATTTTTATAGCATAACGGTAAAATTGGGAATGTCTATATGAATTTATAATTTAAAAATAAAACAATAAATCAAAACTTGTATTCATTGTACCAGTCTTGAAATGATTCTACCCAAAAAGCAATGCATACACGTAGTGCCTGATTTCTTTGGTTATAAATTGCATTCCCTTTTCAAAGGCACCAGGCATGCTTAAGAAATGGCTGAGTTTAAGTATATATGAAGGAAAATAAATTTTATCCAATACAGTTGGCTAAGGAAGGAAGACTTGAAACGCTAATAGCAATCATATCCAAAATGGACACAAGAACCTGCTTGAAAGGACTAACACTTGATGACATTTGGAGGCAACATGAGTAGCAGCATATGATATTGACCCATAAAATAGACAAAAACTCATGGTGTTGGTAAAGAAAGAAAAATGTTTATTATATAAGAATACTGGCTAATAAATGTAGGAGAAAAGATAGAAATTGAGAAATCACTAATTTGCAACCTTACTACCCTGTTTTAGAGATTGATCAGAACTATTAGGTAAGAGAATATTGAGGAACAGTATAGTCACATAATTTCAGTGTATTACTCAAAGGTTAATTACTAATTGCAAGTGGAAATAACGGATCTTTACAGTGAAGCCACGTTATAGACACCACTTTAAGTAATTGATCAAAGTTAGTATCACTGATAATGGTATAAACTGATCTCATTTGCCCCCTAATTTGATTTTGTGAGAAGTATCAAGCATGATCTGTAGGATATGTTTGTAAAAAATGTTTAACCTGATTTAAATTAAGTCTGCCCAGTGTATAGGCAATAAAAAATATAGAAAAATAGAGAGTGTTTGACATTTTATGAGACAATGGTCTTGGACTTATCAAAAAGTCAATGCCATGGGGAAAAGAGGTAGGGATAGTGTTTTACACTAAGAGACTAAAGAAACAAACAAATTCAGTACATGAAATTTGACTGGATCCAAATTTGAGCAACTTAATTATAAAAGACATTTTGTGTGGCATTTGAGAAAATTTGTACATGAATTGGATATTAGATGATATGGAAGTACAGTAAATTTCCTTAGATGTGAAAATGTTACTCTGATTTGTAGGTAAATATGCTTGTTCTTTGAAGGTGATTGCTGAAGTATTTAGGTTTCAATCACTTTTCTTTCAAATAGTTCAGAAAAAACATACACAGTGAGAAAGCAAATGTGGCGAAATGTGAATTCATGAATCTAGGTATAGACAGTGAGTACTCATTGTACCATTGTTTCCAATTTTTTAATATATTTAAAAACCATCTTAATCAAAGTTGTAGATAAAATGTAAATTACAGAGAATGGTTAGGTCTATTTAGGAAATTTACACAGGAGAAGAAACTTCATGTACTTTAAAAATGCACATAATTATCCTGCCTGCCAATTGCTGCATTCATAATCTATATGATGATAATAGCTATGCCTTCATGATGTTTACCCACCACCAGCATGTTTTCTAGAGTAATAATAGGCAGAAGCAAAGTGACCTCAGCCAATTTGTGGTTCCCAATTATCCAGATCTTTTTGGTACCTGTAACTTCCATTAGTCAGAGATAGGAGAACACTAAAGGCTCACCTCCTCAGCAATCTCACTACTAGTGGAATATTATAATAGAAGCAAGCCTCAGGACTAATTCTCCCATTCATACATGTATTTATCAGTAGGCCAATACACAAAGAGTCGTACAGCCTGTTCTGTAAATTCAATGAAGTCCCATTTTCCCATCCTTTCAGATGCTCTGATAGTATCTTCCATGAAAGTTTCACTCAAAGCAGATGAGATAATAATATAGTGACAAATTTGGAGTCTGGCAATAAAAGTATATGCTGCAAATGCAAGAGTCTTTCATAATCTTAGGATGGGGCTAGCATCCTAATGATTGTGGGCTGTTAGGCTTACTGAATGATTCTTATTTTTTAATAATACTTCTGTTATTTTATAAGCAATACTGTGCATTGTAGAAATTAGTAAATACAGAAAAGCAAAAACAAAAATGAACTTCAAAACCTAAAAACTTTTTACTTCCAGTTTTGAATAATCACCACGGACATATATAATACACATTCTTTCAAATTTTTCTCTGGGTGTGTATATGTGTACACACACATATTTATATATTTTTTTACCAAGATGATATTGTGGTATTCTTTAACATATGTTTTTCAGTTCAACAATTTCCACCTTTCCAGACAATATTAACATTTAGTGACTGGACACAAAAAGTACACACTATAAGTGTTTTCTGAACTAGGGGTCAATTTTCATGACTTTAATCAAGTACAGTCCACCCCACCACCTGTTCATGACATTGAGTTGTTGACAAGACCTGTTTTCCTGCAAACTGTTACTACTTTTGCCTGATTTCTTCATTGTCTTATTTTTTATCTTGTTCCTCTATTGCCTGGATATCTTGTAAAGTACAGGTTTTATCTAAAGGCAAGATGGATTCAAGCTAACCATCTTTTTGTTGGAATCAATCCTAGGTGACAATGTGTATCTTATGTTCCATCACATCTGAAGTACATTATATTGTTTAATCTACCTTACTAATTAATGTAAGATCAATTAAGGTTATATTTTACTACACTGTTCATGCAAGCCTGGGAGACTTTATACAATAGTCCCACGCGATCCATATATCTTGAATACATCTTGGCACTGAGAAATCATTTTTACCATCTATCATGATATTTAAAGTTATAGTGGGTATGGGGATTTGAATTTGATTGGAGATGAAGTTAGCTAAAGCTTATAGTAGTTGCTCTGGCTTCTAATTACTCTTTAAGTACTGATTAGTTACCCTTAGAATATGTAAATATGTATTTATAATTAGAATACTACACTTATATCTAAACAGTCCTAGAGTACCAAATTTCATTAGTTCTAGGGATATTTTTCTTTTTCAAATTCAGAATTCTGGATGCATCTTAGCACCATCCTTAGGTGGAGAGGGGACTGCTCATTTGTGACATTGACTCACTCTCCCAACCATTGTTATTTTCCTTTTGAAGTACATTTTATTATGTAAGATTTCAAATATGTCTGTAGAAAAATAGAGGAAACAATACAAAGAACTGTCTTGTGCCTATCACCCAGTTTTAACTATTGTTTACACAGTGCCAGTATTGTTTTATCCATATCCCCATTCATTTCTCCTCCTCCCATACTATTTTGAAAAAATATCCAAAACATCAGAATTATTTCATAATCTATAAATGTATCACTTTGTATCTTAAAAAGATAACTATGAATATAGCTATAATAAAATTATTTGGAAATGAATAAAAATTCTAAAATATCATCAAATATTCTCTGTTCAATTTTCCAGTGGTCTCAAATACATTAATTTTTCCTTTGAATCAGGATCCAAATTGCATATCTACATAACAATCTCATGCAATTATTTTTTTTTTTGTGTGTGTTACTGGGGATTGAATCCAGGGGCTCTGTACCACTTAGCTACATCCCCAGTCCTTTTTAATTTTTTTTCATTTTGACACAGAGTCTTGCCAAGTTGCTGAGACTGACCTCGAACTTATGATTCTCCTGCCTCAGACTTTTGAGTATATGGGATTACAGGTGCATAACACTGTGCCTAGCTTGATGAAATGTTTTTGACTCCTTTAATCTCTAACAGAGGTTGACAAATATTTCTGTAAAGGATCATAAAATGCATATTTTAGGCCTTGTGAATGATATGGTCTCTGTCACAAGTACTCAATTTCATCATTATAGCATGAAAGCATCCATTTAAGTCACGATGAAAGCTGTGTTCCAATGAAACAAGTATGACAAAATAGATGGTGGGCTGGATTTAATGAGTACTTTAGTTTGGTGATACTTGATCTATAGCAGTGGTTCTGAAACTTTGGTGTGTACCAGAATTACTAGGAAGACTACTAAAGAACACAGAGCCTGGGTGTCATGATGCATGCCTGTAATCCCAGTGTCTTGGGAGGCTGAGGCAGGATTATCATAAATTGAAAGCCAGCTTCAACAACTTATTAAGGTGCTAAGCAATTTAGTGAGAACCTATCTATAAATAATTTTAAAAAAAGACTGGGGATAAGGCTTAGTGGCTAAGTACACCTGGGTTCAGTCCCTGGTACTGGGGGAAAAAAAAAAAAAAACCACCAAACCAGAGGCACAGACTTGATGTACTATATAATTAGGATATAATTAGGGTCTGTATTTTTACTGTATTACCAATGTTTTCTCTTCACCCTTCTTTTTTTCTTGTAACTTATTTTTTAAAGTAAACAAATCATTTGTCCTTTAAAGTTTCCCACATTTGGGTTGAAAGTCTTGTTCTAGTTGTAGTTATTTTATTTTGGTGTGTTGTGTGTGTGTGTGTGTGTGTGTGTGTGTGTGTGTTCATGTAGAGTGGAGAGGACAAGAATACTTAATAGATGATTCAGTAGACACATAATTTGTGATACCCCTCCCATTCACTTTAAGAACAAGACTTATTTGGAACTCCGTAAGCTTTTCATCCATGTGATACATACTTGATACAAACAACTTGGAGGAGGCAAGATTTATTTTGGCTTAAAGTTTCTAAGGTTTGAGTCTATGATCAGCTGGCTGCATTGCTCTGGGCTTGAGGTAAGGCAGAACATCATGGCAGAAGCATGTGGTGGAGGACAGTACTAGCTCATGGCAGCTAAGGAGAAGTAGGGAAGAGAGGATGGGAAGGGACAAGGCTAGAGACAAGATATAGTCCTCAAGGGCATACCCCCAGTGACCTCAGATATCCATACCTTTGTTTAAAATGTCAGTGTTGAAGTTGTATGCCTTTTCTCTAATCCATGTTGAATAAAGGACTAACAATTCTTTTCCCTAATTTACTGTTCACTATACCCTTGTTTTTGGGGTTTCATTTGTTTTGTTCCCCTACAATATGAGGTATGACATACTACTGAATGGTATTCAAGATGTACAGGACTGTGGATGTAACTCAGTGATGGAGCAATGGCCTAGCATGCATAATTTCCTGGGTTTAACCCCCCATCCAAAGCACTGAAAGAAAAATAAAAAATAAGAGAAATGACACATGCAAAGAACAGTTTGTCTTCCAAGTCTTATTAGAATGCAAAGAAGGAAGAGTATCCTAAATGGGACACCAGGAACCTCCTTCAGAGAAATAGTAGGTGGCTTTGGCTTTAAAAAGCCTCCCACAGAAACTTTGGTTTTTCTAACTTTGAAACTAGAGAAGCAGGCAGCAGGAGGCCATGGGACTACCTTAAGGTTTGGAGACCAACAAATGTGGGTGTGAACTCCTGCCTTGCCCTGTATTCACAAACTGTGATCTTACTAAATAATTTGCCCCTAGTGAACATGGCCTTCAAAGCTAAAATACTCTGCTGTTTTGCAGTTCTGATGATTCAGAGAACTGCTGAACATTGAACAAACATCAGTGCCCTTCTGAGCTCTCAAAAGGAGATAAGCCAGTGTTCTTGCTTTGTCACTAGTGGTTTAGCCATTCCAGATCACTTGGTGGCAGCATGGAGATACTTTTCCATTTTAATATCTGAAAAAAAAATCTGTCACTAAAGAATAAAGGTTAATTGCAGAAGTATTTAAGCTGTTGAAAGGGACCCATCAGCTGCCCTGCAATATCAAAGTCCCTGAGTGGTTACTGCTTATTACCATCTGAATGGTAGCCAGCCTTTGTCAGGGGCTTAACAGACTTCATTAAGATTTGTCTAAGGATTCTGTCCCCCTCAATTACCACTTAGTGTCAAGAACTTGCTGGTTGATGAGTCAGTCTTAGAATTCTTAGCTTGGGTGGGTTTGGAAAATTAGTGTTTTGAGTGGGCAGCTGGCCTGTCCCTTATTTTAATCTCCCCACCCCCATAGCCAAACTGACCAAAGGGCTGCATGCCTTTTATTTGGCTGCTTCCAGTACTATTTAGAACAGCATTAGAGGAATTGAGTTCCTTCAAAAGTAATTTATTATTTGTACCAGGAACACATTTGGAAGTTGTTTATAACCGAATAGGAGAGTGAGATAAGTAAACAAAAAAAAAAAAAAAAAAGAAAAGAAAAAGAAAAACTCAGCTTGTCCATGGTATCAATTAAGTTGAGGACAGTGCTCTATGTTTCCCTTGAATGTGAATCTGGAAGGATAAATCAACATTCTTCAGAAATGGGGAAGATGGACTTTATAAGCAGAGGGACTGGCATCAGCAAAGATATTGACATCTGTCTGAAACAACCTGAGGTAACCAGAAAATCCTAATCTAAGCAATTTAATGAGAGTGTCAATGGTCAGCATTGCCTAGAATGGAGAGGTAATAACAGATATTTCTAGGGTGTGTGGTACCATGCTGAAACAATTTAGCTCTATGTCAAAACTCTCTGAAATAGGTAGCATTTAAACAAGTGGGAAACCTAAAGCTCAGAGAAGTTACAGTGAGTTAACATTTCCTGGTGCAGAGCTGGTGAGTGTCCGCCTATGTTGGGATTTGAACCCAGGGCAACATCATTGTCTAGGCTGTGCATATGGGTTATAAATAGGGAGAAAGTTTCAGAAAGCCTAAACTGCCACAGTGAACACAGCTGGCCCTCTCCTTTAAGTGATAGGCAACCGTTAAAGGAAATTTAAGCAAGAGTGACTAGGGCCTGAAAATCTGAGATTACAGGATCTACTCCATAGCTAACTGAATGACTTCAGGCAGATCCCTTTCCTTCTCTGGGCGTTTTTTCATCTGTTAAGAGAAAGATGATGAAAGGATTATCTTAAGGATCCTTTTCAACTTTTTCAGATTTTTACTTTTCTATGGATGAGGAAAGGGCCAGATTACTAACTAGAAAAAATGGAAGACGCTCTTTCCATGTACTTTGTTGTTCCTCTTGTCATGAATGTCCTCTTGCTTCTCTCTTGCCTCTCCAAATCTTTTAAGTTAGTCTTAAATTCTCCTGACTCTTAACTCCTTTAACACTGCTTACTAAATTCAATATGTCTCACTTTGGCTCCTAATTCTATGCCATCTTATGTTTTTGGTGAGTTATTTCCGTTGGAATCCTTTCTTTCCATCTATACTTTAGGCTGTCATTTCCTTCCACTTTTTAGCTTTTCTTTCCCTCTATATCAATTAAAACAGGCTTGGTTATAAGGGGGGTATTGGAGGAGATCTTGTTCAACATTTTCTTTTACTTCCGGCAGTGTGTGTGAGCACAGCAAAGAGAATCTCATGACCCCTTCCAACATGGGGGTGATCTTTGGGCCCACCCTGATGAGAGCTCAAGAGGACACTGTGGCTGCCATGATGAACATCAAATTTCAGAATATTGTGGTTGAAATCCTAATTGAGCACTTTGGCAAGGTATGTGTTTCCTATCCTTATTATCATTTCTCTAAACACTTGACATTTCCCCAGCTGTATATAGGATGTGTCTTCCTTCTTGGCTTGAGTTGACAATGAAAGGAAATCCTATTGTGACAAAATGACATTTAATAGTATTTTGACCCTGGGAATTTCAGGAACTATTGCTTGAGCATGTCACTATTTTATTATCAGGCACTATGCTAAATGCTGAGGTTACGGAAGAAGAAAGAGTCACTGCCTTGAAGGCGTTCACAGTGTAATATGGAGATGGACATGTAAACAGAGGAAATGATAAGCATGAAAGTGGTATGACCAATGACAGTGTATGGGAGAATAGTTATAGTTTCTCACCTATCATTACGTTCATGACTGAGAAACCCTACAACAAAAGACAGATTAATAAGAGAAAAGCTCATTTTCTGTAATTTATGTAATAAGTTTTATGTGACTTGGGAGCCTTCTGAAGTGAAGACCTAAAGAAACAGTTAAACTTATGCATTTTTATAATAAGTCTGATGAAGAAGTGGATAGTTTTGAAGAAATGTGATTAAGGATTTATGGGTATGATCTAATGGTAATAGAAGGGGGGAACTTGGCAAGGACTTTGTTCAGGTTCTTCTTGGTGTTTTTGTCTTCAAGAATAAGGATGTTCATTTCTTCAAGGTATACAGAGGGTACCTGTGGAATAAAATTATCATGACCTGCTTTAAAGGAATGTTAAGGATTCACTTGTGGCCTACTTTGGAGAAGAAGTATATGAAATGATCTCAGAGTCCTTCTTATTTCTGTTATTTCCTCAAATGCCAAGGTGACATATTTCATGGTAGCAGATCCTGAATCCTGTGAAAACCCTACATAAATTAATATATATGCTTATTTAAACCACATCTCATTCCAAAAGAACTTAAGGTAGCAATATTGATATAGTATTTAACATAGAAGGTAGCATATATTATAATCGGATCAAATGAAAAAGGTAAAACAAAGTGAGAGACAGAAAATGAGCTCAGGAATCAGGTTAGGACAAGTCATATTTATTGATATGTCTTGTATACTTGACTACATTTGGCTTTAAGCTTTTTAGCAGCCAGTGCCATCGTTGGGAAGCCTAATTCAATAAGAAACTTTTCTACAGGATGAGGACGTTGATGAAGTCTATCTATAGTTCAAATCTAATCATTGCCATTTGCTAGCTGCATTAGGTAGGACATATATATCTAAGGCTGGGCTGCTAAGATTCCACACACACACATATATACAGTGTTTTAACCTGAGAGTTGTTTATTTCATGGTTGTAGAATAGTTCAGGGAGAGGGCACAGAGCTTGTAAGGTGATTTCACAGGTTCAGGATCCCAGGTTCGTTCTTTCTTGGTGCTCTGGAATCCCTGAGGTGATGCTTTCATCACCTTGATTGAATATATTCTACATTTTATCAGTCAAGAAGAAGGAAAGAAAGGAAATAGAAGTTATAGCCCTTTCCTTTAAGGCCATGACCTGGAAGTCACACATATCACTTTCATTTATATACCATTTTTCAGAATTGAATCTCATGGTCACACTTAGTGATGAGAGGCAGAGAGGTATAGTCTTTATGGTGTAGATTACCCAGCCACAACTTAAAGAAGGAGAGAATGGATATTTAATAGCAACTGGCATTCTTTTTTTAAAAAAATTTTAAACAGATACAACACTTTTTTATACCTTTATTTTATTTATTCACTTTTATGTGGTGCTGAGGATCAAACCCAGTGCTTTTTTGCTATATTATCTGTGTCAATTTCAAACAACTTATTTGACTTCTCTGATAGTAATTTTTCAGCTAAAATGAGTAGATGATAATAAATACTGCCTATGTGATGGTCACATGCACAATTTTATTTAGTTAATAAGTGGAAGAGCTGAATAACTTGTACCAGAATACAGTTAGATACCACAAATAAGATCTATTGTTCTACAGCACAATAGAGTAGTTATAGTTTACAAAATATTATATATTTTATGTTATTATTAATGTGTTATATTATACATAATGATAGTGTTCATTCTGACATAATTATACATGCATGAAATATAATTTGTTCCATTTCAGTCCCAATTGCTTCTTCTTTACTTCCTCTTTTTCCTTGCTATTCCCCTTCCTCTATTTTAGTGGTTTTCTATTCATTCATTTTAATTGGTTGTTTATAGATATATGTAAAGTTGCAGTTCACTGCAATATGTTCCTATATGTATGTTTCATAATTTGGACAGTTTCAAAGAAGTAAAAGAGAAGAATTTTTTGGCTCCCAATGATAAGAAATGATAAATGCTTAAAGAGATGAAAATGCTAATTACCTTGATTGGATCATTACATATTGTATACATGTATCAAATTATTGCCTTCTACCCCAATAATATGTACAATTATTATTCATCAATTTAGATATTTTAATAAGAAGTGACATTTAAATCCAATTAGATTTGTTAAGAGTTAAGGTACTTAGTCATTAGCTTCTGCTTTATCACCAGTCATTTTGGTTCAGTAGTATTATTGGGAATATACAGAAGAGGTGCTTGAAGAGAAGCATGACCTATATTAGGTAGTGTTTTAGTCAGGATTATTCAGAGAGAACTAATAGAATATGTATATAGATATATGACAGGGAATTTTAGGGGAATTGGCTCATGTAATCATTGTATCTCAGAAGTCCAAGGACAGGTCCACTTTATGCTGAAGGCCCTGAGATGTTGGTAGCATGGCTCAGTCCAAATTCCAAGGCCTCAGAACTAGGAAAGCTGATAGTATGACTCATCTGAAGCAGAAAGTCTGACTGTGGAGGAGAGTTGGATGCCCTGGAGTAAATCCTAAAGTTCAAAGGCCTGTGAATGTAGAAACCACATGTCCAAGGCAGCAGAAGAAAATGCTGGCCCAGCTTTCAGATAAAGACCAATTGACCTTTTATATTTCTCTGATTTCAGCCAATTGGATAATGCTTGCCTGCACTAAGGCCAGATCTTCCTCACCTAGTCCATTCAGACTCACAAGCCAATCTCCTCAGGAAACACCCTTACAGACACACCCAAATTAATGATTTTTTACACTTCTAGCTACTCCTTAATCCATTCAAGTTGACACCTAAAATTAAACATCACCTATACAGAAAGTAGAAAGAAAGAGAGTTAGGGAAAGGAAATTTCAAGATGATGCAATGTGAACAAAGCCCCAGAACCTAAAAACATTGTAGTGGAATATAAAGAGGAACTAGGAGCAAATAGCAGGACATGAGGAAAACAGGGACAAGGTTCTAAAAACATTTAACTGCTTGGTTGAGGAATTTGAAATATTTATAATTTTCTTGACAGTGATGCTATATTATGAGGACGAAATAGTAGTCTGAATCAGGGGCAATTGAGAGAGGGACAGGGAGGCAAAAACCATAGGACTTAATAATTGGAAGCAGAAGATGTTGGAGAGGGAGATTTCTGAATCCTGAAATTCTGACACAGTAGGCTGAGTGAATGGGACTGTCTTTCTTACATGTAAAAATTTCAGAATGAGATACTGGGCATGATGGTGCATGCCTGTAATCTAAGCAGTTTAGGAGGCTGAGGCAAGAGGATCAGAAGTTCACAGTTCAGCCTCAGCAACTCAGCTAGGCCCCAAGCAACATGGTCAGATTCTGTCTCTAAATAACATATAAAAAGGGGCTGGGGATTTGTTTCAATGGTTAAGCACCCCTGGGTTCAATCCCTGGTATCTCCCTGAAAAAAAAATACAGAATGAGAAAGTTCTGGGGAGATAGAGAACTGCTCAGTTTGGGGCAGTTTGGATTTGAGATTTGTGAAAGCTATCCCAGAGAACAATATCTAGCAAGTAGTTGTATGAATTGAGAGCAAGGATCAATGAAATTTTTCTTAAAGGACCATATAGTAAATATGTATGCTATGTAGGTGCAGATTTCTGTCACAACTAGTTGACTCTGTAGTTGAAAAGAAGCTACAAGACTGTATGTAAACAAATCATTACGGCCATTTTCTAATAAAACTGTTTATAAAACAGGCAATAGGCCTATAGGCTATAATTGAACCATTGTCTAAAGCCCAGATGTTATGTATTGATGAACTAATTCATTAAACAAATAAATGTTAAGTGCTCACTATGTGGTAGGTACTGCTTTATACACTGAGGACACAATTTGCATGAAGATTATATTCTACAGCAAGTAGAAAAATAGTACTCAAACGAAGTAAAATGTATGTTAGAAGGTAATTAGCATTAAAAAGATAAAGCAGAGAAGGGGAATAGGAAGGATTGGAAAGTGATTTTGTCATTGTAGTGCATTAATGAAATGAGGAAATAAGAACCTGAAGTGAACCTCAGGACATGATGACCCTTGAACAGAGACCCATAGGAAGTAGAGGACAGATTCATTCAGCTATCTAGGGGGCAAACTTTCTAGGCTGAGGAAATGTTAAGTAGAAATTTACTGAGGCAGAAACTTGCCTATCATGTTCAGGGGACAACAAGGGGGTTAAATTGCCTAGAGTGAGTTAAGGAAAAGACTAAATAGAAGATGACAGGCTCAAAGAGGTAATGGAGAAGAAAAGCTGTGTAGATTTATAGGAGAGTCTTAGAGTCCACTGTAAGGGTTTAGACTTTATTCTAAGATAGAAGTAGGGTTGTGAGCAGGGGTGTGACATGATTTGTCTTATTTTTTATACGACTACTCTGGATGTCATGTGAAAAGATAGCTGTAGGGGACAAGGTAGAAACAGGGAGAGTAATTAGGAGAGAAATAGTGGATCTTAGATGACGGTGTTAACAGTGAAGATGGTGAGAAGTAGTCAGATTCTACATATACTTTGAAGGCAAAGCCAATAGGATTTGCTGATAAATCATATGTAAAGTGTGGAAGAAAAAGAGAAGTCGGGAATAACTCTGAAGGTTTTTTTAAAATCTGAGCAATTGCAAGAATTAAATTGCCATTTACTGAGGTAGATTGGGCTGGAGGAGGAGTAGGTTTGAAAGAGAAGAGCAATATTCAGTTTGGGAAAATGTTAAGTTGGCCATTCCTATGGCACATCCAGGATTAGTGAAGGAGGGTTGACCTTCAGTGGTCTGCAAGTGGTAATTAAAATCATGTGATTGAATACTCTTGCCTAGGGAATAATTTTAAGAAAATAATGAATGTTATTCCCACTCTTGATCTAGGGCATGTCAATATTTTATTTTTACTTTATGTATTCAATTTTTGGTACTGATTGAACCCAGGGTGGTCTATTACTGATGTACAGTCCCAGTCCTTTTTTATTTGTTCCTTTTAGGTATACATGACAGTAAAGTATATTTTAACATACATACTTGGAGTATAACTTCCCATTCTTTTTGTTGTATATGATGTGGACTGGTCATGTATTCCTATATGAACATAGGAAAGTTATGTCTGATTAATTCTACTGTCTTTCTTATTCCCATCCCCCCTCCCTTATACTGCACTCTATGGAATGTCAATGTTTGAAGAACCAATAGAAGACACATCAAAATATATGTAGAAAGAATTGTCATGGATCTCATGGATTTCCTGGGAAAGAGTTCTTAGAAGGAAGGGGTGGATAGTAGGATAAGCACTAAAAATATCTACTGTTTTAAATATTTGTAACTTTTAAAAATAAAATAATACGTGCACTTAGTAAAAATTTCAAACAGTGCAATGAAAAGAAGGTCTTCTCTTTTACCTATAGCCAATCTTTAGTTCTTATCCAAACTTCACTAGTTTCTTGTCTATCATCCAAGAGAAGAAAAAAGGTACTTACATCCAAATATATGTACATTATTAAATTTAAGAGATTTTAATTTTAGTGTATATATGTGTGTGTGTGTGTGTGTATATATATATATATATATATATATATATATATATATATATATATATAGAATGCAAAAAATTAAAGAAAATCAACCTTTGGTATTTAATGCGGCATTTCAGATTACAAGGTGGGGAACAAAAATGAACTTTTAATTAAAGGGTATTGGAACAACTGGTTAGCCCTTTGGACAAAGATAAATTAAATTCATATCACACTCCATCCATTTACCTGCAAATGCCATGATTTTATTCTCTTTTAATGCTGAATAATATTCCACTTGTATATATACCACATTTTCTTTATTCATTCATCTATTGAAGAGCATCTAGTTTACTTCCAGTTTGGCTATTGTGAATTGTGCTGCTATAAACATTGATGTGGCTATGTTCCTGTAGGATGCTGTTTTTAATTTTGGGTATAGACCAAGGAGTGGGATAGCTGGGTCAAATGGTGGTTCCATTCCCAGTTTTCAAAGGAATCTCCATACTGCTTTCCATATTGGCTGCACCAATTTGCAGTCCCATCAGCAATGTTTGAGTGTGCCCTTCCCCCACATCCTCGCCAACACTTATTGATGTTTGTATTGTTGATAGCTGCCATTCTGACTGGAGTGAGGTGAAATCTTAGAGTAGTTTTGATTTGCATTTCTCTAATTGCTAGAGATTTGAACTTTTTTTTCATATTTTTGTTTATTGATTGTATATCGTCTTCCAAGAAGTGTTTGTTCAGATCCTTGGCCCATTTGCAGGTAAATGGATGGATTTGGAGAATATAATGCTAAGTGAAGTTAGCCAAACTCAAAAAAACAAATGCTGAATGTTTTCTCTGATCTAAGGAGGCTGATTCATAATGGGGTTGGGGGTGGGGAAATGGGAGGATTAGACAAACACTAGATAGGGCAAAGGAGTGAGAGAGGAAGGAAGTAGGCATGGGGGTAGAAAAGATGGTAGAATGAGATGGACATCATTATCCTAAGTACATGTATGAAGACAAGAATGTGTGACTCTACTTTGAGTACAACCAGAGATGTGAAAAATTGTCCTCTATATGTGTAATATGAATTGTAATGCATTCTGCTGTCATATATAACAAATATTTATAAATTTAAAAATGTTTTAAAAAGCCATACCACACACTATACATAGATAACAACAAACTCCAAATATAACAGAGATCTAAATGTGAAACTTGAAACTATACAATTACTAGAAGAAAATATAGATCAATTCTTCTTTAACCTTACTATAAGAAAAGACTTTCTAAGTACGACTCAATATCCAGACATAAGAGAATAAATGAAAATTGATGAATTACATTATATAAATATAAAACTATTAACATGGCAAAAACACCATTAAAATATCAGAAGACAGGGGCTGGGGTTGTGACTCAATGGTAGAGCTCTCGCCTCTCACGTGTGAGGCTTTGGATTTGATCCTCAGCACCACATATAAATAAATAAATAAATAAATAAATAAAGTTTTAAAAAATATCAGAAAACAATCCTCAAACTGGAAGAAAATATTTACAATACATATCAAAGGCTTATATCCCTAAGTCTCTTAAAAATGGAAAAATAATTGACAAAAAGCAGGAAAATACATGAACAAACAGTGGAAAAAAGAGATAAAATAGCCTTTAAACATGACAAATGTTCAATCTTACTTAACTTACAAAAATATAAATTAAACTAACATTGACATAACTATTTTTTACTTAACAGATATGTGAAAATTAAAGTGTAACAATACATTTTATTGGTGAGACTATATCAAAATAAGAATTTTCATACAATGCTATTGGGAATGCAAATTACTACAACTAGAATGGAGGTAAATTTGGTAATACCTAATAAAATTAAAAATGCATTTAACTTTCACATTGCCATTCTATTTCTAGGAATCTTCTCTGAAAATACCCTAACAACAATATAAAAATACATTGCAAGTACAGCACTATTGAAAACAATTTTGCAGATTTTCTGTAAGTTAAATGCAGAGTTACTGTAGACCTAGTGATTCCTCTCTTAGTTTTGTACCCAAGAAAAATGAAACAATGTGTTTAAACAAAAAAAATTGTATACAGATATTTTTATAGCAGCACTAATCACAATAGACAAATAGTACAAATGGCCCAAATGTTCATCAACTAATGAATAAACAAAATGTGGTATAACCTTGCAGCACAACATCATTCAGTCAATAAAATGAATGTAATCCTGCTATACATGCTCTAACATGAAAGAATCTTGAAAACATGCTAAGGGAAAGAAGACAAATATAAAAGGACAAATACTGTATGATTCTATTTATATGAAATATCTAGAATAGGCAAATCTATGAGATAGAAAGCATTCTATATTCTAAGGGATTGGAGATGTGGATAATGAGGAGTTAATGTACATGGGATTTCCTTTTGGGGTGATGAGAAAGTGCTGGAACTAGATAATGTTGATGGTTGCAGAGGATTATGGATATCCTAAATTCTACTAAAGTATATGCTTAAAATGGACAAGATGGTAACGTTTGTTTATTTTACCAAAATATATATTGCAACATTGTTTGTAATTGCAAACTACAGTAAACATCTTAAATGCTCATATATAGGTGGAAGGTTGAATTTACCAGGTTACATTTTACACAGTGGAGTACTATGTGGCTCTAAAAAATAGTAGGGAAAGGTGTTTGTTTCCAGAAAATGAAATAGGTGTATTTTTTGTAGTTTTCCACTGAGTGCCACTCAAAACTCAACATGTTATGTATGAAAGAAGTATAAGAAGAATGAAATATGGAAATAAGGCAGCAGACTGACTAGGGAACTTGGGACTTGGAGAATGACGTTGTCATGAATCATCTGGGTATCATTTTTTCTCATATACCCCAGAATGGTTATTGTAGATACTAACAACCTAAAAATACCAATGATCACAGACAAAAAAAAAAAAAAAAAAAAAAAAAAAACACCACATACCCATAAAAGCTTGCTGTCTTTAGACAAAGAGCCTGGACATGGATACCTCAACAACACAAAGATATAGACAGTGACCACTGTACTCCAGTAAACCTTATAGGAAAAAAAAAGGCCCTATTCCTCCCTGCCAGCAAAGGCCAAATTGAGAACCTAAATAGATTTCTGCCTTTATTGGTCCATAATGAAACAAAGAAGTCCAGGTGGGTGCTGGACTTTAGTGTCCATATGGCAGTTTTAAGACTCCTTCCCCCTATTCCTGTGCTATCAGTGGAGACCGTATGACATACCTTGACTCTCATGCACATTTAGCACTGGAGTTGTATCAATAGGCCTCGACTTTTACCACCACACTCCAGTGACAATGAAAGCCATATAGGAACTGTAATGGACATCCCTCTCCATCTAGGCAAGGTGAAGTCAGCAAGTATCTAGTGAGGAACCTAAAGTCCCAGTCTTGCCTATTAGTAACAAGATGCCCCTCATTTCCATCTTTATATCAATGGAGGCCAAGTTAGAAGACCTGGACTTTCACTCATCCTAGCAGCGATGAGGCAATGCTTCTCCTCTCCTGTGATGGCAGTGTCAGAGGAAGCCTGTTATAATAGAATATTTAAATAAGAATAAGGCAGGAGGATCTCAAGTTTCAGGACAACCTCAGCAATTTAGCAAGATCCTCTCTCAAAATAAAAAGGGTTAGGGGTGTAGCTCAGTGGTAATGTACCCCTAGGTTCAATGCCCCAGTACCGCAAGGGAAAAATTTCTCATAATACACAGAATGTTCAGGCTTCAGCTGAAAAATCATTTGTCATACCAAGAAGCAGGCAGATCTCAACATGAATGAGTAAAGGCCATCAACAAACAGCAGGATGACACAGCTATTAATTATCTGACAAGAATTTTAAAGCAGCTGTCATATAATGCTTTAATGAGCAATTAGGAATACATTTGAAACAAATGAAAAAGTAAAAATCTCAGCAAAGTCATAGAAGATACAAAGAAGAACCAAATGAAAATTGCAGAACTGAAAGATGAATCAATGAAATTAAAAATAATTCATTGTATGGGCTCAACATCAGAATGGAGGTGACATAAGAAAGAGTAAGTGAGTTGTAAGATAGAACAGAAAGCTTTGCAACTCATACAGCAGAAAGCTTAGAGAATTTATAGGTAGCAGATCTACCCTAAAGCAATGGTTTAAGGAAGTTCTCTGAGTAGAAGGGACACAATTAAAAAAGAATCTTACATATCAGGAAGGAAGGACTACAGAAAGACCATAATTATGAGTAAATTCAATAAACTTCTAAAATTTTCTTAATTGTGTTTGATGGTCAAAGCAAAATTTATAATGTGATTATATATGTAGAGGAAATATTTAAGACAAATAAAAGTAGAGAGGGTAAAGAACATCAAAGGGGGTAAGGTTTGTACAGTACACCTTGATAGGTAAAATGTCCACACTACAAGCCTGTGATAAGTATGTAATATGTTAAACACACACACACACACACACACATACACACACACACACACTAAAAATTGGTACAGTCATGTGCTCAAAAAATACTATAGAGAAAATAAATGTAATTCTAAAAAACATTCAAGAAGATCTAATAATTCTAAAATCTAAAACTAAGTAACCAAACTCCAAAATATGTAAAATAAAATTTTGTAGAGCTAAAAAGGAAATAGGAAAATCCACAATTATACTTGGAGTCTTCAACACTGCTCTCTTAATAAGTGAAAGCAACTAGACAGAAAATTAGCAAGATTGAGAAGAGCGCCATCAGCAAATGGGATCTAATAGGCATTTCTAGAACACCTCATCCAACAGTAGAGAATGTGTGATGGAACACATATTCAGGTACACTATATCCTGGACCAGAAAATGAACCTCAAAATATTTAAAATAATTGAAATCATATAGAGGTTTTTCTCTGACCATAGTGGAATCATGAAGATGATGAAATTTATCAAATGCTTTGTCTACATCTATTGATTTTGTCCTTGATTCTATTAATTTTGATGTATGATATTTATTGATTTTCATTTTAGAAATCAAAAACATAATGGTAACATGAAAATCTTTGGACACTTGAATACTAAAAATGCACTAAAAATAGAAAATTACATTGAACTGAATGACAGTGAAAAGAACAACATATCAGAATTTATGGAATGCAACTAAAGCATTGATGAGTGGGAACTTTATAGGATTAAATGCTTTCAGTAGAAAAGAGAAAGAGTTTGCAGTCAATCTAAAATTGTACTTCAATTCACAATAGCCAAACTATGGAACTACCCTAGGTGCCCTTCAACAAATGAATGGATAAGGAAACTGATATGTATAGACAATGGAATATTACTCAGCCATAAAGAAGAATGAAATTATGGCATTTTCCAGTAAATAAATGGAGCTGGGGAATATCATGCTAAGTGAAAAAAGCCAATTGCCCCCAAACCAAAGGCCAAATATTTTCTCTGATATGTAGATGCTAATTCACAATAGGGGGTTTTAGGGAAAAATGGAGGTACTTGGATTAGGCAGAGGGAAATAAAGAGAGGGGAGGGGTATGGGTACAGTAAAGGTTAATAGAATAAATCTGATATTATTACCCTATATGCATATATGATTACATAACTGGTGTGATTTTACATCATCAGAAAAATGAGAAGTTATACTTCATTGATGTATGATGTATCAAAATGCATTCTACTGTCATGTATAACTAGTTATAACAAATAAAAATAATAAAATAAGATAGGCATCCAAATATCAAAAAAGAGCAAAGTAAATCCAAAGTAAACAAAACAAATGAATTAATAAATAATATTTAATAAAGTCATAAATTCCTGTAATCAATGAAACCTCCACATGCATATATATTTATAATGCACTCATAAAAATAAAAACAATAATAACCACAAAAACAAAGGAAGATCAGTAGAACACAACAAGCAGATTGGGGTAGAGAGGAGGAAAGGGAAAGGGAAAGTATTGGGAATCATAGTGATCAAATCATGTCACATGCATGTATGAATATGGCATAAAGCATCCCACTATTGTCTATAATTATAATGTGTCAATAACACAATGAAAAAGAAATTTCTAGAATCAAATCCCGAAGAATAATAGAGAAAGTCAATCTAAGAGCTGGTTACACAGAAACACTATTCAAAGATCAATAAAATGGACAAAACTTCTAGAAGTATTGACAAAGAAAGCCAGGCACAGTGACTACACTGGGATTACTCAGTGACTTGAGAGACTGAGAAAAGAAGATTGGAAATTCTCAGCAATTTAGTGTGACCCTGTCTCAAAATAAAAAGGTGGGAATGTAGGTCAGAGGTAAAGCACTCCTCGGCTCAATCACCAACCAGTACTGACAAAACTTAACAAAAATTGGCAAAGAAAAACAAATCATAAATTATCACTGTAAAGGACATATAGCAGTGTATATCAGTACAAACCCCATGGACATTACAGGGATAATAAGGTAATAATGTGAATAACTATGAAATAAATTTGACAGATAAAGTGGGCCAATTTAAAAATAGTACAAGTTCCCCAAAGTCAGCCAATGTAAAGTATATCATTTTAATAGCCATATAGCTATTAATAATATTGAATTCATAATTATGTAGCATTTGAAAAAAATCTTCCAGCCTAAACAGTTTTACTGGAGAATCCTACTAAAAGTTTAATAAAAAATGAAAACCAATTCTCCACAACCTCTCCCAGAAAACAAAATAGGAGGAAACGCTTCTGAACTCATTTTTTGAAAGCAGCATTTCTCTGGTACTAAAACCTGAAGATGACAGTACAGAAAAAATAAAATCATTGATTAAATATCCTTCATGCACATACATGCAAAAATCCTTAAAACATTATCAGGAAGAACAGCAATACTATAAATATGTTAACAAACAGGTAGGGTTTATTGCAAGAATGCAAGTGTGGTTCAATATTTTTAGATCAGTCATTGTCCTCTACCATAGTAAGATTGAAGAAGTAAAATTATATAATATCAACATATACAGAGAAAGCATTTAAAAAAATCAATATTCAAACTAGGAACAGGAGAATAACTTGATAAAAAAAAATCTGTAAAGTTCCATGGCTAACTTACTTAATGGTGAAATACTTTTTTTATGATTGAGAACAAGGGAAGGATGTTTACTCTCACCGCTGATATTCAGCAAGAAAAGGAAAGAAAACATGTTGTTTAAGGCAGTTTTACATTGATGTAACAAAATACCCGAGGCTGAATAATGTCTATAAAAAGAGGATTATTTAGCTCACAGTTTTGGAGGCTCAAGAACATGATGCTGACATCTGTTCAGCTCTAGTGAGGACCTCCTTGACTAAATTATATAATGGATGATAAGGTGAGAACACATGTAAGAAGAAGAGATCATATGGTGAGACAGCAAGCTGGGGTTGGGTTGGTCAGTCTTACTCTTTGATCACAACTGTCTCACAAGAACTTTCCAGGATCTCATGAGAACTACATTTATTCTGAGGATAGTGCCCCCAGTGACCTAACTACTTTCAACTAGAATCCACTTTTAAAGATTTTGCCACCTCCCAACACTGCCACTCTGAGAACCAGTCTTGTAATATATGCAAACCATATCCAAACCATAGATACATATAGATTAAAAAGGAAGAAATACAACTTTCCCTATTTGAAGATAACATAATCATCTCTGTAGAAAACCACAGGGAGGGGGCTGGAGTTGTGGCTCAGCAGTAGAGTGCTTGCCTAGCATTTGCAAGGCCCTGGGTTCGATCCTCAGCACCACATAAAAATAAATAAATAATTAAAATAAAGATATTTGTTCAACTAAAAAAAAGGAAAACCACAGGAGTCTCTTTTGAAACCCTACAAAATTCCAAGAACTAATAAGATTATTAAGGTTATAGGAAACAAATCAATATTTCAAAATAAATTGTACTTTTGTATACTTGTAATGAGTGTATGGAAACTGAAACTAAAAATATAATGGTATTTATAGTCACTCAAAGAAAATACTTAAATGTAAACCTATCTAAACTTTTGCAGAAATTTTATGCTAAAACTACAGAATGCTGGTGAGAGAAATCCAAGAAAATCTAGAAAAATTGAGAGACATACTGTACTTATTTAGTGAAATATTCAGCATAGTAAAGATGTTGATTCTTTCCAAACTGATCTATAAGTTTAATGCAATCAATGTCAAAATCCAGCCAAAGTTGTTTTTTTCTTTCTTTTTAAGATACGGAGAAAATCACACTAATTATATTTGGAAATGCATGCAAAGGAACTATAAAACTTAACATAATCTTGAAAGAAAGCAAACTGGGAGATATTATTAATATCAGTGCTTACTGTATTATTTCAATAATCAAGAGAGTGTATATTTGGAAGAGGGAAGAACATACAGACCAATGAAATAGAATAGAGAATCCACAAATAGCCCCACGAAGTATGGCCAAATTATTTTCCACAAAAGTACAAAAGAATCTTAAGGAAAGAAGATAGACTTTTCAGCAAATGATAGTGGAACAATTTTATACTATCATTAATGAATGTGAACCTCAACCAAACCCTCCTATCTTATACAAAAATTAACTCAAAGTCAATTATACCATTACATGTAAAATAGAAAGCTATAAAACTTTTAGAAGATGACAGGTAAGAAAAACTCCAGGTCCTAGGACTTACTGAAGAGTTCTTAGATGAAGCATAAGAAGCATAATCCACTAAGAAAAAAATAAATAAATTGTATTTCATCAAAATTAAAGGAGGAAATGAGACAAAACAAGCTTCTAACTTGAAAAACATCTGACAAAGATTCATATCTAAAATATATAAAGAACTCTCAAAACTTTACAGCAAAAAGAATCAACAATCTAGTTAGAAAGTAGGCAAAAGACATGAAAATAATGTGTGGATGGCAAATAAGCACATGAAAGATATTCAAGATCATTACCCATTAGGGAAATGTGAATTAAGACTACAATGAGGTATCACCACATAGTGATAGTATCAAATGCTGTCAAGCATTCAGAGCAAGTATCTCTCATACAATTCACATAAGAATGTACAATAGATCAGCCTCTAGAAAATAGTTTTTCAGATTCTTTAAAATTAGACATACCCTTCTGCTGGGCACAGTGACTATAATTCCAGTGACTTGGGAGGCTAAGGCAGGAGGATTGCAAGTGCAAGGTCAGTCTCAGCAACTTAGTGAGACCCTGTCTCAAATTAGAAAAGAAAAAAGGGATGGGGATGTCGGTCAGTGGCAGAGCACACCTGGGTTCAGTCACCACTTACTGCCAAGAAATCCTGTACCAAAACCCAAACCAAACAAAAAACATATGTACACTTCCTACAGACCCCATCTTTTTCTCTTTTGGGCATTTGTCCCAGACAAATAAAAGCTTCTGTCCCTGAAAAACATTTATCTATAGGGGTGTTAATTGTTTGAGGCATTTTATACATATGAGCACATTTACACCTAATTTCACATATGAAGAAATGAAGGCATGGAGAAGTTAAGTGACATGTCCAGGGACACAGAGTGAGCAAGTGTTGGAGCTCAGATTTCAAATGAAGCAGTTCAAATCTACACTGTACTACCTGTGGTCTTGAAAATGTATATCTGAAGTAAGTAGAGGAATACAAAGGCCAATGAATGTTGAAGCAAGTGTTGCTGAAGGGCCATCACATAGTGAAGATAAAGAACTTAGAAGATAGAAAGATAGACAGACAGGCAGGCAGGCAGGCAGATGTTAGAAGACAGTCTTTGAATCCTAACATTTGGTAATTAGAGTGTGGGCCTCTGTGCTTGCCTAAGGAGTGCAGACTTTATTCTGATAACAGTAGGAAGCCATGCAGGCATTTCAGTATATCATGATTCATTGTGTTTTAAAAGTTCTTATTCATTATCAGTGGATAAATGGGTAACACTGGAATGTTTAGACTGTTATCATCAGTCTAGCATTATTGATTTTTTAAATTTTATTCTATAAAATTTAAATGGAAAATGCCAACTACAGTTTTACCAAAAACCTGCTCTTCAGTGAAAGATCTCAATCCCAATCTGCTTCAAAATAGTGATTTTGCTCTGCTTTGGTCAGGATACAAAAGCATATTTTGTGGCATAATTTGAAACGAAATTTAAGTGCTGGCTAAATATTATCCCCAGGATCCAATAGGGGGTCCTTTCTACAAACCAGTGGTCAACTGTTGAGTGAATTTGTTACACCCTTGCAACCTGTAAATATGTGTTAAATGATTGAATTAAGTGACCTTTGTGAGGTACAAGAGATGTACTCTGGCCATGTTTTCCAAACAATAACAAGGTAACCAAGGATATCTTGGGATTTATGAATTTATTTCATGAGAAACATATTACCTAGAGAAGTGAAATGAAGTCTCAATTTATTATACATTTATCAAATTGCCTTTTTTGAAAAAGAGCAAACTGATGTGTGGGTGAGATTGTTCCAGAAATTCTGGACTTTATGTAGGTGTAACCTCATAGAATGGTTGTGGGGATTAAAAGAGATAATATATGTGAGAGCTGAGGCTGCTCTACAAGTATCAGGGATTATATGTTCCTGCCCAGTTGTTCAGTTAATGGGATATGATTTTTCAGTTGACATATATTATCATTTCAGTAATGTGTTTTTTCCATTTACACTTGCTCTTTAATAGAAAAGGGCTTAACCACACTGGTTTTAAGTTTCTTTGTATTCTCTTCATTCAGCCTCTCTTTTAAGAGTATCCAGATTCTGTAAATTAAATTTAAATGCTTCAGGAGAATTGATACTGAAAGGAATCAATTCCAAAGTCTGTTTTAAAGATTTTTTTAAAAAATTTGAATCATCTTCACTTTCTTTTCTAAGTTGAAGAGAAGAGGAATGATCTTCTTCCATACTAGAACAACATTCTCAATTATTCTGAAATTCTCTTCCCAGCTCACTGAGAAGTATGAATCAGGGTGCCCAAACCCAATGCTGCTAGCTTGAGACATAGAGATAATTCAGACTGATAGAGGAAGGTTGATTTCTGTTTTCTGAACATTTTGTTTTGGGGAGCTGCTGGAAATTTCAGGGAAAGAGAGAGGTCAGCTGTGAAGGGAGTTCTTAGCGATTTGGAGGACAGAATGTTATTTCACTTAAGAGGACAAAATATGTGATAGATCCATTGAAATACCAGAACTGGAAAGGGGCCTTAAAGACCTCTGTCCAGGCTCTTCATTTTACATAAAGCCTCTTTTTTGTATGCTGCAGTAGCAATAACACATTTGTATTTAACCAACTCCTCCATTCTGTGGAACCTCGGCCCACCCCTACATTTCTTCCCAGCTAGTTTGTAAAAACTCACATACCAGCTTCAAACTCTTACCAGTTCTCTCACTTGTATATTGCAAACTCACCTGGTCAGCTACCCAGCCTGGCATTGGCTACTTTCCTCCTTTATTATTCCCAAGTCAACTGTATTGGTGCTAGAAACCAGTCAGTCTGCTCTTCAGACTTGTGTCTGAATTTTGTGGTTGATTAACATGAAATCAGGCTATGTGCCCAGAGTGGGACCATGTACTCTTAGCTCATTTAGACCTTATTCTAACTCTGTGAATGATGATTATTATGCATTTCTTAGATTAGGAAACAGAGGTG